>NC_091059.1:188045570-189314215 GCF_000393655.2 Nicotiana sylvestris
AAATTCTCAGGATGTTAAGCAAGGAGACTCAACCTACAGATGTCAACTTGACAGGTAACTCACTTGATAACCAATGTAGTTAGATCATTGACTCTGGTGCTTCTAACTATATGGTTTCATCCCTGAATCTACTGTCATCTTTTAATCCAATTTCTAACCTTAAATCTGCAACTGTGCACTTGCCTAATGGCAACAATACCAAAATTACTCACATAGAAACTTGTACTTTACCTAATTCTAATGTACTACATGATGTACTCTTTGTTCCCCAATTAAAGTATAACCTTTTGTCCATTTCCAGATATACTAAAGAACTGAATAGTTCAGTTCATTTTATCCTGATTTCTTTGTCTTTCAGGACCTCTTCAATGGCATGGTGAAGGGGATTGGGAGGCTTGAGGGCAACCTATACATCCTCAGTCCTTCAACACATGCTGTTGTTTTCTTCTAAGTGCATGACCATTTCAGTTCAGCAAAACACAAATGCTCTACGGCACCAAAGACTGGGCCACGCCCCTCTTCCAGTTTTACAAAAAATTCCTGCAATAAGTAAACATTTGTCTAGTGTTCCAACTTCTACTTGTAATTATCACGTTTGTCCATTAGCTAAACAAACAAGATTGCATTTTCCTATTAGTAATTCAAAGTCTTCTAGTTCATTTCAGCTTGATCATATGGATGTCTGGGGTCCATATAGAGTATATACTCATAATGGATATAGGTACTTTCTAACTCTAGTTGATGCTTGTACCAGAATGACTTGGACATTTGTGACAACCCGGTCAGTCGTCTCATGAGTTACCGCTTTGTTTTCCCCATTTCAGCTTCTTTACGCTTCGTTATCCGTGCTTTATGTGATCGAGTTGATAAGTTCGAGTTCGGAGAGGATTTGGTAAGAAATGAGACACTTAGTCTCTTTTAAGAAGGCTTAAGTTGGAAAAGTCAACTGAGTGTTGACTTATGTGTTAGAGGCTCAGAAGTGAGTTCCGACGGTTCGATTAGCTTCGGGAGGTGATTTGTGACCTAGGAGCGCGATCGGAATATGTTTTGGAGTTGTAGAGGAGATTTAGGCTTGAATTGACGAAATTGATATTTCGGCAAATTCCGGTTGATAAGCGAGATTTTGATATTGGGGTCGGAATAGAATTCCGAGAGTTGCAATAGCTTCATTTTGTCATTTGGGATGTGTGTGCAAAATTTCAGGCCATTCGAACGAGATTTGATAGACCTTTTGATCGAAAGCATAATTTAAGAGTTCTTGGAGTTCTTAGGCTTGAATCCTATGTTAAATTGGTGATTTGATGTTGTTGTGAGCATTCTGAAGTTTTGAGCAAGTTTGAACGATGTCATGGGATATGTTGGTACAATTGGTTTGAAGTTCTGGGAGTTCTGGGTAGGTTCCGGGATGTTTTAGTGCAAAAATCATAGCTGTAGTAGGTCTACAGGGGTTGCAGGCCCCGGAACTCACTCACGCGGTCCGCACAAAATAAGTGCGTCCGCGTTGAGTGTTTTGCGGACCGCACAAAAGCGGGAGCGGCCGCGATAGGCGCCGTGCGGACCGCACAAAAGCGGCCGCGGCCGCGGTAGGCATCGCACGGACCGCACAAAAGCGGCCGCGGCCGTGGTAGGCGTCGTGCGGACCGCACAAAAATAGGTGCGGCCGCGGTAGCTGAAACTTGAGGGGTACCTATAAATACGAGGTCTTAGGTTTTATTTAATATTTTAATCTAGAGAGCTTGGATTTTAGCGATTTTTCGAAGGTTTTTCAAGAAATTCATCGGGGTAAGTGATTTTAACTCAGATTTGGCTAGAATACATGAATCTATCACTGAATTCATCATTTAATTCGTGTTTTGAGATGGAATTTGGGAAGAAAATTGTGAAACCTTTCAAAATATAAAATGATGATTTGAAGGACGAAATGGTATCGGAATTCTCTAACGAATGATTTCTAAAATAGTAAGTTGATACCAATTAATAAAAGGGATTCCGATTCTATTTTCACACACAAATTCCACCGAGGATGTTCGGCTCGATCCAATATAAATGTAAATTATGCACTGCCGAGGGTCGAACAGCGCGGATCATACATGCAACGCGGTCAAATATCAATTTATAAATAAATCATAACACTTCTCTTGATTCTTTTAGAAATATAGATATTTCAACATGAAGCTTTTAAATCCTCGAAAATTCTCAACTTGGTACCATCTATCACAATAACAAATATAATCAAATAATGGTATCCTCAAGCATGGTGTGAACCTAAAACTACCAGACATAATCAGGAATAGTAGCTACGTACGGACCCTCGTCACTTCGTGCATACGTATCCCCCATAATTAATCACATATTAACTAAGTTCACCTAGGGGAAAACTTCCCTCTTACAAGGTTAGAAAAGAGACTTACCTCGCCCCAAAGCCTACTTCCAAACTCAAGAATGCGCTCAAACCCTAAAAATCGGAGCCGAACAATCCAAAACTATTCAAATAGTATAAAAACTAATCATTATAGGTTCAAAAGTTCATATTCTAACTATTAAAGTGATTACCCAATCCTAAAGGTAAGATTCCTAAAATTTACCCCCGGGCCCACGTGCCCGAATTCTCGAAATTTTTTGAAGGAAGTTGTTACCCATGACCTAAAGAACATAAATATATGATTATCACTAAGTTTCATGGTCAAAATCTCATTCTTGTCAAACCCTAGGTTTTTCATCTAACCCATGATTTCTACCACTTTTTATGTTGAAATCTACCCAAAATCTATTGAACTCACAATATGTAGAAATTACTTACCTCCAAAAGCTAGGTGGAAATCCCTCTCAAAAAACTCCAATAATCTCCCAAAGAGTGAGAGAAAATAGCTTAAGTCCCGTATTAATTGAACCTCAATGCCTAAGTGATTTTCGCACGTGCGGTGCATAGGCCGCACCTGCGAATCCGCTTCTGCGGACCAGGTTTCTGCTTTTGTGGAATTGGCTGGGCCGGCTGGGACCGCACCTGCGAACGGGTTCCCGCTTCTGCATAGAGGGAATCCCATCTGCGGAACCTGGCTAATCATCTTTGGATCGCATCTGTGGGGCTTGGCTCACACCTGCGAGCTCGCACCTGCGGAAATTTTCAGTCCCTATTAATAGTTGAGGGACGAGTGAAATACCTGGTGTATACGATGGATGAACATATAATAGATCATTGTAATCAACTTGCTTAATAGCTTCATGTGAAGATCCAGCTATATTTTCCGACGTATCGATCACCATTTCGAGAAAAAAAAATCCGAAATCAAAAAATAGAAGAAAAAGGAGAATTTAGGGTTTTTTGACAGAAATAGAAAAAGCTAAAATGAGCAATGAATTCACAGATTCCTATAACTCTGAATCGCAATTAACCATGCTCTGATACCATGTTAAGAACAAGCTCTAGGTCTATCATTAATGAAGTCGAGGAATTGAAGAAGAAGAGAGAACAAAGAAGAGAAGAGAGGAAGGTTCTGGAGAGAGAAAGTGGAGCTGAATTTTTTCAATTTCATTAACCGTAAGTACACTGTACAACTATTATATATCTATTACAAGATAATGTCTCTACTAAATAATCTTATGACAGCTAAGCAATTATCCTCTAACTAATTATCCTTCTAGAAGAGTACAATATAAATAGCTAACTGTACAACTATTTATTTCTACACTTTTCGACACAAATTCAGATAATTATAACGTCTACGGAATTGATAGGACTATTATAGTGATCATAAGAAAATGCGAAGATATTTATAATAAAAAGAAAACAATTGGGAAAAATTACATCTCTTTCCTTCTCAAGAAAATTCTCGTATATGTTTAACCAAAAAAATGAAATTTTAGTCAAAGCTAGAATTTAGAAGAATACGGGTTACTAATAATCAAAATAATGTATAAAAGGAAGTAATTTAGGTAGCAAGAGAGTAATCAAGAGAAAAACAAGTAAACCAAAGTCTATTCCAATAGTGTTTCGTGTCCTTACAATTGATCAGATATCTCCCTTTTATAGATATCTTGGAGATATATGTTTTGCCCAAATCATAATGAGGCTATTATGAGTAATTAAAGACATTGAATGCTACGTTACATAATCATTACATTCAATACAAATTCTCTAACGTATTTCACATTTAATGCCTATTAAATGTCGTATCTGCACTCTTTTCTATTGTCAGATTCATTTCTTTTGATTATCGGACATAAATGACTTAGATAGATACGGGCGCTGAGTTATTTGAATAACTGTCCGTGCATCTCCCTCTGCCATTTGCTCGTATCTGTTGCAACTCGTGCCTCTTGGCTAGTTGTAATTCTTTGACTATTTGACCAGTCTATATGTCTCGACACGCCACCTTTATATTTAAATACAATTTTTTCCAATACAGATAGTCCCCCCACTTTCTATTTATTCATCAGTTGAATATTTGTGAAGTGGATTTCATTAAAAGAGAATTTTTGTCACCATTAATGCTATGACAAAATTGATGCTTCAATTGTCGCTTCCATTTAATGCTCCGTACACGTGTTATTTTTCCATTGGTTCTGCAGTTTTGCAGCCCTTTTCAAGGCTTTTTTACGGTTCCACTATTCACGAAGTGCCAGTTATCATTATTATGGTCCTTCCATCACTGCACTTTTACCTTTGGCGGTTGCTTATTAATATAAATATAACTTCTTTCCTTGCCTTTTACCACATAAAGCTTATTGAACACTTAATTCCTCAAATCTCAGTTCACTTCTTCCTCACATTATTCTTCTTCGCCATGTCTTCACCAAACCCTAACCCTAGGAGAGTTCCCATTGTTGATATCTTCCCTAATGCCCCCATTAGGCATAGAAGTGGAGGTAGGCTTCGTAGCTTAGGGTCTACTCGTGGTGGTGGTTCGTCTATACTTTCTCCTAGTTCTGGTCCTTCTTCTAGAACCAGAGGTTCCCTTTCTCACAGATCTTCTTCTAACGGCAAATAACCTTCTGAACCATTACGTGAGCCTTTAGTAGAGGAGATAGTCCATACAGAACTATCTTTTTACCATGATAGGGAATCTCTTAGAAACCAGGTTTCCGCTTTAGATCGTGTTGATGCTTACCCTACTTAAATTACAGAAGTTTTGACTCCTGTAGTTTGCAAAGACTGCCATTGGAGTAATGATTTTTCCATTATTATCCCTAATCCAAATCAGAGAATTACTTCTTACTTGACTGGGTTCTCTTTTGTTTATACATACTCTTTCACTTTAGGGTTCAAACCAGTTATTCACCCAGTCATTCTTGAATTTGCCGTTTCTTTAATGTCTGTTTGGGTAAAATTGGCCCAATCATATGGAGGGTTGTTGTCTTTTTGAGGCATTTGACCAATATGGCTGATGTTTTCTTTACTTTCCCTCACCTGATTGATCTTTACTCCCCTAGGATTTTCCGTAATGGCATTTTTACCCTAGTGGCCAGGAGTAAGAGGGTGGTGAGCCCTGAAGATGACAAGGACTGTGGCTGGTAGGCCCGGTTTGTTTCTGCCCCCACTGTTGGCTTAGTGGGTGAGGATAATGTTCCCTTTCCTGAGAAGTGGAATTTTGCACGTATGTCTTTTATCCTTCTCGTGCCTTTTTTCTTCAAGTTTATCAACTTCTCTAATTTTGCCCTTTTTTTAGCAACCATGGGAGTTGTGGAGGATATTCCCAATTTCCGTGGTTGGGTAGATAAATTGCTGAAGATCGCACCAATAGATGGTAGGTCTTGGAGAACACTTTCTAACCGTTATGGTTGGAAAGTAAAGACTCATGGTAAGAGTTTTTATTTCATCTTTCACGCATATATATATATATATCTTTATTTCTCTAACTCCCATCCTTATTTTTATCAGGATTTGCTATTCGAGGAGTTACTGCTGAAGCAGTTGGGCCTCTCGTGTCTCTTCGCGAACCCGTACTCCTTCGGGGACCCATATCTCTTTAGAAAGAGCCCGAGAAATAGTCTTGGGTTCTCTTCTTTGAAAAGGAAAGTTGTTGAAGAGAAAGATAGAGGCTCCCTGGTTACGAGGCCACGAGCTAGGAGACGCATCGTCTCTGATGATGAAGTTGAAGTTTCCCCTCGTCTTTCTGTTTCTCTTACCAAACTTGTTGAAACCCCAGTAATAATTCCTGATGATGACGTCACTCCTCATGATACCCGTGAGTCTATTGATCAACTTTTCATCAGTGGTTTTTGTAGTGGAAGTTTAGGGCCTGTTTTAGATGAAATACCCTTATCTTCTTTTTCAACTCCCCTGCCTGTGATTCCTTCCTTACCAACCCCAATTGTTTCTATTCCTTCTTCTACTGTTTTCACTTCTTCTACCCCTCCTCCTTTGATAATTCCCCCTCCTATCGTTCATCATACGAAAGTGGGCTCTTCAAGTAGAAGTTCCGCTATGAGGAAGGTAACTATTGAAGTTCCTACTGATAGCAGCCTTTTGAGGAAGTCAGATCAGGCAGATGTATGGCTGGAGCCTTTAATTGGACCAATTGAAAAGGCAAAGCTGGAGAGCCATAGTTCCCTGACTCTAATGAATGATATCGTGCATGCCACTTTGAAGGTATTTTCCTTCTGTCCCTTCTTTACTTTGTAAATTTTTTTTTATCTTTGGGATTCTTATTTCCCTTCCTTTTTAGGCTAATCTTATCGGCACAGAAATGATGAATAGAATCCCCCTCTTGGAGAAGGTAGCGCGTGATTCAGAGAAGATACCACATGATTCCCAGTTGGAGGCGATCAATTGGAAGGAACAATTTGAGAGTGCACAAATTGATATGGAAGACTTACAAGAGAGCAAGAGTACCTTAGAGCAGCATGTGCAGGCTTTAACTTCAGAGTTAGCGGTTGTAAAAGCTTCCTCAAGTCAAGTATAAAAAGAAAAAGAACGTCCCGAATACTCCTTCTCAGAGCAACTATCTAAGGCCAGTGAAGAGAACAGAGAGTTGAAGGCTCTTTTGAGTCAAAAAGAAGTTTACGCTGGGGAGCTCGTGCAAAGCTTAACTCAAGCACAAGAAGACCTTCGAGTATCTGCTGATAAGGTGTGTGCTTTAGAGAGCTCCCATGCCTCTATTCAAGCTTCTTATAACTTTGCCTTGGCTGAAAATGAAGAGCTAAAGAATGAGATTGCTGATTGGGAAAAGGATTATGAGATCCTTGAAAAAAAATCTATTGTTGAGGTAAGTTGGGCATTTTTGAATTCACGTCGTGATACCCTAATTGAAGCTGGCCAAGAAAACTTCAACCTGGAGTCGGAGTTATCTAAGATCAATGAAACCATTGAAAAAGCTCAGCAAACGCAAGACTTCCCTTCTCCCGTGGTTGAATCTCCTGTGAATATTGAAGTTGATACGAGTATCCCAACTCTTTCAAGCCCAATCGAGCTTGTTGCTGCAAGCCAAGTTGAAATCGCATTTGTTGATGCACCTGCCCAAATTGAGCCCGATGTTATTGATGCTCCTCCTTCAGTTCCACAAACTTCTTAGTGACCAGTTTTAATCATTTGAATGATTTTATTTTTGTTTTTATTTTGGAAAATTGTAATCAAACCCTTAGCTTCATTTGAGGGTTGGTTTTGGAAACGCAAGTCCCCAAGTCTTTTATGGGGCAATTTGTATAAACAATTTCATAGTTTTATGACTAAGTTTCTACGTAGTCTTCAGTTTTTAAGTATTAAGAAGTTTTTCATGTTATTATCTTAAACTTCTGTCTGCTTTATTCTTGCTTTATTTTTAAGGACTTATAGAATAATTTGCATTTTTGTTCTTCGAAAATGCTTCTGTTAATCTCATGACTAACTAATTTAAACATGAGTTTTATAAAAGAGGGACCTTTTATATTTCGACACTTAATAAAGAAGACGTCTTAACTTCATAATGGTATTATCATACGATAAAAGAAATAGGAACACACATGTTTCTTTGAAATAACTTTGACAAGTTTTGAATAATACTTTACATGTATTTGAAGTACATCTATTACTTTCTCATAACTGTTTTTCTTGTAACAGATCATTACAAAAGAAGAATAATAGACACGGGTTTTTTCCTTATAACCCGTTTTAGTACATAGCCATTACCCTAACTATAATGAGGTTTTTCTTTGGCCTTAGCTCGTGGCTCCATCTCGTGACTTTGTGACTTTTACTCTGCACTTGACTCATTTAGGCTTGATTTTTCCTCAATCTTCGTTGCCTTCTTTATACACATGTCTGTGTATAATATGTAGTCCCCCAAGTGTTTGAGTGTTGAAGTATGAAGCCTCAAGCACTTGATAGTTTCTCTCATTTGGTCATTTTTCCTGAAAAGGAAACACATACGGGACTCGGAGGTGCGATTATAGATGAAGACTGCTTAACCAGTTTGAATTTCTATCAGAATAATTGTAACCCTAGGCTAGGAATTTTAGGTTATTCCATGTGCCTTATAGGTCGTGACTCATCATTTAGTACGTGTTAGCTTTTTGCCTATCATCTAAAATCGTTAGTAAAATTTTAACAATTCAAAAATTAAATTTAAAATGGTGGTACCTGACCATGGGTATTCCTTAGAAATAGTATCTCTTCAAATGAACATTATTCCAATGTGAAGGTAGTATCTTGCCATCCATTGTCTCCAGTTCATATGCTCCCTTCCCTGCAACATCACGAACTCTATAGGGTCCTTCCCATGTTGGACTTAACTTACCCGCGTTAGCTGCCTTTGTAGATTGAAAAACCTTTTTAAGCATGAAGTCCCCCACTTTGAAGAATCTGAGGCGTGCTTTTTGGTTGTAATATCGTTCTATGATTTGCTTTTGTGCTGCCATTCTTATTAATGCAGCTTCTCTCCTCCCCTCGAGTAGATCTAGATTGACCCGCATCTCCTCGTCATTAGATTCTTGTGTCGCCTGTGTGAACCTTGTACTTGGTTCCCCTATCTCAACTAGAATTAAAGTCTCAGCTCCATAAACCAATGAAAATGGTGTTTCTCCTGTACATGTTTTTGCAGTTGTGCGATATGCCCATAAAATCCAGGTAACATTTCAGGCTAGTTACCTTTTGATTCCTCTAATCGTTTCTTTAAATTATTGATAATAACCCTTTTCGTTGATTCTGCTTGCCCATTACCCACCGGATGATAAGGTGTTGACGTAATCCTTTTTTTCCAACTTTGAAAGAATTTCGTGATTTGAGCTCCAATAAATTGAGGGCCATTATCACACACGATCTCCTTTGGTACACTGAATCGGCATATGATATTCCACCAAATAAATTCTTTGATTTCCTTTTCTCGCACCTGTTTAAATGCTCCTACCTCCACCCATTTAGTGAAATAATCAGTGAGTACGAGTAGAAACTTTACCTATCTTTTTGCTTGTCGTAATGGACACACGATATCCATTCTCCATTTCATAAATGGCCATGGCGCAATGACCGGATGTAATAACTCGGTAGGTCTATGCATATTGTTACCGTACCTTTAACATTTATCACATTTGGCCACAAAACTTTTTGCTTCTTCTTCCATTTTAGGCCAGTAATAACCTGCCCTAATTAAGGTTCTTACAATGACCTTCCTCCTGCGTGATTCCCGCAATGTCCCTCGTGTATTTCTTTCATTACATACTCTGTTTGCAAAGGTCCGAGGCATCTTGCTAAGGGACTACCGAACATTTTACGATATAAATTGCCTTGCTTTAACCAATACCGAGCAACCTTCTTTCGAAGTGCATGAGATTTTTTCTTATCATCAGGGACGGTACCATACTGCAAAAAAACAACAATCTTGTTCCTCCAATACCAAGTTAAATTATTAAAATTTACCTCATTCTTATCAGGATTGAGAACTGAATGAAATAAATGTATAACTGAGGCGTTTGCATTGCTTGCCACATCAGCTACAGATGCGAGATTAGCTAGGGCGTCCGCTTCAACATTTTCATCCCTTGGTATTTGTATAACTTTCCAGGTTTGAAATTGCTTTATCAATTCCCGTACCTTTTCTAAGTATTGTTGCATCCTTGCTTCCCTAGCTTTCTTTTCTTTTGCTTGACATGAGGGTATGATGGATCTTCATTTAGTTTATGAGTCATCACCTCCGGTGGTATTCCTATCATGTCAAAGTGGGACCAAGCAAAGTAGTCCACGTTAGTTTTCAAAAATTCAATTAACTTACCTCTCATACCTTGGCTAAGATTGGCTCCAACAAAGACTTTTTTATCATGCCATTGAGCAAATAACATGACAGGCTCTAATTCCTCTATTGTTGTTTTGATATTTTCATTCTCTTATGGTTCTTGAATGGTATCAGGCCTTAAATCTACATCTGTTTACCCTTGTTCAGTTAAGGTTTGTGTTGTGGTGGCCTCAACTGCCTTCTGTGATTGCTATTTACCTTCATTTCTCATGCTTGTATCTGTAACAGAGTTGATAGCCCTGGCTATATGTTGATCTCCATGAATTTGACAGATTCCCCATGGCGATGGAAATTTAATACCTTGATGCAAGGTTGAAGGAACATCATCCATTTCGTGGATCCATGGTCTCCCAAGAATCATGTTGTAAGCCATCTCCATATCTACCACCTGGAACTTTGTATCTTTGACGACTCCTTCAATGAATGAGGTGAGTGTTACCTCTCCTTTCGTGAGGACACTAGAATTATCAAATCCAGATAGAGTATGCGCCTTTGGTATCACTTTATCTGCAGCTTGCATCTCACTTAATACTCTTAGCAAAATAATGTTCATGGAACTACCTGGATCAATCAAAACTCGTTTCACATTAGTATCATGTACAATTAAAGATATTACCAGTGCGTCGTTATGAGGGGTTAATACGCCATCTGTATCTGCGTCATTGAATGTAATGTTGTCTTCCTCTAAAACATGCCGCACCCGTTTCCCTTAGGTAATTGTTACTTTGGAAATTTTGTTAGCTGCAGTATATGATATACCATTGACGTCTTCACCCCCACTTATAACATTGACAGTTCTTTTGGGAGAAGGTGGTTTTGGAGGCTCCTTCCTGCTCTTCATGTAAGCTTGCTTGCCTTTCTCACTGAACAACTCAATAAGATATCCTTGTTTTAATAAATGATCAACTTCACTTTGTAAAAATCTGCAATCTGCTATTTTATGTCCGTGGTCATTATGAAACTCGCACCAATGGTCAGGGTTGCACCTGTTTGGATTCGATATCATTTCCTTTGGCCATCGAACCTTATCTCCCATGCTTCTCAAAACAGCTACGATCTCGGAGGTGCTGACGTTGAAGTTGTAACCACCGAATCTCGCTTTTAAATTTCTATCATCATCTCGTAACTCATAGTTGTTTCGCTTGTTCCTGAATTTTGATGAAGAACCTGAGTTTCTGTTTCTTGACCTGTGATCGTACCTTTGATTATCCTGCTTTGACCGTGAGTCCTTTCCCGCATATCCCATGTAAGGCTCGTACCTGTTTTTACCAGATCTTTTTTCGGTCTCTGTACGTCTCGAACTTACCTTTTCTTCTTTTTGAAATCGTGGAACAATATCTTCCTCAATCCTCAGCTTCGTGCTATACCTGTTATAGGCATCATTCCACGTTGTAGCTGGAAATTATCAAAGGCTTTCCTTGAGTCTCCTCGTAGCTTCCGAGCTTTTTTCATTCAAATTAATTGTGAAAGCTATAGCTGCCCAGTTGTCAGGTACACGTGGCAATGTCATTCTTTCACGTTGAAATCTGTCCACGAATTCTCTAAGTAGTTCTGAGTCCCCTTGCTTGATTTTGAAAATATCCTCCATTCTTTTCTCTACTTTTTGAGCTCCTGAGTGTGCTTTGATGAAAGAATCTGCAAGCTCAGCAAAAGAATTTATAGAATTTTGTCACGACCCGGATTTCCCACCATCGGGTGTCGTGATGGCGCCTACTATCGGAGCTAGGCAAGCCAAATATTTAAAACACCTTTCCTGCTTTCTTTCAAACAATATAATAAACGAGACAAAATCTAAGCGGAAGACTTTAAATCTAAAGCAACTGAAAACCAAAAGTGCGGAAGTTTGAACCAAAATGCTACCCAGAGTCTGGTGTCACTAGCTCACGGACTACTACAGAATACTACAATCAATGTCTGAAGGGAAAATACATCATGTTTGTCTGATACAAGATAAACAAACAAAAAAACATGGAAAGGGACTTCGGCCTGCGAACGCCATCTAGGCTACCTCGAGAGTCCCTGGACTGAAGATAGCTCCCAGAAGTCCTACTACTGCGGTCCGTAAGCTGCTCCCTGATCTGTGCACCAAAAATGCATAGAGTGTAGCATCAGCACAACCGACCCCATGTGCTGGTAAGTGCCTGGCCTAACCCCGGCGAAGTAGTGACGAGGCTAGACTGTACCTACCACAATTAACCTGTAGAGGTATATATACAACAAGTGCAAGAAAACAATAACAAGATAATACAAAGTAAAACTGGGAGGGGACATGCTATCGGGGAGTAACAGATAAAAATGAAATATCAGAAATAAACAGAAGAAACTCTGGTTTCCATGAATATATATATATATATATACATAGTGGACGGCGTGCCACACGATCCCATAATATCATATATAAGTGGACGACGTTCCACACGATCCCATAATATCATATATAAGTGGACGGCGTGCAGCACGATCCCATAATATAGTTCATAATATATGACTTCATATAGTAGACCCCTTCAGGGGAGAATAACAACTCAATACCTTTAACCCGGCAAGAGGTACAGCTAACAGCCCAAAATATCCCGACAAGGGAGAATATATATATCAGTCTACATATCCCGGCAAGGGAGTATTCACAACACATTCTCCTTTTAAATCATTCTTCCTCAACCGTTCACATTATATGAAACTTATCAAATAAACAAGGAGCTTGTGTCACATTATTCGAATTAAAAGCAATCAAGACTCACGGTCATGCTAGACTCCGGTGCATAGATAACCGTCACCATGCCTATACACCGTACTCCACATTAGCAAGTAGCAAATATCATCCTAATCCTATTCCCTCAAGCCAAAGTTAGAACAAACACTTACCTCGAATGCTCCAAACTCAACTCACGCTTCTAGTATAGCTTTACCTCTTGATTCCACCACCAATCCGCTCGAATCTAGTCATAAGTTACTTAATCACATTAATAATTACTAAATGAATCATCCCCAATGCATGAAAATAGATTTTTCAAGGTTTTTCCCAAAAAGGTTAAAAATACCCCCGGACCCACGTGGTCGAAACTCGAGGTTCGGACCAAAACCCGGTTACCCATTCCCCCATGAATCCCAATATATGATTTGTTTTTAAATCGGACCCCAAATTGAGGTCCAACTTCTCAATTTGTAGAAAACCTAGGTTCTACCCAAAACACCCAATTTTTCCCATGAAAATCTTTGATTTGAAGTTGAAATTATGTTAAAAGATGTTAAGGAATAAAGAAATTAAGTTAGAAATCACTTACCAATCGTTTTGGAGAAAAAAAGTTGTTTGGAAAATCGCCTCTTAGGTTTTGGGTTTTTGAAAAGTGAAAAAAATGACTGAGATTTTCCGAACTTGTATACCTTTCTGAGGACCTGGCGCGGACCGCACAAAAATGTGTTGCGGTCGCGCCGTGTGGGAGAAAAAATTGGGGCTTCTCTGAACCCTTCCAGCGCGGACCGCACTATTTTGGTGCGCGACCGTGCTGGTTGACCTGAAACCCTAGCCCTCAGACTCAGTCACGCGGACCGCACATAAAGGCATCGAGGCCGCGCGGACCGCGCGGAAATGACCGCGGCCGTGCTGGTGTCTGCAACACCTGAACCTGCATTTTCTTAAGTCCAAGACCTCTCGGGCCCCATTCAAAACTCACCCGAGCCCTCGGGGCTCCAATCCAAACATGCACACAACCTTAAAGACATCTTACGGACTTACTTGTGCGATCAAATCACCAAAATAACATCATATACATAGGATCAAGCCTCAAATACATGATTTTCTTTCTTCAACTTTCATAACTCAAATTCTCCATTTTTAGTCCGAAACACGTCATATGACGTCCGTTTTTAGCTAAACTTTACAGATAGTGCTTAACACATATTTAAGACTTGTACCGGGCGTCGGAACCAAAATACGAGCCCGATACCTATATTTTCTAACCCGTTTTTCATTTCAAATTTTCATATCAAATTTCAGAAAAATAATTTCTTTCAAATATTTATTTCTCGGGCTTGGGACCTCAGAATTTGATTCCGGGCACACGCCCAAGTCCCATATTTTTCTACGGACCCTCCGGGACCGTCGAATCACATGTCCGAGTCCGTTTACCCAAAATGTTGACCGAAGTCAACATTATGCATATTAATACCAAAATTCATCAAATGTTTCACATAATTCACATATTCTAACATAAAAACTTTCCGGCTATGCGCCCGAACTGCGCACGCCAATCGAGGCAACTAAAGGCAAGGTTTTTAAGGCCTCGAAAGCGCGGAACAAGGAAGAACTACGGTGATGACCCTTCGGGTCGTCACATTCTTCACCTCTAAAACAACCGTTCGTCCTCGAACGGACAATAGAAAGAAGTACCTGAGTCGAAAAATAAATGAGGATAACAGCTCCGCATATCGGACTCGGACTCCCAGGTCGATGCCTCAGGAGGATGACCTCTCCACTGAACACGCACCGAAGGAAAACTCTTCGACCTCAACTGTCGAACCTGCCGGTCTAGAATAGCCACCGGCTCCTCCTCATATGATAGATCCTTGTCCAATTGGAGAGTGCTGAAATCCAACATATGCGATGGATCTCCGCGATACTTCTGGAGAATAGATACCTGAAACACGGGATGCAGAGCTGACAAGCTAGGTGGCAAGGCAAGTCTATAAGCCACCTCTCCCACACGATCGAGAATCTCAAATGGACCGATGAACCTAGGGTTGAGCTTGCCCTTCTTCCTAAATCTCATCACACCCTTCATAGGCGATACACGGAGCAATACCCGCTCACCGACCATGAAATTAACATCTCTGACCTTGCGGTCTGCATAACTCTTCTGTCTGGACTGAGCTGTACGAAGTCTATCCTGAATAATCCTGACCTTGTCCAAGGCCTCCTGAACCAGATCCGTACCCAATAATCGAGCCTCTCCCGGCTCAAACCATCCAATTGGAGACCGGCATCGCCTACCATACAACGCCTCATACGGAGCCATCTGAATGCTGGACTGGTAGCTGTTGTTGTAGGCGAACTCTGCTAAAGGCAAAAACTGGTCCCACGAGCCTCCAAAATCAATGACACAGGCTCGGAGCATGTCCTCAAGAATCTGAATAGTCCTCTCGGACTGACCGTCCGTCTGGGGATGAAATGTTGTACTCAACTCAACCTGGGTGCCCAACTCTCGCTGAACCGCTCTCCAGAAATGCGAGGTAGACTGCGTACCCCGATCCGAAATGATAGATAGTGGCACCCCATAAAGGCGAACAATCTCCCTGATATAAATCTCGGCTAACCTTTCGGACGAATAGGTGGCTGCAACAGGAACAAAATGCGCTGACTTGGTCAGCCTATCAACAATGAACGAAAATGCATCAAACTTTTTCCGAGTCATCGGGAGTCCAGTAACGAAATCCATCATAATCCTCTCCCACTTCTACTCGGGAAGTGCAATCCTCTGAAATAGACCACCGGGTCTTTGATGCTCGTACTTAACCTGCTGACAATTCAAACACCGAGCCACGTGCGCAATGATGTCTTTCTTCATCTTACGCCACCAATAGTGCTGCCTCAGATCCTGATACATCTTCGCGGTGCCCGGGTGAATAGAATACCAAGAATTGTGGGCCTCCGCTAAGATCAACTCTCGAATCCCATCAACATTGGGCACACAAACTCGCCCCTGCAATCTCAATACACCATCATCATCTAAGGTTACTTTCTTGGCACCTCCACGCTGCACCGTGTCTCTCAAGACACATAAATGGGGATCCTCAAACTGCCACTCGCGGATACGCTCTAATAGTGAGGAACGAGCAACCGTGCAAGCTAACACTCTGCTAGGCTCAGAAATATCCAACCTCACAAGACGATTGGCCAAGGCCTGAACATCCAAAGCAAGCGATCTCTGGCTGACTGGAATATAAGCAAGACTACCCATGCTGGCGGACTTCCTGCTCAATGCATCGGCCACCACATTGGCCTTCCCCGGGTGGTATAAGATAGTAACATCATAATCCTTTAGAAACTCTAACCACCTCCTCTGCCTCAAATTCAACTCTTTCTGCTTGAACAGATACTGAAGACTCTTGTGATCAGTGTAAACCTCACACGTCACTCCATATAAGTAATGTCTCCAGATCTTCAGGGCATGAATAATGGCTGCCAACTCGAGATCATGAACCGGATAATTCTTCTCGTGGATCTTTAACTGCCTCGAAGCATAAGCAATGACCTTGCCTTCCTGCATCAACACTGCACCAAGCCCAATACGAGACGCATCACAATAGACCATATATGGCCCTGAACTTGTGGGCAGAACCAATACCGGTGTCGTAGTCAGAGCCGTCTTGAGCTTCTGGAAGCTCGCCTCACACTCGTCCGACCACCTGAACTAGGCACCCTTCTGGGTCAATCTGGTCATAGGGGCTGCATTGGATGAAAACCCCTCCACGAACCGACGGTAATAACCTACTAACCCCAGGAAACTCCGAATATCCATAGCTGAAGCTGGTCGAGGCCAGTTCTTGACTGTCTCTATCTTCTTCGGGTCTACCTGAATACCTGCTGCTGATACGACATGACCCAGGAATGCGACCGAACTCAATCAAAACTCGCACTTTGAGAACTTAGCATACAACTGACTATCCTTTAGGGTCTGAAGGACCACTCTGAGGTGTTGCTCATGCTCCTCCTAACTGCGGGAGTATATAAGAATATCGTCAATGAAGAATATCACGAACAAGTTCAAATAAGGTCTGAACACTCGGTTCATCAACTCCATGAACGCTGCTGGGGCATTAGTCAATCCAAATGACATGACCAAAAACTCATAGTGCCCATACCGAGTGCGAAATGCTGTCTTAGGGACATCAGACGCCCTAATCCTCAGCTGGTGGTAGCCAGATCTCAAATCTATCTTTGAAAACACCCTCGCACCCCGAAGATGGTCGAATAAATCGTCGATCCTCGGCAGTGGATATTTATTCTTAATTGTAACCTTGTTCAATTGCCGGTAATCGATTCACATTCTCATCGAACCATCCTTTTTCTTAACAAACAACACCGACGCACCCCAAGGCGAAACACTGGGTCTAATGAAACCTTTCTCAAGCAAATCCTGCAGCTGTTCCTTTAACTCTTTCAACTTCGGTGGGGCCATACGATATGGCGGGATAGAAATGGGCTGAGTGCCCGGGGCCAAATCAATACAAAAGTTGATATCCCTGTCGGGCGGCATACCCGACAAGTCTGAAGGGAAAACCTCAGGAAACTCCCGAACAACGGGCACAGAATCAATAGAAGGGGCCTCCGTGCTAGAATCGCGAACATACGCCAAGTAGGCCAAACATCCCTTCTCGACCATACGCCGAGCTTTCACATACGAGATAACACTGCGGGTACAATGACCAGAAGTCCCCCTTCACTCTAAACGGGGTAAATCCGGTAAGGCTAAGGTTACGGTCTTGGCATGGAAATCCAAGATAGCATGGTACGGGGATAACCAATCCATCCCCAATATAACATCCAAGTCGACCATGTCCAAAAGCAACAAATCAACACGGGTCTCAAGACCCCCAAACAATACGATACAAGAACGATGAACTTGGTCGACCACAATAGAATCACCCACTGGTGTTGACACATAAACAGGAATACTCAACGAGTCACTAGGCATAACCGAATAGGGTGCAAAATAGGACGACACATATGAATACGTAGATCCGGGATCAATTAGCACAGAAGCATCCCTATCACCGACCAAAATGGTACCTGTAATCACAGCATTTGATGACTCAGCCTCTAGCCTGGCTGGCAAAGCATAACAACGGGGCTGGGACCCACCTCCCTGAATCATATCCCTGGGACGATTTGCTGCTGGCTGACCCCTACCTCTAACGGTTTGAGCTCCACCTCTAAGACCTCTACCTCCACCTCTATGTCCTCTACCCCTGCCTCTAGCCGGCTGGGCAGGCTGTGGGGCAACTGGTGCCTGGATCATCGGGCGAGAACCCTGCTGCTGTGAGCTGCTGGAAGCTCGAGGGCAATATCTGGCAATGTGACTCACATCGTCGCAAATATAACAAGCCCTCGGCTGCTGAGAAAAACGAAGTGGTAGTGCACTGATAGGTGCTGATGGTGAACTGAAGAGCTGCTGGTCAGAATACTGCGGCTGAGAACCACGACCACCTGGTGTACCATGAGAAGCCTGGAGAGCTGACTGAAAGGGCCTCGAAGGATGGCCTCTACCATAAGAATCCCTACCTCCAGACGAGGTACCACTGAATCTACCAGAATGACGGGGCCTCTTATCAGACCCATGACCACCTCCCTAAGCAAGTGCCATCTCTATCCGGTGGGCACCATCTGCCGCCTCCTAAAATGAAATCTCACTACCGGCAATCATGGCCATCTGAACACGAATCGGCTGGGCCAACCCATCAATAAACCTCCGCACCCTCTCTCTATCGGCGGGGAGTATCACAATGGCATGACGAGCAAGATCAATGAACCGGGTCTCATATTGGGTGACCGTCAGAGGACCCTACTGGAGATGCTCAAACTGCCTGCGAAGAGCATCTCGCTGAGTAACTGGAAGAAACTTCCCTAGAAATAACTCTGAAAACTGATCCCAGGTCAATGATGGCGACCTTGCTAGCCTGGCTAAACAGAAATCCCTCCATCAAGTCTTGGCGGATCCTGCCAGGCGAAAAGTGGCGAAGTCGACCCCATTGGTCTCTACAATGCCCATAGTCCGTAGAACCTCATGACAGCTGAATATGAAATCTTGAGCATCCTCTGAGGGGGTGCCACTATATGTGGTTGTGAAGAGCTTGGTGAAACGATCAAGCCTCCACAAAGCATCCACGGACATAGCCGCACCATCACTGGACTGAGCCACAATACCTGGCTAGGCTGCCACAGCTGGCTGAACTGCCACGGCTGGTTGAACTGCTGGAACCTGAGCCTGAGGAGCTACCGGCTCGGGAGTACGAGTATCGGGAGTCTGAATTCCTCCCCCATCCTGAGATGTGGCTGGAACTACGGGAAGCAAACCCGCTCTAGAAATGCCCTCCATAAAGCCTACCAGTCGGACCAAAGCGTCCTGAAGCACAGGAGTGGGTATAAAACCCTCTAGGACCTGAGCTGGGCCCACTGGAACAGCTGGGGCCTGAACCTCCTCCTCAAAATCGACTTGAGGCTCTGTCACTGGAAATGCTGCTCGGGGCTGAGCTCTGCCCCAGCCTCGGGCTCTGGCACGGCCTCGGCCTCGCCCTCTACCCCTAATAGGGGCTGCTGCTGGGGACTCAAGATATTGCGCGGTAGAAGAGGAAGCACGTGTCCTTGCCATCTACGAAAGAACAGAGTGGAAAGACAATCAGTACTTGAGAAACAGAATTGCACGACAAGAATGAACAAGGTGAAGTTTTCCTAACTCAGTAGCCTCTGCGGGATAAATACAAACGTCTCCATACCGATCCCTCAGACTCTACTGAGCTTGTCTGTGAGTTGTGAAACCTAAGTAACCTAGGGCTCTGATACCAACTTGCCACGACCCGGATTTCCCACCATCGGGTGTCGTGATGGCGCCTACTATCGGAGCTAGGTAAGCCAAATATTTAAAACACCTTTCCTGCTTTCTTTCAAATAATATAATAAACGAGACAAAATATAAGCGGAAGACATTAAATCTAAAGCAACTGAAAACCAAAAGTGCGGAAGTTTGAACCAAAATGCTACCCAGAGTCTGGTGTCACTAGCTCACGGACTACTATAGAATACTACAATCAATGTCTGAAGGGAAAATACATCATGTTTGTCTGATACAAGATAAACAAACAAAAAAACATGGAAAGGGACTTCGTCCTGCGAACGCCATCTAGGCTACCTCGAGAGTCCCTGGACTGAAGATAGCTCCCAGAAGTCCTACTGCTGCGGTCCGTAAGCTGCTCCCTGATCTGTGCACCAAAAATGCACAGAGTGTAGCATCAGCACAACCGACCCCATGTGCTGGTAAGTGCCTGGCCTAACCCCGGCGAAGTAGTGACGAGGCTAGACAGTACCTACCACAATTAACCTGTACAGATATATATACAACAAGTGCAAGAAAACAATAACAAGATAATACAAAGTAAAACTGGGAGGGGACATGCCATCGGGGAGTAACAGATAAAAATGAAATATAGGAAATAAACAGAAGAAACTTTGGTTTCCATGATATATATATATATATATATATATATATACATAGTGGACGGCGTTCCACACGATCCCATAATATCATACATAAGTGGACAGCGTGCCACACGATCCCATAATATTATATATAAGTGGACGGCATGCCACACGATCCCATAATATCATATATAAGTGGACGGCGTGCCACACGATCCCATAATATCATATATAAGTGGACGGCGTGCCACACGATCCCATAATATCATATATAAGTGGACGGCGTGCCACACGATCCCATAATATCATATATAAGTGGACGGCGTGCCACACGATCCCATAATATCATATATAAGTGGACGGCGTGCCACACGATCCCATAATATCATATATAAGTGGACGGCGTGCCACACGATCCCATAATATCATATATAAAGTGGACGGCGTGCCACACGATCCCATAATATCATATATAAGTGGACGGCGTGCCACACGATCCCATAATATCATATATAAGTGGACGGCGTGCCACACGATCCCATAATATAGTTCATAATATCTGACTTCATATAGTAGACCCCTTCAGGGGAGAATAACAACTCAATACCTTTAACCCGGCAAGGGTACAGCTAACAGCCCAAAATATCCCGACAAGGGAGAATATATATATCAGTCTACACATCCCGGCAAGGGAGTATTCACAACACATTCTCCTTTTAAATCATTCTTCCTCAACCGTTCACATTATATGAAACTTATCAAATAAACAAGGAGCTTGTGTCACATTATTCGAATTAAAAGCAATCAAGACTCACGGTCATGCTAGACTCCGGTGCATAGATAACCGTCACCATGCCTATACACCGTACTCCACATTAGCAAGTAGCAAATATCATCCTAATCCTATTCCCTCAAGCCAAAGTTAGAACAAACACTTACCTCGAATGCTCCAAACTCAACTCACGCTTCTAGTATAGCTTTACCTCTTGATTCCACCACCAATCCACTCGAATCTAGTCATAAGTTACTTAATCACATTAATAATTACTAAATGAATCATCCCCAATGCATGAAAATAGATTTTTCAAGGTTTTTCCCAAAAAGGTTAAAAATACCCCCGGACCCACGTGGTCGAAACTCGAGGTTCGGACCAAAACCCGGTTACCCACTCCCCCATGAATCCCAATATATGATTTGTTTTTAAATCGGACCCCAAATTGAGGTCCAACTTCTCAATTTGTAGAAAATCTAGGTTCCATCCAAAACACCCAATTTTTCCCATGGAAATCTTTGATTTGAAGTTGAAATTATGTTAAAAGATGTTAAGGAATAAAAAAATTAAGTTAGAAATCACTTACCAATCGTTTTGGAGAAAAAAAGTTGTTTGGAAAATCGCCTCTTAGGTTTTGGGTTTTTGAAAAGTGAAAAAAATGAGTGAGATTTTCCGAACTTGTATACCTTTCTGAGGACCTGGCGCGGACCACACAAAAATGTGTTGCGGCCGCGCCGAGTGGGAGAAAAAATTGGGGCTTCTCTGAACCCTTCCAGCGCGGACCACACTGTTTTGGTGCGCGGCCGCGCTGGTTGTCCTGAAACCCTAGCCCTCAGACTCAGCCACGCGGACCGCACAGAAAGGCATCGCGGCCGCGCGGCTCCAGCGCGGACCGCACGGAAATGACCACAGCCGCGCTGGTGTCTGCAACACCTAAACCTGTATTTTCTTAAGTCCAAGACCTCCCGGGCCCCATTCAAAACTCACCCGAGCCCTCGGGGCTCCAAACCAAACATGCACACAACCTTAAAGACATCTTACGGACTTACTCGTGCGATCAAATCGCCAAAATAGCATCATATACATAGGATCAAGCCTCAAACACATGATTTTCTTTCTTCAACTTTCATAACTCAAATTCTCCATTTTTAGTCCAAAACACATCATATGACGTCCGTTTTTAGCCAAACTTTACAGATAGTGCTTAACACATATTTAAGACTTGTACCGGGCGTCGGAACCAAAATACGAGCCCGATACCTATATTTTCTAACCCCTTTTTCATTTCAAATTTTCATACCAAATTTCAGAAAAACAATTTCTTTCAAAAATTCATTTCTCGGGCTTGAGACCTCAGAATTTGATTCCGGGCACACGCCCAAGTCCCATATTTTTCTACGGACCCTCCGGGACCGTCAAATCACAGGTCCGAGTCCGTTTACCCAAAATATTGACCGAAGTCAACATTATGCATATTAATACCAAAATTCATCAAATGTTTCACATAATTCACATATTCTAACATAAAAACTTTCCGGCTACGTGCCCGAACTGCGCATGCCAATCGAGGCAACTAAAGGCGAGGTCTTCAACGCCTCGAAAGCGCAGAACAAGGAAGAACTACGGTGATGACCCTTCGGGTCGTCACAAATTTTTAGGTAAAAGAGAATACCATGTTAGCGCTCCTTTGGTGAGCGTTTCACCAATTTTTTGACTAATACTGATTCAATCTCCTGCTTAGTCAAATCGTTGCCTTTTATGCCCATTGTGAATGCAGTCACGTGATCTCGTGGGTCTGTTGTTCCATCATATTTTGGAATATCAGGCATTTTGAACTTTTTGGAATTGGGAGTGGAGCAGCACTTGGCTTCTAGGGTTGTTGCGAATATCTATCCATATCTACCCTTTGATTATGGGCGGCACCCCGGGTATCTGCTCTATGCGCTCACTTTGCTCCTTGAGCTGTTTCTGCAAGGTTAGTGCTAAATTTTGTAAATCAGAATTAATTACATTACCTGGTTCTCTCTCCTGTGATTCACTGGGAGTTCCACCGTTGCCTGAGTTAACAAGCCCAGAATGAAGGTTTTTCAAAGTGTTATTATTTGGAGTAGGTGTGGGTGTTGCAACAGGTAACTGGTTAACAAGTGCCTCAACAGCTTTGTTGACCTGAGCAACAATTAATTTCTGGAAAGCTTCATCAACAGCTTCAGCATTTTCAAATTGAGCATGCTTGTTTATTTGAGACTCATCAGGAGTACCCTCACGAGATTGTTGTGGAGAGTCTCATGGAGTAGGAACTTGAGTGTTAATATTCTGTGGATCTCCCTGATTTTGTTGGTTCTATTGGTTTCCTTGAGTGTTGTCACTTTTGTTCGACATAATTGATGCAACAAGGAAAGTTAAGTGAAAAGAAAATAGATTATCAGTTTTTCGGTAACGGAACCAATTTGTTTAACCAAAAAATAAAATTTTAGTCAAAGATATAATTTAGAAGAACACGGGTTACTGATAATCAAAAGAATGTATAAAAGGAAGTAATTTAGGTAGCAAGAGAGTAATCAAGAGAAAAACAAGTAAACCAAAGTCTATTCCAATAGTGTTTCGTGTCCTTACAATTGATCAGATATCTCCCTTTTATAGATATCTTGAAGATATATGTTTTGCCCAAATCATAATGAGGCTATTATGAGTAATTAAAGACATTGAATGTTACGTTACATAATCATTACATTCAATACAAATTCTCTAACGTATTCCACATTAATGCATATTAGATGTCGTATCTGCACTCTTTTCTATTGTCAGATTTATTCCTTTTGATTCTCGGACATAAATGACTTAGATAGGTACAGGCGCTGATTTATTTGAATAATTGTCCGTACCTCTTCCTCTGCCATTTGTTCGTATCTGTTGCAACTCGTACCTCTTCGCTAGTTGTAATTCTTTGACTATTTGACCAGTCTACGTGTCTTGACACGTCACCTTCATATTTAAACTAGTTAATTTGACCGCTCTTCGCGCGGTTGCAAAATATTATTATTTCATTCACGAAATACTTTTTAGTACTCGAATATTACAAATAATTTAAAATTTGCTTTGAAAGATAGTCGAAGCATATAAGTTTTAAAGCTCCAATACTAAGGTACTTTTCGATATTTAATTTTTCAAAAGCTAAACCATAAGTCATATCAAAACATAACCTCTAAAGTGAACACAAAAAGATAATAGCCACGACGACACAACAATAGAAAGGCTAAAGTAACAGTGTCGTCGAACCTGTTCATGCTTTCGGGAAAATAGAATTGACTTATTATTTGATTACAATAAAAATTAAATATATTTAGGCCATAAATCTAAGATATAATAATTTTATCACCTTTCTGTGTGACTGAAGCTGACGCACACCTCGTCTAATTTTACTAATCAATTCCGATGGGTAAATAACACCATGAGCCTTCCTTTCAACCAAATACTACTGTAAATTCTTGTGTTTTTATCATATATCAAACTTTTGACAAATATTATCAATCTTTTTATTTAATGTTAACTTGCATTATATCCTTGTAAGAATAGTAAATATATAAAAATCATTATGAGCGATAAAATTTTGTATACAGATGTCTTTGTAATTCCCTTAGAGAGAAGGGACATGTATGCCGAATAACTCTGTTAATTTTTATAGAAGGACCAGTATAACTCAATATACTATATATACCTTTTTCCTTTTATATTTGATTCTCAAAAGCAACAGAAATCTCCAAAAGAGCGTTGAACGACTATATCAATATCAATTTCTGAGGCTACAATGAAAATCTAATATAGTTTAAACTTCATATCACTAAATTATATATAAGCAACATTTATAGATATTGTTGTCGAATGCTCGTTTTGGAGGAAGAGAAGTACCAGGAAGTTGAACTTCTATGCAATACCAAAATCCAAGTTTATAATAAGAATCTAATATGTTCTAAACTCCATAACACTAAACTATATGTAAATAACATTTATGGATATTGTTGTTGAAGGCGTGACCTCATCTGCTAAAAGTTTGGAAATGGCTAGTTTTACGAGAATTGTGAAATGGTATTTTTCATAGAGCTGCAACTAAATTAAACTCTAATAGTGTTGATGAACTGAAACTTTAAAATTTGGTTTGAAACGTTGTTGTTTTCGAGAAACGTGAAACGGTGCTTTTAGTCCTTCATAGCTTAACTGTCAGAATTTAGTATAATTGAGTATCCTATTAAAATGAGAGGAGAAAACTCAAAACTGAGAAATTAAATAAATCATACAAAGACAATCACAATGTTCATCACACTTCACTTAATATGTCTACATTCCAAGTAGTGACTGGGTATAAAATTTTCTTTATTATCTATTTTTTTCTGATTTCACCCAAACAACTTTTTTAGACACGTATATTTTCTATCGCTTTTTAATAATTATTTATAGTTTTATAAAGTATTATACTCAAAGACTTTTATTATTCTAGTTTAGATATATTTAATTTTTGCTCAATTAGAAATTATAAATTAAATAATTTCTAAATAAATTAAATAATTTCTGAAAATGGAAAGGGGAGAAAATACTATTAAAAAAAGTTCATTTTCTTATTTTAAAAATAGGTGAGTTACTTGAACTTGTTTTATATTTAAATACAATATT
Organism: Nicotiana sylvestris; assembly: GCF_000393655.2. Lineage (NCBI taxonomy): Eukaryota > Viridiplantae > Streptophyta > Magnoliopsida > Solanales > Solanaceae > Nicotiana > Nicotiana sylvestris. Next base: position 188,071,402 of record NC_091059.1, read on the forward strand.
AGCTTCAATAGATAAATTTCAAATGGAAGCTAACATATAGAAAGGAGAGAGCCTCATGAGACCAATTTCAGCCACTAATTTCAATTAACGAATGACTAATTTCAATTATAAAATAATCTCAACCGAGGAAATCAATATTACCTCTCATGAATAGTTCAAATTAGCACTATCAGGAGCCTACTCAAACACCATTTGTGAATATCTCTCTATTTAAATCTCAAGTTCTAAACACTACACTATTCCAAATAAATATGCACATTCTTTTGTATACATCCAGTGCATCTCCATCACTAAAGATCTTAACGAAAATTTACCTCTTTCCAAGATGATGTTACCTTCCTCATAATAACATATGTTGCATGATTCAAATGATTATTTGAAACTCAGCATAGAAAAAAAATCTTAACAAATAAAAATATCATCATTTTTAAGAAAAGTGAAGATGCCAATATAAACCTGGCCAATTGGGAAATGTAAAATATACACTTCACTAATGTCCGCGCATAAGAGAAAGCTTTTCTAGATCAAAACTACAACATCAAGGATCTGCATAGAAAAAAATCTTAACAAATAAAAATATCATCATTTTTAAGAAAAGTGAAGATGTCAATATAAACCTGGCCAATTGGGAAATGTAAAATTTACACTTGACTAACGTCCGCGCATAAGAGAAAGCCTTTCTAGATCAAAGCTACAACATCAAGGATCTCTCTGTCCTTGCGCCCAAATTTCAGGCTTCAAATCTTGTCTTCTGAACCGGAAAACAACCAAGTTTATGCAGGATATTTGTGAAATCAGTACAACTATAATTGCTATATTAACAAAAAATCTCAAAAATACTTATATTTTCTAGATATCAGATAGAGAGAAACAAAATATGTAGAAATCAAGATGTGGACTGGAAATATGCAAAACATTAATCTACATAAAGTTGAAATTCAAACGCCGACATCCATTCAAATGGGATAAGTAAGTAAAGGAGTAAAAAAATGCATGTTTGAACGAAGGTAGGAGAACAAACCTTTTTAAAAGGGGAGAGGATGCATCCACTCAATGGACAAAATGTTTGAAAGATGACCAATGAATTTTAAAGCCAAATATGAAAAACCTTTTCATGTTACGTACCATTTGCTATATAATTGCTACGGGTCTTTTAAAATGTGGCCGGTGGGTTCTGGAGGAACAGTTGGTTATCAGTTGTAATGACTTTTGGAATTCATTTTCAAGAGACATGACTTTTGGAATCCTACATTATTAAATTTTTTTTTAAAAAAAAAAGAAGGGTGGGAGAAATAAGAAAAAATGGAGAAAAAAGATAATTTGAAATCCAGGCTTAGAAGAGTGCCACGTCACCGGGCTAATGCCCCTCAATTATATATATATATATATAGATACAATTTTTCCCAATAGAGTATATAGTAGTGGTTTTGCTCCAACATCTAGCTTACGAGATACCCTTCAGGAATGAAGTGGACAAGGTACTGAACTATTTATAACAATAAAGTCTTAAAGTTATCTTATTGTCGTATTAAACTTACTTGTTATTATTAGTAAAGTCACAACCTTGTGTCATATTAAATGAAGTGGTAAATAGCTTGAAAATAAAATAAAATCGGAAGGTCAAATTTCCGGGGCTATGTAGTTGTTTTTTAATTCTTTTTTTTAGTTTCATTAAAATGTTTTTTAGTTTCCTTTTGTTTGTTTTATGAAGTATGGGTTGTCAAAAATTTGACACATTATTTAAAGTTTTATGTCGTCGTAGTCTTTTCAGCCAGAAATATGATCTTCCAGTCATTTTTGTACTTTTGAGCCATTCACAGTATTTCAGTTATTTTAATATGACAAAAAATAATTTATATTTTTAATATTATAGTAGGTAAAGTTCATTAATTATAAAATTACGTCATGCATGCACGAGCAAATACGTAATATCCATGCATGTGAATATTTGGAACGTCCTCGATCTCTGGTTTGTCTTTAAATTGAAGCTTCATTTCTTAACGGTTGTGTTTTATTAATTATTACACTACCTTTTGAGGATATTTCTTTCAAATAAAATATACCCTCAAAAAGCCGACTCTCGAGCGTCATGGACAAACAAAAATCTAGAGGGTCAAGAGGAGAAAAAAACATGCGATGGATCTAAATGGGTGAAGACTGATGATTGTAAGTGAAGTGATCGTCTTAGTATAATTTTTTGCTTCGAAGCAAATAATGTTTATTATTAACTTTATCAGAAATTGATCAGATGTTTTCCTGATTTAATTTGCAGATATTGTTCTAGAAATTTAGATGTACCTAGAAGCGGATATAACCTTTTAGCTATGAATTCATCTGAACTCGAACATCCGAATCGGAATATATATATATATATATATATATATATATATATATATATATATATATATATATATATATATATATATATAAAGATGCAGCTTCTTTCTTCTTGGAAGCATTCTTTTTCTTTCCTCTCTTTTATATATATATATATTACACCCTACAATATTACGTCGATGTTATGCCTATAGTAAAAAAAGGATTTGTTATGATGTTAAAATAACATATGCTAGCATATAAATATGAATAATACACATGATTAGCATAATATAGGTCCTAACTTATGTGTGTATATGTATTCATTGTAAAATATCTAGTACCAAGTAAAGACAAATATTGCCTCTTCCAAGGCCCTTAGTCCAAAGTGATATATATCAAATCTTAAAAGGGAAGAAAGTCATTTTAGGAGCTGTTGTACATATACAACTCCGATAAACACCATCTTAGTCAATTAGAATCTCCTTACAATAGCACCATATGGCCAGCCTTTAAGGCAATTATCTTGCAATTTTCCTCTTGGTTTTGAGGTTTTGTTTGTTAAGGTGTTGGGAAGGCTTATCTCCAGCTCATCCTATCCTTTTTTCTTCAAATAATTAAGGTAATAATTCAAGAATCCTTCTAAATAAATTTATCTTTAACTTTGAGAAATTCGTTTTAAATTCTTGTTGACGTGGAAATAAAGGTTCTTGTTGTGTATTTGAGGAGGAGTTGGTTGTGTTGAAGGGCTGGAAATATAGTTATAAATATGTATATGTGTTGTTATCCTTGTTGTTCAAGGTAATATCATACTCTTCTCCATGTATTTGAGGTCATTTGGATCATAGTTTGGTTATTGATGAATTGTTATAGTTGTTGAATGGTTTTGAGTGGTCTCTCAAGGTATCCTATGGCTGAAAATTGTAAAGTATAGTTGTTTGTGATGGTGGTCGTGTTGTGAGTAGAGGAGACGAGCTAGTAGTGTTGAATTGCCATTTTAGAATGATAGGAAGCTTATGCACCCTAAGTGCTCGATAAAATGTCGTAGTGAATCCGATTCTAGGTTTTTTGATTTGATTGTGATCCAAACCATTTATACAATGTAGATTATCATTCGTAGAGCATACGAGAGATTGGGAGCTATTGCTAGGCAAGCAACAAATGTATGTTAAGGCTATCCCTTCTTTCCTTTTGACATAATTCATACGACACAAATAAAACAAGCAACACACAACTTTCACAAATGACACTACTCTTAGAAGTACTAGGGGTTCCTATGTTCTTGATTCCCCATGTGTCCTATTATTCTATCGTCAGTTCATGGGTCTCAGAAAATACGTAAGTTCATAAAGTTTATTTCATGATATTAATCGAAGGCATAATGATCTTATGACATCCAGAGAGATCTTATTGACTTACTTCCTTATGCATTGCATTCATTTATAATATATATATATATATATATATATATATATATATATATATATAAATAAAGAAAGGTTATGGCGTTATATATGTACCACCACCTGATCAGTGGTATACGTTGCTGATTTCGTCTACAAAGACCGGGATGATATGATGGGATGCCCTCAGAGGCTTGATAATTTTATGTACACATATATCTATGCATTTATACGCACATGCATGACATTATAAATGTTTCAGAATTCACAAAGCTATTTAGACTTATAGATGGAATCCTTTACCCCATGTTTCTTTTATGTACTGATTTTCATGCCTTACATACTCGGCACATTATTCGTATTGACGTCCCTATTTCCTTGGGCCTGCATTTCATGACCATAGGTGCAGGTAGACAGGCTAACGGTCCCCCTTCTAGGATCGTTGCTCAGCGAGAGTTGGTGTGCTCTATTTGATCCAGAGCTGCTATTGGTTTTGGTACGATATGTTTGTATACATTGTGACGACCCGCCCAGTCATCTCATGAGTTACCGCTTTGTTTTTCCCTTTTTGCTTCTTATTGCTTTGTATAATGGTTTTATATGTGATCGGGTTGATTGGTTAGGGTTCGGAAAGGATTTGGTAAGATTTGAGACACTTAGTCTCTTTTGGGGAAGGTTAAGTAGGAAAAGTCAACTGGATATTGACTTATGTGTTGGAGGGATCGGATGTGAGTTCTGATAGTTTGGTTAGCTTTGGGAGGTGATTTGGGACTTAGGAGTGTGATCAGAATGAGTTTTGGAGGTCCAAAGTAGATTTAGGCTTGAATTAGCGAAAGTGGATTTTTGGCGATTTCCAGTTGGTAGGCAAGATTTTGATATAGGGGTCGGAATGGAATTCCGAGAGTTGTAGTAGTTCCATTATGTCATTTGGGATGTGTGTTCAAAATTTCAGGTCATTCGGACATGGTTTGGTTGGGTTTTTGATCAAAATCGGAATTCGGAAGATTATTGGAAACTTAGGCTTGAATCCGATGTGTTTTGGTTGATTTGATGTTGTTTGAGGTGTTTTGAAGATTGGTGCAAGTTTGAATAAGGTTTTGGGATATGTTGGTGCCTTTGGTTGAGGTCCCGGGGGCCTCAGGTGAGTTTCAGAGGGTTGAACGGATCATTTTAAGTTAAAGAAAAATTGCAGATTTTGGTTTCAGCTGTTGCAGGTATTTTGCCCTTCGCGTTCGCGAGTGGATCCATGCGTTCGCGAAGGGTCAGGAAGGGAGGCATCAGGTTTGTCCTTCGCGTTCGTGAACGGCCGGAATGGTAGGCATCGCATTCGCGAGAGGCCTGGTCGCGTTCGCGTAAGTTGGTGAAGCTGAGGCATCGCATTCGCGATGGTGAGATTGCGTTCGCGAAGAAGAGTTTTGGTCAATGAAATTTTTGTGCTTCGCAAATGCGAGGCTTTGACCGCGATCGTGAAGAAGGATTTCAGGCCTGGGCAGAAGGTATAATAGTCGTCTTGTCCGCGAATTTGGGGTTTATTTCTTCCATTGTTGGTCGTTTTTGGAGCTTTTTGAAGGAGATTGAAGAGGGATTCAAAGGGAATCACTTTGAGGTAAGAATCCTGGACTTAAAACCCGATTTCTATTGTGAAATCTACCTAACAAATCATGGATTCTAAGCAAAAAATTTAGGAATTTGGGTTTGAGATTAAGAGACTTTAAAATGAGAATTTGAGGGGTCATTTGGACTCCGATTTCAGTGTTCTTGGTATGTATGGACTCGTGGGAGGATAAGGACTCCGTTGATGTGATTTTTATCGAGTTTCGAGATGTATGCCCGGGGGTCGAGTTTGGCCAATTTCGGGATTTTTGGTATTATTTGATTGTTTTCTCTTGGGCTTCGTTCCCTTAGCATATTTTGATGCCGGGATTCTAATTTTTTGATAGATTCGACGCGAGTGGAGGCAGATTCGAGGGGCAATGGCATCGTGGAGTAGTCATTTCACCGGTTTGAGGTAAGTAACCATTGTAAATCTGGAACTGAGGGTACAAAACCCTAGTATTTGACTTGTTTTGATAAATGCGGTGACACATGCTAGGTGACGAGCATGTGGGCGTGCACCGGTAGGGATTGTGACTTGGTCCGTCTCGTAGTGACTATTAAGCCTGCGTATTTGATTCAAAACCTTATGATATTCCGTACGTTAGTCATTTATCCTATATTATGGGTTGTATGCCATGTTTGGGGCCTTGTGCCGACCTGTTGAAACCCTTAGGGGCATTTTTACTATTTTTCCTCACTCTGCTTGTTTAAAACCATATCCTCAGTCATGTTTTACCTATTCAAATGTTTAAAACTGGTTTATCACTCCACTTCTAAATGTGAGGACTGTTTGGACTGAGTTCCCTAATTTCTATTGTTGTGCCCGGGAGGCTGTGAGGTTAATGACTAAGAGAGGTTGAGAACCTAATGGTGAGGATATTTATATATGAGTCAGTTATGGATCGGGATGCACGCTGCAGTGATATATATATATATATATATATATATATATATATATATATATATTGGATTGGCTGCGCGCCGCAACGATATGACGCTTGAGCTATAGGAGCCCCTCCGGAGTCTGTACACCCCCAGTGAGCGTAGTCGACTATAAACTATGGATCGGGCTGCACGCCGCAGCGGTTGCTGTGATTTCTGTTATTATGAGATATTAGTGAGCCTAAGTGCTGAGAGTGAGTACTGAGTGACGAGAGTTGAGTCACGAGTGACTGAGAGGCTGCCCAAGAGGCCATATTCTGAGTGATACATTGCCCAAGGGGCCCAGTATGATATTTCTACTGATTTTACTCTTCTTTTAAAATAAGCCTCTGTTGGAAAAATTGCTAAGTATTGTCACACCTTTTTTTTACCTACACCCCGTAAGGGTTGTATAAGGGAGTTTTTCTAACTTAAAATGACAATCGAAACGGGATTTATTTCAATTAAAATCAGAGTCGCCACTTGGGATAATTTGGTGTCCCAAGTCACTGATTCAAATCCCGAATCGAGGAAAGATTGACTCTGTTTTACAGTCTGCGAACACAGAAATCCGGGTAAGGAATTCTGTTAACCCGGGAGAAGATGTTAGGTATTCCCAGATTCTATGGTTCTAGAACGGTCGCTCAACTATTATAATTGGCTTAAATATCTGATTTTAAAATACTTTTGAACCAATGTGCATTTTAACTTTAAACCGCCTTTAATTATTTTTAGGGAAGATTCAACGTTATTTAAAACACGCCTTGAACCACGTCACACGAAATGCACCCGCGGTCCCCGACACATTTTATTTAACGTTGTTGAGATTTGAATTTGGGTCACATGAAATGCACACCCGAGTTTAAGGAAATTAATTTAAATTTCGCGCCTAAAGCAACTACGCATTTTCAATTTGCGAGGGCCATGGAAAATTCAACTAAATGGCGCACCTTGATTTCTAAAGGATTAAAATTAATTAAGTGAGGGCCATGCATTTGAGATTTTATTTGGCACGGCACACCTCGATTCCAATTTTAAAAGGAAACTCAAACTAAGCTTTTGAGGGCCATAAACTATATCTTACTTAATATGGCACGCCTCAAATCTAATTGTCTAAAATTCCTTATTTTAAAATTATGAGGGCCATAGACTATTGATCTTATTTACTTATGGCACACCTCGATTAGTTTTAAGGGCCCTTCCAACTAATTAAACAATATGAAGAAATTCCAGTCATTAATGCGAAAGTTGCAAACCCAATGCTACTAATTCATATGCTAACAGTATAATGACATCAAACTGAACTTATTAAAAGAGCCCAGGTAGGTTATGAACCCATCGTCCAACTCACCATTTTGTCAATAAGTAGGAGGACACAAATGGGCTCAAACGTGAAGCCCAAAACTGAAATGTACCCAGCAAAAGAAACTCGGCACAATTGGGCCAATGCTATAGCCCAACTCAGCACTTTAAGCATTAAACGTTACAGGAAAAACCACATAAAAATGAAAATTCAGAATTTGGACCACTAACTGTTTACAACTCGTGCATACTATTTCATCATTTTAAATCATCCATTCAAATTTCCAACAAAGAGAGCAATTCGAAGTTTCAAATAGACCTTATTCATCTGCCAAGTTCCGATTTCATAATAATGCACTTAAACAACCATATGACTCAAGCTTGTTAGAAGAAACATGTGAAGAACTATACCAAATCTGAGACATTCTGTCACGCCCCGAACCTGGGCCTGGACGTAACATGACACTCGGTGCCTGACTACATGTGACCGAGCAAACGAACTAGCTGGCTGAATCAACATGTGATATCCTAACATACTAAATGCGGAAGATAAACTAACACATGCTGATATACTGAAAGTCTGGATGATATAAATCAAAGTGCAAAAATGCTAATACAATTCTGAAACATATTTGCAGCCAACATGGCTTAACATGAAAAGTCTGAGACTCTGTCTAACTATTACTCTAGTCTATGAAGCCTCAATTGAAGTACTGAAAACACTGACTATCTATAAATATGAAAGGCTGTAAAGTAATGATAATGCCTCGAAAGAACTGGGGATCACCAAATAGCTGATACGAGAATCCTAGCACTCTGCGTTGTCGACCTGTAAATCATTACTTGCATTGTGAGATGCAGGCCCCGGGCAAAAAGGACATTAGTACATTTGAATTGTACTGGTATGTAAAGCAACTGAAAGAAAGAATTATAAATGTTGAAACTGAAATTAAGTTGATAACTGAGATTTGATAATTGATAACTGAAATGATAACTATTGAAACTGAAATGATAAATGATAAGTGAACTGATAACTGATAGCTGAACTGATAATTGATACTAAACTGATAACTGATACTGAACTGATAACTGGCAACTGAAATGGTAACTGATAATTGAACTGAACAAAGGAAGTAAGGATATGAATACTCCCTCTTTTGAATGATGAACAACCTGTTTATCTGAATAATAAACTGCGGCCTCAGGCCCAATATATATATATATGCACAAACTGCGGCTCGGACCCAAGTATACGTATACATAACTGCGACCTCAGGTCCAAAATGCATAAAGCATAAACTGCGGCCTCAGGCCCAAAGATGCATAAAGCTTTAACTGCGGCCTCAGGCCCAAATACAAGTGTTTAATATCCAGGGATTTAAAATCAGGAATTGAGAATCATACTGCAATACATGATAGTGAAAATACTGAATCACGCTGAATTACATGATACTGGAATACTAGACCATACTGAGTACATAAGACTGGAATACTAAATCATACTGAGCTACATAATACTGGAATACTGAATATGACTAGAATGGGACATGTATTCTTGAACTGATTATGAACACTGAAACTTCAACTGTCTATGACATACTGAGTAAGTTATACTGAGACTTAGGGACATCAAACCCAAGTCTATATTGAATACGAACTGAGCTCACGACGTTCAGAATGAAAATCATGAACGAGTTATGAAGCTAGAGAATAGAAGTTCTACAACTATTCAAGGAACTAGGCTTAACTATATTTCTGAGGCAATTGATACGTCGTAAAAGGAACGTAGTGTAGGGAGGATCATTAACATTCCCAAACATAGAGAGTTAGCCTCACATACCTCAATGTCACCCCTTAGTGATACTACAATGATCCACAACACTAAGAACCTTCAATCTACAATAGCAATATCCAATGGAACCAATATTAGTAACAAATTCCATAACTTAAGCCATTTAGGCATATTATCAAACACCTTGTAGGCATAAACCTCTACATCTCATCACCATATAATTAGTTCATCTAATTACCACCATTCATCAACAATTTATCCTACCATCATGATTAACCAATTTATAACTTTCAACATCACGTATATGACCATCCATTCACACCCAACCAACAAATCCTATCAAATAATCACCTTTAAATCCCTACCATGGTCATGCATTTAAATTGGGAATTTATGACTTCCAATCACCATACCATAAGTTGTAATACTTGATTCATACTCATAATTCCATAATAACACCATATATGTAAGTCTAAGGGTGTAGGATTACCTCTTGTAGACCAAATCTTGAAAGACAACTTTTGGGATGTTCTTGAGATTTTGAAGAAATCCTATAAAACCCAATCAAAATCATGTTGTAACTAGTGATTGAGAGGTGAAATCACCATGAAAACACACTTAAAAACTCACCTTAGGTGTGCAATTGGATGCCTTGGTCGAGTTGGGGTGTAGAGGAAGCCCTAAGCTTGAGAAATGACTCAATTCCTCTTATTTCTAGTCTTTAAGATATTTAAAACCTTCCAGACGTGCGAGCTCGTGCGCTTGTTCGCGCGCTGGAGGCAGAATACTCAGCAAAACACGCGACTTCGCGCGAGACTTTGCGCTCTTGTTCGCGCTAGTGACACCTGCCCAGTAAAATGGTCATAACTTTCTGTATACACCTCCAAATGATGAACGGTTTGTTGCGTTGGAAACTAGACTCAAAGTGGCTTTAATGTGATATATTATGTATCACACAACTCGTTATAGAACTGGAGATATGATCGTTCAAAGTGAGGTCTTGTGCGCACTCATTTACAGATTTCGTCTAATATGAAACTTTTCCAACTTGGCTTAGACTTAGGCCTCTCCTTAGACCCCAATTCACCTCTAGTATAACTTATACACTTATTAACATAACCACTCAATTAGCATCATGCTATTACTCGTTTAATACATCCACAACCGATTCAAATTACGGGGTGTTACACATTCTCAGAACCAAAATCAGACTCGACCTCCATTTGAAGTTCCCTTATTGGGAACAAATCATCACATGAACAGGAGGAAGAAGTTAAACGAAAATTTTCTGAAGTTACTGAACCATGCCTTAAGCTATAAGAGAGCGGGTTTAAAAGATTAAATGGAAACCAAAACATGGCTCCAGTTTGTTAGACCCAAAACCTGAACTAATATGCATTTGGACCATGGCCATGAAAGGCATATCCACAACCAAACAGTTTCAGCTAATCAACTAAGAGTCACAGTCCTTAATTAGTACATATTAAAAAAACCTAAGAAGCCTTGAATAAACTACATTCAAACAAGCTCAAATCCAAGCCTTAAAACAGAAATGAAACTCACATAAGAAGCTAAACTAAAATGTGAATAACGACATGGTAGAATTTAACACAACAAGGACTGATATTTTCATTTAATCCCAATTCGGTCACAGATATTTGAACAAAGCTTAATCAGGCTTTATTTCTATTATGGTTCAAAAGGATACCTGGAAAGCAAAGAAAATAAGAAGAGTGATCAACAGCAGCAAAGCAGTACCAACAACAATGTAACAATGCTTAACCAACTGAAACCAACCTAGACTTCAAACCAACTCCAAACAACTCGAAATAGACTTCTAAACTTGGACTCAATCCATTTTTCCACCCAGATCCACAACTATGGAACTTTTCAGTAATTTTAACTAAGGAATGAGGATTAGAAAACCAAAACCAGCAATAATTTAGTAGTTTTCAACCAGAAAAGTGTCAGGAATTCAGAGTGCCGCCGTTTTTGTTTTTTAGAGGTCTTTTTTATCTCTTCCAAATCTGACTTGAATAGCAAGTCTTGGTGCCTTTATAGGCAAGGCATTAGGGCAGCTTAAACATATCAGTCTTTGCATTTTGCCCCTTTTTCAATTTTGGTTTTAGCTCACATACCCCTAATGTAAAATTCAGAATTTCAAAATAGTCCCAAATCCCCTTTCCTGGAAGCTTCCTATTCAGATACTACAGATTCCCTCACCTAGATATCCTGATTTGACCCTCGAAACTCTGTTAATTACCCCCATCCCCCCCACCCCACCAGGAACTCAAATGAGTTATGGGTCAAGTTGACCCAACGGTTTAACTAGGTTAACGAGTTGTCCTTCTTTTGCAAATGGGTCAGACCCAAAGCCCAAACAGCTAAATAAACTCAACCCAATCAGTAATAAAATAAAAAACAAAAGATTTCAAAAACCTAAACTAACTGACTGATTAACTAACACAAACATGCAAGGAATCAGCTAAATTATTAAATCAGAGTAACCTCATTATACTAATGAGGCTAACATAAAAAGGGAGATACTCAGAAACTTAACTATAACATTAATAAATACTCGACAAGAAAACATTAATAAGTTTTCAACCAGAGAAAATGAGAAGAAAAGAAGAGGGATGAAAAGTTAATAAAAACCACGAATGGACACAAAGATAGATAGAAACTCACCAATCGAACTCGAAGTTACACTTGATGCCCTGATTCACACGAAACTGATGCTAATCATTTGTTCTCTGTTAAGAACAAATGAACAGCATCAGTTTTGCAGTGAATCAACCTTTTAGTCATGAAAAACAAAGGACTGAGTCGATACATGCCACCAGATTCGACGGGAATTGGTTTTGAACTTTTAGTGCTCGAACTCGGATTTAAGATTCGAGGGAAACGAAGTGGGGATTTGGAACAAGGGGGTCATGGTGGTTATGTGGTATCGATTTGGGGTCATTTGTAACGGCGCCGCTGGGCGGATGTGGTGGAATAAGGGCGGCGGATTAGGGTTCTTGAGGGTGTGGTCTCTGAAGAGGGGAGTTGAGAGAGATGAGACAGGGGGGTGCAAAGGTTAGGACACTTTTATACTAAAAGTGACCCAGTTCGGAGCCATCCGATTGAAATATATCAACGACTAGGATTGGGGCTTAGGGAAATGGGGCCGGACTGGGTAGAGGGCGGATTTGGGCTGGTTTAAGTTTAAATCAATTGGGCCTGAAGGGATTGAATGGAATTGGCCCAACAACTGACTTCTATACTTCTTTCTTTCTTTTCTTTTCAAAATTCTTTTAAATTAGATGTAAAAGAATAAAAACCTAAATTAATTCCTAAATCAAATTATCCTACCACATTGAATTAATTAACTCTAACTAAAAATTACCACAAGTAATAAAAACCCAAATTTAAAGGGAAAACTACCAAAATTTCAAAAATTAAAATTTAAAAGTGCAAAAGTAAACTATTTTTGTGATTTTTTCATTTTTATAAAATAACTAATTTGTTAATTAATAAATATAGAATTAAATCCTAAATGCAAATGCAACATATTTTTGTATTTTTCATTAATTAAACAAAATGAATCATGCGCAGACAAATGCAAACAATTAACGAAAAATGCCACAAAAATATATGAAATGGCAAATAATGGGAAAATTTTATTTTCTTGAATTTGTAGGAGTAATTCGAAATCCCGTGCTCACAGCTGCCCCTATTTGCTTGGAAACACGGAGAGTTTACGTGCAAAGATAAAGTGAGCAGATACAAGCGATTTTTGCCTGTTTGAATACTCTGTGGGAAGCATTTTTTGAAAGATTTGACCGTATCATGCTTCCGAGGTTGCCTACATATCCTTGGCTCTAAAGGAATCAGGCCAGTGTAGTTCGAAAAGTTTCGGTAGTTGGGACTACCACAAAGCTGTGATTTCAATATTGTTGTTGCTGCTACTGCTTACTGGTCTCCTTATTACACCATGACAAAATAAAAGAAATTAGACTAAACTATGATCTATGCATTACAAAAATCTTATCTGCATCTTCAAACTTGATCTTGTGATTCTTTTTGCCTTGTTGAATTGTATTCTCCTGGTGAAGTCCCTTCGTTGTCAACTTGAGTTGTGATCTGAGACACTTTCCATTTTCTTCAGGTGGACGCCTGATTGCTTAATTCGAATTATAATATGAGATGATTTCCTTTTCTCCAGGTGGACGCCTGATTACTGACACTTAAACTGTTTCCCTTCCTTAAAACTGGTGTTGCTCTCCCTTGCTCTCCAGGTGGTCGCCTGATTACCAAAACTTGAACTGCATTCCCGTGCTCTCCGGGTAGGCGCCTGATTGCCAAAATTTTAACTGTATTCCTATGCTCTCCAGGTGGGCGCTTGATTGCCAAAACTTGAACTGTATTCCCGTGCTCTTCAGGTGGGCACTTGATTGCCAAACTTGAACTGTATTCCCATGCTCTCCGGGTGGGCGCATGAGTGTCGAACTTGAACTATATTCTCGTGCTCTCCAGGTGGGTGACTGATTGCCAAACTTTGAACTGTATTCCCGTGCTCTCTAGTTGGGCGCCTAATTGCCAAAACTTGAACTATATTCCCGTGCTCTCCAGGTGGGCGCTTGATTTCAACAAAATAGACAAACAAGGAAACTTTTCTGCCCCAGTTTGGTAACTAGGCACATTTGTGAGTGTTTATCGAATATTTTAAGAATTTGAAAGCTAGATCCCGTTATCCAGGAGGGTCCTGAAAACTCCTAGTTAAAAGTGACAATTTTTAAAGCTAAGTTATATCTTCTAAAGGTGTGACTTCCGCTAAATCTGGTTATCTAATAAGGTCTTAAAACTACATCCCATTATCTAGGAGGGTCCTGAAAATCAAAAATCAAGTATTATCTTGAGAGTGACAATTTTTAAGACTGGATTACACTACCCTACAACAGAGCTTACGCTAAATCTCGTTATCTAATAGAAGTCCTAAAGCTAAGTCCCATTATCCATGAGGGTCCTGAAAACTCCTAATTGAATCCTATCTCAAACATGCCAACTTATATTCCTTCGGGTTACATTTATACTAGATTTTGCTACTCATGATAGTTTTGATTTTTAAACTAGGTCCCATTTTCCAGGAGGGTCATGAGGATTTATGATCAAACCTGTCTGGTGCTTGTTATCCCTTAAGGAGGGTTTTTTCCAAAACAAACGAAATTTCCTGCCCCTGTTTGAATCAAAGAAAAATCTTGTCAATTTAAAATGTGGTGGTTAGTTTGTGGAATTCATGCTGAAGGTGGCCTCTCTGTTGTTATGCTTTGTTTTGAGTGGCTTCCCCGAACTGGCCAAGAACTGCTTGACTTTCTGACTGACTTTCAACGACATGGCCCTAAATGACCTGAGTGTTCTATACCCAAACTGTTGTGTTACATCTCTGACCCATCTGCCCAAACCTCTGTATCTCCCATGAAATTACTAACCCTTCGACCAATGGAACCTTCCTAACACCTTATTTCCCATTTTACAACATACTGTTTCTAGCAATGCTTCAACCGCCCTGTGCTTTGTGCAATTTTGGGGAGTTGGTAGTGAGCTTTGAAACCCTTTCTTATTTGCTTAACCAAAGCTGATATTGGAAACATCTTAGAGAAATAAACCCAAAAGAAATGAAATGCAATGACTTTGAGAGTTAGAGGTAAGAAAATCCAAAACTGGAAGACTGTCTGAAATGGAAAAAGAAAAGAAACTTATCTGAGTGGAGCAGCCGACACTAATGATCATGAAATAAATTTTGGATTAATCGGCCCAGTCTGTCCAATCAATCAACTTTCAGTGGTCGTACTTTACGCCCTGAGATCTTCAAAACCCAATTTCTTCACCAACCTTGTCTTTGTTCAGCTTGCGGTGCCCCAAAGGGTTTTCACCAACAAACCTCTCCCATTTGTTTATCTCTCAATTCATTGTCGCCTTAAGGTGCCCGTAAAGGTTTTCACCGATAAGACTCTCTCATTTTTGATTTCTCTCAGCTTTCGTCACCTTACGGTGCCCGCGAGGGTTTTCACCAATAAGACTCTCTCATTTTTCATTTTCTTGTTTGGACCGAAGTGTTGCCCCTAATATGAATTATCTTTACTTGCTCGACTCGGCATCTCTCGAAGACTGATCAGAAGGTCTTTCTTTGGACAGTAATGTGGGTTTTTGGATATGGTTAGAAAGAAAGGGTATCAAAAGGCTCAAAACAATTCAAATGGGTTCAAGATTACAACTTTCGGAATCAGATTTCTTACAATAACCACAGCTTTTGCCCCAGTTTCTTTGCTTGGGGACTTTTGGATTTTTGTTTTGATGGGACCTAACTATGAGGTTGCCTATGTATCCTTAAAAGGAATCAGGTCGAACGTAGTTCATGACGTAGAAATTGCTTTGTTGTTGTGATTTTCTCTTTCTTTTCTTTCTCTTTTTGCTTTCTTTTTCTCTTTTGTTGTTTTGTTATCTTCTTTTCTTTTTGTTTTTCTCTTTTTTTTTCTTTCTTTTTCTCTTTTTTTTCTTCTTTTTCTTTTTCTTTTTCATTCTTTTTCTTATTTCTCTTTTCCTTTACTTATCTTTCACGCTTGTGTTTCTGATCTTTGTTACTGATTCCAAAAGAAGGGTATGAAAGGAAATAAATAAGGCTCAAAGGGATAACAAAGGATAAAGTGTTTAGATAGCAGAACAAAATGCCTTCGTCATTCCAATCTTCAAAACATGCCAAGTACAAACAAATACAATTTAAATGGAGATATCATACATAATATCTTTTGACTGCATCTGAATTGATAGCCATTTCTATACACTTGCCTTCTATATCTGTTAAATACAAAGCACCATTGGACAATACTCTCATTACGATGAACGACCCCTGCCAATTTGGGGCGAACTTGCCTTTTGCCTCAGCCTGATGTGGAAGGATACATTTCAACACTTGCTGACCCACTTCAAACTTCTGCGGATGCACCTTCTTGTTATATGCTCTTGCCATTCTCTGTTGATACAACTGACTATGACATACCGCTACCAATCTTTTCTTATCGATCAAACTCAACTGCTCCAGGTGAGTTTTGACCCATTCGTCGTCATCGATTTCAGCTTCCGCGATAATCCGGAGGGATGGGATTTCAACTTCCGCGGGTATCACTGCTTCAGTGCCATACACCAGCAAATAAGGAGTTGCCCCTACTAAAGTACGAATAGTAGTGCGATAACCCAGCAATGCAAAGGGTTGCTTTTCATGCCACTGTCTGGAACCCTCCACCATTTTCCGAAGCATCTTCTTTATGTTCTTGTTGGCCGCCTCGACTGTTCCATTCGCCTTGGGCGATAAGGGGTGGAATTACGATATGTAATCTTGAACTGCTGACATATCTCTTTCATCAGATGACTATTGAGATTAGCACCATTATCTGTAATGATCACCTTTGGGATCCCAAACCGGCAAATGATATTTGAGTGCACAAAATTGACCATCGCTTTCTTGGTCACAGACTTGAACGTTTTAGCCTCAACCCACTTGGTGAAATAATCGATGGTCACCAGAATGAACCTGTGCCCATTTGATGCTGCTGGCTCAATTGGCCCAATGACATCCATGCCCCACGCAATAAAAGGCCATGGTGCAGACATTGTGTGCAATTCAGATGGTGGAGAATGAATCAAATCTCCATGCACTTGGCACTGATGACACTTGCGCACGAAACTAATACAATATTGTTCCATAGTGAGCCAATAATAACCTGCTCGGAGAATCTTCTTTGCCAGCACGTACCCACTCATATGCGGTCCACAGACTCCAGAATGTACTTCGGTCATGATAGTTGTGGCCTGTCTAGCATCTATGCATCTCAACAATCCAAGATCCGGAGTCCTTTTGTACAAAACCCCTCCACTAAAGAAAAATCCACTTATTTACCGTCGAATTGTTCTCTTTTGATCACCTGTGGCTTGTACTGGATAGACCCATATTCTAATGTACTCCCTGATGTCGTGGAACCATGGCTCACCATCAAGTTCTTCTTCTACCATGTTACAGTAAGCATGCTGATCGCGGACCTGAATATGTAAAGGGTCAATATAAGCTTTATCTAGATGATGTAACATTGATGCCAGGGTAGCCAAAGCATCAGCAACCTCATTATGGATCCTTGGAATATGCCTGAACTCTAATGATGGAAATCGTTGACAAAGATCATGCAAACATTGTCGGTACGGTAAGAGTTTTAAATCTCGTGTTTCCCATTCCCCTTGAATCTGGTGCACCAGAAGGTCCGAGTCTCCCAAGACCAAGACTTCTTGGACACCCATGTCTACAGCTAACCTCAAACCCAAAATGCATGCCTCGTACTCAGCCATGTTGTTAGTACAATAGAAATGAAGCTGAGCTGTAACAGGGTAATGGTGACCTGTTTCAGAAATAAGTACAACTCCTATCCCAACGCCTTTTATGTTAGCAGCTCCATCAAAGAAAAGTTTCCAAATGGGCTCTTCAACTTGTTCCGACTCATCAATGTGCATTACCTCTTCATCAGGGAAGTAAGTCTTCAAAGGCTCATATTCTTCATCCACTGGATTCTCGGCCAAATGGTCGGCCAATGCCTGGGCTTTCATTGTAGTTGGAGTCACAAAGACGATGTCAAATTCTGTTAGCAAGATCTGCCACTTTGCGAGCCTCCCTGTAGGCATGGGCTTCTGAAAGATATACTTTAGCGAATCCAAATGAGAGATAAGGTAAGTAGTGTAAGATGACAAATAGTGCTTTAACTTCTGTGCTACCCAAGTTAGGGCGGCGCAATATGTCTTTTCCAGATGAGTGTACTTAACCTCATAAGATGTGAACTTCTTGCTGAGATAATAGATGACCTACTCCTTCCTACCGGTGATGTTATGCTGACCCAACACACAACCAAATGAATTGTCTAAAACCGTCAAATACAAAATCAAAGGTCTCTCTGGTTCTGGTGGCACCAACACAGGTGGGTTTGACAAGTACCCCTTTATCTTATCAAATGCTTCCTGACACTCATCTGTCCACTTGACCGTAGCATCCTTCTTCAACAATCTGTAGATAGGCTCACAAGTTGTTGTAAGCTGAGCAATAAACCTGTTGATGTAATTCAACCTCCTTAATAGACTCATCACCTCAGTATTGTTCCTTGGTGGTGGCAATTCTTGGATAGCTTTGATCTTTGAGGGGTCCAATTCAATACCTCGACGGCTGACTATGAATCCCAACAATTTTCCAGATGGCACACCAAATGCGCATTTTGTAGGATTGAGCTTAAGATTGTACCTGCGAAGCCTTTGGAAGAACTTTCTCAAATCTCTGACATGATTAGACTACTTTCTAGACTTTATGATTACATCATCCACATAAACCTCGATCTCCTTGTGTATCATATCGTGGAATATGGTTGTCATTGCCCTCATGTAAGTCGCCCCAACATTTTTCAAACCGAAAGGCATGACATTGTAGCAGTATGTTCCCCATGGCGTGATGAATGCCGTCTTTTCTGCATCTTCCTCATCCATTAGGATCTGATGATAGACCGCATAGCAATCCATAAAAGACCCAATCTCATGTTTGGTGCAATTATCAATAAAAATGTGAATGTTCGGCAATGGGAAGTTATCCTTTGGGCTTGCCTTGTTGAGATCTCGATAATCAACACACACCCTGGTCTTGCCATCCTTCTTTGGTACATGCACGATATTGGATAACCAAGTGGGATACCGCGTGACTCGAATGACCTTTGCCTCAAACTGCTTTGTGACCTCTTCTTTAATTTTTACACTCATGTCTGTTTTAAACTTCCTTAACTTCTTCTTGACAGAGGGAATGTCGGGTCAGTAGGCAATTTGTGAACAACCAAGTCAGTTCTTAGACCCGACATGTCGTCATATGACCATGCAAAAATATCTTTGTACTCAAAAAATGCTTTAATTATCTCCTCCCTGAGTTGAGGTTCAAGATGGACACTTATCTTAGTTTCTCTGATATTATTGGGGTCCCCTAAATTGATTGCTTCTGTATCACTCAGGTTAGGCTTGGGTTTTTCTTCAAAATGGCTTAATTGTTTACTAATTTCTTCAAAGGCCTCATTCTCAGCATATTTTGATTCATCATCACACTCTATTTCATGAATTATTATTTCAGAATTAGATTGTCTTTTAAGACTGGGCTGAAGATTCCTCATGCATGTCATGTCATTGAAACCAGCATAAAAAGAACTGTACAAGGAAGAAAAGAAAAACTATCAGTAATGATGAAAAGGGGAAATTGCATTTCATTGAAATTTAAAAATAACAAGGTTTATACATCCAAACGGATGGAACATAGAATCTGAATTGCAACCTTGGAATAATCCAGATAAACTGAAAGAAAATCAAAGCAAACTACCAAAACTCCTTCCTGGTGGGGAGAGGAGTAGCTTCCCAATTGATAATCTTTGCACTGGGCCCAATAAATTGCAGATCTGCCTTGCTAGAACCCTCTCCAGCTTCCACCATGTTCACATCATAGAATAACTTCTCGATCTTTTCAATCAACTCTTTATCAGGACCAACCACAGAACCGGGAACTGTTGTTACTGGGCATTTCTTGGTGCCAGGCCCGACAAATGATCGGGAAAGACGTGGGACAGGCTTTGGGAGGACCCATGCCCTTTGTTTCAACTTTCTGGCTCTTTTCACGTCTGCAACTGTGGGCTTAAATCCCAAACCAAATGTATCTAAGTTTTTGGGGAGGGACACCGGTTGTACGATGCCTTGCAGAGATGCACCCAAACCCTTGCCAGGAACAAAACCATTTTTCAACATTTCAACGGCTATTATGACTGATGCGGTAGCTACCTTCGAAATTGGAACGCACTTCCCTTCTGGAATTTTCTCTACCGACATCGTGTCAAAAACCTGATAAACCCATGGCCCCTTGTCATCTTCATCCTCAATGAATGGTACAATGGCATCACTGTGAGAGCACAAGTTATCCTCGCCATGCACAATGATTTCCTATCTGTCCCATTCAAACTTGACCATCTGATGCAGTGTAGACGGAACTGCTTTGGCAGCATGAATCCAGGATCAACCCAACAGTAGACTGTAAGAAATAGCCACATCTAGCACCTGGAACTCCATGGTAAATTCAATTGGTCCTATTGTCAGCTTTAGCACTATGTCACCGACTGAATCTTTCCCTCCATCGTCGAACCCCTAAACACAAATACTATTCTTGTAAATTCTTTCATCATCCACTTTCAATTTGTTCAGAGTGGAGAGAGGGAAAATGTTCGCACTAGAACCATTGTCGACCAATACCCGAATAACCATGGAATCTTCACATTTCACTGTAAGATAGAGGGCTCTATTGTGCTCAGTACCCTCCACGGGCAACTCATCATCAGAAAATGTGACTCTGTTTACCTCAAATATCCTGTTTCCTATCTTTTCCAAATGGTTTACTGAGATTTTGTCAGGAACATGAGCCTTGTTTAGGATTTTCATCAAAGCTCGACGGTGTTCGTTTGAATGGATTAACAATGACAATAGTGAAATCTAAGCAGGCGTCTTCCTCAACTGCTCCATAATGGAATAGTCTTGCACTTTCATCTTTCTCAAAAACTCTTCTTCCTCCTCTTCGATCATAGCTTTCTTCACTAGCACTAGGTTATCTGTGGAGGTTTTAGCTTTTCTTAACTCCTCGAGGGAAAAGCATCTCCCCAACCGAGTCAATCCATGGGTCTCATAGACCTCTTTTTTAACTTCTTTGCCTTTGTAAGTCACTGTCACCCGTTCATAATTCCACGGGACAGCCTTGTTGTTGATTATAGGTAGCTGGGTTATAGGTTTGATAATGATAAGATCTGTGCGAGCACCCTCCACAATTACGACAGGCTTGTTCGCCACTCCTTGCACCACCACTTTTGCTTTTTCTCGTTTCACTGAAACATCACTTGAGGACCCCTTCTTGAATACCATAGATGGTTTACTATTTTCCCCGCTCAACCTGATTACTGACTTATCACTCGTTAAATTTTCAACCGGCCTGGCTTTACTAGACCGAATCATCATGACGGTCTGCAAAGGCTTCTTAGGCTCCCCTCCTTTATGCACTATCTCGATCATATTTGTCTCATGATGGGTCAGCAATGGGTTCTGGTTGATATTGGGTGCCTTAGGAGCTTGGACTTCAATCCGATTGGTATCAATAAGCTCTTAAATAGCTGTTTTTAATTGCCAGCATTTCTCCGTGTCGTGCCCCGGGGCACTAGAACAATATTTGCAACTTACAGAATGATCAAGATTTCTCGGGGGAGGATTTGGCAGTTTTGGCTCGATCGGCCTCAGCATATCCAATTGTCTCAGCCTTTGGAACAAACTAGTATAGGACTCTCCTAATGGAGTGAAGGTTTTCATTTACTGCAACATCTCATTCTTAAATGCTTGATTGAGTCGAAAACCTGATCCAGGAGGGTTTTGGTAGGCTCGTAGTGGTGGATAGGAATTTTGTGGAGCTGGGTATGTATTTTGTGGGACTGGCGCACACCATTGTGTGTGGGTAGGAGGTTAGTTGTATGTTTGGGCATGGTGGACAGAAAAATGGGGGTCTGGTGGTGGGTAGTAGTGTTGGGGTGGATTATATGGGGTGTGAGGGTAGGTTTGATGGTGGGGACGAGGCTGATGATAGTGGTGAGGTGAACCCATGGGTCCGAGCCAAGCTCCTGAATCAATCTTTGCTACATCCTCTTTCTTTTTCTTTCCAATTACTCCCTCAGTTCCGCTTTGAATGGCCTGGGTAGTTGCCTTAATAGCCGAATAGCTTATGATTTTGTTTGTCTTGAGCCTTTCTTCTACCATACCACCCATCTTTACCACTTCATTGAAGGACTTACCTATAGATGATACTAGATGACCGTAATAAGTAGGTTCTAAGGCTTGCAAAAAATAATCCACCATTTCACTTTCTTTCATTGGAGGGTCAACCCTTGCTGCATGTTCTCTCTACATAAACCATACTCCTTGAAACTCTCATTGTGCTTTTTCTCAAGTTTCATCCAAGATAGACGATCCAGACTAATCTCGAGATTGTACTGGAAGTGACAAGAAAATGCCTGGGCTAGATCATCCCATGTGTACCATCTTCTGTAATCCTACCGAGTGTATCACTCTAGCGTCGAACCACTCAGACTTTGACTGAATTATGCCATTAGCAACTCATCTTTCTCGCCAACTCCCCTCATTTTGCTACAGAAACCTCTTAAATGTGCCACTGGATCACCGTGCCCATCATACAAATCAAACTTGGGCATCTTAAACCCTGCCGACAATTGCACATCTGGAAATAGACATAGATCTTTGTAAGCTGCACTTACTTGACCTCCCAACCCCCACATGCCTCTAAATTATTGTTCCAGGCTTTTAACTTTCCTGAACATCTCCTCCTATTCGGGATTTTTAGACGGTTTCTCAGCTTCCACAGGGAGATCAAAACGATGAGCATAGGAATAGGGTTCTGGAGCTTTGAAAGTGGGCTCTAGGGGGTAATATTGGTTATCATGGGCTTGGAATAAGGGCTCGTTGGAGGATCTGTGGAGTGTAGCAAGTGGGGGTGCCACAAAGACAGGAGTAGCTGGTGGGGGAGGGTATGGAACTGGTTTGGGTGGTGGAGCTGGTGGTGTTTGGGAGGTGGTGCTCTAGTAGTGGTGGTAAATGGGAAAGCTCGGGGATGAATCAGTAGGAGGAGGTTCCTGAAACTAAGCCAATGGCGGGATGAAGGCAAGGTTGGCGGGGTAAGCTGGTGGTGGTTGCCCTTTTGCCCATGTCTGGTACATTTCGGCCATCTGCTGTTTCAGCTTATACATCTCTTCTTTCATCAAATTAACCTCCGACTCTTCTACCTCTCTCGAGGGATCGATAACACTCGTATCAAGTTCCTGGTTAGCCATGATGGACTTGTGTTTTGAACCGGGTGTTGTATGGGTGAGTTGCCAGAATGCCAAACAAACTAACCACCTTCCTGTACTGGATTGTCAACAACAAACTTGTTAGCTATTAGAGCTTAACAGATAGGCAACCGCAAATTTGGGGAATGAATGCACCTAAGCAGTTAACCGTTTCTATTATGCATTTGATCGGTTGCTTGCGTCCTCCCAGCTTTTCCTTATTTCCATTTTCAACTTCTCTTTTCCACTTATGCCTTTCTATGCTTGATTTCTCGTTGTTCTTTTTCTTTCTTGTTTTGCCATTGTTTCCTTCTCACGGTTTCTTATTTTCTCTCTCCTTTTCTCTTTTTTATTGTTTTTCCTCTATTTTCTTTTTCTTTCTCTTTTTTTTTTCTTTTGGTTATGATCGAATCCTATGTAGATTGCCTACGTATCATGACCCCGCATGAATCAGACCAAGCATCGTTCTGGGGGATAAGTGTAAAAATAAAATATTTTGGGATTTTCAAATTTTCATAAAAAGAAAATGCTTTGATTACAATGACTCAAAAATTAACAGACTCAAAAGGACACTAACAGACTTTGATGAAAAGATGAAAATACAGACTCAATAACAAACTAACAGACTCCAACAGAAAGATGAAAATACAGACTCAAAAACAAACTAATAGACTCCAACAGAAAGATGAAAATACAGATTCGAAAACAGATTGACAGACTTCAATAGAAATAAAATGCAGACTCAAGTAAAAATCATGAATACATTAATGCTCTTCGGTCTCGCCACGGGCCTATATGCGAGATCCCCCTGCAACCACTCCAAATCACTCATTATCTGGCGGACGAACGTCATCACTGCAGCGAAGAAAGTGGTATGAGTCATGTCCTCACATGCTTGGCATTTCACGACAATGTAATCAGCAATTGCTCTGATCCTCTCTCGGATTCTACCCTTTTCTTGAAGCAAACGCCCTATCTGCTGATTTTGGGCCTCCAACACCTGAGTGTCATGATGGTTTTGATTTTACAATTGTTGTATTTCTTCCTCCATCTTAGCCATCAAATCATAGCAATGTTCCCTGTCAGCTTTAAAGTCCTTGGCCTGTTTGGCTGCCTCATTCTCAAGGGTAATTACTTTTCTCTTCAGATTGGTGATTGTTCCTTCATATTTTCTTTTCATTTGTTGCACAAACTGTGCCCGCCCTTCTGCATTGTTCGCCAATTGGGCCCGAACTTTCGCTAGACTGGCCTCAGACTTTTCTAGGTCATCTTGATACTCAAGGGCTTTCTTTCTCAGACCATTTATAAGCCTTTCATCCGATAGGCTTCTTCTCGGGTTTCTAGCCACTGTTCTCATCTTCTGGATTTGTGCTTTGAGGGCTTCATTTTCTTGAGTTAGCCTTTTCTTTTCACCTTCATCTGCGGCCTCCTGAATACTGTTGCCAAACTTGAGGTCCCTGATTTTCCCTTCCAGCTTACTTATTTTAGCCTTATAGATTTCTTCTTTTGCTAACCAGCCTCATTGCTCTTGCGAGTCGTTAGTGAATTGCTGAACATGAGCTCTCTTAGCAGGTCTCTTGGGGATTTGGAACTTCTTGCCAAACCAAATGACGTACTTGGGGTCTACCTCACCTCTGGCTAAATCCCAAACCATGGTCTTAGGTTCAATAAATCTGCATTGATTCCACACTTGGCGAACTCTTCCTTCCGGAAATGTGCCTTTGGGCCCAATTCTATGACATGTCTACTCAAATCCTCGTCGTAGGGAATGGTTTGAAATATGCCCAGTTGGCGCAACACCTTGTGAGGAGCGTACGGCTAGATGCTCCGGATGCCCATAAGGAGAAGATAACACACTTCAGCTGACATGTATACTACTTCGTTGATAGGAAGCCATCCGAATGCCCACTTAATTTTATCGGCAGTCAAAGAACTCAAGAATGCAAACCAAGCCTCAGTACCCTCGGGGAAGACAATACCCATCATTCGGTTTTCGAATTCTTTAATGCATTTCAAACCGGTCAAACCGTGGTTCATATATCCAACACGGTGGCATAGATGCTCCTGTATCCACAATTCTAGTAGCAAGTTGCAGCCTTGGAAGAATTTTCCCCCTTCCAGACAAATGGTCAAAGCTCGATAAATCTCAAACAAAATCAGGGGAACCAATGTAACATCAGCTCTCTTGATTGCAACATCAACCATTCCCACGAGGCCCAATTCTATGTTGTCATCGTCTCGTGGACAAATTACATTACCCAAGAATGCTACTATAAAAACTAAACCTCGCCTTGCCTCCCACTTATCTTTATTTCCAGAATGAGTCAATCCAGTGTTCGGTGCTTCAAAGCCTTTAGGGTTACCATAGCGATGATACAAGAACTGGAAAGTGCAATACCCTTCAGACAAACTCCCATCCTAAATGTCCCGGCTAATACTCAACATGTCGAGAAATTTGTGTGGAGATACCGGTCTTGGTGACACAGGATAAAGACTTCTAAGGTTTCCACTGAGGCCGGCATAACCCGCAATTTCCTCTAGCGTGGGTGTGAGCTTGAAGTCAGAAAAGCGGAACACATTGCGAGTCGGATCCCAAAAAGGTATCAGAGCTTCAATCACGTCCAATCTTGGCTTTATGTTCAAAAGTCCGGTAAGGCCACCCAAAACTTTGACCACAGTTTCTCTACTGTCTTTCCCTAAATCATTCCACCACATGTGGAGCTGTAAGGGGATCTCTTTAAGAGCTGAGAAGGGTTCATTTTTATCTGTACTCATCCTGCACATTTATTAGGGTGATTTTAATTAGGAAAAAAATTAAGACTCATTTTGACTCAAAAAGTTATCACTATTTTTTCAAAATTTTCATAAAAATATCCGGCTTTGCCAATACATCCTTTCGGCACTTCAAGGAAGAAGATCTTAAGGCTGTGTTCGCTAACCGGCCAAAATCTTGCAAAATGACCAAAGGCGGCTATTTTTGCAAAAACAGCCTTCTGGCGCCCCTTTGGGGACATTCGGCTATTTTGACAAGAATGGCATCACCTTACTTATTTACAATAAAAATAAAATTTTTGTTCTTTTTAGGATTTTTTTGCAAAAAGGAAGTTGGACCTGATAGGGGTTGCCTACGTATCCCACATCCGGTGAGAATCAAACTGGCGTAGTTCAGGCAAATTTGACGAAGATAAAAACTAACTATTTTTTTGAAAGCAAGAACAACAGAAAATTTTTGTCGAAATTTTGACAGATTTTTAGTATATTTTTTGGACACTGATATTTCAAAAACAGACAATTATCTCTCTCAGCCCTCACATTAACTTTCCTTCTCTCAACCGTTCCCCTATAAGCCAGTCAACATGCAAATCTGAAGCAAATGAATGCACAAGTAGCAAGTAGGATGCATTATGATGGTCTTTTTCATTTCGGGTACACCTGTCCTATACAGACCCAACCCCTGTGTTGAGTCTCCAAAGTCAAATGCACATGATGCAGATAAGCGTTCCTACTATGGATCCGGCATTAGGCTTTGTTATACTAGGTTTAAAAACCTGGGCTTATTGTTCTAGACCTGGCTTACCCGAGCGGACAACTCGAGCCGAGGGGGGGCAGCGTACCGGGAATACAGAAACTTCACCGGCTTTGCAACTTATCCGAACCTCGTTCTAAAATGGGATAAGACTCTAGACAGAAGAGAAGTCACATGAAGTGCACCCTTCTCCATGATTTAGAAGACTCGGAAGGAAGAAAGGTTTCGTAGCAGTTTATACACAGTTCACAGAATATCAAAGTGGTAAAACCAACACTTAGCACATTAGGCCCAAACATGTAACAAAATTAGATAATAAATAAATCCAACTATAACAAATCATCTAAGCTCGAATTCTGAACCCTGAACCAGAGATTTTGGGTTCGCTCCCTAGCAGAGTCGCCAGAGCTGTCACACCTCCTTTTTACCTACACCTCGTAAAGGTTGTATAAGGGAGTTTTTTCTAACTTAAAGTGACAATCGAAACGAGATTTATTTCAATTAAAGTCAGAGTCGCCACTTGGGATAATTTGGTGTCCCAAGTCACCGGTTCAAATCCCGAATCGAGGAAAGATTGACTCTATTTTACAGTCTGCGAACATAGAAATCCAGGTAAGGAATTCTGTTAACCTGGGAGAAGGTATTAGGCATTCCCAGATTCCATGGTTCTAGCACGGTCGCTCAACTGTTATAATCGGCTCAAATATCTAATTTTAAAACACTTTTGAACCTATGTGCGTTTTAACTTTAAACCACCTTTAATTATTTTAAGGGAAGATTCAACGTTATTTAAAACACGCTTTGAACCACGTCACATGAAATGCACCCGCGGTCCCCGATACATTTTATTTAACGTTGTTGAAATTTGGATTTGGGTCACATGAAATGCACACCCGAGTTTAAGGAAATTAATTTAAATTACGCGCCTAAAGCAACTACGCATTTTCAATTTGCGAGGGCCATAGAAAATTCAACTAAATGGCACACCTCGATTTCTAAAGGATTAAAATTAATTAAGTGAGGGCCATGCGTTTGAGATTTTATTTGGCACGACACATCTCAATTCCAATTTTAAAAGGAAACTCAAACTAAGCTTTTGAGGGTCATAAACTATATCTTACTTAATATGGCACGCCTCAAATCTAATTGTCTAAAATTCTTTTTTTTTAAAATTATGAGGGCCATAGACTATTGATCTTATTTACTTATGGCACACCTCGATTAGTTTTAAGGGCCTTGCCAACTAATTAAACAATATGAAGAAATTCCAGCCATTAATGCGAAAGTTGCAAACCCAATGCTATTAATTCGTATGCAACAGTATAATGACATCAAACTGAACTTATTAAAAGAGCCCAGGTAGGTTATGGACCCATCGTCCAACTCGACATTTTGTCAATAAGTAGGAGGACACAAATGGGCACAAACGTGAAGCCCAAAACTGAAATGTACCCAGCAAAAGAAACTCGGCACAATTGGGCCAATGCTATAGCCCAACTCAGCGCTTTAAGCATTAATCGTTGCAGGAAAAACCACATAAAATGAAAATTCAGAATTTGGACCACTCATTGTTTACAACTCGTGCATACTATTTCATCATTTTAAATCATCCATTCAAATTTCCAGCAAAGAGAGCAATTCGAAGTTTCAAATAGACCTTATTCATCTGCCAAGTTCCGATTTCATAATAACACACTTAAACAACCATATGACTCAAGCTTGTTAGAAGAAACATGTGAAGAACTATACCAAATCTGATACATTCTCAAAACCAAAATCAGACTCGGCCTCCATTTGAAGTTCCCTTATTGGGAACAAATCATCACATGAACAGGAGGAAAAAGTTAAACGATAATTTTCTGAAGTTATTGAACCATGCCTTAAGCTATAAGAGAGAAGGTTTAAAATATTAAATGGAAAGCAAAACATGGCTCCAGTCTATTAGACCTAAAACCTCAACTAATATGCATTTGGACCATGACCATGAATGGCACATCCACAACCAAACAGTTTCAGCTAATCAACTAAGAGTCACAATCCTTAATTAGTACATATTAAAAAAACTAAGCAGCCTTGAATCAACTACATTCAAACAAGCTCAAATCCAAGCTTTAAAACATAAATGAAACTCACATAAGAAGCTAAACTAAAACATGAATAACGACATGGTAGAATTTAACACAACAAGGACTGATATTTTCATTTAATCCCAATTCGGTCACAAATCTTTGAACAAAGCTTAATAAGGCTTTATTTCCATCATGGTTCAAAAGGATACCTGGAAAGCAAAGAAAATAAGAAGAGTGAAGGATCAGCAGCAACAAAGTAGTACCAGCAGCAATGTAACAGTGCTTAACCAGCTGAAACCAACCCAGACTTCAAACCAACTCCAAACAACTCGAATCAGCCTTCTAAACTTAAACTCAATCCATTTTCCACCCAGATGCACAACTATGGAACTTTTCAGTAATTTTAACTAAGGAATGAGGATCAGAAAACCAAAACCATCAACAATTTAGTAGTTTTCAACCAGAAAAGTGTTAGGAATTCAGAGTGCCGCCGTTTTTGTTTTTCAGGGGTCTTTTTTATCTCTTACAAATCTGACTTGAATAACAAGTCTTGGTGCCTTTATAGGCAAGGCATTAGGGCAGTTTAAAGATATTAGTCTTTGCATTTTGCCCCTTTTTCAATTTTGGTTTTAGCTCACATACCCCTAATGTAAAATTTAGAATTTCAAAATAGTCCCAAACCCCCTTTCCTGGAAGCTTCCTATAGCTACTACAGATTCCCTCACCTAGATATCTTAATTTGACCCTCGAAATTCTGTTAATTACCCCCCCCCCCAGGAACTCAAATGGGTTATGGGTCAAGTTGGCCCAACGGTTTAACTAGGTTAACAGGTTGCCTTTCTTTTGCATATGGGTCAGACCCAGAGCCCAAATAGCAAAATAAACTCAACCCAATCAGTAACAAAAGAAAACATAAATGATTTCCAATACCTAAACTAACTGACTGATTAACTAACACAAACAGGCAAGGAATCGGCTAAATTATTAAATCAGAATAACCTAATTATACTAATAAGGCTAACATAAAAAGGGAGATACTCAGAAACTTAACTATAACATTAATAAAAACTCGACAAGAAAACATTAATAAGTTTTCAACCAGAGAAAAGGATAAGAAAAAAAGAGGGATGAAAAGTGAATAAAAACAACGAATGGACACAAAGAAAGATAGAAACTCACCAATCGAACTCGAAGTTACACTTGATGCCCTGATTCACACGAAACCGATACTAATCACTTGTTCTCTGTTTAGAACAAACGAACAGCATCAGTTTTGTAGTGAATCAACCTTTTAGTCATGAAAAACAAAGGCTTGAGTCGATGCATGCCACCCGATTCGACAGGAATTGGTTTTGAACTTTTTAGGGCTCGAACTCGGATTTAAGATTCGAGACGTTCTAGCAAGATTCGAGGGAAACGGAGTGGGGATTTGGAACAAGGGGGTCATGGTGGTTATGTGGTATCGATTTGGGGTCATTTGGTAACAGCTCCGTCGGGAGGATGTGGTGGAATAAGGGCGGCAGATTAGGGTTCTTGAGGGTGTGGTCTCTGAAGAGGGGAGTTGAGAGAGATGAGATGGGGGGTGCAAAGGTTAGGACACTTTTATACTAAAAGTGACCCAGTTCGGAGCCATCTGATTGAAATAGATCAACAGCTAGGATTGGGGCTTAGAGAAACGGGGTCGGACCGGGTAGTGGACGGATTTGGGTTGGTTTAAACGGGTACTCGTGTTTAAATCAATTGGCCTGAAGGTATTGAATGGAATTGGCCCCACAGTTGACTTCTTTACTTCTTTCTTTCTTTTTCTTTTCAAAATTCTTTTAAATTAGATCTAAAAGAATAAAAACCTAAATTAATTCCTAAATCAAATTATCCTACCACATTGAATTAATTAACTCTAACAAAAATTATCACAAGTAATAAAAAACCAATTTTAAAGGGAAAACTACCAAAATTTCAAAAATTAAAATTAAAAAGTGCAAAAGTAAACTATTTTTGTGATTTTTCCATTTTTATAAAATAATTAATTTGTTAATTAATCCTAAAATGTATAATTAAATCCTGAATGCAAATGCAACATATTTTTGTATTTTTTATTAATTAAATAAAATGAATCATGCGCAGACAAATGCAAACAATTAACGAAAAATGCCACAAAAATCTACGAAATTGCAAATAATGGGAAAAATTTATTTTCTTGAATTTGTGGGAGTAATTTGTATAGGGAAAAAATTCCGTGCTCACAAGTTTATGATTTCAAGTCTTTAAACTGAAATTGACGATTTTTACGACGAAACTGATTTTAAACTGTAAAGTTTGATCTGTTATTCTGTTGTTTATTAATTATATGATTTTTAACTGCTCGTTACTGCTTTCAGACCTTATTTGCTTTAGTTACTTACTGAGTTTGCATACTCACGTTACTCCCTGCACCTTGTATGTAGATCCAGGTGCTCGAGCGGCAGAGTGAGGGTCCTCAGCTGATCCAGAGTTTGACGGAGATCGCAAGGTAGCTGCTTGGCGTCCGCAACCCTACTCTTTTTTCATATCTTGTTCTTTTCCACATTTTCTAGACTTATGTTGTATCAAACAGTCAGTTATATTGTAGAGGATCTAGACTCGTGACACTAGATATTTGGAGCTGTGTAGTTTCATGTTTATTTGACTTTTGCATATATATTTTGTTGTTTTAAACGCTTATAATGAAAATTTGGTATTTAAAACATGTGCTAGAAAATGGCTATTATAAGGAAAAAGGGTTGTGATTAAATGTTTGGGTTAGCTTGCCTAGTAGTGTGATAGGCGCCATCATGACTGGTATTTGGGGTCATGACAAGTTGGTATCAGAGCCTAGGTTTTATAGATGTCGCGAGTCATGAGCCGATTTAGTAAAGTCTCGCGGATCGGTACAGAGACATCTATTTTTATCCTCCAAAGGCTGCAGAACCTTTAGGAAAAACTTCATATTCTTGAAATTCTTGTCGTGCAAATCTGTTGATCCGAGTACTAAACTTATGTTATTCCATTCTCTCACAGATGGTGAGGACACGTGCTACAGGGCAGGATGGACGACCACCAATACCACTAGTTGGGGCCACCAGAGGCCGAGGACGCGGTTGAGGCCGCTGTAGGGGCAGAGCAGCTAGGGCAGCACCTGTAGATCCACCAGCTACCCTAGTTCTGGATCAGGTCCTAGTTGTGGACGCTACAGCAGCACCAGCTTAGGCACCGGCTGTGCCCATTGTGATTCCAGACCTTCAGGAGGCTTTAGCTCAGATCTTATCAGTGTGTACCAATTTGGCTCAGGCGGTCTCAGTTACTACGGCCGCAACTACTTCTCAGGCCGGGGAAGGCACCCAAACTCCCATTGCTCGCACACCTAAGCAGGTTGTGCGGGGGTTCCAGACACCGGGGGCACCTCCAGCCCAGCCGGTTGCCCCAGCTCAGGAGTTTGTGGTACCAGTTATGCCGGACGACGAGCAGTGTCGACTAAAGAGGTTTGGTAGATTCCAGCCTCCGACTTTCAGCGGTGCAGAGGGCGAGGATGCCCAGGGTTTCTTGGATAAGTGCCAGAGGATTCTTCGTACAGCAGGTATTCTAGAGACCAGTGGTGTAGCATTTACCACCTTTCAGTTTTCTGGGGTTGCCTTTACTTGGTGGGAGGCGTATGAGAGGCATAGGCCTATTGGTGCAGTGCCCCTTACCTAGCAACAGTTCTCTATTCTCTTTCTGGAGAAGTATATGCCACAGTCTCGCTGAGAGGAGCTATGTAGGCAGTTTGAGCAGTTGCGTCAGGGAGAGATAACTGTGATGCAATATGAGATGCGGTTCTCCGAGTTAACCCGTCATGCGGTTTGGTTGGTTCCCACGGATCGAGAGAGGATCAGGAGGTTTGTTGATGGCCTTACATACCAGCTTCGGATTCTCATGACTAGGGAGAGAGTGATAGGAGCAAGAGGAGAGGGAGTCTAAGAGGCCTCGAGGATCTGGTAGCTTTAGTAGTGCTCTTTCGAGGGGTCAGTTCTAGCAGGGCAGAGGTCGTCCATTCAGGCATGCTCAGTCAGCTCGCCCAGGTTATCGTGGGGCATCATCAGGTCATGGTTTTCATAGTTCTTATCGGGGCCACTCGTCATTTAGTGCCCTTCCAGCCCAGAGCTCATCATGTGCTCCATCAGTTCAGGGTTCTTCCATATCAGGTCCTTCTACTGGTCATTCTGGTGCCAGGGGTTCCCTTTAGTCCCCATCTCCAGCACCGGGGAGTTTTTATGAGTGTGGAGAGTTTGGGCATATGAGGAGGCAATGTCCTCATCTTCATGATGGTCCATCTCAACAGAGGGGTCAGCCCTCTACTTTTGCTCTAGTTACTTTACCACCCACCCACCCAGCTAGGGGTGGAGGTCAGTCAGTTGGGGGTCGCCCTAGAGGGGGAGGTCGATCAGATCAGGCTCGTTTCTATGCCCTCCCAAGTAGACCAGATGTTGCTGCTTCAGATGTCATGATTTCAAGTATTGTTTCAGTCTGCCACTGTCACACCTCTTTTTTTCTACACCCCAAAAAGAGAGGTATATAAGGGAGTTTTTTCCAACTTAAAGTGACAATCGAAACGGGATCATTTTTTATTATTCAAAGTTGCCACTTGGGATAATTTATGGTGTCCCAAGTCACCAGTTTTAAATCCTGAATCGAGGAAAGATTGACACTGTATTACAGTCTGCGAACACAGAAATCCGGGTAAGGAATTCTATTAACCCGGGAGAAGGTGTTAGGTATTCCCGAGTTATGTGGTTCTAGCACGATCGCTTAACTGTTATTATTGGCCTAATTATCTGATTTTAAAACAATTTTAAACCTATGTGCCTTTTACTTCAAACCGCTCTTAATTATTTTAAGGAGGTCAACGTCATCTAAAACACGTCTTTGGACCAAGCCACATGAAATGCACCCGCAGTCCGAGACACATTTATTTAACGTTGTTAAGATTTGGATTTGGGTCACATGAAATGCACATCCGAATTTAGGAAGGTAATTTTAAATTACGCGCCTAAAGAAACTACACATTTTCAACTTTGCGAGGTCCATGGAAGTTCAACTAAATGGTGCGCCTCGATTTCTTAGGATTCAAGTATTAATTAACTGAGGACCATGCATTTTGAGGTTTTATTTGGTATGGCACACCTCAAATTGTTCTATCAAAGTATTTCTAACTTAGTTTTCGAGTGTCATAAATTATAACTCATCTAATATGGCTCGCCTTAGATTAATTTTAAGAAACTAGTTAATTAAGGAAAAGAAAGAACTAAAGGGACTCTAATTGCACTTACGCCAAAGCCCAAATAAATGAAAGAACTGCGTTTTTGTTGAAACGAGACAAGTCCAAAAGGTAAAATAATCCATTTGCAAATACATTCAGGTTGGGCTCAAATGAACCCAATTTTTTATAGAAGCAAAGGGCGCCCATGGCATGGCATATGTGCCTGAAGTGGAACTTTAACAATTGGGCCAGCACTAAGCCCAATGTTCATAACCAAACAATGATACCAAACCACTTGGAATGTAAACCCAACAAGAATATATGGAACATGCTACTGGGCATGACATTTTACTTCTGCATTTCTAACCAATTGAATCCCAGGTAGACTGACCAAGCATTCTGAAATTCGGATACCAATTTTAATTTAAAACATGTTCATATGCCAACCAAAGTAAATTATTGTGTGCCTTGACCTTAAAAAGTAATCTCGACCATTTCCCTCTTTTTGCACATACATTTCTTACATTATCTACTACTTAATAAACTTAAACTTAAACAAGCATCTTTTCAGTACTATCAGAACCCCCCAGAAAACTAGCATACAAATTACTTGGATCTCAAAATCACATTCAGATTCTCAATCACATGGACCTGTTCCTTTAACACATGAAGACAGAAAGATAAAGCAGAAAGCAAATATGTAGTTACTGGATGGATATCTCAACACTAACTATCATTTTGAAGCAGCATCTTTAGTGGTTTCAACAGAATACTACAACCATTCGAGTCTACATATCAAAATACAATCCCTTATGTTGAGTTTGTTCAAAGGCCTAAACTTAATATCCAACAAAGGAAGACAACCATCATTTCACTTAACAAAAGCCTCATGCTCAGATTCTGAATACCACACTCCCCATGTGACCAACAAGACCAAAGCAAAGGTCAAATATATTTGACATTAATTTATATCAACCCACAACTCAAGACACAATTACCAAATGAACTTAATAGCTTTACATATACCTCCATGATAACAGATTAAATGGACATATAGACATATAACAAGCCTTTAATGAACATGAAACCAAAAACTCTAAAATAAAATGATATGAAACATGATATCATCTTCATTTCATTCCCACTTTAAACATGCCACTTGAGGTTGGATGAGTACCTCGTTACAGCAAAGAGAACAAATGAAATGAGCTAGGAAAAGGTCACAGCAACAGCAGAAAAACAGCCCAGATTCAGTCAATGAAATAGTGAAATCAGCTCAAGAACAATCGATGGAACAGTAGAGGAATAACAAATGCAAAACCAACTTCAAACCAAAGCACAAGCCATTTCTCAACCAGAAGTGTAGCTAGGAAATTTTTTTTTTAGTGTTTTAGCTAACAGAGAGAAATCACAAATCCAAACGAGCAGAATTTTGATAGTTCTTCCAAAGGGAATGCAGGAATTTCAGAACCTCTAAAAAGATTCAGCCGTTTCAGGATTTGTTTTCTTCCAAAACCCCCCTTGAAACTCAAGTAATGATGCCTTTATAGGCAAGCTACTAGGGCAGCCTAGAGGAATCAGTTTTTGCACTTAAATCCTTTTGGAATTCTCATTTTTGCTTAGACACCCATAGTGTAAGGTTTAGATTTTCACACAAGCCCCCACCCCAGCTTCTAGGAAGCTTCCTTGGGCAGTTACATCAAGATTCTCTAAGCCAATTACCCATAATACCCCTTAAACCCCTGCTTTTTACTTTCAAGCAACCCAAACGGGCCATGGGTCAAATTGACCCAATGGTTTAAGCCCCAAATGAACAGGCCAGAAATGAACCTAAGGCCCGAAAAACCCATTTAGCTAAACCGATTAGAAACAGAAAAGAGAAACAATTAAATGACTTTAAACATCAAAATCTAACTAAGCAATTGATTTCTTTTAGAACTAAATAATTAGCCGGAGCTAAGTTACCAAATTAACAAAAATCTAACTTAAGCTAATTATCAAAAAATGTCATAAAAAGGAGAACAGCAATTAAGAACTTAAAAAGAAAACTGAAAATCCAACGAAACAAAAATGAACCCCAAGTTAATCTAAAGGGAAAAACTAGGTTCGAAACTCTTGAACAATTTCAGACGGAGAACAGACCACTCAAACAGACATAGAAGAAAAGAAGAAGAAGAACAAGAGATGAAACGAACGATAACGGACATAAAATGAAAGAAAACTCACCGATTAGATTCGAAATCACCGGAAATGTTCTGATTTAACCCAAAAATAATGTCAATCGCATGTTCTTTGTCAAGAACAAGCGAATAACATTATTCTGTGATAAACCAAGCCTTGACCACTCGGCAAATTCGGAGAGATAGCTTTGCATGCACAGATTTGGTTTTGGCTTTGAAGGTTTGAACTCAGATTCAAGATTCGAAAGAACCTATGGTGATTCGAAGGAGAATAATTAGAGATTGGAAGAGATGAGGGTGTGAGGATTTTAGGGTGTTGATTTGGGGCCTATCATAGGTGGTGCAAGGCTGCGCCGCCACCAGCGATGATGGTGGGCTTTTAGGGCGACAGATTAGGGCTCCTGGAGATGAAGTGAAGGGTGTTTGGGAACTGACCATCTCTGAGGAATTTTGGACAGTTTTAAACGAGAATAGAGAAGTGTTTTAGGCCGTTATATGAAAAAGATGAAGGGCCCGGATTTGCTGAGGCTACACTAAACTTGAAACGACATAGTTCCAATCTCGTACTGCATCGTTTCGAAGGCCTGGGCGACTGACTCCTTGGACCGGGTAAAATAGCGGGTTTTGGGCCTGGATTAAGCGAGTATCCATGGGGCAAATTGGTTTTGGGCTAGGGAATTTCGAATTTTGGCCCAAATCTGATTTTTCATTCTTTTCCTCTTTTTCAAATTAATTCCTTTTATTTTCCAACTCCTTTTTTATTTCTTTTTAAATTAAAAATTAAGATAAAACCTAAACTAATTCCTAAATCAAATTAACCCTACCACATTGAATTAATTAACTCTAACTAATAATTACCACAATAAATTAAAATCCAAATTGAAGGAAAAACTACCAAATTTCAAAATTAAAATTAAAAAGTGCAAAATAAACTATTTTTGTGATTTTTCCATTTTTTAGAACAACTAATTTGTTACTTAATCCTAAAATGTAGGCTTAAATCCTAAATGAAAATGCAACCTATTTTGTATTTTTCATTAATTAGACAAAGTTAACATACGCAGACAAATGCAAACAATTAACGAAAAATGCGACAAAATCTACAAAATTACAAATAATGGAAAAAATTATTTTGTTTTGAATTTGTGGGAGTAATTCATATAGGCAAAAATCACGTGCTCACAGCTGCCCCTCTTTGCTCAGAAACACGAAGAGTTTTCGTGCAAAGATAAAGTGAGCGGATACAAGTGATTTTTGCCCGTGGGAAGGATTTTTGAAAGATTTGACCACACCCTGCTTCCGAGGTTGTCTACATATCCTTGACTATAAAGGAATCAGGTCAGTGTAGTTTGGAATGTTTCGGTAGCTGGGACTA
Source organism: Nicotiana sylvestris (assembly GCF_000393655.2). NCBI lineage: Eukaryota > Viridiplantae > Streptophyta > Magnoliopsida > Solanales > Solanaceae > Nicotiana > Nicotiana sylvestris. Next base: position 188,109,094 of record NC_091059.1, read on the forward strand.
CTATGAAGTTGTTATCTCAATGTTGCTGCTGCTGCTGCTGCTACTGCTTACTGAACTCCTTATTACACCATGTCAAAATAAAAAGAAGCTATACTAGACTATGATCTATGCATTACAAAAATCCTATCTTCATCTTCAAACTTGCTCTTGTGGTTCTCGTTGCCTTGTTGATTTATATTCTCCCGGTGAAATCCCTTTGTTGCCGACTTGAATTGTAACCGGAGATGTTTTCCCTTTCTCCAGGTGGATGCCTGATGGCTGAACTTGAATTATATTCCCGTGCTCTCCAGGTGGGTGCCTGACTGGTGAACTTGAATTGTATTCTCGTGCTATCCAGGTGGGTGCCTGACTGCTGAACTTGAATTGTATTCCCGTGCTCTCTAGGTGGGTGCCTGATTGCTGAACTTGAACTGTATTCCCATGCTCTCCAGGTGGGTGCCTGATTGCTGAACTTGAACTGTATTCTCGTGATCTCCAGGTGGGCGCCTGACTGCTAAACTTTGAACTGTATTCCCGTGCTCTCCAGGTGGCCACCTGACTGCTGAACTTGAAGTGTATTCCCATGCTCTCCAGGTGGGCGCCTGATTGATGAACTTGAATTGTATTCCTGTGCTCTCTAGGTGGGCGCCTGATTGGAGAACTTGAATTTTATTCCCGTGCTCTCCAGGTGGGCGCCTGACTGCTGAACTTGAATTGTATTCCCGTGCTCTCTAGGTGGGTGCCTGATTGCTGAACTTGAATTGTATTCCCGTGCTCTCCAGGTGGGCGCCTGACTGCTGAACTTGAATTGTATTCTCGTGCTCTCCAGGTGGGCGCCTGACTGCTGAACTTGAATTGGGTTCCCGTGCTCTCCAGGTGGGCGCCTGACTGTTGAACTTGAATTGTATTCTCCATGTTCTTCAAGTGGGTACCTGATTTCAACAAAAATAGACAAAACAAAGAAAATTTTCTGCCCCAGTTTGGTAGCTGGGCACTTTTGTGAGTGTTAAACTGAATCATGTTACCAAATATTATCAAGAATTTGAAAGCTAGATCCCGTTATCCAGGAGCGTCCTGATAACTCCTATTTAAATGACAATTTTAAAGCTAAATTATGTCTTCTGAAGGTATGTCTTATGTTAAGTCTTGTTATCCAAGCAAGTTTTAAAACTACATCCTATTATCTAGGAGGATCCTGAAAACTCCTAATTGAATCCTATCTTAAACATGCAAACTTTGAAGCCAACTTATATTCCTTTGGGGTACATTTATACTAGATTATGCTACTCATGATTGTTTAGAATTTTAAACCAGGTCCCATTTTCCAGGAGGGTCCTGAAAATTTACGGTCAAACCTGTTTGATGCTTGCTTTTCCTTACGGAGGGTTTCTCCAAAACAAACAAAATTTTCTGCACCTGTTTCAATCAAAGAAAAATTTTGTCAGTTTAAAATGCGGTGGTTGGTTTGTGGCATTGACTTTGAGGACGATTGTTCCTCCACTTCCCATGATAACTTTGACTTCCACTCGAAGACCTTGCTAACCATTTTCTCTGTCATCCTTATCACAGAAAATACCTCTTCTCCGTTCAAGCCCAATATCCTCTATCTGTTGCATTGCTCATGAACTAATATTTACCAAACCTTTCTGTCTCATATGAATCCCAAAGCACGTCAATTGCCACCCACTTAGTGTGTATGTTGTTCTTTCTTGACTTAAACCACTGGCCTTGGCCTTGAGGTCTATTGTTCCTTCATTTGCCATGTTAACTTTGATTTCTGCTTGGAATACCTTGCTTGTCACTGGTTAGCCACTTTCTTTGTCAATCTTATCACAGAAAATATCTTTGATCCGTTCATCCTACACCCTCCATCTATTGAATTGTTCATGAATTGATATATACCAAACCTTTGTATTTCACATGAATCCCAAAGCATGTTTGATTGTTACCCACTCAGTGCGCACGTTGTTCATTCCTAACTTATGCCACTTTGATGTGCTGGCCAGATCTTGTTTTGTGCAATTAGAAAGCTGGTGGCAAATTTTGTAGTCATTTCTCACTTATTTTGACCAAACAGACTCAAGAGGAAGAAGTAAATAAGACAAAAAGAATAGAGTAAAGGACAAAGGAAAGAGATGATTCTTAACAAAAAACTACAAAGTAGAAACCTATCAGATATGGATACCAGCTCTAATGACCATGACATGCACTTGTGGCCTATTCTGTTGAGTAAGTCTGATGTTCAACTTCCGTTATACCCCTAAACCGTGAAACTGGGCTTCAATGCTCCGATTATCCAATCTAATTCACAATTTGTATTCGACTTGTAGTGCCCAAAGGGTTGTCACCATCAAGCCTCTCTCATTTTGTTCTTTATCTCAACTTAGCGTCGCCTTACAATGCCCACGAGGGTTTTCACCAATAAGACACTCTCATTTTTTATTTCTCTCAGCTTCCGTCGCCTTACGGTGCCCGTAAGGGTTTTCACCAATAAGACTCTCTCATTTTCATTATTTTTCTGCTTGGACCAGAGTGTTGCCCCTGATATGAATTACCTCTCCTTGCTTGACTAGGCATCTCTTGAAGACTGATCGGAAGGTCTTTCTTTGGATAGTAACGTGGGCTTTTGGATAGGGTTAAAAAGAAAGGATAGGCTCAAAACAATTCACATGGGTTCAAACTTACAACTTTCGGAATCAGATTTCTGACAACAACCACAACTTCTGCCCCAGTTTCTTGCTTGGGGATTTTTGGATATTTATTTTGATGGGACCGAACCGTGAGACTGTCTACGTATCCTTAAAAGGAATCAGATCGAACGTAGTTCATGACATAAAAATTACTTTGTTGTTGTGATTTTTCTCTTTCTTCTTTTCTTTTTCTTTCTCTTTTTCTTTTTCTTTTTCTCTTTTTGTTGTTTTTTTTCTTTATTCTTCTTTTTTCATTCTTTTCTTTCTCTTTTTCTCTCTTTTCCGTTACTTATCGTTTGTGCTAACGTTTCTGAACTTTGCTACTGATTCCAAAAGAGGGGTACGAAAGGAAGTAAATAAGGCTCAAATGGGGTAACAAAAGATAAAGTGTTTAGATAGCAGAACAAAATGCCTTCGTCATTCCAATCTTCAAATCATGCCAGATCCAAACGGCACAATTAAACAAACCAAAGAAATCCCACATTATATCTTTTGACTGGATTAGAATTGATAGCCATATTCACACATTTGCCTTCTACATCTGTTAAGTACAAAGCACCATTGGACAACACTCTCACTCTCATTACCACGAACAACTCCTGCCAATTTGGGCAAACTTGCCTTTAGCTTCAATCTGATACGGCATGATGCATTTCAATAGGGTTTTTTTATGTTCTATTTGCCCCAGTTTCACACAATTCGGGCTTGAAGTGATCTCAAAATGCCTTTACTTATTTCCCTCAAATGTCCCTACATCTTCAATATTGTTTCATTGCTTCGTGATTAAACTGACTTTTAAAACCAGGCTGAGAATTACACGTGCATGTCATGTCACTAGAGTCAACAGGAAAAGAACTATAAAAAGAAAAGAGAACTAAACAAAAATGACTAGAAATAACAGAAAACAAAAAATTGCATTAGACAGATGGTGAAAGGGTTTGAACAACAAAACAAGCAAACTAAACTGGGGTTACAACCCTGGAACAAACCTAGACAACACTAAACAAGCTACTACGACTAAACGAACTAGGCAAAATAAAAAGATAGAAGGGTTTGAGTCACAAGACAATATTTGGATTACAACCCTGAAAATAACCCAGACAACAGAAATGACAACAAAATAAACTGCCAAGACTCCACCCCAGCTAGCCAAAAGAGGAGAGCATTTCCAATTACCAAGATCTACATCTTAGCCACTGAGTTCAACATCAACATTGCTAGAACCTTCACAAGTCTTCCTCTCATTGTCCTTAGCAAATTGCTTTTGGGTCCCTTTGGCCGGCTCGTTCTTATGATCAACTTTCAGAACCAAGAGTGATAGCGCTGAAAGCTTTGCAGCAACTGGCCCTCCGAGGATCTCAGAATAGTTCTCATATTCCTTTTCTACATGAATCATGTCCTCTATATGCGTCTCAGGCAATGGACTTTAGATGGTATCTACTGCATTTGGATTTTGCGCGGTAATGTCACATGCGTCAATAAGCTTCTGGACTGCTCCTTTCAGATGCCAACACTTTTCTATGTCATGCCCCGGGGCATCTGAGCAATATGCGCACCTTTGAGAAAAATCAAACTTCTTTAGAAGAGGGTTTGGCATTTTTATCTGAATCAGCTTCAACATGTCCAATTGCCTCAACCTTTGGAACAGACTGGCATACGATTCTCCAATAGGGGTGAAAGAATTTTCTTTTTTGAGTAGTCTTTTCAATTTATATTCTAGCCTCGGTTGGAACCTTTTGCGGGCAGGTGGTTTATATGCTTGAGAGGGCGGTTGAGACATTTGTGGAAGTGGTGCGGGCCATCACGGGCCTCGGGGAAGTGGAGCATATGGTGGTGCATTGTGGACGGGGTATCGGGGAAGTGATGTATGACTTTAGGGGTTCTGTGGAGAGAAGTAGCAGTGGTGAGGATTACAAGGATATCCACGGGGTCGACATTGAGGCTGAAAGCGTTTAGCAAGAACGACCACTGGACCTTATCATCGGCGGGGCTCAGCAACATCTTTTCTATCAACAGGAGGACTATCCTGAGCAACTTGTTCGTTCCATCTGAGCCAGAAATCCCTAAAACATTCCTTGGGTTTCTTTTCCATCTGAGATAGGGAGGAGCGATCTGGGACAATGTCTATATTGTACTGAAAGTGTCACACCAAATTTTGAGCCATGTCGTCCAATGTATGCCACTTACCGATATCTTGATGATTATGCCATTCCAAAGCTGCCCCAGTCAAGCTCTTACTGAAATATGCCATCAACAAATCATCTTTCTCGCCAACACCTCTCATTTCGCTGCAATAACCCCTCAGATGGGCTATCGGATCTCCACACACATCATACAAGTTAAATTGTGGCGCTTTAAATCCCGCAGGCATGTGAACATCAGGGGACACAAACAACTCTTTGCAAGCCATGCTACCCTGGTCTCCCATTCCTTGCTTGTTCCTTATGGACTGTTCTATGCCTTTTAGCCTCCTGGGTATCCCATCTCGCCCTTCTCTTCCTGTTACTTTCTCATGTTCAGCATGAATCTCATCTTGAGGGCTCTTCTTGTATGAGTCAGGAACCTTGCGGGCAACCTCTACGGGGTAGTACTAGTCATCATGAGCTTTGAGTGGATATTCATTGTTGGGAATAGTGTATATGACAGGAGGGCAATTTTGACGAGAGGTAATTGGAGGAAGAGTGATGGAGCTACTAGGGTGGTTGGGAAAGCTGTGATAAACAGGTGGATCTGGAGAGTATGGGGAATTGTTCGACACTATGATCAGAGTTTGGGTAAAGACAACATATAAGAAGCTAGGTGGTAGCGGGGGTGATGCCTTCCCAGTCATCCACCTGATACATGTCCGTCATGTGTTGTCTCAACATCCTTACCTCATCAGCCAAACCAGTGTCATGTTCAACCAACTGCTTTCGGGCACCGGTATCAACCAACCCAGTTCTGTTGTTGTCCGCCATTGCCTTTTATGTTGTGGAGAGGAGTTACTACTTCGAGAACCACAAACCAACCACCTTTCTGTGCTGAATTGTCAACAACAAACTTGTTAGTGATTAGAGCTTAACAAATAGGAAACCGCACATTTGGGGAATGAATGCACCTAAGCAGTTAACTGTTTCTATTATGCATTTGATTGGTTGTTTGCGTCATCCCGGCTTTCCATTATTTCCATTTGCAACTACTCTTTTTCTCTCTCCTTTTTTTTCTTTTTTTTCTTTTTCATTCTTGCCTTCCTTTGCTTGATTTCCCTTTGTTTTATTCTCTCATTTCCCTCTCTTGGTTTGCCATTGTTTCCTTCTCACGGTTTCTTATTTTCTCTCTTTTCCTTTTCTTTTCGCTCTTATTTTTCCTCTCTTTTTCTTTTCCTCATCTTTTTTATGACTCTTTTTTTGTTTTCTTTCTTTTGGTTATGGTCAAATCCTATGGAAATTGCCTATATATCATGACCCCGTATGAATCAGACCGAGCATAGTTCTGGAGATAAGTGGAGAAAATAAATAATAAAACGTTTTTGGGATTTCAAATTTTTCCATAAAATAAAACAGTTTTGATTACAACCACTCATTCTACCAAATTATAAAATTAACAGACTCGAAAAGGGAAATTAACAGACTCGAACTCAAAACAAGACCAACAGACTCTGACAGAAAGGTGAAAATAACAGACTTGTAAACCAACTAATTGACTCCAATGAAAGAAAATACAGACTCGCAAACAGACTAACAGACTCCAATGAAAATCATAAATGCATTAATGCCTCAAATGCTCCTAGGGCCCGCGGGACATCATTCGGTCTCGCCATGGGCCTATATGCAAGATCCCTTTGAAGCCTCTCCAAATCACTCATTATCTGTCGGACAAACGTCATCACTGCCGCGAAGAAAGTGGTGCGAGTCATAACCTTACATGCTTGGCATTTCACAACAATGTAGTCGGCAATGGCTTTGACCCGCTCTCATATTCTACGCTTTTTTCAGAAGCAGACACCCGACTTGTTGATTCCGGGCTTCTAACACCTGAGTGTCATGGAGATGTTGATTTTGCAATTGTTGCATTTCTTCCTCCATCCGAGCCATTAAATCATAATAGTGTTCCCTATCAGCTTTAAAGTCCTTGGCCTTCTTGGCTTCCTCATTCTCGAGGGTAGTCATTTTTCTCTTCAAGCTAGTGATTGTCCCATCATACTTTCTTTTCATTCGTCACACAAATTGTGCCCGCTCTTTTGCATTTTCCGTCAATTGAGCTCGGACTTTCGCCAGAATGACCTCAGACTTTTCTAGGTCATCTTGACACTCAAGGGCTTTCTTTTTCAGACTGCTTATGAGCCTTTCATTTGCTCGGCTTCTTCCGGGGTTTCTAGCAGCTATTTTCATCTTCCGGATTTGAGCTTTGAGGGCTTCATTTTCCTGAGTTAGTTTTTTATTCTCTCCCACATCTGTAGCGGTTTGCAAACCATTTTCAAACTAAAGGTCCATGACTTGACTTTCCAACTTGCTTATGGTAGCCCTGTACTCGTTTTCTTTGATCAACCAGTCTCATTGCACCTGTGCTCCGTCGGTGAACTATTGGACATGGGGTCTTTTTGCAGGCCTTTCGGGCCCATGATGAACTCGAGATCTTTTACCATCCTCATCGTGTGGGATGGTCTGGTATCGGCCTAACTAACATAGAACTCGGTGCGGAGCATAAGGCTGGATACTCCGAAGACCCATCAACAGCAGAAAACATACCTCAACCGACATATAAATTACTTCACTAACTGAGAGCCACCCGAATGTCCATTCGATCTTATTTGCAGTCAAAGATCTCAAATGAACATGCCATGCTTCCGTACCATCGGGGAACTCATAACCCTCTACCCGCTTTTTATGTTTTTCTATGCACTCGAGGCCAGTCATACCATAATTCAAGTATCCGGGACGGTGGCAAAGGTGTTCCTCCATCCATAATTGTACCAGCATATTGCACCCTTCAAAGAACTTTCCCCCGTCTCGACAAAGGGTCAGGGCTCGGTAAATTTCTGCCAAAATCATCGGCACTATGGTCCCATTTGCCTTTTTCATCATAAAGTCGGCTATCCCCATGAGTCCTAACTCTATGTTACCGTCTTTTCTAGGGCAAATTAAAGTACCCAGGAATGCCATTATAAAAGCTAATCCTCTCCGAGCTTCCCACATGTCTTGGTTCCCCGCATGAGTAAGACCAGTATCTGGTGTCTCGAAGCCGCGCGGATTCCCGTAATGTCGGTACAAAAAGTAAAAGGTACAGAATCCTTTGGCCAAATTTCCGTCTCGGATGCTCTGACTGATGCTTAACAAGTCCAAAATTTGTGAAGGGTTACTGTTCTCGGCGCTACCGGGTATTGATTTCTAAGATTCCCCTCAAAACTAGCATAGCCTGCTATCTCTTCCAGTGTAAGAGTTAACTCGAAATCAGCAAAGTGGAATACATTATGTGTTAGATCCCAAAATGGTATCAAGGCCTCAATTATGTCCTTTCTTGGCTTAACCTTCAAGAGCCCGACAATACCACCCAACGCTTTTGTCACAACTTTCCTGCTATTGTCCCCCAAATCATGCCACCACATATGTAGCTCCAACGAGATTTCTTCACGGACTGAGAAAGGTTCATTTTGAATTATGCTCATCCTGCACATTTATTAAGGTAATTTTAATTAAAAGAAAACTATGACTCATTTTGACTCAAGAAACATGATCATTTTTTCAAAAGTGTCACAAAAATATCCGGCTTTACCAATATGGCCTTTTAGCACTTCGAAAACGAAGATTTTAAGGCTGTGTTCGCTAACCGGCAAAAACCTTCAAAAATGACCAAAGGTGGCTATTCTTGCAAAAACGCCCTTCCGGCGCCCTTTTGGGAACATTCGGCTATTTTAGACAAGAATGGCATCACCTTACTTATTTGCAATAAAATTAAATTTTTTGTTCTTTTGGGCTATTTTTGCAAAAAGGAAGTTGGACCCGATGGGGGTTGCCTATGTATCTCATACCCTGTGAGAATCAAACTAGCGTAGTTCGGGCAAAATAAAATAAAACCAACTATTTTTCAAAACATAACCTTTTCTTCTTCTTTTTTCATTTTTCTCAAAAAATTCGGCAGAGTTTCAGTACCATTTGGACATTGGATTTTCCAAAACAAGTGATTTAACTCACTTAACCCTCACATTGCTATTCTCTTTTTTCCAACTTTCTCCCATTATTCAAAAGCCGATCACCATGCGAATCCAAATCAAATAAATGCACAAATAGCAAGTAAGATGCATCAGGATGGTCTTTTCATTTTTGGTACACCTGTCCTAGACAGACCCAACCCCTGTGTTGAGTCTCCAAAGTCAAATGCACGTGATGCAAGCAAATGTTCCTACTAGGGATCCGACATGAGGTCTTGTTATACTAGATTTAAAACCTGGGTTTATTGTTCTAAACCTAGCTTACCCGAGCGGACAACTCGGGCCGAGGGGGGCAGCGTACCGGGAATACAGAAGCATTACCGGCTTTGCAACTTGTCCGAACCTTGTTCTAAAATTTGGGATATGACTCTAACAGAAGAGTAGTCACACAAAGTGCACACTCCTCCATGATTTAGAAAACTCGGAGAGAAGAAGGGTTTCGTAGCAGTTTATATACAGTTCACAGAATATCAAGGCGGTAAAAGCAACACTTAGCACATTAGGCCCAAACATGTAACAAAATCAGATAATAAATAAAGCCAACTATAACAATTCATCTAAGCTCGAATTCTGAACTGTGAACCAGAGATTCTGGGTACCATCCCCAGCAGAGTCGTCAGAGCAGTCACACCTCTTTTTTTCTACACCCTCCAAAAGGGAGGTATATAAGGGAATTTTTTCCAACTTAAAATGACAATCGAAACGGGATCATTTTTTGTTATTTAGAGTCGCCACTTGGGATAATTTATGGTGTCCTAAGTCACCAATTTTAAATCCTGAATCGAGGAAAGATTGACTCTATATTACAGTCCACGAACACAGAAATCCGGGTAAGGAATTTTGTTAACCTGGGAGAAGGTGTTAGGCATTCCCGAGTTTCGTGGTTCTAGCACGGTCGCTCAATTGCTATTATTGGCCTACTGATTTTAAAACAATTTTAAACCGATGTGTCTTTTACTTCAAACCGCTTTTAATTATTTTAAGGAGGTCAGTATCATTTAAAACACGTCTTTGGACCACGCCACATGAAATGCACCCGCAGTCCGAGACACATTTTATTTAACGTTGTTAAGATTTGGATTTGGGTCACATGAAATGCACACCCGAATTTAGGAAGGTAATTTTAAATTACAAGCCTAAAGCAACTATGCATTTTCAACTTTGCGAGAGCCATGGAAGTTCAACTAAATGGCGTGCCTCGATTTTTAAAGATTCAAGTATTAATTAAATGAGGGCCATGCATTTTAAGGTTTTACTTGGCATGGCACACCTCAAATTGTTCTATCAAAGTATTTCTAACTTAGTTTTCGAGGGCCATAAATTATAACTCATCTAATATGGCTCGCCTCAGATTCATTTTAAGAAACTAGTTAATTAAGGAAAAGAAAGAACTAAAGGGACTCTAATTGCACTTACGCCAAAGCCCATATAAATGAAAGAACTGCATTTTTGTTGAAACGAGACAAGTCCAAAAGGTAAAATAATCCATTTGCAAATACATTCAGGTTTGGCTCAAATGAACCCAATTTTTTATAGAAGCAAAGGGCGCCCATGGCATGGCACATGTGCCTGAAGTGGAACTTTTAACAATTGGGCCAGCACTAAGGCCAATGTTCAGAACCAAACAATGATACCAAACCACTTGGAATGTAAACCCAACAAGAATATATGGAACATGCTACTGGGCATGACATTTTACTTCTGCATTTCTAACCAATTGAATCCCAAGTAGACTGACCAAGCATTCTGAAATTTGGACACCAATTTTAATTTAAAACATGTTCATATGCTAGCCAAAGTAAATTATTGCGTGCCTTGACCTTAAAAAGTAATATCGACCATTTTCCCCTCTTTTTATCACATGCATTTCTTACACTATCTACTACTTAATAAACTTAAACTTAAACAAGCATCCTTTCAGTACTATTAGAACACCCTAGAAAACTAGCATACAAATTACTTGGAGCTCAAAATCACATTCAGATTCTCAATCACATGGACTTGTTCCTTTAACACATGAAGACAGAAAGATAGAGCTGAAAGCAAATATGTAGTTACTGCATGGATATCTCAACACTAACTATCATTTTGAAGCAGCATCTTTAGTGGTTTCAACAGAATACTACAATCATTCGAGTCTACATATCAAAATGCAATCCCTTATGTTGAGTTTGTTCAAAGGCCTAAACTTAATATCCAACAAAGGAAGACAACCATCATTTCACTTAACAAAAGCCTCATGCTCAGATTTTGAATACCACAATCCCCATGTGACCAACAGGACCAAAGCAAAGGTCAAATATATTTGACATCAATATATATCAACCCACAACTCAAGACACAATTACCAAATGAACTTAATAGCTTTACAGATACCTCCATAATAACAGATTAAATGGACATATAGACATATAACAAGCCTTTAATGAACATGAAACCAAAAACTCTAAAATAAAATGATATGAAACATGATATCATCTTCATTTCATTCCCACTTTAAACATGCCACTTGAGGTTGGATGAGTACCTGGTTACAGCAAACAGAATAAATGAAATGAGCTGCGAAAAGGTCACAGCAACAGCAGAAAAATAGCCAGATTCGGTTAATGAAATAGTGAAATCAGCTCAAGAACAATCGATGGAACAGTAAAGGAATAACAAATGCAAAACCAACTTCAAACCAAAGCTCAAGCCATTTCTCAACCAGAAGTGTAGCTAGGAAATTTTGTTTAGTGTTTTAGCTAACAGAGAGAAATCAAAAATCCAAACAAGCAGAATTCTGATTGTTCTTCCACAAGGGAATGCAGGAATTTCAGAACCTCTAAAAAGATTCAGCCGTTTTAGATTTTCAGGATTTTTTTTTTCTTCCAAAATCCCCCATGAAACTCAAGTAATGATGCCTTTATAGGCAAGCTACTAGGGCAGCCTAGAGGAATCAGTTTTTGCACTTAAATCCTTTTGGAATTCTCATTTGCTTATACACCCATAGTTTAAAGTTCAGATTTTCCCACAAGCCCTCACCCCAGCTTTTAGGAAGCTTCCTTGGATAGTTACATCAAGATTCTGTAAGACAATTACCTAGAATACCCCTTAAACCCCTGCTTTTTACTTTCAAGAAACCCAAACGGGCCATGGGTCAAATTGATCCAATGGTTTTAGCCCCAAATGAACAGGCCAGAATTGAACCTAAGGCCCAAAAAACCCATTTAGCTAAACCGATGAGAAACAGAAAAGAGAAACAATTAAATGACTTTAAACATCAAAATCTAACTAAGCAATTGATTTCTTTTAGAACTAAATACTGAGCCGGAGCTAAGTTACCAAATTAACAAAATCTAACTTAAGCAAATTATCAGAAAATGTCATAAAAAATGGAGAACAGCAATTAAGAACTTAAAAAGAAAACTGAAAATCCAACGAAACAAAAATGAACCCCAAGTTAATCTAAAGGGAAAAACTAGGTTCGAAACTCTTGAACAATTTCAGACGGAGAACAGGCCACTCAAACAGACATAGAAGAAAAGAAGAAGAAGAACAAGAGATGAAACGAACGATAACGGACATAAAATGAAAGAAAACTCACCGATTAGGTTCGAAATCACCGGAAATGTTCTGATTTAACCCAAAAATAATGTCAATCGCATGTTCTTTGTCAAGAACAAGCGAATAACATTATTCTGTGATAAACCAAGCCTTGGCCACTCAGCAAATTCGGAGAGATAGCTTTGCATGCACCGATTTGGTTTTGGCTTTGAAGGTTTGAACTCAGATTCAAGATCGAAAGAACCTAGGGTGATTCGAAGGATAATAATTAGAGATTAGAAGAGAGGAGGGTGTGAGGCTGTTGGGGTATTGATTTGGGGCCAGTCAGAGGTGGTGCAAGGCTGCGCCGCCACCAGCGATGATGGTGAGCTTTTAGGGCGGCAGATTAGGGCTCTTGGAGATGAAGTGAAGGGTGTTTGGGAACTGACCGTCTCTGAGGAATTTTGGACAGTTTTAAACAAGAATAGAGAAGTGTTTTAGGCCGTTAGATGAAACAAGATGAAGGACCCGAATTTTTTGAGGCTACACTGAACTTGAAACGACGTAGTTTCAATCCCGTACTGTGTCGTTTCGAAGGCCTGGGCGATTGACTCCTTGGACCAAGTAAAATAGCGGGTTTTGGGCCTGGGTTAAGCGGGTATCCATCGGGGAAATTGGTTTTGGGCTAGGGAATTTCGAATTTTGGCCCAAATCTGATTTTTCATTCTTTTCCTCTTTTTCAAATTAATTCCTTTTATTTTCCAACTCCTTTTTTATTTCTTTTTAAATTAAAAATTAAGATAAAACCTAAACTAATTCCTAAATCAAATTAACCCTATCACATTGAATTAATTAACTCTAACTAATAAACCACAATAAATTAAAATCCAAATTGAAGGGAAAACTACCAAAATTCAAAATTAAAATTAAAAAGTGCAAAATAAACTGTTTTTTGGTGATTTTTCCATTTTTATAGAACAACTAATTTGTTAATTAATCCTAAAATGTAGGCTTAAATGCAACCTATTTTATATTTTTCATTAATTAGACAAAGTTAACATGCGCAGACAAATGCAAACAATTAACGAAAAATGCGAAAAAATCTACAAAATTGCAAAAAATGGAAAAAATTATTTTGTTTTGAATTTGTGAGAGTAATTCATATAGGGCAAAAATCACGTGCTCACAGCCACAGAGATGCCTCTGTATTGTTTGATCCTAATTCCACCTTTTCTTATGTGTCATCATACTTTGCCCGTTATCTGAATACGCCCTATGAGTCTCTTATTTCACCTGTTTATGTATCTACTCTAGTGGGCGATACTGTTGTTGTAGACCGTGTGTTCTGGTCATGTGTGGTGACTATTGGGGGTCTGGAGACCCGAGTGGATCTTTTATTACTGTGTATGTTGGATTTCGATATCATTTTGGGCATGGACTAGTTATCTCCATGTCGTGCTATTCTGTATTGTCATGCCAAGACAGTTACACTGGCATACCGGGTGTTCCATGGATTGAGTGGTGAGGTTTCACTAATTATGTTCCTAGTAGAGTAATCTCATTCTTGAAGGCCCAACGTACTGTTGGGAAGGGATGTCTTTCGTATCTAGCCTTTGTGAGGGATGTTGGAGCTGAGACTCCCAGTATTGGTTCTATTCCAGTTGTGAAGGATTTTCCCGATGTGTTTCCTGTAGACCTGTCGGGCATGCCACCAGTCAGGGACATTGATTATGGTATTGACCTGGTGCTGGGCACTCAGCCCATTTCTACTCTGCCGTATTGTATGGCACCAGCGGAGTTGAAAGAGTTAAAAGAGCAGCTTCAGAAACTTCTCTATAAGGGGTTCATTCGGCCTAGTGTGTCACCTTGGGGTGCGCCAGTTCTATTTGTGAAGAAAAAGGATGGCACTATGAGGATGTGCATTGAATATAGGCAATTGAATAAAGTAAAAATTAAGAACAAGTATCCTTTGCCTCGCACTAATGATTTATTCGACCAGCTTCAGGGAGCGAGGGTGTTCTCCAAGATTGATCTCCGTTCGAGTTATCACTAGTTGAAGATCAGGGACTCGAATATTCTTAAGACAGCTTTTAGACCCGATATGGTCATTATGAGTTCTTGGTGATGTATTTTGGGCTGACCAATGCCCCAACAACGTTCATGCACTTGATGAACAGTATGTTCCGGCTTATCTTTATTTGTTTGTCATATTCTTCATTGATGATATTCTAGTGTATTCGCATAGTCAGGAGGAGCACGCGGAGCATTTGAGAGTTGTGTTGCAAAGATTGAGGGAGGAGAAGATTTATGCAAAATTCTCCAAGTGTGAGTTTTGGCTCAATTCAGTGGCTTTCTTGGGACACGTGGTGTCCAGCGAGGGTATTCAAGTTGATCCGAAGAAGATAGAGGCGGTTCAAAGTTGGCCCACACCGTCCTCAGCCATAGAGATTCGCAGCTTTCTTAGTTTGGCAAGTTATTATTGCTGATTTATTCGGGGATTCTCATCGATCGCGTCGCCCTTGACCCAGTTAATTCAGAAGGGTGCTTCATTTGTATGGTCGGATGAGTGTGAAGAGAGCTTTCAGAAGCTCAAGACAGCTTTGACCACAACTCTAGTGTTAGTTTTGCCATCACCTTCAAGTTCATATACTGTATATTGTGATGCTTCGAGAGTTGGTATTGGTTGTGTATTGATGCAAGAGGGTAGAGTTATTGTTTATGCTTCTTGTCAGTTGAAGCCCTATGAGAAGAACTACCCCATTCATGATTTCAAGTTGGCTGCCATAGTTCACGCGTTGAAGATTTGGAGGCACTACTTGTATGGTGTGTCTTGTGAGGTGTTTAGTGATCATTGTAGCCTCCAGCACTTGGTCAAATAGAAGGATCTCAATTTGAGGCAGTGGAGGTGGTTAGAGTTGCTTAAGGATTATGATATCACTATATTGTACCATCCGGGGAAGGCCAATGTGGTGGACGAAGCTTTGAGCCGAACGGCGGTGAGCATGGGGAGTTTGGCATATATTCTATTTGGGGAGAGACCTCTTGTAGTTGATGTTCATGCCTTGGCCAATTGGTTCATGAGGTTAGATGTTTTGGAGCCCAGTCGGGTGTTGGCTTGTGTGGTTTCTCGGTCTTCTTTATATGATCGCATCAGAGAGCGCTAGTATGATGATCCTCATTTTCTTGTCCTTAGGTACAGAGTTCAGCATGATGATGCCAGAGATGTGACTATTGGTGATGATGGGGTGTTGAGGATGCAGGGCCAGATTTGTGTATCCAATGTAGATGGGCTTCGGGAGTTGATTCTGGAGGAGTCCCATAGCTCACAGTATTCCATTCATCCGGGTGTCGTGAAGATGTATCAGGATTTGAGACATCATTATTGGTGGAGAAGAATGAAGAAAGACATTGTGGGATTTGTAGCTCAGTGTGTCAATTGTTAGCATGTGAAATATGAGCATCAGAGACCAGATGGCTTGCTTCAGTAGATGGAAATTCCCAAGTGGAAGTGGGAGAGGATCACTATGAACTTTGTTGTTGGACTTCCACGGACTTTGAGAAAGTTCGATGCTATTTGGGTGATTGTGGATCGGCTGACCAAGTCCGCGCACTTCATTCTTGTGTGTACTACCTATTCTTCAGAGTGGTTGGCAGAGATCTATATCTTTGAGATTGTTCGGTTGCATTGTGTCCCATTTTCCATTATTTCAGATAGGGGCACTCAGTTTACTTCACAGGTTTGGAGGTCTGTGCAGCGAGAGTTAGGTATTCAAGTTGAGTTGAGTATAGCTTTTCACCCTCAGATAGACGGGCAGTCCAAGTATACCATTTAGATATTGGAGGACATGTTACGTGTTTGTGTCATTGATTTAGGGTCATGGGATTAGTTTCTACCGCTTGTAGAGTTTGCTTATAACAACAGCTACCAGTCAAGTATTCAGATGGCTCCGTATGAGGCTTTGTATGGGAGGTGGTGTAGATCTCTAGTTAGTTGGTTCGAGCTCGGTGAGGCTAGGCTATTGGGGACAGACCTGGTGCAGGATGCTTTAGAAAAGGTGAAGGTGATTCAGGAAAGGCTTCATGCAGCGCAGTCGAGGCAGAAGAGCTATGTTGATAGGAAGGTTCGGGATGTGTCCTACATGGTTGGCGAGAAGGTTCTATTGAAGGTTTCACTCATGAAGGGTGTTATGAGATTTGGGAAGAAAAGGAAATTGAGTCCTCGGTTCATTGGGCCTTTTGAGGTGCTTCGGAGGATTGGGGAGGTGGCTTATGACCTTGCTTTGCCACCTAGCTTATTGAGTGTGCATCTGGTATTTCATGTTTCCATGCTCCGAAAGTATATTGGGGATCGTCTCATGTTTTGGATTTCAGCACGGTACAGTTGGACGACGATTTGGCTTATGATATGGAGCCAGTAGTTATTGTGGGTTGTCAGGTTCGAAAGTTGAGGTCAAAGGATATAGCTTCAGTGAAAGTACAGTGGAGAGATCGGCCCGCAGAGGAGGCTACCTGGGAGACCGATTAGGAGATGCAGAGCAGATATCCTCACCTATTTGAGGCTTCAGGTATGTTTCTTGACTCGTTCGAGGACGAACGTTTGTTTAAGTTGGGGAGGATGTGACGACCCGGCCAGTCGTCTCATGAGTTACCACTCTGTTTCCCCCATCTCTGCTTCTTATTGCTTTGTATAATGGTTCTACATATGATCGGGTTGATTAGTTAGGGTTCGGAAAGGATTTGGTAAGGTTTGAGACACTTGGTCTCTTTTGGAGAAAATTAAGTTGAAAAAGGCTTATGTATTGGAGGGCTCGGGTGTGAGTTCCGATGGTTCGGTTAGTTTCGGGAGGTGATTTGTGACTTAGGAGTGTGATCGGAATGAGTTTGGAGGTCCGTAGTAGATTTAGGCTTGAATTGGCGAAAGTGGATTTTTGGCGATTTCCAGTTGGTAGGTGAGATTTTTTATATAGGGGTCGGAATGGAATTATGAGAGTTGCAGTAGTTCCATTGTATCATTTGGGATGTGTGTGAAAAATTTCAGGTCATTCGGACGTGGTTTGGTTGGGTTTTTTATCAAAAGCGGAATTCGAAAGATTTTTGGAAAGGAGGCATCAGGTTTGGCCTTCATGTTCACGAAGGGCCAGAACGGTAGGCATCGCGTTCGCAAGAGGCCCGGTTGCATTTGCGTAGGTTGGTGAAGCTGAGGCATCGCATTCGCGATGGTAAGATCGCGTTCGTGAAGAAGAGTTTTGGTCAATGGAATTTTTCTGCTTCACGAACGCGAGGCTTTGACTGCGTTCGCGAAGAAGGATTTCAGGCCTGGGCAGAAGGTTTAATAGTCGTCTTGTCCGCGAATTTGGGGTTTATTTCTTCCATTGTTGGTCGTTTTTGGAACTTTTTGAAGGGGATTGAAGAGGGATTCAAGGGGAATCACTTGGAGGTACGAATCCTGGACTTAAAACTCAATTCTATAGTGAAATCTACCTAACAAATCATGGATTATAGACTCAAAAATTTAGGAATTTGGGCTTGAGATTAAGAGACTTTAAAATGAGAATTTGAGGGGCCATTTGGAGTCCGATTTCAGTGTTCTTGGTATGTATGGACTCGTGGGAGGATAAGGATTCCGTTGATGTGATTTTTATCGAGTTTTGAGATGTGGGCCCGGGGTCGGGTTTGGCCAATTTCGGGATTTTTGGTATTATTTGATTGTTTTCGCTTGGGCTTTGATCCCTTAGCATATTTTGAAGCCGTGATTCTGATTATTTGATAGATTTGACATGAGTGGAGGCCGATTCGAGGGGCAAAGCCTTCGCGGAGTAGTAATTTCACCGGTTTGAGGTAAGTAACCATTGTAAATATGGAACTGAGGGTACAAAACCCCGGTATTTGCCTTGTTTTGATAAATATGGTGACGCACATGCTAGGTGACGAGCGTGTGGGCGTGCACTGGTAGGGATTGTGACTTGGTCCATCCCGTAGCGACTATTAAGCCGCGTATTTGATTTGAAACCTTATGATATTCCGTACTTTAGTCATTTATACTATATTATGGGTTGTATGCCATGTTTGGGGCCTTGTGCCGACCTGTTGATACCCTTAGGGGCATTTTTATTGTTTTTCCTCACTCTACTTGTTGAAAGCATATCCTCAGTCATGTTTTACCGGTTCAAATGTCTAAAACTAGTTTATCACTCCACTTCTAAATGTGAGGACGGTTTGGACTGAGTTCCCTAATTTCTATTGTTGTGCCCTAGAGGCTGTGAGGTTAATGATTGAGAGAGGTTGAGAACCTAATGGTGGGGATATTTATATATGTGTGAGTTATGGATCGGGTTGCACGTCGCAGCGATACATATATGGATCAGGTTGCATGCCGCAGTGATATATATATATATATTGGATCGGGCTGCACGCCGCAGCGATATGACGCTTGAACTGTAGGAGCCCCTCCGGAGTCTGTACACCCCTAGTAAGCGTAGTCGACTATAAACTATAGATCGGGCTGCACGCCGTAGCGGTTGCTGTGATTTCTGTTATTATGAATATTAGTGAGCCTAAGTACTGATAGTGAGTACTGAGTGACGAGAGTTGAGTCACGAGTGACTGAGAGGCTGCCCAAGAGGCCATATTCTGAGTGATACATTGCCTGAGGGGCCCAGTATGATATTTCCACTAATTTTACTCTTCTTTTAAAGTAAGCCTCTGTTGGAAAAATTGCTAAGTATATGATTTCAAGCATTTAAACTAAAATTGATGATTTTTACGACGAAACTGGTTTTAAACTGTAAAGTTTGATCTGTTATTCTATTGTGTATTAATTATATGATTTTTAACTTCTCGTCACTACTTTCAGACCTTATTTTCTTTAATTACTTACTGAGTTGACGTACTCATGTTACTCCCTACACCTTGTGGGCAGATCCAGGTGCCCGAGAGGCAGAGTGAGGGTCCTCAGCTGATCCAGAGTTTGATGGAGATTGCAAGGTAGCTGCTTGGCATCCGCAACCCTGCTTTCTCCTTCCTATCTTGTTATTTTCCGTATTTTCTAGACTTATGTTGTATTAGACAGTCAGTTAGGTCAGTTATGTAGTAGAGGCTCTAGACTCGTGACACCAAATATTTGGGGTTGTGTAGTTTCTTGTTTATTTGACTTCCGCATATATATTTTGTTGCTTTAAATGCTTATAATGAAAATTTGGTATTTAAAACCTGTGCTAGAAAATGGCTATTATAAGGAAAAAGTGTTGTGATTAAATGTTTGGGTTGGCTTGCTTAGTAATGTGATAGTCGCCATCACAACTAGTATTTGGGGTCGTGACATACATATATAGGTATGACGGGGCCCAGTCCCATCCTTTATATAGTTGTACATATAGAGGTCTGTAGATAGTCATGTATAGTTGGATAGTATGTGGTCTTGTCGGTTTCTAGTTTTGGATATATAGTTGTCTATAGTAGCCTTGTCGGCTCACCCTACTGTATTCCGCATGTATATGTATATATGTCTTTTGGGCATGTTTTCCTCACATATGTTATTCACGTGATTCAGCAGCTTATTGACAGATGTTATACATGACCTACCCTTAATTCATGTTTATATATTATATGCATGTTTAAGGGTGTTCGACAGAGAGCACTAGTCATGTCCCATCGGTTTGGGTTGTGACAAAAGTTGTATCATAGCAGTTCTGTCCTAGGGTTGTCTACAGACCGTGTCTAGTAAAGTCTTATTTATGAGAATGTTGTGCACTACATTCATAAATAGGAGGCTAAAGGACATATAGGAGGTTATCCTCCCTTCTTATCTTAGATCGTGCGATTTAAGAATTCATTTTCTTAACCATATGTTCTGTTTTTAGTGATGCCTAAGAAGGCTACAGTCGCGCAGAAGGGCATGTCCATGGCTAATAAGACCACTAGTCAAGCGCCATGAGTTACCAAGGCCCAGGGAGAGTCTCATGATGAGATTCCATCTCAGACTTCACATACCCTACCCTTTATAGAGGAGCTCCGAGAGGCACAAACTCCAGCACACGTCCATGTACACCTAGCTCCTCAGTCAAATGTACCGGGTCAGGAGATGAGAGATGTTATTCAGCTATTGACTCGATTAATAGTCATACAGGCTCGCCGCCAAGAGGTAGGTATTAGTAATACAGATAGGGCCATCAGTGTGAGGGTTTGTGAATTCATTAATTTGGACCCTCCGGTATTCACTAGAGCAGATCCAAATAAGGACCCTCACGTATTTATCGACAGGATACAGCGGACCTTTAGGGTAACGAAGACCACTAAGACTAAGTCAGTTGAGCTAGCTTCCTATAGACTTCGGGATGTTGCAGTTAATTGGTATGAGTCTTGGGAGTTATCCAGAGGTGAGGATTCCCCTCCATCAGTATGGCAGGAGTTTACAGAGGCCTTTCTTCGTCATTATTTGCCACTAGAGCTTAGACGGGCCAGAGTTGATAGGTTATTGACCCTTCGGCAAGGTAATATGAGCGTTCGGGATTACAACATTCAATTTGATTCTTTGGCTAGGTATGCTCCCATTATTGTTGATGTTTTATACTTCAATACCACACAATAGGGGGTGATTTGTGTGGTACCCAATTTTTGCTTAACTAGATTATAGAAGGACCTGGTTCTTCTATGTGTTCCAACTACTACTGTTTGCGGAATAATAAGTAAAGAAAATAAATAACACAAAGATTTTACGTGGAAAACACCTGGCTCAAAAGGTGAAAAAACCACGACCTACTACTTAGTAGGATTTTCCCAAACTTCCACTAAAATCAATGAGCCAAAAACTGCATTTACAAAAACTCTTTTGTAAACATAGGATTAACTCCAATCCCATTGTGGCACATAGTCTCAACTGTTGCGACAGCTTCAAGTTAACTCTAACTTGAACACTCTAGGTACCTAATACAATTGCTTCTATAAAAGCTGAAATGTACAATGTAAAATCACCTACTACAATTGAACTAGAATAAAATATAGACACTTGGAATTGGTTCTTCTATCTTGTTCAAGTAGCTTCAGGATTGCACGCTTGAATCACACATAAATTGCTTGCAAAATCGCCTTGCTCTTTTGCTCTCAATTTACGTTTAACTTCTGCTTATGTGCATTACTTGTAAAAGAGAACAACATTGATATTTAATGGTTAGTAATTAGAGATTGACTGGGATACAGATGCTACTCTTCTATCATAGAAGAGTTCTAGTTGATCTCATACTCTAACACTAGCATCTTCCTAAACTGTGCTCTCTTCGTGTAAGAAGTCTTTCTCTCCTTATCCAATATGCAACCTTTTCGATCAAATTAGGAGATATTACTTCTGATAAGTTAGATTTATTTCCTTCACGTGCATTTTACATGTTTGGGTTGATCATGACTGTGCTTCACAAGATGGACCTGGTCCATATCTGAGTTCTTTTGTCAGTCTTCAAAACTTCACCTTTACTTGGCCAACAAATTCCCCCTTTTTGATGATGACAAACTCTGTGCTTTTTACTTACTTGGATCTTGTAAGAACTCAGCTTAACCATCAATACAAGGTTTAGAAAATTCACTTATCATCAAGGACCAGGTTAATTAGGTTATAAATATCATTTATTCAGAATATGTAAAGCACAATATCTCTTCGATTGTGACAACCCGGCCAGTCGTCTTAAGAATTTATGCCCTGATCCCTTATTAACTGCTTTCCTCGTGTTTATTTTTGCTATTTTGATTCGTTGGGATGTCTGGTTGTGAGTTTCGGAGAGTTTTGGGACATTTAGTCCCTAAATGAGAGCTTAAGTGTTGGAAAGTTGATCGTAGTCAAAACAGTATGAAAACGGCCTCGGAATGGAAATCTGATGGTTCTATTAGTTTCATTGGGTGATTTCGGGCTTAGGGGCGTGTTCGGATTGTGTTTTGCAGGTCCGTAGCTAATTTAGGCTTGGAATGCCAAAAATTGAATTTTGAAGTTTTCCGGTTCGATAGTGAGATTTTGATCTGAGGGTCGGAATAGAATTCCGGAAGTTGGAGTAGCTCCGTAGTGTTGAATGTGACATGTGTGCAAAATTTTAGGTCATTCGGACGAGATTTGATAGACTTTTTTGATCGAAAGTGTATTTCTAGAGTTTTGGAGTTCTTAGGCTTGAATCTGTGGTTGATTCATCGTTTCGATGTTGTATTAGGTGTTTTAGGGATTAGTATAAGTTTGGACAGTGGTATTAGACTTGTTGGTGCCTTTGGTCGAGGTCCCGGGGGCCTCGGGATGATTTCGGATGGTTGACGGAAGGATTTTGGAGTTTGGAGTTGCAGCTTCAGCTGGTTTTCTATCATAATTGCACTTGTGGTTTAGGTTCCGCATGTGCAGAGCCGCAAAAGCATCGGAGAGACCGCAGAAGTAGAAAAAATGAGAAGCCAGCAGGGACCGCAGAAGCGGCCCCGCATCTGCGAAAGGTTAACCGCAGATGCGAAAGATAGGCTTTAAGTGAGAAGTCACAGATGCGACCATTGTTCCGCAAAAGCGGGACCGAAGATACGGTAATAGCTTGGCAGAAATATGAAATTTTGAGGGTTTAGTTTCAAAAGTTGAAAATTCGATTTGGAGCTCGGGAGAGGGCAATTTTGGGAGGAAATTGAAGAGGAGATCAGTGGGTAACAATTCTTTAACCCTTTCTAGTTATATTCCATCAATCTATAGTTAGTTTCATCATTTAATTTCGGATTGGAGATGAAAATTGGGGAAAAATTGGAAAAAAGTTCTTAGACCTAGAATCCGACTTTTGATTAGGAATTTGACCTTAGATTTGGATAATTTTGGTATGCATGAACTCGTGAGAGTATGAGGATTCTAAAAATATAAATTTTACCCGATTCCGAGACGTGGGCCCGAGGGGTATTTTGGTCAATTTACCTAATTTTGAGTATTAGCTTAGAATTTAATTGTAGAATAAGTTACTTGAAGTATTATTTACATTATGCAATTGAATTGAACAGATTTGGGTCGGTTGAATTCGAGTACTCGTGGCAAGAACGTGGTCTCAGGTTGATTATTGAGTTGGTTTGAGGTAAGTGGCTTGTCTAACCTTGTGTGGGGGACCTTCCCCTTAGGATTTAGTATATTTGATGTTTGAAATACATTGTACGTGAGGTGATGAGTGAGTACTTGAGCTAATTGTTGAAAATCCGGTTTTTCTTTAAGTAATTTCAATTGTGTTCCTTTTCCTATTTCATTTTACTTGCAATTTAAACTTGTTGTTAATTTAGAAAAAGCATGTCTAATTGACTTAACTTTTTATTTGTTTAAACTGCCTTAATTGATTTATGTGAAGCATGTTAGATTAGAAGTACCTGTTTACTTGATACAAAATTGAGCTTAATTGAGTATTCTTGTGTTGCTGCTGTGTATTTTACTTTGGGACTACAGGACGGCATCCCGGAAGATCCCCTGTACGTATTTATGATTTGAACTGAGGTGCGGGATACTGAGAGAACCCTGGCACATATAATGAGGATACCAAGAGATCCTTGGGATACCAAGATATCCCTAGCATATATTGAGCATACCGAGAGATTCTCGGTATACTAAGAGATCCCTAGCATATATTGAGGATACCGAGAGATCCTAGGGATACCAAGAGATCCTTGGTATATATTGAGAGTACTAAGAGATCCTCGAGATACTGAGAGATCCCCTGTTATTTCCTTGTAATTGTTTTTCCCTCTGTTTCAGTTATTGAATTCCTTATTTTCCTGTATTAAATTCTTCATTTTAGTTTTTGACAATACTACTTATCTTATACTGTCATATCTTATATTTACATTTTATCTCAGTAGGGCCCTGACCTTCCTCATCACTACCCGACCGAGGTTAGGCTTGGCACTTACTGAGTACCGCTGTGGTGTACTCATGCCCTTTCTGCGCATGTTTTTCATGTACATATCCAGGTACCTTGACTTAGACTTACCATCCTTGAGGCGATGCGACCCTTCGGAGACTTCGAGGTATATATGCCACGTCCGCAGACCGAGGCGTCTCTCTCTATTCTCTCTTGTAGTATAGCCCTTCTGTATTTACTTGTTTTAAACTATTCTGGAGTTAGAGCACTATGTAATATCCTTAGCTTGTGATTCATGAGTTTTCGGAGATATATATATATATATATATATATATATATATATATATATATATTGGATTTGAGAGTTATATTTTATATGCCGAGCAGCACTTTTAAAAACGTTGTTTGATTACATTATTTCTATTTTAAATTGTATTCTTCCGCAAATTGGTTTATCTTCCACGTTTTAGGCCTACCTAGTTGTAGAGACTAGGTGACGTCACAATGGTTCACGAAGGGTGAACCGGGGTCGTGACAAGTTGGTATTAGAGTTCTAGATTCATAAGAGTCATGGATCACAAGCTGGTTTATTAGATTCTTGTTGATCGGTACGGAGACGTCTGTACTTATCTACGAGAGGCTATGTAACCGTTAGGAAAATTCCACTTCATTTGATTTCCTTATCGTGCAAGATTTTGATATCTCAATTCTAAACTTCTATCTTCTATTCTTTCACATATGGTGAGGACGCACGCTACCCGAGATGATTAGGCACCCGCGCCCCTACTGCATCTGTCAGAGGCCAGGGCCGGGGTAGAGGCCAAGGATGCGCACGTGGTGCAGCCAGAGCACCTGCGCGAGCTGCTGCCGAGGTACCACCAGCAGTTCCAGTTGGAGTCCAGGAACTTGATACGCCTACTTCTACCACTACTCCAGCTTTTCAGGAGACTCTGGCACAGTTCATGAGCATGTACACCACTTTGGCTCAGGTAAGGTTGCTTCCCCTTGCTGCAACTACGTCTCAGGCTGGGGGAGGAGCATAGACTCCCGCCGCCCGCACTCCTGAGTAGCGAGTGCATGTTGAGCAGGTCCCTGAGATTATTCCTGTACAACCTGCAGTCCGAGATCAGCGCGAGGACAGGGCAGCAGCTTTCGAGGATGAGCATCTGAGGCTTGAGAGGTTCAAGAAGTACAAGCCTCCTGTATTTCGTGGTCTAGCATCGGATGATGCTCTGGAATTTCTAGATGAGTGTTACTACATTCTTCGTACCATGGGTATATCAAGATCGAGCGGGGTTTCCTTCACTACTTTCCAGCTTTGAGGGGCCGCCTATGAGTGGTGGCGCATCTATGAGTTAGACAGTCCGGATAAGGCTGCTTCACTGACTCGGACTCAGTTTTCAGATCTGTTCCTGAGAGAGTATGTTCCTCAAAGCCTCAGGGACACATGGCGCGCAAAGTTTGAGCATTTGCGCCAGGGTGCTATGACTATCTCAGAGTATGCTATCTGTTACACTAGTTTGGCTAGACATGCCCTAGCCTTGGTTTCTACTGTTTGCGAGAGGGTTTGCCGGTTTATTGAGGGCCTTATTCCCAGCATCAGGTCTAGCATGGCTCGTGAGTTGGATATGGATATTTCTTATCAGTAGGTGGTGAGCATTGCTAGGAGGATTGAGGGTATGGATGCTAGGGAGAGAGAGGAGAGGGAGGCTAAGAGGTCTCGAGTGTCGGGCCATTTCTCTAGTGCCCGTGCCCCAGCATCAGGTCGTCATGGTAGGGGTTATATGAGTATCCCTGTCCATTCAGCTCTTCCAGCAGCTAGCGGTATTCTAGCTCCTCCTAGACCTCAAGAGCCTTATTATGCACCTCCGGTATCTAGCGTGCCTCCTACATGTCGTGCTTTTAGAGGTCAGTCCAGTAGACCTGGCCCGAGCCAGTCACAGCCACCATGTCCTCCCAGAGCTTGCTTTGAGTGTGGTGATACACGCCATGTGGTGAGGGATTTCCCTAGACTTGGGAGGAGTGCGCCTCCACAGACTTCTCAGCCACAGCACACCCCGTAGAGTTCTTAGGCTATGGTTACAACTCCAGTTTCTACCCCACCTGCTTAGCCATCCAGAGGTGGAGGTCGGGGAGTTACAGGTCGCCCTAGAGGGGGAGGCCAAGCCAGATACTATGCCCTTCCTTCCCGTACCGAGGTTGTTGCTTCCGATTCTGTCATCACAGGTATTATATTGGTCTATCACGGAGATGCATCGGTTCTATTCGATCCAGGCTCCACTTACTCTTATGTGTCTTCTTATTTTGCTCCGTATTTGGGTGTATCTCGGGATTCTTTGAGTTTTCCTGTTTATGTTTCTACTCTTGTGGGAGATTCTCTTGTTGTGGACCGCTTTTATCGGTCTTGTTTGGTTGCTCTTAGTGGTTTTGAGACCAGAGCCGATTTATTGTTGCTCAACATGGTAGATTTTGATATTATCTTGGGCATGGACTGATTGACACCCCATTATGCTATTCTTGACTGTCACGCCAAAACCGTGACGCTAGCTATGCCAGGTGTACCGCGTGTTGAGTGGATGGGTACTTTAGATCACACTCCCAGTAGAGTTATTTATTTTCTTAAAGCTCAATGTATGGTTGAGAAGGGGTGTGATGCGTATTTAGCCTATGTGAGAGATGTTAGTATTGATACCCCTTCGGTTGATTCAATTCCAGTAGTACGGGATTTTTCTGATGTGTTTCCAGTTGATCTTCCAGGTATGCCACCTGATAGAGATATTGATTTTGGCATTTATTTGTTGTCGGGCACTCAGCCCATTTCTATTCCTCCGTATCGTATGGCTCCTCTCGAGTTGAAGGATCAGTTATAGGAATTGCTTGATAAGGGTTTTATTCGGCCCAGTGTATCACCTTAGGGTGCTCCTGTCTTGTTTGTGAAGAAAAGGGATGGTTCTATGCGTATGTTTATTGATTATCGCCAGTTGAACAAAGTTCCAATTAAGAACCGTTATCTTTTGCCTCTTATTGATGATCTATTTGACCAGCTTCAGGGCGCACGGGTGTTTTCTAAGCTTGACTTGCACTCAGGTTACCATCAGTTGAAGATTCGGGAGCCAGATATCTCGAAGACTGCTTTCAGGACTCGGTATGGTCATTACGAGTTCCTTGTTATGTCATTTGGGCTGACCAATGCCCTAGAAGCCTTTATGTATTTGATGTAAAGTGTGTTCCGGCCGTATCTTGACTCGTTCGTCATTGTCTTTATTGATGATATTCTGGTGTATTCCTGGAGTCGGGAAGATCATGAGCAGCACTTGAGGACTGTGCTTCAGACTCTGAGAGAGAAGAAGTTATAGGCTAAGTTCTCGAAATGTGAGTTTTGGTTGGATTAAGTGGCATTCCTAGGCCACGTGGTGTTGAATGAGGGTATTTAGGTGGATCTGAAGAAAATAGAGGTCGTGCAGAGTTGGCCCAGACCATCCTCAGCTATAGAGATTCGTAGTTTCCTTGGCTTGGTGGGTTGCTACCACCATTTTGTTGAGGGTTTTTCATCGATTGCAGCCCCTATGACCAGACTGACCAGAAGAGTGCTCTGATCTAGTGGACGGAGGAGTGTGAGGCGAGCTTTCAGAAGCTCAAGACAGCTTTGACTATAGCCCTAATTTTGATACTGCCTACAAGCTCGGGATCTTATACGATCTATTGTGATGCCTTGAGGATTGGCCTCGGAACGGTGTTGATGTAGGACGGTAGGGTGATTGCCTACGCATCCAGAAAGTTGAAGATACATGAGAAGAATTACCCTGTCCATGACCTTGAGTTAGTTCCCATTGTTCACGCCCTGAAAATCTGGCGCCATTATTTATACGGGGTTCCCTGTGAGATTTATACTGACCATCGGAGCTTGCAACACCTGTTCAAGCAAAAGGATCTAAATTTGCGCTAGAGGAGATGGTTAGAGTTGCTGAAGGATTATGATATCACCAATTTGTATCACCCGGGCAAGGCCAATATGGTAGTCGATTCCTTGAGTCGTCGGGCAGAGCGTTTGGGGAGTTTGGCTTATTTACCAGCATCGGAGAGGCCTATGGCGATGGATATTCGCCAGCCAGTTTATGAGATTGGACTTTCGGAGTTTTGTTGGGTTCTAGCTTGTATGGTTTCTCGGTCTTCCTTATTTGATCGTATCAGGGAGCGTCAGTATGATGACCCTCATTTGCTTGTCCTCAAGGACAAGGTTCAGCATGGTGATGCCAGAGATATGACTATTGGCGATGATGGTGTATTGAGGATGCAGTGTCGGATTTGTGTACCCAATGTTGATGGGCTTCGGGAGTTGATTCTGGAGGAGGCCCATAGATCGTAGTATTCCATTCATCCGGGTGTCGCGAAGATGTATCAGGATTTAAGACAGCACTACTGGTGGAGGCAGATGAAGAATGATATAGTTGGATTTGTAGCTCGGTGCCTCAACTGTCAGCAGGTGAAGTATGAGCACCAGAGACCGGGTGGGTTGCTTCAGTAGATGGAGATTTTGGAGTGGAAGTGGGAGTGGATCACCATGGACTTTGTAGTTGGGCTCCCATGAACTTTAAGGAAGTTCGATGCTATTTGGATGATTGTGGATCTACTGACCAAGTTCGCTCACTTTATTCATGTGTGCACTACTTATTCTTCGGAGCATTTGGCAGAGATCTATATCTGGGAGATTGTTCGTCTGCATGGTATTCCAGTTTTCATCATTTCAGATAGACGTACTCAGTTCACATCATGATTCTAGAGAGCCGTTCAGCATGAGTTGGGTACTTGAGTGGAGTTGAGTACAACATTTCACCCTCAGATGGACGGGCAGTCCAAGTGCACTATTCAGATTCTTGAGGATATGCTTTATGCGTGTGTGATTGAGTTTGGAGAGTCTTGGGATCACTTCTTGCCATTGGCCAAGTTTGCTTACAACAAGACCTATCAGTCCAGCATTCAGATGGTACCGTATGAGGCTTTATATAGTAGACGGTGTAGATCCCCGATGGGTTGGTTTGAGCCAGGTGAGGCTAGATTATTAGGCACAGATTTGGTTCAGGATGCTTTGGAGAAGGTCAAGGTGATTCAGGATAGACTCTGTACCACCCAGTCCAGACAGAAGAGTTACGCAGACTGGAAGGTTCATGATGTTTCCTATATGGTTGGAGAGCGGATTATGCTTCGGGTTTCGCCTATGAAGGGCGTTATGAGATTTGGGAAGAAGGGAAAGTTGAGTCCGGGGCTTATTGGGCCTTTTGAGATATTGAGGCGTGTTGGGAAGGTTGCTTATGAGCTTGCCTTACCTCCTAGCTTGGCAGGAGTTCATCCGGTATTTCATGTATCGATGCTCCGGAGGTATCACAACGATCCATCGCACGTGTTGGATTTCAGTTCGGTCGAGTTGGACAAGGATCTATCTTATGTTGAGGAGCCAATGGCAATATTGGACAGGCAGGTTAGAAAACTGATGTCAACGAACATTGCATCGGTAAAGGTTCAGTAGCGGGGTTAGCCGGTCGAGGAGGCGACCTGGGAGACCGAGCAGGATATGCGCAGCCGTTAACCTCATCTTTTCACTACTTCAGTTATGTCTTTATGCGCGTTCGAGGACGAACGAATGTTAAAGTGTTGGAGATGTGACGATCCAACTAGTTGTCTTAAGAATTTACGCCCTGATCCCCTATTAACTGCTTTTCCTGTGTTTATTTTTGCTATTTTGATTCGTCAGGATGTTTGATTGGGAGTTTTAGAGAGTTTTGGGACATTTAGTCCGGAAATGAGAGCTTAAGTGTTGGAAAGTTGATCGTAGTCGGAACAGTGTGAAGACGGCCTTGGAATGGAAATCCGATAGTTCCATTAGCTTCGTTGGGTGATTTCGGGCTTAGGGGCATGTTCGGATTGTGTTTTGGAGGTTCGTAGCTAATTTAGGCTTGGAATGCCAAAAGTCGAATTTTGAATTTTTTCGGTTCGATAGTGAGATTTTGATCCGAGGGTCGGAATGGAATTCTAGAAGTTAGAGTAGCTCCGTAGTGTTGAATGTTACGTGTGTGCAAAATTTCAGGTCATTCGAATGAGGTTTGATAGATTTTTTTGATCAAAAGCGTATTTTTAGAGTTTTGGAGTTCTTAGGCTTGAATCCATGGTTGATTCGTTGTTTCGATGTTGTTTTAGGTGTTTTAAGGATTGGTATAAGTTTGGAATGTGGTATTAGACTTGTTGGTGCCTTTGGTTGAGGTCCCGGGGGACTCGGGATGATTTCGGATGGTTGACAGAAGGATTTTGAAGTTTGGAGTTGCAGCTTCAGCTGGTTTTCTTTCATAACCGCACTTGCGATTTGGGTTCCGTTGGTGCAGAGCCGCAGAAGTGTCGGAGAGACTGCAGAAGCTGAAAAAGAGAGAAGCCAGCAGGGACGGCAGAAGCGGCCCCGCATCTGCGAAGGGTTAACCGCAGATGCAAAAGATAGGCTTTAAGAGAGAAGTCGTAGATGTGACCATTGTTCCGTAAAAGCAGGATCACAGATGCGGTACCAGTTGGGCAGAGATATGAAATTTCGAGTGTTTAGTTTCAAAAGTTGGAAATTTGATTTGGAGCTCAGGAAAGGGCGATTTTGGGAGGAAATTGAAGAGGATATCAGTGGGTAACAATTCTTTAACCCTTTTTAGTTATATTCCATCAATCTATAGTTAGTTTCATCATTTAATTTCGGATTGGAGATGAAAATTGGGAAACTGGAAAAAAGTTCTTAGACCTAGAATTCGACTTTTGATTGGGAATTTGACATTAGATTTGGATAATTTTGGTATGCATGAACTCATGAGAGTATGAGGATTCTAAAAATATAAATTTTACCTGATTCCTAGATGTGGGCCTGAGGGGCGTTTTGGTCATTTTACCTAATTTCGCGTATTAGCTTAGAATTTAATTGTAGAATCAGTTACTTGAAGTGTTATTTACATTATGAAATTGAATTGAATACATTTGGGCTATTTGGAGTCGAGTACTTGTGGTAAGAACATGGTCTTGGGTTGATTCTTGAGCTGGTTCGAGGTAAGTGGCTTGTCTAACCTTGTGTGGGGGACCTTTCCCTTAGGATTTAGTATATTTGATGTTTGAAATGCCTTGTACATGAGGTGACGAGTGCGTACTTGAGCTAATTATTGAAAATCCGGTTTTTCTTTAAGTAATTTCAATTGTGTTCCTTTTCCTATTTCATTTTACTTTCAATTTAAACCTGCTGTTAACTTAGAAAAAGCATGTCTAATTGACTTAACTGTTTATTTGCTTAAACTGCCTTAATTGAATTATGTGAAGCATGTTAGATTAGAAGTACATGTTTACTTGATACGAAATTGAGCTTAATTGAGTATTCTTGTGTTGTTGCTGTGTTTTTTACTTTGGGACTACGGGACGGCATCCCAGGAGATCCCATGTACGTATTTATGATTTGAACTGAGGTGCGGGATACCGAGAGATCCCTGGCACGTATATTGAGGATACCAAGAGATCCCTAGCATATATTGAGGATACCGAGAGATCATCGGGATACCAAGAGATCCCTAGCATATATTGAGGATACCGAGAGATCCTCGGGATACCAAGAGATCCCTAGCATATATTGAGGGTACTAAGAGTTCCTCAGGATACTGAGAGACGGCTATTTTCTTGTGATTGTTTTTACCTCTGTTTCAGTTATTGAATTCCTTGTTTTCTTGTATTAAATTCTTAGTGTTAGTTTTCGACTGTACTGCTTATCTTATACTGTCATATCTTATATTTTTAGTTTATCTCAGTAGGGCCCTGACCTTCCTCGTCACTACCCGACCGAGGTTAGGCATGGAACTTACTGAGTACCATTGTAGTGTACTCATGCCCTTTCTGCGCATGTTTTTCATGTGTAAATCCATGTACCTTGACTCAGACTTACCATCCTTGAGGTGAGGCGACCCTTCGGAGATTTCGAGGTATATATGCCGCGTCCGCAGACCGAGGCGTCTCTCTCTATTCTCTCTTGTAGTTACAACCCTTCTGTATTTACTTGTTTTAGACTATTCTGGAGTTAGAGCACTATGTAATAACCTTAGCTTGTGATTCATGAGTTTCTGGGTTTTGGGATACATATACATATATATATATATATATATATATATATATATATATATATATATTGGATTTGAGAGTTATATTTTGTATGCCGAGCAACACTTTTAAAACGCTGTTTTATTACATTATTTCTATTTTAAATTGTATTCTTCCGCAAATTGGTTTATCTTCCGCGTTTTAGGCTTACCTAGTCATAGAGACTAGGTGTCGTCACGATGTTTCGCAGAGTGCGAACCGGGGTCGTGACATCCCCTTTTTGGCATCATCAAAAAGTTGCATACAAAGTGTGAGTCCTAGATTTTAATAAGTACCCATGGCCACTGGGGCAACTGTAAGTGCAATCATAGATTAATCATCAGTAATCGAGCAAACATATTTAAACTATCAAGGAAATATTAACATTTAACAAGAGCAAAAACAGTAGATATCATTGATAGAAGATATGTTGCTACCACAATCCACAACCAGAAAGCAAAAATATTCAAAACATGAGCAAAAAGGAAGAAAAATCCCTAATCTGGGTCACTGAAGGTACTAGACAGGTTCAGGAGATAAAGGCTAGAATTACCAAGGCTTGGGAGAGCTAGAGGGTTGGTTTTGGGCTTGGAGAAGATTCAGCATATTGTGAAGAATTCCATCATTCTTCTCCTTTTCCTTGGTGAGCTCAGTTCTGAGAGCATCCCTCTTAGATTCCACCTCTACCACACGAGTCTTTAGCCTAGCTATCTCAGCATCCTTGGCTTCACTTTCCTGAATAAGAGCCCTGACTTTAATGTTGATAGGAGTCTTCTTGGATGAACCAGGTTCATTTGGGATGGCATTGACTAAGTTGTCACAAGCAAGTAGAGTATTAGTACCAAAGTAATCCTTGCTTGTAGCCATTTCCCATTTCTTCAGAGGCACATTACACCTATCCAGAACTGTAGTCAAAATAAAGCCATATGGGTAGCATGAGCCTTGGAGCCATTGATAACCATGTCCAGTAGCTTGATGATGAATGCAGGCCAATTAATTTGCCTTCCACTTTCAAGGTACTCCATCATAACCAATTCCATATAATTTGCAATATGTCTTCTCTACTGCCTGGGCAGTAGGTACTTGTTGACAAACTCAAAAATGACTTTGTGATGTGGCTTCATTTCACTCTTATGCACAAACTTGGCCTCATTCACCTCTGCAACATCACAAAATCTCCTAGTGATTGTAAGGGCATATGGAAGGGAATCCAGACTTGGCTATCTCTGTCTAGTGTAATCATCATATCCCTCAGCAGGGATGTCTAGAATCTCTCCCAGTTTCTCTGCATCAAATATCACTTGAACTTCTTTGACTTTGCTTGTGACTCTGGCATCTTTGGCTTCAAAATTTGCCATGAATTAAATGATTTCATTTCTGGCCAATCTCCCAACAATCTAAAGGACCAGTCCTTCCAGCCCTGAGCAACTAGTGTGTCAACAAAACAAACCATCCCTGGTTCCACCAAATCTTTCAGCAATCTTCCCTTCAAAATTTTTCTTTTGCCAAACATGGTCTGCTTGTATTGTTCACCATCAGACTCACTTTCTTCATCACCACTCCATTCCTCATCTTCAGAAACTCTAACTTGTTTGCCTTTTACTGCAAACCTGGTCCTCTTGGCTAAACAAGGTTTAGGAGCCTCAGACACATAGGAAGACTTCTTGGAAGAAGTCTTGGTCTTTTTGGGCTTGGGGGTCTGAACCTCCACTGTTGTAACTTTCTCCTGATGGACCTGTTCCATCTCCTCAATATCAACAGCTTCTGAGGACTCTGCAACCTTACCCTTTCCTTTATCCATCCTTTTCTTCTTACTTTCAGCCGGAGCCTTTTATAGATCACTCTCACTCTGTTTCACCCTACTTTTTGTGGCTCTTCCCTTTGTCAAGGAAGTTTCAGTATTTGTTGGCGAGGAAGCATTTCTTTTCTTGGAAGGTTTAGGAGCACTAGGGACTTTTGGTGTGGGAGTTCTCCTTTACTTTGGATCATAACTTGCACCTACCTTTTTCAAAAGGTCTGCTAGGGTCTCCTCAGTTGATGAACCAGGTTTATCTCCCTATGAACTTAGATTAACTAACCCTTCAGCAGCTTCACCAGAATCACTTCCCCCTGACTTCTTGCTACTTTCTTCAATGGTTTCCTATGCAACCCTACAAATAGCAGTTACAGGCAATACAACAGTGGGTGAGTAATCAGCCACTCCTTTTTCTTTTCCCTTATATCACCACATTCTCCCTCTCTCCCTTTTTCTTTTTCAAATTTCTTTTTACTTCGACTCCTTCGTAACTCAGGTAATTCCACATCCCTGATAGGCCCAACCAAAACAAAACTATTTTCTAAATTTTCAGTCAAAGAAGAACTTACCTTAGAAGGGGATTTTTGAGCCTTCTTAGAGTCAGAAGACCTAGATCCTTCCCCCTCACTAGCATATTTGTATGACTCAGAATCAGAATCTTAAGCCTGACTTGCCTTTAATTTCTCATTCAATTTCTTTGAGAGAGCACCAGATGCCACCGTTTTGCGAGCAAGCATTTTTACTCTCCTTAGCCTGGGTTGGGGATTCATTCTAGGTGGAGGAGGGGTAGATGAATCAGAGGGAGTGGGCTATGGAGGAGTTCCAGGATTGTCTTGTTTGTTTGTCATTATAGCCGATTTCTTGAGAGAATTGGTGAGTTAAACCTTTGGAGAAGAAAGCAGTTGAGAGTGAAGAAGATTTTTGATGGTTTTGAATTATGAGGGTGGCAGGAAGTAATAATGAGTATTTAAAGGGAAAGACTCATTTAATGTATAACGGTAGCTTTAGCGGTCAATTAGAGGTCTAATCAACCCGAAATTGCAAGTTGAACGAATGGTTAGGCTTCCCTAGATTTTAGGCAATATTTTGTGGTTAGAATTCTAATGAGGACGAAACTGGTTTAAAAACAAACGAATAGGATTTTCTAAGGAGTTGAACAATTGTAGGACTCTGCTCATGATTTAAATATTTATATTTCTAATTGAGTAAACTATAGAAAATATACCTTGGCATTCAGATGAAACAATACTGATGAACCAGGTTCTTCATTTAGAATTCTCTTGACCATGCCTCAATTTACCACAATAGAGAAAATTTTGTAAGAGATCAGTGAGTCATATTAACACATGTCACAGAAGTATATTATTTACAATATGAAGCTGAGTAAAAATTAATCTAGATATTTACACAAGTTCAGATTTCCTAGCCAAAAAAAATTCCTTTTTTTCATTTTTTTTTCATTGTGCATTCTGAGCTGGTCCTATTAAGTGATCTTAATCATCCCTAATTCCAACCTGTTCCTTTCAAAGTTTTCTCTTCTTAGTGCTTTAGTAAAGATGTCAGCAATTTATTTATCAGTAGCATAGAATTCTATGGGTAATCAATCATTTCTCATAGTTATCTCTTAAGAAGTGATGTCTAACATCTATGTGCTTAGTCCTCTTATGATGAACATGGTTCTTTGCTTACAGAAGATAGGAATGCAACCAACTTCAATGCCAAAATCTATCAGCTGGTGTTTGATCCACAGCAATTGAGCACAACAAGAGGTAGCATCAACATATTCAGCCTCAGTAGTGGATAAGGCCACTAAATTCTGCTTTTTAGTAGCCCATGATACAAGACATGAACCAAGAAAATGAGCCATACCTGAGGTGTTCTTCCTATCCACAAGGAAACCTGCATAGTCAGCATCAGCATACCCTACTAGATTGAAATTACTATCCTTTCAAATATCTCAGTATCCTCTTGATAGCAGCCAAGTGAGATTCCTTAGGATTTGCTTGAAAACAAGCACAAAGCCCTACACTGAAAACTATGTTAGGTCTGCTAGTGGTAAGATACAAAAGTGAACCAATCATACTCCTATACAACTTGTGATCAATAGATGAACCAGGTTCATCTATGTCTAATTTAGTAGTTGTTGCAATGGATGTGTCTATTTCCTTTGATTCATCTATTTTAAACTTTTTAATCAACTCTTTTGTATATTTCTGTTAATGGATCATGGTTCCATTTGGATTTTATTTGATCCGTAAGCCTAAGAAAAAGTTAAGCCCACCCATCATACTCATTTCAAACTCACTCCCCATTAATTTGGTCAAATCCTTACTTAGTTTGTCAATGGTTGCCCAAAAAATTATGTCATCAACATATATTTGTACCACAAGAAGATCCTTAACTTTTTCCCTCAGGAATAGAGTACTGTCAATTTTACATCTTTTGCAGCCATGTTCAAGAAGGAATTTGGACAGTCGTTCATACCATGTTCTAGGAACCTGTTTGAGTCCATAGAGAGCCTTGTCTAATTTGTACACATGTTTCGGACACTCCTTGCTCTCAAACCCTGGAGGTTGTTTGACAAACACTTCTTCTTTTAGGTAGCCATTCAGGAAGGCACTTTTGACATCTATCTGATGAAGAGTGAATTCCATGTTTGCTGCAAAGGTTATGAGGAGTCTTATTGCCCCCAGTCTTGCAATTGGAGCAAAGGTCTCATCATAATCTATACCCTCCTCTTGGCTATAACCTTGGACCACTAGTCTTGCCTTGTTCCTTGTAACTATTCCATCTTCATCAAGATTATTTCTAAAGACCCATTTAGTGCCAATTACTGATATGTCCTTGGGTCTTGGAACGAGATGCCAAACTTGACTTCTCTCAAATTGATTGAGTTCATCTTGCATTGCATTTACCCAATCTGCATCCTGCAAAGTCTCAGCAACATTTTTAGTTTCAATAAGAGATAGGAAAGCATCAAAATCACACTGATTCTTTAATTGGAATCTAGTTTTAACTCTAGAGGTTGGATCAGTGATTATGTTCTCAATGGGATGAGGACTTTGATACTTGTGCGGTTTCACAACCAACTGATTTCTGCTTGATGTTTCTCCCATGTTCTGTTACTGAGGAACATGGTCATGAACAGGTTCCTTTAGGGGATTGGTTTCAGTTCCTCTTTGTTCAGTTCCCCTTGTCAGACTATCATAGATGGAAGAACCTGTTCCATCACCTATTCTTTCTTTTGGGGCAACTTTAGCTTGAGCTGAGATTTTTCCAGATCTTTTACCAGCCCAATAGCTTCATCTTCATGTTCATGTCTCTCAGAAAGAATGGTAGTTTCATCAAAAACAACATGTACACTTTCTTCTACACCACAAAGTTCTTTTATTGAACACTTTATAAGCTTTGCTATGTGAAGAATATTCCAAGAATACTCCCTTATCACTTCTGGGATCAAACTTA
The DNA here is from genome assembly GCF_000393655.2 of Nicotiana sylvestris. Classification (NCBI taxonomy): domain Eukaryota; kingdom Viridiplantae; phylum Streptophyta; class Magnoliopsida; order Solanales; family Solanaceae; genus Nicotiana; species Nicotiana sylvestris. Next base: position 188,146,705 of record NC_091059.1, read on the forward strand.
CCTAGGGAGTCCTTTCCATTATTGTGCACAAAGCACTTGCATCCAAATGCCCTAAGATGGGATATATTTGATTTTCTTCCTTTAAGTAACCCATAGGGAGTCTTCTCTACAAGAGGTCTTGTTACATCCCGCATTTTTGTATAGTCGTAAGTTAATCGACATAATTCCAAGAAAAAGATTATTTGGAGATTATAAGGATTATGCTATTTCAAACAAGTAATAAGTAAATTCGTAAAGGTGAAAGGGAAAGCAAGTCAAAGCAAATGAATTTTCGTCCAAGTTTGGCATGTTGGGATAAAATACGGCTCGAGCTAAAATACTCGGTATTTATGGATTAGTACCATACAAGGTACCACATGTCCATAATAGTAAGGTGTATAAGGTATGTGAAAGGTGAGTAATATTTTAAGTAATTTGTGGCAATTTTTAAATTATACGGGTAATTGATTAATTACCGGGTAATAGGACATTACCCAGTTAACTAGTAAAGTGGATAAATTGTTGGATAAGCCATATAAAAACTAACGTGGCAGCCCAAAGTGTCTTGATTTAAATACCATATAGTGACTCTTACTATATTGAGGTAGGTGGCAAGACTGAAAAGTCTTTGAATATGGTTAAGCCACCATACCATATTTAAAACACCAAAAGCTTCAATTATCAGTATATACAGATAGGTTTTTGTAGCTTTTAAGGTTTATATATATACATGACAAAGTTTTTATTTTGAATAGCTTTCTTGGATTGTTAAGGCTTGAGGGTAGTGATTATATTTATTGTGGAATGAGTGAGTGAAGATGGTATCTGAATTGGTTGAGGTGTTTGATGGTAATATCATGTGCTACGTACGAGATCAGAACGGAAATCATGTTATTAATAAATATATTGAATGTGTACCAGAAGATCACATTCAATTTTTCATGTCGACATTTTTTTGGACAAGCTTTTACTCTCTTCACCCATCCATATGGCTGTCGAGTAATACAGAGAGTATTGGGACACTATAGCAATCCAGAAACCTAAAATAAAGTGATGGAAGAAATCTTAGGATCTGTAAGCAAGTTGGCACAAGATCAGTATGGTAATTATGTTGCTCAGGTATGTTAAGGCTAAGCTCTTCTTTCATTTGGCATGATCTCGTCATTACATTCATATCCCGGAATTTACGAATATTTTGCTAGTTTCGCAAATTGCGTATATTTTCTAAGTGTTGTAAGTTATATTATTCTCCTTATCGGGACTTCATATTCAGTTGAGTATTTCCTTCTTCCGGTCAAGAGAGAAGAGAAGTTACATATATACAGTATTAAAAGTATTTTCATTACCATCGAGCTATAATCGAAGGGCAATCCCCTATTGGGCAACCTCTAATCAGATGATAAGTTATATACCGAGCCTAATGTGGCCGAGCGCTTATGAGCGAGCCCAGTTAGCCGAGATACAGAGCCTAGTATGGCCGAGTGCATATTAGCGAGCCTACTATGGTAGAGTTGTTATATATATATATATATATATATATATATATATACACACACACACACCAAGCCCTAAAGGGCCGGACAGCTATTTTACTTTCTATATTAAAAGAGTTGAGTCAATATCAGCAGGTAAGCATATCTTCAGATTATCTTTGACTTCCAGCTACTTGCAGTTATTATATTATCAGTTCAGTTTCAGCTTTCAGTATATTGCCTTACATACTCGGTACATTATTTCGTACTGACCACCCTTTTATGGGGGCGCTGCATTTCATACGTGCAGGTTCAGATAAACAGACGGGTAGACCTCCTCATTACGTGTTGCCCGAGTTCAACTTGATCGGTAAGCTTCATGCCTTTCAGAGTTGCCAGGTCTAGAGATTTATGTACATTTTGTATACATATGTTATGAGTAGTCAGGGAACTGTTCCGATCACAGTATATCCATCAGTAGAGGCTTTTAGACATATCCTGTCAGTTAGTGCAGTATATTGGGCTTGTAGGCCTTGTATATACATTTGGTTGGTTTGTCAGATGTAATGATTATGATGGCCTTGTCGACCCAGTTTATATTGACATTTAGTCAGTATTCGTAGTTGTCTTGTAATATGGCCCATGGCCAAAGTATGACATCATATGTTAAGAGTCCCTTAGTTGCAAGTTGGTATGCAAGGAAAGGTAAGGCACCAGGTGCCGGTATCGCCCCCAGGTTCAGGGTGTGACGGGTCTAGTCATGCACCTATTAGTGATGTAACATGCAGTATTTACAACCTCTGCCCAGAAGCTATGAGGCAGTTTACTAGAAAGAAGCATAGTCCTAGCCATATCTTCAAGAGTCCTATTCTTTCTTTTAACTAATCCATTTAGTTGAGGAGTCATAGGGACAGAAATATTATGATCTATACCATGCTCATTACAAAATTTAGCAAACTTATAGCATTGTCAAATTCAGTTCCATGATCAGACCTGATTGATGCAAGTTGATTACCTAGTTGTTTCTGAGTTTTTCTAACAAAGGCAGTAAATATGTCAAATGCTTCATCCTTAGATGTTAAAAATAGTACCCATGTAAACCTAGAATAATCATCAACAAGTACCATCACATATTTCTTACCATCTCTGCTTAATGTTCTCTTGGACCATAGAGATCCATATAAACCAGTTCCATCATCCTGGTTGTGCTTACCATTTTCTTGCTTTTAAAGGATGATCTTACCTGCTTCCCCCTTGCACAGGCCTCACAAACTTTGTCTTCCTTGAACTTGATGTTAGGTAACCCTATCACCATATCCTTGGAGTCTAATTTGTTGAGTTGACTCAGACTTGTATGACCAAGTCTTTTGTTCCACAGGAGGGGATCATTGTCTAATACACTCAAGCAAGTGAGTTCATTTTCTGAAAGAGTAGACAAATCTACAATGTAAATATTGTTAACTCTTTTTCCCTGCAAAACGATCTTGTCAGTAGTAAGATTAATCACAAATCATTTGTTAGAGGTAAATGCTACAAGGTTACCTCTGTCACACAGTTGTGATACACTGATTAGGCTATATTTCAAGTCATCTATCAAGTAGACATTCTCAATGGAATGTGAGTCTATCTTAACTACTTTTCCAAACCCAATAATCTCACCTTTCTTCCCATTTCCAAAGGAGACATTACCTCAATTTAGGTCCTCAAGTGAAAGGAACTGGTTCTTGCTTCCAGTCATATATTTTGAGCAACCACTATCCATGTACCATATTTGGCTACTTCCATTCACTTAGACCTGCAAAAAAAAATCAGGAAGCCTATTTTTCTCTTGAACAAAGGTTTTGTTCTTTTGACTGGCCTTTTCTTTTGCATTACATTCATTTTTGTAATGACCAGTCTTGCCACAGTGTGTGCAGATTTTGTTTCCAGGAAGAGTGATGTACTTGCTTTTGGGGTCCCACTTAGGTGCTTGGGTCCCATAGCTAAGTCCTCTTTTGTTGCTACTGTGGTGTTCTTATAGCCAGGATAGTGCATCAGAAGCCTTATTCCATTTGCAAGTTCTATCTAGTTCATGTTTTACCTTCCCTAGGTTTTCTTTTAAGACTCTTATCTGCTCATCTTTCTTGTACAACCCATTCTTCATCTTTCCTAGATTTTCTTCTAAGGTGAGATGTGTGTGATTAGCTTTCTTCTTACCTGTTCCTAATTTCAGTTTTAAATTTTTAGACCTAAGTTCTAAGACATTGGTGTCAAGTTCAAGAACCTGGTTCTTCAACTCAGCATTTTTACTATCACTCTCATTAGCTCTAGATTCTAGATTTTTGCACTTGGCTTTTAAGATCATACACTCCTAGATATTTGTTCCTTCTCATTGTTAATTACCTCAGACTCATCGATGAAGTCTAGCAATAGTTCAGATAGTCTTTTTTTAGACAGAAATTTAATCTTGTCTTTGAGATGAATCACACTTACCACTTGTTCATCATCTGATTCTCCCATGGCCATAAGTGCTTGTTTATCTCCAGCTTCATCTTCTGAATCCTCATCTGATATTTCTCCCCAAGCAGCAACCATAGCCTTTATTGATATTTTGTTCCTTTTGGGTTGAACATGTTCCTTCTTCCTGTTCCTTCGTTCAGCCCTTTCCTTTTTCCATTCAATTTCCTACCGAGGATAGTTATTGATCATGTGATTAGTCTTGCCACATTTGTAGCAATCCTCGTTGGTTTGTTTCTCAGGAGCCCTTGATTTTTTGAAGGTTGTACCTCTTGAAGAACCATTTCCTCTCATCGGGTACTTTTTGAAATCCCTTGTGATCATGGCCATTTCATCATCCTCTAGATCTGCACCTTCAGCTATTCTAAGAGCCAGACTCCTTTCCTTCTTGGGTGCATCCATTTTCATGGTTTGCCTTCTCAGTTCATAGGCAGTGAGATTTCCAATCAGTTCATCCAACTTTAGAGTAGCAATGTTCTTTGATTCCTGAATAACAGTGATTTTGCTTTCCCAAGTTACTAGTAAGACCCTTGTCAAGATTTTCTCAACCTTGTCTTTTTCAAGTATAATTCGCCCAAGAGATTTAAGTTCATTTGTTAGTATTGTGAAGCTTGTGTACATCTCCTGGATAGTTTCTCCTTCCTTCATGGTGAAATTTTCATATTGAGAATATAAAAGTGTTCCTCTTGATCTCTTTACTTGAGGAGTTCCTTCATGAGCCACTTGTAAAGTGTCTCATATCTCCCTTAGCAGTGGTACAGCTTTGAATACTACTGTACTCGTCTGGACCTAGTCCACACACAAGCCATTTCTTGGCCTTGGTATTCTTTTACTATTTATTCAAATCTTCAGCAGTGCAGTCAGCTCTTGTCTTTGGCACGTCCACTTCTTCAACATTCTTCTTTGTAGTAGTCAGGGACCATCTGTGACTATGTCCCAGAATTCATAGTCTTCTCCTATGATGTGGTCTCTTATCCTGTTATTCCACCAAGAATAGTATTGACCATTAAAGAGTGGGGGCCTAGCAGTGGAGTGCCCTTCCTAGTTTTCAGGTGGTGCACCCATCTTGATCTGTTCCTAAGGTGTTACCCTCTTTAAGGATAAATCGCTTTGATACCAATTGATGTTTTATACTTCAATACCACACAATAGGGGGGTGATTTGTATGGTACCGAATTTTTTCTTAACTAGATTATAGAAGGACCTGGTTCTTCTATGTGTTCCAACTACTACTGTTTGTGGAATAATAAGTAAAGAAAATAAAGAACACAAAGATTTTTACGTGGAAAACACCTGGCTCAAAAGGTGAAAAACCCATGACCTACTACTTAGTAGGATTTTTCCAAACTTCCACTAAAATCACTGAGCCAAAAACTGCATTTACAAAAACTTTTTTGTAAACCTAGGATTAACTCTAATCACGTTGTGGGCACACAATCTCAACTGTTGCGATAGCTTTAAGTTAACTCTAACTTGAACACGCTAGGTACCTAATACAATTGCCTCTATAAAATCTGAAAGGTACAATGTAAAATCACCTACTACAATTGAACTAGAATAAAAGATAGAAACTTGGAACTGGTTCTTCTATCTTGTTCAAGTAACTTCAGGATTGCACGCTTGAATCACAGATAAATTGCTTGCAAAATTGCCTTACTCTTTTGCTCTCAATTTGCGTTTAACTTCTGCTTATGTGCATTACCTATAAAAGAGAACAACACTGATATTTAATGGGTTAGTAATTAGAGATTGACTGGGATACAGATGCTACTCTTCTATCATAGAAGAGTTCAAGTTGATCTCATACTCTAACACTATCATCTTCCTAAACTGTGTTCTCTTCGTGTAAGGAGTTTTTCTCTCCTTATCTAATATGCAACTTTTTCGATCAGATCAGGAGATAGTACATTTGATAAGTTAGATTTATCTCCTTCACGTGCATCTCACATGTTTGGGTTGATCATGACTGTGCTTCACAAGATGGACCTGGTCTATGTCTGAGTTCTTTTGTCAGTCTTCAAAACTTCACCTTTACTTGGCCAACAATTGTAACTAAGATGGAGGATCGGGTTCACCGGTTCATGATGGGGTTGGAGACACACTTACTTAATGACTGTATGTCGGTCTCACTTTAGCCAGGTATGGATATTTCTCGTATTCATGCATACGCTCAGGGTGTAGAGGAGCGTAAGCAGAAGCAGAGGGCCGATCGTAAGCATGATAGGGGTCAGAGTAAGTGAGTGAGATCTTCAGTCCCTTTTGGTGAGTTTTGAGGGGGTCAGAGACAACAATACCCAAGGTATACATCCCAGCTGTAGTGTAGTGTACTCCATTAGTTTATCGGTAGGAAAGTTTATCGTTCCACATATTTAAGGCCTGGTCAGAATTCCAGGGCCTCTAGTTCTCAGTATAGGGGTGAGTCAAGTCAGATGAGGCCACCCTTGCCACGATGTGCTCAGTGTGGTAAGCAGCATGCTGGGAAGTGCCTTGTGGGGTTAGGTATTTGTTATACTTGTGGTTATCCAGGCCACATTATGAGGGATTGTCTGATGAGAGGTGATACAAGCATAGTTCACCCAGCGGGATTTGTAGTTGGTTACGCCCCTTTGGCAAGTTTCACAGGCACCAATCGGTTGTGGTAGAGGCATAGGTGGAGCATCTAGCTTGAGCGGTCCTCAAAACTGCATTTATGCATTAGCAGGTCGAAAGGATCAGGAGTCATCTCCTGATGTGGTTACAGGTATATTATAAGTCTCCTCATACGATGTATATGCATTGATTGAGCCGGGTTCCACCTTATCGTATGTCACTCCGTTGGTTGCTAGTAAGTTTGGGATAGAACCTGAATTGATTAAACCTTTTCAGGTGTTAACACCTGTTGGGATCCAGTGATAGCTAGACGGGTATATAGAGACTGTATAGTAGTAGTTCATAGTCGTTCTATAGTAGCAGACCTGATTGAGTTGGATATGGTAGAATTTGATGTTATAATAGGTATAGATTGGTTGACTTCTTGTTATGCTTGTAGACACCTGATTTTTGACCCTCCCCGAGAATTTTCACATTTTTTAGCATAAATATGTAATTTAGGCCTAATATAGCTATTTTGACTATTTTTGCTTTATTTCGTCCAAAAAGAGGAAAATTACAAAAATATATATATAAATTTTAGTTTATGTATTTTTCATAAACTTGAAAAAATACAAAAATTGTACTTTATTTTTGTACTTTATATAATTTCAAAAATTACCAAAAAATATAGTTCTATTAATGTTTTATAGTCATTTTAATTTTGAAAAATACAAAAATGTTACTTTATATTTTATCTTTATATTAAAAACGAAAATTACCAAAAATATAGTTCTATTAATGTTTTATAGTCATTTTAATTTTGAAAAATACAAAAATGTTACTTTATATTTTATCTTTATATTAAAAACGAAAATTACAAAAAAATAGTTTTATTAGTATTTTGTAGTTATTTTAATCTTGAAAAAATATTAAAAAAGATCTAGTTTTGTGTTAATTATCAGTCTTATTTTTGTAGTTATTTTGCTTACATAATCAGTTGAGCAACGTCGTGTTCCTATTTCTCGGGTCCGGGCAAAAGAATAATATTCGGGTTCAAACTACCCGGTTTTAGGCCTAATTTCGGACCTAGCCCATAATAATTCGAGTCCACCACACGTGAGGGGACACGCGTGGGGAACACGGACGAAATCCCGTACACGGGGAACCCCACCACGCGTGGGGGACACAAGTCTTGAACCCCACCACGCGTGGGGCTCATTTTTCGGGGGCAAAAGTTTACAAAATACACGGATAAACAAGCCAAGAGGGTCAGAGGTGAAGGACTTGGAAAATTTTTTGGTGAGGAAGGGACTACTGTACATCTCCTTCCTCCTTTGGGAAAACCTGAAAATCAAAGCAAAAACCAGTCCAAGAAAACCTCACCCAAACCACCCCGTCTCACCACCTCCGTCAACAACCAAACAGGCCCGTCGACCACTGTCCAAACGAACGCCGGAAAACACGACCATTCCTCCTCCTCCGAGCTCCGTCAAACCAGTCCGGCGATCCTCCATTAAACCCGGCATCCGCTGTTCATCGTCTTCCTCCTCTTCCTGAAGAAAACCTAGGAAAAACCCTAGCGACCATAACCGAAAACCACCAGCTCCCTCATCGTCGTCACTATCCCGTCGCCACTGCCCCCCTACTCCCTCACGTCCCAAAACGCCATAACCACCAGCTCCACCCCGCTCGTCGTCACTTTCCAGTCGACAACTAAACGACCAGTGAACACCACCGAAAAACCAGCGGCTTCGCCATCGAGCAGTAGCTGTGACTGCGCTGCTGCATCGCGCCACCAGCTCCTTCCATATCTGATCCTTTCCTCACATCCAAACGACCCCTTCTGCTGCAGCTTCACGTACCAGTTGCCGCGTCGGAAAATACAACAGCAACCCAACAATCTCTGGTCGTTGACAGTTTTTGGGTCCGAGCTTTCCATTTTCCATCGAGGTCGTCTTTGGTTCGTCGAGGTCCGGTACGTCGAGGTGTTTGTCCGAGGTTTCGTCATTGTTTCCTCGTTTAGTGAGGTCAGGTTCGAAGTTCCGTCGGGGGCGCTATTTGTCGTTCTAGGTTTGTCGAGGTTCGAAGGTTAGTGTTCTTCGTCCTTTGTTTCATTTCGTTCGATTCGCATATTATGGTTTAAGATGAATGTCAACAATGCATTTTTTGTCGTTTTTGTTAAAAATGTTCATCTTATGATTAGTTACTGCATATGCTTAAAGTAAATGTGAGAACATATTGTGAACTTAAGTTTTTTTACGAGAATGTCTACTTCTATGCATATATTTGTGTTTATTAAGGGAACAATTTGACATCCAGTGATTTGTTGCGAACATATGTGCTCGCATATATTATGTACTCTCGTTGTAATAGGTATGTGAACGTCTGAATGAAAAATCATGACTACTAGCGTTTAAACCTTATTTCTCATTTGTTAGTAATAGAAGTTGGGTTTAATAACAATAACAATACGTTAGCAAAGTCAGGACTAATAGGAACCTTATTAAAATTCTTAGAATTTCGGGACAGGCCGCTTAGCGAATTTCACGGCCTTTCCCAAAATAACAATACGCTAGTTGCTTTAAGCGCGTATTTAATAATGTTACCTTCTTAACTCGGGTGCACATTTATGTGACCCAAATCCAAGTCTCAACGGAGTCGAAATGTGTTTCTAATCACGGGTACATTGATTGTGACGTGGTCTGAGATGCATTTCCATGACGTTGCAAATTCTTTTAAAAAATAATAATAATAAAATGAGGCGAGCCTCGCCAAATAAAAGGGACAAATTGCGGGGCCCTCACAAAATATATGTATTAAATACTTAGATTCCGGGACGGGTCGTTTAGCAAATTTCACGGCCCTACCCCAAAATAATAATGCGCTAGTTGCTTTAGGCGCGCCTTTAATAATGTTATCTCCCTAAATTCGGGTGCACATTTATGTGACCCAAATCCAAATCTCAACCGAGTCGAGATATGTCAATAACCACGGGTGCATTGATGTAACGTGGTTCGAGATATGTTTTCACGACGTTGCAAGTCCTATAAAAATAACAATGAATGATAAAAGCGGTTAAAAGATAAAATTGGCACATAAGTTCACATTTGTATAAAATCAGATAATCAAGCCGAATATAACAGTTGAGCGACCGTGCTAGAACCACGGAACTCGGGAATGCCTAACACCTTCTCCCGGGTTAACAGAATTCCTTATCTAGATTTCTGGTACGCAGACTGTAATATGGAGTCATTCTTTTCCTCGATTCGGGATTAAAATTGGTGACTTGGGACACCCTAAATCTCCCAAGTGGCGACTCTGAAATAAATAAATAAATCCCCTTTCGATTGTCCTTTAATTGGAAAAAACTCCCCTGCACCCTAGCGGGTGCGGAAAAAGGAGGTGTGACAGCTCTGGCGACTCTGCTGGGGATTTGGAGCACCCAGAACCACTGGTTCAGGGTTAAGAATTCGAGCTTAGAATAATTGTTATTATTTGGCTTTATTTATTATCTGATTTTTACATGTTTGAGCCTAATGTGCTAAATGCTGCTTTTACCGCTTTGATATTATTTGAACTGTATATAAATTGTGCCGAAACCTTTCTCTTCTTACCTCCGGGGATGTGCTTACTGGTTGAGACTCCCTATTCTGTTAGTGTCATACCCTGAATAAAAGAGGCTCGGAAAGTTTCTAAGCCGGCTGGCCTTTTGGTTCCCGGAAAGGAGCTCCTTCCTCAGCTCGAGTTGTCCGCTCGGGTACACTGTCTAGAACACCGACCCAGGTTTTTGAACATAGAATAACGTGACTTCATGCCGGATCCCTAGTAGGAACGCTTATTTGCATCACGTTGCATTTGACTCAGGGGACTCAACACAGGGGTTGGGTCCGTCTAGGACTAGCGACCTGATATGAAAAGGCCATCCTGATGCATCCTATTTGTTTTCCGTGCATTTATTTGTCTCGTACCCGCATGCTGACCGGTGTTTGAATATTATGAATTTTGTGAAATTGAAACAAAGGGAAATAACGATTAAGGAATTGATTGTTTATTTTTGAAAAAAAACCAATACCCAGATACTGTCAAAACTCTGCCGAAATTTTGAGAAAATGAAAAAAAAAACGTCTTATTAGTTTGTTTTATTAAAAGCAAAGGGGAAATAGAAAAAAGAATCATTGTTCTGTTTTGTTTTTCAGAAAAAATATAGAAATACATAGTTCGTCTTGTTATAAAAATAAAAATCAAAAAGAGTCTTATTTTTAAAATGTTTTTTTTTATGAAAATTCAAAAAATAATAATAATAATAAAAAAGAGTCTTTCATTATTTGTCACAAATATATACATGTATATATATATATATATATATCCAAAAGTTTTTATTTCCAAAAAATATATATATGTCTTTATTTGTTGCAAAAATATTTGTATTGCCAAAAAGTCTAGAAAAGTTTTTAGACTCCCAAATTTTAAAAAAAAAATCCAAAAATAGTTTTCATTATTAACTTCTTTAGAAAGTCTTTAAATTATTTTTTTTTTTAAATGTATAATAAGAAGAAAAAAAATCCGAAAATATTTTGATTCTTCTTTCAAAATTGAAAAGAAAATTTAAAATTCAAAAAAAAAACATTTTTAGAAGCATTTCTTTTATTAAAGGTAAAATTCCGAAAAATATTTTCTTCTTCCTTTAGAATGAAAAAAAAACAAATGGAAATGAGAGAAGAAAAAAAAATATCTTAGAAGTCTTTCTTTTAAAAAAAAAAATCAATCAAAAATCCAAAAAAAAAAAATACTTCCTTTCTCCTTTTAAAGTAGTTCTTTCACAAATTCAAAAAAAAGGAGAAGTTAGTTCATCTACTTATTCTTGATTACCCGAACTACGCGGGTTTGATTCTCACCGGATGTGAGATACGTAGGCAACCCTCATCGGGTCCAACCCCACCTTTTGCTAAAAAGCCAAAAACAAATATATAAAAAAACAAAAAAAAAATCAACATGTCAATGATTTTTAATTTTGTCGTAAATAAGTCTAGCGATGTAACTCCCCCCTTTTTTTTCACAAAAAATAGCAAAAACAAATATGTCAAATTTTAATTGTCATAAAGAAGTCGGGTGCCGCTGTTTTATCAAGACATAGCCGAATGTTTCCGAAAGGGACGCCGGAAGGCTGACTTTGCATAAACAGCCACCTTTTTGGTCATTTTTAAGACTTGGTCCAGTCGACCCACATTGCCTTAAAAATCTTCGTCCCCGAGGCATTGAAAGGCCGTGTTTGCAATGTTGAATTTTCTATTTTTGAAAAAATGATAAAAGAGTCATAAACAAGTCCGGGTGATGCCGCTTATGTCAAAAATAGCCAAATGTTCCCGAAAGGAACTCCGGAAGGCTGCCTTGGTGCAGACGGCCACCTCGTTTTTTTCTCACACAACCTTAAAAATCTTCGTTCATGAAGTGCTGAGAGGTCGTGTTCAGAAATCCTTTTGAGAAAAATCACATATTTTTGTTTTTATCAGAATAAGTTTCGTTTGTTAAAATCTTATTAATAAATGTGCAGAATGAGCACGACTCCAAATGAACCCTTTTCAATCATGAATAAAATCCCCCTCCAATTGCGGCTCTGGTGGAATGATTTAGGCAAAGAAGGGCATGACGAAATCAAGAAGTATCTGAAAGGCCTCACGAGTTTGTTGGATATCAGGCCACGGGGAGATATCATAAGGGCACTAGTCCCCCACTGGGATCCTGCGCACAATGTCTTCCATTTCTCGGACTTTGAACTTACCCCAACTTTAGAAGAAATAGCAGGGTATATCGGCAGCGCTGAGACTCCTTTGAGGCACAAATATCTGATTGCTCCAAGAGCTGTAGCAATACACCGGTTTCTGGACTCCTTAAAAATAGTCAGAACAATTCATAACCCTGACTTGGCAAAAGGTTTTTGCAGCATGAGTTTCATATATCAAAGATATGGTCACATAGGAGGATTCGACAAGCCAGAAAACCAGTTGTGCAGCAAAAGTAATCGTCAAAAGTGGGAAGAACATAGACGGATTGCTTTCATGATAACTTTCTTAGGACTCTTAGTATTCCCAAGAAAAGACGGGAATATTGACATAAAGATAGCAGGGGTCGTCAGTACGTTGCTCACACAGAGAGATAGTACGTTGGCGCCCATGATAGTATCTGATATGTTCCGGGCTCTCACGTCTTGCAAAGCCGGAGGAAGCTTTTTCGAGGGTTGCAATTTGTTGTTGCAAATGTGGATGACCGAACACCTATGTCACCGAGCCCAGTTTCTGAGCCATGGATCCGCTGAAAAGACCTGCATAGAGGAGTTCTATACCAGAGTTAATGAGACCTACCTACCGGAAGGAGTCACAGCATGGACCTCATATTTCCGTACCCTCGACGCCAGTCAAATACAGTGGGCGCTAGGATGGTTACCGATCGACAAAGTCATATACATGCCAGCAGTCAGGCCCCATTTTCTCTTAATGGGACTTAAGAGCATTCAACCATACGCGCCGCATCGGGTTTTAAGGCAACTTGGGAGGTGTCAGATAGTGCCGAAAGACGAGGATCTAAGCACCCAGGTGATTGAGATCAGTCCCGACGGCCAGTTTCCTGAAGCAAGGGTTCGCCAAATTTGGAGCCAATGTCAATACTTAGAAGCAAATACTTGTGTAATGAATCGGGCAAAAGGGGAAGTTTCGCCCGGGTATCAGGCCTGGTACAAAGGGGAGACATCATCTGGAAGGCCGACCAAAAGACCTCACCTGCAAGAATTTGCCAAATCTTCACAAGAGCAGTGGGGCTGGTTGGCCAAAGAGCGGGAATATCTTGCCGAAACAGGCAAACTGAAGCAACAAGTTCAGGATATGAGGTTTGAATGCCAATTACAGTCTGCTGCCCACAAGGGAGAAAAGAACAGATTAATCAGAGAAGGCGAGATCCTCAAAGCTCAGATCCGGAGGATGAAAAAGGAGGCTGATAACCAGCTGAGAAGCCGGGCGGATAAAAGATTGATAGCGGGGTTAAAGGATCAGGTTGCGGAATGCCAGGAAGATTTGGAAAGAGCCAAGGCTAGCACAGCAAGATTGCGGACCAAGTGGGCAAAGGGTACAATGGCCCGGAGGCAGCGCCTGCAACAAGTCATAAGGGATTATGAACTGAGCATCGGGACATTAAGGGAAACGAATTCCACTCTTCAAGAGAGGATCTTCAAGCAAACACGAGATGCCCAAGCCGACAGAAGGCGATGTTACGATGCAATGACCAGAATGGAAAGACAAATGGAGATGTTCCAGGATCAACTTGCCAACAATGCGCAAACACTAGGATTGAAGAACCGACAGATAAGGCAGTTGTTCGCAGAAAGGGACAACATTCGAGGAAGGATCGACGAGATTGGGCATTACATCTACATGAGATGCCTGGCATGCGAGCAAACGCCTCGGAAGACCCTCCTTGTTTCCATCATGGGTTGCGTCCACCGAATCATGAATGAGCTGAAAAGCCTGCAGAGGGACCTCACACCAAGGGCCGCAGAAAGGCCGAATGATGCCTCGCGGGCCCCTAAGTTGGAAAATTAATCTTTGGTGGAGTCTTGTTTATTTGGCTTTGTTGCTTTTCCATATGTTGTTTTCTTTTCTTTTAGTCAAAACGGGTTAAGAACTGTGGAGTCTGTACTATTGCTATTCCTTGCTTGAAGTAATTTGTAATAGCAAAATTTTGAGAATGAATTTAATGATTTCACAAGAATTTTGTGTTTCTTTACTTTAAGGCAGAACTACGCCTGGTCTGATTCGCGCGGGGACGTGATACGTAGGCAATCCCCATAAGATTCGACCGCTTTTAATAAAGAAAGAAAAGAAAATATAAAAATAAAAAAAAAAAAAACAAGAAAAGGGGATAAATGAGCAAACCGGGATGACGCATGTTGTTTAAAGCAAAGCATGTAGAAACGGTTAACTGCCTAGGAGCATTGCATCCTCTATGTGTTGAGATTAAATCCGTTAAACTCTAACGCTAACGAAGTTTGTTGTTGTCTGATCAAGACAGTTAGTTGTTAAAGAATTCTGGCAACACACCCTTACCAAACCAGATCCAAAGGACCGGTAGCAATAAGCATGACTACTTCAGAGAATAGTAACGAGGAAGAAAGGCCGATGAGCCAGTTGTTAAAAGAAGCGATGGAAAAGATTGAAAGGATGGGACTAGAGATGAATGCAATGCAGCTAGCTTTAGCCAAAGCACAAAAGAGTCCTGAGCCATTGGGGCGCATGCCGGAATACCCTCATTCCGGCCCTTCCACAAGCCTCCCGAATCCCCGTTATCATCAAGAAAGAAGCCCTCATGATTCCCAAGCTCCACCACCCCATCAACCTCTCCCAACACCAAATATTCCCACTTTTGTGGGACCCCCATCAGCCACCTTGCAAAGAACGACCAGTGAGCCATTGTTTCAGGCCCACGATACGCAGTACTACCCCCTGAGCCTACATTCCATGCCCCCGAGCCCCAGGCCTACAATCCGCACTTGGAGGTACCGGCAGAGATTGAAAAGCCGGTTAAAGCCCCTGAACAGGATGAGATATTGAGAAAGTTCAAAAGCCTGGAGCAGTCCTTCAGGAACCTGCACGGTTTGGGCAACCAAGTCAGTGTAGCTTACAAAGATCTATGCCCTTTCCCGGACGTCCAACTCCCGGCTGGGTTCAAGATGCCTAAGTTTGATTTATATGAAGGGCACGGCGATCCCATGGCACATTTGCGGGGATTCTGTAGCAAAATTAGAGGGGCAGGCGGCAAAGATGAGCTGCTGATAGCTTATTTCGGCCAAAGTCTGAGTGGATCTGCACTAGAATGGTATACCAGGCAGGATTCCAGTAGGTGGTACACTTGGGATGATCTAGCGCAGGCTTTCGCAGGTCATTTCCAGTACAATCTCGAGATAGTCCCTGACCGTCTCACATTGTTGAGGACTGGGAAGAAACCCGGGGAAAGTTTTCGCGAGTTCGGTTTCCGCTGGAGAGAGCAAGCGGCCAGAGTCGATCCTCCCATGAGAGAGGGAGAGATGGTGGACTATTTCTTACAAACATTGGATCCAACCTACTTTGGTCACTTGGTGACAACGGTTGGAAAATCCTTCAACGAGGTGGTCAAGATAGGGGTCATGATAGAAGAGGGTCTGAGGTCTGACAAAATCCTGAACTACTCGGCACTCAAGGCAACGACCCAGGCTATTCAGAACGGCACGGGAGGTGCGCTGAGAAGAAAGAAAGAAGAAGTTGCCTCGATCGAGGCAGGCAGTTGGTCCGGATCTGGCAGGCCACACTACA
The DNA here is from genome assembly GCF_000393655.2 of Nicotiana sylvestris. Lineage (NCBI taxonomy): Eukaryota > Viridiplantae > Streptophyta > Magnoliopsida > Solanales > Solanaceae > Nicotiana > Nicotiana sylvestris. The sequence goes on from NC_091059.1 coordinate 188,162,558, forward strand.
ACCAACCCAGACCTCACAGGACAAACTACCCATACAACCCACCCCATCACTACTATCCCCCCCAAGAACCACATTTCACCGTCCATCAAGCCCAGACATACACCCAACCTCCGGTTCGCCCACAATGGCGTGCGCCGGCTCCCCACACTACATACCCAGCTCCACATAATACCTACCCATTACCGCAAAATACTTACCCTCCACCCAGAGCACACAGGAACCCTCCAAGGACAGGTTTTCGAGGGAGTCAAGCGGCTAAAAATGATAGGCTACAGAAACATAGAGCCTTTACTGAGCTGGGAGAGTCCTATACCGCCGTATTCCACAAGTTGAAACGATTGGGTTTGGTAACTCCTGTCGAACCCAGAGAGCAAAACCCCCCGCCTCAAAATATGAACAGGACGATAAGCTGTGAATATTGCTCAGGGATGCTGGGACATGAAACTGAAAAATGTTGGAGATTGAAGCAGGCGATACAAGACCTCATTGATACTAACAAAATTGAGGTCCAGACACCGGAGGTTCCCAACATCAACCAGAACCCACTGCCAGCACACCACGAGACTCACATGATTGAGTTAGTGTATGAGGGAGGAGAGTTGAGAAAACCCTCACAGACAGTGATGATGTTTCAAGCCGCCCCGAAAGAAGAATCAACCAGTGGGGGAACGAGGGTACAGTCACAGAGGAAAGACGTCAAGCCAGTAGTGATATTGGGGAAGAGCCCGTCCGCCATAACAAGCAAACCTGAGCCAAACAAGTTGGTAATATTAGGGACTCCGCCCACACCTACGGTTGCGTTGAAGGGGGTATACAGAGAATTGGTCACTATAAAGCCTGTAGTCCAGCTGCCAATGATTGATAGCAAGGCTGTGCCTTGGAAATACGAGAAGGCAGTAGTGATGTACAAAGGAAAATAGGTGGAGGAAGTTAGTTGTGAAGCACAGGGGCTGACTCGATCAGGTCAGTGTTTTGCTCCGGCGGAGCTAAGAAGAACCAACCCAGCTGCCACCAAGAAACCTGTATATGAAGAAGAGGCTGAGGAGTTCCTAAGAAAGATGAAGGTACAGGACTACTCCGTGGTCGAACAGCTGAGGAAGACGCCGGCCCAGATCTCGCTGTTGTCATTACTGATCCATTCTGAAGAGCATCGTCGGGCCCTGATGAAGATATTGAACGAAGCTCATGTGCCCAATGAGATTTCTGTAAACCACCTAGAAACCATTGCCAACAAGATTTTCGAGGTGAACAGGGTAACATTCTCAGATGATGACCTACCGATGGAAGGTACAGAGCATAATAAAGCTCTTTACCTGACTGTCAAATGTGAAAACTCGGTAGTTACTCGGGCATTGGTGGATAACGGTTCAAGTGCCAATATCTGCCCATTATCCACTCTGAACCAGTTAAAGGTCGATCACGGAAGAATTCGCAATAATAGCATCTGCGTCCGAGGATTCGACGGAAATGGAACAGCCACGGTAGGGGATGTTATACTTGAATTGACCATCGGTCCAGTCCTGTTCACCATGGAATTCCAAGTGCTAGATGCCACAGTATCTTATAACCTTCTGTTAGGACGACCATGGATTCATTCAGCCAAAGCATTGCCCTCCACCCTACATCAGATGGTGAAGTTCGAGTGGGAAAGGCAAGAGGTCGTGCTACACGGCGAGGACACGGTGTGCACCATGGGTGGCGCCATTGTACCTTTCATAGAGACCGATGATGACAAAGGTCCGTGGGTCTACCAGATTTTCGATACAGTGTCGGCAAATAAAATTTCTGAAGGAGAAATCATCCTGCACCCTAGGGTAGCTGCCGCGACCGTCATGATGGTCTCGGAAATGCTGGGTAAAGGATTTGTGCCGGGAAGAGGCCTGGGAGTCGAGCTTCAGGGGATTGTCCAACCTGTCACCCTGCCTAAAAATTTGGAAACTTTCGGATTGGGGTTCAAACCAACCGCAGCAGATAGGAAGCAAGCGCGAAAAATGAAGAAGAGGGTCTGGTTTCTGCCCAAACCGGTGCCACGTCTCTCAAGGTCCTTTGTCAGAGCCAGTGCCAAGGGGTCGCCAGTCCAGAAGATCCTAGGACCATTGATTGGTATGGATGGGGACCTGAATTAGAGTTTCGAGAGGCTATTCGCTGATGTCAGTATGGTAGAAGCTGGAGAAGGTTCCAGCAGAGCAGAGATACAGTTTGTGGGGCCTAAGGCCAAAACCAACAACTGGACGGTTACTCCTCTTCCTATCCGAGGGGAGTCTTGGTAGTAGTCTTTGATTTACGTTTTGTTTGTTTTGTTTTGTTAGGATTATTCCAGGGTGTAATCCAAATTTTACTTTTGTTTTGTAAAAGTGTGAACCCTTTTATCCCGCAAGTTTAATAAAGTTCTCTTCTTTTGCCCATTTTAATTTTGTTTTGTTCTTTTTTTGAACAGTTCTCTTTTTACCGGTTCTAATGACATGGCATGCACAGCGGATCGTCGACCTAGTCTAATAAATCAATCTGAATCCGACTTAATGGCACAAGAGGTCGTTGGCAACGATGAATCTGAATATGACAAAGATAAAGCCTTCGAAGAGATAAACCGAGAACTGCGCCAATTTGAAGAAAAACCCAAACCTAACCTAAATGACACTGAGGCTGTGAATCTAGGGGACGCTGATAATGTCCGAGAAACCAAAATCAGCATCCATATTGAGCCGAATGTCAGGGAAGAATTGATCAAAACCCTCATGGAATTCAAAGATGTTTTTGCATGGTCATATGATGATATGCCAGGATTAAGCACCAATTTAGTGGTTCACAAATTGCCCACTGACCCGGCATACCCTCCGGTCAAGCAAAAGCTAAGGAAATTTAAAACAGAAATGAGTGTAAAGATCAAAGAAGAGGTGATTAAGCAGTTGCAGGCGAAGGTCATTCGGGTCACTCGATATCCCGAGTGGTTGGCCAATGTGGTACCAGTTCCAAAGAAGGACGGGAAAATCAGGGTGTGCATCGACTACTGCAACCTCAACAAAGACAGTCCCAAGGACAACTTTCCATTACCCAACATCCATATCTTGATCGATAATTGCGCTGGGCGCGAGATCGGATCATTTGTGGATTGCTATGCGGGTTATCATCAAATCCTAATGGACGAAGGAGATGCGGAAAAGACAGCATTTATCACGCCATGGGGAACTTACTGCTATCGGGTAATGCCGTTCGGACTAAAGAATGTCGGGGCAACGTACATGCGAGCAATGACTGCTGTGTTTCACGACATAATACACAAAGAAATTGAGGTGTACGTCGATGATGTGATCATAAAGTCTTGGCGTCAGGAAGACCATGTAGCAGACCTAAGGAGATTCTTCCAAAGACTCCGAAGGTATGATATCAAGCTTAACCCGGCCAAATGCGCATTCGGGGTTCCATCAGGAAAGTTGTTAGGATTCATCGTCAGTCGACGGGGGATTGAGTTAGACCCATCCAAAATCGAATCCATCCGAGATCTGCCACCGCCAAAGAACAAAACAGAGGTAATGAGTTTGCTGGGTAGACTCAATTACATCAGCAGGTTCATCGCTCAACTCACGGCGACTTGTGAGCCCATATTTCGGTTGCTGAGAAAAGATGCTGCGGTAAGTTGGACGGCAGAGTGTCAAGGGGCTTTCGACCAAATCAAAGGGTATCTGTCTAATCCACCCGTATTGGTCCCGCCTCAGCCAGGGAAGCCCTTGATTCTTTATCTGACGGTCCTGGAAAATTCTTTTGGTTGTGTATTGGGGCAACATGACGACACAGGAAGGAAGGAGCAGGTCATCTACTATCTTAGCAAGAAATTCACAGTGTATGAAGTCAAGTACACTCAACTCGAGAAAACATGCTGTGCCCTAACTTGGGTAGCTCAGAAGTTGAAACACTACCTGTCATCGTACACTACTTATCTCATATCCCGTTTGGACCCATTGAAGTATATCTTTCAGAAACCTATGCCCACAGGAAGGTTGGCAAAATGGCAAATTCTGCTCACAGAGTTCGATATCGTCTATGTGACGAGGATAGCCATGAAAGCCCAGGCGCTGGCTGATCATTTGGCAGAGAATCCTGTTGATGAAAAATACGAGCCTTTAAGAACGTATTTCCCCGACGAAGAGGTAATGCATACAAACAAGCTGGAGTTACCCGAGGAACCGGGTTGGAAACTTTTCTTCGATGGAGCTGCAAACGCGAAAGGGGTGGGAATAGGAGCAGTACTCATTTCTGAAACGGGATGCCATTATCCTGTTACGGCTCAACTACGCTTCTATTGCACCAATAATATGGCCGAGTATGAAGCTTGCATTTTGGGTCTACGATTGGCTGCGGACATGGATGTCCAAGACGTCTTGGTCTTGGGAGACTCGGACCTCTTGGTACATCAGATTCAGGGTGAATGGGAAACACGGGACTTGAAACTCATACCTTATCGACAATGCTTGCACGATCTGAGCAAGCAATTTCGATCGGTAAAATTCAAACATATCCCGAGAGTTCATAACGAGGTTGCGGATGCATTGGCCACCTTAGCATCAATGTTGCACCACCCTGACAAAATGTATGTTGATCCTCTGCACATCCAGGTCCGTGATCAGTACGCTTATTGCAACGCCGTAGAAGAGGAAGCAGATGGCGAGCCCTGGTTTCATGATATCAAAGAATACCTCCGAATGGGGATATATCCGGAACAGGCCACTGGAGACCAAAAAAGAGCCCTTCGGCGTTTGTCAAATGGTTTCTTCCTCAGCGCAGGAGTGCTATACAAAAGGACCCCAGATTTGGGATTGTTGAGATGTATAGATGCCGGTCAAGCCACGACGGTTATGGCAGAGGTACATGCTGGAGTTTGTGGGCCACATATGAGCGGATATGTATTGGCAAGGAAGATCCTTCGGGTAGGGTTTTATTGGCTCACCATGGAACATAACTGTATCACTTTCGTGAGGAAATGCCATCAGTGTCAGATACATGGATATCGGATTCATTCTCCGCCAACAGAGTTACATACGATGTCAGCACCCTGGCCGTTTGTGGCATGGGGCATGGATGTCATTGGACCTATCGAGCCAGCAGCATCCAATGGTCATAGGTTCATTCTAGTAACCATTAATTACTTCACCAAATGGGTTGAGGCTAAAACCTTCAAGTCGGTAACTAAAAAGGCAGTGGTGGATTTTGTGCACTCCCATATCATCTGCAGATTTGGGATCCCAAAAGTAATCATCACGGATAACGGTGCGAATCTTAACAGCAGCCTGATGAGAGAGGTATGCCAACAATTCAAGATTACACACCGCAATTCCACCCCATATCGTCCCAAGGCGAATGGAGCGGTCGAAGCAGCCAATAAGAACATCAAGAAGATACTGCGAAAGATGGTGGAAGGGTCCAGACAATGGCACGAGAGATTACCCTTTGCTTTGTTGGGTTACCGCACTACAGTCCGGACTTCCATAGGTACAACTCCTTATTTGTTGGTGTACGGAACTGAGGCCGTAATACCGGCGGAGGTCGAAATTCCGTCCCTCCGGATTGTCGTTGAAGCCGAGATCGATGATGACGAATGGGTCAAAGCTCGATTGGAACAGTTGAGCTTGATAGACGAGAAAAGATTGGCAGCGGTATGCCATGGTCAGCTGTATCAGAAGAGAATGGCAAGAACATATAATAAGAAGGTACGCCCCAGGAAGTTTGAAGTAGGGCAGCAGGTATTGAAGAAGATCCTCCCACACCAGGTCGAGGCAAAAGGCAAGTTCGCCCCAAATTGGCAAGGGCCTTATATCGTGACCAGAGTATTGTCCAATGGAGCTTTGTGTTTAACGGATATCGAGGGAAGATGTGTTGACATGGCTATCAATTCGGATGCAGTCAAGAGATATTATGCGTAATTTCTTTTGATTATGGCAGTTGTTGGTTCGTTCGTTTGTACTTGGTACTTATTGGATAATGAAATGACGGAGGCAATTCTTTCTTCTATCCAAACACTTTTACCCTTGTTTTCCCCTTTTGAGCTTTAAGTTATTCTTTCATACCCCTCTTTTGGAATCACTAACGGAAAAGATATGAAAAGAGAAAGAAGAAGAAGAGAAAAATTTTAAGAGAAAATGAAAAAAAAAGAAGAAAAAGAAAAAGAAGAAGATAAAAACCACAAAACAGTGGGAACTACATTTGACCTGATTCCTCAAAAAGGATACGTAGGCGCCTCACGGCACGGTCATAGTGTGCATCATAGAGTACATAGTGTGCATAGTATACACAAGTACGCATGATAGGCACAGTGTGCGAACGCACATAATTCAACATAGAGTAAAAATAAAATCCCCCAAGCAAGAAAAACTGGGGCAGAGGTTATGTTTTACGGTTCCAACAAAGTTTTGATTCCAAAAGTTGTAGCGTATCACCCATCAAGTTATTTTATTTTGATAGCCTTTCTTTTAGCCCACACCGAAACCAACATCGACGTCTAAAAGACCTCCCGATCAATATCCAAGAGGCGCCAAGTCAGGCAAATAAAGCCGAGAGTAATACACTGATCCCCGGCAAAAAAGAGGAGCATAAAACGGGAAATGAATTGATCTCCAGAAGAGAGGGTCACATCGACAGCACTCCCATCCTCTGTTGAAAATATATAATAAAATGAGAGAGTCTTGGCGGTGAAAACCTTCGCAGGCACCACAAGGCGACGAAAGATGAGGGATATAAAACGAGAGAGTCTTATTGGTGAAAACCTTCACAGGCACCATAAGGCGCCGGGAGCTGAGAGAAAGAGAGAGTCTCATTAGTGAAAACCCCTCGAAGGGCACTATGAGGCGACGAGACAGATCAACAAAAGGGATCCGCGTTCGCAGAGAAATGGACGCCCATTTATCCCCAGCAAGTAAGGTCATCTGGCAAGTTGATTGATACAAATAGACTGGGTCGGGAATCTATGGTGCACGTCATGATCACAAGGACCAGTCCTGTTGTCCAGATAAGTTTTTCTCTTTTCCTTTTTTTCCACCAAGTATTGGTTCAGAAAGATTTTCTTCTTTTTTCTATTTTCTTTCATTTTTCTTTCTAAGAATTCGTGTTGAAAGAGATTTTTCAAAGTTTACTACCAGTCCAAAGTGGTCAGACGCCACAAGAAAGGAAAATCAATCCAGTGCAAGATATCCCCAGGAAATGCACTTCTATGCCTCACAATTCCGGGGGAAGTGAACTCCTGAAGGGGGTAATTTCGGGATTAAAAGCAGACTCCCACGGCATGTCCTAAAAAGAGAAGCAGAAAGGGGGTTAAATGGAAAAACCACCCCAGCAAGCGACGTCGTCCCCCAACCAGTTATTGGTGCACAGAGCAAGGAAAAGAAAAGGGAGAAATCATCCCCCAACGGAAAGATCACCGTTGCCCCACCATGATTAAAACTAATTAAGTCTTTCTGTCTGCTGCAGGAAAATAAAGGTCGATAAAGGCAGAGGAACGCGATACCAGAAAGGTCACCAAAACAGGGGCAGAAAATTTTCTGCCATTGTCAAAAAATTTCTCGGAGGAACGGGAAAACAATAATTTTCAGTCGTAGTTTAAATAGGCGCCCACCTGTATAACGAGAGGAATAATTTTCATGTCTTAGTTAAATAGGCGCCCACCTGTATAACGAGAGAATATTTTTCATGTCTTAGTTTAAATAGGCGCCCACCTGTATAACGAGAGGAATATTTTTCATGTCTTAGTTTAAATAGGCGCCCACCTGTATAACGAGAGGAATAATTTTCAGTCTTAGTTTAAATAGGCGCCCACCTGTATAACGAGAGGAATAATTTTCATGGCTTAGTTTAAATAGGCGCCCACCTGTATAACGAGAGGAATATTTTCATGTCTTAGTTTAAATAGGCACCCACCTGTATAACGAGCGGAATAATTTTCATGTCTTAGTTTAAATAGGCGCCCACCTGTATAACGAGAGGAATAATTTTCAGTCTTAGTTTAAATAGGCGCCCACCTGTATAACGAGAGGAATATTTTCATGTCTTAGTTTAAATAGGCGCCCACCTGTATAACGAGAGGAATAATTTTCAGTCTTAGTTTAAATAGGCGCCCACCTGTATAACGAGAGGAATAATTTTCATGTCTTAGTTTAAATAGGCGCCCACCTGTATAACGAGAGGAATATTTTCATGTCTTAGTTTAAATAGGCGCCCACCTGTATAACGAGAGGAATAATTTTCATGTCTTAGTTTAAATAGGCGCCCACCTGTATAACGAGAGGAATAATTTTCAGTCGTAGTTTAAATAGGCGCCCACCTGTATAACGAGAGGAATAATTTTCATGTCTTAGTTTAAATAGGCGCCCACCTGTATAACGAGAGGAATATTTTTCATGTCTTAGTTTAAATAGGCGCCCACCTGTATAACGAGAGGAATAATTTTCAGTCTTAGTTTAAATAGGCGCCCACCTGTATAACGAGAGGAATATTTTCATGTCTTAGTTTAAATAGGCGCCCACCTGTATAACGAGAGGAATAATTTTCAGTCTTAGTTTAAATAGGCGCCCACCTGTATAACGAGAGGAATAATTTTCATGTCTTAGTTTAAATAGGCGCCCACCTGTATAACGAGAGGAATAATTTTCAGTCTTAGTTTAAATAGGCGCCCACCTGTATAACGAGAGGAATAATTTTCATGTCTTAGTTTAAATAGGCGCCCACCTGTATAACGAGAGGAATAATTTTCAGTCTTAGTTTAAATAGGCGCCCACCTGTATAACGAGAGGAATAATTTTCATGTCTTAGTTTAAATAGGCGCCCACCTGTATAACGAGAGGAATATTTTCATGTCTTAGTTTAAATAGGCGCCCACCTGTATAACGAGAGGAATAATTTTCAGTCTTAGTTTAAATAGGCGCCCACCTGTATAACGAGAGGAATAATTTTCATGTCTTAGTTTAAATAGGCGCCCACCTGTATAACGAGAGGAATAATTTTCATGTCTTAGTTTAAATAGGCGCCCACCTGTATAACGAGAGGAATATTTTTCATGTCTTAGTTTAAATAGGCGCCCACCTGTATAACGAGAGGAATAATTTTCAGTCTTAGTTTAAATAGGCGCCCACCTGTATAACGAGAGGAATAATTTTCATGTCTTAGTTTAAATAGGCGCCCACCTGTATAACGAGAGGAATAATTTTCAGTCTTAGTTTAAATAGGCGCCCACCTGTATAACGAGAGGAATAATTTTCATGTCTTAGTTTAAATAGGCGCCCACCTGTATAACGAGAGGAATATTTTCATGTCTTAGTTTAAATAGGCGCCCACCTGTATAACGAGAGGAATATTTTTCATGTCTTAGTTTAAATAGGCGCCCACCTGTATAACGAGAGGAATAATTTTCAGTCTTAGTTTAAATAGGCGCCCACCTGTATAACGAGAGGAATATTTTTCATGTCTTAGTTTAAATAGGCGCCCACCTGTATAACGAGAGGAATAATTTTCAGTCTTAGTTTAAATAGGCGCCCACCTATATAACGAGAGGAATATTTTTCATGTCTTAGTTTAAATAGGCGTCCACCTGTATAACGAGAGGAATATTTTCATGTCTTAGTTTAAATAGGCGCCCACCTGTATAACGAGAGAAATATTTTCATGTCTTAGTTTAAATAGGCGCCCACCTGTATAACGAGAGGAATAATTTTCAGTCGTAGTTTAAATAGGCGCCCACATGTATAACGAGAGGAATAATTTTCATGTCTTAGTTTAAATAGGCGCCCACCTGTATAACGAGAGGAATATTTTCATGTCTTAGTTTAAATAGGCGCCCACCTGTATGACGAGAGGAATAATTTTCATGTCTTAGTTTAAATAGGCGCCCACCTGTATAACGAGAGGAATAATTTTCAGTCGTAGTTTAAATAGGCGCCCACCTGTATAACGAGAGGAATAATTTTCATGTCTTAGTTTAAATAGGCGCCCACCTGTATAACGAGAGGAATAATTTTCAGTCGTAGTTTAAATAGGCACCCACCTGTATAACGAGAGGAATAATTTTAATGTCTTAGTTTAAATAGGCGCCCACCTGTATAACGAGAGGAATAATTTTCAGGTGTAGTTTAAATAGGCGCCCACCTGTATAATGAGAGGAATAATTTTCATGTCTTAGTTTAAATAGGCGCCCACCTGTATAACGAGAGGAATATTTTTATGTTTTAGTTTAAATATTTCAGGTTTTGAGAGCAGTAACCCCACCGGAAGGTAGAAGGTTACAACAGGAATATCCAGCAGGTAACAATAAAAATCCCCAGCGGCGGAAAGCAGAGGGCGGCAAACTCAGGCACACGAGTCAAAAGGACGCGTAAGGACGCATTTTGAAAGAAACAGCTTGTGAACATTGAGTCATGCCCAGCGTGGCAAATCTAATGAAGAGAGCCATACCGCCGAAGGAACCATTGAAAGGCTTGATGAAGAAGGCCATGTCCCCAGCGAATCAAGCAAAATGAAAACTGGTACTCAGAGGAGCAAAAGGCCCGTACCATCCCTCAAGTTCACAAAATAAAAGCATCAGAGGAAAACACAAGCCGACAAGGAAGAAATCAGGCGTCCACCTAGAGAACAAGGATAAAGAAAAGAAATAGAAATCAGACACCCACCTGGAGAATAAGGGAATACAATTGAAGTATTGAAGCCAAAAGCCCGCTCATATGAGAAGGGAGCACACTTAGAATCAATAAAGCAGAGGAATACAACAGGAATCCCCCGCAGGAAACAATAGGAATCCCCAGCACCGGGAAGCAGAAGGCTACAGCTAAAATCACCAGTATTCAACCAAGTTATAAATAGAAGAAGCTCGCCTCAAGAAGGCGAGTCAACATGCTGAGGTAGTCAACAAAAGCTGGACACAAAAAAGGTATCAAGGTATGCTCAAGGATATGTAGGCAGAACAAATATGGTCTGCTCAAGAACTAGCACCTACAACTAGCAAGTGGCAAGGTTCAAATCCAAAGTCTGTATGAAGCACCATTCAAGACTCAAGATCAAGTTTCAGAAGACTTAAAGATAGGAATCCTTGTAACTAGTAGCTGATAGGCTTAGTTAGTCTTTTTCAGTTTTCATTTTTGATGTAATGACAGGACCACGGACCGGAACCTTAACGGAATGGCACCTCGATCGGCTCTACACCTCGGTACACTTAACCATGTCTCTCATTTCCGAACTACACGTGGCCTGATTCCTGTATAACCAAGGATATGTAGGCAGCTCAGATACCAGGGCTCGGTCACATCCCCTTCCTTTCCGTAGTGTAGTCCCTCCAAGTAATGGTCGGGTCAAAAACATGTCTAGTCGTTCTTTGTCGGAAAACTCTTCGTGTTTCCAGTCAAAGAGGGGCAGCTGTAGACACCTGATTTTTGACCCTCCCCGAGAATTTTCACATTTTTTAGCATAAATATGTAATTTAGGCCTAATATAGCTATTTTGACTATTTTTGCTTTATTTCGTCGCAAAAGAGGAAAATTACAAAAATATATATATAAATTTTAGTTTATGTATTTCTCATAAACTTGAAAAAATACAAAAATTGTACTTTATTTTTGTACTTTATATAATTTCGAAAATTACCAAAAAATATAGTTCTATTAATGTTTTATAGTCATTTTAATTTTGCAAAATACAAAAATGTTACTTTATATTTTATCTTTATATTAAAAACGAAAATTACCAAAAATATAGTTCTATTAATGTTTTATATTCATTTTAATTTTAAAAAATACAAAAATGTTACTTTATATTTTATCTTTATATTAAAAACGAAAATTACAAAAAAAATAGTTTTATTAGTATTTTGTAGTTATTTTAATCTTGAAAAAATATTAAAAAGATCTAGTTTTGTGTTAATTATCAGTCTTATTTTTGTAGTTATTTTGATTACATAATCAGTTGAGTAACGTCGTGTTCCTATTTCTCGGGTCCGGGCAAAAGAATAATATTCGGGTTCAAACTACCCGGTTTTAGGCTTAATTTCGGACCTAGCCCATAATAATTCGAGTCCACCACACGTGAGGGGACACGCGTGGGGAACACGGACAAAATCCCGTACACGGGGAACCCCACCACGCGTGGGGGACACAAGTCTTGAACCCCACCACGCGTGGGGCTCATTTTTCGGGGGCAAAAGTTTACAAAATACACGGATAAACAAGCCAAGAGGGTCAGAGGTGAAGGACTTGGAAAATTTTTTGGTGAGGAAGGGACTACTGTTCATCTCCTTCCTCCTTTGGGAAAACCTGAAAATCAAAGCAAAAACCAGTCCAAGAAAACCTCACCCAAACCACCCCGTCTCACCACCTCCGTCAACAACCAAACAGGCCCGTCGACCACTGTCCAAACGAACGCCAGAAAACACGACCATTCCTCCTCCTCCGAGCTCCGTCAAACTAGTTCGGCGATCCTCCATTAAACCCGGCATCCGCTGTTCTTCGTCTTCCTCCTCTTCCTGAAGAAAACCTAGGAAAAACCCTAGCGACCATAACCCAAAACCACCAGCTCCCTCATCGTCGTCACTATCCCGTCGCCACTGCCCCCTACTCCCTCACGTCCCAAAATGCCATAACCACCAGCTCCACCCCCCTCGTCGTCACTTTCCAGTCGACAACTAAACGACCAGCGAACACCACCGGAAAACCAGCGGCTTCGCCATCGAGCAGTAGCTGTGACTGCGCTGCTGCATCGCGCCACCAGTTCCTTCCATATCTGATCCTTTCCTCACATCCAAACGACCCCTTCTGTTGCAGCTTCACGTACCAGTTGCCGCGTCGGAAAATACAACAGCAACCCAACAATCTCTGGTCGTTGACAGTTTTTGGGTCCGAGCTTTCCATTTTCCATCGAGGTCGTCTTTGGTTCGTCGAGGTCCGGTACGTCGAGGTCTTTGTCCGAGGTTTCGTCATTGTTTCCTCGTTTAGTGAGGTCAGGTTCGAAGTTCCGTCGGGGGCGCTATTTGTCGTTCTAGGTTTGTGAGGTTCGAAGGTTAGTGTTCTTCGTCCTTTGTTTCATTTCGTTCGATTCGCATATTATGGTTTAAGATGAATGTCAACAATGCATTTTTGTCGTTTTTGTTAAAATGTTCATTTTAGGATTAGTTACTGCATATGCTTAAAGTAAATGTGAGAACATATTGTGAACTTAAGTTTTTTTTTTTACGAGAATGTCTACTTCTATGCATATATTTGTGTTTATTAAAGGAACAATTTGACATCCAGTGATTTGTTGCGAACATATGTGCTCGCATATATTATGTACTCTCGTTGCAATAGGTATGTGAACGTCTGAATGAAAAATCATGACTACTAGCGTTTAAACCTTATTTCTCATTTGTTAGTAATAGAAGTTGGGTTTAATAACAATAACAATACGTTAGCAAAGTCAGGACTAATAGGAACCTTATTAAAATTCTTAGAATTCGGGACAGGCCGCTTAGCGAATTTCACGGCCTTTCCCAAAATAACAATACGCTAGTTGCTTTAAGCGCGTATTTAATAATGTTACCTTCTTAACTCGGGTGCACATTTATGTGACCCAAATCCAAGTCTCAACGGAGTCGAAATGTGTTTCTAATCACGGGTACATTGATTGTGACGTGGTCTGAGATGCATTTCCATGACGTTGCAAATTCTTTTTAAAAAATAATAATAATAAAATGAGGCGAGCCTCGCCAAATAAAAGGGACAAATTGCGGGGCCCTCACAAAATATATGTATTAAATACTTAGATTCCGGGACGGGTCGTTTAGCAAATTTCACGGTCCTACCCCAAAATAATAATGCGCTAGTTGCTTTAGGCGTGCCTTTAATAATGTTATCTCCCTAAATTCGGGTGCACATTTATGTGACCCAAATCCAAATCTCAATCGAGTCGAGATATGTCAATAACCACGGGTGCATTGATGTAACGTGGTTCGAGATATGTTTTCACGACGTTGCAAGTCCTATAAAAATAACAATGAATGATAAAAGCGGTTAAAAGATAAAATTGGCACATAAGTTCACATTTGTATAAAATCAGATAATCAAGCCGAATATAACAGTTGAGCGACCGTGCTAGAACCACGGAACTCGGGAATGCCTAACACCTTCTCCCGGGTTAACAGAATTCCTTATCTAGATTTCTGGTACGCAGACTGTAATATGGAGTCATTCTTTTCCTCGATTCGGGATTAAAATTGGTGACTTGGGACACCCTAAATCTCCCAAGTGGCGACTCTGAAATAAATAAATAAATCCCCTTTCGATTGTCCTTTAATTGGATAAAACTCCCCTGCACCCTAGCGGGTGCGGAAAAAGGAGGTGTGACAATGCTAACGTTGATTGTAGATCAAAGATAGTTCGGTTCCAGTTTTCAGGGGAGCCTATTTTGGAGTGGAAAGGTAATACGGCATCACCAAGAGGTAGCTTTATTTCCTATCTCAAGGCGAGGAAGATGATCATAAAGGGCTATATTTATCACTTAGTTCGGGTACAGGATGTGAAAGTAGAGTCACCAATCGTTCAGTCTATCCCTGTAGTTAATGAGTTTCTCGATGTTTTTCCCGATGAGCTTTCGGGCCTTCTACCAGAGCGGGAGATTGAGTTTGCTATTGATATATTACCAGATACTCAGCCAATATCTATTTCTCCCTATAGAATGGCACCTGCATAGCTGAGAGAGTTGAAGGAATAACTAAGGGATTTGCTTGAAAAAGGCTTTATCAAACCTAGTACATCATCGTGGGAAGCACCTGTGTTATTTATGAGGAAGAAAGATGGTTCCTTGCGGATGTGTATTGATTACAGACAGTTGAATAAGGTGACGATAAAAAATAAGTACCCGCTCCCGAGGATTGATGATTTATTTGATTAGTTGCAGGGTGCCAAGTGTTTCTCGAAGATAGACTTGAGATCTGGGTATCATCAAGTAAGGGTTAAGGAGAAAGATATTCCGAAGACAACATTCAAGACCAGATACATGCACTTTGAGTTTCATGTTATGTCATTTAGTTTGATCAATGCCCCAACAGTATTCATGGACTTCATGAACCGTGTGTTCAAACCCTTCCTAGATCTGTTCGTGATTGCATTTATCGATGACATATTGGTTTATTCTCATTCAAAGGTTAAGCATGTAGACCATTTACGTACGGTGCTCAGAGTTCTACAAAAAAAGAAGTTGTACGCAAAATTCTCTAAATGTGAATTCTGGTTGAATTCTATAGCTTTCCTTGGGCATATTATTTCAGGTAAGTGTATTCGGGTTGATACACAAAAGATTGAGACAATGAAAACTTGGCCTAGACCCACGACATCGACGGAGGTTCGTAGCTTTCTCGATTTGGCAGGTTATTACAAGGGATTTGTAGAGGGATTTTCTTCTTTTTCAGCACCATGGACAAAGTTGACTCAAAAGGGAGCTAAGTTTTAGTAGACTGATGCTTGCGAACAGAGTTTCCAAGCATTGAAGGACATATTAACTTCAGCACCGGTTCTAACACTCCTAGAGGGAACTGATGGTTATGTTATCTATTGTGACGCTTCGGTTGTTGGATTGGGTTGTGTACTGATGCATCATGGTAAGGTTGTAGCTTATGCTTCTAGACAACTAAGAAAGCACGAGAAGAAACCCACGATTTAGAGTTAGCCGCGGTGATTCATGCACTAAAGATGTGGAGGCACTATTTGTATGGGATTCATGTTGATATCTATATGGATCATAAGAGCCTTCGATATATCTTCAAGCAAAAGGAATTGAATTTACGTCAAAAGAGATGGTTGGAGCTACTGAAAGACTATGACATAGATATTTTATACAATCCAGGGAAGGCGAATGTAGTAGTTGACACCCTCATCCATAGATCTATGGGTAGCCTAAGTTATTTACAACCAAAGAAGAGAAGGATAGCCCATGAGATTCATCAGCTAACTAATCTTGGAGTTCGATTACTGGGCTCAAGTGATACTGGAGTTACTATTCAGGACACAACAACATCCTCTTTAGTAACTGAAGTGAAGGAACACCAGTACAAGGATCCTATGTTAGCTCATTATAGAGATACAGCCCCTCGGAAGGAGAAGACGCCATTTGAGATTACAGAGGATGAAGTCCTCAAATATCGAGGACGATTATGTGTCCCTAATGTTGCAGGGATACACCTGCAGGTTATGGGAGAGACTCACTATTCTCTCTATTATGTCCATCTAGGAGCAACAAAGATGTGTCATGATATCAGGGAAATATATTGGTGGGACGGAATGAAAAAGGATATAGCGAAGTTTGTTGCTCAGTGCCCTAACTGTCAGCAGGTTAAGATTGAGCATTAAAAACTCAGTGGATTATTATGGGCTATAGAGATTCTGACTTGGAAGTGGGAAGTAATTAATATGGATTTCATCAGAGGCTTACCTCGTACCCAGCGTAAGTTCGATTCTATATGGGTGATTATTGATAAACTTACAAACTCAACCCATTTTCTACCTGTTAGGACTACATAATCCGTAGAGGATTACACAAGGCTTTATATTAAAGAGATAGTATGACTGCATAGTGTCCCTATATCTATTATTTCGGATAGAGGTGTTCAGTTTACAACTAATTTTTTGAGGCCCTTCCAAAAAGGATTGGGGACTCAGATAAGTCTTAGTACATTATTTCATCCCTAGACAGACGGATAGGCTAAACATACTATTCAAACAATTGAGGATATGTTAGGGGCTTGTGTGATAGACTTCAAGGGTAGATGGGATGATCATCTACCGCTTGTTAGGTTCGCGTATAATAATAGCTATCATTATAGTATTCAGATGGATCCATACGAAGCCCTTTACAGACGGAAGTGTAGGTCGCATATCGGATGGTTCGATGTTGGGGAAACTAAGTTAGTAGGACCAGAGTTGGTACAATAGGCAATTGAGAATATTAAGCTCATACAAGAAAGGCTATTATCAACTCAAAGCCGTCAGAAGTCTTATGTGGATAATCGACAACGAGACTTGGAGTTTCAGGTTGACGACTAGGTATTCTTAAAGGTATCACCAATGAAAGGCGTTATGAGGTTCGGTAAGAAGGGAAAACTTAGCCCTTGGTACATTGGACCATATAAGATCATATGCAAGGTAGGTAAGGTAGCATATGAGTTAGACTTGCCTTCTGACTTGGAGTCCGTACATCTAGTCTTTCATGTATCTATGCTCCACAAGTGTATCGGATATCCTTCTAGAGTCGTGTCAGTTGGCGATGTTCAGGTCATAGAGTAGTTATTATACGAAGAATATCCCATTGCTATACTAGATACACAGGTTGGGGATTGAGAACTAAAGACGTAGCTTTGGTTAAAGTACTTTGGAGAAACAATAACGTGAAAGAGATGAATTGGGAAGCTGAAGAAGACATGAAGTCTAGGCATCCCCACTTGTTTCCGCTTCTAGAAGAGGATAAGACTAAGATGTCGCATCCTTTTGGTGTGTATATGTTACTGGATTCTTATGTTTGTTAATGTCATTGTTGTTATTGATGAGTGTGGCCTTGTGTGGCTTTGTATTAGTTTGTTTGTTGTGTGGTAGGTTGGTAGTAAGTAGTGCAGTTACAGAGGAGACTCTACCGAAATTTCTACTAATCTTTAGGAGATTAACATTCGAGAGGCCTAAAGGGAGGGATGCCCTAGCCTTTAGATTTGTTCACCAAATAGTTGCCTAAATAACAAGGACACTATTTAAGTATTCGTAAGGGCTTTAGATTATGGAAGTGATAAGCGCATCATCAACATTCGAGGACGAATGTTCCAAATGGGGGATATTGTTATACCCTGCAGTACTACGTCGATGTTATACCCTATAGTAAAAAGAGGATTGGTTATGATGTTAAAATAACATATGCTAGCATTTAAATATGAATAATACACATGATTAGCATAATATAGGTCCTATAATTAGTAGAGAAATGTTGAGGTGCTTATGTGTGTATATGTATTTATTGTAAAATATCTAGTACCAAGTAAATACAAATGTTGCCTCTTCCAAGGCCCTTAGTCCAAAGTGATACATACAAAGTGATATATATCAAATCTTAAAAGGGAAGAAAGCCATTTTAGGAGCTGTTGTACGTATACAACTCCTATAAACACCATCTTAGTCAATTTGAATCTCCTTACAATAGCACCGTATGGACAACCCTCTTTAAGGCAGTTATCTTTCAATTTTTCTCTTGGTTTGGAGGTTTTGTTTGTCAAGGTGTTGGGAAGGTTATCTCCAACTCATCCTATCCTTTTTCTTCAAATAATTAAGGTAAGAATTCAACAATCCTTCTAGATAAGGTTATCTCCAACTTGGAGAAATCCAATTTAAATTTTCGTAGAGGTAGAAATAAAGGTCTGTGTTGTGTATTTGAGGAGGAGTTGGTTGTGTTTAAGGGATGGAAATATAGTTATAAATATGTATATGTGCTGTTATCCTTGTTATTCAAGGTAATATCATACTCTTCTCTATGTATTTGAGGTCATTTAGATCATAGTTTGGTTATTGATGAAGTGTTATAGTTGCTGAATAGTTTTGAATGGTCTCTTAAGGTATCCTATGGCTGAAAATTGTGAAGTATAGTTGTTTATGATGGTGGTTGTGTTGTGAGTATAGGAGAAGATCTAGTAGTGTTGAATTGCCATTGTAGGATGATAGGAATCTTATGCACCCTAAGTGTTCGATAAAGTGTCATAGTGAATCTGATTCTTGGTTTATTGATTCGATTGTGATCCAAACCATTTATACAATGTAGATTATCATTCGTAGAGCATAGGGGAGCTCGTGAGCTATCTCTATCCAAGAAACAAAGGTATGTTAAGTCTATCCCTTTTTTCCTTTTGGCATAATCCATAGGATACAAATGAAACGAGCAAATGCACAACTTTCACAAATGACGCTATTCTTAGAAGTACTAAGGGTTCCTATGTTCTTGATTCCCTATGTGTCATATTATTCTATCGTCTATTCATGGGTCTCAGAAAATACGTAAGTTGATAAAGTTTATTTCATGATATTAATCAAAGGCATAATGATCTTATGACATCCCGAGAGATATTATTGACTTACTTCATTATGCATTGCATTCATTTATACATGCACATTGACCTATGACCAGATGACGTTATATACATGTGTGTGTGTGTATATACGTATATATATATACATATATGTATGTATGTATACACACACACACACACATATATATATGTATATATATATATATGTATGTATATATATATATGTATGTATATGGAGTATGAGGAAAGGTTATGGCCCCACTAGTTCGGCTAGCTAGTGAGCGGCGTTATATACGCACCACCATCTGATCAATTGGTATGCGTTGATAATTTCACCCACAGAGGTCGAGATGATAAGATGGGATACCCTAAAAGGCTTGATTATGTTATGTACACATATACCTATGCATTTATACGCACATTCATGACATTATAAATGTTTCATGATTCACAAAGCTATTTAGACTTATAGGTGGAATCCTTTACCCCATGTTTCTTTTATGTTTTTTATGTACTGATTTTCATGCCTTACATATTTGGTACATTATTCATACTGACGCCCCTATTCCCTGGTGCCTACGTTTCATGCCCGTAGGTGCAGGTAGAGAGGCTGACGGTCCCTCTTCTTAGGATCCTTGCTCAGCAAGAGGTTGGTGTGCTCCATTTGATCCGGAGCTACTCTTGGGTTTTGGTATGAGATATATATATATATATATATATATATATATATATATATATATATACATATGGTATGAAGGGGGCCAATCCCATCCTTTATACAGTTGTACACTCTATTAAAGGTCGGTAAACAGTCGTGTATAGTTGGATAGTATGTGGCATTATTGACTTCTAGTTTTGCATATATAGTCGTCTATGGTAGCCTTGTCGGCTCGCCCTACCGTATTCCGCATGTATATGTATATATGTCTTTTGGGTATATTTCCTCACGTATGTTATTCATGTGATTCAGCAGCTTACTAACAGATGTGTCACGACCCGAATTTCCCACCCTCGGGGGTCGTGATGGCGCCTACTAATGAAAGCTAGGCAAGCCAATTATTCCAATTTCTTAACCTTTTTCTTATATTTTAATCCTTTAACAATGGTGAACAAACATCATAAAAATAGCAGAATTGAATAAGCGGAAGAAACAAAATGTAACAGTTTAATATTAATACCAATACAATTCCATAAACTAGAAAGCTACCCAGATCTGGTGTCACAATTTTACAGACGGTCTAAGAGCACTACAAATAAGGGTCCAAAAGGTAAATACAAGTTGTTTCAGAAATACATAGGACAAACAGTATAAAAAGATAGAAGGAGACGCTAGGGACTACGGACGCCTGCAGGACTACCTCGAGTTGCCTAAATGGACTAAAGACAGCACCCTCACTACGGTCCAAAAGCTGCAGCACCGGGATCTACACACAGTGCAGAGTGTAGTATCAGCACAACCGACCCCATGTGCTGGTAAGGGTCTAGCCTAACCTCGGCGAAGTAGTGACGAGGCTAGGACAGGGTTACCAAATAAACCTGTGCAGTTAAATCATATACAGCGGAAAAATAAAGGCAGAAATGTAGAGTTAAGGATAAGAGGGGGAAGCATGCTACGGGGAACATCACGTAATAATAGAAGAACAGCAGATAAATATAAGGAACACCAAAGTTCAATTATCAACAAGAATCAGAAATAAAAGACAAGTGCACGGCATCAGCCTTCGTGCTTTTACTCTCGTCCTCACCATAAAATCAATAAAATTGGCACAGCATCACCCTTCATGCTTTTACCTCACATAATCATGGCACAGAATGATACATTGTGCATTATCACTTATATCATGGCACGGAATGGTACATCATGCGGCACGACATCACCCTTCGTGCTTTTACCTTACAATATCGGCACAATATCACCCTTCATGCGTTAACACTCTCAAAGAAAACATACACGGCATCACCCTTCATGCTTTACACTCTTCCTCACGCAATCAACAATCACAAAGCAATTTGAGCAAGGGAAATCAACAATATTTCAAATAAATCCTGGCAAGAGAGATAATATAAAAAACAAAAACATCCAGGCAAGGGAGACAAATATATAAACCTTTTCTCTTAACCACAATTTCTTCACAACTCATTTCTCAACTTGAGCCAACACTCTACAATGATCAATTACCAATAATACTTCCACAAACATTGTTCAACAATAGAAATCATCATATAAAGCATGAACAATACAAAACGGAGTCACATTATTCATAGTATAAGACTCACGGGCATGCTTGACACCAACGTATAGATACTCGTCACCATGCCTATACGTCGTACTCAACAACTAACATGTAGCAAATAAGACACGACTCCTAATCCCTCAAGCTAAGGTTAGACTAAACACTTACCTCGATGCCACGAACACAATTCAAGCCTCAACTACCGCTTTACCTCTTGATTCCACCACCAATTTGCTCGTATCTAGCCACAAGTTACTTAACCATATCAATAAATGCTAAATAAATCAATTTTAATGCATGAAAATAGGTTTTCTAAAGTTTTTCCCAAAAAGTCAAAAATCGACCTCAGGCCCACATGGTCAAAACCCGAGGTTCGAACCAAAACCCGATTACATTCACCCACGAACCCAAATATATAATTTTTTTTGAAATCCAACCTCAAATCGAGGTCCAAATCCCCAAAATTTGAAAAAAACTAAGTTCTACCCAAAACACTCAATTTCCCCCATAAAAACCCTTTATTTTGAGTTGAAATCATGTGAAAAGATGTTAAAGATTAAAGAAAACGAGTTAGAAATGACTTACAATCGATTTGGAAGAGTAGTTATCTTTGAAAAATCGCCCAAAGGTGTTTAGGTTTTGAGAAGGTTTGAAAAATGGATGAAAATGCGTCTAAATCCCAGTTAACTGGTCTCTGATGTCACAATTGCGACCAGGGTTCGCAATTGTGAACTCTTTTAGGACTTGCTATCTTCGCATTTGCGAATAATAAGTCGCATTTGCGACTTTGGCCATGTTCGCATTTGTGATGAATTGGTCGCATTTGCGATCAAGGCCTGCCCAGACCATCTTTGCATTTGAGATAAAGCTTCGCATTTGCAAGCTAGGCTTCACAATTGAAGCCTGCAGGCCTGCAACAAACCAGCAATTTCCTAAGTTCAAAACACTCTGTGGCCTATCCAAAACTCACCTGAGCCCTCGGGGATCCAAACCAAACATGCAAGCAAGTCCAAAAACATCATAGGACTTGCTCCTGCGATAAATAACATCAATAACTATGAATTTAGCATAAAAATCAAAGAAAAATCTCATGGACTCTTAAGTTCCATTTTTAACAACCGATGGTCTGATTCACGTCATATCAAGTCCGTTTCTTACCAAATTTTACAGCCTCAACTTAAATACCATATAAGACCTGTACTAGGCTCCGGAACCAAAATATGGGACCGATACCATCAAATTCAAACACATTCAAATTTCTGAAAACTCCTATAATTTCAGTTAAATAATTTTCTTCAAAAATTGAGTCCTCGAACTTGGAACCTCGGAATTCGATTACGGGCATATGCACAAGTCCCATATTTTCCTACAGACCCTCCAAGATCGTCAAATCACGGGTCCGAGGACATTTACCCAAAATGTTGACGAAAGTCAACTTAAATTCATTTTAAAAGCAAAGTTTATCATTTTTCACAAATTTTCACATAATGGCTTTTCGGATACACGCCCGGACTGCGCACTCAAATCGAGTGAGACAAAAAGAGATTTTTAAGGCCTCGGCACACAGAATTTATTTCCAAAACAAGTGATGACCCACTGTTTATCCTCAAACAGACATAAGAAAGAAGCACCTGAGTCAGAGAAAAGATGGGGATATCGGCTCGGCATATCGGACTCGGACTCCCAGGTCACTACCTCAATAGGCTGACCTCTCCACTAAACACGAACAGAAGGAAAACTCTTCGATCTCAACTGATGAACCTGTCGGTCTAGAATAGCTACTGGCTCCTCCCCGTATGACAAGTTCTTGTCCAACTAGACAGTGCTGAAGTCTAACATATGGGATGGATCGCCGTGATACTTCCGAAGCATGGACACATGAAACACTGGATGGACGGCTGATAAGCTCGACGGCAATGCAAGTCTATAAGCCACCTCTCTGACTCGATCAAGAATCTCAAATAGGCCAATGAATCTAGGGCTAAGCTTGCCCCTCTTCCCAAATCTCATCACGCCCTTCATAGGCGACACCCGAAGCAACACCCGTTCACCGACCATGAATGCCACGTCACGAACCTTACGATCGGCATAACTCTTTTGCCTAGACTGAGCTGTACGAAGCCTATCCTAAATGATCCTAACCTTGTCCAAGGCCTCCTGTACTAGGTCCATACCCAACAATCGAGCCTCTCCCGGCTCAAACCATCCGACCGGCGACTGACACTGCCTACCATATAAAGCCTCATAAGGAGCCATCTGGATGCTCGACTGGTAGCTGTTGTTGTAGGCAAACTCCGGTAAAGGCAAGAACTGATCCCACGAGCCTCCAAAGTCAATGACACAGGCTCGGAGCATATCCTCCAGAATCTGAATAGTACGCTCGGACTGCCCGCCCGTCTTAGGATGAAATATTGTGCTCAACTCAACCCGTGTGCCCAACTCTCGCTGAATTGCCCTCCAGAAATGTGAGGTAAACTACATACCTCGGTCTGAAATGATAGATACGAGCACACCATGAAGATGAACAATCTCTCGGATATAGATCTCCGCCAACCACTCAAAAGAATAGGAGACTTCCATCGGAATGAAATTCAGTGACTTGGTCAGCCTATCAACAATAACACACATGACGTCGAACTTCTTCTGAGTCTGTGAAAGTCCAACAACGAAATCCATAGTGATCCACTCCCACTTCCACTCAGGAATCTCGATCTTCTGCAACAAACCACCAGGTCTCTAATGTTTGTACTTTACTTGCTGACAATTCAAACACCGAGCCACATATGCAACAATATCCGCCTTCATCCACCTCTACCAATAATGCTGTCGCAAATCCCGATACATCTTGGCGATTCCCAGATGAATAGAGTACCAAGAGCTATGGGCCTTCTCTAAAATCACTCTCAAAGCCCATCCACATTAGGCACACAAACTCGACCCTCCAGCCTCAAAACTTTACCATCTCCTAATGTAACCCGCTTGGCACCACCATGTTGCACCGTGTCCCTATGGATACACAAATGAGGATCATCACACTACCGATCTCGGATACAATCAAATAATGAAGAACAAACAATCGTGTAAGCTAACACACGGTTGGGCTCAGAAATATCCAACTTCAAGAACTGATTGGCCAAAGACTGAACATCCAAAGCAAGCAGTATCTCACCGACCGGAATATATGCAAGGCTACCCATACTAGCTGACTTCCTACTCAAAGCATCGGCCACTACATTGGCCTTCCCCGGATGATATAAGATGGTGATATCATAGTCTTTCAATAACTCCAACCACCTTCTCTGCCTCAAATTTAGCTCCTTCTTCTTGAACAAGTATTGCAAACTCTTATGATTCGTGAACACCTCACATGACACCCCATACCGATAGTGCCTCCAAATCTTCAATGCGTGAACAATAGCTGCTAACTCCAAATCATGAACCGGATAGTTCTTCTCATCAATCTTCAACTGCCATGAAGCATAAGCAATTACCTTGCTATCCTGCATCAACACCGCACCAAGTCCAATACGAGATGCATCACAATAAATTGTATATGGCCCTGAACCTGTGGGCAAAACCAACACCGGTGCCGTAGTCAAAGTTGTCTTGACTTTCTGAAAGCTCGCCTCACACTCGTTCAACCACCTGAACTGGGCACCCTTCTGGGTCAACCTAGTCATCGGGGTTGCAATAGATGAAAACCCATCCACAAACCGATGGTAATATCCTGCCAAACCCAAGAAACTCCGGATCTCTATAGCTAATGTGGGTCTGGGCCAGTTCTTGACTGTCTCTATATTTTTCAGATCTACTTGAATACCCTCTGCTGATACAACATGACCCAAGAATGCAACCGAACTCAACCAGAACTCACACTTCGAAAACTTAACATACAACTGACTATCTCTCAAAGTTTGAAGAACCATTCTCAGATGCTGTTTATGCTTCTCCCGGCTAGGGGTATGCATTCGAATCAGTTTATTGATAAATCAAATCGATTATTTGTTATCGGTTTATCGATTTATCGATTTCGATTTTGCTATTAAAATTTTCCTTATCGATTTCGATTTGGATTTCAATTTTGTCCTCTTCGGTTATCGATTTATCGATAAACTGATAAGATATACTAAAAAGACAAATATACCCTTATTCTATAATACCCTTTCTATCACACCCCAACCCTAGGGGTGAGACCGGCACTTAGTGCCTCAACTATCCTTACATATCACTTGTGACTCAGAGACTCTGAACATGTAATGTCATATTTTTTACCATGGGCCACATTGCAAGATAATGTGCGATGCAAAATATCAAACTGAATAGATACTAACGCTGACTAACCGTCAACATAAAGTTAGGCCGACAAGGCCGTCATAATTACTACAACTGACAAGCCAACAAAATATATGTACAGGGCCTCCAAGCTCAATATACTGTACTAACTGACATAATTTATCTAAAAAGCCTCTACTGATAGATGTACTATGATCAGAACAAGGCACCGACCTACCCATAACCTATCTACATATATACATAAGATACACACCACACTGCTAGACCCTGCAACTCCAAAAGAAAAGGAGCTTACTGATAAAACTGAACTCGGGCAACACCTACTGAGGAGGTCTACACATCTATCTGTCTGAACCTGTATGCATGAAATGCAGCACCCCCAGAAAGGGACGTCAGTACGAAATAATGTACCGAGTATGTAAGGCAATATACTAAAGCTGAAACTGAAATGATAATATAATAACTGAGAACAATTGGGAGTCAAAGAAAATCTGAAGATATGCTCATCTACTAATACTAACTCAATTCTCTCAATATAGTGAGTAAAATAGTTGTCCGGCCCTATAAGGCTCGGTATACATATATATCTGCTTTGTCATAGTAGGCTCGCTCATTTGCGCTCGGCCATACTAGGCCATGTATCTCGACCAACTGGGCTCGCTCATATGCGCTCGGCCACAGTAGGATCGTCATATAACTTACCATCTGATCAGAGGTTGCCCAATAGGAGCCTGCCCATCGATTATAGCTCGATGATAATGAAAATACTTTTAATAATGTATATATAAACTTCTCTGCTCTCTTGACTGGAAGAAGGAAATACTCAACTAAATATGAAGTCCCGATAAGGAGAATATTATAACTTACAAAACTAAAAAATATATATGCAATTTGCGAGACTAGCAAAATATACGTAAATTTCGGGATATGAATGTCAAATGAAAGAAGAGCTTAGCCTTAACATACCTTTTTCTTGAATTATTTGAATGAATCTGCTTTTGTGAAATTTACACCTGGATTCTTTGATGTTAGAACGAAATCGTGTTTGCCTCTAACGTTTTCTGATTTCAAAGTTCTTGCTTCTAAACGTTACTGTGTTGCTACTCTTTGGCGAAATATAAGATTTGTTGCTTCAAGAAAATGTTACTGTGTTGCTACTCTTTGGCTAAATAGAAGGTTTGTTGTTTCAAGCTTCTTAATCCTTATGAATGAAAATGACTTTATTTAATGCTTGCTTGTCTGATCAAAAGACAAGATAATTTTTTTTGCATTTTTTAAACTAACCATTAAGATAAGACTTACATGTCTCATAACTAAGTCTTATTTGGATAAGGCTTTAGCCACATGGTTTTAATGACCTATGAGTCATTGTTTAGCCATTGTGGCCTTATGCCATGTGGCTTTGGGTTATTTAATTAAATTTTGTCCGCTTATTAGTCAACTGGTAATGTCCTGTTACCCGGTAATTAATCAATTACCCGCATAATTTAAAAATTATCACAAATTACTTAAAATTCTATTTATTTTTAAAATACTTCATATATACTTTATACATTATACTACCGTGGTCATATGGTACCTCGCATGGTACTAGCTTATAATTATCGGATATTATCGCTTGACATAAATAACGTAAGTACATTAACATCAAGATGATCTCATCCCTGAGTCTACGTCGATTAACTGAAAATGAAATTTTAACGTACGAAAACGCGAGACGTAACATCCTTCCCCCCTTAGAGACATTCGTCCCCGAATGTTCAATTCCCCATGTTCTGTATAACTTGGCAGGGTCGTCTTTGTAACAACACCACTACCAATTCTCCTCGTAGAAGCTTAATAATCCAACAACACATAGGACCATAATTATGAATAACGACGATGGCCTCTCATGACCAACGACAATAACCAACGCAAGAATTTATACACGTACCTTATGATTATGATGTCTCAGTCGAATCCTTTTTTGGAGGAGGAAATAAGTAGGGATATCTAGACTTCATGCTTTCCTCGGCCTCCCAAGTCATATCTTCTACATTGTTGCTTCTCCAAAGTACTTTTACGGAGGCTACCTCCTTATTTTGCAGCTTGCGGATTTGTCGGTCTAGGATGGATATCGGAACTTCCTCGTATGATAAGTTCTCTGTAATTTGTACATCATCCGTAGGCACTACTTAGGTAGGATCACCAATGCACTTTCGTAACATAGATACGTGAAAAACTGGATGGACAGACTCCAATTCCGAGGGCAATTCTAACTTATAAGCTACTTGGCCCACTCTCTAAATGATCCTATAAGGCCCAATATACCGTGGGCTAAGCTTGCCTCTCTTGCCAAAACTCATTACACCTTTCATAGGTGACACCTTTAAGAATACCCAGTCATTAACCCCGTACTCTAAATCTCGTCGCCGCACGTCAGAATATGACTTCTGTCGACTCTGAGCTGTCAACAGTCCCGAATAAGCTTTATTATTTCTATGGCCTACTGAACCAGGTTTGGACCATATAACCCAGATTCTCCAACATCAAACCACCCTATGGGAGATCTGCACCTGCGCCTATACAAAGCCTCGTACGGAGCCATCTGGATATTGGAGTGGTAACTGTTATTATATGAAAACTCAATAAGAGGTAGATGTTCATTCCAACTTCTCTTAAAATCCAGCACACATGCTCGCAACATATCCTCGAGCGTCTGAATCGTGCACTCGGCTTGTCCATCTATTTGTGGATGAAAAGCTGTGTTGAGATTCGCCTGAGTTCCTAGACCTTTCTGAAATGACCTCCAAAAATGTGCTATAAACTGGGCCCCACGGTCAAATATAATAGATACGGGTACTTCGTGTAGTCACACTATCTCCTTAATATATAATTTTGCATAATCATATGCTGTATAGGTAGATCTGACCGATAGGAAATGAACTGATTTTGTGAGCCTGTCGACTATCACCCATATGTAATCAAACTTACGATGGGAACGAGGTAAACCTATGATAAAGTCCATGTTAATCGCCTCCCATTTCCATGTCGGGGTCTCTATAGTCTTCATTAGCCCTTCGGGCTTCTAGTGCTCTATTTTCACCTATTGGCAACTAGGGCATTGAGCGACATAGTCAGCAATGTTCTTCTTCATATTGTTCCACCAATACACATCCTTAATGTCATGATACATCTTTGTCGACCCAGGGTGAATGGAATACCATGAATAATGTGCTTCTAGCATAATCTTGTCTCGTAGCCCTGCTACATCTGGAACACACAAACAACCCTTGTATCTGAGAACCCCATCTCCTTTGAGTTCTAACAACAGCTTCTTCTGTTGTGGAACTCGCTCTCTCAACTTGACTAACTCTGGATCCTCGTATTGCCTCTCCTTTACTTCAGCTATGAGAGATGATTTTGCAGTATTTTGGCGTACAACTCCTCCATTGCCAGCGTCCACTAACCGAACCCCCAAACAAGCCAATTGATGAATCTCTCTTGTTAATTGTCTTTTCTCGGACTCTACATGTGCTAAGCTACCCGTAGATCGGCGACTTAAAGCATTTGCTACAACATTAGCTTTCCCTGGATGGTAGAGAATGTTAACATTGTAGTCTTTCAATAACTAAAGCCATCGCCTTTGTTGCAAATTCAACTCTTTTTGCTTGAAGATATATTGCAGGCTCTTATGGTCTGTGAATATATCGAAATGCACACCATATAAGTAATGCTGCCACATCTTAAGTGCATGGACAACCGCAGCTAACTCGAGGTCGTGGGTCGGATAATTCCACTCATGCTTCCTTAACTACCTTGAAGCATATGCAATTACTTTCCCATGTTGCATCAGGACACATCCTAACCCGATACCTGAGGCATCACAATACATGGAATAACCATCTAGACCATCTGGAAGTGCTAGAACTGGTGCTGAGGTCAATATGTTTTTAAGCTCTTGGAAACTCTGCTCACAGGCCTCTGTCCACTGAAACTTAGTTGCTTTCTGCGTCAGCTTTGTTAATGGTGCTGAAAGAGAAGAAAACCCCTCTACAAACCTCCTATAATATCCTGCTAAGCCTAGAAAGCTACGAATCTCTGTCGAAGTGGTAGGTCTAGGCCAGGATTTCACAGCCTCAATCTTCTGAGTGTCTACCTTTCTACCTCCGTCGGATATAATGTGCCCCAAGAATGCTACAGATTTTAACCAGAATTCACACTTAGAAAACTTAGCATACAATTTATTATCACGGAGGGTTTGGAGTACTGCTCGTAGGTGATCCATATGCTCATCCTTTGAACGTGAATAAACCAGAATATCATGAATAAAGACTATCACGAACAGATCCAAATATGGTCGGAATAGGCTATTCATCAAGTCCATAAATATGGCAGGTGCATTCGTCAACCCGAAGGACATAACAAGAAACTCAAAGTGGCCATATAGGTTCCTAAAGGCGGTCTTGGGAATATTTTTCTCCCGAACTTTGACCTGGTGGTACCCCGACATCAAATCTATCTTTGAAAAGCATCTAGCTCCCTGCAACTGATCAAACAAGTCATCTATCCTTGGAAGGGGTACTTATTCTTAATAGTTACCTTGTTCAGTTGCCTATAGTTGATACACATCCTTAGGGATCCGTCTTTTTTCGTACAAACAATACCGATGCACCCCAAGGTGAGGTACTGGGTCTGATAAACCTTTCTCTAGTAAATCTTTTAATTACTCCTTCAACTCCTTCAATTCGGCAGGTGCCATTCTATACGGAGGGATGGATATTGGTTGTGTTCCCGGAAGCAAATCGATGCCAAAATCAATCTCTCGCTCTAGAGGAATACCTGGAAGCTCATCTGGAAATATATCCATGTACTCCTTTACTACTGGAATAGACTGAAGTGTCGGTTTCTCAACATTTGCATCTTTAACTCGCACAATATGATAAATGCACCCTTTTGCGATCATTTTCCTTACCTTTAGATAGGAAATAAACCTTCCTCTGGGTGTCGCTGTATTACCTACCCATTCTAGGACTGGCTTACCCGGAAAATGAAATCTAGCTGTCTTTGCTCGACAATCAACTGTGGCATAACAAGCTGCCAACCAGTCCATGCCCATGATAGCATCGAAATCCAACATCTCTAGTTCAACTAGGTCGGCTGAGGTTTGACGACCACAAATTGTTATCGTACAACCTCGATAAACGCGTCTAGTGATAATTGATTCTCCAATCAGTGCAGATACCGCAAAAGGATCACTTAGTATTTCAGGCACTATGCCACATTTCCATGCGACAAATAGGGTAACATATGATAAAGTAGATCTTGGGTCTATCAAGGCATAAACATTGTGAGAATAAATGGTCAACATACCTATCACAATGTCTGGTGAGGACTTTTGGTCCTGTCGACCTACTAACACATAGATACAATTCTGGTTACTACCTGAACTGGACCCTCTACCTCTACCTCGACCTCTACCAGCCGAAGACTGAGACTCGTCCCGTGAAGGATTCACGGACATAGCTGATCCTGTTACTGAATTCGCTGGTTGCGCCATACCCCCAGAATCTTTATTTGGGCAATCTCGCATAATATGTCGTGGACATCCACATGTATAACAAGTATCAGAATCGGCTCGGCATTGGCCCAAATGTCCTTGATCGTAAATGGCACATCGCGGCTGAAATGACCTTGTCTATCTCAAACCTCATTGTTGCTGCAAACTTGACGCCTGGGAGCTCTCACCTGGTCCTGACTGATTATAGCAGTCATACTTGTAACCCTGTAGCTGAGGTGGCGGAGGTCTAGGTGGCCATTTGAAGTACTAGGGCATGCAGCTCCCCTGAGACCGCTCTTGAGACCTGGCAAATCTTGTCCTCTTATGTTGCCCTGACACAGTCCTCTTCATACTCTGCTGTTGACACCTACCGCTCTCTATATTCTGCGCAAATGCCTGAATCCACGAGATATCCATACTATCCTGTAATACAGCGGTGGCACACACCTCGGTCAACTCTAGGGCCAACCCCGCTATAAACCTATGGATTCTATCTCGCATAGTAGCAACTATGGATGATGCATATCTTGCCAATGAGTCAAAACGGAGACTATATTCTCTAACACTCATATTGCCCTACTTGAGGGCTAAACTGATCGAGTCGGGCCTGTCAGATTTCTCGTGGTAAGTACTAGTCAAGGAATGCATCTGAAAATTCTCCCAAATAGCAGGAGGTGCGTCACATCCCCTGGACCTTTCCCGCCCCTCATACCAAAGGATGGCTATATTTCGTAGTGGAAAAGCTGCTAACTCAACTGCCTCTTTCTTCGTGGCATGCATAACCCGAAAGATCCTATGAAGCTGATCTATAAAATCATGTGGGTCCTCCCTCTGATCTATCCCCGTGAACTCTGGGGGATTCAAAGCAATAAATTCTCGGACCCTTGAACTCCTAGATCCCTCAGAAGGTCCTGCACTAGCGGATGCCCTAGCCTGTTGCTGGGTAGCTACCAACTATGCCAACAAATGCACCGCACTCCTCAAGTACTGATCTGATGGAAGCAGAGGGGGAACTGGATGTGCGGTCTCCCTAGGAATCTCCTCAGGTGGCGGAGGAGCCGGTAATCGCTGGGTAGAGGTCTCTCCCTGCGACTCTGATTGGGCCCCATCTATTGGGGTACCCTGGTACTCCCCTCACCTACTACTGGTTCCCTCCTCTAACTAGTCGTAGTCTTCCTAGTTATCGCCATCTATGCATGCAAATGTCAACACGTAAGTTTAACTCAATTTTTCCATAAATCAGTGCTACAGCACGATTTAGATTTGAAAGAAGGGTAACCAACTCCTAGATGCCCTGTAGTCTTTTGCTTATATAATGTGGTGAACCACACATTTATAAACAAGATCCTACTAGACATGGCTTGTAGACTCCCTAGGACAGAACTGCTTTGATACCACTTTTGTCATGCCCCAACCTTAGGGGTGAGACCGGCACTCAGTGCCTCAACTATCCTTACGTATCACTTGTGACTCAGAGACTCTGAAAATGTAATGTCATATTTTTGACCATGGGCCACATTACAAGATAATGTGCGATGCAAAATATCAAACTAAATAGAGACTAATGCTGACTAACCGTCAACATAAAGTTGGGTCGGCAAGGCCGTCATAATTACTACAGCTGACAAGCCAACAAAATATACATACAGGGCCTATAATCCCAACATATTGTACTAACTGACATAATTTATCTACAAGCCTCTACTGATAGATGTACTACGATCAGAACAGGGGCCTGACCTCCCCATAACCTATCTACATATATACATAAGATATACACCACACTGCTAGACCCGGCAACTCCAAAAGAAGGGAGCTTACCGATAAAACTGAACTCGGGCAACACCTACTGAGGAGGTCTACACGTCTATCTATCTGAACCTGTATGCATGAAATGCAGCACCCCCAGAAAGGGACGTCAGTATGAAATAATGTACCGAGTATGTAAGGCAATATACTGAAGCTGAAACTGAACTGATAATATAATAACTAAGAACAATTGGGAGTCAAAGAAAATCTGAAGATATGCTCATCTGCTAATACTGACTCAATTCTCTCAATATAGTGAGTAAAATAGTTGTCCGGACCTATAATGCTCGGTATACATATATATCTGCTCTGCCGTAGTAGACTCGCTCATATGTGCTCGGCCATACTAGGCTATTTATCGACCAACTGGGCTCACTCATATACGCTCGGCCACAGTAGGATCGTCATATAACTTACCATCTGATCAGAGGTTGCCCAATAGGGGCCTACCATCGATTATAGCTCGATGGTAATGACATACTTTTAATAATATAATAAAAATACTTTTAATACTATATATATAAACTTCTCTGCTCTCTTGACTGGAAGAAGGAAATACTCAACTGAATATGAAGTCCCGATAAGGAGAACATTATAACTTACAACACTAGAAAAATATACGCAATTTGCGAGACTAGCAAAATATACGTAAATTCTGGGATATGAATGTATTGACGAGATCATGCCAAATGAAAGAAAAGCTTAGCCTTAACATACTTTTTCTTGAATTATTTGAACGAATCTACTGTTGCGAAATTTACACCTGAATTCTTTGACATTAGAACGAAACCGTGTTTGCCTTTAACGTTTTCTGATTTCAAAGTTCTTGCTTCTGAACGTTACTATGTTGCTACTCTTTGGCAAAATATAAGATTTGTTGCTTCAAGAAAACGTTACTGTGTTGCTACTCTTTGGCTAAATAGAAGATTTGTTGTTTCAAGCTTCTTAATTCTTATGAATGAAAATGACTTTCTTTAATGCTTGCTTGTCTGATCAAAAGACAAGATAATTTTTTTGCATTTTTTAAACAAACCATTAAGATAAGACTTACATGTCTCACAACTAAGTCTTATTTGGATAAGGCTTTAGCCACATGGCTTTAATGACCTATGAGTCATTGTTTAACCATTGTGGCTTTATGCCATGTGGCTTTGGGTTATTTAATTAAATTTTGTCCGCTTATTAGTCAATTGGATAATGTCCTGTTACCCGGTAATTAATCAATTACCCGCATAATTTAAAAATTATCACAAATTACATAAAATTCTATTTATTTTTAAAATACTTCATATATACTTTATACATTATACTATCGTGGTCATATGATACCTCGCATGGTACTAGCTTATAATTATCGGGTATTATCGCTTGACATAAATAACGTAAGTACATTAACATCAAGATGATCTCATCCCCGAGTCTACGTCGGTTAACTGAAAATGAAATTTTAATGTATGAAAACGCGAGACGTAACACTTTCATTTACCCTAAGTCCCTAACCCTATTATTTCCTCTACCCATTCTTCAGCACCGCTTTTCTCGTATTTAATTAGAAAAGGAGGTGCTAGTATAGTCTACAAAGGGGTAATGCCGAGTGGAGAACATGTTACCGTTAAAAGGTTGTTGGCTATGAGCAGGGGTTCCTCTCATGATCATGGGTTCAATGCAGAGATACAGTCTCTTGGGAGGATCAGACACATGCATATTGTTAGGTGACTAGGATTTTGCTCGAATCATGGGACAAATCTATTGGTCTATGAGTACATGCCTAATGGGAGCCTTAGGGAAATGCTTCATGGCAAGAAAGGTAGTCATTTACATTGGGATACCAGGTATAAGATAGCAGTGGAGGCTGCGAAGGGTTTTTGCTATCTCTATCATGATTGCTCTCCTTTGATCCTCCATCGTGATGTGAAATCAAGCAATATTCTGCTGGGCTCTAACTTTGAAGCACATGTTGCTGATTTTGGACTTGCTAAGTTCTTGCAAGATTCAGGGACATCAGAATGCATGTCTTCCATTGTTGATTCTTATGGTTACATTGCTCCAGGTATTTTATATAAGCCTTCATATGATATCCCTTACTTTAGTTTCGTTGCATGTGCCTGTTGACACAATTTTTATGTTATAAACGGTGTTCATTTTATTTTAGCTTCTTTTTATCCATATTAGTTAGGCGTGTTTATAGCGATATACTTTTTGTGGAATCCCGCAAATTTTCTTATTGGTGTAATCGATAACCGAATCGATAAGCCCCAAAAATCGATAAATCAAAATTGAAAAAAATCGAAAGCTTATTGAAACGATAACGATAAGCATATGTACAAATCGATAATTGATAAGTAATTATCGATAAGGGTCAAAATCGAATCGATAAATCGAATGCACACCCTTACTCCCGGTTGCGGGAATAGATCAAAATATCATCAATGAAGACTATCACGAATGAATCCAAGTAAGGCTTGAACACTTGGTTCATCAAATCCATAAAAGTTGATGGGGCATTGGTCAACCCAAATGACATCACCAAGAACTCATAATGCCCGTACCGAGTGCGGAAAGCTATCTTAGGGACATCGGATGCCCTAATCCTCAACTGATAGTAGCTAGATCCAAGTCAATCTTCGAAAATACCTTGGCACCCTGAAGCTGATCAAACAAATCATCAATCCTCGGCAATGGATACTTGTTCTTGATTGTAACCTTGTTCAACTGTCGGTAATCTATACACATCCTCATCGATCTGTCTTTCTTCTTAACAAACAATATCGGTGCATCCCAAGGCGAGACACTAGGTCTAATGAAATCTTTATCAAGCAAGTCTTGCAACTGCTCCTTCAATTCTTTCAACTCAGGCGGTGCTATACGATACGACAAAATAGAAATGGGCTGGGTGCTCGGAGCCAAATCAATGCAGAAGTCAATGTCCCTGTCGAGTGGCATACCCGGCAGGTTTGAAGGAAATACCTCAGGAAACGCACGAACAATAGGCACAGAATCCATAGAAGGAACTTCGGCACTAGAATCACGAACATATGCCAAATAGGCCAAACACCCCTTCTTGTCCATTCATCGAGCCTTCATATATGAGATAACACTATGGGTAGAATGACCAAGAGTCCCTCTCCACTCTAAACGAGGTAAACCCGGCAAGGCTAAGGTCACAGTCTTGGCATGACAGTCCAAGATAGTGTGGTATGGTGATAACTAGTCCATCCCCAATATGACATCAAAATCAACCATATCCAAAAGTAATAGATCTACTCGGGTCTCAAGACCCCCAATCACAACTATATATGAACGATGAATACGATCTACCACAATAGAATCACCCACCTGTGTAGACACATATACATGAGCACTCAAAGAATCACTAGGCATAACCAGATACTGTACAAAATAAGATGACATATAGGACTATGTAGATCCCGGATCAAATAAAATTGAAGCATCTCTACTACAAACCAGAACAGTACCTATGATAACTACATCGGAAGCCTCAGCCTCAAGCTTGTCTAGAAGAGCATAACATCGGGGCTGAACCCCACCACTCTAAACTACATCTCTGGGACGGCCTCCTATTGGATGGCCTCTACCTCTAGTAGCCTGACCTCCACCTCTAATACCTCTACCTCTACCTCTAGCACCTCTACCTCCACATCTAGCTGGCTGGGCGGGCGGTGGAATACTCGGTGCCTGAACCATGGCACGGGAACCCTGATGCTGAGAGCTGCTCGGTGCTTTAGGGCAAAATCTAGCAATATACCCGTATCGCCACATGTATAACAAGCCCTCGACGGCTGAGACTATTGACCCTAAAGGCCTGAATAACCACTCTGAAAACTCTGGAGCGGAGGTGCATTGATAGGAGCTGGCAGTGCACTGTAGGGCAACTGATCAGAATACTATATAGAGAACCACGACCACCTGGAGCACTATGAGAAGCCTGAAGTGCTGAATGAAACGGCCTGGGAGGATGGCCCCTACCAAAATAATCTCTGCCTACAAACGAGGCACCACTGAACCTACCAGAATGACAAGGTCTCTTGTCAGACCCCTAACCACCCCCCTGCGATAGAACCATCTCAACTCTCCTGGCCATATTGGCCGCATCCTGAAAAGAAATCTCAATCCCCGTCTCCTTAGCCATATGCAATCTAATAGGTTGAACGAGTCCCTCAATGAACCTCCCCACTCTCTCTCTCTCTCTCTCTCTCTCTTAGTGGGAAGTATAATAAGAGCATGACAGGCCAAGTCTATAAATCTAGTCTTGTAGTGAGTAACAGTCATAGAACCCTACTGGAGACGCTCAAACTGCCTCTCGTAGTTCTCCCTCTGAGTGATAGGAAGAAACTTCTCCAAAAATAGCTGAGAAAACTGATCCCAAGTCAAAGCTAGTGACCCAACTGGTCTAGGCAAACAATAATCTCTCCACCAAGTCTTGACGGATCCAGACAAACGAAAAGCAACAAAGTTGACCCCATTGGTCTCCACTATCCCCATGTCCCTAAGAACCTCATGACAACTGTCTAAATAATCCTGGGGATCCTCAGAAGATGCACCGCTGAAAGTGGTAGTGAAGAGCTTGGCAAACCAGTCCAATCTCCACAAGGCATCATTAGACATAGTTGTTCCATGACCGGTCTGAGCTATCACACCCGGCTAAACTGCTCCAACTGACTGAGCTGTTGGAGTCTGAAACTGGGGAGCCAACTGCTTCGGAGTGCGGGTAGCAGGAGTCTGGGCTCCTCCTCCAGCCTGAGAGACGGCTGCTGCTACAGGAAGCAAACCTGCCCAGGTGACACTCTCCATAAGGCCCACTAGACGGACCAGAGCATCCTGGAGTACTGGGGTAGTAATGAACCCCTCTAGGACCTGAGCTGGACCCACCGGAACTGCTTGGGCCGGAACTTCATCATCAAACTCAACTTGAGACTCTGCCGCTGGTGCTACTACTCTGGGCGGAGCTTTGTCCCTGCCTCGACCTTGCCCTCTGCCCCTCGTGGGAGCTGGTGTTGGGGGATCGGGCTGCTGATCAGTAGATGAGGAAGTGTTGTTCTTGCCACCTGCAAAAGAACAGAATAGAAATTCAATTAGCATTGAGAAACCAAATCACACGACAGGAAAGAATAGATGTGAAGTTTTTCCTAACTTTGTAGCCTCTAGGGATAAATACAGGCATCTTTGTACCGATCCCCCAGACTCTACTAAGCTTGTCCGTGAATTGTGAGACCTAAGTAACCTAGAGCTCTGATACCAACTTGTTACGACCCGGATTTCACACCCTCGGAGGTCATGATGGCGTCTACTAATGAAACCTAGGTAAGCCAATTGTTCCAATTTCTTAACCTTTTCTTATATTTTAATCCAACAAACATCATAAAAATAGCAAAATTAAATAAGCGAAAGAAATAAAATGTAACAGTTTAATATTAATACCAATACAATTCCATAAACTAGAAAGCTACCCAGATCTGGTGTCACAATTTCACAGATGGTCTAAGAGTACTACAAATAAGGGTCCGAAAGGTAAATACAAGTTGTTTCAAAAATACATAGGAGAAACGGTATAGAAAGATAGAAGGAGACGCCAGGGCCTGCGGACACCTGTAGGACTACCTCGGGTCACCTGAATGGACTGAAGACAACACCCTCACTGCGATCCAAAAGCTGCAGCATCGGGGTCTGCACACAGTGCAGAGTGTAGTATCAGCACAACCGATCTCATATGCTGGTAAGTGCATAGCCTAACCTCGGCGAAGTAGTGATGAGGCTAGGATAGGACTACCAAATAAACATGTGCAGTTAAATCATATACATCGAAAAAATAAAGGCAGAAATGTACAGTTAAGGATAGGAGGGGGAAACATGTTGCGGGGAACATCAAGTAATAACAGAAGAACATCATATAAATATAAGGAACACTAAAGTTCAATTATCGATAAGAATTAGAAATAAAAGACAAATGCACGGCATCACCCTTCGTGCTTTTACTCTTGTCCTCACCATAATATCAATAAAATCGGCAAAGCATCACCCTTCGTGCTTTTACCTCACATAATCATGACACGGAATGATACATCGTGCATTATCACTCATATCATGGCACGGAATGGTACATCGTGCGGCACGGCATCACCCTTCGTGCTTTTACCTCACAATATCAGCACGACATCACCCTTCATGCATTAACACTCTCAAAGAAAACATACACGACATCACCCTTCGTGCTTTACACTCCCTCACCCAATCAACAATCACAAAGCAATTTGGGCAAGGAAAATCAACAATATTTCAAATAAATCCCGGCAAGAGAGATAATATCAAAAGCAATAACATCCCGGTAAGGGAGACAAATATAAAACCTTTTCTCTTTACCACAATTTCTTCACAACTCATTTCTCAACTTGAGCCAATGCTCTGCAATGATCAATTACCAATAATACTTCCACAAGTATTGTTCAACAATAGAAATCATCATATAAAGCATGAATAATACGAAACAGAGTCACATTAGTCATAGTATAAAACTCACAGGCATGTTTGACACCAACGTATAGATACTCGTCACCATGCCTATGCGTCGTACTCAACAACTAACACGTAGCAAATAAGACACGACTCTTAATCCCTCAAGCTAAGGTTAGACCAAACACTTACCTCGATGTCACGAACACAATTCAAGCCTCAACTACCGCTTTACCTCTTGATTCCACCACTAATTCGCTCGTATCTAGCCACAAGTTACTTAATTATATCAATAAGTGCTAAATGAATCAATTCTAATGCATGAAAATAGGTTTTCTAAAGTTTTTCCCAAAAGTCAAAAATCGACCCCGGGCCCACATGGTCAAAACCCGAGGTTCAAACCAAAACTTGATTACCCATTCACCCACGAACCCAAATATATAATTTGTTTTGAAATCGGACCTCAAATCGAGGTCCAAATCATCAAAATTTGAAAAAACGTAAGTTCTACCCAAAACACCCAATTTCCCCCATGAAAACCCTTGATTTTGAGTTGAAATCATGTGAAAAGATGTTACCCAATAAACTAGAAAGCTACCCAGATCTGGTGTCACAATTTCACAGATGGTCTAAGAGTACTACAAATAAGGGTCCGAAAGGTAAATACAAGTTGTTTCAGAAATACATAGGAGAAACGGTATAGAAAGATAGAAGGAGACGCCAGGGCCTGCGGACGTCTGCAGGACTACCTCGGGTCGCCTGAATGGACTGAAGACAACACCCTCACTGCGATCCAAAAGCTGCAGCATCGGGGTCTGCACATAGTGCAGAGTGTAGTATCCGCACAACCGATCCCATGTGTTGGTAAGTGCCTAGCCTAACCTCGGCGAAGTAGTGATGTGGCTAGGACAGGACTACTAAATAAACATGTACAGTTAAATCATATACATCAAAAAAATAAAGGCAGAAATGTACAGTTAAGGATAGGAGGGGGAAACATGTTGCGGGGAACATCAAGTAATAACAGAAGAACATCAGATAAATATAAGGAACACTAAAGTTCAATTATCAATAAGAATTAGAAATAAAAAACAAATGCACGGCATCACCCTTCGTGCTTTTACTCTTGTCCTCACCATAAAATCAATAAGTGCTAAATGAATCAATTCTAATGCATGAAAATAGGTTTTCTAAAGTTTTTCCCAAAAGTCAAAAATCGACCCCGGGCCCACATGGTCAAAACCCGAGGTTCAAACCAAAACTTGATTACCCATTCACCCATTCACCCAAATATATAATTTGTTTTGAAATCGGACCTCAAATCGAGGTCCAAAACATCAAAATTTGAAAAAACCTAAGTTCTACCCAAAACACCCAATTTCCCCCATGAAAACCCTTGATTTTGAGTTGAAATCATGTGAAAAGATGTTACCCAATAAACTAGAAAGCTACCCAGATCTGGTGTCACAATTTCACAGATGGTCTAAGAGTACTACAAATAAGGGTCCGAAAGGTAAATACAAGTTGTTTCAGAAATACATAGGAGAAACGATATAGAAAGATAGAAGGAGACGCCAGGGCCTGCGGACTCCTGCAGGACTACCTCGGGTCGCCTGAATGGACTGAAGACAACACCCTCACTGCGATCCAAAAGCTGCAGCATCGGGGTCTGCACACACTGCAGAGTGTAGTATCAGCACAACCGATCCCATGTGCTGGTAAGTACCTAGCCTAACCTCGGCGAAGTAGTGATGAGGCTAGGACAGGACTACCAAATAAACCTGTGCAGTTAAATCATATACATCGAAAAAATAAAGGCAGAAATGTACAGTTAAGGATAGGAGGGGGAAACATGTTGCGGGGAACATCAAGTAATAACAGAAGAACATCAGATAAATATAAGGAACACTAAAGTTCAATTATCAATAAGAATTAGAAATAAAAGACAAATGCACGGCATCACCCTTCGTGCTTTTACTCTTGTCCTCACCATAAAATTAATAAAATCGGCAAAGCATCACCCTTCGTACTTTTACCTCACATAATCATGACACGGAATGATACATCGTGCAT
This sequence comes from Nicotiana sylvestris, assembly GCF_000393655.2. Taxonomy (NCBI): domain Eukaryota; kingdom Viridiplantae; phylum Streptophyta; class Magnoliopsida; order Solanales; family Solanaceae; genus Nicotiana; species Nicotiana sylvestris. The sequence goes on from NC_091059.1 coordinate 188,204,022, forward strand.
TATCACTCATATAATGGCACGGAATGGTACATCGTGCGGCACGACATCACCCTTCGTGCTTTTACCTCACAATATCGGCACGACATCACCCTTCATGCATTAACACTCTCAAAGAAAACATACACGACATCACCCTTCGTGCTTTACACTCCCTCACCCAATCAAGAATCACAAAACAATTTGGGCAAGGAAAATCAACAATATTTCAAATAAATCCCGGCAAGAGAGATAATATCAAAAGCAATAACATCCCGGTAAGGGAGACAAATATATAAACCTTTTCTCTTTACCACAATTTCTTCACAACTCATTTCTCAACTTGAGCCAATGCTCTGCAATGATCAATTACCAATAATACTTCTACAAGTATTGTTCAACAATAGAAATCATCATATAAAGCATGAATAATACGAAATAGAGTCACATTACTCATAGTATAAGACTCAAGGGCATGCTTGACACCAACGTATAGATACTCGTCACCATGCCTATGCGTCGTACTCAACGACTAACACGTAGCAAATAAGACACGACTCTTAATCCCTCAAGCTAAGGTTAGACCAAACACTTACCTCGATGTCACGAACACAATTCAAGCCTCAACTACCGCTTTACCTCTTGATTCCACCACTAATTCGCTCGTATCTAGCCATAAGTTACTTAATTATATCAATAAGTGCTAAATGAATCAATTCTAATGCATGAAAATAGATTTTCTAAAGTTTTTCCCAAAAGTCAAAAATCGACCCCGGGCCCACATGGTCAAAACCCGAGGTTCAAACCAAAACTCGATTACCCATTTACCCACGAACCCAAATATATAATTTGTTTTGAAATCGGACCTCAAATCGAGGTCCAAATCATCAAAATTTGAAAAAACCTAAGTTCTACTCAAAACACCCAATTTTCCCCATGAAAACCCTTGATTTTGAGTTGAAATCATGTGAAAAGATGTTAAAGATTAAAGAAAATGAGTTAGAAATGACTTACAGTCGATTTGGAAGAGTAGTTGTCTTTGAAAAATCGCCCAAAGGTGTTTAGGTTTTGAGAAGGTTTGAAAAATGGATGAAAATGCCTCCAAGTCTGAGTTAACTAGTCTCTGATGTCGCAATTGCGACGAGAGTTCGCAATTGCGAACCCCTTCAGGACCTGCTATCTTCGCATTTACGAAGAATAAGTTGCATTTGCGAAGAATAAGTTGCATTTGCGACTCTGGCCATTTTTTCGCATTTGCGATGAATTGGTTGCATTTGCGATCAAGGCCTACCTAGTCCATCTTTGCATTTGCGATAAAGCTTCGCATTTGTGAGCTAGACTTCACAATTGAAGCCTGCAGGCCTGCAACACACCAACAATTTCCTAAGTTAAAAACACTCTGTGGCCTATCCAAAACTCACCCGAGCCCTCGGGGCTCCAAACCAACACATGTACGCAAGTCCAAAAACATCATACGGACTTGCTCATGCGATAAATAACATCAATAACTATGAATTTAGCATCAAAATTAGAGAAAAATCTCATGAACTCTTAAGTCCCATTTTTAACAACCGATGGTCCGATTCACGTCATATCAAGTCTGTTTCTTACCAAATTTTACAGTCTCAACTTAAATACCATGTAAGACCTGCATCCAGCTCCGAAACCAAAATACGGGTCCGATACCATCAAATTCAAACACATTCAAATTTCTGAAAACTCTTATAATTTTAGTTAATAATTTTCTTCAAAAATTTATTTCTCGGGCTTGGGACCTCGGAATTCGATTCCGGGCATACGCCTAAGTCCCATATTTTCCTACGGACCCTCCGGGATCATCAAATCACGGGTCCGGGTCCGTTTACCCAAAATGTTGATCAAAGTCAACTTAAATTTATTTTAAAAGCAAAGTTTATCATTTTTCACAGATTTTCATAATGGCTTTCCGGATACATGCCCGGACTGCGCACATAAATCAAGGCGAGACAAAAAGAGATTCTTAAGGCCTCGGAACACAAAATTTATTTTCAAAATAAGAAGTTCATCACAAGATGTTATACATGACCTACCTTCCATTCATGTTTATATATTAGACACATGCTTAGGGATGTTCGACAGGTAAGACTCGGACACTCGTGCTTATATATATATATATAGTGCAACTCATGCTGTGTAATGTTGCTAATATTGAATTTTGAAGCCAATTGTCAAGGGGAATCTTGAGATTTGATCTCTTTTTGGGATAAGTTTCCTTCTAGAGGAAAATCAATTGCACTAATAATAATTAGTGTCAAATTTTAATACAGAAATAAATCTCTTGTTGACCAATTCACATAGTGCAACTGATTAATTTTGACGCAAATATATCCAATAGCTAGTTATTTATAATTTGAATCTTGTATGCTCCCATAGTTTATAGCGCCTAGTAATAGTTAGAAACTTAGAATTAACCGAAGAGAAAGCATGTTATTGTATGTATGATGTATCTTATTTCAAATTGAACATAATAGATTAGAAGAAAACATCATCATTCATCACTAATTAGATTATCGGTTTTCCCCTATATATATATATATATATATATATACCCTACAGACTAATGATTCAAATCTTTAAAAGATTGGGAAGAAGAGATGAACAAAGTGAAGTAAAAAAAAGTATAAAAAGGGTAATTTCAGTTCATAATTTAGATAATACTGTAACTATACAGGTCTATAGAATAAGAGAGAGAGAGAGAGAGAGTACCGAGTAGGATTTTTACAACATAAGAGTTTAATCACAAGAAATGTTTTATGTCTATTAATATATATTATGGGTTCGATCCATCTGCATAGCTATAACTGGCTTATCTAAAGTTTTGATTAGATTTGGGGGAACTATCTTTTTATTATACATCTTGTGCATCCGGAATCTACTAAAGCTAATGTTTCTATTTCGTCTACCTTAATTGTTATGCCTATACAATTTTCGTAATCTTGAGGAATGTACCCATAATTTTGAAAGAAATAAAGGATTAGATAATAATCAGTGTTTTATATGCAAATGGTACTCTAGTAGAAATAAAAGCGCTAAATGTAAATTATGCTATTTAGAGGGATGTATTTCATGTATAGAAAAAGATTTCGAAACAAAATAAATAAAAAAGAAAAATACCAAGAGATAAATAATTTTACTATGAATTTGAGAATAATGACACTGAAAGCTAGAGTAAATGAATTAGAAAAAAGAATACAAAAATGAAAAAGGGAAAAGAGAAATTGGATTAAGTATACAAATATTTTCTTGAAAGACTATTTTTTGAAAGTTAATAAGTATTACTTATAGTACATATGATGACAAATTGACAATCTAGTGCATTATAATACTCCATTTGGTTCAATTTATGTAAATTTATTTGATTGAACACAGAGTTTAAGAAAAAAAAATTTGAACTTGTGGTGCAAAATGAGGCACATATATTTTGTATGGCTATAAGTCATTGCATAAAGGTACTCCCTTCGTCTCAAATTAGCTGTCGTATTTCTCTTTTACACACTCTTTAAGAAAATACTAGTTAGAAGTTTTTAGCTATTTTACCCTTATTTATATCTTAAAATATAATTTCTCTTCATTGAATATATTCTCCATTTATATGATATCTTTATCTTAAAGAACAATTACTATTAAGGGTAAAATTTGAAAAAAATAATTACTTTTGTCTTGAAATTCTAAAATCATAAATAATTTGAGATAACTATTTTTAGTAATCACGAAAGATAATTTGTGATGGAGGGAATAAATTATTTTCAAATATAGAAAGATGTCATTCTTTTTTGTATGGACTAAAAAAAATAGATTCATAAATTAAAATGGGGATCACGTTGTAAAATAAAAAAGAAAAAGAAAAAGAAAAAAGAACGGTCTTAAATGAGGCTAAAAGTTAAAAGTGAGAGGCCACATACGTAATACTCTCATATTTCAAGGGGTTAACTACAAATAACTTTACAAGAGAAGGCCCCAGCAGGAAAACTCTCCTAAAAAATAAGAAGCGGAAAGAGCAGCAGATCGTACGTCTCTTCAAATTGTCTGTGCCTCTGCCCCTAATTTGGGGATAGGCCAAAGTTAGGGTTTTTACAGATCTCAGCAACCAAAAGTCAACAAGTCCATTCTTTTTACACAGAATTTTGGAGCTTTTCTAATTCTTGGTTTATTGATAGAATTAGAATTGAATTGTTTATGCTCTCATTGAAGTGTATGTTAGGGCATTATTAGTGGGCTATCTGAGCTGCCAATGCAAATTGAATTGAAATCTGAGAGTCTTTCGGTTGTTTTTGGAATACCGAAAAAGTTAAAGGTGTAAAGTTCATCAATGTCTTGGGCAAGTCCAGAAGATATCTATCTCTCTACTTCTCTTGCAAGCTATCTTGACAGTGAGTTTTTTTTTATCAACGATCTATTTCCTGCCGTGATTAAGCTGTTTATGTTATTAAAGTTTTGTACTTGTTGTTTGTGTTCAAAATTTGCTCTTGCTAAATTTTGCTGATGTTCTTGCTATGTTCTTTTAGGATGTTTAATAGTATTCGATTGTTACTGTTAGCGGAAACGTAAAAGAAAGAACACAAGATTTAACGTGGTTCAGATCAAAATAATCCTACGTCCACCAGAGAACAGTTGCCTTTTTAATATTAACAAAGGAAGGGGAGAGTTCCCAATTACACTTAAGAGAATTTCTCTCTTAACTCTCTACTCACTACAATGTGTTGTATTATTTTTGGGATGGTTTCTACAAATGAAGGAGTGCATCTATTTATAGAGGTAAAGACCTCCTCTTGATGTCATTGGTGACATCAAACTACCTCCTCTTGATGTCATGGGTGACATCAAAGGAGGAAGCTTCCTCCTAGCATCCACACCAACTCTTTCCACCAACTCTTCCAATTGGCATGCCATTGTTGACTAAACATAAACCAACACCTTCAATCTCCACCTTGGTTTGCGTTTCGAGCGTGCGTGTGAACAACTCTGGCCAAAACTTCTAAGCTTACTGGGCAACCCCGTTGTAAGAAACAAGAAGAATCAAACCATTGTTGAACATACCACCTCCACCTAACAACTGTTCTCTTCGGAGTTGCATCAGTTGATGCACACCCCCGCCAAGTCCTTGCAGTGTGCAAACTTAGCGAGTGGGACTATCTTGGTCAACATATCTGCAGCATTATCGTCTGTGATAACCTTCACGACCTTGATAGTTCCCTCTTCAACAACATCTCGAATAAAATGAAATCTGACATCAATGTGTTTAGTGCGCTCATGAAATCTCTGATTTTTCATTAGATGAATAGCACTCTGACTATCACATCTAAGAGTTGATTCCAGCTGAACCAAACTCAATTCCGCTACTAAACTTTTCAACCAGATAGCTTCCTTTACCGCCTCCGCTGCTGCCATGTATTCTGCTTCTGTCGTAGACAAAGCGACAATCGACTGCAAAGTCGACTTCCAACTGACGGCACTGCCAACGAGGGTAAAGATGTATCCAGTTGTGGACCTTCTTCTGTCAAGATCTCCTGCATAGTCAGAATCTACATAACCGAGAATTGAAATACCTCCACCACTTTTTCGAAAGGTCAGACCAACACCAGAAGCTCCTTTGAGATATCTCAATATCCACTTGACAGCTTCCCAATGCCTCTTTCCTGGGCTGGACATGTATCTACTTACCACACTTACAGATTGAGCAATATCTGGACGTGTGCATACCATAGCATACATAATGCTACCAACTGCACTGGCATAAGGAATCTTTGACATATGCTCCACCTCATCCTCGGACTGAGGCATTTGTAACTCTGAAAGTTTAAAATGAGGAGCTAATGGTGTACTTACAGGCTTGCACGTATGCATATTGAATCTCTTGAGAACCCTTTCAATATACCTCTTCTGAGAAAGATGTACAACACCGTCTTCTCTTGAAATCTCCATACCAAGGATTTTCTTTGCAGCTCCTAAATCCTTCATGTCAAATTCCTTACTCAACAGTTTCTTCAAAGCATTTATCTCTGTAATGTTGTTAGCAGCAATAAGCATATCATCAACATACAATAGTAAATAAATCATTGAGTTACCAGACATCTTCTTGTGATACACACAGCTATCAAATGCACTCCTTGAGAATTCATGTGTAGTCATGAATGCATCAAACCTCTTGTACCACTGTCTAGGGGATTGCTTCAAACCATACAAAGACTTCTTTAGTTGGCATACGTGATCTTCTTTTCCCTCAGCTAGGAAACCTTCAGGCTGATCCATATAGATTGTCTCTTCTAGATCACCGTGTAAGAAAGCAGTTTTGACATCAAGCTGTTGAAGCTCCAAGTCAAATTGGGCAACCAATGCTAGTAGCACGCGAATTGAGCTATGCTTCACGACTGGAGAGAAAATCTCATTGTAGTCAATTCCCTCCTTCTGACTGAATCCTTTTGCAACCAATCTCGCCTTGAACCTAGCATCTTCCACTTCAGGAATTCCCTCTTTCTTTCGGTAGACCCACTTGCATCCAACTGTCCTCTTCCCCTTTTGTCTTTTCACTAAGACCCATGTCTGATTCTTGTGAAGAGACTCCATCTCTTCAGTCATGGCTAACCGCCATTGTACAACATCTTTGCAAGAAGTTGCTTGAATATACGAGGAGGGCTCCAGATCCTTAATCTCTTCTTGTGCAGCTACGAACGCCTATGCAATCAAGTTTGCTTGATCTATAAGGCGTTCCGGTTCTCGTGTCTGCCTCTTCTCCCTCCCCTTTGCAATTGTGTATGGTTCATTGACAGCAAGTTCTTCAAGGTCTACATCTTCTGACTCATCTTTAACCTGAGTCTCTTGATCCTTTTCCTTGGCAAGCTCCACCGGAAGCTCCACCTGCTCGTCGTTCTTGTTTCCTGAAAACTCCACGGAAACTTTACGGGGATCAAGTATAGAGGATTCATCAAAGGTGACATCTCTACTAACTATAAATTTGAGTAAAGACAAACACCAAAGTTTGTACCCTTTTACTCCATCCACATACCCTACGAATATGGCCTTCTTAGCCCTTGGTTCAAGCTTTCCTTCATTAACGTGATAATAAGCTGGACACCCAAATACTCGTAAGTATGAATAGTTAGAGGGTTCACCTGACCATACCTCATTCGGAGTCTTAAAGTCAATTGCCGATGCTGGAGATCGATTGACAATATGAGCAGCAGTGTGAACTGCTTCAGCCCAAAATACTTTGGACATTTTGGCTTGTAGGAGCATACAACGAGCCTTTTCAAGAAGAGTTCTGTTCATTCTCTCGGCAACTCCATTCTGCTGTGGGGTATGCCTGACAGTCCTATGTCTTGAGATCCCATGAACCTTGCAGAATTCATTAAACTCTTCATTGCAAAACTCCAAGCCATTGTCTGTGCGAAGATACTTGATTTTCCGCTCCATTTGATTTTCAATCAAAATCTTCCACTCTTTAAATGCTTCAAAAGCATCACTTTTTGCCTTCAAAAAATACACCCAAACCTTTCGTGAGAAATCATCAATAAAAATGAGAAGATACCTCTTTCCGCCCTTCGATGGAAGTTTAGAGGGACCCCATAAATCTGAATGGATGTAGTCTAGCACTCCTCTTGTCTTGTGTTTGCCAGTGCTGAAGCTGACCTTCTTTTGCTTCCCTAGAACGCAGTGCTCACAGAAGTCAAGTGTGCTGATCTTCTCACCTTCCAAAAGGTTACGATTGCTCAACATCTCCAGTCCACGTGCGCTCATATGACCCAGTCTCATGTGCCATAGTCTTGCCTTGTCATCATTAGATAACTGCACTGTAGATGCATTTGCAGAGCCAACAATGGTGCTTCCGGCCAATGTGTAAAGGCCGTTCTCCAGCTTGCCTTTCAGCATGACTAAAGAACCTTTAGTCACCTTTATAGTTCCTGCTTCGCTCATGTACCTGTAGCCTTGTTCATCCAGAGTACTCAGGGAGATCAAATTCTTCTTCAGATCAGGAACATGACGGACTTGTGTAATAGTCCTCACGACTCCATCATGGCAGCGAACCCGAACTGAGCCAATGCCAACTATTGCACAAGTTGCATTATTGCCCATTACTACGGTTCCTCCACTTTTCTCATAGCTGCTAAACCAGTCTTTTCGGAACGTCATATGCAGAGTGCAAGCAGAGTCTAACACCCATTTGTTTCCATAACTACTATTATTATTACACGATGTTGTTAGTACATAATCATTATCAAAATCATGTACCTGTTCAACTGTGGATGCACTCGCCTTTTCCTTGGACTTTGACATTGGGCAGTCTCGTTCAAAGTGCCCCTTCTTGCCACAACCCCAACACTCTGTATTCTTCTTGTTCACACGAGACTTTGATCTGTGCTTTAATTTGCTCTTTCCCTGTTGGCTAGTTCGGCCTCTCACAAAGAGCCCACTTGCCTGGTCATCTCTATCTCCTTCAATGTGCCTCCGCACATCACTAGAGTTAAGTGTCTGCCGCACTTGCTCAAGCTTGATAGACTCCTTACTATACACCATTGAATTCTCAATATCACGATATCCTGAAGTCAATGAAAATAGCAAAGCACATGCAAGCGTCTCCTCCTCCTTTTTGATTCCTGCAATTTGTAAGTCCATGACAAGTTTATTGAACGCATCTAAATGATCTTGTAACGAAGTACCTGACCCCATCTTAAATGTGTAAAGACGCCGTTGTAACAACATCCTTGTTGTCACTGATCGGTCTTGGTATAGCCCTTCTAGCTTTTCCCATAACTGTTTGGCCGTCTCTTCGGTACCCGTACTCGCTTCACAAAGCACGTTAGGTGCAAGGGATAGTTGGATTGCACTCAATGCATCCCCTTCAATCTTCTCCTTGTCGGGAGTTGATATATCCTTAGGATACTTTCCGTCAATAGCATGGATTGAACCTTCCCTCCGCAGTAACGCCATCATCTGGATCTTCCAGATATTGAAGTTGTTGCGTCCACTGAATCTATCAATTTCAAACTTCATGGAACTCATCTTTGCTTGTTCTTCCTCCTTGGATCGTTAAAGAATCATGTTGCTCTGATACCAATTGTTAGCGGAAACGTAAAAGAAAGAACACAAGATTTAACGTGGTTCGGATCAAAATAATCCTACGTCCACCAGAGAACAGTTGCCTTTTTAATATTAACAAAGGAAGGGGAGAGTTCCCAATTACACTTAAGAGAATTTCTCTCTTAACTCTCTACTCACTACAATGTGTTGTATTATTTTTGGGATGGTTTCTACAAATGAAGGAGTGCATCTATTTATAGAGGTAAAGACCTCCTCTTGATGTCATTGGTGACATCAAACTACCTCCTCTTGATGTCATGGGTGACATCAAAGGAGGAAGCTTCCTCCTAGCATCCACACCAACTCTTTCCACCAACTCTTCCAATTGGCATGCCATTGTTGACTAAACATAAACCAACACCTTCAGTTACTCTTTGATAAAGTTATTGATGAGCGTTCACAATGAGAAACTACACCCGATTTTCGCTGGTGGGTATAGGTGGTTTACTCGTCTTTAATGTTGAATGAACAAATATCATTCGTTGTTTCAATTATGTAATTGCGTGGTTATTTATGAACTCTGATCAGAGTATCCGTAGATTTTTAAGCCTTCAAAAATCTCCATCATGTACCCTTGCTTTGCTAAGCCATCTTCAACCTCATTGCCTTTCCCTGTCATGCTTTATGGGCGATGTCATGTGTATACTTTCTATAATGACCAAAGTGAAGGGTTTTCACTGCTTGAGAAGATCATATATTGTGAGAGAAGTGAGGTACTCAGTAATTTCCTTCTTTAAGGTAAAATAGGTCTTTTCTAGTGTTGCATCAAAGGCCACAAAAAGTACATAACGGTTTGTGTTTCTCCCTGTATTGAAAACACAATGAAAGCCTTGATGACTGATGATAAAATAAAATTGCAATCAAGCCCTCGATTATACAAGGGGCTGGGGCTTGAGATTCTGCCTTACTCAACAAGCACCTTTGTTAATAAGGATTGCTGAGTGTAGTCTTTACATTTGTGTAAATTTGTGGTTTGCAATATATGGTTTTTTCTTATAAAGAAAGATGACTTTTTGCACTCAAGGATGTGGCCTAGTGGTCAATGAAGTGAGTTTGATGGGGAGTAAGGGTCAAAATTCCGCAAAGGCAAAAAAAAAAAATTAGGTGATTTCTTCCTATCTGCTTAAGCATAGGTCGACAGGGTTACCTAACACCTGCGTTGGGTGTGGGGGGGGGGGGAATAGTTGAAGTGTGTGCTAGTTGGCTCGAATACCACTTTTATATATAAAAAAAAATGATTTTCACCCTTTTTCTTCTGTTCCTGCATTCTCATCTTGGCTGCTTGAATGGTAGAAACCACGATTAGTATATGGGTATATCATATCTGTGGTCCATATACTTTCTAGAAGAAGCTATGATGCTCTACTTATTCTGCCGTAGAGGTTTATTCCTGTAAAGTGAAAACTGGAGAATTATTATATTTCACTCTTGACTATTGAGCGATGAGTTAAGGGATGGAATGCAGGAGTTAATGCTATAATACTTGGGCTGCCAGTTACTTCATAAGAAAAATAAATGGGGGGCTAAATTTTTTTCCATACAAGTCGAAGTGCTCATATATTAATAGCATTAACTAAACCTGTTTATATGTTCATTAGTTTTATTTCTTGCTTTTATGAGTTTAACTTAATATCCTTCACAGAGAAACTTCTTGTACTGCTGCGAGATGGGCGGAAGCTTTTAGGAACACTTCGTTCTTTTGACCAATTTGGTAGGTTTATCGTGTCATTACTTTCTATTTCACGACAGTGGTTAAACAGTTGACAAAAATTTCATCTGTTATTTGTAGCTAATGCTGTTCTTGAAGGTGCATGTGACCGTGTTATTGTTGGTGATCTATATTGTGATATCCCATTAGGACTTTATATTATACGTGGGGAAAATGTCGTGTTAATTGGTGAACTGGTAGGTCTTGTTTTCACTATCAATACAGAAAGTTCTTTGCTATCCCATAACCCTATACCCTTTGGCTTATAGAATCTTGTTATGATTGGTCAGGACATAGATAAGGAGGAACTTCCTCCCCATATGACACGTGTTTCAGAAGCTGAGATAAGAAGGGTAAGATCCTGTTATTCTTAGTTTCACTACTAGCGATGCTTAATGGACTTGTGTCAGGTGCATGACTTGTGAAGTTTGGGGTGTGGGCTTTTACCTTAAATAGGAAAAAGACTAAATGTGAAAATTGGTGAAGATTTAGTGGGAAGAACAAATATTGAAGGTATTTTGTGAAATTCTGGGAATTTATGGATGAAAAGCCAATATTATAACAATGGGGATGAGGGAGTGGCAAATATAAAAATATCGATACGGTTGCGTCAGTACAGGTTCCTCTGTTATACTCTATAATCACTTTGTTAAACTAACAACTGCACACACATTTGTCCCATCATTAGTGAGTAATTCACTAAAGAGTGTTGACTCCCTTTTTTTATTTTTGTTTTTAGTGGTTTATGTTATTTGTAGCTAGCCATCTCCTTTTGCAACACAAAGAAACAAAATATAAAGCTGAAGAAAAACCAGTAATCCTCCCTAATAGTCTGTATGGTGTATGTAACTGTTAGAGATAGCTATGTAATTGTCCCACATTGGAATAGGAGTAGTATCCCCTTTGTATAGAGTAGCTATAAATAGCACCTCTTGTATTGCATCACATACAACATATCAATATATATATCATATTTTCTCCCGTGCCTTCTCACATGGTATCAGAGCTATCGTGAGAGATTTATCGCTGTGCATAAATTCCAACGATTCCAGGAAGTAAAATCAGTCACCGGAACCCTTTTTTCCGGTGACTTTCAAAGTTGTTTTGCGTCTGCTTTGTTTCAGTTAGTGTTGTGCACAAAATCCAACACTACCACAAGAGTAGTCACTGTCCGGCGACCAAATCCTAGTGAAATCTCTGGCGGTACTGTAGCTGTCCAAAGAAATTTTCCGGCGAAGTTCCAATGTTGCGTGGGCCACCTTTCGGCCATTTTTTGGCGACGACTCTTCAGGACAGATTGTTTCCCTTGCAATTCCGAGCCTACCCATCCAGGTTACACCAAATTCCGACTACTTTTTTTATTTTTCCGGTGTGAATAGTGATTTCAAAAAAAAAAGTGGACTTTCGGCCATTTTTTGAAAAAGTTCCTTCAGAACAGTTGGGTCTTCTGGTAATTCTGATCCTACCCCTACTGTTTTTATTTAATTTCGACCACTTTGAATATTTTCCGGCTGCAACAGTAACTTTCCAACTGCTACAGTAGTTTCCCATTCTGGTTCAGTGTTCCTTACTCTATTTTTAGTGGATTACAGTTGATTATTTCTCTTATTTGGTAATAATTTACAAGATGTCTTTGGGAATTGATGTTTTTGGGTCTAAAACCATGAGTTCTGGAAACTCTAATGTTATGATTACCTCGGAACCTTTAATGGGAGGTTCAAACTAATCTTGGGCTTCATCTGTCGAGTTGTGGTGTAAAGGTCAAGGTGTGCAAGATCATCTGATTAAACAGTCTAGCGAAGGAGATGAAAAGGCGATAGCGCTTTGCGCAAAAATTGATGCTCAATTATGTAGCATCTTGTGGCGTTCTATTGATTCTAAGTTGATGTCTTTGTTTCGGCCATTCCAGACATGTTATTTGGTTTGGGCAAAGGCTCGTACGTTATACACTAATGATATATCTCGCTTCTATGATGTGATATCACGGATGACAAACTTAAAGAAGCAAGAATTAGATATGTCTACTTACTTGGGTCAGGTACAGGCAGTCATGGAGGAATTTGAGACATTGATGCCAGTTTCTGCTAGTGTGTCAAAACAACAAGAGCAGCGACAGAAAATGTTTCTAGTTCTTACACTCGCTGGACTTCCTCATGATCTTGATTCAGTACGAGACCAGATTTTGGCGAGTCCGACTGTCCCTACAGTTGATGAATTATTCTCTCGATTACTTCGCCTTGCTGCAGCACCAAGTCACCCAGTGATTTCATCACAGATACTTGATTCCTCTGTTCTTGCATCCCAGACAATGGATGTTCGGGCATCTCAAGCTATGGAGAATAGACGAGGAGGCTGTCGTTTTGGGAGATCTAGACCCAAGTGTTCTTATTGTCACAAACTTGGACACACTCGCGAAATGTGTTATTCCTTAAATGGCCGTCTACCCAAAAATGCCTACGTTGCTCAGAGCGAGACTATAGGTAACCAGGGCTTTTCTGTATCTAAAGAAGAATATAATGAGCTCCTTCAGTATCGAGCAAGTAAGCAAACATCTCCACAAGTAGCCTCAGTTGCCCAGACTGACACTCCTATTGCTGGTAATTCTTTTGCTTGTGTTTCCCAGTCTAGTACTCTTGGACCATGGGTCATGGACTCAGGCGCTTCTGATCATATCTCTGGTAATAAATCACTTTTGTCGAATATTGTATATTCACAGTCTCTTCCTACTGTTACTTTAGCCAATGGATGTCAAACTAAGGCACAAGGAGTTGGACAAGCCAACCCATTGTCTTCTATCACCCTAGATTCCGTTCTTTATGTTCCTGGTTGTCCTTTTAGTCTTGCATCTGTTAGTCGTTTGACTCGTGCCCTCAATTGTGGTATATATTTTATTGATGATTCTTTTATTATGCAGGACCGCAGTACGGGACGGACAATTGGTACAGGTCGTGAATCAGAAGGTCTTTACTACCTTAACTCGCTCAGTCCTTCCACAACATGTCTAGTTACAGATCCTCCAGATCTAATCCACAGACGTTTAGGACATCCGAGTTTATCCAAACTTCAAAAGATGGTGCCTAGTTTATCCAGTTTGTCTAGATTAGATTGTGAGTCGTGTCAGCTTGGGAAACATACCCGAGCTTCCTTTACGCGTAGTGTTGAGAGTCATGCAGAGTCTGTTTTCTCCTTGGTTCATTCTGATATATGGGGTCCTAGTAGAGTCAGTTCAACCTTGGGATTTCGTTATTTTGTTAGCTTTATTGATGATTACTCAAGATGTACTTGGCTTTTCTTAATGAAAGATCGTTCTGAGTTATTCTCTATATTCCAGAGTTTTTGTGCTGAAATCAAAAACCAATTTGGTGTCTCTATCCGCATTTTTCGCAGTGATAATGCCTTAGAATATGTATCTTCTCAGTTTCAGCAGTTTATGTCTTCTCATGGAATTATTCATCAGACATCTTGTCCTTATACCCCTCAGCAAAATGGGGTTGCAGAAAGAAAGAATAGGCACCTTATTGAGACTGCTCGCACACTTCTAATTGAGTCTCGTGTTCCGCTGCGTTTTTGGGGCGATGCAGTTCTCACAGCTTGTTATTTGATTAATAGGATGCCTTCATCTCCCATCAAGGGTCAGATTCCACATTCAATATTGTTTCCCCAGTCAGCCTTATACCCTCTTCCACCTCGGGTTTTTGGGAGCACATGTTTTGTTCATAACTTAGCCCCGGGGAAAGATAAGTTAGCTCCTCGTGCTCTCAAGTGTGTCTTCCTTGGTTATTCTCGTGTTCAGAAGGGATATCGTTGTTATTCACCTGATCTTCATAGGTACCTTATGTCAGCTGACGTCACATTTTTCGAGTCTAAACCTTTCTTCACAACTGATGTCACTTCTGCTGACCACCATGACATATCTGAGGTCTTACCTATACCGACTTTTGAGGAGTTTAGTAATCCTCCTCCACCTTCAACCACAGAGGTTTCACCCATACCAACTTTTGAGGAGTCCAGTGTTATCCCTCCTAATTCCCCAGCCACAGGAACACCACTTTTGACTTATCATCGTCGTTCGCGCCGTACATCAGGCCCATCTGGTTCTCGTCCTGCACCTGACACGGCTCCTACTGCGGATCCTGCTCCTAGTACACCGATTGCACTTCGAAAAGGTATACGGACCACACTAAACCCTAATCCTCATTATGTTGGTTTGAGTTATCATCGTCTGTCATCTCCCCATTATGCTTTTATATCTTCATTGTCCTCGGTTTCCATCCCTAAGTCTACAGGTGAAGCATTGTCTCATCCAGGATGGCGACAGGCTATGAGTGACGAGATGTCTGCTTTACATACAAGTGGTACATGGGAGCTTGTTCCTCTTCCTTCAGGTAAATCTACCGTTGGTTGTCGTTGGGTTTATGCAGTCAAAGTTGGTCCCGATGGCCAGATTGATCGACTTAAGGCACGTCTTGTTGCCAAAGGATACACTCAAATATTTGGGCTAGATTACAGTGATACCTTCTCTCCAGTGGCTAAAGTGGCATCAGTTCGCCTTTTTCTATCCATGGCTGCAGTTCGTCATTGGCCCCTCTATCAGTTGGACATTAAGAATGCCTTTCTTCATGGTGATCTTGAGGATGAGGTTTATATGGAGCAACCACCTGGTTTTATTGCTCAGGGGGAGTCTCGTGGCCTTGTATGTCGCTTGCGTCGGTCACTTTATGGTCTAAAGCAGTCTCCTCGAGCCTGGTTTGGTAAGTTCAGCACGGTTATCCAGGAGTTTGGCATGACTCGTAGTGAAGCTGATCACTCTGTGTTTTATTGCCACTCTGCTTCAAGTCTATGTATTTATCTGGTAGTCTATGTTGATGATATTGTTATTACGGGCAATGATCAGGATGGTATTACTAATCTGAAGCAGCATCTCTTCCAGCACTTTCAAACTAAGGATCTAGGCAGATTGAAGTACTTTCTAGGTATTGAGGTTGCTCAATCTAGCTCAGGTATTGTTATTTCTCAAAGGAAATATGTGTTAGACATTCTTGAGGAAACAGGGATGACAGGTTGCAGACCTGTTGACACGCCGATGGATCCGAATTCTAAACTTCTGCCTGGACAGGGGGAGCCGCTTAGCGATCCTGCAAGCTATAGGCGGCTGGTTGGTAAATTAAATTATCTCACAGTGACTAGGCCCGACATTTCTTATCCTGTGAGTGTTGTAAGTCAGTTTATGAATTCTCCCTGTGATAGTCATTGGGATGCAGTTGTCCGCATTATCCGGTATATAAAATCGGCTCCAGGTAAAGGATTACTGTTTGAGGATCGAGGTCATGAGCAGATCGTTGGGTACTCGGATGCTGATTGGGCAGGATCACCTTCTGATAGACGTTCTACGTCTGGATATTGTGTTTTAGTAGGAGGAAATTTGGTGTCCTGGAAAAGTAAGAAACAGAATGTAGTTGCTCGGTCTAGTGCAGAAGCAGAATACCGAGCAATGGCTATGGCAACATGTGAACTAGTCTGGACCAAACAATTGCTCAAGGAGTTGAAATTTGGTGAAATCAGTCGGATGGAACTTGTGTGCGATAATCAAGCTGCACTTCATATTGCATCAAATCCGGTGTTTCATGAGAGAACTAAACACATTGAGATTGATTGTCACTTCGTCAGAGAAAAGATACTCTCAGGAGATATTACTACGAAGTTTGTGAGATCGAATGATCAACTTGCAGATATTTTCACCAAGTCCCTCACTAGTCCCCGCATTGATTATATATGTAACAAGCTCGGTACATTTGATTTATATGCTCCGGCTTGAGGGGGAGTGTTAGATATAGCTATGTAATTGTCCCACATTGGAATAAGAGTAGTATCCCCTTTGTATAGAGTAGCTATAAATAACACCTTTTGTATTGTATCACATACAACATATCAATATATATATCATATTTTCTCCCGTGCCTTCTCACAGTAACTTATATCTTTGTGTCTGTATGTTTTTATAATTATTTCAAACTAACATTTGCATCTGTCTGTACATTTGTTCTTTCAAGTGCAAAATCATGGTTAAGATGAGGGTAACTGTCTTAATGGATAGACCAATTTAGTCGTAGATAAGACAAGATGCTGTTAATTAGTGTAAGACTATTTCTAATGTGTATATCACATATCCATCAGGCGCAGAAAGCAGAAAGGGATGCTACAGATCTTAAAGGCACAATGAGAAAGAGGATGGAATTCCTTGATATGGATTGAGGTTTCTAATTGCTTATGTTGGATTTTGCTTGGGACCATGCCATGCCTTCTGCAAATATTATCGTGGTTGCTGCGTGGTTTCCTGGATTCCTCTTGGGCTGTGCTCTCTGTTACATGAAGTGTTCCTTGTAACATCTACACTATTATTGGATTTTCCGTTTATATGTTTGAAGTAAGGTTACTAATCTGCTTATCTACTGGCATGAGCTGGTATAATACCCCGTGATACGGGAAGTGGCTGACCATAAAAATGGTAAAACAAATTGTGAGTTCTTCCGTTTTGTTTTTTTATGCTAGTCTGGAGGAACTTTGGTTTTTTGGTAGACCGCTAGAACGCAAATGTTGTGAGATTGGCATTTACCTTTTCAGAAAACAATTACTCTATGTAGTTTTGTTAATTGCGTGTGCTATTGTAATTTAGCATTTTTCAAATCTTAGTACTCATAATTTTTAGCTAATTGCTGGTTTATACCCTTTTGGTACGATCAACTTTTTGGTTACATACACGTCTTAAATCAACACAGAAAGAGTTGTCCTCATTCTGAACTTGGCACTTTTGAGTCACTTCAATATTAATATAGATGAAAATTTATTTTAGTTTGGTATGAGGGAAGTTAAACTTGAACTTGAGGAGTTGTGATACAAGCAACAAATAATGTCCTTTCTATATAGCAAAAAACTAAGTTTGACGTACTGGAACGATACCGCGATTGTACTGCATAATGTATGTATGGTGAGTCTTTAAATGATTATCAGAACATTACCAGTACTAAAAAAGAAGGCCAAATACATAGATAGGCCATTAAACTTGGCCCAATTTTTCATTTTGGCACTTTAAGTCAGTCTTGTTCCATTTTGGCCCTCCAACCCCATTTCTTTTGTTCCATTTTAACACAAAAGCTGACTAGATTACATGTGTGATTTGCCTCACTCTTGTAAGCGCGTGAGAGTCATTTTTTAAGCCAAATTTCATACTTTCAACGCAGAGGCGGATCCAGGATTTAAATCCTATGGATTCAATTTTAATGTTTTTAACATTGAACCCATTATATTTTTAAAGTTATGGGTTCATATCTATTATTTTTGCAATTTTAATGAATTTTTACATACAAATTTTTATTCCGTGTCGAAAGTTATGGGTTTAGTTGAACCCGTAGTTATTACTGAAAATATATAAAATAAAAAAAAATATTTTTCCCCAGGAGGGGGGCAGAAAAACGAAAAAAATAATAATTTGAAATTACAAAAAGAAAAGAAAAAAAATTGCGGGGGGAGGGGGGAATGGGGTGAGGGTGGGGGTAGCAGCTGGGTATTTGCACGCGCTGCATTTTTATCTGGGATAAAAGTTTTTGTGTTAAAGTAGAACAAAAGAAATGAAGTTGAAGGGCCAAAATAAAACAAGATTAAATTAAAGTGCCAAAATAAAAAATTAGGCCAAGTTTAATGGCATATTTATGTATTTGGCCAAAGACGAAAGACCAACCGACAGCGCCGACATCGACTTTATATTTTCTAAACTAAAATGTACCTAGTAAATTGGAATACGTGACAAATTTGTGAAATCGGTGTCATCTGTCCTCCAATCAACCTACTTATAAAGTATGAAATTTTGCCTCTTATAGCAAAGCTTTACACCATATTTATTATAAATAAAAACCTTTTTAAAATATTTATTTTTATAGCTATTTTTTAGTTTTTATAGCAAAATATGTATTTATGGTCACTTCCTACTATTAAGCCATTAAATATGCTGTCTAATATTTTTCTCTCATTCTTTCAGTTTATTCTCTCCCAAAATCACGCATAGTATCTTATTTCTCTCTCCACGATCTCTCTCTCATTCTTTCTTATATGAACCAGAAAATCGGTTTCCTCCGACAGACGGTGAGCTTTTCCATGATTTCCATGGTTATCACTACTTTTCAGCCATGAAAACAGTGAGCTTTTTCATGATTTTCTGCAAGTTTTCTAAACATCCTTTTAAAAATTGTTCTTTCCCAATTCCACAGGATGTGGAGGCGTGACACCAAATTTTTTCCCTTATGATTCTTGATTTGTTGCTTCTGTCACGAACTATAAAATTGTGCAAGTCGTAAATCATCAACACAGATTTCACCACTCACCACTAAAGTTTTTGGTCGGTTAAAACTTCTTCTTTTTCTCTTCAACGGTTTTTTTTAAATATCCACCATTGTTAGGTTTTCTGCAGAATACCGACTAAAACACTCAATTTTTAAGAGTCATCTTTCAATTTGCAAATCACTCAAGAGGAACCTGTATTTGCAGGTTCATCAGCAACCATTGAAGCCGAAAGGAGAACACAAATATGCAATGACCCTAATTGTAGATGTATTTATATGTATTCAAGTTTGCATACATTGATTTTTAGTTTCTACAATGGTTTTCTCTTCTTGTAGTTAGATGTATTTATATGTGATAAGGCATGCACTGATTTTTATTTTGTACAGTGATTTTTGACTGTTGTATTTAGGTGTATATATATGTATTTGACTTCTTACAACAATATTTTTAAATACATTGTTAGTTCTATCATTTTGATGTTATTCCTCAATTAGTTATGCATTCAATCTAACTGTATTCATCTGTATTTTAAACCTAATTTGTATCAATCTGTATTTAAAACAATAATACAGTGAAATACAGTAAAATACTCTCAATACTAATAGAAAATCAATGAATACAACCAATGACATATACTCAATAAAGAAGTAATACGGTAATACTATGTATTCGAAATAAATAAAATATTGTGAATAGAAAAATAAACTTGAATACATTGAACATAACTGTTAGATACAACAGAATACAAGCACTAGGTTTATTATAAAATATGCAGGTAGTAGGTTACTATTACAGGTTGTATCCGGCATAAATACATGATGTATTCATATACAGAAAATCAAATTTCAAAATATTTCTGTAGATACTTGTATCAACTCCGAGCAGAACCTCGAACAATGTCAGGAAAAAAAACTCGAACTGTATCAGAAAAAAAAGGGACTGAAACTATGAAGAATTCTCTGTTTTTTGGTGTTTAGCGTCGGATAAATCTTCTAATTACTTGGATTGATAATATTGTGTGTTATAATTGATTTAGGTGAGTTATATTAGGAGTGTATCCCGTTAAATTAGTAACTTTCCGTTATTAAACGACTTGAGAAACCTATTATTACGTTGTATTCATGAAAACATAGTATAAATACATGTGAATACAGCGGTTGACAACTAGACTGCCCTATTTTATAGCCGATTTTTGCTACTGTATTCATGAATACAGAAGCTCGAATACATCGAATACATTACCATAACAACTGAAAGGTAGCTACGGAAAGTAATTATGTATATGGTAGCTACAGGAAGTTAATAGCCACTAAACAATAGTCATTTCTGAAAATTCCTCTATAACGTATTACTCCTCCTGTCCACTTTAACTGATTTTATAGTTATTTTTACACATATTAAGGAATTCACCTTTTAACATTAATTAACAAAAAAAATTGACTATATCAACCTTAATTTGTTTATTGAGAATACTAAAATACTCCTAGGCTCTTTACTCCTAGAGAAACTGTAACGACCCAACCGATCATTTTACTTTCTAGAATTCCGTTCCACTAAATAAGACTTTCTGTACGTGCTCTTACTTTTTATGACTTGCGGGGATGGTTAGCTCGGGATTTGGAAGAGTTCGGATTGAAATCGGAACACTTGGTTCCTTAAGTTGGCCTTAAAAAGGCTAAGTTTGACTTCGGTTAATATTTTGACTAAACAACCTCAAAATTGGGATTTGACAGTTCCAATATGTTCGTATAATGATTTCGGACTTGGGCGTATATTCGGATCGGGTTTTGGATGACCCGGGAGCATTTTAGCGCTTAATAGTGAAAGTTGGTTCTTTGGAGATTTTAGAAGTTCTTTAAATTTGGTTTGGAGCGGGTTTTGGTGATATCGAGGTCCAAACGGAATTTCGAGATACAGAATAGTTCTGTAATATCATTTAAGACTTGCACGCAAAATTTGGTGTCATTCCGAGTAGTTTAAGTACGTTTCGGCGCATTGAGAGTAAATTGAAGAACTTGAAGTTCATAAGTTTGATTCAATTAGTTTTGGAGTGTGATTCTTAGTTTTAATGTTGTTTCGGGCGTTTTGAGAGTTTGAGCAAGTCTGTTTTATGATTTCAAACTTGTTGGTATGTTCGGACGGGCCCGGAAGCCCCGAGTATCAATAGGACGAGGCTCAGACCAAGTTGGAAATTGGGAGCAACAGCTGAAGCTCCAACCTGCTGTCATAATCGCACATGCGCTTAGCCAGCCAGAGGTGCGAGCCCGCAGGTGCGAGCTGTCACACCTCCTTTTTACCTACACCCCCGTAAGGGAGTATATAAGGGAGTTTTTTCCAATTTAAGTGACAATCGAAACGGGATTATTTTATTTAAAATTCAGAGTCACCACTTGAGATAATTTATGGTGTCCCAAGTCACCGGTTCAAATCCCGAATCGAGGAAAGATTGACTCTGTTTTACAGTCCGCGAACACAGAAACCAGGGTAAGGAATTCTGTTAACCCGGGAGAAGGTGTTAGGTATTCCTGGGTTCCGTGGTTCTAGCACGATCGCTCAACTGTTACAATTGGCATGTTATATGATTTTAACACATGTTTTAGCCTATAGTTCAATTTTAACTTATCAATCGCTTTTATTCATTTTTAGGAAGATTGCAACGTTATTAAAATACGTCTTGAACCGCGTCACATAAATGCTCCCGCGGTCCTCGACATATTTTATCTAACATTGTTGAGATTTGGATTTGAGTCACATAAATGCGCACCCGAGTTTAAGAAGGTAATTTATTAAAATAAAGCGCCTAAAGCAACTACGCATTATTAAATTTTCGAGGGCCATGGAAATTCAACTAAATAGTACGCCTCAAATTCTAAAGGAAAAACATTCAACTAAATGAACTACATATATTCATATTTAACTAGTTAGGGATTAAGTATCACAACTACGTCACGGGAACCGTACCTGTAGCTATGGTAATAGTTATTATAAACGTGCCCAGAGATTCATCTATTCACGTTTCGACGGCCTAAACATGCTCCTAGCGAATTCAAAATAAACAGATCTTGACTTATGTTTCATTTTAAACCACGGTTGCCTAGCATTTTTTGTTTAAGAAGTCAGACACCAAATAATATTCAATACTCCAACCCAGGAAAAGATTGACAATAGAATGACCTATATCAAATAACTCAAATCTGAGCAACTTTATGACCAATATCAAATAACTCAAATATAAGCAACTCGACTTATATTTCATTTCAAAACTTTATGACCAACTCAACATGATGAGAGAACAGAACAATCTTGCCAAAATCCCACATTAAAACACAAATCAGCCAGAATTCTAGTAGGACAACAAATCAACCACCATTCCATCTTAATAAAAATCGAGCAAAAAAGATCAACCATAACACGACCAAATACTCAATCACAGGAGTCCTTCTCCATCCTTAATTACTATGGTAATCACTTGGCGATACAGAATATAATGAGTGCATTTAGATCTGAATTTAAATTGGATCAGACCATGACATAACAGGATCAATTACAAGAAACTAACAAGCTAAAAAAATAGAGCATATGATGCCAAAATTCTCTTTAGTCCATTTATGGAATACTTCATCGAATAATGAGAGCAATCAACATATATTGCTATGCTAGCACGAGGATGCACAAATCCGACAGAAGAATCATATAAAATGAGTAATGAAATCACGATTTATCTGGAGTTCAATTCCTCTTAACTTAAACAGAATGAGTTCATGAACAAGTGGAATCTAGTAGGAACCATACGCAATTAAATTCAACTGTGTATAAAATTGTGCTAACCTTTCTTCAATGTATTAACAAACAAAAACCTCCGACAAGTCGGATAATACAGCAACGAACGTCGAGCCTTGGCGACGAATCAGATCCGCGGACAGAACCTTGAATCGGATGCCTCACTGACCTCTCCTTCTCGTCACTGTTTCTGTCCGTGTGTGCGCGTGTGCATATGTTTGAATGTTGGAAAATCAAAGTTTGAGGGTCTTTGATTTTGGAAAATTGGAGGTAGCAGTAGGCCTAGAGGAAGGGATTTTTCGGCTGCCTCTTCTCCTCCTATGGTTCATGGTCGATTTTATGTATGCCTTAGAGATTAGGGTGATGGTAGGAAATTCTAAGGTGCAATTTCATGGGTGAGGAAGATCGGATGTTGAAGGGAGTGAGTTTTCGCTGGTGTTTGTTAAGAAGAAACCATTGAAATGACTCTTCTTCTCCTCTCAAAGGGCGAGATACAGGGGAGTCTCTCTATATGTGTATTGTTGCGCTCATTTCTGATCTCTTCTTCAGTGTATTAGGCGTTGGTTCCCTTTTGCTGATTTAGGCGTTCCTATATGTAGAGTCTAGGTTTAGGTTATTATTTTGTGTATTTTGCCAATTAGTCCCTAGGTCTTTTTTATTTGTTTTTGTTCCAAAGAAAAGTCTAGAAGGGTCCCTAGGCTTAATGGACTAATCCGAATTGGGCCAAGAATTGGGCTCTACAACTCTTAAAATTGTGATCCAACACCTTAATTGACTCATTTTAAAATAAGATAAAAATACTACACAATGCAAAAGCTAACATGAAACTATCATATATTTTTTGTCTTTTCAAAATTATATAAAGATAAAAATAAGGTACTATTTTTTTTGTATTTTTTTAAAAAAAATTATGAAAGATACATACTAAAATATTTTTTTGTAATTTTCATTTTTCTTGTAATAAAATAAAATAAAAGAGTAAAAATGAGTTGAAATAGCTATATTAGGCCTAAATTAAATATTTGCGTGCTAAATATGAAAAAAATCTCGAGATGGGTCAAAAATCACATGTCTACAACTGCCCCTCTTTGACTGGAAACACGGAGAGTTTTCAGACAAAGAATGATTAGATAGGTTTTTTTTACCCAACCTTTATTTGGGAGAGACTAAAACTGAGAAAAGGGGAATGTGACCGAGCCCTGGTATCTGAGCTGCCTACATATCCTTGGCTATAAAGGAATCAGGCCACGTGTAGTTCAGAGGTGAGTGAGGCAATGGAGTATACCGAGTTGGAGAGCCGGTCGAGGTGCCGTTCTGCCGAGGTTCCGATCCGCGGTCCTGATGTTACATCAAAAATCAAAACATGAAAAAGACTAGCTAAGCCTATCAACTACGAGTTACAAGATTCCTATCTATAAGTCTTCTAAAGCTTGATCTTGAGTCTTGAATGGTTCTTCATGCAGACTTTGGATTTGAACCTTGACGCTTGCTAGTTGCAGGTGCTAGCTCGTTCTTCTTCAGCTTTTCGGATCAAAATCGGTCATGCAGTGCTTGTGACCTCGATCATGTCTTGAACAACCCACATCTTTCATCAACTTCTGCATTTGGATTAACCTCTTGCCCTTCCCTCTTTTTCTTTATTGTGACTAACTTTTGTTGATCACCTCGGACTGTTGACTCGCATTCTTGCCACGAGCTTCTTTTGTTGCTGACTTGAATTGTAATCTAAGATGCTTTCCCTTATTCTCCAGGTGGACGCCTGACTACTGAACTTGAACTGTATTCCCTTGCTCTCCAGGTGGGCGCCTGATTGCCAAAACTTCAACTGTATTCCCTTGCTCTCCAGGTGGGCGCCTGATTGCCAAAACGTGAATTGTATTCCCTTGCCCTCCAGGTGGGCTCCTGATTGCCAAAACTTCAACTCTATTCCCTTGCTCTTCAGGTGGGCGCCTAACTGCCAAAACTTGAACCGTACTCCCTTGCTCTCCAGGTGGGCGCCTGATTACAACATTTGAACTGTATTCCCTTGCTTTCTAGGTGGGAGCCTGATTACCAAATCTTTAGCTGTATTCCTTTGCTCTCTAGGCGGGTGCCTGATTACAACATCTGAACTGTATTCCCTTGCTTTCCAGGTGGGCGCCTGATTACCAAAACATTAACTGTATTCCCTTGCTTTCCAGGTGGGTGCCTGATTACCAAAACTTTAGTTGTATTCCCTTGCTCTCCAGGTGGGCGCCTGATTACCAAATCTTTAGTTGTATTCCTTTTCTCTCCAGGTGGGCGCCTGATTACCAAATATTTAGCTTTATTCTCTTACTCTCCAGGTAGGTGCCTGATTACAACATATGAACTGTATTCTCTTGCTTTCCAGGTGGGCGCCTGATTACCAAAACCTTAGCTATGTTCCCTTGATTTCCAGGTGGGCGCCTGATTACCAAAACCTTAGTTATGTTCCCTTACTTTCCAGGTGGGTGCCTGATTATCAAAACCTTAGCTGTATTCCCTTGTTATCCAGGTGGGTGCCTGATTACAACATTTGAACTGTATTCCCGTGCTCTCCAGGTGGGCACCTGATTACCAAACTTGAACTGTATTCCCGTTCTCTCTAGGTGGGCGCCTAATTGCCAAGACTTTAACTGTATTCCCTTGCTCTCCAGGTGGGCGCCTGATTGCCAAAACTTTAGCTGTATTCCCTTGCTCTCCAGGTGGGCGCCATTACCAAATCTTAGCTGTATTCCCTTGCTCTCCAGGTGGGCTCCTGATAACAACATCTGAACTGTATTCTCTTGCTTTCCAGGTGGGCGCCTGATTACCAAATCTTTAACTGTATTCCCTTTCTTTCTAGGTGGGCGCCTGATTACCAAACCTTTAGCTGTATTCCCTTGCTCTCCAGGTGGGCGCCTGGTTACCAAATCTTTAACTGTATTCTCTTACTTTCCATGTGGGCGCCTGATTACCAAATCTTTAGCTATATTCCCTTGCTCTCTAGGTGTGCGCCTGATTACCAAATCTTTAACTGTATTCCCTTGCTTTTCCAGGTGGATGCCTGATTACCAAAACCTTAGCTGTATTCCCTTGCTCTCCAACTGAGTGTCTGATTTCAACAAAATAGACAAAACAAAGAAAATTTTCTGCCTCAGTTTGGTAGCTGGGCGCATACGTGAGTGTTAACTGAATCATGTTACCAAATATTCTAAGAATTTGAAAGCTAGATCTCATTATCCAGTAGGGTCCTGAAAACCCTAGTTAACTGACGGTTTTAAATCCAAATTATATCTTCTAAGGGTGTGACTTTCGCTAAATCTTGTTATCTAATGAAACTTTTAGAGCTAAGTCCCATTATTCAGGAGGATCTTGAAAACTCCTAATTGAATCTTATCTGTGAGCACGTGATTTTTGCCCTACGAGAACTACTTCCAAAAATTCAAAATAAAATGGTTGTGTTTGTTTGTGATTTATTTGTATTTTGTCTGTGCATGTTTATTTCTACTTTAATTAAGAAAAATACAAAAATATGTGTTGCATGTGCATTTAGGATTTAATTTTACAATTTAGGAATTAATTAAACAATCAGGTTTGTTTTACAAAATAGAAAAATCACAAAAAATAACGTACTTCGCATTTTAGGGTTTAATGTCAAATTGTGGGATTATCTTTGTATTTAATTTTGTGTGATATTTGTTTTTAAGAGTTAATTAGCATTTTAAGTTAAATTTGGTTTTACAATTTAAATTAGGATTTTTAGGATTTTAATAAAGAGAGGACTAACCAAAGAGAGGAAACAAGATCTGGGCCGAAAACCCCCAGCCCAAACACGAAACCCGTCCAAACCCATTCGGAACTGGCCCAACTAGCCCAGACCCGTCCCCAGCCTCAACCAAATGACGCTGTTTCAGGCGTTTCAATCTGAACCGTTGAAATTAACTTGATCAAACGGTCCCAAAGCCTTGACCCAACCCGACCCCGACCCGTCACCCCAATACCCGGACCGCCCCAGTACTACTCCAAACAACACCGTTCCTCCTTAGTGAAGTGATCAAGGCCGTTGATCGTGAATGATCCAACGGCCAAGATCAAATCCCCACCCCACTATATATTCTTAAACTATACCCTGCCCCCTAAGCCATACCCCCTCTTCGCCTTCGTCTCTAACCTAGAGACAGGCCCAACACCCGTCGCCTTCAATCACCGCCCTCTGCCCACCAGAAATAGCCTCACGGCGGTTCTAGTGGTCCAAACAACCCCAAAATTACACCATAGAACCCCATCACCCTCCTCTTTCCAAATCCCTTATCAGCTTTCCTCGAATCAATACCCAACGATTCGAATCTTAGATCGAAGAATCGAACCAAACCTTAATCCGTCCAATGACCACCAAAATTACCCCACAGTTTCCCCTTGATCTCCCCAACCTAACCCCTCTAACCATTACTCTCGAATCGTGGCCGACTGCTTCGAATCTCAGATCGAAAGCAAGACCTCAAACCTCAAACCTACCCAATCAGTCCCAAAGTTACATCACTGAACCACCTAGCTACCCCCGTCCCAAATCCCACCCAGGTTCTGTCCAAATCTTGTTAGAGCCTTTCGAATTTCAAATCGAAGGCAAACCCTAGAGGAACCAGCTTCAGACTGTGTACGAGGTTAAAAGTTTGAGGTCTTAACCGACTTTAGTCGAGTGTTCTCAGTCGAGAACACTCTATTAAGGTCCGTTTTGGCTTCAAAGGTTTCAAGACGAAGTTCAGACTGAAACAGATTGGGTTTGGTCTGAAGTTTCGAGGTATTTCTTTTTGTTTGCCTTTTTCTTTTGTTGTTGTTTTATTTCTATCTGATTAGTACGTCATTTAGGTCAATTAATCCTCCTCCTCTTCCGGACCTTTTTTCTGGTCCAGTTTTTCTTATCTTGGTCGATTGGCATATGTTGAATCAATTAAATGGTCTCGTCGATTGGCCCATTCATGTATATAGTTTAGTAGTTCTCGTCAAGTTGTTTGGTGTCGTTTGTTTTGTTCTCAGCCTCAGGGTTCCATTCAGTATATCCTCAAGGTCCCTACATTTTGTGTTTAAGGCTAATTTAGAACTATGAGTGTGTTGTTATTATTGGTTCGAATTGCTTCATTTTATGTGATGTTTGTTTCCCTTTTCTTTGTTGTTCATCATTTTGCATATAAGTTCAGTTTGTTTGTCGATTCAGTACGTTTACAGTGATCATTCGTTTTACCTAAGTTTGATTTGGAATTGTGAATGCAGCCAGTTATTCCCATATACATGTGCATCTTAGCAGCTTTGCATCAGTCTGCTATTTGATCTAATCTGAGTTCTAAGTTCGAACTGCTAGGTGAATTTGAACTAAATTGGTTATAGCTGTTGTAGTTTGGTGATCAATAGGAATCAGCTTAGTTATTTGGTTAAGGAGATTGGTTATAGCGGATAAGGTACAGGGGATTGGACTAGGACAGTAAATCACAGTAGTTTTAGGGGTAATTTGGGAATTGAAAACTTAAAGAAATAGGTAAGTTGAATGTTCTGTCCACTAAGTACTAAAGTACCATTAAACTAATGAATTGCTTAAGTGCTAATGGGAACAAAACATAATGGTAGGGGAAGGCTTAAAAGAGATTGATTAAAATATGTTGTCCATGCATGTTTGAACATTAAATAAGGAAAAGACAAGGGGTAATGGGGAAAACATACTCTAGTGGGGTACTAAAGAGATCATGGGCAGAATTAGTTTAAGAATTCTGCCTGAGTGCTCTTGAGAGGGGGCAAGGTTAGTGTTTGGGTACAAATAGGGGTCTGGACAAAGTTAAAAGGGGGATCCTCTTGGAGTCTGGTCTTGGTTTTTCTTTTGGGCAGACCTTAGAAGAGAAAAGCAATCGAAAAAAAGAAAAGTTTTGGGAGAGTTTAAGAATAGAAAACCAAAATATATTGCAGTTAGTTCTCTTAGGTTTTGTATTTGATTTTTTTTAGTCTGGGTCTTGATCTTTTCTTCTGGGGGTTCAGTCTTTGAGAGAGTGCTTTAGACAACCATCTCACACTGTTACATTGATCTCAAGAGTATAAGTAGTTCAAATCTTTCTGCTCCTGTTCTGTGCTTGGGCATTCAGGGCATTTGAAGATATTTGGGGATTTACTCGAGGGGGCTGGGTATTGTCTGAATTGCTGAAAGGTGTCCTATGAATGCCTAGTCTAATTTCTAGTAGATTTAGTGTTTTGGTTAAGCTTCTTTCTTCCTGGGCTTTGTGACTGTGGTTTGGTCTTGAGCTTGGCCCTGTTTGTTGCTGTTGATTGTCAACCTATTGGTGTTATTGTTTGTTGCTGCTACTATTGCATTGTTGTGGCTGATCTCTTCTTCTTCCATTGTAACTGATTTCCAGGTACACAACTGTAACTTTGGCATTTATAAGCTGAAAACATGGAGTTTGAATATACGTGAAGAGTTGAAATTTTGTTTTGGTTTCTATATGACTGATGTATTTAAATTATTCCGTCACTGCTGTTAGTATATATATCCCTGTTAGTATGTAGTAAGTGGACTGAAATGGAGTTGTATGAGAAATTTTTTAATATAGTTCATACTGAAACATGTTAGCATCGGGTAACTGATTCTTGTAGATAAAAATGAGCTTGTTGGACTGTTAAATTAACCTGGACTGTGACTGTTAGATTATTGGATCACTGGATTATGTTCGACTGGCTCTGAATATTAGTCTTTTTATGCCAATCGCTAAGTCAGGAAAGTACTACATCAATTGAAAGGAACAGAAAGTGTAAAAATGTAAATAGTATCGGAATTTGGTTAAAGCATTGACTGTAGGCATTAGTTATAGTTAGTTTAGCAGGTTTGTTCAGCTTAAACACTTAAGGCTAGAAAATAACTGGAGTTAGTAATCTATTTTGGAGCCAGTGATATTGTGCTTGCATTAATGGCCGTTGTTCAAATTGGTAATAACAGTCATGTAAATGTCGAACTAGATGTTAGTATGGCAGTGGTATAAGACGTTGGCTGATCCGTTGATTAAAAACAGAGTTGGAATGTCAATTGCATGTTTTGGAAATACAAAATCATTTTGCAAGTTGCTTACCTGCTTCCAGTGTATTATTAGTTCGTTTTAATTACAATAGGAAATGAATTAGTGAATTAGTATTAAACTACTGGCTTAGAAACTTCATTCAGGATCGTTTGAGTTAATATGAGCAGTCTGGGCTATAACGTTGCCCAATTGTATGGATCATTCAAATTTGGTAGCAAGACCACCTCCCTTTAAGCCACTAATATGCTTGCTAGCCCGATGCTTTGACCAAAGGCCCTAAAATCGGGCACCTTTTAAACACGCAGGGTTTTAAATATAGTAGTTCATAAATTAACTAAGGTTTTTTTTACTATTTAGAGACAAAAGTAAAAATAGCAAATCATAGTCGCTTTTAGGTTTGCCTTGTAAATAATAAATGAGACGAGTCTCGCCAAACAAAAATACATAAATTGTGGGGCCCTTAATAAATGGTTAAAATAAAACATTCAGAATTCGGGATGAGCTGTTTAGTGAATTTCACGGCCCTCCCCAAAGATAATAACGCGCTAGTCATTTTAGACGCGCTTTTAATAATTTACTTCCTTAAACTCGGGTGCACATTTATGTGACCCAAATCCAAATCTCAACGGAGTCGAAGTGTGTCAATAACCACGGGTGCATTGATGTGATGTGGTTCAAGATGTGTTTTCACGACATTGCAATTCTCGTTAAAAATAATAATAATAAAAGCGGTAAAAAGTTAAAATTTGCACATAGGTTCAACATGTATTAAAATCAGATAAATAAGCCGAATATGACATTTGAGCGACCGTGCTAGAAGCACGGAACTCGGGAATGCCTAACACCTTCTCCCGGGTTAACAGAATTCCTTATCCGAATTTCTGATTCGCGGACTGTAATACAGAGTCAATCTTTTCCTCGATTCGGGATTCAACCGGTGACTTGGGACACCATAAATCTCCCAAGTGGCGACTCTGAATTAAAAAATAAATCCCGTTTCGATTGTCCTTTAATTGAGAAAACTCCCCTACGCACCTGTGGCGCAGGTAAAAAGGAGGTGTGACAGCTCTGGCGACTCTGCTGAGGATTGGCCCAGAATCTCTGGTTCAGGGTTCAAGAATTCGAGCTTAGATAAATTGTTATATTTGGTTTTATGTGATTTGTTTACATGTTTGGGCCTAATGTGCTAAATGATGCTTTTATCGCTTTGATATTATCTGAACTATATATAAATTGTGCCTAAACCCTTCTCTTCTTACCTCCGGGGATGGGCTTACTGGTTGAGACTCCCTATTCTGTTAGTGTCATACCTTGAAATAAGAAAGTGGTCGGACAAGTTACAAAGCCGGACGATCTCGTGGGTCCCCGGTATGTTGCCCCCTCCTCGACTCGAGTTGTCCGCTCGGGTACACAGTCTATAACAAATACCTAGGCTTTGAACCTAGAATAACGTGACTTCATGCCGGATCCCTAGTAGGAACGATTATTTGCATCATGTTGCATTTGACTTAGGGGACTCAACACAGGGGTTGGGTCCGTCTAGGACTAGCAACCTGAAATGAAAAAGACCATCCTGATGCATCTTATTTGTTTTCCGCGCATTTATTTGTTTCGGGCCTGCCTGTTGACCAGTTTCTGAATATCAGGAAAATTGAAAAAAAGAAAAAGAGAAATAACAGTATAGAGAGTTGACTGCCTAGTTTTAGAAAACCAATGCTCGAACGCTGTCGAAACTCTGCCGAAATAAATATTTTTATAGTTTGTTTCACTCAAAAGGATCTTGTTTTCAAAAATAGTTTATTTTCCCGAACTACGTCGATTTGATTCTCACAGGGTACGCGATACGTAGGCAACTCTCATCGGGTCCAACCTCCCTTTTACAAAGGTCAAATTTTTTGTCATAAATAAGTCGGGTGACGCCATTCTTGCTTAAAATAAGCCGAATGTCCCCAAAAGGGCACCGGAAGGCTATTTTCGCAAGAACAACCACCCTAAGTCATTTTTAAATGGTTTGTGGGCACAACCTTAAAATCTTCCTCCCGGAAGCGCTGAAAGGCCGTGTTTTCAACCGGGTCTTTTATTTCAATTTGAGGAAAAAAAAAAAGAAAAGAGTCAATAATAAATCGAGTAATGCCGTTTTTGGCAAAAATAACTGAATGTTCCCGAAAGGGACACCGGAAGACTGACTTTGCATAAACGGCCACTTTTAGTCATTTTTGGATTTTTGACCGGTTGACTCACCCAGCTTTAAAATCTTCTTTCCCGAAGTGCTGAAAAGCTGTGTTCGGAACCGGATCTTCCTTTTAATCTGTGAAAAAATAAAAATAGTCAATTTGTTGAGTCAAATGAATTTTATTTCTTAATCACCTTAATAAATGTGCAGGATGAGCACGATGCAAAATGAACCTTTTTTAATAATGACTAAAATCCCTTTCGAGTTGCGGCTACGGTGGGATGATTTAGGTGGTAGGGGGCAAGATGAGGTCAAGAAATATCTAAAAGGTCTTACGGGTTTATTGGAAATCCAGCCTCGGGGAGATATCATAAGAGCTTTGGTCACCTACTGGGACCCGGCACACAATGTCTTCCACTTCCCCGATTTTGAACTCACCCCGACTTTGGAGGAAATAGCCGGGTACATCAGAAATGTTGAAGTTCCGATAAGGAAACCATACCTGGTTGCTCCAAGAGCTGTCACCGCACATCGGTTTTTAGATTCATTAAAGATACTCAGGACGGTCCATAACCCAGATTTGGCCGCAGGTTTTTGTAACCCACGCTTCATATACGACAGATACGGTCATGTCGGAGGATTCAACAATCCGGTAACAAGTTATGCAGCAAAAGTAACCGTCAGAAATGGGATGAGCATAGACGAGTGGCTTTTATGATAACCTTTTTGGGCCTTTTGGTGTTTCCAAGGAAAGACGGAAACATTGATTTGAAAATAGCCGGGGTCGTCAGTACCTTGCTCACTCAAGATGAAAGCACTCTTGCACCTATGATAGTATCTGATATCGTCCGAGCTCTCATAGCCTGCAAAGCCAGAGGGAACTTTTTCGAGGGGTGTAACTTGTTGCTACAAATATGGATGACTGAGCATCTCTGCCACCATTCCCAGCTCTTGAGTTATGGTTCCTCGAAGAAAACTGCCATAGAAGAGTTCTACATAAGAATCAAGGGGGTCAGTCTACCTGAAGGAGTTATGGCGTGGACATCATTCTTTCGGACCCTCACCGCCAGCCAAATACAGTGGACGCTAGGATGGTTGCCCGTTGATGAAGTCATATATATGCCGACAGCTAGGACCCACTTTCTATTGATGGGGATCAAGATCATTCAGCCCTACGCGCCATATCGGGTATTGAGACAACTCGGGAGATGCCAAACAGTGCCACATGAGGAGTATCTTAGTGCTCAAGTAATTGAGATTAGCCCTGACGGACAGTTTCCTGAAGCAAGAGTCCGTCAGATCTGGAGTGAATGCCAATATTTAAAAGCAGATACATGCATGCAGGATCGGGCCAAAGGCAAAGTGGCGCCAGGATACCTTGCTTGGTACAGGAGAGAACTTGAGCATGAAAGGCCGGCTAAAAGACCCCATCTCCAGGAGTTCGTCAAGGCGTCGCAAGAACAGTGGGATTGGTTGGCTAAAGAACACGAGTACAGGGCTACAATAGGCAAGTTGGAGAAGCAAGTTATGGATTTGAAACTTGAGAAAGATTTGCATATAGCTGCAAATGAGGGAAAAAGGAGAAAACTAGCTTGGAAAACGTGGTCCTCAAAACTCAAATCCAGGAAATGAAAATAGCTGCCAGAAGCAAGGAGAGAAGCCGAGCTGAGAAAAGGCTCATAAATGGTCTAAAAAAAAAGTCCTTGAGTATCAAGAAGACCTGGAAAAATCTAAAGCTGGTCTAGCGAGAATCCAGGTGAAATGGATAAAGAAGACAACAGAGCAAGTAAGGTTCATGCAATAAATGGAGAGGGACTACGAAGAGCGGATCTTCAGACAAGCCCGAGATGCCAAAACAGATAGGAAACGCTACTATGATCTGATGGCCCGAATGAAGAAACAGATGAATGAGTTTTAGGATCAACTCTTTTACAACGCTCAAGTGCTGGGGACGCGGAATCAACAAATAGAGCGATTGCTTATGGAAAGGGACAATATCAAGGGAAGAATCGACGATATCGGGCACTACATCACCATAAAGAGCCAAGCTTGTGAGGATATGTCCCGTACCACCTTCTTTGCTTCAATTATGATTTATGTCCACCAGATCATGGAAGATTTGAAAGATCTGCAAAGGGTCCTTGCACCAAAGCCCGCGGCGAGGCCGAACGACGCCCCGCAGGCGCCAAAATTCAAAACTTTGATTCATTCATAGTTTGAGTCTGTATTTTCCTTGTCTTCAGAGTCTACTGTCCGTTGGAGTTTATATTTCCCTTTTTGCATAAAGTCTGTAGTCTGTATCAAGTCTGTCAGTTTCCTTTCAAAAATGTTTTGCCTTGTAAAAAAACGTTTGCTAATGAAGATGGAAAAATTCAAAAAATGGTTTATTTATTTTTCGCACTTGTGGGCAGAACTATGCACTGTCTAATTTATGCGGGGACATGATACGTAGGCAATCTCTATAGGATTCGACCACCACTAAAAAAGAAAAAAAAAAGAAGGGAAAATGAAAAAAATAAATAAAGAAGGAAGCTTAAAAGAAAGGGCACAATTATGAGAGGCCGGAATGACGCACACAGCCGAAGCAAATGCATGATAGAAAATGGTTAATTGCCTAGATGCATTGCATCCCAAAGTGTAATTGCATATGTGTTAAACTCTGAAAACTAACAAGTTTTTGATTTTCAGAGAATTCAAGCAGTTAGTTTATTTAGAGGATACTGGCACATTACCATTACCAAACCAGATCGAAGGGACCAATACCGAAAATCATGTCTATCCCAGATGTCGACACTAGTGTTGAGGTAGAGGAGTTGGATGTCTATAAAATGAAAGAGGAGATGCTCAAGCTTAAGCAGCAGATGGCCAAAATGTACCAAGCCTGGTCCAAAGGGCAATCACCGCCGGCTTACCCTGGTAACCCTGCTTTTACCCCACCATTAGCTCAGTCTCAGGATCATCCCGCCACCGATCCAGGTTTTCCCATTTATGAACACTACCATGGCACTACTTCTCATACGCCACAAGCTCTACCACCAAAATCAATTCCATACCCTCATCCACCAATCACCCCTATCTTTGTGGCACCTCCACCAGCTGCACTCCATAAATCCCCGAGTGAACCTGTGTTCCAAGCGCAGGACAACCAGTATTATCCCCCGGAGCTTACCTTCAAAGCGCCTGAAGCCTATCCACATGATCCACCTTTTGACCTACCAGGGAAAGCAAAAAAATCGGCCAGAAATCCTGAACCGGAAGAGATGTTCAGAAAAATGAAAAGCATAGAGCAATCCTTCAGGGATATGAGAGGGCTAGGAGGTCAGGTAAGCGTGGCTTACAAAGATCTGTGTTTATTCCCGAATGTACAACTACCGGAAGGGTTCAAAATACCCAAGTTCGACTTGTACAACAGACACAGTGATCCGGTGGCTCATCTGAGAGGTTTTGTAGCAAGATGAGGGGAGCGGGCAGAAGAGATAAATTACTCATGGCGTATTTCAGCCAAAGCTTAAGTGGATTGGCGTTAGAATGGTACACCAGACAAGATCATAGCAGGTGGTACACATGGGACGATTTGGCCCAAGCATTCGCTTGTCACTTTCAATATAATCTTAAGATCATTCTGGACCGACTGTCCCTGACCAAACTGGAAAAGAAGCACAGTGAAAGCTTCAGAGAATATGGTTTCCGGTGGAGGGAGCAAGCAGCAAGGGTATATCCCCCAATGAAAGAAAGCGAGATGGTCGATTACTTTCTGCAGGCTTTGGAGCCAACTTACTTTGGTCATTTGGTGTCCGCAATTGGCAAGTCTTTTAATGAGGTTGTAAAATGGGAAGCATGGTCGAGGAGGGGCTTAAGTCCAACAAAATCATGAGCTATTCAGCGATCAAGGCAACCACTCAGGCCATCCAAAGCGGTACTGGGGGTGTGCTCGGGAAAAAAAGAAAGAAGATGTCACGACTGTTGAGTCCGGAGCCTAGTTCGGATCTAGAGGTCCATCACCCTACTAAAGCCAACCATGATCCTACCACCATAATTAAAACCCATACTCCATATAGACCTCCACAACATTACTACCCACTGCTATATCCCCATTTTTCCGTCCATCATGCACAAACCTATACCCAAACTCCGGCACACGCGCCATGGCATGCGCCGGCTCCACAAAATCCATACCCAGCTCCGCAAAACACGTATCCACCCCCAAGAGCCTACAGAAATCCCTCCGGGACGGGTTTCCGACGAAACCAAGCCTTCAAGAATGAGAGGTTACCAAAGCAAAAGACTTTCACTCCACTGGGGGAATCATATACCAGTCTTTTTCACAGGTTGAGTCAGTTGGGCATGCTGAATCCAATTGAGCCTAAAATGCCAAATCCTCCTCCTAGAAATCTTGACCACTCGGTGAGTTGTGAGTACTGTTCAGGGGCCCCAGGGCATGATATAGAGAAATGTTGGAAGATAAAAATAGCTGTGCAAGAGCTTATCGATACTCATCGGATCGAGGTTCAAGCCCCAGAAGCACCAAATATTAATCAGAATCCACTGCCAGCTCACCATGAGACACACATGATTGAGTTGATACACAAAGAGGGGGAGCCCAGGAAGCCCTCACAGACGGTAATGATGATCCGTTCCAGCGAAACCAGCTTAAAGGAAAAAGTAACCAGTGGGAAATCAGTGGTCCGGTTGAAAGGGGTAGATGATAAGCCAGTTGTGGCGGCCGAGAGAGGGTCGTCAAGCATTGTTGTAGTGAAACTAGATAAAGTTAAAGTGGTAGTGCCGGGGTTCACAAGTAAACCTGTTGTGAAGGGTGCTCGCACAGAGCCTGTTATTATAAAACTGGTAACTCAACTTCCAGTGATCAACATCAAGGCTGTTCCTTGGAATTATGAACGGGTGACGGTGATTTACAAAGGGAAAGAAGTCAAAGGAGAAGTGTGTGAAGCCCAAGGTCTAACTCGTTCGGGAAGGTGTTTTGCTCCCGCAGAGTTAAGAAGGGACAATCTAGTAGCGACAAAGAATCCAGTTACCGAGGAAGAGGCGGAAGAAATTTTAAAGAAAATGAAGGCACAAGATTACTCCATTATGGAGCAGTTGAGGAAGACCCCGACATAGATTTCATTGTTATCCTTGTTGATCCATTCAGATGAGCACCGCTAGGTATTAATGAAAATTCTGAACGAAGCCCATGTTCCGGATAAGATCTCTATGAACCATCTGGAGAAAATAGCAAACAAGATTTTTGAGGTCAACAGGGTCACTTTTTCAGACGATGAGTTGTCCGTGGAGGGTACAGAACATAATAGAGCCCTCTATTTGACTGTGAAGTGTGAAGACTCGGTAGTCACTCGAGTACTGATTGATAATGGGTCGAGTGCTAATATCTGTCCTTTGACCACCTTGAACAAACTGAAGGTCGATGGTGACAGAATTCACAAGAACAACATCTATGTTCAAGGGTTTGATGGTGGTGGTATAGACACAGTGGGTGACATCATACTTGAGTTAACAATTGGTCCGGTAGAGTTCACCATGGAGTTTCAAGTGTTAGACGTGGCAGTGTCATATAATCTTCTGTTGGGGCGACCCTGGATCCACGCCTCCAAAGCAGTGCCTTCTACACTACATTAGATGGTCAAATTCGAATGGGATAGGAAAGAGATTGTAGTGCATGGGGAAGACAATACAAGCGTTGTAAGTGATGCCATCGTACCCTTCATAGAGACTGACGATGACAAGGGGCCCCGGGTTTACCAGGTCTTCGATATGGTTTCAGTGGACAAAGTTCTCGAGGGTGAAAGCATCCCACTTCCCAAAATAGTAGCTGCAACTGTCATGGTAGCCTCGGAGATATTGAAAAACGGGTTTGTGCCAGGCAAAGGTTTAGGGGCTGATCTTCAGGGTATTGTTCAACTGGTTTCTTTGCCCAAAAATCTGGATACCTTTGGGCTGGGGTTCAAGCCTACAGTGGCGGATGTGAGACGGGCCCGCAAGTTTAAGAGAAGAGGCTGGGTCCTTCCCAAGCCAATCCCGCGCCTGTCCAGATCTTTCATCAGGCCGAGCGTCAAAAAACAATGGCTGTCCAAGGTTACAGGGCCATTGATTGGTGCAGATGGAGACTTAAATGAGGGTTTTGAAATATTATTCACCGAAATCAACATGGTAGAAGTTGGGGAGGGGTCCAGCAAGGCGGATGTGCAGTTTGTGGGGCCAAAGGCAAAAATCAACAATTGGATGGCTACTCATTTTCCCATTCGGAGGGAGTCTTGGTAGTTGGCTCTGATTTTCCTTCCTGTTTTCTGGATTATTCCAGGGTTGTAATCCAGATTTATTTTTATTTTTATTGTGTTCATCAAAGTATGAAACCTTGTTATCCCGTAATTCAATAAAATAAAAAAGTTTCTTCTTCATTCCTTATTTTATTTTAATTTTATTTTCTTTTTTTCTTTTTTTTGTACAGTTCTCTTTATACTGGTCTTAATGATATGGCGTGCATAAGGAATCCTCAGCCCAGTCTTAAAAATCAATCTGATTTCGAAATGATAGTTCAACAAGTAGATTGTGATTACGAATCAGAATATGATGATGAGGATGAAGCCTTCGAAGAAATTAGTAAGGAGTTAATTCACTTCGAAGAAAAACCCAAACCCAATTTGAATGACATAGAAGCCGTCAATTTAGGGGACACAGACAACATCCGAGAGACTAATATAAGTTTCCACCTCGAGCCAGAAATCCGGGAGGAGCTAGTCAAAGCACTCATCGAGTACAAAGATGTTTTTGCGTGGTCATATGATGACATGCCGGGTTTGAGCACTGATTTAGTGGTTCACAAATTGCCCACTGACCCAGCATCCTCCTCTGTCAAGCAAAAGTTGAGGAAGTTCAAGACTGATATGAGTGTGAAGATTAAAGAAGAGGTTACCAAACAGTTGGATGCAAAGGTTATCTGGGTCACCCGATATCCTGTTTGGTTGGCTAATGTTGTGCCTGTGCCGAAGAAGGATGGCAAGATCAGAGTATGCATTGATTACCGCAATCTCAACAAAGCAAGTCCGAAGGATAACTTCCCACTACCCAATATCCACATTCTGATTGACAATTGTGCTAAGCGCGAGATTGGATCGTTTGTGGATTGCTATGCTGGGTATCATCAGATTCTAATGGATGAAGAAGATACAGAAAAGACGGCATTCATCACACCCTGGGGAACTTATTGCTACCGGTTAATGCCATTTGGTTTGAAGAATGCTGGGGCAACTTATATGAGGGCAATGACTACTGTATTTCATGATATGATACACAAGGAGATTGAGGTATACGTAGATGATGTGATCATAAAATCAAAGCATCAGGCCGACCACGTCGAGGATTTGAGGAAATTCTTCCAGAGGCTTCGCAGGTACAACCTCAAGCTTAACCCCGCCAAGTGTGCATTTGGTGTTCCATCCGGAAAGCTGTTAGGATTCATAGTCAGACGGCGAGGCATCGAGTTGGACCCATCAAAGATCAAAGCCATACAAGAATTGCCCATTCCGAGGAATAAGACTGAAGTGATGAGTCTGTTAGGAAGGCTGAACTACATCAGCAGGTTTATTGCTCAGCTCACGACAACTTGTGAGCCTATTTTCAAGTTTTTGAGGAAGGACGCTGCGATCAAGTGGACTGATGAGTGTTAAGAAGTGTTTGATAAGATAAAAGGTTACTTGACAAATCCACCTGTGCTGGTTCCGCCAGAACCAGGGAGACCTTTGATTCTTTACTTGACAGTCTTGGAAAACTCATTTGGTTGTGTACTGGGGCAGCATGACGTCACCGGCAGGAAGGAACAATCCATCTATTATCTTAGCAAGAAGTTCACGGCTTATGAGGTTAAGTACACTCACCTGGAAAGGACATGTTGCGCCCTAACTTGGGTGGCACAGAAATTGAAATATTATTTGTCATCCTACACTACTTACCTCATTTCATGCTTGGATCCATTGAAGTATAGCTTTCAAAATCCTATGCCGACAGGAAGACTTGCAAAATGGCAGATTTTGCTCACAGAGTTTGACATAATCTATATGACTTGGACTGCAATGAAAACCCAAGCATTGGCCGATCATTTGGCCGAGAACCCGGTCGATGAAGAGTATGAGCCACTGAGGACTTATTTTCCTGATGAAGAGGTGATGCATATTGATGAACTAGAACAGGCCGAAAAACCAAGCTGGAAACTTTTCTTTGATGGGGCTTCTAATATGAAAGGAGCCGGAATAGGAGCGGTGCTTATATCTGAAACAGGGCATCACTATCATGTTACGGCTCAGCTTCGTTTTTATTGTACCAACAATATGGTTGAGTATGAAGCATGCATTTTGGGTTTAAGGTTAGCTGCGGACATGGATGTCCAGGAAGTCTTGGTCTTGGGAGACTCGGACCTTCTGGTACATCAAATTCAAGGAGAATGGGAAACGCGAGATCTGAAGCTCATACCATACCGACAATGCTTGCATGATCTTTGTCAATAGTTTAGATCAGTAGAGTTCAGGTATATTCCAAGGGTCCATAATGAGGTCGCCGATGCTTTGGCTACCCTAGCATCAATGATGCACCATCCGGACAAAGCTTATGTCGATCCTTTGCATATTCAAGTCCGAGATCAGCTTGCTTATTGTAACATGATTGAAGAAGAACTGGATGGCGAACCGTGGTTCCATGATATCAAGGAATACATCTGAATGGGGATATACCCAGTGCAAGCCACATGGGATCAAAAGAGAACAATTCGACGGTTGGCAAGTGGATTTTTCTTGAGTGGAGGAGTTTTGTATAAAAGAACACCAGACCTGGGATTGTTAAGATGCATAGATGCTAGACAAGCTACGTCTGTCATGTCTGAAGTACATTCAGGAGTCTGCGGACCACATATGAGCGGATATGTGTTGGCAAAGAAAATTCTCCGAGCGGGATATTATTGGCTCACTATGGAGCGAGATTGTATTAGTTTTGTGTGCAAATGTCATCAGTGCCAGATACACGAAGATTTGATTCATTCTCCGCCATTGGAATTACACACAATGTCAGCACCATGGCCCTTCGTCGCTTGGGGCATGGATATCATTGGACCAATGAGCCAGCAGCATCCAACGGGCATAGGTTCATTCTGGTAGCCATTGATTATTTCACCAAATGGGTTGAGGCCAAAACTTTCAAGTTTGTGACCAAGAAAGCAGTGGTCGATTTTGTTCACTCAAATATCATCTGTCGATTTGGAATCCCGAAGGTGATCATCACAGATAACGGTGCTAATCTTAACAGTAAATTGATAGAAGAGGTATGCCAACAGTTTAAGATTACACACCGCAATTCTACCCCATATCGTCCTAAGGCAAATGGAGCAGTTGAGGCAGCCAACAAAAACATAAAGAAGATACTTCGGAAAATGGTAGAAGGTTCGAGGCAATGGGATGAAAAATTACCATTTGCATTGTTGGGTTATCGCACCATTTTTCGTACTTCAGTAGGTGCAACTCCTTATTTGTTAGTATATGGAACTGAAGCCGTAATACCTGCGGAAGTTGAAATCCCGTCCCTTTGGATTGTCGTTGAAGCTGAGATTGATGATGATGAGTGGGTCAAAACCCGTCTGGAGCAGTTGAACTTGATTGATGAAAAAATATTGGTAGCTGTGTGCCTTGTCCAGTTATATCAAAAGAGAATGGCAAGAGCATACAACAAAAAGGTGCGACCCCAAAAATTTGAAGTGGGTCAGCAAGTGCTGAAATGCATCCTTCCACATCAGGTTGAGGCAAAAGGCAAGTTCGCCCCGAATTGGCAAGGGTCATTCATTGTAACCAGAGTGTTGTCCAATGGTGCTTTATGTTTAACAAATATCGAAGGAAAATGCATCGACATGGCTATCAATTTTGACGCAGTTAAGAGATATTGTGTATGATTTCTTTTAATTGTAATTGTTGTTTGTTTGCATTTGGCATGATATCGGAGAATGAAATGACGGAGGCAATTTGTTCTTCCATCCAAACACTTCAACCTTTGTTTCTCCTTTTGAGCCTTATTTATTCTTTCATACCCCTCTTTTGGAATCAGTAATGAAAATGAAAATAGGGAGAAAAGAAAAATAATGATAATAAAGACAAAAGAAAAGTCACAGGAAAAAC
Organism: Nicotiana sylvestris; assembly: GCF_000393655.2. Classification (NCBI taxonomy): domain Eukaryota; kingdom Viridiplantae; phylum Streptophyta; class Magnoliopsida; order Solanales; family Solanaceae; genus Nicotiana; species Nicotiana sylvestris. The sequence continues at coordinate 188,246,307 of NC_091059.1, forward strand.
AAAGGAATTGGGAACTACGTTTGACCTGATTCCTCAAAAAGGATACGTAGGCGCCTCACGGCTCGGTCATGGTGTGATAAGAATCAAAAATCCCCAAGCAAGAAAAACTGGGGCAGAAGTTGTGTTTATAATTTTGGAAAAGAAAGTTGATTCCAAGAGTTGTAATGTTTTACCCATCAAAATTATTTTAAATTTTTTCTTTAGCCATACACCAGAAACCCATATTGATGTCCAAAAAGACCTCCCGATCAGTATCCGAGAAGTGTCAAGTCGGGCAAATAGAAGTCCGGAGTAACACTTTGGTCCCCAACAGAAAAGAAATGAAATGAGAGAATCCCCAGCAGAAAAGAAATGAAATGAGAGAATCTTATAAGTAACACCCCAATCCCCAGCTGAAAAGAAATAAAATGAGAGTCTTATTGGTGAAAACCTTCACAGGCACCATACGGCAACAAAAATTGAGAGAAATAAAATGAGAGAGTCTTATTGGTGAAAACCTTCGCAGGCACCATAAGGCGACGAAAATTGAGAGAAATAAAATGAGAGAGTCTTATCGGTGAAAACCTTCACAGGCACCGTAAGGCAACGAGAGTTGAGAGAAACGAGAGAGTCTTATTAGTGAAAACCCCTCGAAGGGCACTATAAGGCGACAAGGAATTGAAAGAGGGCAAACGAGGTAAGGTTGACAGAAATGATTGGTCGAGGCATCAAGCAGAACAAAGATGTTGATTCGGCAAAAGAGTTGGGTGGAGGGACCTTTTGAAATGCAAAGTAAGGTCATCAGAAAGATTGAGTGATATAATAAACTGGGTTGATTAAGCCGAAATGAACGACATGATCATTGAGATCGGTTATACCATTCAGATAAGTCCTTTTCATCTTCTTCTCTTCAAACAATTCTTTAGGAAGATTTTTCTTTTTATCTTTTGAAGTCATCACCTTTCATTTCTTTTGGTTAAAGATTTTTATAGTAGTTTGTTTTTAAGAAGGATTTTCAAAGCCAACTACCAGTCGCCAACATGGTGCAAGGTAAATGGGGATAAGACAGGCCGAAAATAATGTGTCGGGACAAGAAAGACGTCATTATAAGACCAAATGACGGATTGCTCTAAGATGTCGTGGAAAGTATGGAGTAAAAGTGGAAAACAACGTTCGAGAAGTGGGTGGATACAGAAGCATCAAGAAGGTCGAAAGTTATCAGCCAAGTTTCAAGACGGTCGAACAACGCAGAGCATGGAAAAAGGAAAAGGGAAAACCATCCCCAGCAGGAACATCCCCCACATTTTAAACTAACAAATTTTCTTTGATTTGAAGCAGGGACAAGAAATGTTATTGATGACAGAAAGATGTGCCACAAGAAAGATTGTCAAACTGGGGCAGAAAATTTTCTTTCATTTCGAAAATTCTCTGGAAGTCCAACACAAGTTTGTTGAAAAGCGGTATCCCCAACAGTTTTCGGGAGAAGGCAAAACAAGTTTTAAAGAAAGCAATTTCGGGAGGAAGATAACATAAGTCTTAAGGGAAGTTGTTTTAGAGGAAGGAAAACACCAGCTTTAAGGAAAGTAGTCTTTGAAGGAGGAAAATAACATATTTTTGAATGAAACACCGGAGTTATCCCCAACAGTTTTCAGAGGAATGAAACACCAGTTTTGAGGGAAGCAGTTCTGAAAGAAGATGATTCAAGTTAGAAGGAAAATGGTTCAGGAGGCAGGAAGGAACAAACGACAATAGAACACATTTTAAGAAGTAGTTGAAGTCAGGTGCCCGCCTGGAGAATGGAGATGTTATATTTTAAAAAGTAGTTGAAGTCAGGAGCCCGCCTGGAGAATAGAGGTGTTATGTTTTAAAGTTATAGTCGAAGTCAGGAGCCTGCCTGGAGAATGGAGGTGTTATATTTCAAATTATAGTCGAAGTCAGGAGCCTGCCTGGAGAATGGAGGTTGTTATATTTTCAAGTTGTAGTAGAAGTCAGGAGCCTGCCTGGGGAATGGAGGTATTATCTTTAAATTGTTTATTGAAGTCAGGAGCCCACCTGGAGAATGGAGGTATTATCTTTTCAAATTATAGTCGAAGTCAAGAGCCCGCCTAGAGAATGGAGGTTGTTATATTTTCAAGTTGTAGTCGAAGTCAGGAGCCCGCCTGGAGAATGGAGGTATTATCTTTAAATTGTTTATTGAAGTCAGGAGCCCACCTGGAGAATGGAGGTGTTATATTTTAAAAAGTAGTTGAAGTCAGGAGCCCGCCTGGAGAATGGAGGTGTTATATTTTTAAGTTATAGTCGAAGTCAGGAGCCCGCCTGGAGAATGGAGGTGTTATATTTCAAATTATAGTCGAAGTCAGGAGCCCGCCTGGAGAATAGAGGTTGTTATATTTTCAAGTTGTAGTCGAAGTCAGGAGCCCGCCTGGAGAATGGAGGCATTATCTTTAAATTGTTTATTGAAGTCAGGAGCCCGCCTGGAGAATGGAGGTTTTATATTTCAAATTATAGTCGAAGTCAGGAGCCCGCCTGGAGAATGGAGGTTGTTATATTTCAAGTTGTTGTTGAAGTCAGGAGGCCGCCTGGAGAATGGAGGTGTTATATCTTTAAGTTGTTGTTGAAGTCAGGAGCCCGCCTGGAGAATGGAGGTATTATCTTATTAAGTCATAGCAGAAGTCAGGAGCCCGCCTGGAAAATGGAGGTATTATCTTGTTAAGTCATAGCAGAAGTCAGGAGCCCGCCTGGAGAGCGGAGGGTTGCAACAAAGATCCCCAGCATAAATTAAAGTTCAGAAGTCGGAAGGAAGGCAACACTAGTCAGAAGAAGGAAGTTCAAGCTTCGAAGGAAAAATAATGCGAAGATCACAAAAAGGAAATAAGCAGTTCAAATTCGACAATCAAGAGAAGATTACGAGTCAAGACAGAAAGAAAGAAGCGTCAGAGGAAACACCAGTCATCAAGACATCAAAGCAACAAGAGACACAAGAGCACGGCTGAAGATCTAGATAAGATTTTGCAATTCTTAAGTTTAGTCTAGCTTCTTGTTTTCTGTTAGCATGGTGTAATAAGGAGGTCAGTAAGCAGATAACAGTAGTAGCAATAACAATGACAACAAAACCATAGCTTCATGGTAGTCCCAGCTACTAATACTTCCCGAACTACATTGATCTGATTCCCTTTTAGCCAGGGATATGTAGGAAACCTTTGAAGTAGAGGTTCGGTCAAATCTTTCAAAGATGCTTCAAATGGAGTAACTAGATGGGCAAAAATCGCTCATATCCGCTCACTTTATCTTTACACGAAAACTCTTCGTTTTTCCGGACAAAGAGGAACAGCTGTGAGCACGTGATTTTTGCCCTACGAGAACTACTTCCAAAAATTCAAAATAAAATGGTTTTGTGTTTGTTTGTGATTTATTTGTATTTTGTCTGTGCATGTTTATTTCTACTTTAATTAAGAAAAATACAAATATGTGTTGCATGTGCATTTAGGATTTAATTTTACAATTTAGGAATTAATTAAACAATCAAGTTTGTTTTACAAAATGGAAAAATCACAAACAATAACGTACTTCGCATTTTTAGGGTTTAATGTCAAATTGTGGGATTATCTTTGTATTCAATTTTGTGTGATATTTGTTTTTAAGAGTTAATTAGCATTTTAAGTTAAATTTGGTTTTACAATTTAAATTAGGATTTTTAGGATTTTAATTATGAAGATTAGTTAAAAAAAAAAATAAAGAAAATAAAGAGAGGACTAACCAAAGAGAGGAAACAAGATCTAGGCCGAAAACCCCCAGCCCAAACACGAAACCCATCCAAACCCATTCGGAACTGGCCCAACTAGCCCAGACCCGTCTCCAGCCTCAACTAAATGACGTTGTTTTAGGCGTTTCAATCTGGACCGTTGAAATTAAATTGATCAAACGATCCCAAAGCCTTGACCCAACCCGATCCCGACCTGTCACCCCAATACTCGGACCGCGCTAGTACTATTCCAAACGGCACTGTTCCTCCTTAGTGAAGTGATCAAGGCCGTTGATCGTGAATGATCCAACGGCCAAGATCAAATCCCCACCCCACTATATATTCCTAAACCATACCCCGCCCCTTAAGTCATACCCCCCCTTCGCCTTCGTCTCTAACCTAGAGACAGGCTCAACACCCCCGCCTTCAACCACCGCCCTCCACCCACCGGAAATTTCCTCACGGCGGTTTCAGTAGTCCAAATAGCCCCAAAATTACACCATAGAACCCCCTCACCCTCCTCTTTCCAAATCCCTTATCAACTGTCCTCGAATCAGTACCCAACGATTCGAATCTTAGATCGAAGAATCGAACCAAACCCTAATCCGCCCAATGACCACCAAAGTTACACCACAACTTCCCCTCGACATCCCCAACCTAACCCCTCTAACCATCACCCTCGAATCGTGGTCGACTACTTCGAATCTCAGATCGAAGGCAAGACCTCAAACCTCAAACCTACCCAATCAGTCCCAAAGTTACACCACTGAACCACCTAGCTACCCCCGTCCCAAATCCCACCCAGGTTCTGTCCAAATCTTGTTAGAGCCTTTCGAATTTCAAATCGAATGCAAACCCTAGAGGAACCAGCTTCAGACTGTGTACGAGGTTAAAGGTTTGAGGTTTTAACCAACTTTAGTCGAGTGTTCTCAGTCGAGAACACTCGATTAAGGTCCGTTTTGGCTTCAAAAGTTTCAAGACGAAGTTCAGACTGAAACGGATTGGATTTGGTCTGAAGTTTCGAGGTATTTCTTTTTGTTTGCCTTTTTCTTTTGTTGTTGTTTTATTTCTGACTGATTAGTTCGTCATTTAGGTCAATTAATCCTCCTCCTCTTCCGGACCTTTTTTCTGGTCCAGTTTTTCTCATCTTGGTCGATTGGCATATGTTGAATCAATTAAATGGTCTCGTCGATTGACCCATTCATGTATATAGTTTAGTAGTTCTAGTCAAGTTGTTTGGTGTCGATTGTTTTGTTCTCAGCCTCAAGGTTCCATTCTGTATATCCTCAGGGCCCCTACATTTTGTGTTTAAGGCTAATTTAGAACTATGAGTGTGTTGTTATTATTGGTTCGAATTGCTTCATTTTATGTGATGTTTGGTTCCCCTTTCTTTGTTGTTCATCATTTTGCATATGAGTTCAGTTTGTTTGTCGATTCAGTACATTTACAGTGATCATTCGTTTTGCCTAAGTTTGATTTGGAATTGTGAATGCAGTCAGTTATTCCCATATACATGTGCATCTTAGCAGCTTTGCATCAGTCTGCTATTTGATCTAATCTGAGTTCTAAGTTCGAACTGCTAGGTGAATTTGAATTAAATTGGTTATAGCTGCTGTAGTTTGGTGATCAATTAGGAATCAGCTTAGTTATTTGGTTAAGGAGATTGGTTATAGCTGATAAGGTACAGGGGATTGGACTAGGACAGTAAATCACAGTAGTTTCAGGGGTAATTTGGGAATTGAAAACTTAAAGAAATGGGTAAGTTGAATGTTCTGTCAACTAAGTACTAAAGTACCATTAAACTAATGAATTGTTTAAGTGCTAATGGGGAACAAAACATAATGTTAGGGGAAGGCTTAAAAGGGATTGATTAAAATATGTTGTTCATGCCTGTTTGAACATTAAATAAGGAAAAGACAAGGGGTAATGGGGAAAACATACTCTAGTGGGGTACTAAAGAGATCATGGGCAGAATTAGTTTAAGAATTCTGCCTGAGTGCTCTTGAGAGGGGGCAAGGTTAGTGTTTAGTACAAATAGGGGTCTGGACAGAGTTAAATGGGGGATCCTCTTGGAGTCTGGTCTTGGTTTTTCTTTTGGGCAGACCTTAGAAGATAAAAGCAATCGAAAAAAAGAAAAGTTTTGGGAGAGTTTAAGAACAGAAAACCAAAATATATTGCAGTTAGTTCTCTTAGGTTCTGCATTTCATTTTTTTTAGTCTGGGTCTTGGTCTTTTCTTCTGGGGGTTCAGTCTTTGAGAGAGTGCTTTAGACAACCATCTCACACTATTACATTGATCTCAAGATCAGAAGTAGTTCAAATCTTTCTGCTCCTGTTCTGTGCTTGGGCATTCAGGGCATTTGAAGATATTTGGGGATTTACTCGAGGGGGCTGGGTATTGTCTGAATTGCTGAAAGGTGTCCTATGAATGCCTAGTCTAATTTCTAGTAGATTCAGTGTTTTGGTTAAGCTTCTTTCTTCCTGGGCTTTGTGACTGTGGTTTGGTCTTGAGCTTGGCCCTGTTTGTTGCTGTTGATTGTCAACCTGTTAGTGTTATTGTTTGTTGCTGCTACTGTTGCATTGATGTGGCTGATCTCTTCTTCTTCCATTGTAACTGATTTCCAGGTACACAACTGTAACTTTGGCATTTATAAGCTGAAAACATGGAGTTTGAATATACGTGAAGAGTTGAAATTTTGTTTTGGTTTCTATATGACTGATGTATTTAAATTATTCAGTCACTGCTGTTAGTATATAGATCCCTGTTAGTATGTAGTAAGTGGACTGAAATGGAGTTGTATGAGAAATGTTTTAATATAGTTCATACTGAAACATGTTAGCATCGGGTAACTGATTCCTGTAGATAAAAATTAGCTTGTTGGACTGTTAAATTAACCTAGACTGTGACTATTAGATTACTGGATCGCTGGATTATGTTCGACTGGCTCTGAATATTAGTCTTTTTATGCCAATCGCTGAGTCAGGAAAGTACCACATCAATTGAAAGGAATGGAAAGTGTAAAAATGTAAATAGTATTGGAATTTGGTTAAAGCATTGACTGTAGGCATTAGCTATAGTTAGTTTAGCATGTTTGTTCAGCTTAAACACTTAAAGCTAGAAAATAACTGGAGTTAGCATTCTATTTTGGAGCCTGTGATATTGTGCTTGCATTAATGGCCGTTGTTCAAATTGGTAATAACAGTCATGTAAATGTCGAACTAGATGTTAGTATGGCAGTGGTATAAGACGTTGGCTGAACCGTTGGTTAAAAACAGAGTTGGAATGTCAATTGCATGTTTTGGAAATACAAAATCATTTTGCGAGTTTCTTACCTGCTTCCAGTGCATTATTAGTTCGTTTTAATTACAATAGGAAATGAATTAGTGAATTAGTATTAAACTAGTGGCTTAGAAACTTCATTCAGGATCGTTTGAGTTAATATGAGCAGTCTGGGCTATACCATTGCCCAATTGTATGGATCATTCAAATTTGTTAGCAAGCCCACCTCCCTTTAAGCCGCTAATATGCTTGCTAGCCCGATGCTTTGACCAAAGGCCCCAAAATCGGGCACCTTTTAAACACGCAGGGTTTTAAATATAGTAGTTCATAAATTAGCTAAGTTTTTTTATTATTTAGAGACAAAAGTAAAAATAGCAAATCATAGTCGCTTTTAGGTTTGCTTGTAATAATAAATGAGATGAGCCTCGCCAAACAAAAATACATAAATTGTGGGGCCCTTAATAAATGGTTAAAATGAAACATTCAGAATTCGGGATGGGCCGTTTAGTGAATTTCACGACCCTCTCCAAAGATAATAACGCGCTAGTCATTTTAGACGCGCTTTTAATAATTTACTTCCTTAAACTCGGTTGCACATTTATGTGACCCAAATCCAAATCTCAACGGAGTCGAAATGTGTCAATAACCACGGGTGCATTGATGTGACGTGGTTCGAGATGTGTTTTCACGACGTTGCAATTCTCGTTAAAAATAATAATAATAAAAGCGGTAAAAAGTTAAAATTTGCACATAGGTTCAACATGTATTAAAATCAGATAAATAAGCTGAATATGACATTTGAGCGACCGTGCTAGAACCACGGAACTCGGGAATGCCTAACACCTTCTCCCAGGTTAACAGAATTCCTTAGCTGGATTTTTGGTTCGCGGACTGTAATACATAGTCAATCTTTTCCTCGATTCGGGATTCAACCGGTGACTTGGGACACCATAAATCTCCCAAGTGGCAACTCTGAATTAAAAAATAAATCCCGTTTCGATTGTCCTTTAATTGGGAAAACTCCTCTACGCCCCTGTGGTGCAGGTAAAAAGGAGGTGTGACATTATCTCATGCATGCAAACTTTGAAACCAACTTATATTCCTTTGGGGTACATTTATGCTAGATTTTTCTACTCATGATTGTTTCGAATTTTAAACTAGGTCCCATTTTCCATGAGGGTCTTGAGAACTTACGGTCAAACTTGTCTGGTGCTTGCTTTTTCTTACGGAGGGTTTCTTTGAAACAAACGAAATATTCTGCCCCTGTTTCAATCAAAGAAAACTTGTGAATTTAAACATGGTGATTGGTTTGTGGCCTTGAACTTTGAAGGCGATTGCTCCTTCACTTCCTATGGTAACTTCGGTTTTAACTCGAAAGATCTTGCGTGTTTGCTGACTGACCACTTTTCTCTATCACATTTATCATGGAGAATAACTCTATCCGTTTAAACCCAATACCATTCATCTGTTGCATTGTGCTCATGTACTAAACCTTTGTGTTTCCCATGAATCCCAAAGCACGTCAATTGTCATCCACTCAGTGCGCATGCTGTTCTTTCCTGACTCAAATCACTAGCCTTGGCCTTGAGGTCTACTGCTCCATCACTTACCATGATAACTTTGATTTCTGCTTGGAAGACCTTACTTGTCACTGGTTAACCACTTTCTTTGTCAATCTTATCAGAGAAAATACCTTTGATCCGTTCACCCTACACCCTTCATCTATTGCATTATTCATGAATTGATATATACCAAACCTTTGTATTTTACATGAACCCCAAAGCATGTTGATTGTTACCAACTCAGTGCGCACGTTGTTCTTTCATGACTTATGCCACTTGATGTGCTAGCCAGATCCCATTTTGTGCAATTGGAAAGCTGGTGGCAAATTTTGAAGTCATTTCTCGCTTGTTCTGACCAAACAGACTCAGGAAGAGGAAGTAAACAAGATAAGAGGAGCAGAGTAAAGGACAAAGGAAAGAGATGATTCCTAACAAGAAAACTACAAAGTAGAAACCTATTAGATGTGGATACCAACTCTAATGACCATGACATGCACCTGTGGATTAAGTGGCCTAATCTGTCAAACAAGTCTGATGTTCAACTATTGTTGTACCTCTGAAACGTGAAACTGGGCTTCAATGCTCTGATTATCCAATTTGATTCACGATCCTTATTCGACTTCTAGTGCTCGAAGGGTTTTCACCATCAAGCCTCTCTCATTTTGTTCTTTCTCTCAACTTACAATCACCTTATGGTGCCTGTGAAGGTTTTCACCGATAAAACTTTCTCATTTTTGTTTTCCTTGTGCAGAACAGAGTGTTGCCCCTGATGTGAATCATACCTCTAACTCGCTTGACTTGGCACTACTCAAAGATTGATTGGAAGGTCTTTCTTTATACCGTAATGTGGGCTTTTGGATGGGGTTAGAAAGAAAGGATAAAGGCTCAAAAATAGCTTAAAAAGGCTCAAAATTATGACTTTTGGAATCAGATCTCTTACAACAACCACAACTTCTGCCCTAGTTTTTTTTTGCTTGGGGACTTTTGAAATTTTATTTGATGGGACCGAACCGTGAGGCTGCCTATGTATCCTTAAAAGGTATCAGGTCGAACGTAGTTCATGACATAGGAATTGCTTCATTTTTGTACTTTTCTCTCTTTTTTTTCTTTTTCTCCTTTTCCTTTTCTTTTCTTTTCTTTACTCTTTTTCCATTTTTCTTTCTCTTTTTCTCTTCTTTTTTTTCTTTTCTTTTCTCTCCCTTTTTTCTGTATCATATTTCTAAACTCTGCTTCTGATTCCAAAAGAGGGATATGCAAGAAAATAAATAAGTCTCAAAGGGGTGACAAAGGATAAAGTATTTAGATAGCAGAATAAAATGTCTTCGTCATTCCAATCTTCAAAGCATGCCAAACACAAACACAATTAAACAAACCAAAGAAATCATACGTAATATCTTTTGACTGCATCATAATTGAGAGCCATATCCACATATTTGTCTTCTACATCTGTTAAATACAAAGCACTATTGGACAACACTCTCGTTACCATGAACGACCCCTATCAATTTGGGGCAAACTTGCCTTTAGCTTCAACCCGATGTGGCATGATGCATTTCAATAGTGTTTTTTTACATTCTATCTGCCCTAGTTTCACACAATTCGGGCTTGAAATGATCTCAAAATCCCTTTACTTATTTCCCTCAAATGTCCCTATCACTTCAAAATTGTTTCGAAGCTTCAATGACTAAACTAACTTTTAAGATCAGGCCGAGAATTACGCATGCATGTCATGTCACTAGAGTCAACAGGAAAAGAACTATAAAAGGAGAAGAAAACTAAACAAAAAACAAAAATGACAAGAAATAACAGAAGATAGGAAATTGCATTAGATAGACGGTGAAACGGTTCGAACAACAAGACAAGCAAACTACAACGGGGTTAAAACCTTGGAACAAACCTAGACAACACTAAATGAGCTACTACAACTAAACGAACTAGGCAAAATAAAAGGATAGAAGGGTTTGAGTCACAAGATAATATCCGGATTACAACCCTAAAAATAACCCGGATAACAAAAATGACCACAAAATAAACCACAAAGACTCCTCCCTATCTAACCAAGAGAGGAGCATCTTTCCAGTTACCAAGCTCTGCATCTTAGCCACTGAGTTCAACATCAACATTGCTAGAACCTTTACAAGTCCTCATCTCTTTGTCCTTAGCAAATTGCTCTTGGATCCCTTTAGCAGGCTCGTTCTTATGATCAACTTCTGTATCCAAGAGTGATAGCATTGAAAGCTTCGCGGCAGGTGGCCCTCCGAGGATCTCAGAATAGTTCTTATATTCCTTTTCCACACAAATCATGTCCTCCATATGTGTCTTATTGTGAACATGCAATGGACTTTGGCTAGTATTTGCTGCATTTGGATTTTGCACGGTAAGGCCACCTACATCAATAAGCTTCTGAATCACATTCTTCAGGCGCCAACACTTTTCTGTACTGTGACCCGGGGCATCGGAGCAATATGCACACCTTTGAGAAAAATCAAACTTCTTTGGCAGAGGGTTTGGCATTTTTATCTGAATCGGCTTCAACATATCCAACTGCTTCAACCTTTGGAACAAACTGGCATATTATTCTCCAATAGGGGTGAAAGCCTTTTCTTTTTTCAGTAGTCTTTTCAATTTGTATTCTGGCCTCAGTTGGAACCTTTTGCGGGCAGGTGGCTGATATGCTTGAGGAGGCGGGTAAGACATTTGGTGAAGTGGTGCGGGCCATCGCGGGCCTCGGGGATGTGGAGCATATAGTGGTGCATTGTGGACGGGGTATTGGGGAAGTGATGTACGATTTTGGGGGTTCTGTGGAGAGAAGTAGCAGTGGGAGGATTGCAAGGATATCCACGGGGTCGACATTGAGGCTGAAAGCGTTTAGCAAGAACAACCACTGGACCCTGTCGTCGTCGGGGCTCAGCAACATCTTTTCTATCAATGGGAGGACTATCCCGAGCGACTTGTTCGTTCCATCTGAGCCAGAAATTCCTAAAACTTTCTTTGGGTTTCTTTTCCATCCGATATAGGGAGGAGCGGTTTGGGACAATGTCTATATTGTATTGAAAGTGTCGCACAAAATCTTGAGACATGTCGCCAAATGTATGCCATTTACTGACATCCTGACGCTTATGCCATTCCAAAGCTGCCCCAGTCAAGCTCTCACTGAAATACGCCATCAACAATTCATCTTTCTCGCCAACACCTCTCATTTCACTGCAATAACTCCTCAGATAGGATACTGGATCTCCACCCTCATCATACAAGTTAAACTTTGGCACTTTAAACCTCGCGGGTAGGCGAATGTCAGGGAACATACAGAACTCTTTGTAAGACATGCTAACCTGGTTTCCCATCCCTTGCATGTTCTTTAAAGACTGTCCTATGCTTTTCAGCTTCCCGAATATCTCATCTTGCCCTTCTTTTCCTGTAACCTTTTCATTTTCAGCATGAAGCTCATCCCGATGGCTCTTCTTGTATGAGTCAGGAAACTTGTGGGCAACTTTTGAGGAGTAATATTGGGCATCATGAGTTTTGAGTGGGTATTCATTGTTGGGAATGATGGATATGACAGGAGGACAATTTGGGGGAGAGGTAATTGGAGGATGAGTGATGGAGCTACTGGGGTAGTTCGGAAAGCTATGATAAATGGGTAGATCTGGAGAGTATGGAGGATCATCTGGCATTATGACCGGAGTTTGGGTAGGGGCAGCATCTAAGAAGCTAAGTGGTGGCGGGGGTGGTGCCTTCCCAGTTATCCAGGACTGATACATGTCTGTCATGTATTGTCTTAACATCCTTACCTCATCAGCCAAACCCGTGTCCTGTTCAACCAACTGCTTTCGGGCACCAGTATCAACTAACCCAATTTTGTTGTTGTCCACCATTGCCTTTTGACTTTATGTTGTGGAGAGGAGTTACTACTTCGAGAACCACAAACCAACCACCTTTCTGCTATGAAGATATCAAAAGGAACAAACTGGAGTCATCCCGTTAGCGTTAGGGCATTTAATAACAAAAATATCACATTGCGTGCAATGTACCTAGCAACAATTAATGGTTCTAGAATGACTTAGAGGGTCATAAGGTTACTTGGAATCATCCCAATTTGTCCATTTGAATCTTCTCTTTTCTTTTCTTTCCTCGCACTTCTTAGCTCACTCAATTTCTTTCCCCTTTTTTCTTTCTGATTATCGCTCTTTTTCTTTCTTCTCATTCTCACATCCCATAATTTCACCATCTTTTTCTTCTTCTTCTTTTTTTTCTTTTCTTTTATTTTCTTTTGGTAAATAAATAAAAATAATAATAATAATTCGATCGAACCTTATGTAGGTTGCCTACGTATCATGACGCCGCATGAATCAGATCTTTGCATAGTTCGGGAAGATCAGGAATAAAGGAAACAAACTGACGTTCTCTTTTTTCTTTTTTTTTTCTTTTTACCTTAATGACTACTTTGATGAGAAAAGAGAAATAAAAGAAGCAAATCTTTTTTTTTTGAATTTTTTAGACTTACTGTTCTATGACCTATTCCAGACTCAAGCTTAACGAGCATATATTCTTTCTTCTTCTTTTTTTGAAACAAATACTCTATGAGAAATTATTAGAGGAAGAAAAAAGAAAAACAAAACAAACAAAAAAACCTAGAAGAGAAAAATATTTTTTGATTCCCTTTTATAGTAAGGAAATTTAAAGAATAAACCACAGAAAAATATTTTGAATTTTCATTTGATATTCTGACGCAAGATTTCGAAACAAGCAACAAAATATTTTTGAATTTCAATTTTGATTGCCTAAAGGAAGAAACTTTAAACAAAAGATAAAATATATTTTTTTTTCTTCTATATACAATATCCTAAAGTTCTAATGAAAATATATAAATTTTTTCATTAATTACCCAAAGAAGAACCTCAAAAGAAAATCTTTTTTTTTTGGATTTTTGGAATTAATATCTTAAAAGAAAACTTTTAAAAAGGTACTAAAAGAAAATTCTCTCTTTTTTGGATTTTTAGTCTTAATATACTAAAGGAAATATAAAAGCAAATTTTTTATTTTATTTTATTTTATTTTGAGCTCTAAATATTAACTTCCTAAAGAAAACCAATTGAAATAAAAAAATTCATTTCTAAAATTAGTATTCTAAAGAAAACTTCTAACGGAGATATAAAACGCAAAATCTCTTCTTCTTTTTTTGGATTTTTGATTTATTACACACTTTTTCAAATGCAAAATAGAAAGTACAATAATAAAAAAAACTCGACATTACTATACAAAACTAAAAGGTAAAAGACGAAAAAAAAGAAAAACAGACTCAAAACATAAAAAAGAAAAGAAAATCTCCTTTTAATCCACTTCTGAATGAGCGATACTGACTAGATGGTCCTGGGGCTCTGTCACGATCAAACTCCGATAAGTAAATTTATTCCTGTATGAGAAAATTAAAACCCAATAAGCTAAGGACATAGAATACTACGTGAGACCCAACAAAATAGACATCTTCATCTCAAGAGAATTCAAGAAGGGAAACTCTGAATGGCTGTCTCTCCAGCTTGGGTCCACGCCGAATGGATATGGATCATTGTATTTTACCAAACCAACTGTTCGTGCATCACTGTGTAGCATCTCGGCATTTGTATGCTGAGTCACAAAATATGTGAAAGGGAACTGAGAAGAATTCATTATATATCAAGCCACAGTAAATTGAAAATATTGACATCAACAGGAGTACATAGCGACCCCAAAAGAGCATCTCTATGAAGCTGCCTAGTTTCTGAGAACTACGTTTGCTTTCCCTTGCGATAAGAACTAATGCTCCCAACAGCAAGCAGATTCCATGACCCCAGTCCCCAAACATCACAAGCAAAAAGGAAAGGAAATGTAACAATGGCATACACAGCTGGATTTGCCTCCTGGTATTTAGCAACACCATATGCATCAATAATTTTTTGAAATGCATTTGTGAAACTGTTTGTCCTAAAGTATGCTGGAGGTGACTCCACAGCATCCATCGCATGAAATATAATGCCCAGTTGTGAACTGCTATCAAATGTTGCACGCTGCAAAGCCTCTTTGTATCTTGGTCTTCGCAAATATTGGACACCAGCCCTCACCCACAAGGCACTTCTTTGTAACGTCGGAATTTAGTATATTTAACATGTCATACACTGCCTTTTGTGTTTTAACCATGTTTATCCATTTTGAAAGGTGATATCCTATGGAGGTCAAAGCCTTATCTCTATGGCGCAGTCCAACATCCAAAGTGGTCTCTAATTCAGATAGTCGAGACAAAACTTCTTGAGTTATCTGCCTTCTCTTTGTCGTGTCTTCAGGAACAGGATAGCGATTTGCACCAAATGCCTCACATATTTTCAGTATTTTTGTTCTCGCCTGCTCACCTGAAAAGAATACTACAAAGACTACTTTCTCAACCATTTCGTTTGAGGAAGGATCCAGTATTTCATCATCAGCAACTGCCTGATTGAAAAGCATATTACCCCTTGTAGCACGAAACAACATTCTTTCAAATTGAACAACCTTGGACTTGCAGATAATGCCACTAATAAATCTAACTCCAGACTGATTTAAAAGTGTTGAACGCATCTCCTGCTCAAGTAATGATGCTGTATCAGCACGGTTATCACTGGGGTACACATTTTCAACCAATTTTGTTTCCTAATCAGTGGTATGACTACTTGAAACAAGGAAGCCACTAGCCTTTTGCAATACCATCTTAAATTCAAGCAACTCATTATATGATTGCCGCAATTTCTCACTATTAGCATTCATTTCAACCAACTCATGTTCATGCCCTGCCAGTTGTATCTCCAATTCTTCTAATTCAATATCAGGTTGGGAAGCAGGAAGAGGGGGAGGCAATATACCAGCTTTGTGTATCTGATCTTTGAAATATCGTAGCTTTCTTGACATCTAGGCGCATCTTACCTGGTTTACAAATGTTCTCTGGAAAGGCTCTTTTCGGCATTTAGATCACGGAATTGGAGAAGTGTTGGCCAAGGTAAGTGACAGCACGATGAGCGGACTCAAAAGGAATAATAAGCTAAGCGAAGAGATTCGCTAGAAGTGCAAAATTCGGCCCCGCAAAGCCAAGAATCTAAGATTTACTAGGAAGACTGAACCCTATGTGGGTTGCCTACGTATCACGCTCCGAAAGACGAGAATCAGGTTTGCGTAGTTCGGGCAGATTGGTTACGGGCGAGAATTAAAAAAATAATAATTTGAAAGAAAAAAAAATTTGAAAAATGATGGAACATGTAAACTCTTTTTGTTTTTATTTTATTTTTGATTTCCTGATTTTCGTAAAATGATGAAAGAGTGCAAAATCTTTCTTTTGAATTTTCAAGCTCTTTTTCCTTAACAAAAAATGTGACAGAAAACATAATTGGGCCCCACTCTCTTCACACTTCACTCTTTCTTTTTTTTTTCTTTTTTTTTTTCATTTGCCCTCAACTATCATTAGTCCGCCAAATGACCCTTTTACCCTCGAAGAAATGCAACATGTAGCACATAGGATGCATCAATATGGTCTATTATTTTGAGGTACATCTGTCCTAGACAGACCCAACCCCTATGTTGAGTCTCCAAAGTCAAATACACATGATGCAAACAAGCGTTCCTACTAGGGATCCGGCGTGAGGCTGAGTTATTCTAGGTTTAAAACCTGAGTGTATTTGTTCTAGACCTGACTTACCCGAGTGAACAACTCGAGCCGGGGGGGATGGGGGTGCGTATCGGTAACCAAAAGATCATCCGGCTTTGCAGCTTATCCGAACCTCGTTCTATTTGGGATATGACACTAATAAAAAGAAGTCACGACCAGCATGCACTCCTCAGGAAAGAGAAGATAGGGGTTTCGTAGCAGTTTATATATACAGTTCAGATAATATCAAAGCGGTAAAAGCAATATTTAGCACATTAGGCCCAAACATGTAATAAAATCAGATAATAAATAAAGCCAAATATAACAATTCATCTAAGCTCGAATTTTGAACCCTGAACCAGAGATTCTAGGTTCTTATCCCCAGTAGAGTCGCCAGAGCTGTCACACCTCCTTTTTACCTACACCCCCGTAAGGGAGTATATAAGGAAGTTTTTTCCAATTTAAGTGACAATCGAAACAGGATTATTTTATTTAAAATTCAGAGTCACCACTTGGGATAATTTATGGTGTCCAATTTCACCGGTTCAAATCCCGAATCGAGGAAAGATTGACTCTGTTTTACAGTCCGCGAACACAGAAACCCGGGTAAGGAATTATGTTAACCCGGGAGAAGGTGTTAAGCATTTTCGGGTTCCGTGGTTCTAGCACGGTCGCTCAACTGTTACAATTAGCCTATTATCTGATTGTAACACATGTTTTAGCCTATAGTTCAATTTTAACTTATTAATCGCTTTTATTCATTTTTAGGAAGATTGCAACGTTATTAAAACTCGTCTTGAACCACGTCACATAAATGCACCTGCGGTCCTCGACATATTTTATCTAACATTATTGAGATTTGGATTTGGGTCACATAAATGCGCACCCGAGTTTAAGAAGGTAATTTATTAAAATAACGCGCCTAAAGTAACTACGCGTTTTTAAATTTGCGAGGGCCATGGTAATTCAACTAAATGGCACGCCTTGAATTCTAAAGGAAAAGCATTCAACTAAATGAACTACGAATATTCATATTTAACTAGTTAGGGATTAAGTATCACAACTACGTCACGGAAACCGTACCCGTAGCTATGGTAATTGTTATTATAAATGTGCCCAGAGATTCATCTATTCACGTTTCGACGGCCTAAACTTGCTCCTAGCGAATTCAAAATAAACAGATCTTGACTTATGTTTCATCTCAAACCACGGTTGCCTAGCATTTTTTGTTTAAGAAGTCAGACACCAAAGAATATTCAATACTCCAACCCAGGAAAAGATTGACAATAGAATGACCAATATCAATAAACTCAAATCTGAGCAACTTCATAACCAATATCAAATAACTCAAATCTAAGCAACTCGACTTATGTTTCATCTCAAAACTTTATGACCAACTCAACATGATGAGAGAACAGAACAATCTTGCCAAAATCCCACATTAAAACACAAATCAGCCAGAATTCTAGTAGGACAACAAATCAACCACCATTCCATCTTAATAAAAATCGAGCAAAACAGATCAACCATAACAAAAGAACAACGAAAACACGACCAAATACTCAATCACAGGAGTCCTTCTCCATCCTTAATTACTATGGTAATCACTTGGCGATACAGAATATAATGAGTGCATTTAGATCTGAATTTAAATTGGATCAGACCATGACATAATGGGATCAATTACAGGAAACTAACAAGCTAAAAAACAGAGCATATGATGCCACAATTCTCTTTAGTCCATTTATGAAATACTTCATTGAATAATGAGAGCAATTAACATATATCGCTATGCTAGCACGAGGATGCACAAATCCGATAGAATAATCATATAAAACGAGTAATGAAATCACGATTTATCTGGAGTTCAATTCCTCTTAACTTAAACAGAATGAGTTCATGAACAAGTGGAATCCAGTAGGAACCATACGCAATTAAATTCAACTGTGTATAAAATTGTGCTAACCTTTCTTCAATGTATCAACAAACGAAAACCTCCGACAAGCCGGATAACACAGCAGCGAACGTCGAGCCTTGGCGACGAATCAGATCCGCGGACAGAATCTTGAATCGGATGCCTCACTGATCTCTCCTTCTCGTCACTGTTTCTGTCCATATGTGCGCTTGTGCGTGTGTTTGAATGTTGGAAAATCAGAGTTTGAGGGTCTTTGATTTTGGAAAATTGGAGGTAGCAGTAGGCCTAGAGGAAGGGATTTTTCGGCTGCCTCTTATCCTCCTATGGTTCATGGTTGATTTTATGTATGCCTTAGAGATTAGGGTGATGGTTCAGGAAATTCTAAGGTGCTATTTCATGGGTGAAGAAGATCAGATGTTGAAGGGAGTGAGGTTTCGCTAGTGTTTGTTAAGAAGAAACCATTGAAATGGCTCTTCTTCTCCTGTCAAGGGGCGAGATACAGGGGGGGTCTCTCTATATGTGTATTGATGCGCTCATTTCTTATCTCTTCTTCAATGTATTAGGCGTTAGTTCCCTTTTGCTGATTTAGGCGTTCCTATATGTAGAGTCTAGGTTTAGGTTATTATTTTGTGTATTTTGCCAATTAGTCCATAGGTATTTTTTTATTTGTTTTTGTTCCAAAGAAGAGTATAAAAGGGTCCCTAGGCTTAATGGACTAATCCGAATTGGGCCAAGAATTGGGCTCTACAACTCTTAAAATTGTGATCCAACACCTTAATTGACTCATTTTAAAATAAGATAAAAATACTACACAATGCAAAAGCTAACATGAAACTATCATATTTTTTTTGTATTTTCAAAATTATATAAAGATAAAACTAAGGTACTATTTTTTTGTATTTTTTTTTGAAAAGATTTATGAAAGATACATACTAAAATATATTTTTTTGTAATTTTTATTTTTCTTATAATAAAATAAAGTAAAAGAGTAAAAATGAGTTGAAATAGCTATATTAGGCCTAAATTAAATATTTGCGTGTTAAATATGAAAAAATCTTGGGAAGGGTCAAAAATCACATGTCTACACGAGCCACGAGCCGCAGAAACAAAACAGTGAGGGCAGCCCAGTCATCCGTAGGTGCGGAAGTTTTGACACACCTGCATGACCGCAGGTACGAGTGCAGTGGTCGCAGGAGCGGAAGGCTTGCAGAGGCAACCCTTTTTGTTCAGAGATGCGGAGCCTGGCTAGGTAAGAGAAATGCGCACCTGCGAGGATCTTGCCACAGGTGCAGGACCGCAGATGCGACCAAGGCACCGCAGGTGCGAAAATTGCTGGGCAGAAAGGTTCATTTAATACGGGACTTAAGCCATTTCTAACACATTTCTCTCACTCTTTGGACGAATTTTGGAGCTTCTTAATAGGGATTTTCACCTAGAACTTGGAGGTAAGTGATTCCTACTAATTGTGATTTAAATACATAGTTTAAGGGTTAATTATAACATGTAAATTAGTGAAAATCATGGGTTTAGGTAAAAACCTAGGTTTTTGATAAAAATGAGATTTAACCACGAAATTGGTTATGGAATTTTTGTGAAAATCATATATTTGAGTTCATAGGGTTATAGGTAACAACTTTCTTCAAAAAATTTCTAAATCCAAGCACGTAGGCGTGGGGGTGAGTTTTAGGGATTCTTCAAATAGGCTTGGGAAATCACGTTGATAGTTAGGATATAAACTTTTAAGCATGTATTAATTATTTTATATAACATTTGACTAGATTCGAGTCGTTTGGCGCCAAATTGAGGGTTTGGGAAAAATCTTGGACCGGAAAGTTGGTCTTGAAACGATGTAAGTCTCTTTTCTAACCTTGTAAGAGGGAATTAACCCCATAAGTGAATTATAACTAATATGTGATCCTATGTGTGGGGGCTACGTACATACGAGGTGACGAGAGTCCATACGTAGCTACTAATTATGTTATTGTCCGGGTAGTCTAGGACTTATACCATGCTATACTTGAAATGTTTGCACCCCTACTTATTGATTTACTTGCTTAAGTCATATCTTAAGTTGATAAAAAAATTGTAAAAGGTTAACTCCACTTACTTGAAGTTGCGAATGGAACACTTGACTATAAATGAGAATTTATGTTTTACTTGAAATATTTTCTATTTGTGGAGAGGGTCGAACGAAGCGGTAGCAGATAGATGCATCTATGGTTTGTACCATTCGATCCTCGACAGTGCACAGTTTAAATATTATGTTAGATCGGGTCGTACGACCTCGGCATAATTTATGCATGATAAATTTTTGGAACTATTCATAATTAATATTGCTTAAATGTCTTGAGATACAAATTGTTATATGATGAAACTAAACTTGGGATTTAATATTTACGAAAGAAGAATTTATTATTTCCTGTTATTGAGCTTTCAATTTTATTCATGAAATCCATGCTTAGTGTAAAATTTTGATATATCATTGTTAGCTCATAGTAAGTGTCAAAGTCGACCCATCATCACTACTTCTTCGGAGTTAGACTAGATACTTACTGGGTACATATTGTTTATGTACTCATACTATACTTTTGCACTTAATTGTGTAGGATCTGAGGCAGTTACATCTGGTTACCAGTTCGACGCGCATATTTGATCCCCGCTACGAGACTACACAGTGAGATACCCTTTCGAGCCATACTGCAACAGTCGAAGTCTTCCTTTTGTTATATTTTTCTGTCTATTTGTGAAATAGTAGACTAGTATTCTTTTGTATATTCTATTAGAATGCTCACACTTGTGATACCAGGTCTTGGCACACACTAGTAAACTTATGATTTTAAGTTGTATTTCTATGGTTATGATTTCATTTAGCTGTTTTCGCTTTGATTACTTTAAAAATTCGTTATTCATTAAACTCTTTGAATTTAAAGAAAGTTAGTTGCTTGAAAAACTTATTAAAAATGGAAATTTCTAGATTGTTCATTGTTGGCTTGCCTAGCAACGGTGTTGGGCGCCATCACGACCTAAACTAGAATTGGGATGTGACAACATGGTATCAGAGCACTAGGTTCACGTAGATCTCACAAATTATGGGCAGACCTAATAGAGTCTTGTGAATCGGTGCGTAGACGTCTGTACTTATCTTTGAGAGGCTATAGGGTGTTAGGAAACTACTCTTTATTCATCTCTCATCATGCAGTTGATGGTATACTATGTTTCTTTATCTTATTCTCTCATAGTTGATGAGAACGCGCACGGCAAACATTCCATAACCGGGAGAAGTTGCCCCCCTATTGCTAGAGGCCGAGGCATAGGCCGGGGGAGGGCACCAGCCCGAGGTAGGGGATGATCACGTCCCTGAGTTGTCCCAATTGCACCCCCAGTTGATCCAGTGGAGGATCCCATTATTAAGGTTTAGGGCGAGGTGCCCGCAACAGAGCCAGCCCTGGTGGATTTCATGTCATCCCCGGGCTTTCAAGAGGTCATAGGCCGTATGCTGCGGTTCATGGATACTATGACCCAGGATGGTTTATTTTTAGCAGACCTAGCCACATCTCAGGTGGGAGAGGGAGCACAGACCCCTACTACCTAGGCTTCGGGGCATACAACTGTTGTATATCAGACCCCAGGTGCACTACCCATGGGCGGATCCTAGCCAATTGCAGTAGTTGTACTTGAGCCTAGACCAGCCGCGACCGGTGAGCCGCAGAATCTATTGGACAAATGGACTAGGCTACACCCTCCTGTCTTTGAAGGTGAGTGATATGAGGATCCCCAGGACTTCATTGATAGGTGCAGGGACAGACTGCACAACATGAGGATATTGAAGTCCCATGGGGTGGATTTCACTACTTTCCAGGTGGAAGGCAGGGCCTGTAGGTGGTGGTTATCTTATCTTTTGGCAGTCCATTAGGTTTTCCTCCCATAACTTGGGACCAGTTCACACGCCTATTCTTGGTCAAGTATATTCCACCCTCTTAGAGGGAAGAGTTGTGGTTTCAATTTGAGCAGCTCTAGTAGGGTCAGATGTCTATGATCGATTATGAGGCGAGATTCTCTGAGTTGTCTCGCCATGCACTTATGATACTTCCTACTAACTTATATATAGTGCGAAGGTTTATTGCGGGGTTGTAATCAGGTATTCAGGCTACTATGGCCTGAGAGGTTGAGATAGGGACTTCTTATCAACTAGTAGTAGAGATAGATCGGAGGATTGAGGGTTACCGTTTGAGAGGTAGGGAGCAGATACAGAGGGACAAGAGGGTTCGTTATTCTAGAGAGTTTAAAAGTGCCCCAACTGGGGGCCGATGTCAGTTGGAAGGGTTCAACATAGCAGGCCCACATATCTAGCACTGTCATACCTCATTTTTACCTACGCTAGCAGGGGCGCAGAGGGAGTTTTTCCAATTAAAGGACAATCGAAACGGGATTTGTTTATTTATTTCAGAGTCGCCACTTGGCAGATTTATGGTGTCCCAAGTCATCGGTTCAATCCCGAATCGAGGAAAGGATTGACTCTGTATTACAGTCCGCGAACCAGAAATCCGAGTAAGGAATTCTGTTAACCCGGGAGAAGGTGTTAGGCATTCCCGAGTTCCGTGGTTCGAGCACGGTCGCTCAACTTGTCATATTCGGCTTATTTATCTGATTTTAATACATGTTGAACCCATGTGCAAATTTTAACTTTTAACCGTTTTTATTATTATCATTATTAACGAGAATTGCGACGTCGTGAAAATACATCTCGAACCACGTCACATCAATGCACCCGTGATTATTGACACATTTCAACTCTGTCGAGATTTGGATTTGGGTCACATAAATGTGCACCCGAGTTTAAGAAAGTAAATTATTAAAGGCGCGCCTAAAGCGACTAGCGTATTATTATTTTGGGTGAAGCCGTGAAATTTTGCTAAACGGCCCATCCCGAAATCTAAATATTTTAATATATACAATTATCGAGGGCCCCGCAATCTGTGCGTTTTATTTGGCGAGGCTCATCTCGTTTATTTTAAAAGGACAATCCTAAAGTGACTACATTTTTCTATTAAGTTCGTCTCTAAAATAAAAGAGAAGAGGTCCTAATTAGTTACATGTTTATGAGATCGTACCTCTTATTATTTATTAGATTAAGACAAATGCAAACGGAAAATTGCAACAGAGCTTACTCAAGGGAGATTGTATCGTTCCTTATTCTATTAGTTAATAACACTAAAGTTGAGATTATGAATAGAACACGAGATTGACACCCAGTAATATCAAAACAAACTAACTATTCTTTGATTAATTTAAACTAACATTATTAGATGAATTGAACTATTGGAATTAACTATGTGTAATACAAAGCCATTTTTTTAACTCTTTTTATGACTTGTCGAAGAAATGAGTCAATGCTTAAAAAACTGACATCAGGCTAACATCAATCACTAACATTTGAGAATATTAGTTACTAACATTATTCACAATGCTATTTAAAATGATGTTACTTACTCAAGTGAACTCGCAATTTCAGAACTAACCCTATTAAACCAACATGCTGATTTCCATGAACTATTTGAACCTGGTTTGTGGCATAACCTATTTGAAACTATTTCACGACTACTGAAAAAGAATTAACTACACTATATTTCATAACTAGTAATCACAAACTAAGATTAATTACAATTGGTATTCACATGTTTGTAGAAATAGATTCAACAGTCCAGTTTATGCATTCCAAAGTCATTCTAATACATACTATGCGATATCAAGTGAACTACAGCTTATACATTAAATTAAACACAAAGAAATAGGAGAAATTCATAAATCCATTCCAACAACTCTTTACTTCCTTTCCATTAAATTTGAGAGCTTTAGAACATGTACCTGGATAATGGAAATACAAGAAGATGAAGGAACAGTCAGCAACAGTAATAACACAACAATACAACAGCAACCCAGCAGCAGCGATTCAAACCAAATTTCGAAGCCCAGAAAGATTTAAAGAAAACCAAACAGGCTCGATAAAACAGCCCCAAAAGTTTGTAAAAGACTAAACAGCAACAACCAACATCACCACAAACAGACTCAACCACGCGTGTATTAAACCCAAAACTGAACTCGTAGACCACTGAACCAATTAAGCATTCAAAAAGGAATCAGGTTCACTGTCCCGAATTCGAGTTACTCCTACAGATGCAATGAAAAACCCTATATTTCTTTTTGTTTTCCTCTTTTTGAACTCTCCAGCACTCTTTTAAGATTTTCAGAATCTTTTTTCTCCTCCCCTCATGTCTCTACTGATCTCTATATTTATACCAAAACCTTCAACCATTTCCAGCCCCTCTTCTTGTGTTTTGCTCCCCTTATTTATAGCCAAACTCCATTAACTTTATCTGTCTTGAAACACTTAAATTAATCCGAAAATATTCTCCCCACACTTGCATGCTTGGTTCCCCGCTACTATATATTTTGTCCTCTTTTTAATTCACTTGTTCCCCACTACTACATGTCTTTTCTTTATTTAATTCTCTTATTCCTCACTACTGCATGCTTTGTCCCCCACTATAATAAACAATGCATTATTGCCCACTACCATATGTCTTGTCCCCCCACTATGTATTAAACAATGTATTAATTCTCATCATCATATGTCTTGTCCCCCACTAGGTATTATTTTAATATTATTAATACCTAGTAGACGGAGCACTCAAATTAATCATTTTTTAAGACTCATTTCCCATATTACCCTTGTCACACCTCCTTTTTGCGCGCCTACTCCGAAGGATAAATGCGTGAGGGAGTTTTTCCAATTTAAGTGACAATATTCGAAATGGGATTATTTATTTAATTCAGAGTCGCCACTTGGGAAAGGTTTGGCTTTTGGTGTCCCAAGTCACCGGTTTATCTTGAATCCCAATTCGAGGAAAATATTCGACTTTCCAAATGAAGTCTGCGAACCAGAAATTCTAAGTAAGGAATTCTGTTGACCCGAGGGAAGGTGTTAGGCACCCCCGAATCCCGTGGTTCTAGCACGGTCGCTTAAATTGTTATAATGGCTAAATATCTGATTTAAATACATGTTGTGACTTATGTGCTTTTATTAAGTTTAAACCGCTTTTATTATTATCATTTATTTTATAGAATTGCAACGTCGTGAAAATGCATCTCGAACCACGTCACAATCAATGCACCCGTGGTTGTTAATACGTTCCAACTCCGTTGAGATTTGGATTTGGGTCACATAAATGCGCACCCGAATTTAAGAATGTAATTTAATTAAAATCGCGTCTAAAGAGTCTAACGCGTTATTATCTTTGGGGAAAGCCGTGAAGTTCGCTAAATGGCCACTCCCGAAATCTAAGTAATTATTAACATCTATTGAGGGCCCCGCAGTTTGTGCGTCTTTATTTGGCGAGGCTCGCCTCATTTATTTTAAGGATATCCTAAAGTGACTACATTTCTATGCTTGGCGATCATTTTCCGGCTTTTTTCCTGCCTCAGCAATGGCTTTCAATGCTGGATCAAATTCCTTAGCTTCACAAATCATTCTGACTATTGGCCCGATGTTGTAGGCAGGCCACATATTGTTCATCACATCAGGAGCTTCTTCATCCCGAAAAATAATTCTTTCAACTTCAATCAAACCCTCAACTGCCCTTTTGAGGGTCCAACAGTCCTCTGTATTGTGTCTCACTGCTCCAGAATGGTATTCACATATAGCATCAGCTTGGTGCGAGGGGGATTCGGGGTTCGGCCGGTTCGGGGCCACTGGCTGCAATAGATTTAGCCTGATTAGCTTTTGGAACAAGCTTGAATATGATTCACCAATAGGGGTGAACTGATTCTTTCTGAAAGGCTCTCTTAAGCGAGGATTGTACTGGAGAACATCTTATTGAGGATTATATGGAGCTTGGTAAGGATGGATATTTCTGGGAAATGGAGCTCAGTTTTGTGGATAATATTGTGGTCGCGTGTAAGGTTGCGCATTCATCAACGCATACCAACAAAACCAATCACCTGAACAGAACCTGGCTAATTTACTCACACACACAACCTTGTTAGTTTTGAGGCATTTAACATATAGGAAATCGCACGTTGGGATGAAATGCACCTAAACAGTTAAACGCCTCTACCATGTGTTTGAACGGGTTGCATGTTTCATCCCGGCCTTAACTAGCCCTTTTCACTATGTACCTCTTTTCTTTTATTCCTGCCTCTTTTTAACCACTTTTGATCTTGTTTTTGCCGCTCTTTTTTGTTTTGTTTTTGGCACTTCTTTTTTTTCCATTTTTTACTCAATTATTTTATGGCTATGATCGAATCCGATGGGGATTGCCTACGTATCATGATCCCGCATGAATCAGATATTGCGTAGTTCGGGAGATTGTGAATAGAGTAAGTAAACTAACTTTTTTTTTCTTTTAGGAATAATTTTTTTTTAAAAAAAAAGCTTTAAAAGAATAAAGGTTTTTTTTTTGGATTTTTGTTTCTTTTGGATTTTTCTAAAAACAAATGCTTTAAAAGAAGAAAAGGAAACTTTTTTTTTGGATTTTTGAATTTGACTTTATTTTTATTTTTTGAAAGAAAGACTTCTAAAAATTCCTTTTCTTTTGATTGGAACTTTGAGAATTTTAGAAGTAAAAAAGAAAATATTTTTGTTTGAATTTTCATTTGTTCTCTCTTTTTCTAAATAAGAAAGAAAATATTTTCTTTGGATTTTGGCTGTCGCCTCTTAATTTTCGAAAGAGGCACTTTTAAGAAAATATTTTGGATTTTTGAGTTTTTTATTTATTTACAATAGCACTTCTAAAGAAAAGCGAAAATATTTTTGGACTCATATTTTCAAAGTTTTTATGGATATTTACAAAATAAAAACAGCTAAAGAGCAATTTTTTGGATTTTTGTTTCTGATATTTTTTTTGGATTTTTTGGAAAAATACTTCAGAATGAAGGAAACCCGTATTTTAAAATTTGATTTTTATTAATTTTTCTTTTTTTTTTGTATGAAAGATATTAGAAAGAAGGAAACCATTTTTTTTTTTTGAGTTTAAAAACTACTTTTTTAAAAAAAAATTTAAGGAAATATTTTCAAAGAAGGGACTAGAAGAAAATATTTTTGGATTATTTTTTTGAAAATTGGGGTCGGAACCGATGAGGTTTGCCTACGTATCTCATACCCGGTGAGAATCAGACCCGCGTAGTTCGGTAGTTTTGACAGAATAGGGGAAACATGGTAGTTGAAAACTTGGCTCATTTGGAGATGACCCCTTTTTTTTGTTTTTCAGAATTTCGGCAGAGTTTCAAAATTTTCTAAATACCTACCTCTCACTATATATTTTTTTTGATTTTTGTTTTGATTTTTTTTTTTTTTTGATTTTCTTCCTCTGTTCTAGAAGCCGGTCAACATGCAAGCCGAAACAAACAGATGCGCAAGTAGCACGTAAGATGCATCAGGATGGTCTTTTTCATTTGGGTACACCTGTCCTAGACAGACCCAACCCTTGTGTTGAGTCTCCAAGGTCAAATGCACGTGATGCAAACAAACGTTCCTACTAGGGATCCGGCATGAGGCTTGTTATACTAAGTTTAAAAACCTGGGTTTATTGTTCTAGACCTGGCTTACCCGAGCGGACAGCTCGAGCCGAGGTGGGGCAGCGTACCGGGAATACAGAAGCTTCACCGGCTTTGCAACTTGTCCGAACCTCGTTCTAAAATTGGGATAAGACTCTAACAGAAAAGAAGTCACACGAAGTGCACACTTCCCAGATGATTTAGAAGACTCAGAGAGAGGAGGGTTTCGTAGCAATTTATATACAGTCCAAACAATATCAAAGCGGTAAAAGCGGCATTTAGCACATTAGGCTCAACATGTAAAAATCAGCAAATACAACAATTTATCAAAGCTCGAATTCTGAACCCTAAACAAAACGTTCTGGGTTCTCTCCCCAGCGGAGTTGCCAGAGCTGTCACACCTCCTTTTTGCGCGCCTACCCCGAAGGATAAATGCGTGAGGGAGTTTTTCCAATTTAAGTGACAATATTCGAAATGAGATTATTTATTTAATTCAGAGTCGCCACTTGGGAAAGGTTTGGCTTTTGGTGTCCCAAGTCACCGGTTTATCTTGAATCCCAATTCGAGGAAAATATTCGACTTTCCAAATGAAGTCTGCGAACCAGAAATTCTAAGTAAGGAATTCTGTTGACCCGAGGGAAGGTGTTAGGCACCCCCGAATCCCGTGGTTCTAGCACGGTCGCTTAAATTGTTGTAATGGCTAAATATCTGATTTTTATACATGTTATAACTTGTGTGCTTTTAGTAAGTTTAAACCGCTTTTATTATTTTTTTTAATAGAATTGCAACGTCGTGAAAATGCATCTCGAACCACGTCACAATCAATGCACCCGTGGTTGTTAATACGTTCCGACTCCGTTGAGATTTGGATTTGGGTCACATAAATGCGCACCCGAATTTAAGAATGTAATTTAATTAAAATCGCGTCAAAAGAGTCTAACGCGTTATTATCTTTGGGGAAAGCCGTGAAGTTCACTAAATGGCCACTCCCAAAATCTAAGTAATTATTAACATCTATTGAGGGCCCCGCAGTTTGTGCGTCTTTGTTTGGCGAGGCTCGCCTCATTTATTTTAAGGATATCCTAAAGTGACTACATTTCTATTAAATTCGTTTCTAAAATAAAAGAGAAAAAATCCTAATTAGTTACATGCTTAAAAAAAGGCGTAACATATTAAATGCTAGATTAAGACAAATGTTAACGGAAAGGAATATTACTAAAATTGAAATTATAAATAAACTACGGAATCGACAAATAATATGTTTAAAAGAAACTAATTATCCTATAACTAGATTAAACTCGCATTGTTAGATGACTTGAACCGTTAGAATTAATTATTTACGACTATTTGAAAACTAGAATCAATCTTAATTACTAATGCATATTCGAAAGTTTATTAAATTCAAACGTTAACCCGTCTTGTTTGAACTCAAATCATGCCATAATGCCTAATTCACGAAATTAATCTAAATTCATGCTTTAACTAAATTTAGCTACATGTTCACGATTAACCTACTGTTGACAATATTAAAACCTTCAAGCTAGTGAACTAACCATTTTTATCAAACCGATTCACTAAAGACCAACTTATGTTATTTTCCTCTTACTCCAATTGTTAAACAGTTTGACAGTAATGAGCATGCTTAAACATATACTATCTAATAACCGAACTAAAATAGAGTATTATTTAATACATCACTACAATATGCCTAGTTATGCAAAGCAACCGAAATTTACAGAAAAATAATACATGAGATAACCTAAACACAATCAGTAAAAGAGACAAAGGGAAAAATAAAAAAAAGCTAAATTAAAACTTCAAAGTTCCATTCTTCATATGTATTCATGCTTTCACATTTCAGCTTACAATATCGATAAGGTTACGGTCATGTACCTGGTATTGGAAGTAAAAGAAGAGGAAGATCAGTAGAAGCAGAAGTAGCGTAAATACACAGCAACAACAGGTTCAGCAACAGCAAAACCAGTAACGACTAGTAGAATAACCCAATAACAGATTGAAAACCAGCAGTACCAGAATGCAATCGCTGTCAAAGCAGAAGAGAGACGGATGCAAGACGCAGTAGTTTACTGATTTTTGAATAACACTCAAGAAAAAAGCAACTTGAAATTATTCAAGTAAAAGTTCAGCTTGCTTTTCTCTTTTTGCTCTCAAATTCTGATTTCCCAAAATTCAGTCAACTCTCTCAACTTTTTTCTTTTTCTCCTCCAAGTCTCTCAAAAAATGACTCTATTTATAACAAGACTCTTGTTTTGAACCACTCACCCGAAATATTCCCATGATTGCATGCTTTGTTCCCCACTACCTTAAACAAATGAATTATTCCCCACTATTTTGTGTCTTGCCCCCCACTATATTAAACTAAAGAATTATTCCCCACTATCTTGTGTCTTGTCCCCCATTATATTAAACAAATATATCACCTCCCCACTAACTTATGTCTTGTCCCCCACCATGTACTATTTTAATATTGTTAATGCCTAGTGGACAGAGCACTCAAGATTAAGACTCGTTTCCCATATTGCCCCTAACACTATCGAAATTACCGTTCTACCCTCATCAGCTATAACCAATTCGGTACCAACACCATATCAGTTATATCCAAATCCTCCTAATTAATTATCTAATTACAGCAGCTATAACCAATTCCTAAACAAATTCAAACTAAATGATGAACAGCAAAGAAACAAACTGGAATTATTTTGGCTGAACAACATTTTTAACAACATACATACTTTCAGATTCAATAACGGTAACAAATTGAACATAACGAACAAGTAGATTCAAATCACTAAACTCAATAATTAATTGAACTCAAACTGAATCAAACAACATTATAATGAAGATGAATGATTCAAACTAAAATAAACACTCGACATTATAAACACACTTGAAAAACTCGAAAAGTAACAAACTTCAAACAGAAATGAACACAAATCTTCTCTAATACAAACAAAGAACCTGGGTTCGAATGGTAACCTTGACGCACTGCAACTCGACGAAATCGACACTGATTCTTGCTCGAACTTTGTTGGCTTCGTACAGCAGAAACGGGATGAAGAAGAAGCTGGAAAATGGCTGCTTAGTAATGAAGAAAAAGGTCGTTCCCGGGCAACACGCCATGGAGGTGAAGGTGGACTGATTCACGTCATTGCTGGAGCTGCTCACTGATGGCGTCGTTGATGGCTGGAGCTGCTCGCTAATGGCGTCGTTGATGGCTGGAGCTCGCAACATGAGGTCGCTCATGGTGAAGCTCGCGACTGGAGCTCGATGGAGGAGGAAGATGGCGGTGGCTGGAGCTGTTCGTGGTTGACGAAGCAGAAGCAGCAGCAATGAACGACTGGTGAAGGGTGGTCGTTTGGTGGTCGCCGCTGGTCGTCGAGAAAGAAAGCCGCCATGGGAGCTCGAGCTTGACGACGAAGACGAATCTCGATGGAGCTCGACGACGAAGACGAAGCTCGATGAAGGGGTGGTGCTGGGGCTGTTTGAGGCGATATGGCTGGATTGGTGAAGGGTGTTCGATGGAAGGGGTCGTTTGGTCGTTTGGTGTTTTGGATGGTTTCGACGATGGTGTTGGAGGTGCTGCGACTGGAAATCGATGGAGGAGGGCAGCTATGGAGCTGTTGATGCGTGTGTGAGTGTATGTGTGTGTGTCGACGAGGAAGGGCTATGGTCGAGCTTGAGGGGCAGCCATGGATAGGCTTGGAGAAGATGGAGAGGAAGAGAGAGGGGGGGCGGATAGTTTTTAGGTTTTAGGTTTTGAGGGGGATCAAAAATGAAAATGAAACAAAGGGGTTGGGTCTTTGGGGTTATGGACTGGGTAGAGGTGTTTTGGGCCTAGGTTCAAAATTGGAGAAGAGACCCAATTCCGATTTTCTTTATATTTTTTGCTCTATTTTCTTTTACTTTCTAATTAATAAAACTAAAATTCTAAATTAAGTTATAAACTAAATTAACTTATAAAAAATACTAATTAATTCCTAACAACAATTATCATACATAATTAAATACCAATTAAAATAAAATTGCACAATTTGACATTGAATGTTAAAAATGTAAACGATGCATATTTTTTGCAATTTTCATTTCTTGTAAAACAAACTAAATTACTTCTAATTGTAAACTTAAATCCTAAATGCAAATGTGATGTATTTTTTGTATTTTTTATTAATTTAACAAATAAACATGCATGGACAAATACACATAATTATTAAAAATTCTCAAAATTGCACACAAAGGAAAATTGTTTTATTTTGAATTTTATTTTTGGAGTAATTCTCTTATAGGGCAAAAATCACGTGCTTACAACCCCTGAAACTACTGGAATTACCATTCTACCCCCATCCCCTTTGATCTGTATTACAAACCATATCAGCTATAACCAATTCATCTAATCAATTATCCAATTAATAATCAAACTCTGAATAAACAAACTCGTCAAACAAACTCCTAATCGACAACGTTCATGAATTAACAACAGAGTCAGATTCATATCAGAACAAACTTAACGGAACAAGCGAGTAGATTTCAATCACTAAACTTGAGCATCAATCGAACTCAAAACAGTAGGAAAGTCGTCAAAACGCACACACACACAATTTCAACGAATATGCAGTAGGAATATCATGCGAAAATTTTATCAAAAATGAAACCACATATTAAAACGAAACCAAAGAAAAAGCAACAAAAATCCGTGAACGAACTATGGTTGACCTTTATGCTAACGATCCGACGTCGAACAACGTTGAACTTCCGATGAAACACAACTTCGTTCGCAACACTGTTTCGACGCTTGACTAACAGGCACGGACTCGAACGGAACCTCGACGTACTGCCTCGACGTATGACTGAGCATGACCTCGGATGGCTGGTGTTTGGAGACGGCCTGGGAGACGACTGTTTCAGGTCGTGGGGGAGCTGGGGTGGTAACGATGGTGAGGCTGGTTAGTTTCGTCGTCGGCTTAGTGGTTCGTCGACGGACTGTGTGTGTGCGTGTGACGGAGCTGCTGGTCGTGAGGGTGTTGAAGACGAAGCTCAGGCGTGGTGGTTTGGAGAGGGACATGGTCATGGTGGAGCTGGACGTTGGGTTATGGTGGTTCGTCGACGGGAATGGAGGGGTGGGGCTGTTTGAGATGGTCGACGGACTATGTGTGTATGTGTTGAGCAGTGACTGTTGAAGAAGAAGAAGAAGCAGTAGCCATGGAAGACTGGCTGGAGCTTGTTTTGGTGGCTCGTCGATGGTGGTCGTTGATGGAGAAAGCTGGTTTGGCTGGAGGTGAACGACAAAGAAGATGAAGCAGAAGGGGGGGCGTCTCTCTTTTTTTTAGGGTTTTTTTTTCTTTGTTGTTGTTAGGGAATGAAGAATAGAAGTGGGGTAGTTAGCTTGGGTTATGGGGCGGACCGGGTCAGTGGGTTTTTGGGTTGGATAAGGGGTTATTTGGTTTGGGCCTGGTTGATTTAATTTAAAAGGTGGCCCAGTCCGATTTTCTTCTTATTTCCATTGCTTCTTTTTCTTTTTCTTCTTTTATTTTTCTTAAAATAAAACTAAAATTCTAAAAATCCTAAATTAGCCTATAGAACTAAATTAATTTATAAAAGTGCTAATTAACTCTTAATAACAATTAACACATAATTAAATAGCAATTACGATAAAATCACACAATTTAGACATTAAATGCTAAGAATGCAACGTACATTATTTTTATGATTTTTGTTTTTTATAAAAACAAACTTAATCACTCTTAATTGTAGAATCGAATCCTAAATGCAAGTGCGAACATTTTTGTATTTTTTATTAATTTAACAAATAAACATGCACGGACAAATACAAATAATTATCCAAAAATGCCACGAAAATTCTCAACACTGCACACAAAGGAAAATTGTTTTATTTTGAATTTTTGGGAGTAGTTCTCGTAGGGGAAAAATCACGTGCTCACAAGCACCACCACCTCCTCAGGGTGCTCCTATGTGACCCTATTTCAGCGTCATGCTAGAGAGTTCATACCGCCCACCAGCGATTCAAGGTTCTTCTAGTGGGTACTCGGGTCATCACGGTTCTTCCAATGCTTACTTCAGTGCCATGCTAGAGAGTTCATACCACCCACTAACTATTCGGAGTTCTTCCAATGAGTATTCAGGCCATTAGGGTCAGACTTCATGGCAGCACATCACCGCACCGAGAGGTTGTTTTGAGTGCAGAGATCTCAGTCATGTGTGGTGATTCTGCCCCAGGCTTCGGGGCAAGGCAGTGCAGCAGGGCCAGAGCCCATGATTACAGCACCTGTTGTTCGGCCGCCCAGAGATGGAGGGTAGGCTGGTAAGGGCCGTCCTAGAGGTGGAGGCCAGGCAGGGGGAGTTCAGCCAACTATCACACCTCCTTTTTCGCCCGCGCCGCCGCAAAAGGGCGCGGAAGGGAGTTTTTCCAATTAAGGGACAACCAAAACGGGACTTGTTATTTAATTCAGAGTCGCCACTTGGGAGATTTATGGTGTCCCAAGGCACCGGTTTAATCCCGAATCGAGGAAAAGAATGACTCTGTTTAACAGTCTGCGAACCAGAAATCCGGATAAGGAATTTTGTTAACCCGGGACAAGGTGTTAGGCATTCCCAAGTTCTGTGGTTCTAGCACAGTCGCTCAACTGTTATATTTGGCTTAATTATCTGATTTTATACAAATATGAACTTATGTGCAAATTTTAACTCTTTACCACTTTTATTATAATTATTATTATTTTACAAAGAATTGCAACGTTGTGAAAATGTATTTCGAACCACGTCACAATCAATGTACCCGTGGTCGTCGACACACTTCGACTCCGTTGGATTTGGATTTGGGTCACATCAATGTACACCCCCGTTTAAGAAAGTAAATTATTAAAGGCGCGCCTAAAGCGACTAGCGCATTATTATTTTTGAGAAGGCCGTGAAATCTTGCTAAAACGGCCCATCCGAATTCTAATTAATTATTAACCCTTTATTGAGGGCCCCGCAGCTTGCGTTTTATTTGGCGAGACTCGTCTCATTTATTTTTAAAGGGCAATCCTAAAGTGACTACATTTCTATTAAGTTTGTCTCTAAAAGAAACGAGAAAAGTCTTAATTAATTACATGCTTGACAAGTAGTTATTGGATTACAGTAGATGATAACGGTAATTTACACTCGAACTCGTAAAAATGGAGAAATGTTTCGTGCCTTTGTTCTATAAGTGAACTACTAAAGCTGAAATTACAAAATGCATACAAAATTGTCAAGATATTCAAAACAAACTGACCATTCTCCAAATTGATTTAAACTAACATTCCTAAAATTGATTTAAACTATTGGAATTAACGGCTAAGAAATGTTATCAATATGGATTCGAATATTGGCCTATATGCTGCCTAACGGAATCAAATACTGCCTATTTAAAATCTGCCTCAAATACAAAAGAAATCTAGAGATGAAATATGGCAACTAATCCCTTAACTTATTTGTTTATTCTACAAATTACATATTTAACTACATGGAATCTGTAATTGACAACTACAAACTATAGTTTGAAAACCAAACAGTTCCAGCTAAATACAAGACTACGTCATGCATTCCAGTTGAGCTATAAAACTAAACTATATAAAGACACATATCTTATTAAACTATAGATACAACACTAATTCATCAAACCCCCTAGCATTTCATTTTACTTTTACATCTCACAGCCACATCAGTATTGATTCGAAAGTGTACCTGGTATTGAAATAAAAGAAAAGGAAGATGAGAAATCAGCAGGGCAATAACAGTGCAGCAACAGCAACAACAACAACCAGCAACCAGGAGATTTAAAACCCAGCAATAAACTCAGAAATCCAGTTGCAATTTCAGAAATACAAGGCAGCAACACAGATATACCAGAAATAACAACAAATAACCAGTGCAGACCAGAAATAAAACTCAGAAAACCACTTGAAACCTCAATGAAATCCCAGAAACAAACCAGAAATCACAAACAGAACAGTAGAACCAAAAGTGCAATAGAACAGCAAACTTTGATTTCTATTTTTTTAAACTCTCCAAGAAAAAAAAACTTTGAACTTTTTATTAAACACTAACAAAACTGATTCTGATTTTCAGAAGTGAAAGAAAACCAACTCTCTAACTTTCTCTTTTTTCTCCTCCCCCCTTTTTTCTACAGACCTCCCCTCCTCTTATACAAGCTTGCCTTCCTTTTAAACCTACTGCCCGACCCCCTTTCTCCCACTAAATCTGAAATTTTCCACTTAAAATCCACTAAGGAAAACTTTTCCTTAATTTCAGCCCCTCATTCCCTTTTGTTCCCCATTACCAAATTAATTAATATCCCACTAACAAAACACTAACATTAACATATTATTCTAACTGTTTCATTCCCAAATCACCCCTGAAACCCCTTAATATTACTGCCCCCTAATACAACTATTCAAATATATTAAAACTTTTGATTCTAAAATCTGCTTAACTATCAATTAACCAAAACTAATTTGATTAACAGCTATAACCAATTTCAGCTAGCAATTTAAGACAGAAAAATATATCAAATACAAGAGTTTCAGTGATTCAGAACAATGCTTATAATCAAACAGAATCTTAATTAATCAGACAACTAACAATTGAAAAACTATATACAACAGAATGCCAAATGATTCAAACTATACGAACGACCTAATCAACGAAGCTTTAATTAATCGATTACATATTACAATTGACACTAAACAATCAGAAACAGAGAATCAGGCAATTCACGGGTAATTTCAGTGGTATTGACAGAAACAGGGACTAACATGAAACTAATTAATCGACGCAACTAATTTATAACCTATGTTATTAATCGACAGAACATAAACTGATAGAGAAAGGGGAAAATAACGGACAAAAGACGAATTACAATAAACCTAATTTAGGTAAACAAAGAATTGATTGAACTGCTTAAACAAACATTGAAATATTTAATCTAACCAAAATCCGAAAAAGAAACAAAATATATATATATATTGGATTAACTTAAACTAAAAACCCTAAAAAAAGGACTAATCACACATACAAACAAACACATAGAAAAAGAAAAAGGAAAAAAAAGAAATTGAAAAGAACTCACTATTTTTCTTGGATTTCAACCATACGCCCTTTCGAACTTGAGTTCCAATTAGTATTATACGTTTACTTCATCAGAAATAGATTTATAAGACTAACCAGAAACCGTTCGACCCTGACACCTTTGAAACAATCTCGAACTGTTGATTCCTAGATCCGCCATTTGATGAGTTTTACTCGGATTCGAGCCAATCTAGTTAGGGATTAGCGACGAGGAGGTCAAGGTGATTATTGGGTGTGAGTTTGGGACTGATTGGGGTGGGTTTCAAGTTTGCTCGAATCTTCGATTGAAGATTCGAGAAGCTTCAGCCTGATTCGAGCAAAACGGTTACGGGATTCGTGGAGAGGGCGGTTAGGTGCTCTAGTGGT
Organism: Nicotiana sylvestris; assembly: GCF_000393655.2. NCBI lineage: Eukaryota > Viridiplantae > Streptophyta > Magnoliopsida > Solanales > Solanaceae > Nicotiana > Nicotiana sylvestris. Next base: position 188,283,472 of record NC_091059.1, read on the forward strand.
GTGAATTTCACGGCCATCAGAGCCGGCGCCGCCGGGTTTATGGTGAGGGGACGGGGTGGCAGCTATTAGGGTTCCTCGTCTCTGAAAGAGACGAGGTTTGTTAGAGAATGAGGAAGGGGGGCTTGGTTTGGGAGGCGGGGTTAGTTTGGACCCCTTATATACGTACGTGGAGATTGGATCCAAGCCGTTCGATCTGATGAGATCAACGGCCTGGATTGATCAAGTAAGTGGAACGGCGTCGCTTCGTTTACCCTTGAGACCGGATCGGTCTTGGATGGGAACGGGTCGGGTATGGAGGAGTTGATCTGGACCGTTGATCAAGTGAGATCAACGACCCAGATTGAGAGTAATGAAACGACGCCATTTGGATTAGTTGCAGGTGGACAGGATTTGGGGCGGGTATGGGCTGGTTTTTTGGACGGGTTTGGGGTGTATTTTGTTTGGGCTTTGAAGCTTTTCGGCCCAAATCTGGGTCTTCTAATTTTTCCTTTCTTTTTATTTTCTTCTTTTAATTAATAATTAACAAAAATTCTAAAAATAAATTGTAAAACCAAAATTAAACTACAAAATATTAATTAACTCTTAACAACAATTAGCACACAAGTTAAAACATTTAATTAAAATAAAATCACACGATGGCACACTTTTTATGACATAAAATAGACTAAATGCATATTTTTGTGATTTTCTTCTTTTAAAACCAAATTATGGTTCGATTAGTTCCAAAATGCATAATCAAATCCTAAATATACATGCAACATATTTTTGTTTTTGTATTTTAATTAATTAAAGCAGGATAAATATTCACAGATAAAAACACAAACAATTATCCAAAAATGCTACGCAAATTATAAAAATTGTACACCAAGGAAATTTGTTCTAATTTTCGATTTCTTTTGGAGTAGTTTTTCGTGAAGCAAAAATCACGTGCTCACACCAACTACTGTTCAATCAGGTGAAGGCCAGCCAGCCGGCGCTCCAGCTAAGTTCTATGCCTTTTCGACCAGACCAAATGCAGTGGCCTCAGATGTCATGATCATGGGTATTATTTCTATTTGCAGTAGGGATTCTTCAGTTTTATTTGATCCAGAGTCTACCTATTCATACGTGTCATCTATGTTTGCTCATTTCTTGGATATTCCTCGTAAGTCCTTGGGTACACCAGTTTTATGTGTCCATTCTTTTGGGCAATTCTAATGTTGTGCATCAGATCTACCAGTCTTGTGTGGTCACATCTTGTGGTTACGAGACTATAACGGACCTTTTGTTGCGTGATATGACCGACTTTGAGGTCATCCTGTGCATGGAATGGTTATCCCCATATCACGCCATCCTTGATTGTCATGCCAAGACTGTTACCTTAGCGATGCCAGAGTTTCCTAGATTGGAGTGGAAGGGTTCGTATGTTAGTACATCTAGTCGGGTTATCTCTTTTATGAAGGCTCGGCATATGGTCGAGAAGGGTTTTTTGGCCTATCTAGCTTATGTTTCTCTAGCGATTGATTCAGTGCCAGTAGTCTGGGAGTTCGCCGATGTGTTTCCTTCTAACCTTCCAGGCATTCCACCAGATCGTGACACTAATTTCTGTATCGACTTGGCTCTAAGTACCCAGCCTATATCTATCCCACCGTACCGTATAGCTCCGAAAGAGTTGAAGGAGTTGAAGGAGCAGCTTGAGGAGTTGTTAGCAAATGGGTTCGTCACACCAAGTGTATCACCTTGGGGTGTACCAGTTTTATTTGTGAAGAAGAAAGATGGGACTATGCGGATGTGCATTGATTACCGCCAGTTGAACAAGGTCACCATCAAGAACAAGTACCCGCTATCGCGTATTGATGATTTGTTTGACCAGTTACAAGGTGCTAGGGTGTTCTCTAAGATTGACTTGAGATCAGGGTACCACCAGTTGAAGATTCGGGACTCGGATGTTCCGAAGACTGCTTTCCATACTAGATATGGCCATTATGAGCTTCTAGTAATGTCCTTTGACTTGACTAATGCCCCAGCGGCATTTATGGATTTGATGAACAGGGTGTTCAGGCCGTATATTGATTCGTTTGTCATTGTCTTCATTGATGACATTTTGATCTACTCGCGTAGTATGGAGGAGCACGAGCTGCATTTGAGAGTAGTGCTTCAGACCTTGCGGGAGCAGAATCTATATGCTAAGTTCTTCAAGTGTGAGTTTTGATTAGATTCTGTGGCATTCTTGGGGCATGTTGTATAAGGCGAGAGTATCAACGTGGACCCCAAGAAGATTGAGGCAGTTCAGAGTTGGACTCATCCCACTTCAACGACTGAGATTAGGAGTTTTTTGGGATTAGCAGGTTATTATCGCCGGTTTGTGAAGGGCTTTTCATCTATTGCAACATCTTTGACTAGATTGACCCACAAGGGTGCTCCATTCTGTTGGTCTGATGATTGTGAGATGAGCTTTCAAAAGCTCAAGACAGCTTTGACTACAACACCGTTTCTAGTGTTGCCTTCTAGTTCGGGGATGTATACGGTTTATTGCGACACTTCATGCGTTGGTTTGGGTTGTGTAATGATGCAGGACGGGCGAGTTATTGCATATGCTTCACGTCAGCTGAAGATTCATGAGAAGAATTGACATGTGCACGATCTAGAGTTAGCCGCAATTGTTCATGCTCTTAAGATCTGGAGGCATTATCTTTATGGGGTGTCCTATGAGGTTTACACTGATCATCGCAACTTGCAGCATTTGTTCAAGCAAAGGGATCTCAATTTGAAGCAATGCAGATGGCTTGAGTTATTGAAGGATTATAACATCATCACGCTTTATCATCCGGGCAAGGCGAATGTAGTCACGGATGCCTTGAGTAGAAAGGCAGAGAGTATGGGTAGCTTGGTATTCATTTCAATAGAGGAGAGGCCACTAGCTTGGGACATTCAGTCCTTGGCTAACAGACTTGTGAGGTTGGACATTTCAGAGCCCAAATGAGTTTTTACATGTGTCGTTGCTTAGTCTTCACTATTGGAGCATATCAAGGCTCGACAGTTTGATGATCTGCATTTGATGGTCCTCAGAGAGACGGTACTACAGGGTGGTGCCAAGGAGGTTTCTATCAATGGTGTTCTATGACTCTAGGGTCGTCTATGTGTTTCTAATGTCGATGGCTTGAGAGGGAGGATTTTAGAGGAGGCACACAGTTCTCGGTATTCCATTCATCTAGGTGCTATGAAGATGTATCGTGACATGAGGCAGCATTATTGGTGGCGGGAGATGAAGAAAGACATAGTTGAGTATGTATCTAGGTGCCTAAATTGCCAGCATGTTAAGTATCCAGAGGCCAGGTGGCCTACTCCAGCAGATGACTATACCAGAGTGGAAGTGGGAGCATTACTATGGACTTCGTAGTTAGGTTGCCGCAGACCTTGTAGAAGTTTGATGCAGTTTGGGTCATTGTCAACAGGTTGACCAAGTCGGTAGATTTCATTTCGGTCGTGACTACGTGTACTTCAGAAAGGTTGGCCCAGATTTATATTCAGGAGATAGTTTGGTTGCATGGTGTGCTTGTTTCCATCATATCAGATAGATGCCCTCAGTTTACTTCACATTTCTATAGAGCCGTACAGAGTGAGTTGGGGACCCGTGTAGAGATCATCACAACATTTTATCCACAGGCCGACGGCCAGTCAGAGCGGATAGTTCAGATTCTAGTGGACATGCTCAGAGCATGTGTGATTGACTTTGGAGGGCAGTGGGACCAGTACTTACCTTTAGCCGAGTTTTCTTACAAAAATAGTTATTAGTCCAGCATCGAAATGGCTCCATTTGAGGCATTATATGGTCGGCGATGTCGTTCTCTCATTGGGTGGTTTGAGCACGGCGAGGCTAAGTTATATGGTACTGATTTGGTAAAGTATGCCTTGGAAAAGGTAAAGTTGATTCAGGAGCAGCTTCGCACAACACAGTCTAGACAGAAAAGTTACGCGGATCAGAAGGCACGTGATTCATCATTTATGGTGGGCGAGAATGTTCTCTTGAAAGTCTCGCCGATGGAGGGGATTATGAGATTCAAGAAGAAGGGAAAGTTGATCCCAAAGTTTATAGGTCCATTTGAGGTGTTGAGACGAGTTGGGGAGGTTGCTTATAAGCTTACTTTTCCTTCCAGCCTATTAAGAGTTCATCCAATTTTCACGTTTCTATGCTCTGAAGGTATTACGTCGACTTATCACATGTGTTAGACTTAAGCACTATTTAGTTAGATGAGAGCCTGGGTTATGAGGAGGAGCCAGTTGCCATTGTTGCTAGATAAGATCACTAGTTGAAATCCAAGAGGATTTTCGCGGTAAAGGTTCAGTGGAGGGGTCAACCAGTCGAGGAGGCAACCCGGGAGTCCGAGGAGGACATACAGAGCAGATATCCACACTTATTCAGCACTCTAGGTATGAATCTAAACTCGTTCGAGGACGAACGTTTGTTTAAGAGGTGGAGAATGTAACGATCCGTCCGTTCGTTTTGCTTTCTAGAATTCTGTTCCCTAAATAAGACTTCCCATACGTGCTCTTACTATTTTATGACTTAGGGGGTGGTTATTTCGGTATTTGGAAGGGTTCGGATTGAAATAAGAACACTTGGTTCCTTAAGTTGGCCTTAAAAGGGCTAAGTTTGACTTCGGTCAATATTTTGAGTAAACGACCTCGAAATCGGGATTTGACGGTTCCAATAGGTTCATATGATGATTTCGGACTTCGACGTATGTTTGGATCGGGTTTTGGATGACCCCGGAGTGTTTTGGCGCTTAATAGTGAAAGTTGGTTCTTTGAAGATTTTAGAAGTTCTTAAAATTTGGTTTGGAGCGGGTTTTGGTGATATCGAGGTCCAAATAGAATTCTAAGATATGGAATAGTTCTGTAATGTCATTTAAGACTTCCACACAAATTTTGGTGTCATTCCGAGTAGTTTAAGTACGTTTCGACGCATTGGGTGTAAATTGAAGAACTTGAAGTTCATAAGTTTGATTCACTTGGTTTTGGGGTATGACTCTTAGTTTTAATGTTGTTTCGGGCATTCCGAGAGTTCAAGCAAGTTCGTTTTATGATTTCAAACTTGTTGGTACATTCGGGCGGGGCCCTCGGGGACCCGAGTGTCAATCGGACGAGGCTCAGACCAAGTTGGAAATTGGGAGCAACAGCTGAAGCTCCCAGTTGCTGTCATAATCACACCTGCGCTTAGCCAGCCGGAGGTGTGAGCCACGAGCCGCAGAAGCGAAACAGTGAGGGCAGTCCAGCCATCCGCAGGTGCGGAAGTTTTAGCGCATCTGCGGAATGCAGTGGTCGCAGGAGCGGAAGGCTCGCAGAAGCAACCCTTTCTGTCCGCAGATGCGGAGCCTGGCCAGGTAAGGGAAATGCGCACCTGCGAGGATCTTGCCGCAGGTGCGTGATCACATATGCGGCCAAGGCACCGCAGGTGCGAAAATCGCTGGGTAGAAAGGTTCATTTAATACTGGACATAAGCCATTTCTAACACATTTCTCTCACTCTTTGAGCAATGTTTGGAGCTTTTTGATAGGATTTTTCACCTAGAACTTGGAGGTAAGTGATTTCTACCAATTGTGAGTTAAATACATAGTTTAAGGGCAGATTATAACATGTAAATTAGTGAAAATTATGGGTTTAGGTGAAAACCTAGGTTTTTGATAAAAATGAGATTTAGCCACGAAATTGGTTATGGAATTTAGTGAAAATCATATATTCGAGTTCATAGGGTTATGGGTAACAACCTTTTTCAAAAATTTCCGGAATCTGAGCACGTGGGCTTGGGGTGAATTTTAGGGATTCTTCAATAGGCTTGGGAATCACTTTGATAGTTAGGATATGAACTTTTAAACATGCATTAATTATTTTATATAACATTTGACTAGCTTCGAGTCATTTGGCGCCAAATTGAGGGTTTGAGCACAATCTTGGACCGCAAAGTAGGCCTTGAGATGAGGTAAGTTTCTTTTCTAACCTTGTAAGAGGGAATTAATCCCATAGGTGAATTATAACTAATATGTGCTCCTCACCTCGTACATACGTAGCTACTAATTATGCTATTGTATGGATAGTCTAGGACCCATACCATGCTATACTTGAAATATTTGTACCCCTACTTGTTGATGTAATTGCTTAAGTCATATTGAAAGTTGATAAAAGAATTATAAAAGGTTAACTCCACTTACTTGAAGTTGCGAATGGAACACTTGACTATAAATGAGAATTTGTGTACTTGAAATATTTTCTATTTGTGGAGCGGGCTGAACGCCTTGGTAGCCGATAAATGCATCTATGGTTCGTGTCATTCGACCCTCGACAGTGCACAGTTTAAATATTATGTTAGATCGGACTGTACGACCTCGATATAATTTCCGCATGATAAATCTTTGGAACTATTCATAATTGATATTGCTTAAATGTCTTAAGATACAAACTGTTAAATGATGAAACTAAACTCGGGATTTAATATTTACGAAAGAAGAATTTATTATTTCATGTTATTGAGCTTTCAGTATTATTCATGAAATCCATGCTTAGTATAAAACTTTGATATATTATTGTTAGCCCATAGTAAGTGTCAAAGTCGATCCCTCGTCACTACTTCTTCGAGGTTAGACTGAAAACTTACTGGGTACATAATATTTATGTACTCATGCTACACTTCTGCATTTAATTGTGCAGGATCTAAGGCAGGTACATATGGTTACCAGTCCGATGCGCATATTTGATCCCCTCTACGAGACTATACGGTGAGCTGCCCTTCCGAGTCGTATTGCAACAGCCGAAGTCTTCCTTTTGTTGTATTTTTCTGTCTATTTCATTTCAGACAGTAGACTAGTATTCTTTTGTATATTCTATTAGAATGCTCATACACTTGTGACACCGGGTCTTGGCACACACTAGTAGACTTATGATTTTGGGTTGTACTTCTATGATGATAATTTCATTTAACTGCTTTCATTTTGATTGCTTTAAAAATTCGTTATTCATTAAACTCTTTAAATTTAAGGAAAGTTAGTTGCTTGAAAAACTTATTAAAAATGAAAACTACTAGATTGTTCATTGTTGGATTGCCTGGCAATGATGTTGGGCACCATCATGACCTAAACTAGATTTGGATCGTGACAACAACTTTAGAAAAAAGAAGTAAATTTCTTCTTAATATCTAAAAAATTAAATATTACGGACCACAAAAAAAAAAGCCAACAAATCAATTAAAGTGGACATAGGGAGTAGTAATTTTAAAGTATGAGAAGTATGTGGGTTTTTATTTTGAAGAAGCATATTAGAAATCATATATATATATATATATATATATATATATATATATATATAAATTTATTTTTTTATTTGGTATGATGATAATATATTATACTTAAATAAAGAAGTGATAACTCATATGTTATGTAGTATCTCTTCTGTTTCAATTTAACTTTAAATCTTTGTGTCTTAAGCTAAAATATGTGTAATAATTAAAATATCCTTTAATCTTGTGCTATTAAATGTCATGTGAAAATTGGAGGTAAGGCGTATGTACATAAGAATTGTAAAATTTTGGAAAAAGTATATTTTTTTTCCACGTGAAAATGGTATTTGAAAGTTAAAATTGTGTTCATAAATATAATTTTGGGTGTTTTTAAATTTGAAGCGAGAATTTTAAAAAAATAATCTTTTAAAGTTTTTTAAAATTTTACCATGAAAATTGAAAGAGAATACTCTATTAATCTCTGTTAAACGATTCTTTGACTTCAACGAGGGAGTGATACGTAGTCGTTAGTGGGTCCATTCTAGATTTCTCTCTCTCTCTATCTCCCCTACTTCTTCTAGCAACAGCAGATCTACTCTCACTTATTTTCCAGGCTGAGCTGAGCTGAGCTGATCTCTCAATTGGGCAAATGCGGTGGTCGAAGTCAGCTGGAGCTTCAGGAGTAATCCTACTGTGGTTATGTTTGCTCCATTTCACAGAAGCTTCAGTGCATGACTATAATGGGGAGAAATTCGTGAGCAAAGGCAATGCATTTGTTGTCCACGGTGGCAGCGAAGGAATTTACGCCTCTACTCCTAACTTCACTGATTCTCCTTCCTCTGACTCTTTCATTCGGTAATCACTCTCTCCAGAATGCAATATATCCAGATCTATGTCAAAATTGTTAATTTCATTCTCCAGAATGAATATTTATGTTTATTTTCGAGGATCAAACTTAATCAATTTGTCCTTTTTCTTAAGTATTAGAAGTAAAGTTCTGCCTAATTTGGATTTGTGTAGTTACATTCACTCTAAGATGAATATATTGATCAGAAAAGCCTAAATCCACTGCTACTATTAAAGCTAAATTTTCCTTTGCTGCTAAAAGCATACCTAGTTTAACCATCTATGTTGAATTATCCTTGTTAATTCACAGCTTATGCATGGAATCTATAGTTGGATGAAAGAAGATAAGTGAATTGTGCTTTCTCACTAAATTAATAAGTAGTTCGTACTCTGTTTGGGCGGAATAGAGCTAGATGGAAATAAAGGATTCATACAGACGATCCAAAGCTTCGTTGATCGAGTAACGTTTGTGTTTTCCAAAATTATGCTCAATGGCATTTAATGAGCTTGCTTTTGCTTTTATGCATTTTCTGATTCATGCTAGACTTTGGAAATGAATATAATGCTTCATGTTTTTACCCGGTTTTGTCAGTAGTAGTCTGTAAAGTTTCTGACCTTTCTCATTTTCAACAGGTTTGAAAAGATTGTATTTCGGAGGCCAAAAGAATTCTCAAACTTTAGTTCAGACCCAATTCATGCAATTGTTTTTGAGGTGGATGATCGAGAGTCAATTGGGGGCTCAGCCTACGGTGGCCAAAGAGCTGTTTGTTGCACAGCAGATCTTGCAAAACTTGGAGTTTGTACACAAGGGCAAATTATTCACCGCCCATCTGCTAATAATCCTGGATGGCCTAAAGTTTTTAGTGCCTCATTCAGCACTGATGAGGTTGAAGTAGCACTGCAGTCAAGATCGATCCCTATTACAAAAACTGGGATGTATAATGTGTATTTTATTCACTGTGAACCATATCTTAAGGATATTAATGTTGAAGGGAAAACCATATGGAAGAATCCTACTGGTTACCTACCTGGTAGAATGGCCCCCCTTATGAACTTCTATGGGTTCATGTCTCTTGCATTCGTGTTACTTGGGATCTTTTGGTTTTCGCAGTATGCAAGATTCTGGAGAGAAGTTATTCCTCTACAAAATTGTATTACACTCGTGATAACATTGGGCATGCTTGAAATGGCCTTTTGGTACTTTGACTATGCTGAATTCAATGAAACTGGAGTCAGGCCCACTGGTACCACTGTATGGGCTGTGACCTTTGGTACAGTAAAGCGCACAGTTTCACGTTTGGTCATTCTGATGGTCTCTATGGGCTTTGGTGTCGTTAGACCTACTTTAGGTGGTCTCACATCGAAGGTCCTTTTGCTTGGAGGAACTTTCTTTTTGGCTTCTGAAGTGCTTGAACTGGTAGAAAATGTTGGTGCAGTCAGTGATTTCTCAGGAAAAGCAAGGATATTTTTCGTACTTCCTGTGGCATTCTTGGATGCTTTCTTTATCCTTTGGATATTCACCTCCCTGTCAGCAACTTTGAATAAGCTTCAGGTACATTGGTGACTTCTGTTTCACTTTGATTCCATTTGCTTGCCAATTGCTAGGTTAGAGAAGGTTTTTGTTTCTGGACTTCTTACTTGCTTCAGGTCTTATTGCCTGAGCAGAGATCTATAGGTGATAGGAGTTCACATTCTCATCGTATGGGTTTGTGTTAAAATACTTGTGGCTCTTAAGCTAAGTAGCTCTACGTTATGTTAAATATTATTGCAATCATGAAGTTTGTTAAAAAAGATGTGCTGGTGACCTTTTGGTCGGTGTAGTTTTATTTAATTAAAATACGAAAAAGAATTAGCTGAGTGCTGCATGTTTTGGTTCGTCGATTACTTATGATCCCTTCACTCTGTATCTACATATGCATGGTGAATGATACGCTGGTCTGCAGCTGATTCTTGCAATAAAGGAAGGCTTTTTCTTTTCATTATCTTGTAGCGTTTGAGATTGGGGTTGATCATGATATGACGTCATTCGATTATTACTATCATTCAATTTAGGCTCTATTAGTCCTAATTCAGTTGCGGATTTGGGATCTGACAGGCTAGAAGGTTGTTGGCCAAATTAGACATTTACCGGAAGTTCACAAATGCATTGGTCGTCGCTGTTATTGTATCTGTTGGATGGACGTGCTACGAGGTAATTTTCAATTTCTACAAGATGAGGCTGGTTCTTTCATTTAGTTTCTGTTGTCAAGTATCTTTGTTGCCTGTTCCTAGCTTGTGTTCTTTCAGAAAAGAGCCCACTGCTGACACACTCGGATCATCTTTTCCAATAGTTCGACTTAATAAAGGGGTTAAGGACCTTATTGTCAACTGGTCTGCTTGATGTGAACAGCACGAATTTTGCAGAATTATGAAATACCAAACAGAGAAACGTGTCTAATCCACCAAATTTGGGGAGCAATTTATTCCTCTGGAGAGGGGACCTAAATTTCCAATAAATTTGGAAAGTACAAGCATAATTAGGCCAAGTAAATGTGTCAAAGCATCATAAATGAAAATTTTGTTTTCCCCCTGAATTCTTCTTTGGCTAGTGAAGAAAGAAACTTCGACAAGCTATAGTCTCTTTCGATTGCCATTTCCCTCAACTCAATTTAAGTTGGACTTGGGTTGTGGCACTCCATGTGGTACGTTCAAGAGAAAGGACACCTACTAGAAACTGAGTGTAATCAGTCTTATATTCTTCTGACTACATCAGACATAGGTTTCTTAAGTTTCACAACTGTTTCCTGTTATTGTATTATAGCACAAAGCATTAACCATTTTTTCCCCTTTTGGCAGCTATACTTCAAGTCCACTGATGTGTACAATGAGCGATGGCAAAATGCCTGGATTATTCCTGCCTTCTGGCAAGTACTATCTTTCTCTCTCCTTTGCATAATCTGCGCTCTTTGGGCACCATCTCAAAACTCCATGAGGTATTACCCTACTTCCACCTTATTATGCATGTATATGCATTTTACAGAGTTCTAACAGCCTGATAGTAGAATAATTATGATAAAAGCTCTTGATGCACTATTTTACACTGTCATTTCATCATATCTGCATTTGAACAGGGTATCCATGCCAAATGTTGACATAAGTAGATTGTTATTTGGTGCTGAATATTTTGGGTTTCTTAGAAACCAGAAAATGGGATCCAAACCTTCATTTATTATCGTTTCCTGTACTTGGAAAACTTTCAAATCCTGAATCATTCTGTTCGAACCATCTCACGTCATCTCTTTGTTTTCCTCAAAATATCAAAAGAGCGAGTCTTTATTATGATAAAAGTTGGCCTTACAATGGAACCTAATTCAGGAAATATTCGTTCTTTTCTGGTGTTATAATCTCATTGGTTTATTTTATATGCGTAAATAACAGATATGCCTATTCCGATGATGGTGAAGAGTTCGACAAGGACGTTACATTGACACTCATAAAGCCCTCCCCTCTGCCAAAGGATGTTAGAAGCCAACCTGAAGTGAGGCCAACACTGGGTAACGATGGGTTCCCTAATGGTGATGAGGTAGAAGACAAGACAGAGTAAAGCAAGACACAAATTTTTTATTAGTATGATAAAGAGAGAGGTGCCATGAGTTGAGTAAATTGTTGTTAGAATCTTGTAGCCCGTATTGTCTGTATAAAAAGTACGAAGGTTAATCAGAAGAAGGCAATAGGTAAGACAAATTTGTATTTTGTTTTTCAAAAGAAATGTTCGTTTATCTTATAAGATGTTACAACATCGAAGAATTAATTACAGAATGGCTTGATCTCTCTTGCCACTCTTATATTTATTGGCTTTATTTGTCTCAACCATTTGGAACTTCAATACTCCAGCACCCATACGTTACTCCATTCTTGATCTCCCTTTCCTTTTCTGTTCTCCTGTATCATGAAATCCTTAAGTTGCATAAGCTCTCCATAAGAAATGGCTTCAATAAATTGGAAGGCCATAGACTGCCCCACTATTTTGGCACCTATTTTCATTTTGGCACTTCATTTCAGTATTGTTCCATTTTGGCACTCCAACCCCATTTCTTTTGTGTCATTTTAACACAAAAACTTTTATCCCATTTAAAATATAGCACGTATTTATACTTGCTTCTAATGTGTAACAACCATCCAATTAGATTTGGACACCTGTTTTTTTAATCATTGTCGGCTACCCCCACCCCACTTCCTGCACAAGAAAAGAACTTTTTTTTTTTTTTGTAATTTTAAATTTTTATTTTTTTTGTTTTTCTTGCAACACCCTCCTGCGATTTTTATTTTATTTTTTTTATATATTTTCAGTTTTAGTTTTTTCATCTTTCAGTTTATAGGTTCGAAATTTTACAAGTTCCAAAGTTATGAGTTCGGAGGTTTATGTGTTTGGAAGTTTACGGGTTTAGAAATTATAAAGTTTACGAGTTCGAAAGTTCGCGGTTTCGGAAGTTTATAAAATTTGTGGGTTCGGAAGGTTGTTGGTTCAAAAATTTATGGCTTCATGTTTATTGTATCTAAATTATTTAGACGTAATGGCTTCTTGGCCACTTAAACTTGTAGACTTTTGAAAGCCGTAATACACAAACTTTGAACTTTCCCATTTGAACACTCAAACTTGTATATGTGATAACTAATAAACATATTTGATCGTTGACCATGCACATGTGGCAGTGACAGAGGTGATATGGACAAAGTATGTGCAAATCACCTAAACTAAGCGCGTCACTACAATAATTTTTATTAAAAAAATCTTTAAAAAAAAATACAAAGAAAAAGAAAGAAAATAAGCCCCTGCTCCAAAATCATTAAACCCCTATTCCCCTCGCCACATCAACTTCTCCGAACAAAGTCACTGGTTGTTTCAGAAACCTAAGGCGGCGAATCACCTCCTGTCGCGGAAGGTTTAAATCATCGATTTTTTGCTCGCCGGTTAGTGCTTTGGAAGCCGAAGAAGATGATGAATCCTGCTTGAAGGATTGGATGTTGGTTTTGGAGTTTGATTTTGGCGAGGATTTATCGGTAGGGTTCTGGCTCCCCCCCCCCTTCCTTCTTTTCTTTCTCCCCCACTCCAATCTTTCCCCGCTTCTTCATCTGTTTGTTCCAAAGCTACGCAGCAATGGTGAAAAACAAAGAAAAACAATAAATTTTATCAAAATTTTTCTATCAGTCTTTTCTTTCACATTAATTCCCTCTCTCAAAATGGAAGACAGATACAGAAAAGAGAAAGACAATAAAAAAATGACGAATTTTGGGTGAAAATTTCTAATTACGCAGTCCGACTTCTTCTCTCTTTTGGATTTCACCGTTTGTGTTCTTCTTTGACATAGTTTCGCCGGCTCTTTTTTGCCTCGACGGAATTTTAGAAGGTGGCTCATCCATTCTTTGACTTGTAATTGGGGTATGGATTATATGAATTTTGTTAGAAGTGAAAAATGGTGGATTTTATGGAAGTTCATGGCTGATTTTGGTCGGTCTATTGATTAAAAGAGGGGGGACCCTAATCAGTTGGGGTTTGTTTTCGCACCCTTGACGTGTAACAATCGCATTGGTCATTTGCTGACTGGATGGATCATTTGCTGACTGAATGGACACGTCTGTGTATGTGTAATACACGCGTATAGGCTCAAGGGTCAGAAGTGTTTATTAGTTAAGGGAATCATGAGTTCGAGTGTTCAAATGGGAAAGTCCAAAGTTTGTGTATCGGCTTTCAAAAGCCCTACAAGTTTAAGTGGTCAGGAATCTATTATGCTAATTATTTATGAATACTCTTGAGAAGTTATTTTCCTTAATTTGCGTGCCAAACATATCCTAAGAATTATTTGGAAGAGGAGATGGAAGAAATAATGGGGGAGGAGGGTGGGCATTTAAAGTCTCACGCGCTTATCAAGGGAGGAAACTCAACCAATTTGACAAGTCAGCCTTTTGCGTTAAAATAACACAAAAGAAATGGGGTTGGAGTGGAACATGACCTAAATGGAGTGTCAAAATGAAAATTGGTGCCAAGATAGAGGGGCTGTCTATGTATTTGGCCAAATTGGAAATATCATTTACGGACGACATCTAGCGGGTCCCTGGTTTAAAAAATCAACAGGCATATTCAAGGACGTGATCATTGTCCAATTCAATTCTAAAATATAAATCTTCGATGTTGAGTTTGACTGGGAATTTGCTAGTTGATATTGAGCCTTGACAGTCTGTTTTTGCATCTTTTATTGCTTGGTAACATGACTACGTAGCAATGATATGTCAATAAATCAGCTATTGTTTCTCATTGTAGTCCCAAACCCAGTTGTATCCCTACGATACCATAATACGGCTCAAGGTACTCACGAATTCAAGTACAGTGGATAGCCTTCAGTTTTTCACTTTATATTAGCACTTGTTTTGCTGCCCAAAGTTGGCATAGTTTTTCTTTAGTGGCATTCGTTATTGATTTGGGAATCTTACATAAATGTCACAAATAAGTCCAAACTTATTAACATCTAGTCATTAATCATATACTTACCAAACTAGCCAAACACATATAAAAATTGAAAACCCAAATAAATAAGGTTCTTTCTCTTCAAGAATCACACGCAAAGATCTCCTTCAATATTTTTAAACGCGTTTAGCAACATTAGATGCAAGAAGGAAAGGAAATTTCATGAATGAAATAGCAAATAAGGTGATAAAATACAAAAATATATATATACAAAATTCCAAAAATCTAAGCAAAAAAGGACCTTTATCAGTGGGTATGATTGAAATTCATTAAAAACATATAGATAGGTCAAGATACAGAATTTGAGGAAGATTAGAGGTGATTTGGACAGATTTGGTATCAAAATTCGTAGTTAAAATCAAGTTCAAATTTTTTTCTGCGATACATGTATCACGCATGTATCTCACACACAGGTATACATGTGATACAAATTTGATACAAATATGATGCATATGTGACACACAAATGATAAATACTTTGATACTTTTCATCCCAAAACTGAGATTTAAGCTCCTTAAGATGTACTCAATCAATTCTAATAGCACCCACTCAAAAAGAAAGCAAAAAATTCACTTTTTTTTTTGATACAAATAACTAATTGGCTAATATTAAGAATATTTTATGAATTGACCAATTTTTATAATAAGCTACATATAAATGAACATAGCTGGTAGTTTCCCTATTGATTTTAGGTAATCATGCAAACCCTTCAGGAGTACAGGTATTGATACAATTTTTATATTTATTTTTTGACTCTTTTCTTTTTAAATATTTGCAACAATTTTGTTTTAGCGTGAAAGAACTGACAGAATAGTTATAAGACCAACAATGCTATACAATGATTTAGCTAATGTTGAATGGCTAAAGTCCAACATATTCACAAGATGAACGTCACAGAAATGTAAATGTTAAAATGGATGTGCGGTCATACAAGATTAAACAAGATAAAAAAAAAGATCGCATTGGCCAGAAAGTTCAAGTAGCACACAATCATGCGAGATGATTTAGTTATGTCATGTGTTGACCTCTAGTTGCACTAATCCGTAGGTGTGAAACCATGGTAAATGAAGATGTTAAAAGAGAATGAGATAGACCTAATCTCGCATGGCATGAAGTTATCTCAAAGCCCAGCCTACAATTTCTTGGAATCCAGGGAAGAAAAAGATCTTTATAGGCAAGACAATTAGTTGGGAATATGTTTTAATTAACTGATCCTTTTCGACCTTTGGAGCTCATTCAATAATGGAACACATAGGCTCTTTTCGAAACTGACAAATAAGGACCACGAGAATTGAAAAAGACGAATATAGGTCAGATAGATGGCAGATGAAGCGTCACACTAGCTGAACTTCCAAATTTAAATACTATCCGGTTTCCCTAGGTTGAAAAAGACACTATTAGGTCGCCTATCACTTTTAAATCCAAGTCAGAGAAATAGGCAACATCCACACTCAACGTCAGAGGCGGAGCTAGCCTTAATGTGCGCGACGATCAATGGGTTCCGAGTACGGCCGCGGATAATTTGATAAATATCGAATTACCGTACCGAAATCAAAAATTTTGACATTTGGTATTCGATATTTTAGTATTCAGTATGGTACTAGGTTTAAATTTTAAAATACTCGACTTTTATTGATTTGGTTTGGTCTTTAGATTTAATAACACAATACAATTGATTTGATTTGATTTGATAATTGTAAAATCCGAACCAACCTGACCTATGTACGTCCCTAAACATGGCACAAGAATTTGGTTTAAAGGATCTTGCATCTTAACTCATCATTAATGGGAAGGGCCAGTTTACGATGT
Source organism: Nicotiana sylvestris (assembly GCF_000393655.2). Lineage (NCBI taxonomy): Eukaryota > Viridiplantae > Streptophyta > Magnoliopsida > Solanales > Solanaceae > Nicotiana > Nicotiana sylvestris. The sequence continues at coordinate 188,299,878 of NC_091059.1, forward strand.
ACTTTAAAGAGGCAATACCAGCTAAAGTTGTAAAGATAGAAATATGGATCTTGGTCTAAAAGATAACTAAGGGTTTGTTTGGAAAGTCAATTGGTAATTGAAATTGGAGTAATTATCAGAGTAGTAATTATACAACTTAGTAATTATACAACTTAATAATTATGATGATCTATTTGTTTGCCGTAACATAATTACAGTGTAATTACAAGCGTACTGTTTGATTGTCACATAGTTAAATTAAATTTTAAATGAAATAATTATCAAAACTTAAAAGTTAATATAATAAATATGACTATAAATAATTTTTTTTATCAGTATAAATGATATTAGATTTGGTATTTAAGATGCATATTTTTTCTTGAATATACATTAATTAGTAATCATATATTTATAACTAATATTGTAAAAATAATTGATATGTTTTCTAAATTAATAATTTTAAGTTTATTAATTATAAAAACTAAAATATACGTTTTGTAAGAATATCATGGAATGGATGTTTGATAAAATAAATTAATATTAAATATAATATCATAACATTATGGAAATATTTGACAAAATTAAGCTATTAATTTTAACTAAAAAATAAACAACATACAATGTGAAATAACAAGTCAATACTACTAAAACAAGTAAATTTGAATCACAATTTCAAAATTTCAAAAAATATATATTTTAACAACATAATAAAAACAAGTTTTAATATCACATAAGAATAGGAAACATAATAAGTTTATAACCTCATTCATAAACGAAATTCTACTTTAAGGGCATTACTCATTATATGTCACATTTGTTAATGACTCATTATTTCTAATATTAGGAGGTATAGTTTCAAAAACCTGGAAACAGCCTCTCTACCCTTCGGGGTAGGGGTAGGGGTAAGGTCTGCGTACATATTACCCTCCCCAAACCCCACTTGTGAGATTATACTGGGTCGTTGTTGTTGTTGTTGTATAGTTTCAAAAACTAAAATAATAACGCACTTAAGCTAAATGAAGAAAATAAAACGAATAAGAAATAAAATATATGAGCAAATAAAATATTTTAAAATTTAATAAGAAATTAAAAAGTAATAGTAAAATTTTAAAAAAGAAATTAAATTAATGGAAATAAAATAAAATAAATTAAATAAAAACAAAAAGGAAAAAATTAAAAAGTAATTTTGTAATTACACAGTGTAATTACCACCAATTCTCACCTCCCCTTGAGAATTGGGGAGTGTAATTACACCTAATTTCATGCTGACTAAGTAATTACTTGGCTAGACAAACATACCAACTTGTGTAATTACATCCAATTACATCCGAATTTCATTTCTAGGTGGCTTTCCAAACAGGCTCTAAGAGTAATCAATCAACAAATGACGTTTGCACAGATTCGCAATTGAACATCTTTGTCAGTAAATATCCTACATTTTCTGCAATTAGGTAAGAGTAGAGGGAGATTTCTACTTTGGACACAGATTACCACATTCGAGAATACACAAGAATTCGAGATCCTATTTGGATCCAATAGGCAAGCATGGGCAATGAATAGCTAAACCCTAAATGTTGGTATTAACAATCACACTAACTCGCAGAGGGCAGAAAATGTCATGTATCTCCACAAAAAGATTGTGCAACCTTGACTGGAAACTGATAATTAGAAACAGTGATACATGGTGAGTGAAGAGGTAACAGGAAGATTGTGACGTAGGAATGTACACCTTCTAAGTTCTGCTGTCAGATGTAGTAGACTTCAAAGTTTCAAACAGAGGCCACATAGAGATGAAACATTTGGCGCACATTTGGCGACAAGAGGGGTTGCTCTGATGGTAAGCAACCTCCCCTTCCAACCAAGAGGTTGTGAGTTCGAGTCTCCCCAAGAGCAAGGTGGGAAGTTCTTGGCCGGAAGAATGTCGGGGATCTATTTGGAAAGAGCCTTTGTTGTTGTTGATGTGCTGCAACATCTGAAGAGTATTCATGATACATGTCCAGTTCAACCATTCCACGATTGAGAAAATCATGTCAGTAAAACTAATTAGTATTAGCTTATCCAAAGACAGCTAACTAAGCACCACTGCACCAGTCGTCTTAGATGGGAAAACAAAATAAGTATAAACAAAACATCGAGGAATCAGCACGCCCATATATCAAGCAGTAGACAACTAGTCATGCGTTTTCAGTGTAATGATTGAAAATTCATGGAGAATTCTTTCACGTCACTGAGAAAGACTTGCAAACAATAAGAAGAAAGCAGTAAGCAAATACGCGAAATTGTCTTCGAATTCTTAAGACCTGTGGTTTTATTTATCTTTGTGTCTCCAAAGCTCTTGCGTTCATCGGAAGTTCAATCACATTCTTGATATAGGAGAGGACATCCCTAAGAAAAACATCCCTTATAGTGCAAAGTCATCGAGACTAAACTAAATTCTGGACTCAAGTTAATAAAACCATGATTATGATAAAATTTTCAAGAAAGTGAACCAATACAACAATTCAGATATGGACAAATTAAGATAAAATCTAAAAGTATGGAAGAAATACAACAACACCATGCTTACAGGGCAGAGCATCCAGAGGCTGGAGGGATTGACCCTTCTTGATAGATACAGCTGATCTTCCCGAAGTCTTCAGCAGCGCATCACGCTGGAATACTACAAATGAATGCACAAACTCGAGAAACACCAAAATGTCAGAACCTCAGCCCCTGAATGACTCCATGAAAAAATTCAAAAGAATGTCCTAAAGTACTAAATGGTGAAACTTGTATTCTTTCACTGAGATCTTCTCCGCAAGTGCTGTGATACAGCGTACCCCTCAAAGAAATCCAAGACAGCATTCTCTAAATCCTCCACAGAATACTTTATATAATTTTCCGGATGCCTCCCACTTTCTATATGGCTCCTGAACCGTCCAAGAAATGATCTATATGCTGGGATTAACTTTTCGGATATGGAAATTTGCAGCTCCTCCTTGAGCTGCGTATCTGGTATCAACCACACGGACTGAGTCCTGTGAACCTCTTCAAACAAGGCGTTGAATGCCTTAAACCTCTCTCTCAATGCACTCTTGGACACCCCGGATGAAAAACTCCCACTCACGTGTAATCCCTCATCTCTCAAACAATGCAAAACCCTCACCCATGTTGCTCTCTGGTAATTGACAGCAGCTTGCCGGAATTTCCCAGTTAACTTTCTCAAGTAATCATCCCCAATCATCTCTCTTAACTCAGGTGATCCTTTAATCTTCTCAACAATATAATGGACATTATTCATCATAAACAAATGAGCCAAAGAGGTATCCTTATAGTGCTTAGACTTACCATCCAAATTGAACTGCAAAATGACGATAATCCAAATCAAATGAAGCGCCAACGGGGTTTGCCCTTCTAGCTCACTAAAATCCATATCAGGTGTATTAGGATCACTCGAATACCTTGATCCCGTTGAAGGCTTTGAAACAATCAACTCAACCATCGTCTGCTTATAATCCGAGATTAAACTTATATAGTTCATGACATACCTAGTTAAGGGATGAATTGTCCCTCCGGGGACAGGAACCCTAGAAGGTTCACGAAGCACTGCATTCTCAAATTCCGATAATATCCCTCTAGCAGCCTCCCCTAACCTAGACAATATCTCTACTGCCTGAACTCTAATTGACTCCGAAGATTTTGACTCGAAAACAATTTCAATATCAGTTAATAAATCCGATAAAGCATCATGAAGATCTAATATCTTAAACAACTTTTCAGGCGATCGCCTGCTAATGCTAATGGCTTCGGCAAAATTGAACAGCTGAATAGCTGGACCTTTAATAGTCTCCATAAAGCAAGCATCATCCGTTGCCGTCCCCAAACCTTCAAAGATTTGCTCGCAGAGCTTCTTCTCGCTGGCGAAAAGTGTGCGAACGCATACTTTTGCTGCTCGTATCCATCTACGAATCTTAGCTTCAAGGGTCTCCCAATCAAGTCTCTGTATATCTCCTATGCTCAGCTTCTCTATTCCAAGCTTCCGGAAGCTCGAGTCCACAGCAGACTTGCGTACACTGCCATACACCTGAATACACTCCCGGAGATATCCAGCTGAAATCATACGCTCCGCGATACACCGGAGATCGTATATTGCTTCTGACGGCATGAGATCGACTTCGCGGATACTGTTAGTAGATCGATAACTGCTGCTGGTGCTACTCTCTTGTTTTTCCAGCTCTTTGCTGAACGAATCATCGTCGCCGGCGCGTGGAGTATCGCGGCAGTCTTCTTCTGAAAGACTTGGATCAGTTAATGATTCGGCTTCGATTGCGTTCGTGTGAGCAATGAGTATGTTGCGGAACTCGTCCTCGAGACGAGCCATGGCGATCTGGATCGCAGTGTTGGCTTTATCGTGGTCGTCGGAGACGGAGAGCGTGGTGGACTCCATTGACCGTTGGATTTCATCAACGGCTTCTAAATAGCGATCGATCTCGTGACGATCGCCGTTGAATATCATCTTCTCTCTAGCTTCTTCAGATACCGTTGAATCCCACCGGAGAATTATCTTCTCAGCTGACTCAAATGCAACGGCGTCGTTTTTTTCTGGTGATTCCATGGATGGATTATTCTAAATTTTTGAAATTCAGAATCTGAAAAAAGAAACAAAAAAGGATTCGAGCTTTTGGTGAAGAAGATGCAGACCTATTAATGATGATGAAGATTGAGGAATCAAAAAATGGATGCGCATTGAATTTTACATACTCCGTACGTATTAATTTATCAATTTTAGCAGTGGTAATAATACAGTGCTAAGAAGAAGAAAAAAAGTACAGTATTGAGAAGATTACTGTAGTACTACCATTTCTGTTTGTCCGGTTAATATCCCTAGTTAATTTGTTTGGATTTAGACTAAACTTCACTTCACCGCGAACTAATCTTTGAAAATTCAAATAGCTCAACTTAATTTCTTAATTTTCTTTTTCTTATCTAACATTCTAGTATGGTTAGACATTTATTTTTATTTGTCATTTTTTCTGTATAAAAAGGAACTTTCTTCATTTACTTTTGCTAGTCCGATATTCTAAAAATAGATTTTTATTTTTAATTGCCACTTTTAGCATATTAAGAGAAGACAATTTCTTTTTCCCTCTTATATCCACAGTATTAATTACTCATTTCAAATTATTTTCTCAAATTTATTAAAAATATGCATCAATTAATTTGGATATCATGGTAAATTACCTACATTATTTATTATTTCTTAACGGGTGCAAAGTCTATAGTGAACAAGTAAAGTGAACGGAGGGAGTAATTATTCTGTGTTTACTTAGGATCTAAAGAAGTATTACACTCCCTAGGCAGCCTATCATGATGCAAGGGTTATTGATCAATTTCACGACTCGAACTTGTGACCTGTATATTATATGAAGACAACTTTACCTTGCTCTAAAACTGTTGTTTCTTCTGTATGATTGGATAAATTTTATTTGAAGTTATAGTACAAATTGATCTCCAAAATATGAATGTTGCCGATTTTACATTACACAAGTAAAAAAATTGTATCAAACCATTAACTATAACTTATTATGAGCATGTAAGAGTAAGAAAGTGAAACAAAAAGAAAATTCTTAGTTTATCAGATTGTCAATAAGTTGAAAATTGCCCGAATAATAATTTACATGCATTACACTCTTGTTGACCAACTTTTGAAATATCTGAAAAGGTATGTATGACTAACTTCAATGTGTTATTTTGAAAAAGTTATATATGACTAATTTTGAGATTAACAAGTTCAAGTTGCGTACATTTTGTACAATTAGTGCTATGAAGAGTAAAGGCGTAAATGAAGGGGGGAAATATACATTCCTATTAAGTTTTAACTTAAATCCTTAACCTAATTTGGTTACCTATAGAAGGCAAGATACGTAGAAAGACAGCAGCAAAATTAATTAATGAGAGTAAGTAAACGAATGATAGAATTTAATGAAGTCAACTTATCTACGTACGTACTGTGTGGCATTCACGTGCGTGCATGCTTGCACGTACACAATTCTTCCACATAAAAACAATACATTTCACTAAAACTAATTTCAGACAATAATACATTCAGCTATGGGTTCAGACAATAACATACAGTATAACTGTGAGCACGTGATTTTTGTTTACGCGACAATCACTTCAAAAGAAATCAAAAAATAACAAATGATCTTGTTGTACGATTTTGGAATTTATGTGGCATTTTTGGAAGTTATTTGTGGTTTTGTCCATTCTTATTTAATCTTATCAAACAAAAATACAAAAAATATATGTCGTGTGAAATTACACCATAATTCGGTTATTAAAAGAAAAATCACAAAAAATATGCATCTTTTATTCTATTTGTCGCCATGGTGTGATTTTACCTATTTTAATATTTTAATATGTGTGTGATAATTGTGTTAAGTGCTAATTAATGGGTGTTTAATTTCATTTTTAATTAGGTTTTGTGTTTTAAAATTAGAAAATAAAAGAAAAGAGTGCAAATTGGTTTAAAAATCGGATTGGGCCTGTTTTCTTTTTAAAATTTGAGGCCCAAAAGCAGCCCAAGGCAGCCGGTCCAAGTGACCCACCTCCCAGGCCACCAAAACGACGTAGTTTGACACCAAAACTACGTCGTTTCAAGGACAACCCATCTCAGCCGTTCAAACCAGGTCGATCTGACGGCCCTCGTCCTATCTCCCTTACCCATTACTTAACCCGACCTATTTGGTCGATTGTTTATTCTGTTATGTTGAATCCGTATAGTAGTATACATATTTCAATATGATTAACATCGTCGAATCAATAATGCCTGGTTTTTCCCTGTATCGTGCAAAATTGTCAAGAACAGTTCATGCCCTATTTGTATTATTTGTTTAATCGACTGATTGTTCTACATTATAATTAGTATAGTCTATTAGATAAACGTCGTCGATTAGTTTTATATGACTGAATGTTCAAATGCCCTTATTCCTGATAACTTCATATGATTTGATCGAACCATTGTCGATTAGCTGGTTGTTTGAAACTATCTGTGAATGGTTTGTTAGCTATAATACAATAGTTGGAATTCAGTTAGGATAGTTGTTGAATTTGAACTCCCATAAGTTCAGAATTTCATTTTTTGTTGAAGTTGGGATAAAACAGTAATGGTCAGGGGTTTTAAAAGGTTTGGTTTGGGGTTATAAAATTCTGAAATGCTTAAAGGCAAGTGAGCTGACAATAAGGTACTAAAACATTGATTCAACTAATGGAATTAATTGACCAATAGTGGAATTAATGACATATTGAGTGCTTTTAATGGCAGGAAATTAGAAAAGCATGGCAATTTGTAGTTCTTTAATGAATTAGGGTCAATTGGACAGCATGTGCTGTCAGGATATATTCCTGCTGCCCATGTTTGGTTTAGTTTAATAAAATGATAAGGCATTTTAATAATGAAAATAGTTTTTGTCAGGGGAATCTCATGGGAAGGGTTTTATTTTATCTTTGAGTGGAAAAACAGCAGGAGAACATGGGAGGGGTTTGAATGGTCTAACAGACTGTTTTGAATGGGCTGATGCTAGGATAAATAGAGGAGGACACAAGCTAAAAAGAAAAAAAAAAGGGAGACATTAGAGAGTTCAGGGCATTAGTTCTGAAAATCAGAAAGAGATAGTTCTAAAAATAGGAGATAGTTTCTAAAAAATCAGAAAAGAAAGGGTGCTGAAATCAGAAAGAGAGCAAGAGTTTTAAGAACCATAAAGAAGAATTTTCCAGGGTCTTAGTGTGTTAAAAGTTTAGGCTTCACAACAAAGAACTTCAGTTTTGTCTTCTGCTCAGAAATTCAAAATCAGAAATTACTGTTTTATTGTCCCTACTTGCAATCTTAGTAATCTTCTTGTACTGTGGGATTTATCGGGCAGCCTAGTTGTCTGTTGAGTTTTCAAGCACTACTTTTCAAGCTACTAGCTTCTTCTTTGGGTTCTATTCTTTCCTGGAAATTCCTGCTGCTGTTACTATTGGTTTTACTAAGTCCTGTTGTACTGCTGCTTGGTGTATGCTACTACTGCTCTACTGACTTTTCTGCCTCTTCAATTGTAAGCACTTTCCAGGTACACATTTGAATCTCATACTGATGTAACAGTTAAAAGCATGAAATGAAAGATGCAAAGAAGTTTTAATCATCGGCTGCTGCACTTACAGCTTTTTTTTTAAATGTGTTTAGATTTGTGTAATTTTTAGTTTGTAGCTCAATAGAAAAAAATACATTACGCAGTGTGTACTTAATAGAAGCTTTATTTTATTTAACACTATTGATTTTAGTTATTCAGTTGTCTGTATGACGTAGAGTGCGCATGTGCTTAGTATATTGGCATTTAAATCTCAGCTTCTATCTTTATTTTAAACATGTAAGGCAGGATGCTTTTAATTCGGCAAAAGACGCATCATAAGTCTGAGTAATTTAAACTAACTCTATCAAATTGGGTTTCGTTAGGCAGTTTATAGGACCACGTCCGAATCCCATTGGTAGTAGCTTCTAGTAATCAATTCTATTAATCTAGTTTAAATAAGTTAGTTAAATTTAAACTTGAAAGATGTCTAGGGTGAGCTTAACATGCTATTTGCCTTGTATGCAATTTCTTTTATCAAATTGAAAGCATGTTCAATAAGGCACAAAATTCCCCACCTCGCAGAGAATTAATCCAATAACTAATAAGAGGCCAGAATTGGCCAAGCATGTAATTCAATTAGCATGTATTTTCTTTCTTCCATTTTTTAGAGACAAACATAATAGAAAATGTAGTCATTGTAGGCTAATCTTTTTTTTAAAAAAAAATAATGAGACGAGCCTCGCCAAATAAAATGTAAATTGCGGGGCCCTCAATAACCGATCATGATAAATACTTAGAATTTGGGATGGACTGTTTAGTGAATTTCACTGCCTTCCCCAAAGATAATAATGCGTTAGACTCTTTAGGCGCAACTTAATTAAATTACATTCTTAAATTCGGGTGCGCATTTATGTGACCCAAATTCAAATCTCAACGGAGTCGAAATGTGTTAACAACTACGGGTGCATTGATTGTGACGGGGTTCGAGATGCATTTTCACGACGTTGCAATTCTATAAAAATAAATGATAATAATAAAAGCAGTTTAAACTTGATAAAAGCACATAAGTCATAATATGTATTTAAATCAGATAGTTATCCATTATAACAATTTAAGCGACCGTGCTAGAACCACGGGATTCGAGGGTGCCTAACACCTTCCCTCGGGTCAACAGAATTCCTTACTTAGAATTTCTGGTTCGCAGACTTCATTTGGAAAGTCGAAAAGTTTCCTCGATTTGGTATTCAAGATAAACCGGTGACTTGGGACACCAAAAGCCAAACCTTTCCCAAGTGGCGACTCTAAATTAAATAAATAATCTCATTTCGAATATTGTCACTTAAATTGGAAAAACTTCCCTCGCGCATTTAACCATTCGTGGCTAGGCGCGCAAAAGGAGGTGTGACAATAACCTAGTGTTTCAAAGTTAAAACTTACATATATGTGCTAAAAATAAGTATAGGATTCACAATCCATTGAATTGTGATTTAGCTAGGGGATAAAAGGATTTGCATAATCTAATGTTTCAACATAATAGAAATAAATTTCTCAAATAATAGATGACAATTAAATTCAAACTCATGATCCTTGTCAGCTTCAATATCATGTTAAATTTTACGTTATATTTTTAGTTACATAATTATGTCTGTAACATGCAAAATTCTGAATTCGTCACTGACTTTGAACCGTACGTATGTACGCGTGATGGAGTGACTGAGTGAGACAATAATGAAAGCTGGAATTCAAATTTTGTATGTGTGAAATGTTGAGGATTTTAAGATGGAAAAGTCTTAAAAAAGAGGGTGAATGAGAAATGGAGAGAAAATGAATTTTTTGACTAAAATTTTAAGTTTCCCTCTCTTGAAACATTGTCCCATATTGGAAGGAGAAAAGGATTTTGGCGGGTATATATACAATTGCTCTTGTTGTAGCTCTTAAAGAGTTAAGAAGAAGGCAAGCCTCACGCCATCGCCGCCGTCGCTCACTTCGGCATCGGCTTCGGCTTCGGATTTGGATTTGGTCAAATGATCGATTGATTGATTAATTTTTTTGACCAAATTTATTTGTTAATAGTAAGTATTAACGTAATATTATCCGTGTTTGTAACAGATGTTTTTCAATTCGTGGATAGAATGTAAGTGTCCCACCAGTTCGGCCAAGTGCATGCTCCATTGTCCATTGGCAGCCTAGTGCTCCTTCCATCATGTCAACCGCTTCCTCTATAACAGCCTAGTGATTGCTCCACCATGAGTGGTGGCTGGTCATTCTCCTAATAGCTGACTGCACTATAAATATGTGCAGCAGCTGTTAGAGTAGAGACACCGAAAAAACATAGGTAGAAATGAATTTGAGAGCTTGTTTATCATTGATATCCTCTTCAGTAAGAACTCAACAGCGGCTATACATTGCAGTCCTTCCTCTCAGAATTTCCATTCGACTTCTGAGTTCTCCTCCCTTGTTCTGCATTGTTTTTAAACTATAAACAAAGCAACCGTAAGTGTGATGTACTGCTGAACTTTGTGTTCGCTGAAACACTAGGGTTTGAAGTACCGCTACACCAGTGTGTAATTTGTTCTATCCTGGGACGAAATAATCCATAACCTTGGGTACTAGGAGGGGATTAAATTTCCTAAGGAAACATTGTGAATTCAGTGGGCTTGAATTAATTACTGTTTTATTTATATTTACGTTTATACGCTAACTTTCTTTTCTCCAGAATTATAATTTACAAATACAGCAAGTAAGAAGATACCAAAAACCAACAAGCTTAAGGAATTTAATTTATTTCTGTATTTGTGTTATACTTACTGCTTTGGAGACTAAAACCTTTGTAGTTTTGTCTACTCCTGTTTTGGAGATTAAAGCCTTCGTGGCGGTTTGTTGGAGATTAAAATCTACGTATTTTTTTTTTCTCCAACTTTAAACGTTTATTAAACGTTTGTTTGTGTCATTATTTTACAGAAAAAAATGGCAAATGACACCGGAAACCGAGCTGTTCCTATGATGACTGTCAATGCATCGACAAGCCGAACACCGGCGTTGGCACCGGCAGAAAAACTTGGAAAATTTTCCGGGATTGATTTCAAGCACTGGCAGCAGAAGATGTTCTTCTACTTGACTACGTTATGTCTACAGAAGTCCATCAAGGAAGATGTTCCTGATCTACCCGATGAAACTCCAGAGAATGAACGTTTTCTCGTGATTGAGGCGTGGAAGCATTCTGACTTTTTGTGCAAGAATTATATTCTTAGCGGACTGGAGGATAATTTGTATAACGTCTACAGTAATATGGAGACGTCAAAAGAACTGTGGACTGCGCCTGAAAAGAAATACAAAACCGAAGATGTCGGGATGAAGAAATTTGTTGGCGCAGAATTTTTGGACTACAAAATGGTAGATAGCAAGTCTGTTATTACCCAAGTCCAGGAATTGCAAGTGATTATTTATGATCTACTTGCTGAAGGTATATATAAAATGAATACTGATGTTGAAAGTCAAAATTTTAGTATTTTTACTAACGGAATTTTCATTGAAGGTCTTGTCATCAATGAAGCATTCCAAGTTGCAGCAATTATTAAGAAGTTGACTCCTTTGTGGAAAGATTTCAAGAACTACTTGAAATACAAACGAAATGAGATGTCCCTTGAAGATCTCATTGTTTGGTTGAGAATCGAAGAGGACAACAAAGCAGTTGAAAAGAAAGGTCGTGGAAACTCAACAATAATGGGAGCAAATATTGTTGAGGCTACTTCTCAAATTAAGAGAAAGAGGAAGCATGCTTCTGGGCCAAGAAATAACCCAAGTAAGAAGCGGTTCAGTGGAAATTGCTACAACAGTGGAAAAGCTGGACACAGATCTGTAGAGTGTCGTGCTCCAAAGAAATATAAGAAGAATGGTCAAGAAAACATGGTTGAAAAGCACGAAGATATTGATGAATTGTTGTTATGCTTTCTGAATGCAACCTGGTAGGAAATCCTAAGGAGTGGTGGATTGATTCTGGAACCACTCGCCATGTTTGTGCTGTGAGGGAAGCATTTTATACATATGCTTCTGCTGGACCCAAAGAGATGCTTTCTATGGGAAATGCTGCTACAACAAAAATTGAAGGATATGGGAAGATATTTCTCAAGATAACTTCTAGCAAGGTCATGACTTTGAACAACGTCCTTCATGTTCCCGAAATTAGGAAGAACTTTAGTCTCTACTAGACTTCTTGTAAAGTACGGTTTCAAGTGCGTTTTTGTATCTGACAAGGTGGTTATAAGTAAGAATGAAATGTTTGTAGGAAAAAGGTTACCTTACTGACGGCCTTTTCAAGTTGAATGTAATAGTTGTCGAAACTAATAATAAAACTTCAGCTTCTTCTTACTTACTTGAGTTAAATGATTTATGGCATGTACGTTTGGGTCATGTCAATTATAAAACCTTGCGGAAAATGATTAACTTGGAAGTATTGCCTAAGTTTGAATGCGGAAAATCAAAATGTCAAATATGTATGGAATCTAAGTATGTTAAACATCCTTATAAGTCGGTTGAAAGGAATTCAAATCCTTTAAACTTAATTCATACAGATATTTGTGACATGAAGTCAATACCATCTCGCGGAAGTATTTCATAACTTATATTGACGACAGTACTCGATATTGCTATGTTTACTTACTTAATAGTAAAGATGAAGCAATAGACGCATTCAAGCAATATAAAAATGAAGTTGAAACACAACTTAACAAGAAAGTCAAAATGATAAGAAGTGATCGGGGTGGTGAATATGAATTTCCTTTTGAAGAAATATGTCTAGAATATGGGATTATTCATCAAATAACAGCCCCTTACACGCCCCAGTCCAATGGGATTGCGGAAAGAAAGAATCGTTCATTAAAGGAGACGATGAACACATTGTTGATAAGTTCTGGTTTGCCACCGAACTTGTGGGGGGGAGCCATTCACGGCTAACCGGATACTAAATCGAGTACCCATAGCAAAACACAATCCATTCCATATGGAAAATGGAGAGGAAGGAAGCCCAACTTGAATTATTTGAAAATGTAGGGGTGTTTGGCAAAAGTGAAAGTTCTTAAACCCAAAAGGGTAAAAATAGGACCGAAAACAGTTGATTGTGTTTTCATAGGATATACGACCAATAGTAAAGCATATCGATTTCTGGTTCATAAATCAGAAAATCCCGACATTCATAATAATACGGTTATAGAATCAGATAATGCTGAGTTCTTTAAAAATATATATCTGTATAAAAAGGAATGCGAGTCGATTAGTGAAGGATCTAAACGACCTCGGGAAGAAACAAAAGAAAGTACATTTAATCAGGAAGATCCAAGACGTAGTAAACGTCAAAGAACGTCTATTTTGTTTGGACCAGATTTTGTGACTTTCTTATTGGAAAATGAGCCTCGAACATTTAAAGAAGCTATGTCATCTTCGGAATTATTATTCTGGAAAGAGGCAGTCAATATTGAAATAAAATCCATATTGAACAACCATACATGGGAATTGGTTGATCTTCCTCCTGGAAATAAACCTTTAGGTTGTAAATGATTTTTTAAAAGAAAAATGAAAGATGATGGCACTATTGATAAATTTAAGGCAAGACTTGTTGTCAAATGGTATAGACAATGAGAAGGTCTTGACTACTTTGATACATATTCTCCAGTGACGAGAATTAAGTCCATACGAATGCTAGTAGCTATAGCTGCAGTTTATGGTCTTGAAATTCATCAAATGGACGTAAAGACAACCTTCTTAAATGGAGATTTGGAGGAAGAAATCTACATGGAACAACCTAAAGAGTTTGTGGTTCCATGTAAAGAAAAGAAGGTATGTAGACTTGTTAGGTCCCTCTATGGACTAAAACAAGCACCCAAACAATGGCATGCGAAATTTGACCAAACAATGTTGTCAAATGGGTTTAAGATAAATGATTGTGATAAATGTGTGTACATTAAAAATATTCCAAATCACATAGTCATTGTTTGTCTATATGTGGATGATATGCTGATAATGAGTAATGACATTGCCAACATAAATGCTACTAAGCGTAAGCTAACTAGCAAGTTTGATATGAAGGACTTGGGAGTTGCGGATTTAATTCTGGGGATTAAGATCCAAAATCTCCTCAAGGTCTGGCATTGTCACAATCTCATTATATTAAGACAATACTTGAAAAATTCAAGCACTTAGGGTTCAAATTTGCAAAGACTCCAATTGACGTGAATCTTGCATTAGCAAAGAACAAAGACCAAAGCATATCACAATTGGATTATGCCCGTGTGTTGGGATGTTTAATATAAATCATAAATTGTACACGACCATATATAGCTTGTGCTATAAGTAAACTGAGTCGATACACGAGCAATCCAGGTCAATCTCATTGGATGGCAATGAAACAAGTTTTGGGATACTTAGAACATAACCAAAACTTTGATTTGCACTATAGTAAATATCCTGTGGTGATTGAAGGATATTGTGATGCAAATTAGATCACCGGTTCAACTGATTCGAAATCCACAAGTGGAAATGTATTCACTATTGATAGAGGAGCGGTATCTTGGAAGTTGTCCAAACAAACCTGTATTGTCCGCTCTACAATGGAGGTTGAGTTCATAACCTTAGATAAAGCTGGTGAAGAAGCTGAATGGATCCGGAATTTCTTGGAAGACATTCCATGTTGGCCCAAACCGTTGACACCAATATGCATACATTGTGATAGCCAAGCGGCAATTGGAAGGGCTGGGAGCGTTATGTATAACGGTAAATCTCGTCATATACGACGAAGACATAAAACCGTTAGGCAACTACTCTCTAGAGGAATTATCACGATTGACTATGTAAGGTCAAGTGATAATGTGTCAGATCCACTTACAAAAGGCCTAACTAGAGAGGTAGTTAAGAAATCATAAAGGGAAATGGGACTATGGCCGAGAACAAGTCATTGTGGCGGTAACTCTACCTAGAAGACTAGAGATCCCAAGATCTAGGTTCAAGGAGATCAAACAAAGTCATTAATAACGATTCAACATTGTCAACAAAAATTTTGGTTCATTCTCGTGATGAGACATTGTTCAGTACCAATGATAAAGCATTAAGGCTTTTTAATAATTTCTAAATTTGATACGGGGTATATCAAATAGTGTATCTACGGGATGACACATTTAGAAATCACCTATGTAAGTGTGAAGTGTAAGCCGCTTCAAGGAGAATTTTGCAAGGCCAATTCTCTACGCACTTATGAAACCAGGCGGTGTTCGTGGCTGAAACGAACACAACAATGAGAACCAAAGACGGTTAAGGGTTGATTATGTGACTAATGATTGTCTAGGTATACACTAAAGTTCGATGGTTCAAAGATATCAAATCTACCGATTGACCGAGTATATCCGACATAAGTTCACTACGGAAAATTCGAAGGGAAACCTACTTATCCAGATGCAATTAATCCTTGCTTGCAAATCACACAAGGTTTTCATGCATACTTCCGTGATATAGCCATTCCTCATTCATGTGGGGGATTGTTGAGGATTTTAAGATGGAAAAGTCTTAAAAGATGGTGAATGGAAAATGGAGGGAAAATGAAATTTTTGAGTAAAATTTTAAGTTTCCCTCTCTTGAAACATTGTCCCATATTGGAAGAAGAAAAGAATTTTCGTGGGTATTTATACAATTGCTCTTCTTGTAGCTCTTAAAGAGTTAAGAAGAAGGTAAGCCTCGCGCTGTCGTCGTCATCCCTTGCTCGTCTCGGCTTCGGCTACGGCTACGGCTTCGGATTTGGATTTGGTCAAATGATCGAATGATTGATTAATTTTTTGGACCAAATTTATTTATTAATAGTAGATAATATTAACGTAATATTATCCGCATTTTTAACGGATATGTTCCAATTCGTGGATTTGCTCCAGCAGGCTAGTGCGTCCCCCACCATTGTCAAATGCTTGCTCCATAATAGCAAGTGATTACTCCAATAATTAGCAGCCTGGTGCTTCGCCCACCATGGCCAAGTGCTCCACTAAATGAGTGGCAGCGGGTCTGTGTTTAGCATCTAACTGCACTATAAATAGATGGTGCAAGCAGCCTGTTGAAGACACACAAAAAGAAATCGTTCCTCTTCAGTTTATACAACTATTGATTTCCTCTTCAGTTTACACTCAAAGTTTGGTTACACAGTGCAGTCCTTCCTCTCACAATTTTCATTCGACTTCTGAATTCTCCTCCCTTGTTTTGCATTGTTTTAAACTACAAACAAAGCAACCATAAGTGTGATTTGTTACCGAACTTTGTGTTCGCTGAAACATTGGGGTTTGAAGTACCGCTACATCAGTGTGTAATTCGTTCTATCCTGGGAGGAAATAATCCATAACCTTGGGTACTATGAGGGGATTAAATTCTTTAAGAAAACACTGTGAATTCAGTGGGCTCGAATTAATTATTGTTTCATTTATATTTATGTTTATACGCTAACGTTCTTTTCTCCAGAATTATTATATACAAATACAGCAAGTAAGAAGACAGAAACCAACAAGATGCAAGCAATAATATATCGATAGATTTGAGAGGTCGTTTGGTAGAGTGCATAACACAAAATAATGCTTGCTTTAGTTTTGTGTATTAGTAATATCTTGTTTGATACACTTTTTCAACCTATGTATAACTAATACAAGCATTAGTTATATATCTTATTTGGTATTATCCTGTGTATAGCTAATGCATAGCAAAACCATGGTATTAGTAATACCAAGACTATCAATGCATGCATTAGTATGTTTAAAGACCAAATTATCCTTAAAGTCCCTTAAAACTAAAGAATATAAAGGACATTTTTGTAAACAACTAATTTTTTAAAAAATTATGCAATGCATTTTAGTTTTTAATATACCACACCAAACAATGTATAAAAAATAATCTCTGCATAACTAATGCTTGCATTACTAACACATGCATTACTAATCCCTGCATTACTAATACACCATATTCAGCATTATTCTTATATACTCTGCCAGACGACCCTGAAAGTGTAAAAAAAGGAGGAATCTAGCTAAGCTAACTCGTGTTTTGTGCTTCCTTTCTTCCTCCATTAAATGATCCAAAATTATGTGTGCAAAAAAAAGCTGTTTCATAGCTGGCAAACAATCTAACAAAGCAAGTCAGGATCACACGAGTGCTGCAGAATAATAGCTAATTAACAACTCGAAAATCTATCATCTCAAAATGTGTGTTCTAATATTATAGTAGTAGCAATTAAGTAACTTCAAAATATATAAGTTTAATGGATCAATTTTTGAAATCCTAAATTTGGTGTATATAGAAATACTAGTGTTGTGGTGTGCAGTTCCAAAAACAGCTCATACATTTTCGAAAACCAACCTGTTTGGTTCTGTATTCAGACAGGTTTTTGGATACAACTTGTTGCACTTTCTTACTGTTTCCTAGGTACATTCACATATTAAGATATCTTATATATTGTCTTTCTGGTTTCTCGTTGTTATTGATCTACTGTCTCTTGTTGTCTTCTTGAGCCGAGGGTTTATCGGAAACTGTCTTTCCACTCTTCCAAATTAGGGGTAAGGCCTGCATACACACAACCCTCCCCAGACCCTACTTAAAGAATTTTACTAGTTTGTTATTGTTGTATATAAGAGAATACCGAATAATTTTTAAGCTATAGATGCAAACTCCTCCAATACAACAGGGTGTGATATTAATGGTTGTTTGCAAGATTAAAAATTCCATTGATGTGTGACATTTTAGTTCTTTCATCTCCAGCTGTAATGTATAATTTCATCATCAGTGAGGTCGTCAACCAATCGTACATATACATGGCCAATGAGAGATCCACACATATATTTCATTTAATGCATTCTTGACATTATATAACCTTATAATAAAAACTTATAAGATACTCTCTCCGGTCCAAAATAAGTGATTTTTTTGTTATTTTTACACATTAAGAAATTCATCTTTTAACATTAATTAGTAATGAAATTGACCTTATTAACTTTTACTATCTCTTCACATAAACACTCCTAACACATACTCCAACATTAATTACTCCAAGGGGCAATGAAAAAAAAAATTTATTCATTCTTGAAATCTGAAAAAATCACTTATTTTGACCACAAGAAAAAGGCCAAAAAATCACTTATTTTGGACCGGAGGGAGTATGCTCTTAGGGTGAGCACTCTGTGTGGTGAGCACTGGATAAGCCCCTCAATGTGTAATAGCCTACAAACCACACGGAGGATGTAAATCGCACTAAGCAAATCCTGTGCAACATGCTCGACCCAGAAGATATTGAGGGGGAATCGATCCAAGACTATCTGTATAGATGACTGTCCTCCAAACCAACTGGGACATCCCGAAAGGATACGGGGATATATCTAAAAGAGTTAGTACTCAACAATATGATAGAAATAGGAAATTGTATGTCATTGACATTCTAAAAAGCAATCGTACGCTCTTCCATCTCTCCACAGGATGCAGCTGCTCCTATCATTTCTTGTTCTACGAGGTTGGTAATGAAATGACACATAATGGAGCATCTAAAAGGAAGGAAAGGGGGTGGGGTGGGGGGTGGGGGGGGGAGTACACAAATTCAAAGAAAAATTTAGTCTGTAATATATGTACTAGCAACTAGTTAATGAACCTTAAAAAGAAAAAGAAAAAACTATCTGACGACCATAGGAGAAGCTGCAACATTAACCACGCCGTCGCGAAATTCCCAATTAGGTGTTCCTTGTTGGGGATTATGACACTGGTATTTCAGCACATCCATCTCTCAGTGATGGTATTATCTGAATCGTTTGTCCCGTTTGTTGTTGTATTTCTTCAATTCTCCTAATTACTTCTGTAATATTTATCCTTTGTTGTGGATTACTCTCTACACAAGCTGCACCAATATGAAGTAATTCTTTCATTTGACTCGTTGAATTTTTGGCACTTGCTATTATATCTGGATCATATAATTCAGCTTCTCTTCCCTCAGCAATCGCAGATTTCACCCATTGCACAATATCAATCCCTCCTTTACCGGTATTTAGATATTGGGACGGGAATTTCCCTGTTAATATCTCGAGAATGACAATTCCTAGGCAATAAACGTCGGATTTGGGTGTAACTTGGTGATTTTGTACTGCCTCTGGAGATTTGAAGGCGATTAGTGCTTGAGCTGCGTGTGCATTGTTGATTAAGGTGTAGAATCCGTAACCTGTGAGTATTGGCTCGTGGTCTGTGTTTATAAGTATATTACTCGATTTCAGATCGCCGTGAGGCAAATCAGAGGCAAGTTCAGTGTGAAGATAACTTAATCCTTGAGCTATTCCTTGTACAATCTTTAAACGCACTGGCCAGTTGAGCTCAGCATGGGGAATTCCTCGATCACCTGTCATCATTCATAAAAGGATGCAGCAATCTATTTTAGAAATACTTACATCATAAACTAATCATGCATAGACCAAACTATAAATACAGAGTAAATATGGTTTCATGTTGTTACGAAAAATGGATCTTGGGTCGTATTCAATCTAAACTAAAAGTTTAATATAAGGAGACAGTAGTCCATTCCCTCAACTAAATCAGAACGTTTAATGGTCCCTAAAACAAGGATTGGACATATAGAGCTTGAATAACATATCGTGGGGGCTCAATATTTGGCAAACAAAGAACAAGGATTAGTTTGAGTAGGCGTTTGGACATAAAATTATAAGTTTTGAAAAAAAGTAATATTTAGAGTTAAGTTGAAAATAGTATTTGGAATTTGAAATTATGTTTGAACATACATTTCACTTAAAAAATATTGCAGTTTTGTAAGTGGGGAAATAAAGTGGTCATTTTCGAAAAATATCCAAAAAATTGCAAAATTTCACATTTTTGAAAAGAAAAGAAAATCGAAAATAAGGAAAAAATATTTATGGACAAACGGATCCTGAGTCTAAATCAACTCCAAAAATTCGCGCACGAGATAAGGATTATCCAAGATTAGGAATAAGTATGTCTTTGATATCATGTTAAGGAAAAGGACATTGGGCCAAACTGAATCTCAAAAAGTCAGCTTATGAGGTGCGTATTGCCCAGAGCACATAGAAGACATCAACTTATTTCAATCAATGCGAGACATTTTAACAAGTTTAGATTTTTATTGTACACAGGTATATGTGTGCAGATAATTTGTAAGAGAAATGAGTTAAAATAGTTAGAGCAAGGTACTTTACCATGAAGTAGGAACAGCAAGCTGCCTTTAGGAATGTACTCATATACAAACAACTTCTCTTCCTTACGATAATGATAAGCCAAAAGTGTTAGAATATTTTTATGTCTTAATCTTCCTAAACGCCTAACCTCTGCATCAAAACCATCTTTTCCAATCTTGTTCATTTCTTTAATCCTCTTTACAACTACTGTCAATCCATTTGCCATCAATGCTTTATAAGAAGAACCCAATGGCCCATTCCCTAACACTTCTGCTGCAGCTTTCATCAAATCTGCTAACCCAAACTCACCCTTATCATCATTTACCATTGTCAAATCGCCTACGCGCTTCCCATTTATTGATCCTTTGCGTATCGAGCTGCCTCTTCGACTTAATTCAAACGATTTCTTGCTATCACTCGAAATTCTCCTCCCGAGTGATGGCTCCTCAAAACTTTCAATAGCAGCGCGACGATTTTGTTGCCTACGACACATGAAGTATATTCCTACTACCATGACCAATAACAGTACAATTGACGCTATCATGACCCAAATTGAGATGCTTTTATTCGAATTTCCATGACTTTTGTTATTTGTGGTATTATTATTATTGCTATTATTTGGGGCCTGATCACAAACTTTGCCTAATTTCTCTCCACAAACCTCAGCATTTCCCTTAAAAGAACTTGCATTGAATCTTGATAAACTTTCTGGAATTTCCCCTTTCAAATTATTATTCGAAAGATCGAGTGATAACAAGGTCGACTGGTTCAACGTTGGGATTGGACCTGAAAACTGGTTATTCTCTAAATGCAACTCAATCAAATGATGCAGTTGTAATATTGATGATGGAATTTCACCAGTAAATTTATTGCCAGAAAGCCATAACTTCTTCAAAGACTGCATTTTATCGAAATAATTCGATGGAATTTCACCAGAAAATTGATTTGCAGACAAATAAAGTCCTTTTAAAGCACCCATTCGATTGAATTCAGGGATCGGTCCAGAGAACAAATTGCTACGAAAACTAAGTGTTCGTAAACCAGAAAGTTGTGACAATGAATCAACGTCTATATTTCCAGATAAATTCATTCGTCCAAGTAGAACACTCCTAACAATTTGATTTTGACAAATGACACCAATCCAACGACTATTTTTGTCACACGGATCGGTCTCGGGTTTCCAAGAATCCAAAGACTCTGCATTTGTAAATGATTGCTTCAGCTTCAATAAGGCTTCAGTATGCGTAACAGAAATTGAAGGCATAGGGTAATTGATCAAGAAAACAATGCAAATAAGGCATGTTTTGATCATAACATGGAAAATATTGGCCATACTATTTCTGGAAAATCTTCGTCCCAGTAATGGAATTTTGCAAGGAAAATTCAGGAATTTTCATTTGTTAGCTGAGGTACGAAGAAATTTTACTTGTTTGGTTAATTTTGTGGTTTTTGTGTTTTTATTTGTATTATTTTTTCCCCCTGTTTTACAATTTAGGGGATGAAAGTGGCAAAGGTGCAAAAGAGCCAGAGAACAAAGGACCACATGAGACTTCTAGTAACAAACAATTGGACAACCATTTTTGTCGTTGAACTTGTGCAGATATTCAACCGAGATTAACTGCAATAACTGAAATCCTGGTTTTTAACTTGTAGTTAACCCGTTGTCCTAAGGGTAATTTATTTTAGTCATCCACGCGTTTAATATTAACAAATAATTATAGGTAATATTAATTTAGAGACTAAATTAGACGAATGTGTAAATTAAGATTGTGTTCCAACTAAATAAAGAGAAAAAACCCACCGAGAAAAAAGAAAAAGACCATGCCAGCAAAAAGTGAGCATCCTGTAAGTAATTATATATAGGTGTATATTTCATTGGTTTGGTTTGGTCGTTTTTGATGTTTTAGACTTCAATACCACACAAGAGGGGGTGATTTGTGTGGTGACCAATTTTTCGCTTAAACTGATTATGGAAGGACTTGGTTATTCTATGTGTTCCTTCTACTACTGTTGCGGAATAATAAACGTAGAAAGTAAAGAACACAAGTATTTTTATATGGAAAATACCCGGTTCAAAAGGTGAAAAAACCACGACCTACTACTCAGTAGGATTTTCCCCAACACTTCACTAAATCACTAAGCCAAAACAGCATTTACAAAACTCTTTGTAAACCTAAGGATTACCTCTAATCCCGTTGTAGCAACCAGCCTTTAACTGTTGCGACAACTTCAAGTTAACTCTAACTTGAATACTCAAAGTACCTATTACACTTGCTTCTAGATAAAGCTGAAAGGTACAATATGAAAACACCTACTACAATTGAACTAGAAATAAAGAAAGCCACATAAAACTCTTTATGGAGCTGATTCTTCAATGTGTTTCATGTAGCTTCAGGTTTGCACACTTGAATCACACACGAACTGCTTGCAAAAAGCCTTGCTATTTTGCTCTCAATTCAGGTTTAACTTCTGCGTTTTTGTGCAACACTTGTAAAGTGAGAACATCCTGCAATTTATAGAGTTAGTAGATGACGAGAAATAACTAGAGTTCTTCTTCCTTGGTGGAACAGTTCTAGTTGATTTCAACTTCTAACTCCTTACCTATCTTGGATAATGTTCTCTTTGAGTAAGGAGTCATTCTCCTTATCAATTATGCAACCTTTTTGATCAGGAAATATTAAATATACCAAGTTAAGCTTATATCATTCACGTGCATCCCGCATGCTCGAATCTGCCCGTTTTTGTGCACCTGAGGGATGGACCTGGTTCATGCCTGAGCTTCCTTTGTCAATTTTCAAAACTGACCTTTACTTGGGCCAATAAATTCCCCCTTTTTGATGGTGACAAACTCTGTGCTTTTCATAAGCTTAGGTCGTGTTTCAACTTAGCTCAACATCAACACAATGTTAGAAACATTTTTCATTTTTATCACTTATCATCAAGGACCAGGTACATTTGGTTATAAACATCACTGTTCAAAGTGTAAAGCAAAACTTTTTTTCCCCTTTTGGCATCATCGAAAAGTTACATAGAAAATGTGAGATAACTAGATTTTAAAGCTTACTCATGGCCACTAGGGCTACTTCAAATGTAATCATGGATTAATCATCATAGATCAAGCTAAAAATTTTAACCATCAAAAAAATATAAACAAACAGTTAGAGCAAAAGATAGTGAATTTCATTGATGATTGATAAGATTCTACCACAGAGCATAAGAAGAGATAAAAATACTGGAAACATGAGCAAAAATGACAAAAAATCCCGAACTGGATCACTGGTTGATCTACACTAGGCTAGGAGGCTTAAGGCTGGGAAGAACTAGGTGTTTGGTTTTTGAATTGGAGGAGTTTCAGCATATCTTGAAAAATGCCATCATTCTTCTTTTTTTCTCTTGTCAACTCAGTTCTGAGAGCATCTCTCTTAGTCTCCACCTCAACCAATCTCTTCTTCAGCCTTTCAATCTCAGCATTCTTAGCCCCACTTTCTTGCACCAAGGCTCTGACCTTGCTATTCACTGGTACCTTTTTGGATGAACTAGGTTCTTTAGGAGTGATATTGACTTCATAATCACAAGCAAGCAGAGTATTAACCCAAAAATAATTCATACTTGTACTAACCTCCCACTTTTTCATAGGTATATTGAAATGTGCAAGCACAGTTGTGAGAATGAAGCCATAGGGAATGGTATGAGTTTTGGTGCCATTGATAACTCTATCAAGAAGCTGGATTATAGCTTTCAGTCACTTTCTTCAACAGGTCTGCGATGGTTTCCTCTACAGATGAACCAGGTTCATCTCCCCAAACAACCATTGCACCTGTATCTTTGGTTAAACTCATAGGAATTCAGCCACTCTTGTCCCATTTCCCCTCACAGTACTCCTACCACCCTTGCTCTCCTTTTTTCTTTTTCATTTTTACCACCAACTTCTCTAGATTCTGTAGTCTCAACACTTGCTATAGATCCTACAAATCTATTCTCCAAATTTTTACCGCAGCTTTAGAAATTATCTTAGGAGAAACTTTAGAATCAGAAGATACCTGTTCAGTTTCGGAAGAACCACTTTCTTTCCCTGAGTAGCAGACTTAAAAGAATCTAGGTAGTTTAATATGGTGAGGAGTCTTGAACGTAAATGGTTCACTTGTAACGGATAAGTTCAAAAGAACTTTGGTATTTGGTAGGACTCTACTCATGATCCAAATATAGTTATTTCAAATTATGCAGAGTGTAGAAACATACCGTGTTATCTTGATGAATCAGGTTCTTCACTAATAATTCTCTTGTGTAAGTCTAAATTTGCCAAAATAGAGAAAACATCATTAGAGATTAATGAGTCATTTTACACATGGCCCAAGAATATACTATGGAAAGTATGAGACTGAGCAAGATTTAATCTAATTATATACAATTTACAAACTTTCTAACCAAATTTTGTTTTAATTTTTTTTCATTTTTTTCGTTTAACCTTGAACTGGTCCTTTTAGGTGATCCTAATCATCCCTAATTCCAACATGTTACTCTCAAAGTGATCTCTACTTAAGGCTTTTGTGAAGATGTCAGTAATTTGCTTGTCAGTAGCACAAAACTCCACAGTGATCAAGCCTTTCTCATAGTTGTTCCTCAAAAAATGGTCCCTAACATCTATGTGCTTAGTTCTCTTTTGATGAACCGGTTTATTTGTCATACTAATAGCATCAGTGTTATCACAAAAAATAGGGATGCAACCAACATCAATTCCAAAGTCCAATAATTGTTGTTTGATCCACAACAATTGAGCACAACATGAAGCAGCAACAACATACTCCGCTTCAACAGTAGATAATGCCACCGAATTTTGCTTTTTGGTAGCCCATGGAACAAGACATGAACCAAGAAAGTGTGTCATACCTGAGGTGCTCTTCCTATCCACAAGAAAACCTGCATTGTCAGCGTCAGCATATCCCACTAGGTTATAATTACTACCTTTTGGATACCAAAGGCAAAGGTCAGTGGTGCCTTTCAAGTATCTCAATATTCTCTTGACAGCAGTCAAGTGGGACTTCTTTGGATTTGGCTGGAATCGAGCAGAAAGACCTATACTGAAAACAATGTCAAGGCTGCTAGCAGTGAGATACAATAAAGAACTAATCGTTCCCCTATACAACTTCTGATCAACAGATGAACCAGGTTCATCTATATCCAATGTCGTGGATGTTGCAATAGGAGTGTCAATTTCTTTGGATGCTCCTTCCTAGTTTTGTTACTGAGGAATAGGTTCATGTACAGGTTCCCTCGAGGTTTGAGGATCAGTTCCTCTCTAGTCAGTTCCCCCTGTCATGTTGCCCTGGGTGGAAGGACCTGTTCCATCACCTATTCCTTCATGTGATGCATCTTCAGCGTGGGCTGTGATTTCATTGAAATTTCTTACCATCCCAATTGCTTCATCATCATGTTCCTGTCTCTCAAAAAGAATGTTAGTTTCATCAAAAATTACATGTACACTTTCTTCTACATACATAATTCTTTTGTTATAGATATTATAAACTTTACTATGTGAAGAATATCCCAAGAATACTCCCTCATCACTTCTGAGATCAAACTTTCTCAGGGAATCTTTTTCATCATTGCGAACAAAGTACTTGCACCTAAATGCCCTAAGATGGGATATATTTGACTTTCTCCCTTTAGGTGACTCATAGGGAATCTTCTTAACAAGAGGTCTAGTCATGCAACTATTTGTGATGTAGCATGAAAAAGTTCAGCAAACTTAGCATTTTCAAATTCAGTTCTATGATCAGACCTAATTGATGCAAGTTGATTACCTATTTGTTTCTGAGTTTTTTTTCCAGTTTTAACAAAAGAAGTAAACATGTCAAATGTTTCATCTTTAGATGTTAAAAATAATGTCCAAGTAAACCTAGAGTAATCATCAACAAGCACGATCACATATCTTTTACCACCTCTATTTAATGCTTTTATTGGACCACAGAAATCCATATGGACCAGCTCCATCGTTCTGGTGGTGCTTACCACTTTCTTGCATTTAAAAGAGGATCTTACCTGCTTTCCCCTTGCACAAGTCTCACAAACTTTGTCTTCCTTGAACTTGATGTTAGACAGCCCTATCACCAGATCCTTGGAGACTAATTTGTTGAGTTGACTCAGACTTGCATGTCCAAGTCTCTTGTGCCAAAGGAGGGGATCATTGTCCAACAAACTTAAGCAAGTGAGTTCATTTTCTGAAAGTGTGGACAAATCTATAATGTATGTATTGTTTACTCTTTTTCTCTGCAAAACAATCTTGTCAGTGGTAAGACTAATCACAAAATATTGGTAGAGGAGAATGCTACCAAGTTACCTCTATCACATAATTGTGATACACTGATTAGACTGTACTTTAGACCATCTATCAAGTAGACATTCTCAATAGAGTGAGAATCAGTCTTACCTACCTTTCCAATACCAATGATCTCACCTTTCTTTCCATTTCCAAATGAGACATTACCTCCTTTGAGGTCTTCAAGTGAAAGGAACTGGTTCTTGCTTCTTGTCATATGCTTTGAACAACCACTATCAGGGGTTAGTCTTAGGAACTCAAACTAGTTTGGGTCCCTTTCTATAGGCAAAGGGTGAATCAGATTCTTTTTAGCCCAACCTGGCAGCCTATGTTTCCCTTGAACAAATTCTTTATTCTTTTGACTAGCCTTTTCTTTTGCAATACATTCACTTTTATAGTGACCAGTTTTACCACAGTGTGTGTAAATTATGTTCTCAGGAAGTGCGAGGTACTTACTTTTGGGATCCCACTTAGGTGCAGAGGTCCCGTAGTCAAGTCCTCTCTTATTGCTACTATGGTGTTCATGTAGTCATGAAAGTGCATCGGAGGACCTATTCCATTTACAAGTTCTGTCTAGCTCGTGCTTAACCTTGTTTAGATCCTCCTTAAGGACTCTTATCTGCTCATCTCTTTTATACAACTCATCTTTTATTTTTCCTACATTTTGTTCTAAAGTGAGTTGTGTGTGATCAGCTTTCTTTTTACCAGTTCCTAATTTCAATTTTAGATTTTCAGATCTAAGCTCTAGGACAATGGTGTCAAGTTCATGAATCTGGTTCTTTAACTCAGCATTTTACTTTCACTTTCACTAGCCCTAAGTTCCAGATTTTTGCACTTAGCTTTCAAAATCACACACTCCTTAGACGGCTATTCCTTTTCATTGTTTAGATCCTCAGATTCATCAATGAAATCTAGGAGTAACTCAGATAGACTTTCTTTAGACAAAGATTTAATCTTGTCTTTAGATAAATTATACTTACCTCAGATTCCTCATCGGATTCTCCAATTGCCATAAGTGCTTGTTCATCTCCATCTTCACCCTCTCAGTCCTCATCTGAGCTTTCTCCCCAGGCAGCAACCATAGCCTTTGTTGATCCCTTGTTCTTCTTGGGTTGAACCTGTTCCTTCTTTCTGTTCCTTCGTCAGCTCTTTCCTTCTTCTATTCAGTTTCCCATTGAGGGTAGTAATTGATGTGGTGATCAGTCTTCCCACACTTGTAACACCCTTCATTGGTTTGTTTTTCAGGAACCCTTGGTTTGTTGTAGCTTCCACTTCTTGAAGGACCCTTTCCTCTCGTTAGGTACTTCTTGAAGTCCTTTGTGATCATGGTCATTTCATCATCCTCTAGATCAGCACCTTCAGTATTTCTGAGTGCCAGACTCCTTTCCTTCTTGGGTGCATCCATCTTCATGGTTTTCTTTCTAAGTTCATAGGCAGTGAGATTTCCAATTAGCTCATCCAACTTAAGAGTGGCAATGTTCTTTGATTCCTGAATAGCAGTGATTTTGCTTTCCCAAGAGACTGGCAGAACCCTTGTCAAAATCTTCTCAACTTTGTCTTTTTCAAGAATAACCCTTCCAAGAGACTTAAGTTCATTTGTTAGTGTGGTGAACCTTGTGTACATCTCCTGGATGGTTTCCCCTTCCTTCATGGTGAAATTCTCATATTGAGAATATAGCAGTGTTCCTCTGGACCTCTTCACTTGAGGTGTTCCTTCATGAGCCACTTGCAAAGTGTCCCAGAATTCCTTAGCAGTGGTACAACTTTGAATTCTATTGTACTCGTCTGGACCAAGTCCACACACAAGCCATTTATTGGCCTTAGCATTCTTTTCCCATTTTCTCAAGTCCTCAGCATTGCAGTCAGCTCTTGTTTTTGGCACATCTACTCCTTCAACATTCTTCTTCATGGTAGCCAGGGGACTATCACTGACAATGTCCCATAGCTGATAGTCTTCTCCAATGATGTTATCTCTCATCATGTTTTTTCACCAAAAGTAGTACTAGCCATTAAAGAGTGAAGGTCTATGAGTGGATTGCCCTTCCCAATTTTCATGTGGTGCACTCATCTTGATCTGTTCCTAAGGTGTTAGCATCTTCAAGGATAACCTGCTCAGATACCAATTGATCGTTTAGACTTTAATATCACACAAGAGGGGGGTGATTTGTGTGGTGATCAATTTTTCTCTTAAACTGATTATGCAAGCACCTAGTTCTTCTATGTATTCCTTTTACTACTATTGTGGAATAATAAATATAGAAAGTAAAGAACACAAGTATTTTTACATGAAAAACACCCAGCTCAAAAGGTAAAAAACCAACCTACTACTCAGTAGGATTTCTCCCAACACTTCACTAAATAACTGAGCCAAAACAGCCTTTACAAAAATCTTTGTAAACCTAAGGATTATCTCTAATCTCGTTGTAGCAATCAACTTCTAACTGTTACGACAACTTCAAGTTAACTCTAACTTAAATACTCAAAGTACCAATTACAATTGCTTCTAGATAAAACTGAAAGGTACAATATGAAAACTCCTACTACAATTGAACTAGAAATAAAGAAAGACACATAAAACTCTTTATGGAGCTGGTTCTTCAATGTGTTTCATGTAGCTTCAAGTTTGCACACTTGAATCACACACGAACCGCTTGCAAAAAGCTTTGCTGTTTTGCTCTCAATTCACGTTTAACTTCTGTGTTTTTGTGCAACACTTGTAAAGTGAGAACATCCTGCAATTTATAGAGTTAGTAGATAAAGAAATAACTAGAGTTCTAATGCAACTCTTCCTTGGTGGAAGAGTTCTAGTTGATTTCATCTTCTAACTCCTTCCCTATCTTGGATAATGTTCTCATGGACAAAGTCAGCATAACATTTGTAATTTGGAAATTGCCCGCCCGGATCTGGGGTGGGACAATTGCACTAGCATATCCTTCATTTGGAAGCACCCGAGGAGCGACTCTTGGAGGAGGCGGGGGAGGGTCTGGAACATTATCATTGGCCTGGCGGCCTCTCCTTTGAGCTTGAGGCACTATAGGTACCTCATCATCAATATTGGCATCAACCTCCTCCCCTGAAATAGCATTTCCAAGATTTTCGTTGTTCGCCATTTTGTACCTGAGTTTATGACACACATAAATTAGTAACATAGAAGGAAAGAAAAATAAAACACAAAACTAGTTAGATAGATAGCCAAAACCGTTTAGCTCCCCGACAATGGGGCCAAAAAGTGATCAGGTCCAACCCTACACCACTACAAAGTGGCAAGAGCAGTCGATGCAGCTTTTACCCGAGAAGGTCGGGATCGAATCCACAGGGAGCTAGAATGATTTGGAGTTGGATTACTATCTAAGCTAGCAGTGTGTGGTGCTTTTAATTACACTTCCAATCATGTTTGTTTGTTTGTTACTTCTAATTTTATATTAATGATATGCAAAATTAAGCTAAGTAGATATATATGTAGGGTTTTCTAAATGGGTTAAAAGGCACTAGAGAAGTGACTTTCCCCTAGGTGAATATTTGGCGGGTTCTAAAGCCTAAGGCAAAGTTGTTATATTTGGGATCGCGATATAGACAATGCATGAAACTACTCACTCTGTACCTCTCGGTAGCTTGAGTGACTTTGCCCTAATTGGCTTTCTCAAGACCAAGTGGGTGTCAAAATTGTGCAAGCAATATAGGCTCAAGTCGGGTATTACTATTTCTAGGTTTAACCCTTTAATTGGGCTATCAATCTCTTGAATACGCCCCAATTCCTTGTTGACCTGATTTTCCTAGACTCAAGCTCTCTTTCTCAAGAAGAGCTCAAGTCAAAAAGGCACAAATTAGTGTTTACAACCACTAATTCAACATGAAAAACACAAATGGGGCCAAATATCAACCACCCATAAACATCTAAGTCCTAAAACAAAAGACCCACCAAATACCCACACTAGGGTTGAGCCACAACCCTAGCTAAGGTCTAGCTACTCATAATAATGGAAGAAGTCAGATATTGAGATGAAGAATAACCCATAAAATATAATTACAAGCTAAGATTTGAAGATTCAATGTTAAACTAGCTACAAAATTAGTCAAAATAGACTAAAACCGTCGTTCACGTGCTCTGCTAAGATAAAGATGGCCTAAAATCTTAAAAGAAAGTATTTATACAAGGCCAAATTTTCTAGACAAAAATACCCCCGAAGGAGGTACCGCGACCGCGGAAAATGAACCGCAGCCGCGGTGAGGCTTTTTGGCTTCAAGTCTAAGTCTATGAATTTGGCCACCGCGGACCGCAATAAATGGACCGCTGTTGTGGTGGCTTCACCGTGAACTGCGGTGTCTTGAATCTTCCAAACTTCACATTCTCTGAATCCCTTCTCTGCGGACTGAAACAAATGGACTGCAACTACGATGAGGCTACCGCAGCTGCAAAGAATCTACCACAGGCCGCATTGCTTGAATCTCCAAAATTGTTTCCTCTCTGAACTTTGCCACCGCGGACCGCACTAAATGGACCGCGGCCACGGTGGGTTTATTGCAGCCGCAGTGGATTTACTGCTGCAGCGGTGCTTTGACTTGTTCTTGGCACTTGTGTAGGTTTCACTCCTTTTTGAGCTGGTTTTTACTTCTTATCATTTTTTGACCAAACACTGCAAACAAGCACAACATGTAAGCTTTCGGGATTACTTGTATACATTTTTAATCCAAAATTCAAGCAAAAAAGGAGTATAAAATAGACTAGAATTCCTAGTTATCACCTATTGTGATGCTGATTTATGGAGTTTAGAAGGATAAAGGGCATGGAGAAACGCCACATGTGGTAAGGTTGTGGGCTGGTTGCTCGTCGTTGCAATTTCAGGCTAATTGATAACTTGTTGATTGGGTGTGTTATGGTATATTTGTGTTTTTTGTTGTATTAAAGGTCCCAAATTGTAGTTAGGTTATTTTTGAGTTGCTGGTTGTATTGTGTTGTTGTCTCACCTATAGTAGGCTTGAGGGAGTAGTAAAATTAGGGGAAATGCTACCCGTTTTGTTTTAGAATCGAGTTATCGTTTGAGATACGTGATATATAGCACCATCTAAGTTGTACATGTATTTCTTTGTTATTGGGTTGGCGGGTTAGTTGTCGTAAACTTATTAATGAGTTGTATTGACGACTTGAGTTATGTTAAGGCTATCCCTTCTTTCCTTTTGGCATGATCCATATGATACAACGAAACGAGCAAGCACGCAACTTTCACAAATGATTCTATTCTTAGAAGTACTAGGGTAGCCTATGTTCTTGATTCCCCATGTGTCCTACTATCATATCATCTGTTCATGGATCTCATGACATTCCGAGAGATCTTATTGACTTACTTCATTATGTATTGCATTCATTTACACATGTATATTGACTCATGACCAGATGGCGCTATATACGCATATAGTATATGTATATAGGGTATGGGGAAAGATTATGGTGTTATATACGCACCACCACATGATCAGTTGGTATACGTTAATGATTTCGCCCACAGAGGCTGAGATGATATGATGGGATGCCCTCAGAAGCTTAATGACGTTATGTATTTCATATACCTATGCATGATATAACATTTATACATGCATGATATTATAAATGTTTCAAAATTCACAGAGTTATTTAGACTTACAGGTTGAGTCTTTTACTTCATATTTCTTTTATTTCTTTTATATACTGTTTTTCATGCTTTACATACTCGGTATTTTATTCGTACTGACGTCCCTTCTGCTTGGGGACATTGTGTTTCATGCCCACAAGTCCCGATAGACAGGTTGATAGTTCTCTTAGTAGGCTATTAGCTCAGCGGAAGGTGTTGGTGCACTCCACTTGCTCCGAAGTTTCCTATTTGGTCAGAATGATTTGAACATGTATTGATTGGTATGGCGGGGCCCTGTCCCGACCTTTATGACGCTTATATAATCTTAGAGGCTTGTAGACAGATGTCATGTATATGGATACTTGTACGGCCTTGTCGGCCTATATTTTGAGTGTACAAATGATCATGTCAGACTTATAGGCTCGTATGTCACATGTATAAGTTTCTATATCATGTTGGGTCATCCTATGTCTAGTATTTTCTTCATGTTTTATTCTGGTTATCTTATGATGGCCCTTCTAGTCCATTTAGCCATGATAATGTCTTAAGAAAGATACGTTATGTTAGTACTCGACTGAGTAAGGCACTGGGTGCCCGTCGTGGCATCCAGTTTGGGTTGTGACAAGTAGTCCTTGCTTGATCTCAAAATTATTGGTTGTGATCGGAGGGATTCGCACACTAGATACTCCCTGGTTGTAGACTGGCCTGGCATAGTCTTCTAGTGATCATCCAGGCCTGGGCATATTATTTTCAAATTCGTCTTCAACCTAAGGTCGGTTCAGGTTGAATCTCCGTCCTCTATTCTCGTCAACCGTTTCATCAGCTCTGAGAGCCACTTCAGCAGCTGCCCATGCGGCTGCTTCCTATTGGGTTGCTTCCCGTGCAGCCAAATCAACTATCTCCACCGTTCTTAACCATTTTCTCTTGGGTTGAAGATAGCCCTAAGAATTTTTTGGTGAGTTCTTTCTCTTTCCTCAACTGTCGCAAACACTTTTCTACCTCTGGATCGTATGGAATCACTTACTTAGAAGAAGATCGAGTCATACACCAAAGAGCTTAACATGTTGCCTGCACAAGGAGGAGAAAACCCGTGAAGAATAAAATAAAATTGGTTCCTGAATTAGCACCAAAATCTAATTTGAATACTATTAATTGCCAATCCCCGGCAACGACGCCAAAATTTGACGAGCGCAAAACACAACACGAAATTGATGCTCGTTAGCCAAAGATAATATAGTTTAATTATCATCTCCACATGGATTGGATTTAAACAATGCTCAAGTAATTTCTGATATAATAGCTATTCAGGATGATCAAAACTTGATTTGAATTGATTACGAACTACGATTAACTACTAAAGTAAAGCAATTGACAATTGACTGCAAAGAACTAAAGATTAGTAGAGTTTGTTTCTTATCAATGTGAGGAATAAGGGTTTGACGGGATAGGTGCAAGATAGCTATTTAGGATTTAACTCTAGTTTAATTCACTCTAGTGTTCTAATGATTCTCACTAATTCACTCGCTGATTAGTTCAAACGTGTAGTCAAGACTTCTCTCTCGATTAAATCTTAACTCTACAATGTGAACTAATATAAGCACAGTTAAAGTATGCAAGCAGTCGTTAATGGATTAGTCTTTAGGAAAACGTCTCTTGAATATTCTCCTAACTTGATTTAAACAACAATTCAACAAGCTTTTTCAATTACTTAAGAGAATCGATGAATCAAATCAAACAAAACAATGCAAAGATAATCACCAAAATATTCCTCTTTCTATTAAATAGATCGGTGAATGAAGTTGCAATGATTCTAAGCTCCATAAACAAATTCAAGCAAAGAACTAGAGTTGAAATCCACAAATATTTATCAAAACACCATATTCGTCAAATCCTAAGGGAAACTACTCCATAATCATGGAGGAGGTCATCACAAATATAATTAAAGAATAAGAAAACATCAATCTAACGTTATAATCCAAACTCCCGTATTGAATTGATGGAAAGATGATGAAATCCTGTATTTTGTAGCCTCCATGCTCTCCCAAAGCTTCCAAGGTCAAAAGTCCTCTAAAATTCATGTTTTTGATGTATTTATACTATGTAGAAACGGGTCCGTATGAAACTATCCTTTCCAAGCCGAAGTGAAAAAAGTTGGGGGAGAAAATATACTACCGCAGTGCACCATGCGCCCATTAGTAGGAAAGTTCAGAGGCTTATTTTTTTTTCTCTACGAGAAGTTTGCACTAGCGCCCCGCGCCCCGCTACGGATTGCACGACGTGGTAGTGCAATTTTCTCAGAGTAATTTTGTTTTCTCACTTTTTGATATCCAGACTTGGTCCTCGACCTCCGAACGTGATCCCGATTTTTCTTGGGCTTTTACTCAGACTTTAAAGTTCTAACTTGTTCAAATTAGCTCCAAATTATCTTAATAGCTCGGAATCATTTCCTGCAAGGCATAAAATACGTAATAAGCTCAAATCACTATTATTTAAGGTCAACCACAAGTAAAATGCAGGGATTAGAATGCAAACTATGATTAAAATACGAATTTCTAGCCTATCCAGAAAGTTTAGGTGGTGAACAAATTTAGGCCTTCTAGACAGGTCCCTGACTCTAATCTAATTAGTTAGAGAGTAAAGCCCCTTTGAAGTGTCTCCATGTTTGGCAACAAATATGTGGGGAATTGACACGTTTAAATATTGGTTAAAGATGATTAATTTATTTGATACTTTTTGCTTTTTTTAAGTCAATGAGCAGTTGTTAAACGTTAAGTCAATGAGCAGCTGTTAAATTAGACAGAATTAAATACGTTTAAATCAAAATGCAGATATTTTTAGTACTAGTTGCAGCTTTTCTTAAATTAAATGACAAATGGATGCATTTTAATATGAGTTTAATTACTGATCGTGTCAAAATATTTATATAATCAAATTAATTATAAGGTAATATCAAGTAAATTTTTATGATATGTGCCATTAGTGACCTGCTGTGAATTTTTTAGTTTGTTTCAAAATGAATGACTCTTTCTATATTTAGTAATTTCTTAACTCCAATATTCCACATGACACAATTAAGACCATTTAACGATATTTTGATATTTTGCACACGTCTTTAGTTTAAGACCACAAGATTTAAAAGTCTCTAACTTTTGTTAAAATTTTTGTGTAATCAAACTTGATTTAATTTGATTTCCAATTTGGTGGGATTTTTAGGTTTAGACCATCTCCAAGGCGTGCACCATTTCTTGCACCAATTCCAAATTTGGTGCAAGAAATGGTATTTTTTTGCTCCAATGCAATACTAATTCTTGCACTATTATAGAGCATGAACAGTGTTGCACCAAATTTGGTGCAATACTATTCATCACTCTAAATTTGGTTTAATATTATTTTATTCAATCTTTTTATTTTTTGGACTTTTAATTTATCATATATTGTGTATATAATTAATTTTTATATTAAGATCCTTATAATTTTAATTTTATATCCTATTTTTTGATATATTATATTTATATAAAATTATAAGTTAATTTTATTATTATTATAATTGTATATCCTATTCTTTTTCGGAAGCACCACTAGGATGTAAATTTTCGACTTGACGAATACATCCCTTTAATTTCTGACAGCCTTCTCAATTGTTTGAAGTTACACTGCACCGATCTTTGGTTGCGCTCCACCCAATTCTTTCTTTCCATGATTGTAAACTGCGACGATTCAATTCCAAAAATTATCTTTAGATTGATAATATTTAATTATCTTTTATCAATGATTTCACTTTTAATTAATTTATCCTTTAAAATAATTTTGTAATAAATGATTATATAAGTGGTGAATGTGAATTATATATAATGAATATGGAAAAAAGAAAAAGATTGTATTAGTTTGAAGGAAATAAAAAATAAAAAATAAATAGAAGATAATAATATAATATAAAAGAGAGAGAAGATTTGGTGTAAAAATGGTGTAATAACTGAACTAAATTTGATGTTACACCATTTTAATGTAAAATTTAGTGGAAGAAATGGTGTTAGGCTTGGAGATAACCTAAGGCCTCCTAGACAGGTAGAGCCCTGACTCTAATCTAATTATTTAGAGAATAAAGCCATTTTGAAGTGTCTCAAATTTTGGCAACAAATATATGGTGAACTGTCACGTTTAAATATTGGTTAAAGATGTTTAATGCATTTGATACTGTTTGCTTTTTAAAGCTAATGAGCAGTTGTTAAACGTCAAGTCAATGAGCAGCTGTTAAATTAGATTGAATTAAATACGTTGAAGTCAAAATGTAGATAGTTAATTAGGTTTAATTAGATTGAATTAAATACGTTTAAATTAGATTGCTTTAATATGAGTTTAATTTCTTACTGGTAGTGTCAAAATATTTACACAACAAATTATTATAACGTAATATAAAGTTAAATTTTTATGTTATGTAATTAGTGACCTTATGAAAATAATAGCTAACTTTTTAATATAACATAAAAAATTTACACAATATCGATAGACATAAAATTAAATCTTTTAATATGTAAAGGGTTTTTTTTTTCCTGCGCGTGAGACGAATTAAAGGAACTGACATTTTTGTCTCTTAGGAATGGCATAATGAGAGTCGTAGAAGAAACGTGAATTACCCGTTTGCTATGTGCCATAATTGCGTAGACTTAATTTCCTTAGGGCCGTTTGGTCATAAGAATTTTTTCGCTTTTTTTTAAGAAATTTTTACGTACTTTTTTTTTAAATCAGTATTTGGACATGAAAATTTTAATTTCACTTCAAGTTGAATTTTAAATTTTTTTGAAAATTTTAAAAACGCCAGAAAATTATTTTTCAAAATTTTCGCCCAAATAACTCACAAAATTTCAATAATAGGTCCAGATTGTATTTATATCAAAACACAATTCTAATTTTCAAATATCATTTTTACTTTTCTCCTCCGTAATTTCATAATTCTTATGTGCAAACGCTCACTTAGATTCACACCACAATTTGGTCCCTTCTGCAAGTGGTACCTCCACTCTGCCATCACTTTCTCATCAATTCTTCAAGTAATTTGAAATTATTAATTATAACATTTATTTTTTCAATAATTAAGGAAATTAAGCAATAGTATTATATAGAAATTAATTTTATTATCTCTTTTTTCTATCCTTTAGTAATTTCTTTTGATTTTCAAAACGTCGTTTTACTTCATGAAATATTTTATTGTAGATCTTCAAATTGTTTTGATTCATTTTTTTTCACGTGTGTTAATGCGGGGATTGAAAATTTTCTTTAACTATTCATTTAGTATAAAGCATTCATTTAATTTTCATACCATTCATATATATTCAAAGGTCTAATAGTTTTGTTTTGAAAATGTCGAAGTTGACATTCAATTATGATGGACTATTATATGTTTTTTTTCCCTCAAAAATAGAATAATCACCTAGAATATCCAATAATATTAGAGTATATAAATGAATAAATTTTATTTAGCTTCCCTAAGATCTTGAAATTAAAAAAAAAACACATTCATCTTCTCCCATGAAATAAAAAAATCCTTTTGAATTAACATTTTCAAGTGGTTTTCCAATTATAAAAAATCATATCACCTCCAATATAAACCATATTAACATTTGAAATTGTTACTTTTTTCAAAGTAATTACCAATGAAATATTTTCAAGAATTAGTAGAACCTTTGAACATTTAAGAATGCAGTGGAAATAGAATAAATAATTTACAGAAAAAATTAATAGCCGAAGTAAAATTTCAATTCTAGTAGCAATGGTACAAATAACAAGATGGACTATAACATATTTAAACTTTGAAGCTCTGCAAAAATGAAATATTCCATAAAATTTTTGTTTAGTAGCGTTTTGTCGGAAAAATTGAAAAGCTTTTTTAATTATTTTTTCCCCGCTTATTTGTGGAGCAGATGCCACCTAAATGCACACTTATGTATTTTTTATTATTTATATTTGGCAAAATACATAAGTTACCCCCTGAACTATGAACCAAATCCCTGTTACACACTTTTTGTGGACAAAAATTATCTTACACACTCAACTTTTTAAAAGTATGTCTAAGACACACTACTTTTAACAGTTGGCGGGCGCGTGTTTTATACATAAAAGAGGCGAGTGGAGTTAAATCTTTTGGGTCTGAACCATTATCTAAATGCCACATATCCCGCCTTCTTTATTTGAGTCATTTGGATGACGTTTATTCTTAATATTCTTAATATTCCTTACCTTCTCCTATTTATACCACACTAATGATGATTAATACATATAATATTACACTAATCTGTCCGCAAATTAACAATTGGCAGATTGTTAAAGAATGAATTTGTTCAAGTTGGAGATGTAAGCAAAGTATTATGTGAAGATTTCAGTTGATAACATAAGCAAGTCGGCAATCGCCGAAGCTCCGATGGTAAGGCAACCATGAAACAAACAAACGACATCAAAACTATGGGTCGTCGGAGTCTTTAATTTTCCGACCAATATTCAGATGAAACAAAAAAGTGAGAAGAAGAGACACAAAAATAAAATAAAAAACGATAGAGAAGCTCTGTCTCTTGTCAAAATTCGGCAGAACTAGCAAAGATCTGACCATTCTTCGGAGAGTTTCCTCCAGATCCGATTATCTGGAATCGAGTTGTTTGGTGGCTAATAGTTGTGGCAGAGGAGTTGGCCAGCTATTGGGTGTGAAGTGAGAAGATGATGGAGGAAAATGGAGGACATGTGATTTGGAGGGATTATTCCAGTGGATTCTAACGAAGGAACAAATTTTAATGGAGAAGTTGACTATGAGTAGGGTAGGGAAAGATGAGAGACGGGTTGGGGAGGGGGGTCTTTTGATTATTTTTATTTTTTAAAGAAAAGATATTAATTAGGGTGGAAATGAATATTTTATTTTTTTCTTGAGTTATGACATGTGTCAAGACTTAATTGGTGCGTGATATCACACATAATTTGGCAAACTCGTGAAGAAAAAAGTAGTGTGTCTTAGACACACTTTTAAAAGGGTGAGTGTGTAAGATGATTTTTGTCCACAAAAAGTGTGTAACAGGGATTTGGTTCATAGTTCAGGGGGTAACTTATGTATTTTGCCTTTATATTTATTTCGTTCAATTTAAACATATTTTGATCCAAAGAGACCATCAAGATGCAACTGTAACCCTGACTTATTAAATCACGCCATTGATGCGCGATATTTGAGCTCAGAGAACAACGAAGAAGAGAGAGTGAGAGAACCAAAAACTCACAATTGTATTGCAGAAGTGAAGTAAACATTTGTAAGCACGTGATTTTTGCTTCGCGGACAATCACTCCAAAAAGAAATAAAAATAATGGCAAATGACCTCGCTATACAATTTTTCAATTTTGCGTGACACGTGTTGGCAGTCATTTGTTAGTTCTGTCCATTTTTCGTTAATCTTGCCAAAACGAAATACAAAATATGTATGTCATGTGTAATTAAACCGTAATTCGATCATTAAAAGAAAATCCAAAAATATATATGCATCTTTTATTCTGGGTTGTGATTTAACCTACTTAAATATTTTCATACGTGTATGATAATTGGGTTAAGTGATTAAATTAATGATGGTTTTTAATTTCATTTTTTTTAAAAATAGAAAACAAAAAGAAAGGAGTAATGAAATTGGTTTGGGTCAAAAATGAATTAAAATCAGGCCCAAAACCAGGACACAGGTCCAGTCCAAACATAAGCTGCCCGGGTACGTCCCAAACGACGCCGTATCAGCGTCCCTGTGCTGAGCCGTTGATTTGATTCGAATGAACGGTCCCGATCAGGCCACTCATTCAACCCCAAACGACGTCGTCTTAGGCAATTGATCTGAGCCATCCAACCCCTTGATCCAACGGATCCAGGCCTTCCCCTAGGCCCGTCAAATTTAACCCGATCCAATCCCCTACCCGATCTCAACCCACTATCAGCCCCTGAACGACGTCGTCTCTCTTCAAAGAGTAGATCATGGCCCTTGATCTCGCATGATCCGACGGCCAGGATCTAAACTTCAAAATCATATATCAATCCCCAACTTGGTTACCCCGCCCCCTATCCAAAACATCCCCCCCCGGCTTCATCGTCTCCCTGACCAACCCTAACACCCAAACCCTAGCCGCCACCCTGCCCCTTCACCTGAAAGCCGGCGGCAACGATGTCGTTGGCCGTGAGTCTAACACCCCTGAACCACCATGACCCCCCTCTCCAAATCCACACTCAGGTTACCTCGAATCTTCCCCGAACGTCTCGAATCTTCATTCGAAGATCCGAGACCAAACCTAGATCTACACCAAACCACCCCATATTCACCCTGGTCACTCCCTTAACGTCCCTCAGGCCTTAACTAGCTTTGGTTCCGGTCAAATACAAGCATAACTTGTCAAATCCCAAATCTGAGTTCAAGAACCCTAAAAAACCAAACCTGTTTTCGTTTGAGGTAAGTTTCCGATGTAATCGCCCTTTCTTGTGTTTTGTTTAGGTGTTATGCATATGTTTATGGTTTTGTTTAGTTTTTTTTGATTATTCTCTGTCCGTCTTCAAAGACCCTTTTGTTTGGTCGATTTCTTTTCTTGAATGTTAGTTGAGTGTTATAAGATGTTTAGTCGCTTTGATTGATATTGTCGGTTAGTTAAGTCTCATAAACTGCATAATTGAATGTCCCGAGTTTTGAAATAAATTGTTACCCTGTTTAGTCTATGTTGTTAGTCATTTAATTGTTACGTATGATAGTTCGTATAGTCGACCTGAGTAACGTCGTCGAATAATTAAGTTTGTAAAGTTTCGTTGTTGTCCGAAAAAGGCTTGAAACACTCAGCTTGTTTCTGTTTTAAGTTTAGTTGATTAGCAACTAATTAGTATATGTTATAACTCGCGAAGTCGACTCGTCACATGTTTGACGTTAGTTTCACAGTATTAAATAACAAACGACCTAACTGAGTGATTTAGGGTAGTTTCACATCCAGTTACTGGCTGATTTTTTGTGAAGGTTTGTTTTGGACTGATTATAGTTTGGTTTGTTAGCTGTGGGAGGGGGGATTCGAACTAGAAAATCTGACTAAGTGTTCAGCATTGAAAGAAGCTGTCAAGTGTCTATTAAAATACTATTAATGGGGAACAAAACACAAGAGCATGAGAATTAAATGAATACTTAACTAAGCCCATAACCCTTGATTAGAGTAATGAGACAGAGCATGAGGGGTTGATTAAGGATTCCAAGAAAAGGCCTTTAGGCATGGGAAGCTAAGGGGTATGAGCAGACTGTAATTGGCAGAATCCAGGCAGCTTAGCTGCACTGGGTTGTTGGCTTATAAATAAGCTGTTTCAGAACTTAAAAGGGGGGATTTTTTTTAGTCTTGAGAGAAAACAAGAAACATAAAGTCTCAGAATATTGTAACTAAACACTGTCTGAAAATTACATAAGAGTTCAAGTTGGTCAAGCTGTCTTGGCCAATTGCTGTTGTTTGCCTGTTGAGCTGCTTGTGATTGTTGAACTGTTGGTGTTGTTACATTGAATACTCTGTTGTTTCTGCTGGTTCACTACTCTGTTTTTGGGAGTGTTTGTTTGGTGCTCGACCACCTGTTGGTTTTCCTTGTTGTGGAAACTGTTGTTGGCTGTCTGTGGACTGTTGGTGACACTTGTGGCTGGTTGTTTGTTGCTGTGTTGTTGCTATCTTTTATTGCTGTGACTGTTGCTTGGTTGCTTGCTGCTGACATCCTTCCTTTTCTTTTGTTTGGTTATCTGAATCCAGGTACACATACTAAGTCGATGTAATTCCATGTTTGAAGTTGACATTTGAAGCATGAATACACACATGAAGAAGTTGAAGTTATAAACTGAATTTAGTTTTTCTGCCGATTGTATTTAAACCATTTTGTGTATCAATAAGATGTAATCTCCTTCCATGGAACTGTATAATTAGCTTATGAACTCCCTAGGTAAGTCCTTAGAGGGATATGAGGCTAGAAATCATCCTGCTTATTTCATGACGTTTGTAAAGATGCATGTTAGACTTGAATCAAGTAAATGGACTTCCAATTGTCGTAATAGTCTAATCTCAGTATACCAAATGGTTCGAATCAGGACTAAAGCTTGATCTTAAAACCCTTTCATGACAACAAATTAGCCTATTTTAAACTTACAATAGACTGTCAAAGGAAATAGTATCATTTTATCTTCCAGTTTGCAAACTCACGAATTGGCATAAGAACAAGCAGTTAGGCTAATATCGGAATAAGGACAGCCAAGTCCGGTGTAATACCATATGCGTTGGACCCAAGCCCACACGTGCTTTTGTATTTGGAAACTCATAAATTTTATCTCTTGTTTGGGGTTCGACTACAAATACTTTAAGTATGAAATGGGGCTAGGATCTTTTGCTCTCCGTCATTTTAGAGACGAACAAAGTAGAAAATTATAGTCATGCTAAGATTATCCTTTTAATTAAATGAGATGAGCCTCACTGGATAGATACATAAACGGCGGGGCCCTCGTTAAATGTATGTATTAAATGCTTAGAATTCGGGACAGGCCGTTTAGCAAATTTCACGGCCCTACCCAAACAATGATACGCTAGTCGCTTTAGGCGCGTATTTAATAATGTTATCTCCTTAAACTCGGGTGCACATTTATGTGACCCAAATCCAAATCTCAACAAAATCGAAATGTGTCTCTAATCACGGGTATATTGATTGTGGCGTGGTTTGAGATGCATTTCCATGACGTTGCAAATTCCTTTTAAAAATAATGAATGAGATGAGCCTCGACAAACAAAATGCACAAGCTGCGGGGCCCTTCGAATGTATATATTAAAATACTTAGAATTCGGGACAGGTCGTTTAGCGAATTTTGCGGCCTTCCCCAAAATAACACTACGTTAGTTGCTTTAGGCGCGTCTTAATAATTTATTTTTCTTAATTCGGGTGCACATTTATGTGACCTAGATCCAAATCTCAACCGAGTCGAGATATGTCAATAACCACGGGTGCATTGATGTAACGTGGTTCGAGATATATTTTCACGACGTTGCAATTCTCGTAAAAAATAATAATAAAAGCGGCCAAGAGTTAAAATTAGCACATAAGTTCATATTTGTATAAAATCAGATAATCAAGCCGAATATAACAGTTGAGTGACCGTGCTAGAACCACGGAACTCGAGAATGCCTAACACCTTCTCCCGGGTTAACAGAATTCCTTATCCGGATTTCTGGTAAGCAGACTGTAATATGGAGTCATCCTTTTCCTCGGTTCGGGATTAAAATTGGTGACTTGGGACACCCGAAAATCTCCCAAGTGGCGACTCTGAAATAAATAAATAAATTCTGTTTCGATTGTCCTTTAATTGGAAAAACTCCCTTGTACCCTCTCGGGTGCGTAAAAAGGAGGTGTGACAGCTCTGGCGACTCTGCTGGGGATTATCTGTTACCCAGAACCACTGGTTCAGAGTTAAGAATTCGAGCTTAAAATAATTATTATTATTTGTCTTTATTTATTATCTGATTTTTACATGTTTGAGCCTAATGTGCTAAATGTTGCTTTTACCGCTTTGATATTATTTGAACTGTACATATAAACTGTGCCGAAACCCTTCTCTTCTTACCTCCGGGGAGAAGCTCGCTGGTCGAGACTCCCTATTCTGTTAGTGTCAATACCTGAAATAAGAAAGAGGTCGGACAAGTTACAAAGCCGGACGAGCCCGCGGGTCCCCGGTACGTAGCCCCCTCCTCGACTCGAGTTGTCTACTCGGGTACACTGTCTAGAACACTGACCCAGGTTTTGAACGTAGAATAACGTGACTTCATGCCGGATCCCTAGTAGGAACGCTTGTCTGCATTATGTGCATTTTGACTTAGGGGACTCAACACAGGTGTTGGGTCCGTCTAGAAATAGCAATCTGAAACAGAGAAGACCATCCTGATGCATATTACTTGCTGCGTACATATATTTGTTTCAAACCTGCATGTTGACTGGTTTCTGAATCTTGGGAATGTTGAAAAAAAAAGAGAAAAGAGGAAACAAAAAGAGACATAACTTTTAAGGTATTAATTGATTATTTTAGAAAATGAAAAATAGAAAAATAAAAAAAAAAGAAAAAAAAGTCGTTTATTTTGGAAAATCGTTTGTCGAAAAGAAAATGAAAAAAAAATAAAAAAATAAGGAGTCTTTATTTTAGTTTGAAAAAATAGGTTATTTTATCTTTTTGAAAAATGAAGAGTTATTTTACCTTGTTTTCCAAAAATGGTTCGTCTTGCAATAAAAAATGAAAAAAGAGATGCTTGCTCATTTAAATTGCCCGAACTACATCGGTTTGATTCCCACCGGATGTGGGATACGTAGGCAACCCTTATCGGGTCCAACTCCCCGATTTTATTTACCCATGTATGTATGTACACCTATTGTTTCTTTTCTAAAAACACCTTAATAAATGTGTAGAATGAGCACAAGTAGGAGTTCGTCTGAGGCCATTATAAACAAAGTTCCTCTGGGCTTACGCATGTGGTGGAGCGACTTGGGAAGATTAGGGCAAGATACGGTCAAGATATACTTGGGAAATTTGGTCGGATTGCTGGATATCAATCCACGAGGGGACGTTATCAGGGCTCTGATTTCATTTTGGGACTCGGTCTACAACGTATTTCACTTCTCAGATTTCGAGCTCACCCCGACATTGGAGAAGTTGGCGGGGTACATCGGATGTCCTAACATC
This sequence comes from Nicotiana sylvestris, assembly GCF_000393655.2. Classification (NCBI taxonomy): domain Eukaryota; kingdom Viridiplantae; phylum Streptophyta; class Magnoliopsida; order Solanales; family Solanaceae; genus Nicotiana; species Nicotiana sylvestris. The sequence goes on from NC_091059.1 coordinate 188,344,785, forward strand.
CCTACGAAAGAACAGTATCTCATTGCGCCAAGGACCGTAACCATACACAAATTTTTGGATATCGTAAAGATCCGCAGAACGGTACATAACCCAGATTTATCAAAAGGGTTTTGTAGTTTCGCATTTCTGTACGACAGGTACGGTCATCTGGGAGGGTTCAACAATCCCGAGAGTAAGATCTGCAGTGGGGAGAACCGGTTGGAATGGGAGAGGCACAGACGTGTTGCTTTTATGATAGCCTTTCTGGGTTTTTTGGTGTTCCCTAAAAGAGATGTAAAAACTAACATACAAATTGCTGGGGTCATCAATACTTTGATCAGACAAGAAAATAGCACTCTGGCACCAATGATAATTGCGGAAATTTTCCACGCGCTCACCTTTTGCAAAACCGGAGGAGATTTCTTTTAGGGATGTAATATACTGCTACAAATGTGGATGATAGAGCATCTATGTCATCGCCCTCAATTTCTGAAGTTTGGGTCATCACAAAAGACTTGCATAGAAGAGTTTCCCACCAGGATCGACGGGTTCAGATTGCCGGAAGGGGTCGCCGAATGGGCCACGCTGCTGCGCTCTGTTTCAGCAAACCAGATAGAGTGGGCATTCGAGTGGCTACCCCTAGATGAGGTCATACACATGGTGGCCACCGAATCTTATTTGCTGTTGATGGGTCTCCAAAGTATCCAGCCCTACGCACCATGCAGGGTGTTGAGGCAGTTGGGACGATACCAAGTGATCCCGAAGGAAGAAGATCTCAGCAGCCAGGTGATTGAAATTGTACCTGGTGGGCAGTTCCCTGAAGCATTCGTTCGGAGGATCTGGAATGAGTGTCAAACCCTGAAGTTAGATACTTGTGTACGAGATCGGGCTAAGGGCGAAGTGTCTCTGAAATACCTCCCGTGGTACAGAAGAGAGCTTGAACATCAGAGACCAACTAAGAGAGCTCACATCCAAGGCTTTGAGGAATCTTCACAGGCAGAGTGGAGCTGGTTAAAAAGAGAAGAAGGCTACCGGGCTGAAATCGGGAGGCTAAAGCAACAAGTCGAAAGGCTTGTATTTGAGAACAACGTGCAAGTCGCCTCGGAACAGGGCGCAAAGAACAAGCTAGCCCAAGAGAACCAGACACTAAAGGCCCGCCTACGCCAAGCCAGCAAAAGTAACATTGACCGATAGAAACGTCGCTCCGACGAAAGATTGATAGCAAGTTTGAAAAATCAGGTCGTCCAAAGCCAAGAAGAATTAGAACAATCGGAAGCTCGCATAGCAAGGATGAAGGTCAGATGGGCAAAATGCTCAATGGACCGGAAGCAGCGTCTGTAACCGGTCATAAGGGATTATGAAATGAGCATCGGGATATTAAGAGAAACGAACTCCACTCTACATGATCGGTTCATCAAACAAGCACGAGACGCTCAGGTCGACAGGAGACATTGTTACGATGCAATGGCTTGCATGGAAAGACAAATGGAGTTGTTCCAGGATCGACTTGCCGACAATGCTCAGGCACTGGGATTGAAGAACCAACAAATCAGGCAATTGTTCATTGAGAGGGACAACATTCGAGGAAGGATCGACGAAATTGGGCATTACATCTACATGAAATGCCTAGCAGGGGAGCAAATACCTCGGAAAACCCTCCTTATTTCCGTCATGGGCTGCGTCCACCGAATTATGAATGAGTTAAAGAGCTTGCAGAGGGACCTCACACCAAGGGCCGCGAAAAGGCCGAATGATGCCTCGCGGACCCTTAAGTTGGAAAATTAATCTTTGGTCGAGTCCTGTTTATTCGGCTTCGTTGCTTTCCCATATGTTGTTTTAGTCAAATCAAGTTAAAAACTGTGGAGTCTGTACTGTTGCTATTTTGTTTGAAGTAATGTGTAATAGCAAATTTTGATAATGAAGTTAAGTGACTCCGGAAGAATTTTTATGTGTATTTACTTTGAGGCAGAACTACGCCTAGTCTGATTCGCGCGGGGACGTGATACGTAGGCAATCCCCATAAGATTCGACCGCTTTTAATAAAGAAAGAAAAGAAAATACAAATAAAATAAAATACAGGGTTTCCAAAATACTTTAAAAAGGGACAAATGAGCAAGCCGGAATGACGCATGTTGTTTGAAACAAAGCATGTAGAAACGTTTAACTGCCTAGGAACATTGCATCCTCTATGTGTTGTGATCAAATCTGTTAAACACTAACGCTAACAAAGTTTGTTGTTGTCCGAATCCAGACAGTTAGTTGTTAAATAATTCTGGCAACACACCCTTACCAAACCAGATCCAAAGGACCGGTAGCAGTAAGCATGACTACTTCAGAGAATAGTAACGAGGAAGAAAGGCCGATGAGCCAGTTGTTAAAAGAAGCGATGGAAAAGATTGAAAGGATGGGACTAGAGATGAATGCAATGCAGCTAGCTTTAGCCAAAGCACAAAAGAGCCCTGAGCCACTGGGGCGCATGCCGGAATACCCTCATTCCGGCCCTTCCACAAGCCTCCCAAATCCCCGTTATCATCAAGAAAGAAGCCCTCATGATTCCCAAGCTCCACCACCCCATCAACCTCTCCCAACACCAAATATTCCCACCTTTGTGGGACCCACATCAGCCACCTTGCAAAGAACGACCAGTGAGCCATTGTTTCAGGCTCACGATATGCAATACTATCCCCCTAAGCCTACATTCCATGCCCCCGAGCCACAGGCCTACAATCCGCACTTGGAGGTACCGGCAGAGATTGAAAAGCCGGTTAAAGACCCTGAACAGGATGAGGTATTGAGAAAGTTCAGAAGCCTGGAGCAGTCCTTCAGGAACCTGCATGGTTTGGGCAACCAAGTCAGCGTAGCTTACAAAGATCTATGCCCTTTCCCGGACGTCCAACTCCCGGCTGGGTTCAAGATGTCTAAGTTTGATTTATATGAAGGGCACGGTGATCCCATGGCACATTTGTGGGGATTCTGTAGCAAAATGAGAGGGGCAGGCGGAAAAGATGAGCTGTTGATAGCTTATTTCGGCCAAAATCTGAGCGGATCTGTACTAGAATGGTATACCAGGCAGGATTCCAGTAGGTGGTACACTTGGGATGATCTGACGCAGGCTTTCGCAGGTCATTTCCAGTACAATCTCGAGATAGTCCCTGACCGTCTCATGTTGTTGAGGACTGGGAAGAAACCCGGGGAAAGTTTTCGCGAGTTCGGTTTCCGCTGGAGAGAGCAAGCGGCCAGAGTCGATCCTCCCATGAGAGAGGGAGAGATGGTGGACTATTTCTTACAAACATTGGATCCAACCTACTTTGGTCACTTGGTGACAACGGTTGGAAAATCCTTCAACGAGGTGGTCAAGATAGGGGTCATGATAGAAGAGGGTCTGAGGTCTGACAAAATCCTGAACTACTCGGCACTCAAGGCAACGACCCAGGCTATTCAGAACGGCACGGGAGGTGCGCTGAGAAGAAAGAAAGAAGAAGTTGTCGCGATCGAGGCAGGTAGTTGGTCCGGATCTGGCAGGCCACGCTACAACCAACCCAGACCTCACAGGACAAACTACCCATACAACCCACCACATCACTACTATCCACCCCAAGAACCGCATTTCACCGTCCATCAAGCCCAGACATACACCCAACCTCCGGTTCGCCCACAATGGCGTGCGCCGGCTCCCCACAACACATACCCAGCTCCACATAATACCTACCCTCCACCCAGAGCATACAGGAACCCTCCAGGGACAGGTTTTCGAGGGAGTCAAGCAGCTAAAAATGATAGGCTACAGAAACATAGAGCCTTTACTGAGCTGGGAGAGTCCTATACTGCCGTATTCCACAAATTGAGACGGTTGGGTTTGGTAAGTCCTGTCGAACCCAAAGAGCAAAACCCCCGCCTCAAAATGTGAACAGGACGATAAGCTGTGAATATTGCTCAGGGATGCTGGGACATGAAACTGAAAAATGTTGGAGACTGAAGCAGGCGATACAAGACCTCATTAATACTAACAAAATCGAGGTCCAGACACCGGAGGCACCTAACATCAATCAGAACCCACTGCCAGCGCACCACAAGACGCATATGATCGAGTTGGTGTATGAGGGAGGAGAGTTGAGAAAGCCCTCGCAAATAGTGATGATGATCCAGGCCGCTCCAAAAGAAGGACCGACCAGTGGAGGAGTGGAGGTACAATCGCAGGGAGAAGGCGTCAAGCCAGTAGTAATATTGGGAAAGAGCCTGTCCGCCAAGACAAGCAAACCTGAGCCAAACAAGTTGGGGACTAAGCCCACACCCGCCATTGTGCTGAAGGGGGTATAGAGAGATCTGGTCACCATAAAGCCCGTAGTCCAGCTGCCAATGATTGATAGCAAGGTTGTGCCTTGGAAATACGAGAAGGCAGTAGTAATGTACAAAGGAAAACAGGTGGAGGAAGTTAGTTGCGAAGCGCAAGGGCTGACTCGATCAGGTCGGTGTTTTGCTCCGGTGGAGTTAAGAAGAACCAACCCAACTGCAACCAAGAAGCCTGTATCTGAAGAAGAGGTTGAGGAGTTCCTGAGAAAGATAAAGGTACAGGACTACTCCGTGGTCGAACAGCTAAGGAAAACACCGGCCCAGATCTCGCTGCTGTCATTACTGATCCATTCTGAGGAGCATCGTCGGGCCCTGATGAAGATATTGAACGAAGCTCATGTGCCCAACGAGATTTCTGTAAACCACCTGGAAACCATTGCCAACAAGATTTTCGAGGTGAACAGGGTAACATTCTCAGATGAAACCTGCCGATGGAAGGTACAGAGCATAATAAAGCTCTCTGCCTAACTGTCAAATGTGAAAACTCGGTAGTTACTCGGGTATTGGTGGATAACGGTTCAAGTGCCAATATCTGCCCATTATCCACTCTGAACCAGTTAAAGATCAACCACGGAAGAATCCGCAAGAATAGCATCTGCGTTCGAGGATTTGATGGAAATGGAACAACCACTATAGGGGATGTTGTACTTGAATTGACCATCGGTCCAGTCCTGTTCACCATGGAGTTCCAGGTGTTAGATGCCACAGTATCTTATAACCTTCTGTTAGGACGACCCTGGATTCATGCAGCCAAAGCAGTGCCCTCCACCCTACATCAGATGGTGAAGTTCGAATGGGAAAGACAAGAGGTCGTGCTACACGGCGAGGACACGACGTGCACCATGGGTGGCGCCATTGTACCTTTCATAGAGACCGATGATGACAAAGGTCCTTGGGTCTACCAGATTTTCGATACAGTGTCGGCAAACAAAATTTCTGAAGGAGAGATCATCCCGCACCCTGGGGTATCTGTCGCGACAGTCATGATGGTCTCGGAAATGCTGGGTAATGGGTTCGTGCCGAGAAAAGGCCTGGGAGTCGAGCTTCAGGGGATTGTCCAACCTGTCTCCTTGCCTAAAAATCTGGAAACTTTCGGATTGGGGTTCAAACCAACCGCAGCAGATGTAAAGCAAGCACGGAAAATGAAGAAGAGAGTCTGGTATCTTCCCAAACCCGTGCCACGTCTCTCAAGATCTTTTGTCAGAGCAAGCGCCAAAGGGCCACCGGTCCCAAAGATTCTAGGACCATTGATTGGTATGGATGGGGACCTAAATCAGAGTTTCGAGAGGCTATTCATTGATGTCGGTATGATAGAAGCTGGAGAAGGTTTCAGCAGAGCAGAGATACAGTTTGTGGGGCCTGAGGCCAAAACCAACAATTGGACGGTTACTCTTCTTCCTGTCCGAGGGGAGTCTTGGTAGTAGGCTTTGATTTATGTTTTGTTTGTTTTGTTTTGTTCGGATTATTCAAGGGTGTAATCCAAATTTTACTTTTGTTTTGTAAAAGTGTGAACCCTTTTATCCCGCAAGTTTAATAACGTTCTCTTCTTTTGTCCCATTTTAATTTTGTTTTGTCCTTTTTCTTTCTGAACAGTTCTCTTTTTACTGGTTCTAACAACACGGCATGCACATCGGATCTTCGACCTAGTCTAATAAATCAATCTGAATCCGACTTAATGACACAAGAGGTCGTTTGCGACGATGAATCTGAATATGACGAAGATAAAGCCTTCGAAGAGATAAACCGAGAACTGTGCCAATTTGAAGAAAAACCCAAACCTAACCTAAATGACACTGAGGCTGTGAATCTAGGGGACGCTGATAATGTCCGAGAAACCAAAATCAGCATCCATATTGAGCCAAATATCAGGGAAGAATTGATCAAAACCCTCATGGAATTCAAAGATGTTTTTTTATGGTCATATGATGATATGCCGGGATTAAGCACCAATTTAGTGGTTCACAAATTGCCCACTGACCCGGCATACCCTCCGGTCAAGCAAAAATTAAGGAAATTTAAAACAAAAATGAGTGTAAAGATCAAAGAAGAGGTGATTAAACAGTTGCAGGCGAAGGTCATTCGGGTCACTCGATATCCCGAGTGGTTGGCCAATGTGGTGCCAGTTCCAAAGAAGGATGGGAAAATCAGGGTGTGCGTCGACTACCGCAATCTCAACAAAGCAAGTCCCCAGGACAATTTTCCGTTGCCCAACATTCATATCCTGATCGATAATTGCGCTGGGCGTGAGATCAGATCCTTTGTGGATTGCTATGCGGGATATCATCAGATCCTAATGGACGAGGAAGATGCGGAGAAGACAGCATTTATCATGCCATGGGGAACTTAATGCTATCGGGTAATGTCGTTCGGGCTGAAGAATGTCGGGGCAACGTACATGCGAGCAATGACTGCTGTGTTTCACGACATGATACACAAAGAAATTGAGGTGTACGTAGATGATGTGATCATAAAGTCTTGGCGTCAGGAAGACCATGTAGCAGACCTAAGGAGATTCTTCCAAAGACTCCGAAGGTATGATATCAAGCTTAACCCGGCCAAATGCGCATTCGGGGTTCCGTCAGGAAAGCTGTTAGGATTCATCGTCAGTCGACGGGGGATTGAGTTAGACCCATCCAAAATCGAATCCATCCGAGATTTGCCACCGCCAAAGAACAAAACAGAGGTAATGAGTTTGCTGGGTAGACTCAATTACATCAGCAGGTTCATCGCTCAACTCACAGCAACTTGTGAGCCCATATTTCGGCTGCTGAGAAAGGATGCTGCGGTAGGTTGGACGGCAGAGTGTCAGGAGGCTTTCGACCAAATCAAAGGGTATCTGTCTAATCCACCCGTATTGGTCCCGCCTAAGCCCGGGAAGCCCCTAATTCTTTATCTGACGGTCCTGGAAAATTCTTTTGGTTGTGTACTGGGGCAACATGATGACACAGGAAGGAAGGAGCAGGCCATCTACTATCTTAGCAAGAAATTCACAGTATATGAAGTCAAGTACACTCAACTCGAGAAAACATGTTGCGCCCTAACTTGGGTAGCTCAGAAGTTGAAACACTACCTGTCCTCGTATACTACTTATCTCATATCCCGTTTGGACCCATTGAAGTATATCTTTCAGAAACCTATGCCCACAGGGAGGTTGGCAAAATGGCAAATTCTGCTCACAGAGTTCGATATCGTCTATGTGACGAGGACAGCCATGAAAGCCCAGGCGCTGGCCGACCATTTGGCAGAGAATCCAGTTGATGAAAAATACGAGCCTTTAAGAACGTATTTTCCCGACGAAGAGGTAATGCATACAAATGAGCTGGAGTTACCCGAGGAACCAGGTTGGAAGCTTTTCTTCGATGGAGCTGCAAACGCGAAAGGGGTTGGAATAGGAGCAGTACTCATTTCTGAAACAGGATGCCATTACCCTGTTACGGCTCAACTACGCTTTTATTGCACCAACAATATGGCCGAGTATGAAGCTTGCATTTTGGGTCTGCGATTGGCTGCGCACATGGATGTCCAAGACGTCTTGGTCTTGGGAGACTCGGACCTCTTGGTACATCATATTCAGGGTGAATGTGAAACACGGGATCTAAAATTCATACTATATCGACAATGCTTGCACGATCTGAGCAAACGATTTCGATCAGTAAAGTTCAAACATATCCCGAGAGTTCATAACGAGGTTGCGAATGCATTGGCCACCTTAGCATCAATGTTGCACCACCCTGACAAAATGTATGTTGACCCTCTGCACATCCAGGTCCGTGATCAGCACGCTTATTGCAACGCCGTAGAAGAGGAAGCAGATGGCGAATCCTGGTTTCATGATATCCAGGAATACCTCAGAACGGGGATATATCCGGAACGGGTCGCTGGAGACCAAAAAAGAGCCCTTCGGCATTTGTCGAATGGTTTCTTCCTTAGCGGAGGAGTTTTGTACAAAAGAATCCCAAATTTGGGATTGTTAAGATGTATAGATGCCGGTCAAGCCACGACGGTTATGGCAGAGGTACATGCTGGAGTTTGCGGGCCACATATGAGCGGATATGTATTGGCAAGGAAGATCCTTAGGGCAGGGTATTATTGGCTCACCATGGAACACGACTGTATCACTTTCGTGAGGAAATGCCATCAGTGCCAGATACATGGAGATCTGATTCATTCTCCGCCAACAGAGTTACATACGATGTCAGCACCCTGGCCGTTTGTTGCATGGGGCATGGATGTCATTGGACCTATCGAGCCAGCAGCATCCAACGGTCATAGGTTCATTCTAGTAACCATTGACTACTTCACCAAATGGGTTGAGGCTAAAACCTTCAAGTCGGTAACTAAAAAGGCGGTGGTGGATTTTGTGCACTCCCATATCATCTGCAGATTTGGGATCCCAAAAGTAATCATCACGGATAACGGTGCGAATCTTAACAGCAGCCTGATGAGAGAGGTATGCCAACAATTCAAGATTACACACCGCAATTCCACCCCATATCGTCCCAAGGCGAATGGAGCGGTCGAGGCAGCCAATAAGAACATCAAGAAAATACTGCGAAAGATGGTGGAAGGGTCCATACAATGGCACGAGAGATTACCCTTTGCTCTGTTGGGTTATCGCACTACCGTCCAGACTTCCATAGGTGCAACTCCTTATTTGTTAGTGTACGGAACTGAGGCCGTAATACCAGCGGAGGTCGAGATTACATCCCTCCGGATTGTCGCTGAAGCCGAAATTGATGATACCGAATGGGTCAAAGCTCGACTAGAACAATTGAGCTTGATAGACGAGAAAAGATTGGCAGCAATATGCTATGGTCAGCTGTATCAGAAGAGAATGGCGAGAACATATAATAAGAAGGTACGCCCCAGGAAGTTTGAAGTATAGCAGCAGGTATTGAAGAAGATCTTCCCACATCAGGTCGAGGCAAAAGGCAAGTTCGCCCCAAATTGGCAAGGGCCTTATATCGTGACCAGAGTATTGTCCAATGGAGCTCTGTGTTTGACGGATATCGAGGGAAGATGTGTTGGCATGGATATCAATTCGGATGCAGTCAAGAGATATTATGCGTAATTTCTTTGATTATGGCAATTATTGGTTCGTTTGTTTGTACTTGGTACTTATTGGATAATGAAATGACGGAGGCAATTCTTTCTTCTATCCAAACACTTTTTACCCTTGTTTCCCCTTTTGAGCCTTAAGTTATTCTTTCATACCCCTCTTTTGGAATCACTAACGGAAAAGATATGAAAAGAGAAAGAAGAAGAAAAGAAAATTTTTAAGAAAAATGAAAAGAAAAAAAGAAGAAGAAGATAAAAATCACAAACTGTGAGAACTACGTTTGACCTGATTCCTCAAAAAGGATACGTAGGTGCCTCACGGCTCGGTCATAGTGCGCATAATATCCATAAGTGTGCATAATAGGCATAGTGTGCATAACGCATATAGCTCAACATAGTGTAAAAATAAAAAACCCCAAGCAAGAAAACTGGGGCAGAAGTTATGTTTTAAGGTTCCAACAAAGGTTTGATTCCAAAAGTTGTAGCGTATCACCCATCAAGTTATTTTATTTTGATAGCCTTTCTTTTTAGCCCCACACCGAAACCGACGTCGACGTCCAAAAGACCTCTCGATCAATATTCAAGAGGTGCCAAGTCAGACAAATAAAGCCGAAAGTAATACACTGATCCCCGGCAAAGAAGAGGAGCAATAAAACGGGAAATGAATTGATATTCCGAAGGAATCTCCAGAAGAGAGGGTCATATCGACAGCACTCCAATCCTCCATTGAAAATAAAATGGGAGAGTCTTGGCGGTGAAAACCTTCGCAGGCACCGCAAGGCGACGAAAGATGAGGGATATAAAACGAGAGAGTCTTATCGGTGAAAACCTTCGCAGGCACCACAAGTCGGCGAAAGATGAGGGATATAAAACGAGAGAGTCTTATTGGTGAAAACCTTCACAGGCACCATAAGGCGCCGGAAGCTGAGAGAAAAGAGAGAGTCTCATTAGTGAAAACCCCTCGAAGGGCACTATGAGGCGACAAGACAGATCAACAAAAGGATCCACGTTCACAAAGAAATGGACGCCCATTTATCCCCAGCAAGTAAGGTCATCTGGCAAGTTGATTGATACAAATAGACTGGGTCGGGAATCTATGGTGCATGTCATGATCACAAGGACCAGTCATGTTATCCAGATAAGTTTTTCTCTTTTCCTTTTTCCACTAAGTATTGGTTCAGAAAGATTCTCCTCTTTTTCTATCTTTTTCATTTTTCTTTCTAGGAATTCGTTTTGGAAAAGATTTTTCAAAGTTTACTACCAGAGGCCGAAGGGGTACGAAAGCAAAATACGAAAAGGGTAGAGTGCCGAGGCAATAAGACAAAAGGCATCGACTGTGAAACCAAAGGACGAATTGTGTAGAAAGAAAGGTGACGTAAAGAGAGCGGAAAATGACGGGTGAAGGATTTGTGGACCAAGTTCCGAAGAGGTTTCCCCGCAGAATGTTGATAAATCCCGGACCCGAATCCGAAGTGGTCAGACGCCACAAGAAAGGGAAATCAGTCCGGTGCAAGATATCCCCGGCATGTCCTGATTAAAAGCAGACTCCCACAGCATGTCCTGAAAAGAGAAAGCAGAAAGGGGATAAAGGGAAAACCACCCCCAGCAAGCAGCGCCGTCCACCAATCAGTTGTTGGAGCATAGAGCAAGGAAAAGAAAAGGGAAAAATCATCTCCCATCGGAAAGGTCACGTTGCCCCACCATGATTAAAACTAACTAAATCCTTTTGTCTGCTGCAGGAAAATAAAGGTTGATGATGGCAGACGGACGCGATACCAGAAAGGCCACCAAAACCGGGGCAGAAAATTTTCTGCTGTGGCCAAATATTTTCGGAGGAACGAGAAAACAAAATCAAATGTGTCTTAGTTTAAATAGGCGCCCACGTGTATAACAAGAGGAAAAATTTTCAGTCTTAGTTTAAATAGGCGCCCACCTGTATAACGAGAGGAATAATTTTCATGTCTTAGTTTAAATAGGCGCCCACCTGTATAACGAGAGGAGTAATTTTCAGTCTTAGTTTAAATAGGCGCCCACCTGTATAACGAGAGGAATAATTTTCAGTCTTAGTTTAAATAGGCGCCCACCTGTATAACGAGAGGAATAATTTTCATGTCTTAGTTTAAATAGGCGCTCACCTGTATAACAAGAGGAATAATTTTCATGTCTTAGTTTAAATAGGCGCCCACCTGTATAACGAGAGGAATAATTTTCATGTCTTAGTTTAAATAGGCGCCCACCTGTATAACGAGAGGAATAATTTTCTTGTCTTAGTTTAAATAGGCGCCCATCTGTATAACGAGAGGAATAATTTTCAGTCTTAGTTTAAATAGGCGCCCACCTGTATAACAAGAGGAATAATTTTCATATCTTAGTTTAAATAGGCGCCCACCTGTATAACGAGAGGAATAAATTTCATGTCTTAGTTTAAATAGGCGCCCACCTGTATAACGAGAGAAATAATTTTCGTGTCTTAGTTTAAATAGGCGCCCACCTGTATAACGAGAGGAATAATTTTCATGTCTTAGTTTAAATAGGCGCCCACCTGTATAACGAGAGGAATAATTTTCATGTCTTAGTTTAAATAGGCGCCCACCTGCATAACGAGAGGAATAATTTTCATGTCTTAGTTTAAAGAGGCGCCCACCTGTATAACGAGAGGAATACTTTGCATGTTTTAGTTTAAATATTTCAGATTTTGAGAGCAGTAACCCCACCGGAAGGCCGAAGACTACAGCAGGAATATCCAGCAGGAAATAACAAAAATCCCCCACACCGGGAAGCAGAAGGTTGCAAACTCAGGCGCACGAGTCAAAAGGATGCGTTTTGAAAGAAGCGGATTGTAAACATTAGACCATGCCCAGCACAACAAATCTGATAAAGAAAGCTGTACCACCGAAGGAATCATTGAAAAGCTTAATGAAGAAGGCCATATCCCCAGCGGACCAAGAAAAATGATGAAAACTGGTACTCGGAAGAGAAAAAGGCCAGTACCATCCCTCAAGTTCACAAAATAAAAGCATCGGAGGAAAACGCAAGCCGACAAGAAAGCAAGGCGACAAGAACAAGTTGAAGATAGAGGAGATCTTATGATCCACAGTCTAGCCTAGCTTTTTGTTTTTCCTTTTAGAACAATGTAACAAGGAGATCGGTAAGCGGTAACATCCTACAGTAGCATGTAGGCAGCGCACAGCAGCAGCTAACACTACAGTCACGCGGTAGTCCCAGCTACCAAAATTTCCCGAACTACATTGACCTGATTCCTGTTCAGCCCAGGATATGTAGGAAACCTCTGAAGCAAAGGTTCGGTCAAATATTTTTCAAAAAATGCTTCACACGGAGTACTTGGACGAGCAAAAATCGCCCGTTTTATCTTTGCGTGAAAACCCTTCGTGTCTTCGGGCAAAGAGGGGCAGCTGTAAGCACGTGATTTTTGATTCGCGGACAATCACTCCAAAAAGAAATAAAAATAATGGCAAATGGCCTCGCTATACAATTTTTTGATTTTGCTTGACACGTGTTGGCAGTCATTTGTTAGTTCTGTCCATTTTTCGTTAATCTTGCCAAAAAAAATACAAAATATGTATGTCATGTGTAATTAAACCGTAATTCGATCATTAAAAGAAAATCCAAAAATATATATGCATCTTTTATTCTGGGTTGTGATTTAACCTACTTAAATATTTTCATATGTGTATGATAATTGGGTTAAGTGATTAAATTAATGATGGTTTTTAATTTCATTTTTTTAAAAAAATAGAAAACAAAAAGAAAGGAGTAATGAAATTGGTTTGGGCCAAAAATGAATTAAAATCAGCCCCAAAACCAGGACACAGGTCCAGTCCAAACATAAGTTGCCCGGGTACGTCCCAAACGACACCGTATCAGCGTCCCGGTGCTGAGCCGTTGATTTGATTCGAATGAACGGTCCCGATCATGCCACCCATTTAACCCCAAACGATGTCGTCTTAGGCAATTGATCTGAGCCGTCCAACCCCTTGATCCAACGGATCCTGGCCTTCCCCTAGGCCCGTCAAATTTAACCCGATCTAATCCCCTACCCGGTCTCAACCCACTATCAGCCCCTGAACGACGTCGTCTCTCTTCAAAGAGTAGATCCTGGCCCTTGATCTCGCATGATCCGACGGCCAGGATCTAAACTTCAAAATCATATATAAATCCCCAACTTGGTTACCCCGCCCTCTATCCAAAAAACCCCCCCCCCGGCTTCATCGTCTCCCTGACCAACCCTAACACCCAAACCTAGCCGCCACCCCGCCCCTTCACTTGAAAGCCGGCGGCAACGATGTCGTTGGCCGTGAGTCTAACACCCCTGAACCACCATGACCCCCCCTCTCCAAATCCACACTCAGGTTACCTCGAATCTTCCCCGAACGTCTCGAATCTTCATTCGAAGATCCGAGACCAAACCTAGATCTACACCAAACCACCCCATATTCACCCTGGTCACTCCCCTAACGTCCCTCAGGCCTTAACTAGATTTGGTTCTGGTCAAATACAAGCATAACTTGTCAAATCCCAAATCTGAGTTCAAGAACCCTAAAAAACCAAACCTGTTTTCGTTTGAGGTAAGTTTCCGATGTAATCGCCCTTTCTTGTGTTTTGTTTAGGTGTTATGCATATGTTTATGGTTTTGTTTAGTTTGTTTTGATTATTCTCTGTCCGTCTTCAAAGACCCTTTTGTTTGGTCGATTTCTTTTCTTGAATGTTAGTTGAGTGTTATAAGATGTTTAGTCGCTTTGATTGATATTGTCGGTTAGTTAAGTCTCATAAAATGCATAATTGAATGTCCCGAGTTTTGAAATAAATTGTTACCCTGTTTAGTCTATGTTGTTAGTCGTTTAATTGTTATGTATGATAGTTCGTATAGTCGACCTGAGTAACGTCGTCAAATAATTAAGTTTGTAAAGTTCCATTGTTGTCTGAAAAAAAGGCTTGAAACACTCAGCTTGTTTCTGTTTTATGTTTAGTTGATTAGCGACTAATTAGTATACGTTATAACTCGCGAAGTCGACTCTTCACATGTTTGACGTTAGTTTCACAGTATTAAATAACAAACGACCTAACTGGGTGATTTAGGGTAGTTTCACATCCAGTTACTGGCTGATTTTTTGTGAAGGTTTATTTTGGACTGATTATAGTTTGGTTTGTTAGCTGTGTGAGGGGGGATTCGAACTGGAAAATCTGACTAAGTGTTCAGGATTGAAAGAAGCTGTCAAGTGTCTATTAAAATACTATTAATGGGGAACAAAACACAAGAGCATGGGAATTAAATGAATACTTAACTAAGCCCATAACCCTTGATTAGAGTAATGAGACAGAGCATGGGGGTTGATTAAGGATTCCAAGAAAAGGCCTTTAGGCATAGGAAACTAAGGGGTATGGGCAGACTGTAATTGGCAGAATCCAGGCAGCTTAGCTGCACTGGGTTATTCGCTTATAAATAAGTTGTTTCAGAACTTAAAAGGGGGGATTTTTTTTAGTCTTGAGAGAAAACAAGAAACATAAAGTCTCAGAATATTGTAACCAAACACTGTCTGAAAATTACATAAGAGTTCAAGTTGGTCAAGCTGTCTTGGCCAATTGCTGTTGTTTGCCTGTTGAGCTGCTTGTGATTGTTGAACTGTTGGTGTTGTTACATTGAATACTCTGTTGTTTCTGCTGGTTCACTACTCTGTTTTTGGGAGTGTTTGTTTGGTGCTCGACCACCTGTTGGTTTTCCTTGTTGTGGAAACTGTTGTTGGCTGTCTGTGGACTGTTGGTGACACTTGTGGCTGGTTGTTTGTTGCTGTGTTGTTGCTGTCTTTTACTGCTGTGACTGCTGCTTGGTTGCTTGCTGCTGACATCCTTCCTTTTCTTTTATTTGGTTATCTGAATCCAGGTACACATACTAAGTCGATGTAATTCCATGTTTGAAGTTGACATTTGAAGCATGAATACACACATGAAGAAGTTGAAGTTATAAATTGAATTTAGTTTTTCTGCCGATTGTATTTAAACCATTTTGTGTATCAATAAGATGTGATCTCCTTCCATGGAACTGTATAATTAGCTTATGAACTCCCTAGGTAAGTCCTTAGAGGGATATGAGGCTAGAAATCATCCTGCTTATTTCATGACGTTTGTAAAGATGCATGTTAGACTTCAATCAAGTAAATAGACTTCCAATTGTCGTAATAGTCTAATCTCAATATATCAAATGGTTCGAATCAGGACTAAAGCTTGATCTTAAAACCCTTTCATGATAACAGATTAGCCTATTTTAAACTTACAATAGACTGTCAAAGGAAATAGTATCATTTTATCTTCCAGTTTGCAAACTCACAAATTGGCATAAGAACAAGCAGTTAGGCTAATATCGGAATAAGGACAGCCAAGTCCGGTGTAATACCATATGCGTTGGACCCAAGCCCACACGTGCTTTTGTATTTGGAAACTCATAAATTTTATCTCTTGTTTTGGGTTCGACTACAAATACTTTAAGTTTGAAATGGGGCTAGGATCTTTTGCTCTCCATCATTTTAGAGACGAACAAAGTAGAAAATTATAGTCATGCTAAGATTATCCTTTTAATTAAATGAGATGAGCCTCACTGGATAGATACATAAACGGCGGGGCCCTCGTTAAATGTATGTATTAAATGCTTAGAATTCGGGACAGGCCGTTTAGCAAATTTCACGGCCCTACCCAAAATAATGATACGGTAGTCGCTTTAGGCGCGTATTTAATAATGTTATCTCCCTAAACTCGGGTGCACATTTATGTGACCCAAATCCAAATCTCAACGAAATCGAAAAGTGTCTCTAATCACGGGTATATTGATTGTGGCGTGGTTTGAGATGCATTTCCATGACGTTGCAAATTCCTTTTAAAAATAATGAATGAAACGAGCCTCGACAAACAAAATGCACAAGCTGCGGGGCCCTCTGAATGTATATATTAAAATACTTAGAATTCGGGACAGGCCGTTTAGCGAATTTTGCGGTCTTCCCCAAAATAACACTACGTTAGTTGCTTTAGGCGCGTCTTAATAATTTATTTTTCTTAATTCGGGTGCACATTTATGTGACCCAGATCCAAATCTCAACCGAGTCGAGATATGTCAATAACCACGGGTGCATTGATGTAACGTGGTTCGAGATATATTTTCACGACGTTGCAATTCTCGTAAAAAAAAATAATAAAAGCGGCCAAGAGTTAAAATTAGCACATAAGTTCATATTTGTATAAAATCAGATAATCACCGAATATAATAGTTGAGCGACCGTGCTAGAACCACGGAACTCGGGAATGCCTAACACCTTCTCCCGGGTTAACAGAATTCCTTATCCGGATTTCTAGTAAGCAGACTATAATATGGAGTCATCCTTTTCCTCGATTCGGGATTAAAATTGGTGACTTGGGACACCCGAAAATCTCCCAAGTGGCGACTCTGAAATAAATAAATAAATCCTATTTCGATTGTCCTTTAATTGGAAAAACTCCCTTGTACCCTCTCGGGTGCGTAAAAAGGAGGTGTGACAACATTTACAATGCTAATCTATATATACTACACACTGTTAAGCTAATTAACTTAGCCTATTGTCCAATCACTCACTAACTAACATAACTAACTAGTGCTAACATACACAGCTGTTATCCTATACCTTGCTCACCCACTACGTTGTTAGATTCACAGTTGTAACCAGTTGTTAGCTCTTTCATCTCAACACCCCCCTTCAAGCTAGGTGTTGTGAAGATGTTCAAAACACCTAGCTTGGATAATAGATGATAGTGTTGCATGCTGCCAAGTCCTTTGGTCAATATATCTGCTTCTTGATCTTCTGTTGGAACATAAACAGGATGGATTACTCCTTCCTGCACTTTCTCCCTTATAAAGTGACAATCTATCTCTATGTGCTTAGTGCGCTCGTGAAATACTGGATTGTTGGCTATTTGCATTGCTGCCTTGCTATCCGTAAATAGTTGAATAGGAGTAACACTGCAACTCCCAATTCTTCGAACACTCCTAGCAACCAAATCAGTTCTGAAACTGCCAATGCCATGCTTCTATACTCTGACTCTGCTGAGCTTCTTGCATATGTATTCTGTTTCTTTGACTTTCAGAATATCAAAGAATCACCAAATTTCACCAAATACCCTGTGACAAACTTCCTTGAGTTTGGACAACTGGCCTAGTCTGCATCACTATATGCCTTCAAGGACATGTCTCCTTTTGCACTCATTAGAATGTCCAACCCTGGCTCATTCTTAATCTACCTCACTAATCTGTGTGTTGCTTCTAGATGAGATCTTTTAGGTGCCTGCATGAACTGACTCAAAGTCTGCATTGTATATGCAATATCAGGCCTTGTCAATGTTAGGTAAAGGAGCTTTCCTACGAGCCTTTGGTACCCCTTCATATCTGTAAGTTGTGGATCATCACTTAGATCACAATGTGCATCATATTCCACTGTTGTTAATTTCCTGTTATGTTCCATTGGTGTCATAGCTGGCTTAGAACTTGTTAGTCCTAGTTCTGCTATGAGCTCAACTGTATAATTCCTCTAGCACAGTAATATCCCCTTTTGAGACCTGCTTACTTTTATTCCCAAAAAGTACTTCAATGACCCTAAGTCTTTGATCTTAAAAGCTTTATGCAATATATTTTTTGCTTCTAGTATTAAAGTCTCATCATCTCCTGTGATCAAAAGATCATCAACATAAACAAGAATGATAACAAGTCTATTGTTTCTTCTTAGAGTGAAAAGAGAATGATCATGTCTGCTTTGAGAAAACCCTTCCTGTGAAAGAGCTTCTGTAAGCTTCAAGTTCCACTATCTTGATGCTTGTTTAAGCCCATAGAGGGATTTGAGTAGTCTACAACCCTTGTCCCCCCCTCCCGACTACCAAAACCAGGTGGAAGTTGCATATAGACTTCTTCTTCTAAGTCACCTTGAAGAAATGCATCATAGACATCCATTTGGTAAAGATTCCACTAATGAATGGCAGCTAGTGCAATGACTACCCTCACTAGAACCATTTTGACCACTGGGAAAAATGTCTCCTGGTAATCTAATCCTTCCTGTTGACTATAGCCTTTGGCAACTAGCCTAGCTTTAAACCTTTCAACCTTATCATTTGACTTGTATTTTATCTTGTACACCTATCTATACCCAATGGAAACCTTCCCTCTAGGTAAGTCAACTACCTCCCAAGTATTGTTCAGAACAAGTGCATCAACCTCTGCCTTAATAGCCTCCACCCATCTAGGATCCTTTATAGCCTCCATATAGGATAAAGGTTCTTCCTCTGATATGGCAGCTAGAAATGACTTGTACCCTTGTGAAAGAGAACTGTCATTCAGGTAGTTGCTCAAGGGATATGCATAATTTGAGGAAGAGCTTCTTGTGCCTGGGCAAATGTAATCTTTCAACCATGTTGGGGGTTTGGAATCTCTTGTAGACCTTCTGGGCTGCAGCTCACACTCTGCAGGGTGTTGTTGGACTTCAGGGGCCTGATCAGTATCTGTTACTACCTCATTCTCATTAGGTTGCTCAACTTGTGGCACATGGCTTTCAGGAAGTATTGCAGGTGTGTTGGATGCACATGTCAACTCCTCTGCATGCTGGCTCTCTATATGAGTAGGACTAATCTGATGGAATGACTGATCATCCTGCAATTCTAGAAACAAAAGAGAATCTGCAGTTCTCTTTATAGATTGAAAAGGGAAGATGTCTTCCTTGAAGGTCACATCTCTGTTCACAAAAAACTTCTTTCCCTTGAGATCATAGAGCTTATAACCCTTCTGTGATTCTGAGTATCCCATATGAACTGCAGTTGTTGCCCTTGGTGAAAATTTGTCAACCTTATCTGTGATTGTAGCATAACACAAGCAACCCATGGTTCTTACATGCAACAAACTTGACTTGACCTTATGGAAAACTTCATATGGAGATTTTCCCCTTAAGACTGAGGAAGGCACTCTATTGATGAGATAAACTGCTGTGAGTACACAGTCTCCCCAGAAATGCAATGGAATACTCCCCTGAAACCTCAAGGCCCTAGAAACTTCTAAGATATGCCTATGTCTCCCCTCCACCACTCCATTTTGTTGTGGAGTCTGAGGACAACTGCTTTGATGAACAACACCACAACCTGCCAAGAAATCTTTACACGTTGTGCTAAAAAATTTGGCACCATTATTTGTTCTCAAACATCTTAACATCCTTCCCAAATTTCATATGCACTAGTCTAAAAAATGGTTTCAATAGCACAATGGTGTCACTCTTCAATTTCATCAGAAATACCCAAATCATCTTTGAGTGATCATCTACAAGTGTTAGAAAATATCTATTCCCATTATATGTAGGAACTCTATATGGTCCCCAAATGTCTACATGTACTAAATGAAAAATCTCTGCAGCTCTACTATTACTAAGCACAAAAGGCTTTCATGTTGGACAAACAATACATCTTTCAAAACTACAACTTGAAATCTCCTTATTTTCCAAAAAATCTAGTTTCTTCATGACAACTGCAGGTATGTGTCCAAGCCTTCTATGCCATGTGAATATATCAGTCTTCATTTCTACAGAAAGACAACTCTTAATTCTCAGTGCTTCCTTATTCATGTCATTCTTCCTTGGGATCAAAAGATAAAGGTCACCTTTCTCCTTACCAATCCCCTTCACCCTTCTAGTGTACAGGTTCTGGAATACACAGAATGTTGGAAAGAAATTCACTGAGCATTGCAGCTCCCATGTTAATTTGAAAACTGATAACAAGTTATACTTAAACTCAGGCACACATAATACATCATGAATTGTATAAACTTCTGTGAGATTGTAACTACCTTGATATGTAATAGGGACAGACTTACCATTTGGAAGATGCACACTACCTCTCTTATGTTCAGGTAAATTAGTCACATTATGCCGCAAATTATGGTTTGAAGTCATGTGATTAGTTGCTCTAGTATCTATAATCCAAGGATCTTTGCAACTTTCAAACAAATGTGAAGCATCATTACCTGCCATATTAGCCATGTGATCATCTGATTTTTTCTTGTTTAACAACCTTATTATCTGCCCATATTGTTCTTCAGTGAAGATATTAGCCATTCCTTCAGTTAAAGATATTCATATGAAATGAAGAATCAATTATTTCCTCAACCGTTGTCCTTTGTATAAATGTAAAACTCAGATTGTGTGTCGTATTCTTTATATTCAAGTTGTTTGGTCCGACAACAAAGTAGTTCATGCGATATAAGTCGAGTTCCTGTATCTTGGTCTGGAAAAACTTAATTACATACCTCCCAATCGAGGCCTGGATACGATCACCCTAAAAAAAGATCCATTATTAGGATGTATCATATTTCTAATAAATTGCTTATGTGTAGAAACAAAAACATAAATATTTATACTGCACATAATTATTTCATATATGAATCGAGTGTTGAGAACTTGAATTACTGCACATAACCGTTTCATAATCGTTTTACTGAAACTTGAATTAATGTCGTTTTTGTTAAACACTCGATAAACACAATTGTGAATACAATGTTAATAGAAATAGAGTACTGGTACTACATATAATTTTTCACAATTACTTCTTTATATTGTGAAAAATTTATCTATAAAACCAGAAAATAAGAAAAACTTTAGAACGATGTAAAGTTGAATATGTTATCTTTGCATCTTGTAAAATTAACTCAATCGAATATGATTTTTCGGGATTGAAACGATCCGGCATTTCCCACATTCGAACGACTCTAACTATGAGATTCCATTGCATCGAGTTGCTTGAAATTTGACTGATTTCATGAAGTGTTGTAGTCATATTTGCAAACTTTTGTATTCTGAGCAGAGGAAAAAATGAGAGTAGAGAATAGAAAAGAAAATAGAACAGGGAGCAGGCGTTTGAGACATTATTAGTGTAGGAGACAGTTTCTAAGTTATGGAGTTAGATTTTGATGCCCAAATTTGGGAAGAGGATCGTGGAGTATTTTTTTCCCATTCTTTCTATTAAAACTATTAAAATTAAAATTATATGTAACGAATATTTTTAGTTGAATATTCAGGTATATAATAAATTTAATAAATAACTAATGAAGAAACGTGGGAGTCCAAAAATTTGAATTAGATGATCGTGATGAAGAAACATGAGAGTCCAAAAAATGTGGGAGTTATAAATAGATACACAAACGTGGGTCTCTAGGTGGAAATAACTGAAACATATTAATGTTTATCCAAGAAATAACTGAAACAAAAGTGGACTCCTAATGCTTTATCCAAGTTGCAAATTAACGTGGGACTCCTAATTCTTTATCCAAGCTGCAAATTAACGTGGGACTATTAAGAGAATTAACTGAAACATATTAATGCTTTAAAAGCTGCAAATTAATTTTTTTATTTTATAGATTTTTTGAATCTCCATGATTATGGGAGTGTTGTCTTAATTTTTGACACGTGTAGAGACCACGGTTTGAAACTTGGCACAATATAATGGATTTGAAACTTGAATTAATGTCGTTTTTGTTAAACACTCGATAAATACAATTGTGAATACATTGTTAATAGAAATAGAGTACTGGCACTACATATAATTTTTCACAATTACTTCTTTGTATTGTGAAAAATTTATCAATAAAACCAGAAAAGAAGAAAAACTTTAGAACTATGTAAAGTTGAATATGTTATCTTTGCATCTTGTAAATTTAACTCAATCGAATATGGTTTTTCGGGATTGAAATGATCCGGCATTTTCCACATTCGAACGACTCTAACTATGAGATTCCATTGCATCGAGTTGCTTGAAATTTGACTGATTTCATGAAGTGTTGTAGCCATATTTGCAAACTTTTGTATTCTGAGCAGAGGAAAAAATGAGAGTAGAGAATAGAAAATAAAATAGAACAGGGAGCAGGAGTTTGAGACATTATTAGTGTAGGAGACAGTTTCTAAGTTATGGAGTTATATTTTGATACCCAAATTTGTGAAGAGGATCGTGGAATATTTTTTTCCCATTCTTGCTATTAAAACTATTAAAATTAAAATTATCTGTAACGAATATTTTTAGTTGAATATTCAGGTATATAATAAATTTAATAAATAACTAATGAAGAAACGTGGGAGTCCAAAAATTTGAATTAGATGATCGTGATGAAGAAACATGGGAGTCCAAAAAATGTGGGAGTTATAAATAGATACACAAACATGGGTCTCTAGGTGAAAATAACTGAAACATATTGTTGCTTTATCCAAGAAATAACTGAAACAAACGTGGACTCCTAATGCTTTATCCAAGTTGCAAATTAACGTGGGACTCTTAATGCTTTATCCAAGCTGCAAATTAACGTGGGACTATTAAGAGAATTAACTGAAACACATTAATACTTTAAAAGCTGCAAATTAATTTTTTTATTTTATAGATTTTTTGAATCTCCATGATTATGGGAGCGTTGTCTTAATTTTTGACACGTGTCGAGACAGCGGTTTGAAACTTGGCACAATATAATGGATTTGAAACTTCAATTAATGTCGTTTTTGTTAAACACTCGATAAACACAATTGTCAATACATTGTTAATAGAAATAGAGTATTGGTACAACATATAATTTTTCACAATTACTTCTTTGTAATAAAAACAGAAAAGAAGAAAAACTTTAGAACTATGTAAAGTTGAATATGTTATCTTTGCATCTTGTAAAATTAACTCAATCGAATATGGTTTTTCAGGATTGAAATGATCCGGCATTTCCCACATTCGAACGACTCTAACTATGAGATTCCATTGCATCGAGTTGCTTGAAATTTTACTGATTTCATGAAGTGTTGTAGCCATATTTGCAAACTTTTGTATTCTGAGCAGAGGAAAAAATGAGAGTAGAGAATAGAAAAGAAAATAGTACAGGGAGCAGGCGTTTGAGACATTATTAGTGTAGGAGACAGTTTCTAAGTTATGGAGTTAGATTTTGATGCCCAAATTTGGGAAGAGGATTGTGGAGTATTTTTCCCCTTTCTTTCTATTAAGACTATTAAAATTAAAATTATCTGTAATGAATTTTTTTAATTGAATATTCAAGTATATAATAAATTTAATAAATAACTAATGAAGAAACGTGGGAGTCCAAAAATTTGAATTAGATGATCGTGATGAAGAAACATGAGAGTCCAAAAAATGTGGGAGTTATAAATAGATACACAAACGTGGGTCTCTAAGTGGAAATAACTGAAACATATTAATGTTTTATCCAAGAAATAACTGAAACAAACGTGGGACTCCTAATGCTTTATCCAAGTTGCAAATTAACGTGGGACTCTTAATGCTTTATCCAAGCTGCAATTTAACGTGGGACTATTAAGAGAATTAACTGAAACATATTAATGCTTTAAAAGCTGCAAATGAATTTTTTTATTTTATAGATTTTTTGAATCTCCATAATTATTGGAGTGTTGTCTTAATTTTTGATACGTGTCGAGACCACGGTTTGAAACTGGATTTGCCTCTCCTTTTCTATATTAATAGATTCACAAACGTGGGTCTCTAGTGGAAATAACTGAAACATATTAATGCTTTATCCAATAAATAACTGAAACAAACGTGGACTCCTAATGTTTTATCCAAGTTGCAAATTAACGTGGGACTCTTAATGCTTTATCCAAGCTGCAAATTAGTGTGGGGCTATTAAGAGAATTAACTGAAACATATTAATGCTTTAAAAGCTGCAAATTATTATTTTTTATTTTATAGACTTTTTGAATCTCCATGATTATGGAGTGTTGTCTTAATTTTTGACACGTGTCGAGACCACGGTTTGAAACTTGGCACAATATAGTGGATTTGAAACTTGAATTAATATCGTTTTTGTTAAACACTCGATAAACACAATTGTGAATACAACGTTAATAGAAATAGAGTACTGGTACTATATATAATTTTTCACAATTACTTCTTTGAATTGTGAAAAATTTATCTAAAACCAGAAAAGAAGAAAAACTTTAGAACTATGTAAAGTTGAATATGTTGTCTTTGCATCTCTTAAAATTAACTCAATCGAATATGGTTTTTCTGGATTGAAACGATCCGTCATTTCCCACATTCGAACGACTCTAACTATGAGATTCCATTGCATCGAGTTGCTTGAAATTTGACTGATTTCATGAAGTGTTGTAGCCATATTTGCAAACTTTTGTATTCTGAGCAGAGGAAAAAATGAGAGTAGAGAATAGAAAAGAAAATAGAATAGGGAGCAGGCGTTTGAGACATTATTAGTGTAAGAGACAGTTTCTAAGTTATGGAGTTAGATTTTGATGCCCAAATTTGGGAAGAGGATCGTGGAGTATTTTGTTCCCTTTCTTTCTATTAAAACTATTAAAATTAAAATTATTTGTAATGAATTTTTTTAATTGAATATTCAGGTATATAATAAATTTAATAAATAACTAATGAAGAAACGTGGGAGTCCAAAAATTTGAATTAGATGATTGTGATGAAGAAACATGGGAGTCCAAAAAATGTGGGAGTTATAAATAGATACACAAACGTGGGTCTCTAGGTGGAAATAACTGAAACATATTAATGTTTTATCCAAGAAATAACTGAAACAAACGTGGGACTCCTAATGCTTTATCCAAGTTGCAAATTAATGTGGGACTCTTAATGCTTTATCCAAGTTGCAAATTAACGTGGGACTATTAAGAGAATTAATTGAAACATACTAATGCTTTAAAAGCTCAAATTAATTTTTTTATTTTATAGATTTTTTGAATCTCCATAATCATTGGAGTGTTGTCTTAATTTTTGACACGTGTTGAGACCACGGTTTGAAACTTGGCACAATATAATGGATTTGCCTCTCCTTTTATATATTAATAGATTTTTCAAGTAATTTGAAATTAATAATTATAACATTTATTTTTTCAATAATTAAGGAAATTAAGCAATAGTATTATGTAGAAATTAAATTTAATATCTCTTTTCTCTATCCTTTAAAAATTTCTTTTGATTTTCAAAACATCGTTTTACTTAATGGAATATTTTATTGTAGATCTTCAAATTGTCTTGATTTATTTTTTTCACGTGTGTTAATGCAAGGATTGAAAATTTTCTTTAACTATTCATTTTGTATAAAGCATTCATTTAATATTCATATCATTCTTACATATTCAAATGTTTTGAAAATATCGAAGATGACATTTAATTATGATGGACTATTATATGTTTATTTCCCCTCAAAATAGAATACTCACCTAGAATATCCAATAATAATAGTGTATATAAATGAGTATTCTATTTAACTTCCCTAAGATTTTTAATTAAAAAAACCTTATCATTTTTCCCGTGAAATTAAAAATATCCTTGTGAATTAACATTTTCAGCTGGTTTTCAAATTTTAAGAAATCATACCACATACTATAACCTATATTAACATTTGAAATTGTTACTTATTATTTATAAAGTAATTGCCAGTGAAATATTTTCAGGAATAACTAGAGCTTTGTATATGAAAAAGTGCAATGCAAATAGAATAAATACCTTACAGAAAAAATTAATAGCTGAAGTAAAATTTCAATACTAAGTAGCTATAGTATAGAAATATACAAATAACAAAATGGATTACAACATATTTAAACTTTGAAGCTACAAAAATGAAATATTCCATAAAGCGAAATATGATTTTGAAAATCAAAAGAGAAAAGCTAAAGAAGGAAAAAGCGAGAGATTTGGATTTTAATTTCTAACAATACCATTGCGTAATTTTTTAATTATTGAAAATGTACATGTTATAATTCATATTTATTGAGGGCTACTTTTCAACATTAAAAAAACGTGCAATGATTCATCTCATTTTGGCCGTTAATTTGAAATTAAGGGGGTTTAATGTCCCGTTCAAAAGGTAAAGAGGTTGTTTTTTCCGGTCCAAACGCTTATGGGGTAAAATGAAAGGGTTTTTTTTCTTCACTTTTAGCCCATGTCAGAAATTATTTATATTTAGTAGCCGAAAAAAGTATATAAAATTTGTATATTATATATATATTTTCAGCTATTATTCTGAGAGTGGCTATGCAGTATCATTTTTCTAAAATAAAATTGGAATCTGAAAACAAATAGCGTAAAATGAATAGGGTATTTACTCTCTTTTTTCTTGCTCATTTGTCTTATTAATGTTTATAAAATAAGTGCAGTTTATATATAATCTTGAATTGATTAGTTTTTGAACTGAAATTGTTTATGTAAAAATAGTTTACTTTTTGTATGTGTTAAAAGAATTAATTTTGAAACTGGAAAACTTACATAATCTATATATTTTATTCTTGCTGTTAAAAGTAAAATTATTTACCTTTCCTTTTCCTTTATTTGTTCTTGTTGGGACCGGAATTCGATTCAACCTTATCCCACTTGATGCTTAATATTCTACACGTGTTTTGTTCATTTCGAAAAAGAAAAAACATAAAACAAATTACCAGAAAAAGAAAAAAGACTTGCTGAATAACATTTTCGTCACAAAGATAACGACAGATAAAACTTTAATTAGTTTGGCTGAATTCATAGTTCGACAGTGAAATATTATCCTTTCTCAACTCTTCCATTCGCTCAAAATTAAAATATCTGTTCCACTTTCAAAATAAATTAATACTCTCTCCATCTTATATTATCAATCGTGGTTACTAAAAATAATTGTCTCAATTATTTATCACTTTAGAAGTTCAAGACAAAATTGATTATTTTTTTCCTTTTTTACCTTTATTAATGATTATCCTTGAAGATTACAAACTTCTCAATTATGGATAACTTTGTTCAAATACCAACGAAAAAAATTAAATATTAAGACATGAATAAGAGTAAAATAGAATCATTTATGGAAAGAAAACATCACACATAAGAATTGATTGAAAAAAACTCCTCTCTTCTCATGCTCTCGGCACAAGATAGTTAACATGCGCCGGTGTGGATTGCCATGGCAGGATGGCGAGGACGAGGCCGCAGAAGGGGATGCGGTGGAAGGACAAAGAAAGTTTCCCTAGTTACCTTTGGAAGTTCTGTTGGAGCGCGTATGCAACCGTAATCTACAAACGAGGAAACTGTGCTAATTACATCAATTCATCTAAGTGAATTAAGAAACCCTAACGAGACTAGGTCATCTTCGAAACCAACTGCAGCTTCTAGGAAACATCACTTGAGCCCAGATCTGGCAATCGAGAAGCGGAATAAGGTCGAAAAAGAAGCAATTGGACACGATAACACAACGGGTGAGGAGGTGGTACAGGAACTCAATGGAACAATACTGAAACAAAATATTGCTCAGGTACCACAACAACCAGCACAACAATGGGTGAATCTGTTTGCTAAGAACAAAACAACGAAAAATGGTATGGCTCTTTCCTTCATCACACCTCAAATAGTTAATGGCAAAATAGTGATTCGGCTGGAAAAGGAGAAAGTGGAACGAGAGAGTGAAAAATGGAGGGGACCCCTAATTGCCTATGGAATTGGGGATTGCCTAGGGTATAATGCTATGCGGCGTTATATTGATCAGAAATGGAACAACATTGCAAGTCCTGATTTGTTCATGCATGATGAAAGATATTATATCATCAAATTCCAAACCACAGATGACATGCACGAAATCCTGTATTCTGTCCTGTATACTGTCAATAATCGACCGATCATTTTGAAGTCTTGGACTTCAGATTTTGATAAGGAATTCCCAATTGAAATACCTTTATAGGTGAAATTCCCAAAATTGCCACTGAATTGTTGGGGGGGGGGAATAACTCCTTGAGTAAGATTGTTAGTGCTATAGGTATTCATACGTACGTAGATGAATGCACAACTAAGCAGACGCGAGTTTTCTTTGCGCAAATGCTAGTAAAGGTCAATGTGACAAAACCTCTACCAGTTGAAATAGAAGTTATGGACCCAAATAGGAGAACTTTTCCGCAAGCAGTGACGTATGATTGGAAGTTATTATTGTGCAACAAGTGCCAAGTAATTGGTCATGTTTGTCCAACTGTACAGAGAAGAAACGAAGCACAACAAGTGGATCAGGCAAAAAAGCAAGATGGACCAAAGAAAACTATCCAGATATGGGTAACCAAAAATCAAGCAACTAGACAACAAAGAGACTCCAATAAAGATGCTGAGCAGAATGTAGAGCAAGAGGTGTCCCAACTCAAAGAAACAAATGACAAGCATACAAAGGGTAATGGACAACTACAGAAGAAAAATGCAGTGATACAGGAACAACAGTCCATCACCATGCCATCTTCAAGTGGGGTAGAAAATGTGGATATTACGCCTAACAAAGGAAAAGTAGTAAACAATGTACCAGAAATAAACTTACAGGGCTTTCCTATCTTATGTTCAGTGCCAACCAAGAATGAGTTTGAAGTGTTACATAGAGGCTATGGTGGATCACACTCAGCACCTCCTAACAAAGGAAGTGGGATCAACCTTACTCTATGAATTGGCTTTTTTGGAATGTAAGGGGTGCAAATAAGAGGTATAAACAAAAGGAACTGAGGAAGTATCTAAGGGCCAAAGACATTACACTAGCAGGCCTGATTGAAACTAAAGTAAAATAACATAAAACTCATATTGTTGCTAACATTGTGGCTCCAAATTGGGGACTTCAAAACAACTATCATAGTGCTAGTAATGGCAGCATTTGGATGCTTTGGGATAATAGCATATACGATGTTGATAAACTAATAGAGGAGGCACAACTACTACATTGCCAGATTACTATGAAAGCAGCTTGTATGCGATGTGTCCGAACTGTCATTTATGGTTATAACACATATGAACAAAGGAGAAAGTTATGGAATGCACCGAAGGAACTGACATAATGTATAAATGTCATGGTTGATCTGTGGTGATTTTAATGCAGTATTATACCCACAGGACAGACTTTTTGGGAATTCTGTCCAATATGCAGAAATAAGAAACTTTAGTGAATGTATGCATGACCTATTACTAAATGAAGTTAACTGGAAAGGTAAATGCTACACATGGACAAATAAACAGCAAAGCAATGACATAATATGTAGCAGGCTAGATAGAGCATTTGACAATCATGACTAGATGATGCAATAGGGACATGTAGTGATGAAGTATGATGTACCTCTAATCTCAGACCATGCCCCTATACTATTCTCTCTGGAAGCGAACCAAAACAAAGTCAAAGTGCCTTTCAGATTTTTCAATACCTGGGCTGAACATGACAACTTCCAGCCCATGGTTGAAAGAGTCTGGCAACAGAGATTCACTAACTGGAAGATGAGAAACATATGGATGAAACTGAAAGCCCTTAAATCATTACTCAGGCAACTGAATAATGAGGAGTTCAAATCCATTTCACAAAGAGTAAATAAAGCAAGGAATGACTTAGTGGCAATCCGAAAATAGCTAAATTGTCATTGGTCTGATAAACTAATGGAACAAGAAAGAGTTACTTTACACAATTGGGAGAAATGGTCTTCGATTGAAGAACGAAATCAAAGGTCAAACGGACTCAATTGGGAGACTTGAACACTAAATACTTCTTTGTTATGGTCAAGGAGAAAAATCAGAAAAATACATCAAAGAGATCACATCCTTAGATGGTGTGAAACTTACTGAACCAAAAGACATTCAGGAGGAGATTGTTAAGTTCTATAAGTTATTGATGGGGTCATCAGCCTAGAGGCTACCAGTAATTAACAAGCTCAACATGAAGAGAGGGCCAACTCTTTCTCAACAACAAAGACTTGATCTAATTGCAGTATAACTGAAAAGGAAATACAAGAAGGGCTAGACTCTATAGGTGAGGATAAGGCTCCAGAAATTTATGAATATAATGCCACATTTTTCAAAAAAAAAAAAAATACGGGCCATCGTCAGAGAGGAAGTGATAGGAGCAGTACAAGAATTTTTTACTACAAGAAAAATGTATTGAGCTATCAACTGAACAACTATAACTCTGCTTCCGAAGAGTGATAATCCTACAACAGTTAAAGAGTACAGGACAATAGCATGTTTCACAATCCTGTATAAATTGATCTCTAAGGTCATAACATCAAGAATCCAGAAGGTCATTGCATTCATTATCAGTGAAGCACAAGTAGGCTTTATACCTGGGAGAAAGATTGGGGATAATATCATCTTATCACATGAACTGGTGAAGGCTTATACAAGAAAACATGTATCTCCAAGATGCATGATTCAGATAGATTTACAAAAAACTTATGATTTAGTGGAGTGGATATACTTGGAGCAGATCATGGTGGAATTAGGATTTCCTACACAGTTCATCACATGGGTCCTAGAGTGTATGCAAACAGTCAATTATACTATATTGATTAATGGTGAACCATCAGAACCTTTCAACGCAACTAAAGGACTTAGACAAGGAGATCCCATGTTTCCTTTCCTCTTTTCCATTGCAATGGAATACTTGAGTAGGAGCCTGAGAGGAATGACAAATGTGACATAATTTCACTACCATCCGAGATGCTTAACGTTAGCAATCACACACTTGTGTTTTGCAGATGATCTTTTGCTTTTTTCCAGAGGTGACATCTCATCAGTGACTGCATTACACCATTGCTTCAAGCAATTTTTTAAAGCCTCATGTCTAAAAGCAAACTTAGGGAAAAGTTCAATATACTTTGGTGGAGTGAGCAGAGATGACAAAGAAAGAATTCAACATGAATTGGGGTTCTCTAATGGTGAACTACCATTTAAATACCTTAGAGTTTCATTGTGGATAGGGGTATTCAAAACCGAAAACCAAACGAAATCGAAGTTTAATAGCTTATTAGTATCGGGTTAACGAATTAACGGACGGGGAACATATTGAAATTTTTTTATTAACGGCTTATCGGTTTGGGGGTGGATTATTTATTTTTTCTTAATGGATAATCCGTTAACCTGTTAAGAATATTATATGTATATATATATATATATATATATATATATATATATATATATATATATATATATATATATTTGTTTTACCTGGCATTAAGTTCAATATTAACCAAATTGTGTTTTTGCTTTTTAATAGTTTGTTATCTTCTTAAACAGTACGAAATTTGTTCAAATGATACTGTTGATGTATTAAAGTTGTGCACTTCTCAATACCTTACCATCCATTTGAATATAGTATGAGAAGATAAAAGAAATATTTGATATCCAGTATTTGATTCTAGTAATATGGCCTCATGGTGTAATTTAGTTGATATATATGCATGAGAAATGTTGACTATATTGTTGTCTCGGGGATGTACTCCCCAACATTGTGTTGAGGTATGTTAAATTTCAATCAACTGAAACTAAACCTATAACCCTTCGATAACTGCCCGATAATAGCTAAATCGATACCAATCCGCCCGATATTTTATTGGGTGGCTAGCGGATTAACACATTAAAAAACCGATAACCGATAAGCCAAACCATTAATAGTAAATAACCGCTCAATCCGCCCGATAAGTAATCCTAATTGTGTGACGACCCGGCCAGTCGTCTCATGAGTTACCGCTCTGTTTCCCATATTTCTGCTTCTTTATACTTCGTTATACGTGTTTTTGTGGTATCAGGTTGGTCGGATCGAGACCGGAATGAGTTTGGTGAAGTTTGAGACACTTAGTCTTTTGTAAGAAGGCTTAAATTGGAAAAGTCAACCGGATGTTGACTTATGTGTTAAAAGGCTCGGAAGTGAGTTTCGATGGTTCGGTTAGCTTCGGGAGGTGATTTGTGACTTAGGAGCACGACCGGAATAGGTTTTGGAGTTGTAGAGAAGATTTAGGCTTAAATTGGCGAAATTGATATTTTGGCGATTTCCGGTTGATATGCGAGATTTTGATATAGGGGTCAGAATGGAATTCCGAGAGTTGCAGTAGTTTCGTTGTATCATTTGGAATGTGTATGCAAAATTTCAGGTCATTCGGACGAGATTTGATAGACTTTTTGATCGAAAGCATAATTTAAGAGTTCTTGGAGTTCTTAGGATTGAATCCTATGTTAAATTGGTGATTTGATGTTGTAGTGAGCATTCCGAAATGTTGAACAAGTTTGAACGATGTCACACCTCCTTTTTCCGTACTCGAGGGGGTACAAGAGAATTTTTTCCAATTAAAGGACAATCGAAACGGGATTGGTTTATTTATTTCAGAGTCGCCACTTGGGAGATTTAGGGTGTCCCAAGTCACCAATTTTAATCCCGAGTCGAGGAAAAGAATGACTCCATATTACAGTCTGCGCGCCAGAAATCCGGATAAGGAATTCTGTTAACCCGGGAGAAGGTGTAAGGCATTCCCGAGTTCCGTGGTTCTAGCACGGTCGCTCAACTGTCATATTCGGCTTATTTATCTGATTTTAATACAATTGTGAACTGTATGTGCCAATTTTAACTTTTTAACCGCTTTATTATTATTGTTTTTAAAAGAAATGTGAACATCGCTTAAAACACGTCTTTGGACTGCGTCACATGAAATGCACCCACAATCCGGAACACGTTTTATTTGATGTTTTGGGATTTGGATTCGGGTCGCATGAAATGCACACCCAGGCTTAAGAAAGTAAAATATTAAACACGCGCCTAAAAAGACTATCGCGTTATTATTTTGGGAAGACCGTGAAATTCGCTAAACGGTCCTTCCGAATTCTAATTAAACCATACATTTTGTGAGGGCCCCGCAATCTATACGTTTTATTTGGCGAGGCTCGTCTCATTTTTATTTTAAAGGATAAACCTACAATGACTATATTTTCTATTAAGTTCGTCTCTAAAATAAAAGAAAATCTCTTAATTATTTACATGCTGAAAAACGTAACTTATTAGTTATTAGTTTACGGCTAATGCGAATGGAAAATTGCGATCGAGTTTGTACAAAGAAAAACTGCTTTCATTTTATATTCTGTTATTCAATAATACTAGAACATGAGATTGACCATAATATCAAAACAGATTAATTATTCTCCGATTAATTTAAACTAACATTATTAGATGAAGAAAGTATACATATGCAACCTCATTATTCATTAATCATTCAACTACATCTTTATACGAAGAAAGAAAAATTATATTCAACCACAAATCTAAACAGGAGGAATTCAACAGGAACAAAGCCTGATTAATATTTCATTTTTGCTTCAAGCCGAGATTGTACAAATGTGTACCTGGAAACAGCAGTACAAGAACAAAAGAAGTAGGAGTCAGCAGCAATAATACTACAGCAACAGCAGGTTCAGCAACACCGCAAACCAGTAACAACCAGTAGAATAACCCAGTAACAGATTGAAAACTCAGCAATACCAAAGTGCAATTGTAGTCAAAGCAGAAGAGAGACGGATACAAGATGCAGTAGCTTACTGATTTTCAATAACACTCGAGAAAAGACAAACGGAATTTATTCAAGTAGAAGTTCAAGTTGTCTTTCTCTTTTACTCTCTAACACTCTTGAAATTTTCCAGAATGTATTACTCTCAAAAATATTCTCCCAATAATCTCTAAGTCTTCCTTAATGTTCAAGTCCTAGTCCCCTTTTAATGTTAAGAATGACTCTATATATAACAAGAAAAGTCTTCCATTCCCAACCCCAAAATTATTCCCCCAATGACATGCTTTGGCCCACTATTAAATGTCTTCTTTATTTTAAATATTGTTCCCCATGCCTACATTAAACAAGTACAAGATTCCCAACCCATTACAATATGTTCCCCATGCCTATATTAAAAAAGTACAAGATTCCTCCTCATTATGTTTTGTCTTGTCCCCCATTATATTAAACAAGTACATCAAAAACCCCACCCCATTATATTTGTCCCCCATGCTTAACATAAAGAATCAAAATAATGTTCAATTACCAAACTACCCTTCCGACCTTATTGCAATTTACAAATCTACCCCCGAATGCAATGCAATTTACCAAATTAACCCTCTGCTCTAAACAATCAATTAATCATAACTCAACCAAAATATAGTCAAGATGACCAATTTCTCAACAATCTTCAATAACAATTATATGAACACGATGAACAACACAACTCAAAATTAATGGAATGAATTAACCATATCGGGAACCAATCCTGGTTAATTTAGACCATGAATGTATGAGCAAGAACACAACAATACAAACAACAATATACATGATTCAAATTAAATCAAGCGAATCACAAACAAACATAAACTCACATTAAATCACTGAATTTACACATGAACTTCAAACAAAGATGAACATGAATTAAATCTATTTTTAGCAACAAACATGACGGATTCTAACGATTCAAACAACATTAATATTTTCTGAAAAATGCATAACACATGAAACAAATTGAAGAAATAATTAATTAAATTTCAATTTGAATCTAACAAACATCAAACCAACAAATATTCACTTAAACAACAATACAAACATGAAATAAACATGAAAAATAACTAATTAACTTCCATTTGAAATCTGAAAATTAATTCAACAAAAAACACATGAACATGAACAAAACCAAAAATCAAATATCTAACCATAGACATGAACAAAACAAACATTTGCCGATTTTAGATTCAAAAATATCAAAACAAAATACGGGCAAAAGTAAAACTCAAAAATCACTAACCGGATCGATGAAATATGTACGGACTGTTTCGACAAGCATCGAATGGAAATAAATCTGTCCGGACTCAAAAACAAACAACGACGAACTCGAACAGGGATTTGACGACATCGAACCTAATTAGTTGACGCCGGAACAGTAGTTGTGAGACAGAAGCAGCTGGAGGTGCGCTTGGCTTGCTTGTAGACGACAAAGTTCGGCGAGGCAGACGACGCCACTACGGCAGCCATGGATGGAGGTCGAGACTCAAGCCATGAACAACAACTACGAACAAACAACAACGACGCATCCATGGACGACGAGCTTGGAACAGATGCAGCTCGGCCATGGATTCAACAACGACGAGTTGCTGCGTCGTTTGGATGGGGAATATGAAGGCAGTAGCAGCTTGCGCGAGCTGCAGCTGAAAGCAGAAGAAGCGAGGTGGAGGAGGGCAGTGTTGACGAAGGGGTTTGGACGATGAAGCAGCAGCTCGGAGGAAGGAGGAGAAACAGCGGCGACGAGCCTCGACGAGCGTCGACTAGCCATGGCGGGTTGTGCGACGAGGAAGACGAAGAAGCAGCAGCCATGGATGGGCTGCTGCGTGTGTGCGTGTTTTGTTGTGTATGGGAAGGTAGCCATGGATGCTTGGTGTGTTTGGTATCTTGAAGGTTTGGAGAGGAAGAAGATGGAGGGGGCGGGTGAGTTTAGTTTAGGTTTTTTAGGGTTTTTGTTTTGTTTTGTTTTGTTTTTGTTTTGTGTTTTGACAAAATGAAGAGTGGGTCTTGGGTCAATGGGTTAATGGGGCGGAACGGGTCGACCCGTGTGAAGTGGACTGGGTCGTGGACAATTGTTTGGGCCTGGGGTTGAAAATTGAAGAAGTGGCCCAATCCGATTTTTATTTGTATTTTTGTTATCTTTTCTTCTTTTATTTTCTAAAACTAAATTATAAAAATACTTAAATTATTATTAAGAACTAAATTAAGTTATAAAATCGCAAATTAACTCCCAATAACAATTAAAGCACAATTAAGTAATAATTAAGCATAAAATTGTTCATTTGGACATTAAATGCTAAAAATGCATATTTTTGTAATTTTTTTAATTTTGATAAAACTAATTTAATTACTAACAATTATAGAATTAAATCCTACATGCAAATGCGACATATTTTTGTATTTTTTATTAATTTAGCAAATAAACAAACACAGACAAATACAAATAATAATCCAAAAATGTCACAAAAATACTCAAAATTGCACACCAAGGAAAATCATTTTATTTTGCATTTTTTGGGAGTATTTCTCATATAGGGCAAAAATCACGTGCTTACAAACGATGTCATGGGATGTGTTGGTACAATTGGTTTGAAGTTCCGGGTAGGTTCCGGGATGTTTTAGGTCGAAAATCATAGCTATAGCAGGTCCAGAAGGGTTGCAGGCCTCGGAATCCACCCGCGTGGTCCGCACAAAAAGAAGTGTGGCCGCGGTATGTGCTGCGCGAACCGCACAGAATGAAGTGCGGCTGCGGTAGGTGCTGTGCGAACCACACAAAATGCTGTGCGGCCGTGGTGGGGAACGTTTCACTGGTCCTACTTCGGAAGCTCATATCTTTTGATCTACAAAGAATTTTGAGATGATTCAAAAATGAAAGTTGTAGTCCTTCGTGTCTAGTTTCCAGAAAGGAAAGATATCACAATTTGGACATCTGTAGCGAAAGTTATGGCCAAAATACTAAATCCTATCACTGCAGAGGAAAGCCTGTACGACCGCGATCATTTTTGTACGGACCGCACTGGTTTTGTGCGGACCGCGGTCGATTTTGTGCGGTCCGCAGAGGTGAAATTCTTTGGGGTACTCTATAAATACGAGGTTTTGGGTTTAATTTAATATTTTGACCTAGAAAGCTCGGATTTTGGCAATTTTTCGAAGTTTTTTCAAGAAATTCATCGGGGTAAGTGATTCTAACTCAGATTTGGCTCGAATACATGAATATATCATTGAATTCATCATTTAATTCGTGATTTGGAATGGAATTTGGGAAGAAAATTTTGAAACCTTTCAAAAATATAAAATGATGATCTGAAAGACCAAATGGTATCGATATTGGATAATTTTGGTATGGTTAGACTCGTGAGGGTATGAGGATTCTGAAAATGTAAATTTTACCTGATTCCGAGACGTGGGTCCGAGGCTCAAGTTTTGGTAATTTCAGGAATCGTGCCCTTTGTTAATTGTTTTCGCTTGGGCTTTGTTCCCTTAGTATATTGTGATGTATTCGTTCTGATTTTGGATAGATTCGATGCACGTGGAGGCCAATTTGAGGGGTAAAGGCGTTGTGAGCTAGAGATTTTAGCCGGTTCGAGGTGAGTAATGATTGTAAATGATGCTCTAAGGGTTTGAAACCCTGGATTTGCACATCGTAGTGCTATATTGAGGTGTGACACACGTTTGATGACGAATGTGGGATCGTGCACTATTGGGGATTGTGACTTGGTCCGTCCCGATTGATGATTTTACCGCGTATTTGACTGAAACTTATTTGCTATCATCATGATTTGGGCTGATTGCCATATTTGGGGTTTGTGCCAACTATTTGAACCATTCCGGGATGTTTATTACTATTTCCTCACTGTTTTGACTTATTACTTGAACTCAGTCATGTTATTTTCCACTGTTTTACTACTCAGCCATTTTTACTTAGTTTTGAGATTTAAATGATATTTTAAATGATGTTTTGGGTTGAGAAATACTGTTTTACTATTGACCGAGGGGCTTGTGATGATATGTTTGGACTGAGTAAGGCCGAGGGCCTAGTTGTGAGGATACATTGATACTGATATGAGGTCAAGGGACTGAGATACATAAATATGCCACGAGGTGGCTTGATTGATATGAGACCGAGGGCCTAGATTTGATGCCACGAGATGGTTGATATTACGCTTGGGCAGTAAGGGGCCCCTCCCGGAGTCTGTACACCTCCAATGAGCGCGGGTACCCATTGTGATGTGAGATTGAGCCCGAGGGGCTGGCACTGTTATGAGATTTGAGCCTGAGGGGCTGATATTGTTCTATTTGAGCCCGAGGGGCTGGTGTTGTTCCATGTGATTGCCCGATGGGCTGGTACTGTTTTGAGATGTTGCCCGAGGGGCGGTTTTGTTGATATTATGTCCGAGAGGCAAACTTTTACTTATTATTTACCTTTAAATTACTTGTTTTACCTACTGAAAAAGGGAATTTACTTGATTCTTCACTTTTACTGGTTTTTAAGTGATTTTTTCACTGCTTCGGTATAGAATGCCTTGTGTTTTACGTGTTTTCTTACCTTCAATCATTATTTATATTTATTACTCACTGAGTTGGAGTACTCACTTTACTCCCTGCACCGTGTGTGCAGATTCAGGCGTAGCAGGTCTCGCTCCTGAGTGCTGATCCTTCCAATCCAGGCGGTGTTTTGGAGACTACGAGGTAGTTGTTGGCGTCCTCAGCCCCCGTGTCTCCCTTATCTTATTATTTATATGTTCTTCAAACAGTTGTGCCAGATATTGTATTTAGTAGACTTGTGTTCGGATCCTTAGTTGCTTATGACTTGTGACACCCCGGTCAGGGTGGCGTCGGGTTGGATTCCGCTTTTGTTATCTATGTTTTCGCTACTTATTATCATTAAATCATGTTTTAGACTGTTTTTATATTGTTTGACTGCTTTAACAAGTGAGTTGAGTTTAATTGGCTGGCCTTGTCTTCACGAGAGTTGTCATCACGACCGGGTTCAGGGTTAGGGTCGTGACAAGTTGGTATCAGAGCCTAGGTTACATAGGTCTCACGAGTCATGGGCAGATTTAGTAGAGTCTCGCGGATCGGTATGGAGACATCTGTATTTATCCTCGAGAGGCTGCAGAGACTTTAGGAAAAACTTCATATTCTTGAAATTCTTGTCGTGCGAACTTGTTGGTCTGAGTATTAAACTTCTGTCATTCTATTATCTCAAAGATGGTGAGGACGCGAGCTACCGGACGAGGTGAGCTACCACAAGTGCCACCAGCTGAGGCCACCAGAGGTCGCAGACGCGGTTGTGGCCATGGCAGAGGTAGAGCGGCGAGGGCAGCACCTGTTGATGCACCAGCTGCCCCAGCTTAGGATCAGGCTCCAGCAGCACCAGTTCAGGCACCAGCTATGCCCATCGTAATCCCGGGTCTACAAGAGGCCTTGGTACAGATCTTATCAGTTTGCACTGGACTAGCTCAGGCAGTTTCAGCCACCACAGTAGTAGTTACTTCATAGGCCGGGGGAGGCAATCATATCCCCGCTGCTCGCACACCTGAGCAGGTAGTGCAGGGACTTCAGGCGTCGGGGGCACCTCCAGCCCAGCCGGTTGCACCAGCTCAGGAGTTTGTTGTGCCAGCTATGCCGGATAATGAGCAGTGTCGTCTTGAGAGGTTTGGCAGACTTCAGCCTCCGACATTCAGCGGAGCAAAGGGCGAGGATGCCCAGGGTTTCATGGATAAGTGATAGCGGATGCTCCGTACAACAGTGATTCTTGAGTCTAGTGGTGTGACATTTTTCACCTTTTATTTCTCGGGGGCTGCCTTCACTTGGTGGGAGGCGTATGAGAGGCGTAGGCCTGTGGGAGAAGCATCCCTCACTTTGTAGGACTTCTCAGTTCTCTTCCTGGAGAAGTATGTGCCTCAGTCCTGCAGAGAGGAGCTGCATAGGCAGCTTGAGTGGTTGCGATAGGGGGATATGACTGTGTCACAGTATGAGTCGAGGTTTTCTGAGTTGGCTCGTCATGCCATCTGGATGGTTTCAACAAATCGTGAGAGGATCAGGAGATTTGTTGATGGCCTTACTTATCATTTCCTTATTCTTATGACCAGAGAGAGTGATGGGTGTTACGTTCGAGGAGGTGGTTGATATCACCCGTGAGATTGAGATGGTTCATCGTCATGAGCGAGAAGGGAGGGAGGCCAAGAGGCCTTGAGGATCGGGCAGTTATAGTGGTGCTCCTTCGAGGGGCCAGTTTCAGCATGCTAGAGGCCGTTCTTTCATACCTGTTCAGTCAGCCCGCCCAGGTCATCATGGGGAACTTTCAGGTCATAGTTATCATGGATCTCAGTAGGGCCAGTCATCACTCAGCTCCCTCCCAACTCAGAGTTCATCTCGTGCCCCATCGACTCAAGGTTCTTCTATGTCGAGCGCATCTTCTAGTCACTCCGGTGCGAGAGGTTCCCTTCAGTCCCCTTCTCCAGCACCTGGGAGTTGTTATGAGTATGGCAAGATAGGCTACATGTGGAGGCAGTGTCCTCGTCGTGTTGCTAGTTCGTCCCAGCAGAGGGGTCAGTCTTCGGCTTCAGTGCCAGTTTCTTCACCACCACCCGCTCAACCAACTAGGGGTGGATGTCAGTCAGCTAGGGGTCGCCCCAGAGGGGGAGGTCGATCGGGGGGTGGTCAGGCCCGTTTCTATGCACTCCCAGGTAGATCTGATACTATTGCTTCAGATGCTGTTATCACAGGTATTGTTTCAGTCTGCCACAGAGATGCCTTTGTGTTATTTGATCCTGGTTCCACCTTTTCTTATGTTTCATCATATTTTGCTCGTTATTTGGGTACGCCCCATGAGTTTCTTTCTTTGCCTGTTCATGTATCTACCCCGATGGACGATACTATTATTGTAGACCGTGTGTACCGGTCATGTGTGGTGACTATTGGGGGTCTGGAGACCCGAGTGGATCTATTACTATTAAGCATGGTGGATTTTGATGTCATTTTGGGCATGGATTGGTTATCTCCGTGTTGTGCTATTCTAGACTATCATGCTAAGACAGTCACATTGGCTATGCCGGGTGTGCTATAGATCGAGTGGTGAGGTGTGAGTGATTATGTTCCTAGTAGAGTGATCTCTTTCTTGAGAGCCCAGCATATGGTTGGGAAGGGTTGTCTTTCATACCTAGCGTTTGTGAGGGATATCGGAGCTGAGACTCCCAGTATTGATTCTGTTCTAGTTGTGAGGGATTTTCCCGATGTGTTTCCTGCAGACCTGTCGGGCATGCCATCAGACAGGGATATAGATTTTGGTATTGACTTGGTGCCAGGCACTCAGCCCATTTCTATTCCGCCGTATTGTATGGCACCAGCGGAGTTGAAGGAATTGAAGGAGCAACTTCAGGAGCTCCTAGATAAGGGGTTCATTCGGCCTAGTATGCGCCGGTTCTATTTGTAAAGAAGAAGGATGGCACAATGAGAATGTGCATTGATTATAGGCAATTGAACAAGGTAACAATTAAGAACAAGTATCCTTTGCTTCGCATTGATGATTTATTAGACCAACTTCAGGGAGCGAGGGTGTTCTCCAAGATTGATCTCTATTCAGGTTATCACCAATTGAAGATCAGGGACTCGGATATTCTTAAGACGGCTTTCAGGACCCAATATGGTCATTATAAGTTCTTGGTGATGTCTTTTGGGCTGCCCAATGCCCCAACAGTGTTCATGTATTTGATGAACAACGTGTTCCGGCCTTATCTCGATTCGTTTGTCATAGTCTTCATTGATGATATTCTGGTGTATTCACGTAGCTAGGAGGAGCACGCAGAGCATTTGAGAGTTGTATTGCAGAGATTGAGGGAGGAGAAGCTTTATGCAAAATTCTCCAAGTGTGAGTTTTGGCTTGGTTTAGTCGCTTTTTGGGTCACATGGTGTCTAGTGAGGGTATTCAGGTTGATCCGAAGAAGATAGAGGCAGTTCAGAGTAGGCCTAGACCGTCCTCAGCCATAGAGATTCGTAGCTTTCTTGGTTTGGCAGGCTATTATTGCCGGTTTGTTCAAGGACTCTCATCTATCGCATCGCTCTTGACCAAGTTGACTCAGAAGGGTACTCCAT
Source organism: Nicotiana sylvestris (assembly GCF_000393655.2). NCBI lineage: Eukaryota > Viridiplantae > Streptophyta > Magnoliopsida > Solanales > Solanaceae > Nicotiana > Nicotiana sylvestris. The sequence goes on from NC_091059.1 coordinate 188,386,619, forward strand.
TTGTATGGTCGGATGAGTGTGAGGAGAGCTTTCAGAAGCTCAAGACAGCCTTGGCCAAAGCTCCAATGTTGGTTTTACCATCAGCTTCAGGTTTATATATTGTGTATTGTGATGCTTCGAGAGTTGGGATTGGTTGTGTGTTGATGCAAGAGGGTAGAGTTATTTCTTATGCTTCTCGTTAGTTGAAGCCCCATGAGAAGAACTACCCCATTTATTATTTGGAGTTGGCTGCCATAGTTCATGCATTGAAGATTTGGAGGCATTACTTGTATGGCGTATCTTGTGAGGTGTTCATTGATCATCGCAGTCTTAAATATTTGTTCAAGCAAAAGGATCTTAATTTGAGGCAGTGGAGATGGTTGGAGTTGCTTAAAGATTATGATATCACTATATTGTACCATCCGGGAAAGTCCAATATGGTGGCCAATACTTTGAGCCGAAAGGTAGTGAGTATGGGGAGTTTGGCATATATTCCAGTTGGGGAGAGACCTCTTGCAGTTGATGTTCAGGCCTTGACCAATCGGTTTGTGAGATTAGACATTTCGGAGCCCAATCGGGTATTGGCTTATATGGTATCTCGGTCTTCCTTATATGATCGCATCAGAGAGCGCCAATATGATGATCCGCATTTGCTAGTCCTTAAGGACAGAGTTCAGCATGATGATGCCAGAGATGTGACCATCGGCGATGATGGGGTGTTGAGGATGTATGACCGGATTTGCGTGCCCAATGTGGATGGGCTTCGGGAGTTGATTATGGAGGAGACCCATAGCTCGCGGTATTCCATTCATCCGGGTGTCGTGAAGATGTATCAGGATTTGAGGCAACACTATTGGTGGAGAAGAATGAAGAAAGATATTATAGGATTTGTAGCTCGGTGTCTTAATTTCCAGTAGATGAAATATGAGAATCAAAGACTGGGTGGCTTGCTACAGTAGATGGATGTTCCTGAGTGGAAGTGGGAGAGAATCACTATGGACTTTGTTGTTGGAATTCCACGGACTTTGAGGAAGTTCGATGCTATTTGGGTGATTGTGGATCGGCTAACCAAGTCTGTGCACTTTGTTACTATGTGTACTACCTATTCTTCAGAGCGGTTGGCAGGGATATATATCTGAGAGATTGTTCGCTTGCATGGTGTCCCAGTTTCCATCATTTCAGATAGAGGTACTCAGTTTACTTCGCAATTTTGGAGGGCCATGCAGAGAGAGTTGGGTACTCAGGTAGAGTTGAGCACAACTTTTCATCCTCAGACGGACGGGAAGTCCGAGCGTATTATTCAGATATTGGAGGACATGTTGCGTGCTTGTGTCATTGATTTTGGAGGATCATGGGATGAGTTTCTACCGCTTGTAGAGTTTGCTTATAACAACAGCTATCAGTCGAGTATTCAGATGGCTCCATATGAGGCTTTGTATGGGAGGCGGTGCAGATCTCTAGTTGGTTAGTTCGAGCCCGGTGAAGTTAGGCTACTTGGGACTGATTTGGTACAGGATGCTTTGGTGAAGATGAAGGTGATTCAGGAGAGGCTTCGTGCAGCGCAGTCGAGGCAAAAGAGTTATGCTGATAGGAAGGTTCGAGATGTGTCCTACATGGTTAGCGAGAAGGTTCTGTTAAAGGTTTCACTCATGAAGGGTGTTATGAGATTCGAAAAGAAAGGGAAATTGAGTCCTCGGTTCATTGGGCTTTTTGAGGTGCTTCGGAGGATTGGGGAGGTGGCTTATGAGCTTGCTTTGCCACTCAGCTTGTTGAATGTGCATCCGGTATTTCATATTTCTATGCTCCAGAAGTGTATTGGGGATTCGTCACATGTTTTGGACTTCAGCACAGTTTAGTTGGATGATGATTTGACCTTTGATGTGGAGCCAGTAGCTATTTTGGGTCATCAGGTTCAGAAATTGAGGTCAAAGGATATAGCTTCAGTGAAAGTGCAGTGGAGAAGTCGGCCCGTGGAGGAGGCTACCTAGGAGACCGAGCGGGAGATGCGGAGCAGATATCCTCACCTATTCGAGGCTTCAGGTATGTTTCTTGACTCGCTCGAGGACGAACATTTATTTAAGTTGGGGAGGATGTGACGACCCGGTCAGTCGTCTCATGAGTTACCGCTCCGTTTCCCCTATTTCTGATCTTTATGCTTCGTTATCCATATTTTTGTGGTATCGGGTTGGTCGGATCGAGTCCGGAATGAGTTTGGTGAAGTTTGAGACACTTAGTCTCTTTTAAGAAGGCTTAAGTTGGAAAAGTCAACAGGATATTGACGTATGTGTTAGAATGCTCGGAAGTGAGTTCCGATGGTTCGGTTAGCTTCGGGAGGTGATTTATGACTTAGGAGCACGATCGGAATGGGTTTTAGAGTTGTAGAGAAGATTTAGGCTTAAATTGGCGAAATTGATATTTTGGCGATTTCCGGTTGATATGCGAGATTTTGATATAGGGGTCAGAATGGAATTCCGAGAGTTGCAGTAGTTTCGTTGTGTCATTTGGAATGTGTATGCAAAATTCAGGTCATTCGGACGAGATTTGATAGACTTTTTGATCGAAAGCATAATTTAAGAGTTCTTGGAGTTCTTAGGATTGAATCCTATGTTAAATTGGTGATTTGATGTTGTAGTGAGCATTCCGAAATGTTGAACAAGTTTGAACGATGTCATGAGATGTGTTGGTACAATTGGTTTGAAGTTCCGGGGGTTCCGAGATGTTTTAGGCCGAAAATCATAGCTGTAGCAGGTCCAGAAGGGTTGCAAGCCTCGGAATCCACCCGCCCGGTCCGCACAAAAAGAAGTGCGTCCACGGTATGTGCTGCGTGGACCACACAAAATGAAGTGCGGCCGCGGTGGGGAACGTTTCGCTGGTCCTACTTTGGAAGCTCATATCTTTTTATCTACAAGGAAATTTGAGATGATTCAAAAATTAAAGTTGTAGCCCTTCGTGTCTAGTTTCTAGAAAAGTAAAGATATTGCAATTTGGACATCTGTACAAAAGGTTATGTCCAAAATACTAAAGCTTATCACTGCAGAGGAAAGCCTATGAGGCCGCGGTCATTTTTGTGCGGGCCGCGGTCGATTTTGTGCGGTCCGCGGAGGTGGAATTCTGTGGGGGTACTCTAAAAATACGAGGTTTTGGGTTTTATTTAATATTTTGACCTAGAGAGCTCGGATTTTGGCGATTTTTCGAAGGTTTTTCAAGAAATTCATCGGGGTAAGTGATTTTAACTCAGATTTGGCTAGAATACATGAATCTATCACTGAATTCATCATTTAATTCGTGATTTGAGATGGAATTTGGGAAGAAAATTGTGAAACCTTTCAAAAATGTAAAATGATGATTTGAAGGACCAAATGGTATCGGAATTGGATAATTTTGGTATGGTTAGACTCGTGAGGGTATGAGGATTCTGAAAATGTAAAGTTTACCTGATTCCGATATGTGGGCCCGCGGCTCGGGTTTTGGTAATTTCGGGAACCGTGCCCTTTGTTGATTGTTTTCGCTTGGGCTTTGTTCCCTTAGTATATTGTGATATATTCGTTCTGATTTTGGATAGATTTGATGCACGTGGAGGCCAATTTGAGGGTTAAAGGCGTTGTGAGCTAGAGATTTTAGCCGGTTCGAGGTGAGTAATGATTGTAAATGATGCTCTGAGGGTTTGAAACCCCGGATTTGCACATCGTAGTGCTATATTGAGGTGTGACACACGTTTGATGACAAATGTGGGATCGTGTACTATTGGGGATTGTGACTTGGTCCGTCCTGATTGATAATTTTACCACGTATTTGACTGAAACTTATTTGCTATCATCATGATTTGGGCTGATTGCCATATTTGGGCTTCGTGCCAACTATTTGAACCATTCAGGGATGTTTATTATTATTTTCTCACTATTTTGACTTATTACTTGAACTCAGTCATGTTATTTTCCATTATTTTACTACTCAGCCATTTTTACTCAATTTTAAGATTTAAATGATATTTTAAATGATGTTTTGGGTTGAGAAATATTATTTTACTATTGCCCGAGGGGAGTAAGGCCGAGGGCCTAGTTGTGAGGATACATTGATACTGATATGAGGTCGAGGTCCTGAGATACATAAATATGCCACATGGTGGCTTGATTGATAATAGGCCGAGGGCCTAGATTTGATGCCACGAGATGACTTGATATTGCGCTTGGGTCGTAAGGGGCCCCTCCCGGAGTCTGTACACCCCCAGTGAGCGCGGGTACCCATTGTGATGTGAGATTGAGCCCGATGGACTGACACTGTTCTGAGATTTAAGCCCGAGGGGCTGGTATTGTTCTATTTGAGCCTGAGGGGCTAGTGTTGTTCCATGTGATTGCCCGAGGGGCTGGTACTGTTCTGAGATGTTGTCCGAGGGGCGATTTTGTTGATATTGTGTCCGAGAGGCGAACTTTTACTTATTATTTACCTTTTAATTACTTGTTTTACCTACTGAAAAAGGGAATTTACTTGATTCTTCATTGTTTACTAGTTTTAAGTGATTTTTTCACTGCTTCGGTATAGAATGCCTTGTGTTTTACGTGTTTTCTTACCTTCAGTCATTATTTATATTTATTACTCACTGAGTTGAAGTACTCACTTTACTCCCTGCACCGTGTGTGCAGATTCAGGCGTAGCAGGTCCCGCTCCTGAGTGCTGATCCTTCCAGTCCAGGCGGTGTTTCGGAGACTACGAGGTAGCTGTTGGCGTCCGCAGCCCCGGTGTCTCCCTTACTTATTATTTCTATGTTCTTCAAACAGTTGTACCAGATATTGTATTTAGTAGTCTTGTTCTAGGATCCTTAGTTACTCATGACTTGTGACACCCCGGTCAGGGCGACATCGGGTTGGATTCTGCTTTTGTTATCTATGTTTTCGCTACTTATTATCATTAAATCATGTTTTAGACTGTTTTTATATTGTTTGACTGCTTTAACAAGTGAGTTGAGTTTAATTGACTGGCCTTGTCTTCACGAGAGACGCCATCACGATCGGGTTCGGGGCTAGGGTCGTTACAAACTGTGGACCAAAAAACTTTCCCTACTACAATGGCAACCTCTTATAGTGAAGATAATAGCAAAGATCTCATCATGTACAACAAAAAAACTGTCCTATGCAGGAAGAATTCAGCTTGTCCAAACTATTCTATTTGGTATGCAAGCCTAATGGGCACAACTGTTTGTACTACCCGCTAAAGTCTTAAAGATTGTTGATGCCTACTATAGAAGCTACATATAGTCAGGCTGCAATACCATCATCAAGAAAGTCTTGGTTTCCTGGGATAAAGTATGTGCCCCATGGAGTATTGGAGGTCTTAACTTGACAAATTTATACCTTTGGAATAAAGCGGCTATTGTAAAGACCTACTGGGATCTAGCACATAAGCAGGATAAACTATGGATCAAATGGATTCACACATATTATATCAAAGTTCAATCAATAACTCTGTGGCTATACCTCAATAGGCATATTGGATGGTCAGGAAGATTACAGAAGCAAGGTCTACTCTGGAGGAAGTGCAATGCAATTTTAGAGCTGGAAAGAGTATCACAAGGCAAATATACACACAGCTGATACGAGATGAAGCTAGAGTGCCATGGAAATGTATGATGTTCTCCAATGCTGCTCGACCAAAAGCTAGATTTACTCTATGGTTGCAGGCTTGCAGCTGCAGGGCAGGCTGCTAACTGCTGCTGATAGATTAACCAAAAAAATCCCATCCTAATAAAAAAAATGTAGTTACAAAAAAAGAGAGTAAAATAGTCAAAATCCCATCTTAATTAATTTTTCTTAAGGTATGTGTAGATGAGAATCATGAGTCATGATGAATAATATGAGACAAAGGGAGTAACATTGTTTATTCTAAAAGTTTTGTTATGACATTTACTAACGAATTGAATCTTATGGAGATTTTAACAATACATTTTTTGTGAAGGTAGAGGCAAAATTATATTCTCTCCGTCTATTTTTAGTTGCTCACTTTTGACTTTACACTCCATTTAAGTAAAATTAAATAAAGTACGTGTTTTACAGTTTTACCCATTATAATGATAGCATTTTCAAAAAATTTAGAAAATAATTTGAGGAATGAATAGTTAATGATAAAGGTAAAATAAGAAGAAAAAAAGTTTGTCTTTCTCTTGATTCAGTATAATGACCAAGTAAAAGTGAAAATATATTTTAAATTTAGTAGACAAGTAAAAGTAAACAGAAAATTTAACCCGTTTGGACATTATAAGAAGTTTTTCACATTTTCTCGAAAAATATTTACTTTTTTTCGAATCAATGTTTGGCCATAAAATTTTCAATTTTTACTTGAAAATGAATTTTGGAATTTTATGTAAATTTGAAAACTCCAAAAGGCTGTTTTTCATAATTTTCACTCAGATCACTCATAAAAATTTAAAAATACCCCAAAATTATATTTATGTCCAAATACCACTCTAATTTTCAAATACCATTTTCACTGAGTTTTTTTTTCACTATTGTTTTTTTGGAATTTTACAATTCTTGTGTCCAAACGCCCTCTAAATCACTAATTAGTAAAATGTCACTGCAGTCATTGTTCCTATAAAGCATGTCATGCAAACGTAGCAAGTACAAATCACTTGCTTTTGCTGAATTGTAACAGAAGGTGCACAATATCTATACAAACTGATCTAAAAGACACTAATTTTTTTCAAAAAACAAATTCAACTTTAAAATCGAGCAGATAAAGGAAAAAATAAAATAAAAAAGAACAGGAAAACCTACTTTTTAGAAATGGAAATGGAGGTGTACCCCATTAATCAAGAAAGCTCCATATACGATTTTCGCACCCATCAAACACAAAAGGACAAACTTAATGAAAAATGGGAGAAATCTAAATTGGAATATCACTGAGATTTTTAAATAAAATATACATGATTTATTTACATATTAGGTTCGCCATTGACACATCCAAACGAGTCTAGGTTCAGCTCAACTCAACTTAATTTTGGTAAAAATATAGCTCGACTCGACTCGATTTTATTTGGTTAAAATATAGCTCGACTCGACTCAATTAATTAATTTAATTATAAAAATAAAATATTAATTTTTATCTAGATGTGAGGTAGATGCAAAGTAAATACAAAAAATAAACTCATAAAATAAATGACGCCATATGTTTTATACTAGTTCGAATTCAATGTGAATCCTAGTCCAGTCCCTTTGAGTTGCAAGGAAGTTCTCTCTTTAAGTTCCTTGAAATTTTTCAGTATAGGTGTGTTGATGTTGTTGAACATACACCAACAACTTAGAGTATAAGTATCTTTCGGGGTTTTGATACAATGTCTCACATGTGTTTGTCTCTCTTTCTTCTCTCCACTTATTACATAGTAAATCTAGAATAGACTACAATGCTTGTTTGAAGTAGAATAAAAAGCTTGATAAATTCGATCAAATTATAAGTTTGATGTTGGACCTTTGACTGTGTGTGTAATATATATATATATATATATATATATATATATATATATATATATATATATATGACTTGAGAGAAGATCTTCTTGATTGGAGCAGATCTTTGAGAGATGTGCAACCCAAAGGAGCAACCCAAAGAAATTGGTCCTTGGAATGAACCTTAATTGATTCCTTCCGAAAATAAGGTTGAAACTTTCCTATACTTGGACCTTGAGACACAACGTGATAGATGTTGCTTCCTTGATCAGCGTAACTTGGTATCTTTTGCAAATTCTTCCCTACAATGGGTCTGATATGATTTTCCTTAACTTCTATGATTGAGGATCGAGACTGAATATTGATCTTCTTTGATACCGGTGATTTGGAACCAAGAGCATAATTGATAATTCAATCTTAGCCTTTCTTTTCTGGATCTTTAGTTGGCTCTTAATTCCTTGTTTGGATAGCTTCCAGTTCCTTGATTGCTTGCAATAGGAATGAATTATTTTTCACCATTAAAACATAGACTAACAAGATCCACTTATGTCACCTATACTATAAAAGAACTTAGATGAACTCTGACCGACTAGATACTTTAGGGGTCGTTTGGTATGATGGATAAGCAAAAATAATCACGAGATAAAAATTTAGTATCCCTTGTTTGGTTACTAACTTTGGGATAAGTTATCTCATGATTAAAAAGGATAATTTATATCTGACAAAGGGCGAAATAATAATTTCAGAATAAGTTATCTCAGGATAAAGTAGTAAAATTGATAATCCCAAGATTAATACAACATACCAAACACTCAATAAGAAACAATACCATAATAACTAATCTCAGCATAACTTGTCTTCAAATCAAACGACCCTTTAGAAGTTAAATTAAGCTCCGCTCAGAGTCGACTCGACGATGCTGAATTCACAAGCACGTTATCAACATAGAAAAATAAAAGCAAAAATGAAATGCAAATGAGAAAGGAATGTTGCCTACTACTAATAAGGCCGGGTAAGAAAGAGAGGTAAAATGACTAGCTTAGTAACTTTATTCAATATAAAAGGTTGGCTCAATACCCTATCCGACTTTAAGTGAAGGGGCGCATCCACCGAAGATGGCAGCGGGAAAGACCGGAGCACGAACGAGGTAGCTTATGTTTTTTTCATCCTCACTACCCTAGTTTATAGTCGAATCTAGAGAATATGAACTTCTCACATTCTTCTTTTTGGTACGTTGTTATGAACAACTCTGGTGCTCGATCTTAGGTCTGAGGTATGGGTCGAATCATGATAAAGAAGGTTCGATGGTTGTATAATGCCCAAGCGGAATGGAAAGGATGATTCATTCGGATCGACATAAGAGTCCAACTACATCCATGTTGTATATTTGAAAGAGGTCGACCTCATTACTTCTCTCATGGTACACTTCTCTTCCCGCCGAGCCCCTTTTCTCCTTGGTCCACAGAGACAAAAATGTAGGACCGGTTCCACCCTGATCTCGACATTCAAGCACGAATCCCTTGAGCGCTTCAGCGACGAATAACAGCATGGGTAAAGCACTCTGCTGCGACGAGCAGTCGGTTCTTATTGCATTCACCAAGATAGTCTTGCTCGCTCCTGAACTCTGGGGCGAGTTCAACCACCACCTCCGGGTTTGAGCTTTGCTCGAGCGTAGTGAGCTAACTTCGTGACTGTGCTTAGCTTCCAGCATTGCAAAAAGGATAACCTTTCATTATCTAAGCGCTCTCAAAGGAGGGGTCCCACGAACTTCTTCCGCGAAGGTCAAGCCGTAGTTCGTGTCTTTGGGAGAAGTGGAAGGAGTTACGAGGATGGAGGGCCCTTTGATTGTAAGTGTTCTTATCTATGAGGGGGGTAAGTGCTAAATCCGATAAGCAGAAGGCCTCACCGTAATAATAAGATTTGGTAGAATCTACAAATCTCGAATTTTAAGCACGTGTTTCCATAGGCACTCTAACGTTCCTACTTTCTGGTCCCCACTGCCGACCACTATCTTTGAATTCCTCTCCTCCACTATCTTTTCCTTTTCCTATCCCTCCACTTTCCTATAAAATATAATATTCAATATTTTATTATTTCCCGAAACAATTAAAACGTGTTTAATGGAAAGTTGAAAAAGTCTATTCAACAGGAAGTGTGATAGCGATGGATTTTTCAAAACACCCAAAAAGTTGAGTGTGTAGTAATTTCCTTTATCTACCCTACAACCTTATCGTCTCTACCATTACATTCACATGTTCCTCCTCTTATTTCCTTTTTTATTTTATTTTTTATTTTTATTTTACACCAGAAATAAGTAGAGCCTTCATTTTTCCTTTTCTAGCTCAAAATTTCTGAATAAACAGAACAACTTGTTCAGTTGTAAAATTGTAGTAGAATTTTTTGGGTTTTTTAAAGAAAATGTCAAATTCGCAAAATTCTTTTGACGGCGGCAGAAGACACGGCAAGGCGCCGGAGAGATCGAATTTCGTGCAGACTTGTAATTTATTGAGTCAGTTTATTAAAGGAAAAGCTACTATTAGAGATCTGAATCTCGGAATAGCTGGAAAATCTGAAATCTCAGGTAATAATCTAGTTCATTTATGGAGTTTCCATATATAAAATTATTTTCTCCGCGCAATTCTAATCATCTAAATTGGAAATATGTGGATTGAATATTATATTTTGGGGGTACTGTACCTGTGTACCACGAGGATCTGGTATTTTTTAATTGGAAATAAGGTTGAATTTAATGTTTTAGAAGGAGCAAAAGAAGTCCAAATCTGTAATGAATTAAATATTGCTCCCAAAGAGATCTAAGTTCTCACTTGTACTGTGCACTTCTTCCAGGTAAAAGTGATGTTACAGAAGCTGCAACTATGGATTTATTGACAATTATGGAAAAACCCTCTATTGAAAGTAAAGAACAAGAACAAAAATCCATAGATCCCGTTCGTCAGAGTGCTGCAACAGAATCTTCTAGACATATGGAGGTGGCCGTAAATCAGCCCAGCACGAGGTTTGTCTCGTATACCTTTTACCTGTTGTAACATGTAATCTGCTTAATTTTCAGGCTCACGTATGGTTATTTGTCTTTAAATAATCTGAAAGTGTAAATTTTTTCTCAGCATAGTTATAGCCTGTTTAGTCCAGCTTCTCCAAAGCCAGTTTTTTATTTTCAAAGTTGAACTGTTTGACAAGTTTTTAGGAGGAAAAAAATATTTTTGAGTAGAATTAGAAGTAGTTTTGGAAAAGCATACGAAATAATTTCTCTTCAAAAGCATTTTTTTTAAAAGCATTTTGAGAAAAATACAATGAGGTACTTTTTAAAGCTTGGTCAAACACTAATTGCTGTGTGAAAGTGTTTTTCAAATTAATTAGTCAAACACAACTTGTTCTTGTTAAAAGTACTTTTGAGAATAATACTTTAAACAAAAAATTATTTTTCAAAATAAATAAATTTTTAAATCTTGGCGAAACGGGCTATTAGTTTTTTTGATGTGGAACTGCTTGCGTAGGTTTAACGGTGTATATATATATAGTATATAGTGAATAGAAGGTACTAATTTCACATGTTTATTTATGTTGGTTTCCTTTTTCAGCAAAGAGGCACCAAAGGAGCCTAAGGCAGCACAATTGACTATGTTCTATGATGGTAAAGTGATCGTATTTGATGACTTTCCAGCAGACAAAGCTAGAGCAGTAATGTTATTGGCTAGTAAAGGATGTCCTCAGAGTTCATTTGGCACTTTTCATACTACAACCATCGACAAAATTAACACATCTGCTGCTGCCACTGCTTCTTTGACATGTAATAAAACTGATCAGCTTAAACCAAGTACAGTTTCTATTGCACCACAACAACAAAAGCAGCAGCAACTTCATGTTTCGTACAGTAAAAATGACCAGCTTAAGCCAGGGTCCAGTTCTGCTGCACCGCAAGTACAGCACCAGCAGCTAGTCCATGTTTCTAGTACTAGTAAAACTGATCAGCTTAAGCCAGGATCAACTTCTTCTGCGTCGCAAAAACAGCAGGAGCAACATCAGCAAACGCAGTCACAGACACCTGGAACTAGCAGCTCTGGTGAGCATCTAATTACTTTTGATTGTCATTTTATATAGCAGTATTTGGCTGAATACAATGGAGATCGACCGACTTTTGGCACCTACAAAAAGTACTTTTTTGGTAACATTTTTATGGCTATCAGATTATTTTGTTAAGGATAAAATGCGAAGTTTATGTTAAAAGAGTTTCCAAATGTGGAAATGTGTTACGTACTTTTTTTTAACGGACTAAAAAAATGTAGTATAAAATGAGACAGAGCTAAGTACCACTACTACTAATTTATACTGCATAAGATAATTTTCTAAGACTACTTCTAACATGCATTACATGTTTGGTTTCTCAGAGCTACCTATTGCAAGAAGATCATCACTACATAGGTTTCTTGAGAAGAGGAAAGATAGGTAAGCAATTTATGCAAAATTGTTTGCAAATCGAGCCGAGGGAACAACCCCTTGCAGAGATGTAGGGTAAGGTTGCGTACGATAGACCCTTGTGGTCCAGTCTTTCCCGGGACCCCGTGTATAGCGGGAGCTTAGTGCACCGGATTGTTTGCAAATTGCTTGTTTTTAATTACCTTAGCGTTTAGCCGAAAATCTGACTTATTTCCTTTACATTTTTTTTTCTTGGTGTTTAGGGCAACGGCTAGAGCGCCATACCAAGTTGTACATAATAATCCGTTACCATCATCTTCAAATAATAATGGGGAATCATCTTCCAAGGATTGCGAAGATCAACTCGATCTCAATTTCAAGTTATAGTAAAGAGTCCCCCAGTTGCAATTCCATGAGTTTTTTTAGTTGGCGATTGGATAAAGTAAAGATAGTATAGAATATTGTTGAGATCAGTGATTTCAAGAAATTTTTCCTGCAAAGATTAGCTTACAGATCATCTTTTATGTATTATAGTAATTACTATTATTTATTATCAACCGAATGTTTTGACTTTTCCATTATTTAAATATAATGTTTATTTAATTGTTTGATTTCTCATTTTTCCTTCACGAAGGCGTTATATTTTCTTTGAATCTTCTCAGTATTAGTATTACACTAGGTGAAAACCACAATAATCCATAATTAGTTTATACAAAAAAGGAAAAAAATTCAACAATATGAATAAAAAATTAACAACAAATATTGATAAAATCCCAATATAAATATTTTTAGTAGAATTAGAGCTTTGATAAACAATATTTTTTAATCAAATTTGTAAGAAAATATTTCATATATTCTGTGCGTGGGAAGGCTAATAGAGAAAAAATTGGAAATAAGTTTTTATTTCTCTTTGCTTTTTTGTTTTTATTTTCCTTCAATTGATCTTCTTTTATTTTCTCTCTTCATTTCTTAATCCCTCTCATTTCTCAATCAATCTAAAAAGCCTCTATTATCGACTGCCGCTCTATCCTCTATTTATTTGATCTTTTTATTTTCTTTTTCTCCCTCTGTTTCTTCCTTTATTAATTAAATTTTTTTTTCTTGTTACTTCCTTCATTTATTACTTTTTTTCTTCTATTTCTCCCTAGTCCCTTCTCATACGGTTACTCCAAAAAACAAAAAGTTTTCTCTCTTGATGCTTATAAATTTTTAGGGTTTCCTCTTCATTTTCTTACGCTTATAAGAGTAATAGATTAGCATTGTTTTCCTGGGAGCAATGCAATTTGACCAGGGCCGGCTCTCTAGCAAGTGTATGGGGTAAGGCAATTGCCTTAGGCCCCCAATTTTGGGGGCCCATTTTTAGGAATAATATACTATATTTTATAAGTTTATATATATATATTACTTTTATACTTTTCATATAAAAAGAAAGAAGAACTTTTAGATATACTAATAAAGAAAAAAAGGGCAGTTCGGTGCACTAAGCTCTCGCTATGCACGGGGTCCGGGGAAGGGCCGGACCACAAGGGTCTATCGTACGCAGTCTTACCCTGTATTTCTGCAAGAGACTGTTTTCATGGCTCGAACCCATAACCTTCTGACCACATGACAACAACTTTACCAGTTGCGCTACGGCTCCCCTTCAAATATATTAATAAAGTAAAGCTTAAAATAGTAGGAAAATGGTTTTCAATTGATTTGATTTGACAATTCTAATTTTTACTCCTCTTCCCAAGTAATCCCAACTGTTTCACTTTCATTTCACTCCTCATATTCCAGATATGAGACATACCCTTCTTCCTTCCTCTTTATTCATACTTGTAGGCATATAAATTTTATTAAAATTAAATCCATAAAATAATCGGGACTATATTTTAAAATTCAAGATATATTAGTTCAAATAAATTTATTGGGCTAATATAATTGGATTAATTATAAGTCCAATATATATGGATTAAATAAATAAATCTTAACTCATTGGGCTAACCCATTTAATTGGACAAAGTGATGAGCCCACTTCATTAAGCCCAAGATGTCATCTTCCTAGAGGCCCAGTTTGGTGCCACGTGTCAAATGACGTGGCGCGCCAAGTCAAGCGGAAGAGCCAATAGGACCATGCCACGTGTCAAAATGACAAGGCATGCCAAGTCACACTAAAAAGCCAATGAAATGGCGCCACGTGTGCAAGTGACATGTTCTGGTCAATCAAATGCGGCCATGTCACACTGCAATTTGATTGGTCGGAAAGAGTTTGTTCTTATCATAACTCCTCTTTCCACAACTATAAATAGGGGTCTTCATAACTCAAAAAAGACACCAGAAGTTATAACAAGAAGCAAGAGAGAGCTCGTGGATCAAACACCACAAATTTCTCTACAAGTTTCAAGCTTCAAGCAATCAAGTTCAAGTTCAAGAAATCAAGTTCAAGCTCAAGAACGAAGAACAAATCAAGTTCAAGCTCAAGAACGAAGAACAATTCAAGTATTCAAGATCAAGAACGAAGTCAAATCAAATACAAGGCATTCAAGATCAAGACTACTTGTTTGTGATAAAATTCGTGGCAACAATCAAAATGTTCGTGATGGATAAATCAAATTACTATTCAAGATCAAGCTCAAATGCCCTTGAATTTATATTAGAAAAGTAGAATCAGAGGATTCACAGAGATTGTAACACTCAAATTACTTGAAATTAAATACTACGATTGTTGCGATATTTTTCAGTCTTGATTTTATTTTCTCGAACCAAATTTATTGTCTACAATACTCATCTTCTTTCTACTAGAATTCTTTCTTTCTCCAAGACTCCAACAAGCCAACAACTAGATATTTTGGAATCAAAGTCTTCAAACTTCTTGAATTAGTCAGTCATTAGGTAATATCATTCTATCTGTCTAGTATTATTTTCATTTGTTATTTTTGTTATTTTATTAATTTTACTCCATACTCATTGTTTATTTTTTTTAGAATATAAATATGTCAACAAGAAAATATGCATCCGGTTATTCAAAAATCCAAAAAAAAAGAAAAGTTGAAGAGTTAAAAGAATTTAAAAATTTAAGGTCTCACTTTTTATTTTCGTCTTAGGCCCCGTATAGTGTCTAGCCGCCCCGCATTTGACAACCATGAAACAAATTTTCATAGTTTTGTTTATATTTGACCGGTAAATTCTTGAGAAATTATAATAGCCGCAAGGCCTTTGTGGGATAAAAAGACCTAGAAGTTAAAGTTAGAAAAAGAAAAAAGTATATGAAAATCAATAGAAAAAAACAGAGTCCAAAAACTCAACCAAAGAGATACAATCAATTAATTTATAAAAAGGAAGGAGATAGTTATTTAACTCATATACTAATAATACTACAACTCTTTGTTATCTTCATCTACTATACATTTTTATTGTATGTACTCACGACTTTATATTCCCTTCTCTATTACAGTTTCAATAATACATAGACAATAGAAGAGAGGGAAAAAATAAACCAAGTATAGAGATAAAAAAAAAAAAAAAAGCAAAAAGCAAAATAAGAAAATAACTATCTCGTTTTAGAGAAGTGTCAAACTTATGAACTTGACTCTCGTGATAGCATAATGTCAAGTTCTGCAGACTGGTTCTTTTTGCAATTTCACTCATTTGAAGAGAGGTAGCAATGTTTTAAAAGGCTGGGGCGTGAGGCGAGACGTTTTATCTCTGACGAGGCGAGACGTAAGCTCTGAGACATAGGGTGTAAGTCCCACGAATCTTTAAATTTTACTAACAATTTTAAGATAGTATAAAATAAAAAATAATTATAAAAATTACATTAAAATTGCAAAATTATAACAAATAATTCATTTAAAATACTTATAAATTATAATTCACTATGAATAATACAAAAGGTATGACATACACCATAATATGCAAATTAGCTGCAACGTCGTTACAACTCAAACATCAAAAGTAATGTATTCGATGTGAAATCTTATATGTATCTCTTAAGGAGTAATGAATCTTGAAACAATTTCGATATCATAATTTGATTTTTTTTAAAATACTCGTTTTATTTAATATACTTTCTATTTGAAAGAGAATTTATATAAAAATATAATTCACAATTTAAATATGATTCTCTAGCATAATTTATTTTTAAGTTTCAACAAGTTAATAAAGTGACACATAATTCACCATACTATATATGATAACTAATTATTTGTAAATATTTACTAGCTAATACTGAGCTATTAAATTAATAAGTATTGTATCTCATAAACATGAAAAAATAATATGTAAGAAAATAATTATAAAAAAAGTTATGGACTAATATAATAAAGACATAATAAAAGTTAATAAATAAATACTTTTAAATGAAAGATTTATTTAAAATTTACTATCATAGCAGTCTTAGTAGAAAACATACAATAATTTTTATTTTAATTGTGACATAAAATACTCTCAACTTAATAATTTATGATTAAGAAAAAAGTAATTTTGGATAGCCAACGATTTATTAAGAAAATGTAAGGATTTACAAGGTTAGTTACATGCAATTGCATAAAATTCTATTAGGCGAGCCCAATGCGCTGGGCGTTGGGCGTGTCCGGGGCATAAGCCTCGACGGCCAAGGCGTAAGTCTCACGGAACTAAGCCCCACGCATATGCCCAGGGGCGTTTTACGAATGCTCTGCCCCAGGGCGAGCCTCGGACGAGTCCCAATTCTGTTTTTTAAAACAGAGAGAGGTAGGTCAAGAATCTGATAGTTGTAGCTGCAAAAATGGAATGATCACTTTATCACTTATAGCCAACTATATATATGTTAGAGCATTGTCTTCATCTCCCAAACAACTATTTTTTTCCTGGTACAACAAACTTATTCTTCAACCAACAAAATATTGTATTTGAAAAATAAAAATAAAAAGAGAGTAAGAAAATATTGCATAACTATAATTAGCATCCTTTAAATCAATTTAGCTGATAACATGCAATGTACAAAGAAAGAAAAAAATAGTAGTACTTAATAGAAAAAAAGTGAAAAGGCAAAAATAAAAAGAGAAAAAAAAACCTCCCTGGCATGTTGGTTGAGAGTGAGAGTCTTGTTCACATATTATGGACTATGGTCAGACTCGAAATTGTGAGGGCTACACAAAACAATGGAGGTATGAGATTATTATATAGAGAAGGTGAAGATACGGAATTCAGTCATAAGGGAGCTAAAGAGCTTGTTTTTTAAAAAGAAAAAGGCAAATAGATATTAAGGGTTTTTTGTAACTCTTGAGACATAATGAGATGTAATAAATAGGATAATTAATGTTGAATTATAAAACAAATTGAATGAAAATGATTTAAGGATTCTTTGTGTCATATCCGTTCCAGTAATATGATGGGGCGATCTTCACAGATAGCCACTAACCACTCATGTTTTTATTTTAAAGCTACCGTTTTAAATGTCTTTAGTCTTTAGCCACTGGTTTAATAAACTTTAACTGCTCGGACGAAAATACCCTTCTGCTCATGCCCTTAACTTAAGGACTTCAGGACTACATGTCCTTAACTTTTGAACTTGAAACTCTAAGTTCAGGACTTCAGGACTACATGTCCTTAACTTTTGAACTTGGAACTCTAAGTTCAGGACTTCAAGGTTACATGTCCTTAACTTTTGAACTTAGAACTCAAACTTCAAGACCAAGCGTCCTTAACTTTTGAACTTGTAAGTCAAAGTTAAGGACCTATTGTCCTTAACTTTTGAACTTGTAACTATAAGTTAAGTACTGCTTGTCCTTAACTTTTGAACGTGTAACTGTAAGTTAAGGACTGTCTGTCCTTAACTTTTGAACTTTAAACTCAAAGTTAAGGACAGTCAGTCCTTAAATTTTGAACTTGAAACAATAACTTAAGGACTACCTGTCCTTAAGTTTTGAACTTGAAACTATAAGTTAAGGACTGTCTGTCCTTAACTTTTGAATCTGAAACTCAAAGTTAAGGACAACAAGTCCTTAAGTTTTGAACTTGAAACAATAACTTAAATACTGACTGTCCTTAAGTTTTGAACTTGAAACTATAAGTTAAGGACTGTCTGTCCTTATCTTTTGAACCTGCATGTCAAATTTAAGGACTGTCTGTCCTTAACTTTTAAACATGCATGTCAAACTTAAAGACTCATGTCCTTAACTTTTAATCTTTGAACTCAAAAGAAACAAAAACAAGGTAAGAAGAAAGAAATTACTGTACGTAATTGAGACATCTGCTCAAAAATTCAGAACTTGAAAATTTTGATGATGCAAAAGGAACTACTGTACGTATTGGTAAAAGAAATAGTGAAGCAAAATCAGAAGGATCTCGTGATGGACCTGGTTATGTCCTAGTAATTGGGGCTACTAATAGACCCGATGCTATTGACCAAGCATGGATGAGGCCGACCGTGAAATCACCTTGGGTATTCCAGATGAAAATGCAACGCGAAAGAGAGGAAGAAAGGGTAAAATTGTCTTTTTCTATTAGTAGTGGCTATTTTTGCTGAGCATTATAATTAGTGGATAAAAATTAAAGACACCCTTAATTAGTGGCTATTACACGCCATTTTTACTAATATGATGTTAATGATCTTAAAGGTTTATAATATTAATTAGGTACTAAAGAGAATGATAAACATTGAGTAATTGCAAAAGAGTAACATACAAAGATTAAGTGTATTAATTTTAAAGATCCATTGAAAGGAATGAGGATTTTTGGACCCAAAAACTCCAAAAATATGAGAAAAAAGATAAATGACAATTCTAATCTTAGAGAGGTGCCACATCCTTTTTTTCTATTCCCAACTATATATATATATATATAGAGAGAGAGAGAGATTTGTGGTACTTATTATTTTTGAGGTCTTACTATTTCCAAGTCTTACTTTATTAAGTTGTTAGCATTTCCAAAGATAACGTTCACGGGTACGCTAACAATTTGTCGCTCATTTCTTGTTTTGTTCTTGACTTTATTCGCTTATGATTTTTTTTGAGAATTTTTCATAAAACACTATCTTTTAGTAGTAATTAGCTATTTATAGATATTATTTGCTATATTACGGATTATAGATACGTTTTTTGTTGTTATAAGATATATTTAAACTACTGTATTAATGAATACAGTAGCAAAAATAGGCGTGAATCAGGGAAGTCCAGCTAATCAGTTGTTGTATTCGAGTGTATTCGACTGTATTCATGGCGTGAAACATGGGATTATAGCTGGACAGATTATTGTATTCGACTGTATTCACGGCGTGAAACAGAGGATTACACCGTTTTTAAACGGAAAGTGAATCAATTAACATAATAGACTCATAATATAACTCAACAAACTCAATTATAACACACAAATTTTGTATTTCCAGTTATAAAAAAGATTCTCAACCGAAAAATACCCCAAAAACATAGCAATCTTCAGAGAAATTATATAATACATCTGAATATATAAATTATATTAATTAAAAAAATATATGAATACATTCATGGCATATAGCGAGACAATGAATACAATGAAATACATAGAATATAGCGGAATACATTGAAATATAATGAAAAAAAAGACAGTAAATATAATGAAATATAACGAGATACATTGAATTACAATGAAAAAAAAGACAATGAATACAATGAAATATATGAAAATACAGCGTAAAAACCAAGAACCAGCAACTCTTTTCATCGCAAAAACCATAAATCCAGCAGATCTTCGTCCCTCATATTGTCTTCCTCTGACTCAAAATTCACTGTCTCCAAGTTTTATGAAGATGAAGAACAAGATTTAGAGCCATATGAAGATGAAGAACAAGATGGTTGTAATTCAGAGGGGAGCAGAAGAGAAGAGGGCACTGATTGAAGCAAATAGAGGCCAAGATTTTCTAAAAGTAGAGGAAACTGCTGCAAAATTTCGTGAAACTGGAATTCCCAGAAAGTTCTTGGGTTTCTTGGGCTCGAATTACA
Source organism: Nicotiana sylvestris (assembly GCF_000393655.2). Lineage (NCBI taxonomy): Eukaryota > Viridiplantae > Streptophyta > Magnoliopsida > Solanales > Solanaceae > Nicotiana > Nicotiana sylvestris. The sequence continues at coordinate 188,406,408 of NC_091059.1, forward strand.
GCCATCTTGTTCTTCATCTTCATATTGACTTCATCTTCGTCCCTCGTGGATCTTCATATGGCTCGAAATCTACTACGTCCTTTCTCTCTCTCTCTCTCTCTCTCTCTCTCTCTCTCTCTCTCTCTCTCTCTCTTTTTGTGAGATTGAGCATCGTGTGTTTAGGGAATGAGGGAAGAGAATGACATGTATCAAAGTAGAGAGAGAAAGAAAATAGTGTAACTGAATAGCGTAATTAGTGGCTTAAACCAAAATTAGATATTTTGCTATAAATATTAAAAGTTATCTATAGAATATAATTTTTTAAAATGATATTTATTTAAAATAAATAAGGTGTTAACCTTTGCTATAGGAGGTAAAAATACTTTTTTTTTTCTTTAACAATTTTAAAGAGTGATAGATTGGTCTATTTTTTGAGAAATACTTCTAACATAAGGCAGGGTTAAGGGATTCAAAAACAAAAAAAGTTAAAAAATAATTGTAACTATTGGGAATTGAACCAATGACCTTATAAAGTTTTTGAACCCCTTGATTATTAAACTATAATTTTGGGTTGTGTCAACAAGATTTAAAATATAATATATAGAAAAATAAAAATTAAATTTTATATTATACATACAATGTAATTTTTCGATGAAGAGATTAGTGTGACCCCTTCCACCCCATAAATCCGCCCCGCTAATACTTATCTTCTGTGAGCTTGGCATAAAATTGTCGTTCGTTGCCAACCTAACGTTTTGCGAAAAGAATCTTCCACAAAAGTCAAATTAACGAAATGTTTGACTTTTGTGAGCAGAGAATTCAAAAATATCTTCTTTTGTCCGGCAAATATTTGGTTCACTGAAGAAAAAAGGGAGTAGTAACTAAGCTAGGTCCATGGTGGTGATGAGATGTAAAACCTCTAAGGGATCGTTTGGTACATGTCTAAAGATAATAATTTTGGGATAAAATTTGATTAACTTTATCTCATATTTGGTTTGAGGTATTAGCTAATATCTGATCTTTTACAGTAAAATGGTGTGATTTAATATCCAATATAAAAGATGGAATAACTAATCCCATGAGATATTACACCTCATGGAGTACCCTACCATTGTACCAAACAACCCCAAAAAAATCAAACTAGTGATTTTTCGCTTCTTCCTTCGCACTTCGGAAGAAGTTTCATCATATAAGTGCTCAAAAAGATATATATATATATTTGTGCATTCAGTCTCAAATAAGTTTTTTTTTATTAACCAGATAATTAATTAACTAAAATAATTACATGGATAGCGTCACATTGGAGCTGTCAAGTTGGACAATATTAATTATATTACAAATTAGAGTTTTTCTAACAAATACACATATTTGTTCGGAGTGCGTCATGGCAAACATGGGAGGAACTTCCAAAATAGTGTTGTTGAACAATCTTTTCTTTGCTCCTTCTTTAGCTAGTAGATCCGCCACCCAATTTTATTCTCTGAAACCATGGCTGATTGCTGGGTTCTCCAACTGACTCATCAATGACCTACATTTAGAAAGTACGTGACAAATAAGAGATAAATAAGTGAAAAGTACCTTTTTTTTTTTTCTTTTGATCGAATTACTCCGAAAGGGGTGCGCATCAGCTATTCAATAACATAAAGTTGTCTCCTCCAGTTAGTGAAATAAAAATATAAGCACATTTTTCTTAATTCTTGAAAACTACACCCCCACCAAATATACGAGAAACTTATTTACCTTATCACTTAATTACATTTATATATATAACTAGTGAGGGATAGTTCGAGGCGGAACCAAGATTTAAAGTTTATGGGTTCGGGATTTTAATTATTTTTAAGTTATTGGGTTCTAAATTAATAGATTGTATATATTTAATAAATTTTATCTAATAAATATAGGGTTTGAACCAAAACTACTGGGTTCGGCCGAATCCGTAACTTGCTCTCTAGCTCCGCCCCTGGGGATTGTATTGGGAAAAATGAGTTTACATATTAAAGTGGTGTAAAGATGACGTGTCATGACACATAGACTGGTCAAAGAGTTACAACTGGCAAAGAGACACGAGTTGCAACAGATACGAGCAGAGGCAAAGGAAGAGACACAAGCGGTTATGTAAAAGACTCAGCGCTCGTACTTATTTAAGTCCAAGAATCAAGGGGAATAAATCTGACACTACATGGGAGTACAAATACAATATTTAATGAGCCTTAAATACTAAAAACATTAGAGAATCTGTATTAAATGCAATGATTATGTAACGTAGCATTTAATGTCTTTAATTGTCCATAATAGCCTTATTATGACAAAGGCAAAATGCATATCCCCAAAATAGCTATAAAAGCGGGAGAATGGGTCAATTGTAAGATACACGAAAAATTATCTGAATATACTGGTTTACTTGTTTTCTTCTAATTATATCATTGCTAGTAAAATTACTTTCTTCTATACTTTCTTTGATTATCAGTAATTCGAGTTCTTTTAAATTATCGCTTTGACCGAAATCCCACTTTTTGGTTAAACAAATTGGTTCCGTTACAGGGAATCTGATAATCTAACCTCTTTTAGCTTAACTTTTCTTGTTACATCAACCATGTCGAACAAGAATGACAACATTCAAGGAAACCAATAACTTCAGGGAAATCCACAGGGTAATCAAACCCCGGTCCCATCTCCACAAGGCTCTCCTCGGTGGTCTCGTGAAGGCTCTCCTGATGGATCTCATGCAAATGGAAACGCTCAATTTGAAAATGTTGAAGCTATCGATGAAGCTTTGCAGAAACTAATTGTTGCACAGGTCAATAAAGCTCTTGAAGCTTTTGCTAGCCAATTACCTGCTGCACCACCCACACCCACTCCAAATAACAACACTTTGGAGAACCCTCGTTCCGGACTTGTTAATTCAGGTAGCGGTGGAACCCCCAGCGAATCACAGGAGGGAGAACTAGGTAACTTAGTCAATTCTGATTTACAAAATTTAGTACTAACATTGCAGAAACAGCTCAAGGAGCAAAGTGACCGCATAGAGCAAATACCTGGGGTGCCGCCCGTAATCAAAGGGATAGATACGGATAAATATTCGCAACAACCCTAGAAGCCAAGTGCTGCTCCCCTCCCAATTACAAAGAAATTCAAAATGCCTGATATTCCTAAATACGATGGAACAACAGACCCACGAGACCAAGTGACTGCATTCACAACAGGCGTAAAAGGCAACAACTTGACCAAGCAGGAGATTGAATCAGTATTAGTCAAAAAATTCGGTGAAACACTCACCAAGGGTGCATTAACATGGTATTCTCTTTTACCGAAAATTCTATAATTTCTTTTGCTGAGCTTGCAGATTCTTTCATCAAAGCACACTAGGGAGCTCACAAAGTCGAAAAAAGAATGGAAGATATTTTCATGATCAAGCAAGGGGACTCAGAATTGCTTAGGGAATTCGTGGACAGATTCCAACGTGAAAGAATGACATTACCACGTGTACCTGATAATTGGGCAGCTATAGCTTTCACAAGTAACTTGAATGAAAAGGGCTCAGAAGCTACGAGGCGACTCAAGGAAAGTCTTCGTGAATTCCTAGCTACAACATGGAATGGCGTTTACAACAGGTATAGCACGAAGGTAAGGATAGAAGAAGATACTGTTCCACGATTCCAAAAAGAAGAAAAACTAAGTTCGAGACAGGCGGAAACCGAAAAATGGTCAGGTAAAAATAGGTACGAGCCATACATGGGACATGCGGAAATAGATTCACCATAAAAACAAGACAATCAAAGGTATGATCATAGATCAAGAAATAAAGAGTCAAGCTCTTCATCAAGATTTAGGAATGATCGAAACACCCATGAGTCACGAGATGATGATAGAAATTTGAAGGCGAGATTTGGCGGTTACAATTTCAACGTGAGCACTTCCGAGCTCGTAGCTATTTTGAGAAGTATGGGTGACAAAGTACGGTGGCCAAAAGAGATGAGATTGAATCCAAATAGGCGCAACCCTGATCATTGGTGTGAGTTTCATAATGATCACGGGCATAAAACAACAGACTGTAGATTTTTACAAAGTGAAGTTGATCATTTATTAAAACAAGGGTATCTCACCGAGTAATTCAGTGAGAAAGGTAAGCAAGCTTACATGAAGAATAGGCAGGAACCCCCTAAACCACCTTCTCCCAAAAGGACCGTCAATGTTATAAGCGGGGGTGAAGACATCAATGGCGTAACGTACACTGCAACTAATAAAATTTCCAAAGTCACAATTACCCAAGAGAAACGGGTGCGACATGTTTTAGAGGAAGACAACATTACATTTGATGATGCTGATGCGGATGGCGTATTATCTCTTCATAACAATGCCCTGGTAATATCTTTAATTGTACATGATACTAATGTGAAACGAGTTTTGATTGATCCAGGTTGTTCCGTGAACATTATTTTTCTAAGAGTATTACGGGAGATGCAAGCTGAGGATAAACTAATACTGAAAGTGTATACTTTATCTGGATTTGACAATTCTAGTATTGTGACGAAAGGAGAGGTAACACTCACCACATTCGCATAAAGAGTTGTCAAAGATACAAAATTTCAAGTAGTAGAGATAGAGATGGCTTACAATATGATCCTTGGGAGACCATAAATCCATGAAATGGATGTTGTTCCTTCAACCTTGCATCAAGTTATTAAATTTCCATCACCATGAGGAATATGTCAAATCCGCGGAGATCAACATATATCCAGGAGCATCAACTCTGTAGCAAATTCAAGTACAAAAAAAGAAAAAAATAGCAATCACATAAGACAGTTGAGGGCACCATTGCACAAACCTCAACTGAACAAGGGCAGACAGATGTGGATTCAATGCCTGATACCATTTAAGAACGAGAAAAAAACGAAAATATCAAAACAACAATTGAAGAACTGGAGGCTGTGATGTTATTTGCACAATGGCCTGATAATAAAGTCTACGTAGGGGCAATCTAAGCCAAGGCATGAGAGGTAAGTTAATTGAATTTTTGAAAACTAACGTGGACTGTTTTGCTTGGTCCCACTCTGACATGACAGGAATACCCCCGGAGGTAATAACTCACAAATTGAATGAAGATCCAATGTACCCTCCTGTCAAACAGAAGAAAAGAAAGCAAAGAACTTTCAAGAATCAGGTGATTCAAGAAGAGGTTCAAAAATTACTAAAGATTGGATCCATCCGCGAGGTAAAGTATCCTAATTGGTTAGCCAATACTGTTGTAGTTCCAAAGAAGAATGGTAAGTGGCGAGTTTCTGTGGATTACACAGACCTTAATAAAGCTTGTCCTAAAGATTCTTTTCCGCTACCACATATAGATCAGCTAATTGATGCTATCGCAGGGCATGAACTACTAAGTTTTTTAGATGCATATTCAGGATACAATCAGATCAAAATGGATCCGGTAGATGAAGAAAAAACTTCATTCTTAACAGATAGGGGGACTTACTATTATAAAGTAATGCCTTTTGGTCTCAAAAATGCTGGTGCAACATATCAAAGGCTGGTTACTAAAATGTTTCAAGAACATCTGGGAAAAACCATGGAGGTTTATAAAGACGATATACTCGTTAAAACTCAGCATTCGAGAGATCATATATCACACTTGTCTGATACATTTTAGATTTTACGCAAATTTAATATGAAATTAAATCCAGAGAAATGTGCATTCGGTGTCGGATCAGGTAAGTTTTTGGGTTTTCTTGTTTCTAACTGTGGTATTGAAATGAATCCCGCACAGATTAAGGCCATTGAAGAAATTCCTGATATGCTTTCAAGCAAAAAGAAGTACAAAGGTTGACATGAAGAATTGCAGCCTTGGGAAGATTCATTTCTAAATCATCAGAAAAGTGCTTTAAATTTTTTTCAGCTCTTAAAAAGCAATATCACTTTGAATGGAACGAGGAATGTCAGCCGACACTCAAAAATTTGAAGAAATATTTATCAAATCCACCATTGCTCGCAAAATCCAAGGCTGGGGAAAGACTGCTCATCTACCTTGCTATTTCAGAAGTAGCGGTAAGTGTTGTTTTAGTCCGTGAGGACCAAGGTAAACAATCTCCGATCTATTATGTTAGCAAATCTTTGTTGTCACACCTCCTTTTTCCGCCCCCGCGAGGGGTGAAGGAGTTTTTTCCAATTAAAGGACAATCGAAACGGGATTTGTTTATTTATTTCAGAGTCGCCACTTGGGAGATTTAGGGTGTCCCAAGTCCACCAATTTAATCCCGAATCGAGGAAAAGAATGACTCTGTATTACAGTCTGCGTACCAGAAATCCGGATAAGGAATTCTGTTAACCCGGGAGAAGGTGTTAGACATTCCCGAGTTCCGTGGTTCTAGCACGGTCGCTCAACTGTCATATTCGGCTTGTTTATCTGATTTTATACAATTATGTGCTCATGTGCAAGTTTTAACTCTTTACCGCTTTTATTATTATATTTTAAAAGAATGTGAACATCGTTTAAAAACATGTCTTTGGATTGCGTCACATGAAATGCACCCGCAATCCGGAACACATTTTTATTCAATGTTTTGGGATTTGGATTTGGGTCGCATGAAATGCACGCCCGAGTTTAAGAAGGTAAGATTATTAAAATGCGCGCCTAAAGTGATTAGCGTATTTATTATTTTTTTGGGTAAGGCCGTGGAGTTCGCTAAGCGGCCGATCCTGAGTTCTAAGTAATTAACACATACATTTTGTGAGGGCCCCGCAATCTGTGCGTTTTATTTGGCGAGGCTCGTCTCATTTTTATTTAAAAGGATAAACCTATAGTGACTACATTTTTTCTATTAAGTTTGTCTCTGAAATAAAAGAAAATCTCTCAATTAATTACATGCTGAAAAAGACGTAACTTATTAGTTATTATTTTACGGCTAATGCAAATGGAAAATTGCAATCGAGTTTGTACAAAAAGAGATTGCTTTCGTTCTATATTCTATTATCTAATAACACTAGAACATGAGATTGACACATAACATCAAAACAAATTAACTATTCTTTGATTAATTTAAACTAACATTATTAGATGAAGGAGCTATTATACATATGCAACCCCATTACTCATTAATCAATCAACTACATTTTTATACAAAGAAAGAAAAATTCTATTCAAGCACAAATCTAAACAGGAGGAATTCAACAGGAACAATGCCTAATCAATATTTCATTTCACCTCAAGCCAAGAGTGTACAAATGTGTACCTGAAAATGGTAATACAATGAGAAGAGAAGTTGGAGTCAGCAACAGTAATAACAAAGCAACGCAACAGCAACCCAACAACAACAATTTGAACCAGATTCAAGGCCCAAAAAAATTTGAAGAAAAACCAAACAAGCTCAATAGAACAAACCCAAAAGTTTGTAAACAAACTAAACAGCAACAACCCACGTGTGTATTAAAACCCGAAACTAAACTCCTTTCTCACTTTGTTTTTGTTTTCTCTTTTTAAACTCTCTAACACTCTTGAGATTTTCAGAATGTCTTCCTAAAATATTCTCTCCAAAAATCTCTCTCTAAGTAAGTCTTTCAAGTTCAAGTGTTCTCATGTTCAAGTCTTACTCTCAAGTCTTAAAGCTCTCCTTAAAATGTGTCAAATGACTCTATATATAACAAGACTCTTGTCTTGAATCCCCAACCCGAAATATTCCCCCAATTGCATGCTTTATCCCCACTACTTAATATTTTCATTATTTTAAACCCTTGTCCCCCATGCCTACATGCTTTGTCCCCCACTACATTAAATAAATATATCAATCTCACCCCATTACATCTTGTCCCCCATGCTTAACATAAAGAATTACATTATTCCCACCCCACTACATTATGTCTTGTCCCCATTATATTAAACAATTATATCAAATGTTCAATTCCAAAATACCCCTCCGATCTTACAAAAATTACCAATTTACCCCTGAATGTACTGCAATTTACCAAACTACCCTCATCAGCTATAATCAATTCACCTAATCGATTTCAACCAAAATACAACAAATATGACCAATTTCTAAACAAATTCAAACAACAAATCACATGAACACAGATTGAACAACATCAAATTAATGTGAATAAGTTAGCCATATTGGGAACCAATCCTGGTTAACTTAGACAAAATGAATGAGCAAAGAGACAACAATATCAACAACAAAAATAAACTGAAACAACATGAATCACAATTAATGGAAATGATGAAAACTTAAATCATACCATGAACAACAAAAAGCTGGAATTATTTTGACTGAACAAATTTTTAACAACAATCCTACTTTCAGATTTAACAAAAATAACAAATTGATCATAACAACCAAATAGATTCAAATCACTAAACTTCAATAAATAATTGAACTTCAAATTTAATCTAACAACATCATAACAAAGATGAATGATTCAAACTAAACTAAACACTCGACATTATGAACACACTTGAAAAATTCACAAAGCAACAAACTTAAAAAAAATACATGAACACAAATTTTTTCCAATACAAACAAAGAACCTGGGTTCGAATGGCAACCTCGATGCGCTGTAACTCGACGAACTCGAACTATGTATGAACTGTTTCGACAAACTCCGACCAAAGCTTGAATAAGCGAGATGGTGAGTCTCGTTTTTTTTTGGATTGGAGGCGCCGGAAAAAGGGTGAAGCAGCAGTAACGCAGCAGAAGCGATGCTGGACGGGGCTTGACGTTGACGAAACAGCCGGTGAAGGCTGGCCAACGACTGTGTGTGTGCGTGGGACACACAGTCGAGCTTGGAGCGAGCTTGGAACTCACGTTGTTCATGGGAGGAGCCTTTTTTATTGGTTTTTTTTGTTGTAGAAGACGATGACAGAGAGGGTCTCAACGAGGCAGCTGGAGGTAACAACAAAAGCAGCTTGGTTTTGGAGTGACGGGGTCTGTTTGGACGTAACAGAAGCAGGAGCAAGAGATGGAGGAGGCAACCATTGGAGGTTCGACGATGGGGGAAGCTGGACGAAGCAGCAGGGGGTTGTTTGGGCGTGAAGGAGAAGGTGGTGGAGGGTTGTTGGTGCTGCTGCCATGGACGAGGCGATGAAGAAAACGAAGCAGTGGCAGCGAGGTCATTTGGTATGGCTATGGAGGTTCGACGACGACTGTGTGTGTGTGTGGTTGTTTGGACTGGGGTGGTGGTGGTTGTGTCGAAAGTGTTGGAGGTGTGAGGGGTGGCAGCCATGGTTGGCTAAGGTTTGGAGATGGTGGAGTCTTGGAGAAGAAGAAGAGAGGGTGGCAGATGGGATTAGCTTTTAGGTTTTAGGGTTTTTTGTTTTGTAAAATGTAAGATAGGGGGGTGTTGGGTATTTGGGTTATGGACCGGGTCGACCCGGTTTGAAATGGACCGGGTCATGGGGAAGGTTGGGTATTTTTTGGGCTTGTGGTTTGAATTTGAAGAAGAGCCCCATTCCGATTTTTCTTTGTATTTTTGCTCTCTTTTCTTCTTTTATTTTTCTAAAACTAAATTCTAAAAATCCTTAAATTATTATTAAGTTATAAAAGCGCAAATTAACTCCCAATAACAATTAACGCACAATTAAGTAATAATTAAGCATAAAATTGTACATTTGGACATTAAATGCTAAAAATGCAAAAGATGCCTATTTTTGTAATTTTCAATTTTTGTAAAACAAACTTAATTACTAACAATTGTAGAATTAAATCCTACATGCAAAATGCGACATATTTTTGTATTTTTTATTAATTTAACAAATAAACATGCACAGACAAATACAAATAATTATCCAAAAATGTCACAAAAATTCTCAAAATTGCACACCAAGGAAAATCATTTTATTTTGAATTTTTTGGGAGTAATTCTTTCATAGGGCAAAAATCACGTGCTTACAGCTGCCCCTCTTTGCCCGAAGACACGAAGGGTTTTCGTGCAAAGATAAAGTGAGCGATTTTTGCCCATCCGAGTACTCCGTGTGAAGCATTTTTTGAAAAAGATTTAACCGAACCTTTGCTTCAAAGGTTTCCTACATATCCCTGGCTAAAGGGGAATCAGGTTAATGTAGTTCGGGAAGTTTTGGTAGCTGGGACTACCGTGGGACTGCAATGTTACTGTTGTTGCATGCTATTACCACCGCTTACCGATCTCCTTGTTACACCGTGCTTAAAGAAAACAAGAAGCTAGGCTAGACTACGGATCATAAGATCTCATCTATCTTCAAATTGTTCTTGTTGCCTTGCTTTATTGTCGGCTTGTGCTTCCTCCGGTGCTTTTCTTCCGTGAATTTGGGGATGACACTGGCCTTTTGCCTTTCTGAATACCAGTTTTCATCATTTTGTTCGGTCCACTGGGGATATGGCTTACTTTATTAAGCTTTTCGGCGGTTCCTCTGGGGATACGGCTTTCTTCATCAGATTTGTTATGCTGGGCATAATTTAATGTTCACAAGCCGCTTCTTTTAGGTGGGCGCCTGAGACATGAAATGTAAAGACTGAAAAGTATTCCTCTCGTTATGTAGGTGGGCGCCTGAGACATGAAATGTAAAGACTGAAAAGTATTCCTCTCGTTATGTAGGTGGGCGCCTGAGACATGAAATGTAAAGACTGAAAAGTATTCCTCTCGTTATGTAGGTGGGCGCCTGAGACATGAAATGTAAAGACTGAAAAGTATTCCTCTCGTTATGTAGGTGGGCGCCTGAGACATGAAATGTAAAGACTGAAAAGTATTCCTCTCGTTATGTAGGTGGGCGCCTGAGACATGAAATGTAAAGACTGAAAAGTATTCCTCTCGTTATGTAGGTGGGCGCCTGAGACATGAAATGTAAAGACTGAAAAGTATTCCTCTCGTTATGTAGGTGGGCGCCTGAGACATGAAATGTAAAGACTGAAAAGTATTCCTCTCGTTATGTAGGTGGGCGCCTGAGACATGAAATGTAAAGACTGAAAAGTATTCCTCTCGTTATGTAGGTGGGCGCCTGAGACATGAAATGTAAAGACTGAAAAGTATTCCTCTCGTTATGTAGGTGGGCGCCTGAGACATGAAATGTAAAGACTGAAAAGTATTCCTCTCGTTATGTAGGTGGGCGCCTGAGACATCTTTTAAAAATAAAACGTCTTTTCTCTCCTCAGGCGGGCTCCTGACTTCAACAACTTTGAAACTAAAATGCCATTCCTTTCTTTAGGCTGGCGAGATTTCAACAACTTTTAAAAATAAAACGTCTTTCCTCTCTTCAGGCGGGCTCCTGACTTCAACAACTTTGAAACTAAAATGCTATTCCTTTCTTTTGGCTGGCGAGATTTCAACAACTTTTAAAAATAAAACGCCTTTCCTCTCTTCAGGCGGGCTCCTGACCTCAACAACAACTTTGAAAAATAAAACGCCTTTCCTCTCTTCAGGCGGGCTCCTGACTTCAACAACTTTGAAAATAAAATGCCATTCATTTCTTTAGGCTGGCGAGATTTCAACAACTTTTAAAAATAAAACGCCTTTCCTCTCTTCAGGAGGTCTCCTGACCTCAACAACAAATTTGAAAAATAAAACGCCTTTCCTCTCTTCAGGCGGGCTCCTGACTTCAACAATTTTGAAAATAAAATACTATTTGAGGGCGGATGAACCCAAAATATCCTATTTTGAGGGTGGATGAACCCAAAATATCCTATTTGAGGGCGGATGAACCCAAAATATCCTATTTTGAGGGCAGATGAACCCAAAATATCCTATTTTGAGGGCGGATGAACCCGACTAGGAAGTGCGTCTCCTACGAGTAAAACTTGAATGAACCAAAATCAGGAAGTGTGTCTCCTAGTGGTAAACTCTCATTTTTAGGAAGTGCGTCTCCTAAAGCAAAAATATAACCTGAACGACCCAGACTACGAAATGCGTTTTCTAGGGGTGAAACTTCAATAATTCAAACTAGGAAGTGCGTCTCCTACAAATGAACTTAAATGAGCCAGACTAGGAAGTGCGTCTCCTAGGGGTGAAACTTAAATGATTCAAACTAGGAAGTGCGTCTCCTATGCATGAACTTAAATGAAACCAGACTATGAAGTGCGTCTCCTAGGGGTAAAATAAACTTAGGCAGTGCGTCTCCTATGAGTGAAACTTTGATGATTTTAAACTACGAAGTGCGTCTCCTATTAATGAAAACTTAATTTAGGAAGTGCGTCTCCTATGCCTGAACTTAAATAAACCAGACTAGGAAGTGCGTCTCCTATAAATGAACTTAAGTGCGTCTCCTAGGGGTGAAACTTAAATGATTCAAACTAGGAAGTGCGTCTCCTAGGGGTGAAACTTAAATGATTCAAACTAGGAAGTGCGTCTCCTATGCATGAACTTAAATGAACCAGACTAGGAAGTGCGTCTCCTAGGGGTAAAATAAACTTAGGAAGTGCGTCTCCTATGGGTGAAACTTTGATAATTTTAAACTAGGAAGTGCGTCTCCTATGAATGAAAACTTAATTTAGGAAGTGCGTCTCCTATGCATGAAATCTTAATTCAGGAAGTGCGTCTCATATGCATGAAATTAAACTTAGGAAGTGCGTCTCCTAGGGGTAAAAATAAACTTCAGGAAGTGCGTCTCCTATGGGTGAAACTTTAACTCAGGAAGTGCGTCTCCTATTAATGAAAACTTAATTTAGGAAGTGCGTCTCCTATGCATGAAATAAACTTAGGAAGTGCGTCTCCTATGGGTGAAAATAACTTCAGGAAGTGCGTCTCCTATGGGTGAAACTTTAACTCAGGAAGTGCGTCTCCTATTAATGAAAACTTAATTTAGGAAGTGTGTCTCCTATGCATGAAAGTAAACTTAGGAAGTGCGTCTCCTATGGGTGGAACTTTAATGATTTTGAACTAGGAAGTGCGTCTCCTATGAATGAAAATAATTTAGGAAGTGCGTCTCCTATGCATGAAATTAAACTTAGGAAGTGCGTCTCCTATGGGTGGAACTTTAATGATTTTGAACTAGGAAGTGCGTCTCCTATGAATGAATAATTTAGGAAGTGCGTCTCCTATGCATGAAATTAAACTTAGGAAGTGCGTCTCCTAGGGGTAAAAATAACTTAGGTAGTGCGTCTCCTATGGGGTAAAAGTAAACTTAGGATGTACGTCTCATATGGGTGAAAATAAACTTAGGAAGTGCGTCTCCTATGGGGTAGGAATAAACTTAGGATGTGCGTCTTCTATGGGTGAAACTAAAATTAGGAAGTGCGCCTCCTATGAATGAAATCTTAATACTTGTGTTGTCTTCCCTCGAAACTGCTGGGGATAACACTGCTGGGGAATTATTTACTTACCTGTTGGGGGATAAAATGTTATCAGCTGGGGATAACGCTGTCGAGGATAACACTGCTTGGGGATTTTGATTCCTTCAAAACTAGTGATTCACTCTTCGGAAGGCTGCTGGGAATGACACTGGCCTTTTGCTTTTTCCGAGCACAAGTTTCATCCTTTTGTTCTGTCCACTGGGGAACAACTTCCTCCATTGAAACTTATTATGCTGGGGGCAACACTGGGTCAAATACCACTTCCCTTGAGACTGGTGCTATCTTTATTCTTCCCTAAATGGTTACCTGACTTCCAGAAAATTTTCTAAATGAAAGGAAAATTTTCTGCCCTAGTTTGATAATCTCCCATGTGGCATGCATTTCTGTCATCAATGCCATTTCCTTTACCTGTTTCAAATCAAACAAAATTTGTTAGTTTAAAACGCGGTGGTTGGTTGTGATACTCCTACTGTGATGGCTTTTCCCTTTCTCCTTCCTTGTTCTGCGTTCCAAAAAACTTGCTGGGGATGATGTTATTTGCTGGTGATAATGCTTTTCTGTTGGGGATATCCCTCTTCTCTCGGAAACTGGCATTTCCCCGACCTTTTAGTCTCGTATGAATTTTCCAAATCATGCTCATTTGTTTCCTTGCTTTGTCCTTTCTTGATTTAGACCATTTGGATGTTCTAATCGGATCCGGTCTTGCATAATTGGAAAGCTGATGGCAGATTTTGAAGTCATTTCTCACTTGTTCTGACCAAATAGACTCTACTGGGGAATTTTTCTATGAAAGGAGAAAGATAAAAAGGAACAGAATAAAAGACAAAGGAAAAATATGACTCTTTAACAAAAGAAACTATAAATAAAAACCTATCAAACGCAGATATCGACTCTAATGGTCATGACATGCACATGTGGCCTATCCTCCGCCGTCAATCGTCTTTCAAGCTCTTCATTTGGGGATTCCCCATCTGATTCTCAATCTTATTCGACTTGTAGTGACCGAAGGGTTTTCACTATCAAGCCTCTCTCATTTTGGTTTTTCTCTCAGCTTTCATCGCCTTATGGTGTCCATGAAGATTTTCATCGATAAGACTCTCTCATTTGTATCACTTTCCAGTTGGGGATTTGGAGTGTTGCCGGTATGACTCTCTCTGCTGGGGATTAGAGTCCTTTCTGCTGTGGAACAGAGTGTTATGTTCACCGGTAAGACTCTCATTTGTCTGACTTGGCATCTTTTGAAGACTGATCAGAAGGTCTTTCTTTGGACCGTAATATGGGGTTTTGTATAGGCTAGAAAGAAAGGGTATTAAAGGCTCAAAAAACAAATCAATTTGGGGTTCAATATTACAACCTTCGGAACCATATTTGTTTAATACAAGCGCAACCCTTGCCCCAGTTTCTTGCTTGGGGATTTTTAATTTTTCTTTTTTTTTGTTACACTATGCCACTATGCACATTATGCACATTATGCATCCTATGCACCCTATGACCGAGCCGTGAGGCTCCTACGTATCCTCTTTGAGGAATCAGGTCAAACGTAGTTCCCAATTCCTCTGTTTTCTTCTGACTTTCTTTTGTTTTTTGTTATCATTTTTCTTTTATTTTCTCTTTTTCTCTTTTTCTCCTTTTTTTCTTTTCCCTTTTTCTTTTCTTTTCTTATCTTTTATGTTTGTGTTTCTACTCTTTTCTACTGATTCTGAAAGAGGGGTATGAAAGAAAACAAATAAGGCTCAAAGGGTTAACGAAGGATAAGTGTTTAGGTAGCAGAACAAAATGCCTTCGTCATTGCAGTTTTCAAAACATGCCAAGTGCAAACAACACAATTAAACAAAGATTTGTAGCCTCTTCTGATGGTGCTGAACTTGACAATTATATTCACACATTTGCTTTTTCATTTGTCATTTCTAAAGCACCGTTGGGCGACACTCTCACTTCTCATTATCATGAAGACCCTTATGTCAATTTGGCGAATCTTGGTTTTAACGGTTTTCTTTATATTTTACTTGCCCCAGTTCCATATGACTCGAGCTCTGAATAATCTCAAAACCGTCCTTATTTTCTTTAAATGTTCTGATCACCTTTCCGGGGTTTTATGATTAACTTTTAAGATTAGGCCCAAACTTTGTGCGTATGTCATGTCACGAGAATCGACGCTGAACAAAAATGATAAAAAGACTAAACAAAAAGATGACTGGAAATAATAAAAGACCGGATTTTGCATTAGACTACCGGTGAAATGGTTTGAATAACAAAACGAACAAAAACAAACCAGAATAAAATCCTAAAACAACCTGGACAAAACTTAAACAAACCGCTATGACAAAATGGAAATATAAGAAAGTTTGACACAAGACAACATCCGAATTACAACCCTAATAATCCGGACAACAGAAATGACAACAAAATAAGCCACCAAAAGCTTCTCTCTTGCTAACCAAGGAACGGAGCGTCCTCCCACTTTGTCAAAACTGACATCTTAGCCACGGAGCCTCACATCAGTATTGCCCAGACCATTGCCAACTTCAATATCATCAACCTTAGTCAACAAGTCCCCAATAGGATTCGAGTGCTTTTGTCATCAGGTCTGATCCCCACAAAGTGTGCTTCTGGATCTTGTATTTCCGGCTTACCACAAACCAACCACCTTAACTTTCTTTGTGATTCAAAACAAAACAGGTTAGAATGGACTCAATCGGTCCTCATTATTAACAACATCTTTTTCCCCTTTTTTCTTTTTTTGTTTTCCTTTTTTTTTTGATTTTTTTTGATTTTTTTTTCATTTTTTTGTTTTTGTTTTTCATTTTTTTGTTTTTCTTTTGTTGTGGTCGAATCTTATGGAGATTGCCTACGTATCATGACCCCGCATGAATCAGACCTTGCGTAGTTCGGCCACATAAAAAGTAAACAACAATAAAACATTTTTTGGAATTATTTAAAGACGAACAACAGGCTCGAAAGTCAAACGGCCCATATTCTCTAATCTAAAGAAGTACAAATTCAAGCAAAATAAAATGACAGATTCCTTCCCTAATATGCTGATTTTGACCAAATGGGTGTTTTTGCAAATATGGCACCTTCCCAATTTCAAATGAATTTTGAGGCCGGGAAGATTATTTTATGACATTTCACAAACTTGTCCGTTCTTTTACGAAAATAGCCTTTCGACAACTGAAAGATACTCTAAGGCTATTTCGGCAAGAACAGTTTAAGACACTGCCGTAGTTGGCTCGACTTATTTTGACTAAAAATCAAAACAGTATTCACCTGGCCGCTGACTCTTTTTTTATTTTTTAAAATAAAATACAATAAAATAAAAGACCTGGTGTTGCAAACACGACCTTTCAGCACTTCGGAGACGAAGATTTTAAGGTTGTGCGGGATAACTGGTCGCAACCCAAAAGAATGACCAAAGATGGTCGTTTATGCAAAATCAGCCTTCCGGCGTCCTTTTCGAGAACATTCGGCTATTTTTGACAAAACGGCGTGACCCAACTTATTTATGACTCTTTTTTTTTTCTTTTCAAATTATAATAAAAGACCGGTATTGCAAACACGGCCTTTCAGCGCCTCTAGGACGAAGATTTTTAAGGTTGTGTGGGTCAACTGGACCAAATCTAATAAAAAATGACCCAAAGGTGGCTGTTTATGCAAAGTCAGCCTTCCGGCGTTCCTTTCGGGAACATTCGGCTATGTTTTGACAAAACAGCGTCACCTGACTTCTTTATGATGAAATTAAGATTTGGCGTATTTTGTTTTGGCTATTTTAGCAAAAGAGGAGGTTCGACATCACCCGAAAAATTTTGACATTTTTTTTTATTATTTGTTTTTGGCTATTTTAGCAAAAAGGGAGGTTGGACCCGATGATGGTTGCCTACGTATCTCACGTCCAGTGAGAATCAAACCCGCGTAGTTCGGGACATCATGAATAAAGTAAATAAACTAACTTTTTATTATTATTATTATTATTATTTTTTTTATTTATTTTTTGAAGGAAAGACTTATAAAGAAGAAATGAAGCATTTTTTCAAAGAAGGATTTCTAAAGAAGAAAGAAAATATTTTTGGAATTTTATTTTCATTGAAAGAAATGCTTCTAATAAATATTTTTGAATTTTGACTTTTCTTTTCAATTTTGAAAGAAGAATGAAAATATTTTCGGATTTTTTGGAAGAAATTAAAAGAATTTTTTTTAAAACAATTAAATATTTTTTTTAAAACAATTAAAAAGACTTTCTAAAGACATCAATAATGGAAAATATTTTTGGATTTTTTCTTGAAAATTGGGGGTCTAAAAAAAACTATTTTAGAAAGGAAATAAAGAAAAATACTTTTTGGATTTATATATATATTGCAACAAATAATAAAACCACGTTCAACGCAAGACTCTTTTTATTCATTTTTTTGCATTTTTAGAAACAAATAAATAAATTAAAAAACCATTTTAAAAACAAGACTCTTTTTACATTTTCACTTTTCATGGCAAGACAAACTATTTTTCTTTATCTTTTTTTTTTCATTTTGAAAACAAGACAAAGTGAAGATTTTTTTTTTCGTTTCAACAAAATGACTAACCTATTCTTCAACCTAAAAATAAGAGACTCTTTTCTATTTTTTCTTTTGTGTTTTTGAGTGAAACAAACTATATAAAAAAAATATTTTTTCCTTTTTTCCCTTTTTCCAAAATTTCGGCAGAATTTCGCCAGTATTTGGGGCATTGGGGTTTTTTTTAAAAAAAAATAGGCAATTAACTCTCTACATAGTTACTTCCCTCTTTTTCGCAATTTTCCAATATTCCCGATTTTTCGAAGCCGGTCAGCATGCAAGTCTGAAACAAGTAAATGCATAAAGCACACAGGATGCAGCAGGATGGTCTTTTCATTTTAGGTTGCTAGTCCTAGACGGACCCAACTCATGTGTTGAGTCCCCTAAGTCAAAAATGCACATGATGCAGATAAGCGTTCCTACTAGGGATCCGGCATGTGGCTTTGTTATACTAGGTTCAGAACCTGGGTGTTTGTTCTAGACCTGGCTTACCCGAGCGGACAGCTCGAGCCGAGGGGGCAGCGTACCGGGAATACAGAAGCTTCATCGGCTTAGCAACTTGTCCGAACCTCATTCTAAATTGGGATTTGACACTATACAGAAAAGAAGTCGTACGAAGTACACCCTTCTTCATGATTCAGAAGACTCAGAGAGAAGATGGGTTTCGGCACAGTTTATATACAGTTCACGTAATATCAAAGCGGTAAAAGGCAACCAATTAGCACATTGAGCCAAAACATGTAACAAAATCAGAAAAAACCAAATATAACAATTTATATAAGCTCGAATTTCTAACCCTGAACCAGTGGTTCTGGGTCACATCCCCAGCAGAGTCGCTAGAGCTGTCACACCTCCTTTTTCCGCCCCCGCGAGGGGTGAAGGAGTTTTTTCCAATTAATGGACAATCGAAACGGGATTTGTTTATTTATTTTAGAGTCGCCACTTGGGAGATTTAGGGTGTCCCAAGTCACCAATTTAATCCCGAATCGAGGAAAAGAATGACTCTGTATTACAGTCTGCGTACCAGAAATCCGGATAAGGAATTCTGTTAACCCGGGAGAAGGTGTTAGGCATTCCCGAGTTCCGTGGTTCTAGCACGGTCGCTCAACTGTCATATTCGGCTTGTTTATCTGATTTTATACAATTATGAGCTAATGTGCAAGTTTTAACTTTTAACCGCTTTCGTCATTATTTATATATTTTTTCAAGAATTGCAACATCATGGAAATACATCTCCAACCACGTCACATCAATGCACCCGTGGTTGTTGGCACATTTCAACTCTGTTGAGATTTGGATTTGGGTCACATAAATGTGCACCCGAGTTTTAAGAAAATTAAATTATTAAAAGGCGTGCCTAAAGCGACTAGCGTATCATTTACTTTGGGTAGGGCCGTGAAATTTTGCTAAACGGTCCATCCCGAGTTCTAAGTAATTAACACATACATTTTGTGAGGGCCCCGCAATCTGTGCGTTTTATTTGGCGAGGCTCGTCTCATTTTTATTTAAAAGGATAAACCTATAGTGACTACATTTTTTCTATTAAGTTTGTCTCTGAAATGAAAGAAAATCTCTCAATTAATTACATGCTGAAAAAGACGTAACTTATTAGTTATTATTTTACGGCTAATGCAAATGGAAAATTGCAATCGAGTTTGTACAAAGAGAGATTGCTTTCGTTCTATATTCTATTATCTAATAACACTAGAACATGAGATTGACACACAATAACATCAAAACAAATTAACTATTCTTTGATTAATTTAAACTAACATTATTAGATGAAGGAGTTATTATACATATGCAACCCCATTACTTATTAATCAATCAACTATATTTTTATACAAAGAAAGAAAAATTCTATTCAAGCACAAATCTAAACAGGAGGAATTCAACAGGAACAACGCCTGGTCAATATTTCATTTCACCTCAAGCCAAGAGTGTACAAATGTGTACCTGGAAATGGTAATACAATGAGAAGAGAAGTAAGAGTCAGCAACATTAATAACACAACAACGCAACATCAACCCAACAGCAGCAATTTGAACCAGATTCAAGGCCCAGAAAAATTTGAAGAAAAACCAAACAAGCTCAATAGAACAAATCCAAAAGTTTGTAAACAAACTAAACAGCAACAACCCACGTGTGTATTAAAACCCGAAACTAAACTCCTTTCTCACTTTGTTTTTGTTTTCTCTTTTTAAACTCTCTAACACTCTTGATATTTTCAGAATGTCTTCCTAAAATGTTCTCTCCAAAAATCTCCCTCTAAGTAAGTCTTTCAAGTTCAAGTGTTCTCATGTTCAAGTCTTACTCTCATGTCTTAAAGCTCTCCTTAAAATGTGTCAAATAACTCTATATATAACAAGACTCTTGTTTTGAATTCCCAACCCGAAATATTCCCCCAATTGCATGCTTTGTCCCCACTACTTAATGTTTTCCTTATTTAAACCCTTGTCCCCCATGCCTACATGCTTTGTCCCCCACTACATTAAATAAATATATCAATCCCACCCCATTACATCTTGTCCCCCATGCTTAACATAAAGAATTACATTATTCCCACCCCACTACATTATGTCTTGTCCCCAATTATATTAAACAATTATATCAAATGTTCAATTCCAAAAATACCCCTCCGACCTTACCGAAATTACCAATTTACCCCTGAATGTACTGCAATTTACCAAACTACCCCCATCAGCTATAACCAATTCACCTAATCGATTTCAACCAAAATACGGCAAATATGACCAATTTCTAAATAAATTCAAACAACAAATCACATGAACACAGATTGAACAACATCAAATTAATGTGAATAAGTTAGCTATATTGGGAACCAATCCTGGTTAACTTAGACAAAATGAATGAGCAAAGAGACAACAATATCAACAACAAAAATAAACTGAAACAACTTGAATCACAATTAATGGAAATGATGCAAACTGAAATCATACCATGAACAACAAAAAGCAGGAATTATTTTGACTGAACAAATTTTTAACAACAATCCTACTTTCAGATTTAACAAAAATAACAAATTGATCATAACAACCAAATAGATTCAAATCACTAAACTTCAATAAACAATTGAACTTCAAATTTAATCTAACAACATCATAACAAAGATGAATGATTCAAACTAAACTAAACACTCGACATTATGAACACACTTGAAAAATTCACAAAGCAACAAACTTAAAAAAAATACATAAACACAAATTTTCTCCAATACAAACAAAGAACCTGGGTTCGAATGGCAACCTCGACGCGCTGTAACTCGACGAACTCGAACTGTGTATGAACTGTTTCGTCAAACTCCGACCAAAGCTTGAATAAACGAGATGGTGAGTCTCGTTTTTTTTGGACTGGAGGCACTGGAAAAAGGGTGAAGCAGCAGCAATGCAGCAGAAGCGATGCTGGACGGGGTTTGACGTTGACGAAACAGCCAGTGAAGGCTGGCCAATGACTGTGTGTGTGCGTGCGACACACATTCGAGCTTGGAGCGAGCTTGGAACTCATGTCATTCATGGGAGGATCCTTTTTTGTTGGTTCTTTTTGGTTGTAGAATACGATGACAGAGAGGGTCTCGACGAGGCAGCTGGAGGTAGCAGCAAAAGCAGCTTGGTTTTGGAGTGACGGGGTCTGTTTAGACGTAACAGAAGCAGGAGCGAGAGATGGAGGAGGCAACCATTGGAGGTTCGACGACGGGGGAAGCTGGACGAAGCAGTAGGGGGTCGTTTGGGCGTGAAGGAGAAGGTGGTAGAGGGTTGTTGGTGCTGCTGCCATGGACGAGGCGATGAAGAAGACGAAGTAGACGAAGCAGTGGCAGCAGGGTCGTTTGGTGTGGCTATGGAGGTTCGACGACGACTGTGTGTGTGTGTGGTCGTTTGGACTGGGGTGGTGGTGGTTGTGTCCAAGGTGTTGGAGGTGTGAGGGGTGGTAGCCATGGTTGGCTGAGGTTTGGAGATGGTGGAGTCTTGGAGAAGAAGAAGAGAGGGTGGCGGATGGGATTAGCTTTTAGGTTTTAGGGTTTTTTTGTTTTGTAAAATGTAAGATAGGGGGGTGTTGGGTATTTAGGTTATGGACCGGGTCGACCCGGTTTAGAAATGGACCGGGTCATGGGGAAGGCTGGATATTTTTTGGGCTTGTGGCTTGAATTTGAAGAAGAGCCCCATTCCGATTTTCTTTGTATTTTTGCTCTCTTTTCTTCTTTTATTTTTCTAAAACTAAATTCTAAAAATCCTTAAATTATTATTAAGTTATAAAAGCGCAAATTAACTCCCAATAACAATTAACGCATAATTAAGTAATAATTAAGCATAAAATTGTACATTTGGACATTAAATGCTAAAAATGCAAAAGATGCCTATTTTTGTAATTTTCAATTTTTGTAAAAACAAACTTAATTACTAACAATTGTAGAATTAAATCCTACATGCAAAATGCGACATACTTTTGTATTTTTTATTAATTTAACAAATAAACATGCACAGACAAATACAAATAATTATCCAAAAATGTCACAAAAATTCTCAAAATTGCACACCAAGGAAAATCATTTTATTTTGAATTTTTTGGGAATAATTCTTTCATAGGGCAAAAATCACGTGCTTACATTTGTTAGATGCAGAGACACAGTACCCTCAGTTGGAAAAGCTTGCACTTGCATTAATCATGACATCTAGAAAATTAAGGCCTTATTTTCAATGTCATCCTATTGCTGTAGTAACTGCTTACCCATTACGTAATATATTACATAAGCATGAATTGTCAGGTAGGTTAGCTAAGTGGGCAATAGAATTAAGTGAATATGATATCACCTACCAACCTAGAACTACTATAAAATCTCAAGTGTTAGCTGATTTCGTCGCTGATTTTAGCCAAGGGATGCAATTGGAAGCAGAAAAAGAGTTGCAGGTGTTCGGAGCTAACCCAGGAACTTGGACCTTGTTTACTGATGGTTCATCTAACATAAAGGGTGCTGGTTTAGGGATTATTTTGGTACCACCTACGGGTGAAACCATTCGAAAAGCCATTAAATGTCATTTTATAACTAACAATGAGGCAGAGTATGAAGTTGTGATTGCAGGTTTAGAACTGACACGAGAACTTAGCATAAATTAGATTATAATCAAAAGCGATTCACAGCTCATAGTTAATCAAATGCTGGGGACTTATACGGCCAGGGAAGCAAGGATGCAACAATACTTAGCGAAGGCACGGGATTTGATAAAGCAATTTCAAACTTGGAAAGTAACACTAATACCAAGGGATGAAAATGTTGAAGCCGACGCCTTAGCTAATCTTGCATCTGCGGTAGATGTGGCAAGCAATGAAAATGCTTCAGTTATTCACTTATTTCATTCAGTTCTCGACCCCGATAAGAATGAGGTAAATTTTAATAACTTAACTTGGAATTGGAGGAACGAGATTGTTGCTTTTTTGTAGTATGATACCGTCCCTAAAGATAATAAAAAAGTTCATGCGCTTTAAAAAGGGCCGCTCGGTATTACTTAAAGCAAGGCAATCTTTACCGAAAAATGTTCGGTGGTCCCTTAGCAAGATTTCTCAGACCTTCTCAGACGGAATACATAATAAGAGAGATACACGAAGGGCATTGTGGGAATCACGCAGGAGGAAGATCGTTGGTAAGAACCTTAATTAGGGTAGGTTATTATTGGACCAAAATGGAAGAAGAAGCGGAAAGTTTCGTGGCTAAATGTAATAAATGCCAAAGGTACAGTAATAATATGCATAGGCCTACGGAGTTACTACATTTGGTCATTGCACCATGGCCATTTATGAAGTGGGGGATGGATATCGTGGGTCCACTACCACAAGTAAAAGGTCAGGTAAATTTTTTGCTCGTACTCACTGATTATTTTACTAAATAGGTGTAGGCCGGAGCATTCAAACAGGTGCGAGAAAAGGAAGTTAGAGATTTCATTTGGCGGAATATCATATGCCGATTCGGTGTGCCAAAGGAAATCGTGTGTGATAATGGCCCTTAGTTTATAGGCGCTCAAATCACAGAGTTCTTTCAAAGTTGGCAAATCAAAAGGATTACATCCACACCTTATCATCCGGTGGGTAATGGGCAAGTTGAGTCAACAAACAAAGTCATTATCAACAATTCAAAGAAACGTTTAGAGGAATCCAAAGGTAATTGGCCAGAAGTGTTACCTGGTGTTTTATGGGCATACCGCACAACAGCGAAGACAAGTACAGGAGAAATACCATTTTCTTTAGTTTATGGAGCTGAAGCTTTAATTCCAGTTGAGATAGGAGAGCCGAGTACAAGGTTCACACATGCGTCAAAAGAATCTAATGACGAGGAAATGCGTGCAAATCTTGATTTACTTGAAGGAAGAAGAGAAGCTGCGCTAATAAGAATGGCAGCACAGAAGCAGGTCATAGAACGATACTATAACCGAAAAGCACGCCTCAGATTCTTCAAAATTGGGGAATTCGTGCTAAAAAAGGTTTTTCAATCTGCAAAGGCAGATAATGCGGGAAAATTAAGTCCAACATGGGAAGGACCCTATAGAATTCGTGATATTGCAGGAAAAGGAGCATACGAGCTGGAAACAATGGATGGCAAGATACTACCTTCACATTGGAATGCTGTTCATCTGTAGAGATACTATTTCTAAGGAATACCCGCGGTCAAGTATCCATATTTCTTTAATTTAATTTTTGAATTGTTAAAGTATTACTAACGATTTTAGATGATAGGCAAAAAGCTAACTCGTACTAAATGATGAGTCACGACCTGCAAGGCACGTGGAATAAATTAAACTTCCTGGCCTAGGGTTACAGTTATTCTGATAGAAATTCAAACGGGTTAAGCAGTCTTCATCTATAATCGTACCTCCGAGTCCCGTATGTTTTTCCTTTACAGGGAAATGACCAAATGAGAGGAACAATCAAGTGCTCGAGGCTTCATACTTCAACGCTCAAACACTTGGGGGACTACATAATATACACGGGCATGTGTATAAGAAAAGGCAAAGAAGATCAAGCCCTGAAAAGTTCACTCATTGAATAAGTCAAGTACAGAGCAAAGTCACGAGCTAAGGCCAAAGAAAAATCTTATCATAGTTAGGGTAAAGGCTATGTACTGAAACAGGTTATAGATAAAAACCTCGTATTTATTTTTCTTTTTTAAATCTGTTACAAGGAAAACAGTTACGAGAAAGTTATAGATGTAATTCAAATACGTGTAAAGTGTTATTCAAAACTAGACAAAGTTCAAATAAAAACTTGTCAAAGTTATTTCAAAGAAACATGTGTATTCCTATTTCTTTTATTGTATGATAACACCATTATGAAGTTGAGACGTCTTCTTCATTAAGTGTCGAGTATAAAAGGGCCATCTTTTATAAAATTCGTGATTAATGTAAATATTCATGAAGTTAATAGAAGCATTTTTTAAAGAATAAAAATGCAAATTATTCTATAAGTCTTTAGAAATAAAGGAAAGAATAAACTAAACGGAAGTTCAAGAAAACTTCTTAATATTAAAAAGCTTAAGACTAAGTACGAACTTAGTCATAAACTGCGAATTGTTTATACAAATTGCCCCATGAAAAGCCCGAGGACTTGAATTTCCAAAACAAGCCCTCAAATAAGACCAAGAGTTTTACCACAGTTTTCTCAAAAAACAAAACAACACAAAGAAATTCAAATAACTTAAACTTATCACTAAGAAGATGTGGGAACTGAAGTAGGTGCATCAACAGCAGCGGGCTCAACTAGGCTTGAAGGAGTTGGGATACCTGTATCAACTTCAACATTCACGGAAGCCTCGACCACGGGAGAAGGAAAATCTTGAGTTAGCTGAGCCTTCTCAATAGTTTCATTGATTTTAGCTAACTCAAATTCCAAGTTAAAAGTCTCTTGGCTAGCCTCAACTAGGGTATCACGGCGAGAATTCAAAAATGGCCAACTCACTTCAATGGCAGACTTATCCTCAAGGATTTCGTAATCTCTTTCCCAGTCAGCAATTTCATTCTTTAACTTTTATTTTCAGCCAAGGCAGACGTGTAAGAAGCTTGAAGAGAGGTATGAGAACTTTCTAAGGCACAAACCTTATCAGAAGAAGCTCGGAGGTCTTCTTGTGTCTGAGTCAAATTCTGCACGAGCTCACCAACATAAGCTTATTTCTCACCCAAGAGAGCCTTTAACTCTCTAATCTCTTTGCTAGCTTTTGACAGCTGCTCTGAGAAAGAAGTTTCAAGACGAGCTTTTTCTTTATCTGCTTGACTTGGGGAAGCCTTTTCAACTGCCAACTCTGTAGTCAAGGCCCGAACCTGCTGCTCCAAGGTACTCTTACTTTCTTCTAAATATTCCACATCAATCTGAAGGCTTTCATACTGTTCCTTCCAATTGTACGCCTCTAATTGAGAATCACGCACTAACTGCTCTGAGAGGACGACCCTTTTCATCATCTCCGTGCCAATAAGATTGGCCTAAAAAAGGGAGAAATAAAGGGAAATAAGAACCCCAAAGATAGAAAAATTACAAAGTAAAAGTTTTAAAAAAAACAAAAGAGAAGGGGAATGTCTTTAAAGAAGCGTGCACAATGTCATTCATCAAGGTCAAGGAACTATGGCTCTCTAGTTTGGCTTTCTCAATTGGTCCAATTAAGGGCTTTAGCCATACATCTTCTTGACCCAATTTCCTTAAAAGATTGCCCTTAGCGGGGACTTCAATGATCACTTGCCTCATAGAACCACTCCTACTTGTGGAGCCAACTTCAGCACGGGGGGTGATTGGAGGAGAAATTATTGAAGGAGGAACAATAGAAGTAGTAAAGACCGTCTGGGGAGGAACGGAAACAGCCGAGACCGGCAAATAAGGAGTCATAGACACAGGTGTAGAAAAAGAAGCCAGGGGTGCTTCATCAAGAATTGGGCCTAAGCCTTCACCACCAAACCCGTTAATGAAAAGCTGCTCAACAGAATCATGAGTAGCAACGGGAGCAACGTCATCATCAAAAATTACAAACGGGGCCTCAGCAGACCCGGTAAGGATAATAGAACGGTGAGGGGATGCTTCTTCTTCATCATCAGAAATGATGCGTCTTCGAGCCCGTGGCCTTGTTACCAAAGAGCCCCCATCTTCCTCTTTTTCAGAGCCTTGGTCATCAATGACTTTTCTTTTCGATGAAGAACCCAAGATTATTTCTTGGGCCCTTTCCAAAGAGATACGAGAAGTCGCGACCGCCTCAACAGTGACTCCTTGAATAGCAAATCCTGATAGAAATAAGGATTGAAATAGGTTTAGGAGGAAACAATATGTAAAGTAAAATAAAAGGCTCTTACATGAGTTTTTACTTTCTAACCAAAACGTTGAGAAAGGGTTTTCCAAGATCTACCATCCATTGGTGCAATCTTCAATAGTTGTCTACCCAATCACAGAAATTGGGAACATCTTCCACAACTCCCATGATTGCTGTAAAAGAAAGGCAAAATTAGAAAAATCAATAAAGTTGAAGAAAAAGGTACGAGAAAGTTAGAAGACTCACGTGTAAAATTCCACTTCTCAGGGAAGGGAACGTTCTCATCATCCACTAAACCAACAGTGGGAGCAGCGACAAACCGGGCATACCAGCCACGGTCTTTGTCATCTTTAGGGCTAACTAGAACTATTTTGCTCATGGCTACTAGTGTAAAAACACCATTGTGAAAGAGTCTAGGAGAGTAAAGGTGAATCAGATGCGGGAAAGTAAAAGGCACACTGGCTGTGTTGATCAAATGCCTCAAACAGGCGACAACCCTCCATATTATTGGGCCAATTTGACCTAAGCAAACATCAAAGAAACGATAGAACTCGAGAATAACAGGATCAATAGCATGTTTGAATCTTAAAGTGAAAGGGTACGTATAAACAAATGAAAATCCGGTTAACTAGGAGGTAATGCTTTGATTCAGATTGGGAATAATGATAGGAAAGTCATGATCCCAATGATAGTCTCTACGAAATAAAGAAGTCAAACCTTCAGTGATTAGAGTGGGATAGATATCGGCGTGATCTAAAGAAGATACTTGATTTCTAAGAGATTCTCTGTCGTTATAGAAAGATAGTTCCACGGGAACTATCTCCTCTACTAGAGGTTCACGAAGAGGTTCAGAAGATTCCTTACCTCTAGAAGAAGATATGTGTAAAAGGGAACCTCTATTTCTAGAAGAAGGGCTAGAACTAGGCGAAGGAAGGGAAGGACCACGCAAGGATAAAGATCCTAAATTACGAAGCCTACCTCCTCTTCTGCTCCTACTGGGGACATCAGGGAAGTTATCAACTATGGGGACTCTTCTAGGGTTAGGGTTTGATGAAGACATGATGATACGATGAAAAAACAAGTAAAGATTTGAGAAAATTGGTCAAAAAACTTTATGTGGTAAAGACAAAGAAGGAAGTCATATTTATACTGCTAAGCAACCGCCAAAGGAAAATGTACAATGATGGAAAGACCATAATAATGATAACTGACGCTTCGTGAATAGTGAAGCCGTGGAAAAGCCTTAAAAAGTGCTGCAAAACTGCAGAACTAATAAAAAAATGACACGTGTGAAGAGTATTAAATGGAAGTGACAATTAAAGCATCGATTCTGTCATAGTATTAACGGTGACTAAAATCCTCATTTTTAATGAAATCCACTTCCCAAATATTCAATCGATGAATAAATGGCAAGTGAGGGGACTATCTGTATTGAGAAAAATTGAGTTTACATATTAAAGTGGTGTAAAGATGACGTATCATGACACATAGACTGGTCAAAGAGTTACAACTGGCAAAGTGGCACGAGTTGCAACAGATATGAGCAGAGGCAAAAGAAGAGGCACGAGCGGTTATGTAAAAGACTCAGCGCTCGTACTTATTTAAGTCCAAGAATCAAGGGGAATGAATCTAACACTACATGAGAGTACAGATACAGTATTTAATGAGCCTTAAATACTAAAAACATTAGAGAATCTGTATTAAATGCAATGATTATGTAACGTAACATTTAATGTCTTTAATTGTCCATAATGCCCTTATTATGACAAAGGCAAAACGCATATCCTCAAAATAGCTATAAAAGGGGGAGAATGGGTCAATTGTAACACACACGAAAAATTATCTGAATATACTGGTTTACTTGTTTTCTTCTGATTATATCATTGCTAGTAAAATTACTTTCTTCTATACTTTTTTGATTATCAGTAACCCGAGTTCTTCTAAATTATCGCTTTGACCGAAACCCCACTTTTTGGTTAAACAGAGATAGCCCGTGATGTGCACCGTCCCAAACTCAAATGAATAAATTAAGTTAATTAATTGAACTTTGAATTATGCCGATTTGAGTATAATAAAGAAATTTCATCTCAATTTTCTTCACTAAATTCAATATTTAAATAACGGGTGAAATATTGAAAATTGTTCAAGGAGTAGCTCAGACGACATAAATGTGGTTTTCTAATCACAAATTTTTAGATACTTTTCTTTAACCTCAATCAGATATATTTTGAATGCTTATTAAGTTTTAAATTTGAACTCTAGCAGATATTAGGCATAGCCTAACATGTGTTAATCCGTTTTATTTTGAGGAAATAATAAAATACTACTAAGATAGCTATAACGATATTATTTTCCATGTCTTTAAAAGAACGGCATACACGGTATGATGGTCAAATTATCTTATTTTTGTTTTATTATTAGTATGAAAATAATTCATTTTCATTAATATCATAATTTATATTTAATCCTCTAATTCCAGATACTTACCTAAGTACTATTTCATCTCTTTTATCGTTTCACTATTTCTTCCAACATTTATTTAAGGTGTTAAGTTTTTAAATGAAATCATCTTCTTCCTCAAGCTAAGACATAGAAGTTAATATTTTTATTATTATTTTTGTTAATCTTTATAATTCATTTAGTGCCCTTTTGAACCCAATTAAATTCTTCTTTTGCTCTTAATTCTTCTATAAGTATTCTTTAAATTTTTGTTCCATTTCCATAAATTTATTAGTATAAGTAGATGTCCTTCTATTTTAGCAAAGAATTTGTCTTTAATATCATTGTGAATAAGCTAATACTTCCAACAATAATACACTAAATTCAGACCAAGTATAATCACATACTTGTATGTAAACTTTAAGCTTTGCATGTTATCGATTATGTTAATTCATATCACTATTGTGTGCCTCATTCTTTTTAATATTATAAAAAATTAATTGAATAAATTTTTTAATTTTCCTCAACTTGATTTCTGAGGCATAACTTATTATTCTTATTGGAATAAATATCTTGTATTGCTTCTATTGAATTATGTTTGTATGTTGTTTTCTTTTTGATAAATTTTCTATAATTTATTATTATCAAAAATAATTTCTTTAGTCCAATTAAAATTGACACTAAACTGGAATTGATAATAAATTCTTGGGAGTTTAAAAATTAATGAAGTGATTTAAAGTGAGTTTTCGTCCAGTAAATTCCTGCAAGTAATATAAGAATTTGCACGACGGAATGATAATGAAATTGTTTGGAAAGAAAATACATAGAAATTGAAGTGGGCTAAGCTAAATAAACTTGAAATTGTTTATGATTTGTTGGAGAGTTCAAGGATAGGTCCGGAGAGGAAAAGGAGGGGGGTGGGGGACGTGGGGACCATGGGACTGGAACTTGATAACATTTAAAAGGAACGGATCTCACGTTTATTAAATTTACAAAAGAAAGTGATTATCTAGTCTAGGGATATAAATAAGTGTTAGGTGTGAATGCATGACATGGAAAATTGAGGTGGTTTTCAGCAAATATTTAGCGTGTACAAACTTTAGGTCCTTACTTACTCTCACTTATAGAATAGTAAAAATCTATTTATCAATATTTTGAATCAAATTATTTCTTTCCGCATCTTCACCAACTTTAGGTTCCGAACATCAAAATTGGCATCCCAATTGTAAGACATATGTCCGTTTAAGTAAATTGAACAAACAACCTTTCTGAGGATTCATAAACTTTTAGCAGGTGGATACAACAACAACCCAGTATAATCTCACTTAGTGGGGTCTGGGAGGGTAGTGTGTATGCAGACCTTACCCCTGCCCTGGGGTAGAGAGACTGTTTCCAGATAGACCCCCGACATCCTTCCCTTCAAGAACTTCCCACCTTGCTCTTGGGGAGACTCGAACTCACTACCTCTTGGTTGGAAGCGGAGGTTGTTTACCATCAGAGCAACCCCTCTTGTAGATAGTGCATCAGTAATATCTGATAATAGCCATATGTCGTGGTAATCGTGTGCCCCGATGAAGTCATTCTTTTTGGAGCTCGCATAATAGATCTTTACTACTTTTGAGAGTAAATGAAAAAGCAAGGTTTTCTGGGGATGAAGCCCGCTAATTTTTTTTTGACCAAATAATGTTAGAAATTACCGCTCTTCTAGATACTTCTAGTGTGACCCACATATAAAGTAATAAATTATTTACGTTGTCTCCCAAAGGAAATAATATATCAGATAATATTCTGTAATTATGCATATATGGTAGTTTCTTTGATGGAAAGAAATTACCATATATTAGGAGTCCCTAGGGTAATTATAATTTATGGAGAAGTCCCTAGGGCTAAAGTATTTGCCTAAGAGTCCCTAGCCTACCTATAAATACGCCTGTGACTCCATTAGTCTGGCATCTTACGATAGGCACAGGCTAGAAGGCTCTCTAGGTTTTCTGCTAAAGGTTTCAAAGACGATTCCCTGCAACGCTTGAACAACAATGGCTGAAGATACGTTCCTGTTAATATTCCGCTGCGTAGGCTCTGTGTATGTTCTTAATCTCAACATGTTGTATCAGAGTTTGCCTTTAGCTGTGTTGTTTGGTGATCCGAAATAATTGTTGACATCATAGTTTACTCCTGTATCGATAAAGAGATTAGTAATATATAAGGAGATGTGTTGCTCGCGCCTTTATAGTGCAATAGAGTATTAATATAATATTTTGAGTCATTGGTAGTATTTTGTTAAGAACATTCTGTGTGTTATCTTTTACGATCGTCGCCGCATAGTGTTACTTCAAAAGTTTATTTTTCAACCAGTACTAATCTCATCTAGGTAAAATCCCTATTTCTTTAAGTAGATATTTGGGTATATATTCTTAGTGACGATTTTAGTTTTGGCCGGATAAGGCAAATAAAGTAAAATATTTTATCTTGGGATATGGATGTACATAATTATTGAATCTATGTACACTGTGCACTCTTTATTCATATTGTTTGATCAAATAGATCTGAAGCTATAATCCCAGTACGTGAGATATGTTCTAATTTATTTATCCACAAGTCTTTGTTTAAATTTTTATTTAAAATCGATGTCCAATAGTTAAAAGAGATTCCAACAAATGATTAATGACTTTGTGTTGTTATGTTCTTAAAGGTAATTTTAATCCAGATCGTTTAAGTTCTATTTTCTTTTCTTTTGGAATAAATATTGTATTATTGATATGATTCTATGAGTTCTTATACTATTCTGATAGGTTACAAGATTACTTTTATTATTTGGGATAATACAGTAAGTCATATCAATATTTGCTAAAGTTGATTATAGAATTGTTCTCCTTATGGGTCTATATAGGCCTCTGCTTATACTTCGTTTGCCCATTGTTAGAATCTAATCAATATTTTATTTAAGTTGATTATTAAGGTTAATTACTAAGATGTCATTTTTTGAGTTTTCTTTTATGTGATGTATTTAGGAGTGACCACAACATCTTGAGTACTTAATATAAAAGAAATTGAGTTAATTAATCACATAACGTTTATGTGATTAAGAACATACACACATTTCTGTAGTGTGACCCACATATAAAGTAATAAATTATTTACCTTGTCTCCCAAAGGAAATAATATATCAGATAATATTCAGTAGTTATGCATATATGGTAGTTTCTTTGATGGAAAGAAATTACCATATATTATGAGTCCCTAAAGTAATTATAATTTATGAAAAAGTCCCTAGGGCTAAAGTATTTGCCTAAGAGTCCCTAGCCTACCTATAAAATACGTTTATAACTCCATCAGTCTGGCATCATACGATAGGCGTAGGCTAGAAGGCTCCTAGGTTTTTTGTCAAAGTTCTACAAGGCGATTCTACAATACTTGAACAACTATGGCTGAAGGTACGTTCCTTATTTAATTTCCGCTGCGTTGGCTCTGTGTATGTGTTTAAATTACAACATGTGATATTAGAGCCTACCTTTAGTCATGTTATTAAGTATCGAGGTTGTATTTACGATGATGCAAAATTAACTTTGGATAAACCGTATGTTCTAAATATATAAGTCACCAACTGTTTTTTTTTTCTGGATAATGGAATTGATATTCTGTGAGTTAGAATTTATGCAAAGAGTCGGTAACTTTTATTTGCAATAGCTATTTTTGATATAAGTGGATCTCTTGTGATTCTTTTAAGAATTTATCTACTGCGGGGATCCACATATAATTGATGGGTTTTTAGGCTCTTAAATAGAGAAGTATATTACTATAGGAGCTTTATTGACTTGTTAGCATGTCTCACTAATTTATATCTAATTAATTGAATTCTTAAAGAATCGGCAACTCCTAATAGGTCCTTGTTGAAATAGGTTTGGCCTACTGAATTTATGCTTTATTTGTTAAGACCTTTTGTTGACTTTAATCGGTCTTCCTAGTATTATAAAGCATCACCCAATTTTCATTGATGCATTTGTATCGACCTTGTATTTTGGTAGCGGTTTTGCGGATTCAAATAATGGTTTTAATATTTGTTTAAATCTTGAAGAAGTCATCGTGAAATTTTGCATCTGTTTGTTTATTGTATGTTTATGCTAATAAATAAATTTGCTGCTACATGAAAATATTCTTATAATAGTATAAGAATTAGCAGTTTGGTCCTTTATATCTATTATTATGCTTAAAATGTGTATTCCCAGTTTTGACTCTAAGCAACATACGATGAAGTTGATTATTGGACATATTATACTGAGATATCTTTATGAGTTTTCTTTTATATGATGTACTTAGGAGAAGCCACGACATCTTGAATACTTGATATAAAAGAAATTAAGTTGTTTAATCACATAAAGTCTAGTGATTAAATTTTTTAATGACATCTATTTAGTCCAGCTATCTCGTTAGAATAGTAACCCGGCCCTATAGGGAGGTAACTATTTTGGTGAGATTAGTTGGAATGAGATAGTAAACCTTTAAGTTGGAAATTATCTTATGCCCACATGTATAGATTAATTTTTACGTATTTTGGTTTACTAGTCTAATAAAGTTAGTAAATTCTATGCATGGGTTGCAACCTCTGCCCATAGGAAGGTCTAGAATTTACTAAGAATCGGTATTTTACGCGATTCACCTTTGATGGATTGTACTTCATAGCTTATGTATGTTTATCCTTATTTTGTAGTCTTTACAGCTTTTCCTACAACTATTTTTAATGAGAATGCTCGAATTCCAATGCTTTCTGGTTACAATTATGCTGAATGGAAGGAGAAAGTCCTTCTCACTTTAGGGTGCTCGG
Organism: Nicotiana sylvestris; assembly: GCF_000393655.2. NCBI lineage: Eukaryota > Viridiplantae > Streptophyta > Magnoliopsida > Solanales > Solanaceae > Nicotiana > Nicotiana sylvestris. Next base: position 188,440,728 of record NC_091059.1, read on the forward strand.
ATCTAGACCTGGAACTCCATGTGGATAAACCACCTATTCCCGTGGAATCAAGTACGCCAGTTGCTAAGGCTAATTATGAGTGGTGGGAGCGATCTAATTGCTTAAGTTTAAAGCTCATAAAAGCTCACATAAGCCAAAGCATTAGGTGTTCTATCCCTAATAGCGATAAGGTCAAAGCTTACATGAAGGGAATTGATGAACAATTCATAAGCTCTGACAAGACATTGGCCAACACCCTTATGAAGAGGCTCTCAAGTATGACTTTCGACAGAAGTCGTATAGTGCGTGAGCACATTATGGAAATGAGAGACATTGCTGCTAAACTCAAGTCCCTTGAGGTGGATATGTCTGAACCATTTCTTGTGCATTTCATTCTCAACTCCCTTCCTGCGGAATATGGTCCGTTCAAGATTTCTTACAACACATATAAGGATAAATGGTCAATCAATGAACTTTTGACCATGTGTGTTCAAGAAGAAGAGAGGTTGAAGCATGAGATACCTGAAAGTGTTAATATGGTGACTCATGGTAAGAGAAATGCAAAGAAGGGAAAAAGTGTTCCCATGAAGAAGAAAATCACCTTTGACAAAGATGCTTGTCGTTTCTGTAAGAAGAAGGGAAACTGGAAGAAGGATTGCCTGAAATACAAGAAATAGCTTGAGAAGAAAGGTAATTTTATCTTGGTATGTTATGAATCTAATTTTACTGAAGTTTCTGATAATACATGGTGGATTGATTCTGGTGCTACAATTCATATTGCCAAAATCATACAGGGTTTTCTAACACAGAGGAAGCCGACAGGAAGTGAACAATACGTCTATTCTGGCAATATGACGCGTTCACGTGTGGAAGGCATGAGGACTTATTGGCTCATTTTGAAGGATGATTTTAACTTAAATTTAGAAAATACTTTTTATGTTCCAGAATATTCTTGAAATTTAATTTCTCTTTCAAGACTATTGATTAGTGGATATGATTTGAATTTTCATTATCCTTCTGTGAAACTTCGAAAGATAATAAAGTTATTGGTTTTGGAAATTTGAATGGAAATTTATATAAACTTGAGCTATACCCCACATTTGAATGCAATGTTTTAAATTTGCATGATAAAGAAATTAGCACTAAGCGATGTATTATCAATGAGAACTCATCTGGTCTTTGGCACAACAGATTGTGACACATCTCTATTGATAGAGTCAAAAGGTTGGTTAATGACGGAGTTCTAAAAACTCTTGAATTTTCTGACTTTGGAACTTGTGTGGATTGCATAAAGGGTAAGCAGACCAACAAATCAGCTAAAGGTGCCAAAAGAGTTCTCAATTACTTGAGATCATATATACAGACATATGTGGACCTTTTCCTACCCCTTGCTTGAATGATGAGAGATATTTTATCTCGTTTATTGATGACTATTCAAGATATATGTATCTCTATTTTCTGTTTAACAAATCAGAAGCACTTGATGCTTTTAAAGTTTACAAAACAGAAGTAGAGAAACAAACTGGTGCTCAGATCACAATTGTAAGATTTGATAGGGGTGGAGAATATTATGGTAAGTACACAGATAAGGGACAAGTTAAGGGTCCATTTGCAGAGTTCCTTGAAAGTGAAGGTATAATTGCTCAATATACCATGCCAGGAACACCACAACAAAATGGTATGACAAAAAGAAGGAACAGAACATTAATGGACATGGTAAGAAGCATGATTAGCAGGTCAAGTTTAGCTTTATCCTTATGGAGTGAAGCCTTAAAACCGCTGTGTATATTTTAAATAGGGTTCCATCCAAGGCTGTCCCCAAGACACCTTTTGAGTTATGGAAAGGATGGAAACCTAGTTTAAATCATTTACACGTTTGGGGATATCCAACTGAAGTGAGGGTTTATAACCCACAACTAAAGAAGTTGGATGAAAGAACAATAAGTGGTTATTTTATAGGCTATGCGGTTAACTCTAAGGGATTTAGGTTTTACTGTCCTTCTCATTATCCTAAATTGTTGAAGCTAGAAACGCTAAATTTTCTTGAGGAGCATGAAGAGGGTGGGGGTGGTTTGACTCAAAGGGTGGAATTGAAAGAAATAAGGGAATCACATGTGGTACCTTTATATATTGGGAACTTGAATGTTGCTCAGAAAAATTCTCATGAATTATCTGAACAACAACAAGTTCAAGAGACACCACCACTTAAGGAGCCACATGAAGATCAACCCGCTTTACCTGAACCCACTGAAGAAGTGTCTGAACCAGTGGGAGTGAGAAAATCCTCAAGAATTCAAAAATCAGCAATTTCTAGCGACTATGTTGTATATCTCCAAGAGTCTGATTATGATATTAGACTAAAAGATGATCCATGCTCGTTTTCAAAAGCCATGAGTGGAGAAAACTCCACTCTGTGGTATGATGCCATGAAGAAGAGTTAGAATCTATGGCTAAAAATAAAGTCTGGGATCTCGTCGAATTACCAAAGGGATCCTCTACTATAGGTTCCAAGTGGGTCTTTAAAACTAAAAGAGACTCATCTGGTAATATCGAACGATATAAAGCCAGACTTGTAGCCAAGGGTTTTACTCAAAGTGAAGGCATTTATTACCATGAAACCTTCTCTCCAGTATCAAAGAAGGATTCATTGAGAATAATCATGGCATTAGTAGCTCATTTTGATTTAGAGTTACATCAAATGGATGTGAAAATAGTTTTCCTGAATGGAGATCTTGAAGAGGAGGTATACATGCGTCAGCCTGAAGGATTTTGTGATAAGGACAAAAGTCACCTTGTTTGGAAGTTGAATAAATCAATTTATGGGCTAAAACAGGCTTCCTGCCAATGGTATATTAAATTTCATAATGTTGTTTCTTCATTTGAATTTACGAATAACATCATTGATCAGTGTATATACCTTAAGATAAGTGGGCGCAGATATATTTTTCTAGTCCTATATGTGGATGATATTTTAATTGCAAGTAGTGACTTGGGATTGTTGCACGAGACTAAACAGTTCCTTATCCAGAATTTTGAGATGAAGGATATGGGCGAAGCCTCTTATGTCATTGGCCTAGAGATTCACAGAGACAGATCCCAAAGATTACTTGGATTGTCTCAAAAGTCCTAAATTGAAAGAATTCTGGAAAGATTCGGGATGAAGAACTGTTTACGTATAGCAGCACCCATAATTAAAGGTGACAAATTTTCATTGAATCAATGTCCACAATATGTATTGGAAAAGGGGCAAATGAAAGACATTCCCTATGCTTCGCTTGTTGGGAGCCTTATGTATGCACAGGTCTGTACTAGACATGATATTGCTTTTGCAGTAAGAATGCTTGGCAGATATCAAAGTAACCCTGGTCTTGACTATTGGAAAGCTGGTAAAAGGGTGTTGAGATATTTTCAAGGAACCAAGGATTTTAAGCTCACATACAAATATTCTTACTCATTGGAGGTAATTGGATATTCAGACTCTGATCTGGGTGGATGCAAAGACACTGGTAAATCTGCTTCAGGATACATTTTCCTTCTTGCTAGAGGTGCTGTGTCTTGGAGAAGTGTCAAGCAGACCATTGTTGCAACATCCACAATGGAAGCTGAATTTATAGCATGCTATGAAGCTACATCACAGGCGTTATGGTTGAAAAACTTTATTTCCAGCCTTAGGATTGTCGATTCCATTTCAAGGCCATTGAGAATCTTTTGTGACAATTCAGCTGCAGTTTTCTTTTCTATGAATAATAAAAGTGGCATCCGAAGCAAGCACATCGACATAAAGTACTTGATGGTTAGAGACTATGTGAAGAAGCAAGATGTGAATTTTGAGCATATTAGTACTACTTTGATGATTACTAATCCTATGACTAAAGGTCTGCCGGCTAATATTTTCAAGGATCATGTAACCCATATGGGGATTAGTAGCTCAATTTAGTCTTGCTTTGCTCTCTAACAGTTTGTCTAGACATTATGTTTATTTTGATATACATGATAGTGCACACTTTTGGGTTTTTTATGTATGATCATTGGATCAATAAAATTGGACTCTGAATGACTTATATTAAGTTCATTCATAAAGTTGTTAGACACTTTGTTAGAATATATTGTGCATTATAATACATGGAAGGAAGTGTTTGTCTAAAAGGATGACCGCCATGATTCGTGTAATAATATATTCTAGTTCTAGTTAAAGTGATTGTAACATAACTTTTAGTTGAGTGATAAAGTTTGTGGCCATACTATATGTTTATCTCTCATAAATGATTATCTGATTTTAATATGTGGGCCAAGTTGAAAAATGTTAGAAATTACCGTCTCTTCTAGAGGCTTCTAGTGTGACCCACATATAAGGTAATAAATTATTTACCTTGTCTACCAAAGGAAATAATATATATCAGATAATATTCTGTAGTTATGCATATATGGTAGTTTCTTTGATGGAAAGAAATTACCATATATTAGGAATCACTAGTGTAATTATAATTTATGGAGAAGTCCCTAGGGCTAAAGTATTTGCCTAAGAGTCCCTAGCCTACCTATAAATACGCCTGTGACTCCATTAGTCTGGCATCATATGATAGGCGTAGGCTGGAAGGCTCCTAGGTTTTCTGTCAAAGTTCTACAAGGCGATTCTACGACACTTGAACAACTATGGCTGAAGGTACGTTCCTTGTTTAATTTCTGCTGCGTTGGCTCTGTGTATGTGTTTAAATTACAACATGAAATGTTAAAAATTACCGTCTCTTCTAGAGACTTCTAGTGTGGCCCACATATAAGGTAATAAATTATTTACCTTGTCTCCCAAAGGAAATAATATATCGGATAATATTTTGTAGTTATGCATATATGGTAGTTTCTTTGATGGAAAGAAATTACCATATATTAGGAGTCCCTAGGGTAATTATAATTTATGGAGAAGTCCCTAGGGCTAAAGTATTTGTCTAAGAGTCCCTACCATACCTATAAATACGCCTGTGACTCCGTCAGTCTGGTATCCTACGATAGGCACATGCTAGAAGGCTCTCTAGGTTTTCTGCTAAAGGTTTCAAAGGCGATTCCCTGCAACGCTTGAACAACAATGACTGAAGGTACGTTCCTATTAATATTCCGCTACGTAGGCTCTATGTATGTTCTTAATCTCAACATGTGGTATCAGAGTTTGCCTTTAGCTGTGTTGTTTGGTATTCCAAAATAATTGTTGATATCATAATTTACTCTTGTATCGATAAAGATATTAGTAATATATAAGGAGATGTGTTGCTCGTACCTTTATACTGCAATAGAGTATTAATATTATATTTTGAGTCATTGGTAGTATTTTGTTATGAACATTCTGTGTGTTATCTTTTACGATCGTCGCTGCATAGTGTTAATTCAAAAATTTGTTTTTCAACTATCCTAATCTCATCTAGGTAAAACCTTTGTCTCTTTAAGTAGATATTTGGATATATATTCTTGGTGGCGATTTTAGTTTTGGCCAGATAAGGCAAATAAAGTAAAATATTTTATCTTGGGATATGGATATACATGATTATTGAATCATTGCACAATGTGCACTCTTTATTCGTATTGTTTGATCAAATAGATCTGAAGCTATAATCCCAGTATGTGAGATATGTTGTAATTTATTTACCCACAAGTCTTTGTTTTAATTTTTATTTAAAATTTATGTCCAATAGTTAAAAGGGATTCCAACAAATGATTAATGACTTTGTGTTGTTCTGTTCTTAAAGGTAATTTTAATCCAGATCGTTTAAGTTCTATTTTCTTTTCTTTTAGAATAAATATTATATCATTGATATGATTCTATGAGTTATTATACTATTCTGACAGATTACAAGATTACTTTTATTATTTGGGATAATACAATAAGTCATATCAATATTTGCTAAAGTTGATTATAGAATTGTTCTCCTTATGGGTCTATATAGGCATCTTCTTATACTTCGTTTGCTTATTGTTAGAATCTAATCAATATTTGGTTTAAGTTGATTATTAAGGTTAATTACTAAGATGTCATTTTTCGAGTTTTCTTTTATGTGATGTATTTAGGAGTGACCACAACATCTTGAGTACTTAATATAAAAGAAATTGAGTTAATTAATCACATAACGTTTAGTGATTAAAGGTTATAATGACATCTATTTAGTCCAGTTATCTTATTAAAATAGTAACCCGGCCCTACAGGGAGGTAATATTTTTGGTGAGATTAATTGGAATGAGATATTAAACCTTTAAGTTGAAAATAATCTTATGCCCATAGGTACAGATTAATTTTTGTATATCTTGGTTTACTAGTCTAATAAAGTAAAGTAAATTCTATGCATGGGTTGCAACCTCTGCCCATATGAAGGCCTAGAATTTACTTCGAATCGATATTTTATGCGATTCACCTTTGATGGATTGTACTTCATAGCTTATGTATGTTTATCCTTGTTTTGCAGTCTTTACCGCTTTTCCTACTGCTATTTTTAATGAGAATGCTCGAATTCCACTGCTTTCTGGTGACACTTATGCTGAATGGAAGGAGAAAGTCCTTCTCACTTTGGGGTGCTCGGACCTAGACCTGGCACTCCGTGTGGATGAACCACCTATTCCCACGGAATCAAGTACTCCAGTTTTTAAGGCTAATTATGAGCGGTGGGAGCGATCTAATCGCTTAAGTTTAATGCTCACATAAGCCAAAGCATTAGGGGTTCTATACCTAATAGCGATAAGGCCAAAGCTTACATGAAGGCAATTGATGAACAATTCGTAAGCTCTGACAAGGTATTGGCCAGCACCCTTATGAAGAGGCTCCTAAGTATGACTTTAGACAGAAGTCGTACAGTGCGTGAGAACATTATGGAGAAGAGAGACATTGCTGCTAAACTCAAGTCCCTTGAGGTGGATATGTCTGAACCATTTCTTGTGCATTTCATTCTCAACTCCCTTCCTGCGGAATATGGTCCGTTCAAAATTTCTTACAACACACATAAGGATAAATGGTCAATCAATGAACTTTTGACCATGTGTGTTCAAGAAGAAGAGAGGTTGAAGCATGAGATACCTGAAAGTGTTATTATGGTGACTCATGGCAAGAGAAATGCAAAGAAGGGCAAAAGTGTTCCCATGAAGAAGAAAAGCACCTTTGACAAAGATGCTTGTCGTTTTTGTTAGAAGAAGGGACACTGGAAGAAGGATTGCCTGAAATACAAGAAATGGCTTGAAAAGAAAGGTAATTTTACCTTGGTATGTTATGAATCTAATTTTACTGAAGTTTCTGATAATACATGGTGGATTGATTCTGGTGCTACAATTCACATTGCCAAAATCATGCAGGGCTTTCTAACTCAGAGGAAGCCGATAGGAAGTGAACAATACGTCTATTCTGGAAATAGGGCGCATTCACGCGTGGAAGGCGTGGGGTTTTATAGGCTCATTTTGAAGGACGATTTTCACTTAGATTTAGAAAATACTTTTTATGTTCCAGAATATTCTAGAAATTTAATTTATCTTTCAAGACTATCGATTAGTGGATATGATTTGTATTTTCATTATCCTTCTGTGAAACTTTTGAAAGATATTAAAGTTATTGGTTTTGGAAATTTGAATGGAAATTTATATAAACTTGAGCTATACCCCACATTTGAATGCAATGTTTTAAATTTGCATGATAAAGAAATTGGAACTAAGCGATGTATTATCAATGAGAACTCATCTGGTCTTTGGCACAAGAGATTGGGACACATCTCTATTGATAGAGTCAAAAGGTTGGTTAATGACGGAGTTCTAAAACTCTTGAATTTTTTGACTTTGGGACTTGTGTGGATTGCATTAAGGGTAAACAGACCAACAAATCAACTAAAGGTGCCAAAAGAGTTCTCAATTACTTGAGATCATACATACAGACATATGTGGAACTTTTCCTACCCCTTTCTTGAATGGTGAGAGATATTTTATCTTGTTTATTGATGACTATTCAAGATATATGTATCTCTATTTTCTGTTTAACAAATCAGAAGCACTTGATGCTTTTAAAGATTACAAAACAGAAGTAGAGAAACAAGCTGGTGCTCAGATCAAAATTGTAAGATTTGATAGGGGTGGAGAATATTATGGTAGGTACACAGATAAGGGACAAGTTAAGAGTCCATTTGCTGAGTTCCTTGAAAGTGAAGGTATAATTGCTCAATATACCATGCCAGGAACACCACAACAAAATGGTGTGGCAAAAAGAAGGAACCGAACATTAATGGACATGGTAAGAAGCATGATTAGCAGGTCAAGTTTACCTTTATCCTTATGGAGTGAAGCCTTAAAACCGCTGTGTATATTTTAAATAGGGTTCCATCCAAGGCTGTCCCCAAGACACCTTTTGAGTTATAAAAAGGATGGAAACCTAGTTTAAATCATTTACACGTTTGGGGATGTCCAGCTGAAGTGAGGATTTATAACCCACAACTAAAGAAGTTGGATGAAAGAACAATAAGCGGTTATTTTATAGGCTATGCGGTTAGCTCTAAAGGATTTAGGTTTTATTGTCCTTCTCATTCTCCTAAAATTGTTGAAGCTAGAAACGCTAAATTTCTTGAGGAGCATGAAGAGAGTAAGAGTGGTTTGACTCAAAGGGTGGAATTGGAAGAAATAAGGAACCACCTGTGGTACCTTTATATATTGGGAACTTGAATGTTGCTCAAAAAATTCTCATGAATTATCTGAACAACAACAAGTTTAAGAGCCAACACCACTTGAGGAGCCACCTGAAGATCAACCCGCTTTACCTGAACCCACTGAAGAAGTGTCTGAACTAGTGGGAGTGAGAAAAACCTCAAGAATTTGTAAATCAACAATTTCTAGCGACCATGTTGTATATCTCCAAGAGTCTAATTATGATATTGGACTAAAAGATGATCCATGTTCGTTTTCATAAGCCATGAGTTGAGAAAACTCCACACTTTGGTATGATGCCATGAAAGAAGAGTTAGAATCTATGGCTAAAAATAAAGTCTGGGATCTCATCTAATTACCAAAGGGATCCTCTACCATAGGTTCCAAGTGGATCTTTAAAACTAAAAGAGACTCATATGGTAATATCGATCGTTATAAAGCCAGACTTGTAGCCAAGGGTTTTACTCAAAGGGAAGGCATTGATTACCATGAAACCTTCTCTCTAGTATCAAAGAAGGATTCATTGAGAATAATCATGGCATTAGTAGCTCATTTTGATTTAGAGTTACATCAAATGGATGTGAAAATAACTTTCCTGAATGGAGATCTTGAAGAGGAGGTATACATGCATCAGCCTGAAGGATTTTGTGATAAGGTCAAAAGTCACCTTGTTTGCAAGTTGAATAAATCAATTTATGGGTTAAAACAGGCTTCCCGCCAATGGTATATTAAATTTCATAATGTTGTTTCTTCATTTGAATTTACGAAGAACATCATTGATCAGTGTATATACCTTAAGATAAGTGGGAGCAAATATATTTTTCGAGTCCTATATGTGGATGATATTTTGCTTGCAAGTAGTGACTTGGGATTGTTGCACGAGACTAAACAGTTTCTTATCCAGAATTTTGAGATGAAGGATATGGGTGAAGCCTCTTTTGTCATTGGCATAGAGATTCACAGAGACAGATCCCAAAGATTACTTGGACTGTCTCAAAAGACCTACATTGAAAGAATTCTGGAAAGATTCGGGATGAAGAACTGTTCACCTATAGCAGCACCTATAATTAAAGGTGACACATTTTCATTGAATCAATGTCCACAAAATGCATTGGAAAAGGGGCAAATAAAAGACATTGTCTATGCTTCGCTTGTTGGGATCCTTGTTATAAGCACGTGATTTTTGCCCAATATGAGAATTACTCCCAAAAAATCCAAAAATAAAATGATTTTTCTTTGGTGTGCAATTTTGTGATATTTTGAATAATTATTTGTATTTGTCTGTGCATGTTTATTTGTTAAATTAATAAAAATACAAAAATATGTCGCATTTTGCATGTAGGATTTAATTCTACAATTGTTAGTAATTAAATTTGTTTTACAAAAAAATAAAAATTACAAAAATAGGCATCGTTTGCATTTTTAGCATTTAATGTCCAAATATACAATTTTATGCTTAATTATTACTTAATTGTGCGTTAATTGTTATTGGGAGTTAATTTGCACTTTTATAACTTAATTTAGTTCTTAATAATAGTTTAAGTATTTTTATAATTTAGTTTTAGAAAAATAAAAGAAGAAAAGAGAGCAAAAATATAAGGAAAGTCGGAATTGGGCCTCTTCTTCGATTTCAAGCCACAGGCCCAAAAAATGGCCCAATCTTCCCTACGACCCAGTCCATTTCGAACTGGGTCGACCCAGTCCATAACCCAACACCCCTATTATCTTACAAACAACATAAAACAAAAAGAAAAAATGAAGAAAACCCTAAAAAATTGCTAAACAATCCGCCACCCCCCTTCCCTATCTTCTTCTTCTCCAAGTTTCTCCAAAGCTCATCCATGGCTTCCCCCTCAAGCCCCCATGGCTGCCTCGTCCTCATCTTCTTCATTGCACCATGAACGAGCAGTCCAATGGCTGCTTCTTCTTATTTTGAACACCAACAACTCCACCATCGCACCATGAACGACCCTCCCTCAGCTTTCTTTGTCGCGCCATGAACGACCCCAAGCTCAAGCTCGTTCATGGCTGCTTCCTCACAGTCCCTTTCATCCTCTTCGTCGAATAACCAGCCTCGTCTTCCACCCGAGGCAACCCCAGTCATGCCGGAAAAAACCCTCGACCAACGAAGGAGGAACCCCATCGCTGCGGCTTCCCTTCCTCCTTCCAGCTGCCTCGCGACTGCTGCTGCCATAATCTCCACTGCTGCTGCTGTTCGGCGTCGATCAACTGCTACTGCTTCACCAAAGTACATTGACAAAGCTCCTCCGTTGCCGCAACGCTGCTAGCCCGTCCGTTGCTGCCTTGTCTGCTGTTTCAACGACTTCCATGGCCATGCTTCGGTTCTTTCGTTGCCATGGACACAACTAGATTGCTGCGCACGTTGCCGTTTCTGCTGTTCCTTCATCTTCTTCGTGCTTCATAGTTGTTTTGAACCGGTTAGTTTGGTTTTGAGTCTATTTCGTTTTTATATTTTTCGAAGTAAAAGTCAATAAATGTTCGATCCTTGTTTTGTTCATGTCTATGGTTAGATATTTGATTTTTGGTTTTGTTCATGTTCATGTGCTTTGTTAAATTAATTTTCAGATTTCAAAATAGAAGTTTAATTAGTTGTTTTCATATTCATTTCATGTTTGTATTATTGTTTAAGTGAATATTTGTTAGTTTGATGTTTGTTAGATTCAAATTGAAATTTAATTAACTATTTCTTCAATTTGTTTCATGTGTTTATGTATTGTTAGAAATTGTTAATATTGTTAAGTTCAAGCTTAAGTTCATAATTGTTTATTCGTCGATCTTGTTATTTGTCTAAAAAGAATTTAGTTGTGTTAAAGGAAATATATTGATTTAATCGTTTTAATCCGTCATGCTTGTTGTTTAATATAGATTTCATTCATGTTCATACTTTGTTTGGATGATCTTGAATCCGAATTTTGTATAGTTTGATTTCTTGTTTATCATTTATGATTATTTCTTGAATTGGTCTCATAATCTTGTTTAAAGTTTAATATAAGAATTGTTTGTTGTAATGTTGTTAGAATAGTTGATTTTAAGTTCAATATTATTGAATTTAGAAATCTAAATATACTTGTTTGATTGTTGTTGTTGTTGAATCCGAAAATAGGCTTGTTGTTGCTAAAAATATTGTTCAATCAAATTTTAGTTGTTCTTTGTTGTTCAATTTGTGTTCATGTGATATTGTTGTTATGATGTTCATCCGTGTTCATATTGTTGTTTGAACATTGTTAGAAATTGATCATATTGTCTATATTTTGGTTAAGTTTGATTAATTGATTGTTATAGTTGATGGGGTATTTTGGTAATTTGTAGTACGTTCAGGGTTAAAATGGTAATTACAATAAGGTCAGAGGGGTGGTTTAGGAATTGTACATTTTGTAATTGTTTATATGAAGCATGGGGGACAAAATGTAATGGGGTGAGTTGTGATATAGTTATTTAATATAAAGGGGGGACAAAACAAAATTTAGTGAGGGGAATCTTGTATTATTTTATGTTAGGCATGGGGGACAAAATATAATGAGGTGGTGTGATATATTTATTTAATGTAATGGGGATGAGTGGGAAGATAATGGGTTGGGTAGAGAAAAAGTATTGATTTTAATTAATGGAAAGATTTATGGGATGAGTTATAAGAAGTCTTGAAATCAGAATAGAAAGAGAGGAGAGAGATACAGAAGAGAAAGACGAGAGAAAAAAAAGAACACAGAAAAAGAAGAGAAGAACGAGAGGAGAATACAGAAATAGAGAGAAAAAAGGCTGAACATTTAAGAGAAAGAAAAATTCCGAAAAATATTTAAGCTTTCAAAATAAAATAAAAACTAAAAAAAATCTTCTGCTTTCTTTGTTTGAAATCAGTATTAATTGTTATTGTTTCATTCAAATCTTGAAGCTTTTGTTTTTGGGATTACTACTCCACCGGTCTGTTACTGGGTTGTTACTGTTGCTGGGCTGTTGTTGCTGTGTTGTACTGTTATTACTGCTGCTGATTCTCATCTTTATTTTCTTTTGCTTCCAATATCAGGTACATATCTGTAAACTCATGTCATGAAAAGCTTCAACATGGCAAGTAAATGAAGTTTGTAATTATGTGGATGTCTTCTACTCATTTAAATTTTATTAGTTAAGTTTCAGTTTTGTTTTAGTTGGTTAATATAGTATTATACTTGACATGATAAACTGTTAACTAATTAACCTTCTGGAGTAGTAAATTTCACAATAATCTTATGTGTTTTGAGGACTAGTGATGACATTTATTGTTTGAATTGTTGAGATAGGAACATGGTAGAAAGTTTGCCATTAATTAAAACTTGTAATATTGTTAGCTAAGTATAGAATAGTATGGAAATATCAAAAAACTATATCACTAGCCTATTTTGTTAAAAATCCGATTTTGTTTAAGGCTAGATAATGTTAGTTGTATTTAGTTCATATATGGCGTAATAACGGTTATGTGAATAACCATAGTGAAAATGTGAATTGATGTAATCCGTCACGTTTACGATGTTGGAATATCACGAATAGTTCAGATGTACAACTATGTTACATGTAATGTCATCTTATTAAATCGATTTGTAGATTAGTTTTTTTTTATAACAGATAGCCCAATTACTTTAAGAATGCGATCAATTCATTTTTTTAAAAATAGTATAAAAAAAATAATGTCAATAATTTTTACAAAGTGTAAAGTTAGTGTTTGCAAATAGTTCACATAGGCTGAGAATAAGAATCGGTTTGATTATATCTATCCCAAACTCAGTCATCGTAAGCAAAATTAATCAAATAATTATAACCTCGGACTAAAAAATAAGTAGATGAGAAAAAGGTGAGATTTATAAACACGAACTGCAATGTTTAAGTCAAAGACATACAAAAATAGAGTTCGCTATGAATATAACAATGAAAATTCTTTGAAAAATATTACTTCGTTTCATAAATCAATTCTTTTCCTAGTATATACGCAATTCACTTTTTGGGTATAAAAATATTGTATTTACGAGAAAAATGGTAGTATTAATCACACGTTGTTTATTTTTTACTCTTTAAATGTGAATGGTTTGGAGGAATATAATTCATACGCGAAAAAATATAATTTGCGGTCACATTCAATAAATTGTGAATTCTTTTCAAGGAATTTAGAGGCGTCCCAAATAGTGATTTCTCATGACTTCCACATAAAAATATATGGATGTGATAAACAATTTGTGGAAAATTTATACTACCATCAAGAATATTTTGTGTGATTAGGGATGCGTTCGCGTGACCTGATTATATTTTCTAAAGGCAATTCGGATTATGCGTTCGCGCAACTTTGAACAAACACTTAATAAAAAAGGGGTTCTTCGGAGAATATCAAATTTATTTCATATAACCCGAGATGTGCAGTTCACCATTTAATCATATAAGAGCGACGAACGCTCTTAATTTTATTTTAAGCACAATTTCGAACATAAGTTTGTTTTTTATAATAAAAATAAACAAAAAAATAACATTATCAATCTTATTGTGTACACGTATGCGTGACACGATTCTTTACGTTTATAAAAAATATATAATACGAATATACGTACGCGTGATTCGTTTCAAGAAAATCTTTAATTGTAAACAATCTAAACAGAAGCGGTAACAAAATCATGCAATAAAAAAAATGTATTTAGCAAATCGAGATAATTAAGCCAAGTATAATAACGGTTAAGCGACCGTGCTAGAACCACGGAATTTGGGAATGCCTAACACCTTCTCCCGAATTAACAGAATTCCTTACTCGGATTTCTGGTTCGCAGAATAACAAACAGAGTCATATTCTCCTCGATTCGGGATTAAAACCGGTGATTTGGGACGCCATAAAATTCCCAGGTGGCGACTCTGAAATAAACAAACAAATCCCGTTTCGACTGTCCTTTAATTGGAGAAAACTCTCTACGCCCCTCGCGGGGGCGGAAAAAGGAGGTGTGACACTTATGTATGCACAGGTCTGTACTAGACATGATATTGCTTTTGCAGTAGGAATATTTGGCAGATATCAAAGTAACCCTGGTCTTGACCATTGGAAAGCTGGTAAAAGGGTATTGAGATATTTGCAAGGAACCAAGGATTTTAAGCTCACATACAAATATTCTGACTCATTGGAGGTGATTTGATATTCAGATTCTGATCTGGGTGGATGCAAAGACACTGGTAAATCTACTTTAGGATACATTTTCTTTCTTGCTAGAGGTGCTGTGCCTTAGAGAAGTGTCAAGCAGACCATTGTTGCAACATCCACAATGGAAGCTGAATTTATATCATGCTATAAAGCTACATCACAGGCGTTATGGTTGAAAAACTTTATTTCCGGCCTTAGTATTGTCGATTCCATTTCAAGGCCATTGAGAATCTTTTGTGACAATTCAGCTGCAGTTTTCTTCTCTAAGAATAATAAAAGTGGCATCCGAAGCAAGCACATCGACATAAAGTACTTGATGGTTAGAGACTATGTGAAGAAACAAGATGTGAATTTTGAGCATATTAGTACTACTTTGATGATTACTGATCCTATAACTAAAGGTCTGCCGACTAATATTTTCAAGGATCATGTAACCCATATGGGGCTTAGTAGCTCAATTTAGTCTTGCTTTGCTCTCTAACAGTTTGTCTAGACATTATGTTTATTTTTATATACATGGCAGTACACACTTTTGGTTTTTCATGTATGATCATTGGATCAATAAAGTTGGGCTCTGAATGACTTATATTAGTTTATTCATAAAGTTGCTAGACACTTTGTTAGAATATATTGTGCATTGTAATACATGGAAGGGAGTGTTTGTCTAAAAGCATGACCGCCATGATTCGTATAATAATATATTCTAGTTAAAGTGATTGTAGCATAACTTTTAGTTGAGTGATAAAGTTTGTGGCCATATTATATGTTTATCTCTCATAAATGATTATCTGGTTTTAATATGTGGGCCAAGTGGGAAAATGTTAGAAATTACCATCTTTTCTAGAGACTTCTAGTGTGGCCCACATATAAGGTAATAAATTATTTACCTTATCTCCCAAAAGAAATAATATATCAGATAATATTATGTTGTTATGCATATATGGTAGTTTCACTGATGGAAAGAAATTACCATATATTAGGAGTCCCTAGGGTAATTATAATTTATGGAAAAGTCCCTAGGGCTAAAGTATTTGCCTAAGAGTCTCTAGCCTACATATAAATACGCTTGTGACTCCATTAGTCTGGCATTGTACGATAGGTATAGGCTAGAAGGATCCTAGGTTTTCTGTCAAAGTTCTACAAGGCGATTCTACGACACTTGAACAACTATGGCTGAAGGTACGTTCCTTGTTTAATTTCCGTTGCGTTGGCTCTGTGTATGTGTTTAAATTACAGCATGAAATGTTAGAAATTACCGTCTCTTCTAGAGACTTCTAGTGTGACCCACATATAAGGTAATAAATTATTTACCTTGTCTCCCAAAGGAAATAATATATTAGATAATATTCTGTAGTTATGCATATATGGTAGTTTCTTTGATTGAAAGAAATTACCATATATTAGGAGTCCCTAGGGTAATTATAATTTATGGAGAAGTCCCTAGGGCTAAAGTATTTGCCTAAGAGTCCCTAGCCTACCTATAAATACGCCTGTGACTCCATCAGTCTGACATCTTACGATAGGCATAGGCTAGAAGGCTCTCTAGGTTTTCTGCTAAAGGTTTCAAAGGCGATTCCCTGCAACGCTTGAACAACAATAGTTGAAGGTACGTTCCTGTTAATATTCTGCTGTGTAGGCTCTGTGTATGTTCTTAATCTCAACATAAATAAAGGACTCCACAACGCCAGGAAGCCTTTACTGCTGTGTCTATCAGTCACTGAAACAAAATTATTCTCTGAACTTTTTATCAATATAAGGTGTGATTAATAGGGATGCTTTCTGTGGTATTGAAAGGGACATGTACAAGTGTAAAATTCTAATGCTAAAAACTTTATTCTTCTACCTAATTTCTAAATATATCGAAGTCCTGGGTAGTAAAAAAAGTGGGATGCTTTTCCATGTCGGGTTACCCGGTTCAAGGCTTATTCTTACTAGATAATATATTGGTAGTAATAACCGAGAGGTAGCCAGAGAAGCAAGAGCAACAAGGAAAAAAATGGTCTCAGGTGCCCGTGCCTCTGCCGATTAAAACATTTTGGATATGGCTTCATCAGCGGAATTGAACACAAAACTGACTTCGGCCATGTTCTTTTATCAATCTCCTGACCAACTTAATCTATTTTTTAATCCGATGATCTTCACCCTAGGAAAAACTATGTTACCCATATTGGAACTCAACAAAATAGGACATGGATTGTTAATATATGAAAAATGGCACTGTATAGCCGCTGTAAAACTAATAGCCAAAAATATATATAAAATTTGTATATATATATATATATATATACGCGCTAAAAGAAACTGCCAAAAAAGTGTATAAAATTTATATAATTGTCATATATAGTATACAGAATGTGTGTGTTTGTGATGACCCAAAAGGTCATCACTTATTTAGAAAAATAAATTCTGTGTTCTGAGGCCTTAAAATCTCCTTTTTATCTCACCTCGATTTATGTGCACAGTCCGGGCGTGTATCCGGAAAGCCATTATGTGAAAATTTGTGAAGAATGATACATTTTTCTTTTAAAATGAATTTAAATTGACTTCGGTCAACCTTTTAGGTAAACGGATCCGTACCTGTGATTCGACAGTCCCGGAGGGTCCGTAGGAAAATATGGGACTCGGGCGTATGCCCGGAATTGAATTCCGGGGTCTCAAGCCTGAGAAGTGAATTTTTGAAGAAAATTATTTTCTGGAAAGAATCGGAAGTGGTTTTGTATAAAATGGACCTATAGTTTAGAGAAATTGGAATTTTAATGTGTTTGAGTAATTTTATGAATTTGAGGTGAATCCATAGTTGTTGATGTTATTTTGATGATTTGATCACACGAACAAGTCCGTATGATGTTTTTAGTCTTGTGTACATGATTAGTTTGGAGCCCCGAGGGCTCGGGTGAGTTTTGGACAGGCGTCAGAGTGCATTTAGACTTAGAACATGACAGTTGCAGGTTCAGAAAAAAATTACAGGTCTCTGAAACTAAGCTACGCGGTCCGCGATAGGAGCTTCGTGACCGCGGTGGGATTTATGCGATCAGCGGTGAGCAGGTTGAGTCTTCGCGGCCGCGCTCGATATTTCGCGGTCCGTGGTGGAGCTTCGCGGCCGTGGTCCTTTTTATGCGGTCCGCGGTGAGGGTTTGCGAGGAGTATATAAACGGGACTTCTTAGATATTTTTTCAATTTTCAAAACCTTGAAACATAAGAGGTGGAAACACTTTTTCTTCCCTAAAACACTAATAAATGATTTTGAACTTATTGCTTTCACTCCTTAACTTCTTTTTACAAGATTGCATCCTAGAATCTAGGGTTTTCATGGTGGAATTGGGAATTTTGGGTAAAACCTAAGAATATTGAAATTTGGGGATTTAGACCTCAAATCGAGGTCGGATTCTAAAATCAATTATATATCCGGGCTTGAGGGTGAATGGGTAATCGGATTTTGGTCCAAATTTTGGGTTCGGACCAAGCGGGCCCGGGGTCGATTTTTGACTTTTTGGGAAATTATTGGAAAACCTATTTTCATGCATTAGAATGGACTTATTTAGCATTTACTAAAATTATTAAGTAAATTGTGGCTAGATATAAGCAAATTGGAAGTGGAACCAAGAGTAAAGCGGTAGTTGAGGATTGAATTGTGTTCGTGGCATCGAGGTAAGTGTTTGGTCTAACCTTAGCTTAAGGGATTAAAAGTTGTGTCTTATTTGCTATGTGTTAATTATGGAGTACGACGTATATGCATGGTGACGAGTATCTATACGTCAGTGTCAAGCATGCCCATGAGTCTCGTATTGTAATTTTTGTGACTCCGTTGTGCTTTATTTATGCTTAATATGATGATTATAATTATTGGTTCCTTGCCGACACGTTAGTGTTTATAATGTTGTCTCTCTTGCCGGGATGTTATTATTTATGATATTGTCTCCCTTGCCGAGATGTTGTTGGTATACTCTTGTTCTCTTGCCAGGATTCTTTTATGATTTACGTTGAATTGTATATGGGATCGGGTTGCACGCCGCAAAGGTAATATATGAAATGAGATTGGGTTGCACGCCGCAATTGTAATGTATAAAATGGAATCAGGTTGCACGCTGCAACGGTAATATATGAAATGGGATCGAGTTGCACGTCACAATGGTGATCTATGAAATGGGATCGGATTACATACCGCAATGGTAACATATGAAATGGGATGGTGTTGCATGCCGCAATGGTAATATATGAAATGGGATCGGGTTGCACGCCGCAACGGTATTACATGATTTGGGATCGGGTTGCACGCCACAATGGTAATATATGAAATGGGATCAGCATTTTGTTGTTATCTGATACTCCCCGCAACATGTTTTCCCCCTCCCATCTTTAACTGTAAATATCTGCTTTTATTTTTCTACCGTATATGATTTAACCGCACATGTTTATTTGGTAGTCTGGTCCTAGCCTCGTCACTACTTCGCCGAGGTTAGGCTAGGCATTTACCAGCACATGGGGTTGGTTGTGCTGATACTACACTCTGCACTGTGTGTAAATCCCGGTGCTGCAGCTTTTGGATCGCAGTGAGGTTGCGGCCTTCAGACCATTCAGGCGACCCGAGGTAGTCCTGCAGGCGTCCGCAGGCCCTGGAATCTCCTTCCATTCTTCCCATGTTTCTTTATTGTATTTTAGAGACAATGTTGTATTTATCTTTCGGGCCCTTATTTGTAGTATTCTTAGACAGTCTGTAAAATTGTGACACCAGTTCTGGATAGTTTATATTTAAGGATTTGTATCGGAAATTTTTAAATTGTTACATTTCGTTATTCCGCTTGTTTAATTCCGTTGTTTATAAAATATTAATTTACAACTGTTAAAGGATTAAAAATGGAAAATGTAAATATCTGGAATGATTAGCTTGCCTAGCTTTCACTAGTAGATGCCATCACGACTCCCGAAGGTGGAAAATCCGGGTCATGACAAGTTGGTATCAGAACTCTAGGTTATTTAGGTCTCGCAATTCACGGACATGCTTAGTAGAGTCTGAGGGATCCGTACAGAGACGTCTGTATTTATCCCCAGAGGCTACAGAGTTAGGAAAAAACTTCACATCTATTCTTTCCTATCGTGCGGTTTGGTTTCTCAATGCTAATTGAATTTCTACTCTGTTCTTTCGCAGATGGTGAGAACACGCGCTTCTTCATCCACTGATCAGTAGCCTGATCCCCCAGCAGTAGCTCCCACGAAGGGCAGAGAGCGAGGCCGAGGCCGTGCTAGAGGTCGAGGAAGGGGCAGAGCTCAGCCTAGAGCATCAGCACCAGCGGCGGAGCCTCAGGTTGAGTTTGACGAGGAGGTTCCAGCCCAGTCAGTTCCAGTGGGGCCAGCTCAGGTCCTAGAGGGGTTCATCACCACCCCAGTACTTCAGAATGCTCTGGTCCATCTAGTGGGCCTTATGGAGAGTGTCGCCCAGGCAGGCTTGCTTCCTGTAGCACCAGCTATCTCTCAGGCTGGAGGAGGACTCTAGACTCCTGCTACTCGCACTTCGGAGCAGATGGCTCCCCAATTTCAAACTCCAGCAACTCAGCCAGTTGGGGTAGTTCAACCTGGTTTTGTGGCACAGACCGAAGAGGGGCCAACTATGTCTGTTGTCGCACCTCCTTTTTGCCGCGCCCTCGGGGCGCGTGGGGAGTTTTCTCCAATTGAAGGACAGTCGAAACGGGATTTGTTTGTTTGTTTCAGAGTCGCCACCTGGGAATTTTAAGGCGTCCCAAGTCACCAATTATAATCCCTGAATCGAGGAGAGTATGACTCTGTTTATTATTCTGCGAACCAGAAATCCTGAGTAAGGAATTCTGTTAATCCGGAAGAAGGTGTTAGGCATTTCCGAATTCCATGGTTCTAGCATGGTCGCTTAACTGTTTTTATTATTGGCTTAATTATCTTGATAATTAAATATATTGATGTTATCTGATTTTACTACCGCTTATACTTATTGTGATTGAGAACCTTTCTTTGAATCGAATTACGCGTACGTATATTCGTGTTATAAATTGAAAAGATGCGGAATTGTGTCACGCGCACGTGTACACAATTATTTTTGACAATATATTTATTAAGCACATTTTTTCGAGATTGTGTTGAATCAAGAATAACTATTTTTCTTGAATAGTGAACCGTACATATCGGATTTTTATGAAATTGATTTAATGCCTTTAGAAAAATCCTTTTATTAAATATTCGCTCGAAATTGCGCGTACGCATAATCCGAAATTTTGCTTTTAGAAGTATAATCAGGGTACGCGAACGTATCCCTAATTGCGCAACATATTTGTATTGATATTATGGAATTTCCACAAAAAAATGTTTGTTATATCACGAGAAATCTCGTTTTAAGACATTCTTTAATTTTTTGGAAAATAATCCACAATTTATTAAATATTGACCATTGATTATAACTTCCGAATATAAATCATATTCATTCCAATTATTCAAATTCAAAGGACAGAATAAAAATATGATTAATACTAACTTTAAAACAAATATGACATATATATATATATATATATATATGCCAATATATATATATATATATATATATATATATATATGCCAAGGAATAAATTACATATGAAACTGAAAATGAATGATTCATAAAGGAAGGAAATATTTTCCAAGAATTTTCATTATTACTTAATGCAAATTCTACTTTAATTACCATTGATTTAAAGTGTTGCCATTTGTGTATATACAACTCAACTTATTCTCACATACTCGTTTTAATCTTAATAGATGAAATTAACTTACTTAGTTATACCTATGATTGAGTTAGGATAGATATAGATATAATCAAACCAATTTGATTCTCAATCTATGTGAATTATTACTAACTATTAATTTTCACATTGTATAAGTTCCTAAACCCTTTATTACTAAGAAAGAGAATAAGTGTTGTTGACTTAATAAAATGATATTGCATACAATATTACTTACTATATTTGACACTTTTGAACATACGGATTATACTAATACATCTTTCAACTATAAATTATGAACACCACCAATGTTATGCCAAAAGATGGCAAATTGCAGCTAATCATCATCTAACTCTAAACAACAACTAATTAACTAACAAGATAAACTTATAACATATTTTCTTTGATAATGCTATATTATGCTATACCTATCTAACAACACCATGAAGTGTAAATAAAAACCAACTTTCTGCCATGCTTCTTATTTACACAACTCATAGATAACTAAACTAATGAAATTTGACATGGATAACATTATTACAAAGTTTTATATGAATTTCAAAATAAGACAATTTAACTCATGGCTATCAAATTGAGTTCACTACTAATTAATTAACATAAAAAATGAAAATAATGAACTTGGACAATTGGAAATAGCATTTCAATTCAAGCTTCATTGATGGGTCATGCTGAAATCTCTTTCCAACTTAAAATTTAAAAGATATATACCTGAAAATGGAGGTAGAAGAAGTAAGTTTCAGCAGTTACAGCAGTAACAAATTCAGTAGAATATACTGATAACACAGTAAATCTGAACAAGAATAGGATTCGAAGAGCCCAGATGCACAGTAAAGTACTTCTAAGAAACACTTCGGATTTTAACTGAACAGTGGAATCACATAAAGTTGAACAGATTCAACAAAAGAACAACATTTCAGATTTCAGTTTTTCTTCAGTTTCAAATTCAGTTTGTTTCTGATTTTCTGTTTCTGCTGCTGTATCTGTGTGTGAGTGTGTATGTGAGTGTTCTATTTTCTGTTTCCTTCCTTCAAAATCTCAGCCCTCAAAATCTCTTAAAAATTCTCTCTTAAAAATTCTCTCTGTTAAAAATTCTGTCCCTTAAAAATTCTGTCCAGCTCCTGTATTTATACAGGGCTGGTTGCACCCTCTTCATGTTGGATGGACCCTTTCTTTCTTTTAAAAACAGAAAATTTCCATTAACAAAACTGTTTTTCCACTTTAAATCCCATTAGGCTAACTTTTCCCTGATTTTCAGCAGCCCATTATCCCTTGTTCCCCATTAGTATCATTAACTAATAGCCATTAACACTACATTATAATACACTAGCCTTAACACCCTGTTTTTTACTGTTTCATTCCCAAAAGTGCCCCTGAAATCCTGATGTTATTACTGAAAAATCAGAACCGACAGCAAAACAGATTCTAAAATCTGTACAAACTTAGTTATTCTTCTGATTTACAGCTATAACCAATCCTATTAACCTCCTAATACAATTGTATTTGACCAACTTTTGTAAACTTGAATCCAAACTTGACATTACATCAATATTTCACTGAATTCAGAACTAACAACATATTACTGAAATTATCATAATAATTCAGACTGGACCTAACACTGAACTAGAATCAAACCCACACAGGATCATTGTCAATACTGACAATGTCCTGAAACCTTATTGTTCAGACAATAACATATATACAACCTTTATTTTGACAGATTCATATAAACCAGGATGATTTAACTGACGAGTATCTACAATATCTGTCAACAAACAGTACATAATGATAGAAAACAGGTTGTTTCAATCAGTATTATTATGAATGAAAATTCATAATATAACTAATCGACGAACTAAATCGAGTCGATTACACACATTGTAACTAAGCACAATCAATCAGAAACAATTCACATTTAAAATTAGGTAGACGAGTAGGAGACAGTATGATAATAACAGATGGAAAAATTATACGAACTAAAACAAACACAAAAATACATGTATAATACACAAAAATAAATAGAAAAAATACCTATGAATCTTCAATTTTATTCCGACTCGAACTCAACTTGGATTTCGGATTTTTGTTTGAAATCAAACTGACCTTAGTCGAAGTATTTTCCACTGAAAATACTTCGACTAATGTCGATTAAACCTCAATCTTCACTTAATCTGAACAGAATCCAAAAGTTTAGTATTTTTAGGGTTCTTAAGAAAAACTCGGTTTGGGATTTAACCATTTCTGGTCAGATTCGAGAAGAACCAAAGATGTTCTAGGCACGAGGGAGGCCAGGGGGGTAACTGGTGTGAGTTTGAAATGGATCTGAGTTTGTTCTTGTTTGGTCCGAATCTTCTTTCAAAAGAAGATTCGAGAAGTTCCGAACTGATTCGAACCAAACAAACGATAGATCCATACTTAGGGTGACTAGGGGAAGCTATGGTGTCGGTTTGGGACTGTTAGGTTTAGATCTGAACTTGGCTCGAATCTTCAAATGAAGATTCGAGAACTTCCAGGGAGATTCGAACCACGCTGGTAACATATTCGTATAGAGGGTGTTCAGGGGGTTCTGGGGTGTCAAGATGGTAACCGGCGGTGTTGATGCCGCCGGGTTTCAGGCGGTGGAATCCTAGGGCGGCTAGGGTTAGGAGTGGGGGTTTGGGACGATGATGAACAGTGTAGGAAGGGGGGGGGGGGTGTTTGGTTAGGGGCCGGGGTAAGGTTTGGGATTTATATAGGGGTGGGGTGGACTGGTATCGTCCGTTGGATCAAGTAGAATGGATGGCTGAGATCTACTCACTTAACCAAACGGTGTCGTTTGGTTTAAGTTAGGGGGACGGGTTGAACCGGGTATCGGATCGGGTAAGGGTCTTGGGTTAGGGTGATGAGATCTTGGCCGTTGGTTGGATTTAATCCAACGGCCCTTGATGAGAGGTGACCAAACGGCGTCGTTTGGTCTTATCTTGGGACTGGGTCAGACTTGGCTGTTTGGATTGGGCTGTGAGGGGGGATTAATGTTTTGGGCCTGGATTTTAATCCAGGTCCGATTTTTGTATAACCTGTGTTTTTTTTTATATATATTTTTTTTTATTATCAGAAAATCTTAATTAAAATTATAAAAACAAAATTACCATTACAAAGATATTAATTACCTTTTTAACAACTATTAACACATAGACAACATTAATCACACAGTGGAACATTAAAATAGAACAAAATGCATATTTTTATGATTTTATTTAAATTAACTTAATTAAATGCATACTTAAATCCTAGATGAAACATGTATTTTTATTTTAATTTTGTTTAATTATAACAAAGCAAACATTTTACGGACATAAACAAATATTTAACACCACGCAAATTCAGAAATTACACAGTAAAAGAAATTTATTTTGATTTATTTTGGAGCAGTTTTTCGTAAGGCAAAAATCACGTGCTCACAGTTGTTGATGCCTTGTGGAGATTGGACAGGTTTACCAAGCTCTTCACTACCATTTACAACGGTGTATCTTCTGAGGATCTCCAGGATTATTTAGATAGTTGTCATGAGGTTCCTCGGAACATGGGGATAGTGGATACCAATGGGGTCGACTTTGCTATTTTTCGCTTGTTTGGATCTGTTAAAACTTGGTAGAAGGATTATTGTTTGGCTAGACCAACTGGGTCACCAACTTTGACTTGGGATCAGTTTTCTCAGTTATTTATGGAGAAGTTTCTTCCTATCACTCAAAGGGAGAACTATCGGAGGTAGTTTGAGCATCTCCAGCAGGGTTCTATGATCGTTACTCAATACGAGACCAGATTTATTGACTTGGCCCGTCATGCTCTTCTTATACTTCCCACTGAGAAAGAGAGAGAGAGAGTAAGGAGGTTTATTGAGGACTCGTTCAGCCGATTTAATTGCAGATGGCTAAGGAGATAGGGAGCGAGATTTCTTTTCAGGATGCGGCCAATGTGGCCAGGAGAGTTGAGATGGTTCTATCACAGGGGAGTGGTTATGTAACGACCCGACTGGTCATTTTGAGCTTTTGCATTTCACTTGCCAGTTCTCGGGCATGACTAGCCCCGTGTGATGTATTTTGACTTATGTAAATTGCCAGTTTTGGTTTTCAGGATAATCGGAATAAATTTAGAAGAAACAATTGACAGTTTGAAGCTTAAAATTTGAAAGATTTGACCAAGTTTTTACTTGTTGGTATATGATCTCGGATTGGAATTTTTATGATTTGGTTATCTCCGTTAGGTGATTTGGGACTTAGGAGAGTGATCGAAATGTGTTTTGGAGGTCCGAAGTAGATTTAGGCTTGAATTGGTGAAATTGGAATTTTGATATTTTCCGGTTGATAGCGGAGATTTTGATATAGGGGTCGAAATGGAATTTCATAAATTGTAGTAGGTATATTGTATCATTTGGGATGTGTGTGCAAAATTTCATGTCATTCGGACGTGGGTTGATATACCTTTTGATCAAAAGCGAAATTTGGAAGATTTTTAGAACCTTAGGCTTTAATTCGATGTTATTTGGTTGATTTGATGTTGTTTAAGGTATTTGAAGATTGATATAGGTTTGGATAGTGGTATATGACTTGTTCGTGCTTTTGGTTGAGGTCCTGGAGGGCCTTGGGGTGATTTTGGGTGGTTATCGGGAGATTTTGAGTTGGGTTTGGCAGTTAAAGTTTTCTTTTGCTATCATAATCGCACCTGCAGCTAGGGGACCGCAAGTGAGGACTCGCAGAAGCATATATGAGCCGCAGATGCAGCCACAGGTGAAGAGAGCAGAAGATGCAGATGTGGTAGGTGAGCCGCACCTGCGGGTCCGTAGATGCGGAGTCTATGTCGTAGGTGCGGAAAAGGGACTTAAGTGAAAAACCGCAGAAGCGGTGCATTTGACTGTAGAAGCGGTAGCGTAGAAGTGGAAATAGACCACATGTGAGAAAAGCCTAGGTCAGAAAGTATAAAAGATTTCCTTCGCGATTTTTGGTCATTTTTCTCAATATTTCATTCGGGGTGAAGCTTTTGGGAGCAATTTTAAGGGAGATTTTCAGAGGGATTCATTGAGGTAAGGTCCTTAGTTCCTAAGCTCGTTATTATGATGATTTTTATCGTTGTTAGCATGAAATATAAGGGAAAATCAGCGGTAAATTGGGGGTTAGGGCTTGGTTAATTGGAGAGCTTTGAGTGGTGATTTGAGGGGCCATTTGAGGTCCGATTTTGGTACTTTTGGTATGAATGAACTCGTGGGAGGATAAGGAGTCTATTGATGTAATTTTTATCGGATTTTGAGAAGTGGGACCGGGGGCGGGTTTGGCCAATTTTGGGATGATTATTTTCGCATGGGCCTCGTTCCCTTAGCATATTTTGACATCATGATTCTTATTTTGGATAGATTCAACGCGAGTTGCGGCCGAGGTGAGAGGCAAGGGCATCACGGGCTAGAGTTTGGACCGAATAAAGGTAAGTAATGATTGTAAATGTTTGTCCTGAGGGTATAAAACCCCGAATTGCACATCGTTGTGCTACTTTGAGGTGACGCACACGCTAGATGA
The DNA here is from genome assembly GCF_000393655.2 of Nicotiana sylvestris. NCBI lineage: Eukaryota > Viridiplantae > Streptophyta > Magnoliopsida > Solanales > Solanaceae > Nicotiana > Nicotiana sylvestris. The sequence continues at coordinate 188,467,805 of NC_091059.1, forward strand.
CGCGCATGGGGTCGTCCATCATTGGGGATTGTGACTTAGTTCGTCCCGTATGACTGTTTAGCCGTGTATTTGATTGAAAACTGTTTGCTCCCATCATGTTTTGGGTTGAATGCCATATTTAGGCCTCGTGCCAACAGTTTTGGGCCCTTAGGGGATTATTACTGCTATTCCTCACTGTTTTGACTTCATAATTGTACTCAGTCAAGTTGTATTCTACTGTTTTCATAATTCAACAATATTTACTTCGTTTTTGATATTTTTAAATGATATTTTGGGTTGAGCATCATGTTTTACTGTTGCTCGAGTGGCATGAGAGATTTCTGACTGAGTGAGGCTGAGGGCCTGTGTTGTGAGGATATTATGGGATCAGGCTGCGCGCCACAGCAATGTGGTATCGATTTATGATTATGAGGCTGAGGAATTGATTTGTTACTGCATGAGGTGGCTTGATATGAGGTCGAGAGCCTGTTTGATTATGCCACGAGATGGCTTATTTTTGCGCTTGGGCCGTAAGGGGCCCCTCCCGAGTCTGTACACCCCCAGTGAGCGTGGGTACCCAGTGTGAGTGATATGTTGTAGCCCGAGGGGCTGTTGTTGTTTCATATTGATGCCCCAGGGGCTGTTCTTGATCCATGTTTGCCCGAGGTGCGGTTCTTGATTCATGTTATGCCCGAGGGGCTGATTACGAGTGATTGCGAGGTAGCCCGAGGGGCTGGCCCTATTGATATTATGCCCGACGGGCTGTTTATGGTACATATTTTGCCCGATAGGCTGTTTACGGTTCTATTATTTTTACTCACTATCGTTATCACTCATTTGAAACTATTAAAAGTTGTTTTAAAAGGGTTTTACTGAAACTGAGCTTGATTTACGAAGAAAACGATGCCTGTACTATTTTGGAAATGTACTGCATTTGTTGTAGCGTTATGCTGTGTTTTATGTGTTTTCTTACTACTCAGCTTTCATTTGCTTTTATTACTTACTGAGTTGGCATACTCACATTACTCCGTGCACTTTGTGTGCAGATTTAGGTGTTTCTAGACCCGGTAACGGGTGTTGATTGCTCAGTGGCAGAGTCATCAGAGTTAGTAAGGTAGTTGCCCGATGTTCGCAGCACTGTTTTTCTCCATCTTGTCTTCCTTAGACTGTATTTAGTACATTTTTAGACTCTTCGTTGTATTCAGACCTTAGTAGATGCTCGTGACTTGTGACACCCCGATGTCGGGCTTGTGTATTTATTCTACACTGTTCATTTAGACTTTCATTATGAAATATTTGATTAAGTAAAGACTTAAAAATGACTTTAATTAATAAATGGTTAATTTGAGAGTTGTGTCGACTGGCCTAGTTTCATGATAGGCGCCATCACGACCAGACCGGTTTTAGGGTCGTGACAAGTTTGTATCAAAGCCTAGGTTACATAGGTCTCGCGAGTCATGAGCAGGTTTAGTAGAGTCTCGCGGATTGGTACGGAGACATCTGTACTTATCCTTGGGAGGCTGTAGAACCTTTAGGAAATCCCACATTCTTGAATTCTTATCGTGCGTCATTGATTCATCTTGAAATTCCTTCTAGACATTCGTGTGCGCGCATGAGCGCTTATTATCAGATGTGCATCGATGACTTGTGATTCCCTAATCGAGAGGCGAGATGAGATCTCGGTGTATTAATGTTAGGCTAGTCTGAAGGACTTGAGGTCAGGTTTTGCCAGTAGCTTATGCACTAAGGTGTTGATTGTTTGAGCACGCGCTTTTTGAATTTATATGTTCGGCAGCATCCCTATTAGTGGAAGTAATGGCTGGATGACTATGTGATGAGTATGATATGACTGCGAGATGTGTTCATATGATTTGGAAGCGACGAGAAGGGTCTGCTTGAGGATAGAAGAACTATTTGGTGCTTGATTTCCATCTTGATTTGAGGTATAGCCCCGAGTTACGGGTGCGTGAAGAATCCTTTCATGTTTTCTAGTAGGGGAGTGAAGTAGATTTCCCGTTGTGTTATAAGTTCAGAATCAGGAAGATTAAGTGACTGCGTAATGTTTATGACGGTGGAAGGGTATAAAGGGATATCAGTTTGAGGCGAATTAGGTGAATTATCTCATGCGGAGTGTTATAATGTTGTGTGATCCTTATGTGGTTTGTTGGAAAATCTCATTTACCAGTGAAATGTATATGTTGCAATTTGAATTTGGGTTGCGTAAGAGAGTGCGCTTGACTGCTACGAGGGCGAATGCGAGATTTGTAGGAGATTTGAGGTACTAGATGGTCTGTGTTGTACGAGCTTATGAAGTATTAAGTTTAATGTCACTATGGTATTATGACAGTGATAGAGTATATGCATTAGGAGTTATTGTATGTTTTGACCTATTGCTTTGAGCCAAGTTAGGGAGTCTGCTATTGATTAGTTGATGGCATGGTTATGTGATGTATTGGTTTCTGTTTGAGGGATGCTAGTGAATCAGTTGTGGCTTGCAAGGGTTGAGATTGAGAATGGTTCGAGTATAGGGAATTTTAATAAAGGCTATGTTATCTTGTATAGGTGTATGAGAATCACGGAATGACTTGAGTTGTTATTGGTAAAGATATGATTAGTTCTTTGGGTGCTTACTAGGTAATGAATATCTACAGGTGCTTCGCGACAATTCTCTAGGGTTTTAGTGTCCTGCATAACTTGGTTGAGTTAGAAGGATTCAGTCCTGACGGTTTAGTTTTGTGCAAATAGAATTCAAAGAGTTCTTAATGGTTTATACCACGGTTAGAGATGTATATTTTCTACTAGCGTGGGGAGCATGGGATGTATAGCAATTTTCTTCTAGATGGGACCAATGGAAAGTTCTTGGCTAGTTGAGTACGTAGTTGCTTGTGGCTCGGAATGGATATGAAGCTCTCATGTTTATTCGAGGATGGTATGGTATGTGCGGTATGTTATGTAGGATTTAGATTTGCATGTGTAAGGTCATGGTTCAGTTTTGGAAGGAAGGTCACAATTCTTGGGTAGCATAGACAGTTTCAGATGACTAGATAAATGATATCACTAACTGATATGGCTTTATGAGAGTATGCATTTTCAGAAAAAGGGCAAGTGTTTGAGTTGATGATACTTCAGTAGTATTGCGACACTCTCTTATTGGATCGACTGCTGATATTTGAGTTTTCTTGGTGGCACAAAAGAATTTTAGGAGTATCTCTCGTGGAATGATTAGGTATTAGAGGTGTGGTATGTATTCAGACGGCAGAATTGGGATCGGATATGGTGATTCGTGTGCTATATGGAGTTGGAGACTGGGAGTTCTCATAAACAGGTTAGGTCGTGGTTGTGGACCGCGTATATCAGTCTTGAGTGGTAATTATTGGAGGTTTGGAGACTCGAGTGGATCCTTATTGCTTAGTATGCTAGATTTTGGTGTGATATTGGGTATGAACTGGCTGTCTCTGTGATGTGTTATTCTAGGCTGTTGCGCTAAGGCGACTGCATTGGCTATGTCGGGGATGCCACGGATTAAGTGGTGAGGTTTGACGAGTTATGTTCCCAGTAGGGCGATTTCATTTTTGAAGACCCAGCGGATGTTTGGGAAGGGTTGTATTTCTTATTTGGCCTTTGTGATGGATGTCAGTGCAGAGACTTCTACCATTGATTCAGTTCAGGTGGTGAGGGATTTTTCGGATGTGTTTCCTACTGTTGGGCATGTTGCCGGATAGGGTCATTGGTTTCGGTATTGATTTGGTGCTGAGAACCGTATCTTATGGCACCGGCAGAGTTAAAGGAGTTGAAGGAGCAACTACAGGAACTTCTTAACAAGGTTCATTGGTAGACCAATATAGATGCGTGTTCTAACTCAAGTCGGCTTGGTTGACTCCGAGTTGTATTGTCGAGAGATGTGTCGATTCGATTGTATTGAGCTTCTTAGTGATTTGGGGAGATCTATGAGTTATCTTTTCGTGTTGCGAGGCGTTAGGATTCGTTGGTTATAGGCACATGTGGTGCGGTCTTATTGGGGACTCTTAGTGGAATTAGAGTGGGAGGAGTATTGGGTATTGCTCAACGGATGGCGTATCGGTTGTGTCCCTTCGGGTTTGTGTAATGTTATGTCAATTACCTCGCCATGGTTATGATGAATTGCTTTGGTTCTAGACATTAAATTTGCGTGTGGTTGTCGATTTTGAGCATAGTGACTTGAGGTGTTTCATACGGACCAGTGTTTGGATAGGGTCGCGCATTGCAGCGAAGTTATGTGAAGGTATGACCCTTCGGGTTAGATTCATGTGTTCTGTTTCTACGATATGTGACGGGTTCTCAAAATTGTGTGTGGTAATACTGGTGAGCTTGCGGTACATATCTTTCATTTGAGTCATTTTTCATGATTTGAGTACGTTCAGATTGTTACCTATGGGTGCGCGGATTGCACGAGTTGTGGCTTTAGATTGTATTGATGTGTCATGTCACCAGGGTAGTTGTGTTGGATTGGATGAGATCGTCGGGATCTAGAATGAATACAAACGAATTCGGTTTCAGCGTGTTGGAAGGATAATCTCGATGTTCGGCTTAGAAATTTGCTATGGTCATTGCCAGGGGAGATGTGGCTTCACGAATGGTTGATCTGAGGAATGGTTATGGCTTTTTACGTGTTTCATTTATCGTTGGCAGTATTCAGAAGTGTTGGAATGAGGCTTTATTGGATAAGAGGCTTGTCGAGCCCCCATTTTTCCTCCGCGGAGAGAGGTCTGGGTTTCGACATTCCATGGGGTGTGATGACTCATTTCCTTTTGGGAACTTGGGTATTTGAAGAGTCTCCACCTAACGGATTATGGTGCGTTAGGGCACCTAGAGCGGTTAACTCTTAGACTAGTTTGCATTACTAGAGATTTAGGGTAAGAGCTCGAAATAACCTCGAGGGGAAGGGGTTAGGCATCCCTCTTGGTCCACAACTGTGGGTCCCGACCGAACTTATATTCACAAATTAGTCCATAAACCGTTGAATCAAATAGGTTGCAAGTAAAGCACATTGGGTAACTCAAATAAAGATTTTTGAACAAGTTGTATAAAACAAAGTTTTCAAACAGAAAAAAGGAATTTTGGAAAAGGATGAGTCCTAGGTTGGTTAGCCTATAGGATCACCCCACACAATGTCCGTTAAACACTCTTCGATGAGGGGCTACATGTGACATTAGCGCGTAGTCATCATATCTCATATCTACCCTTCCCATCCCCTTAGTGGTCATTCAAAGCGAGTGTTGGTCAACGATCTCTATTGCGTGCTGTTACCCGTCCCTTCTTAATGGTCCTGGAGGGATTTAGGACCTCTACCTATAGGTGGTTCTAGACAGACCTCTAAAGTTTTAAAGGTGAAAAATGCTAAAGTGACAAGCAAGAACAATTAGGACTCTTTGCAAATAAGAACAAAAGGGAGCAATTAGAGGCTCAAAGTTTCCTCCTCAAACAAGGCACATAAACAACATGACTCAAGCAAAAATAAGGACTTTTGTTAAACAGTATCCTAAAGCATAATGTCTAAGTGAATGTACAGAAAACAGGCAGTTTGTTTTATAAACTCAGAAGTAATGACCCTATTAGTGGCCTATTGATTTTAAAGCTTGCTTAAGCAGGACAACATTAAGTCACAGAAACAGTTTCAAAATTGCAAGTTTTGAGAACGCCCTACAGGCTTGCCTATACGCAGAATACTGATGACTACACTTTATATAGAATGAAACAAGGCAGGTTTTGAAACGGACTTTTTAATCCTTATAGGCATGCTGTCTAATAACAAATTAAGGCACTTTTTAAAGAACTTATTTCAGGAAATATAAACCACTAATTAAGTCAATTTCTGAAGTGAGCTAATCATTAGTTTATTTAAACCGAACTAGTTCAGATTGACAGGCAGAATTTCTGGTGTTGTCTCCTATAGGCATAATATCTAGTTGAATACTGATTTTAGAAACTTGCAGGCATGAACACATGTAAACACTTGTCATAACAGAATTTGGTTTAAATTATATCCTATAGGCATGTCATCTATTTGTGAAGCTGATTTTAAGACTTGTAGGCATGATTTCTATTACGGAATTATTTGAAACCTATAGGCATGATTTCTAATATGGTGAGATAAACATGACAAGATGTAAAGTCCTATAAGCATGATTTCTACGTGGTAAGGCAATCAAATCAAAATGTAACGTCCTATAAACATGATTTCTACCCGTATTACCCCATAAACACGTAGCTACCCATCCCTTTTTTACTAATTACCCTAATATTCGTTTACAAGTTATTACAGGCCATATGAATGAATTACATAAGTAAAAAAAGAAAATAAGAAGTTATTCTATAGAGAGCCTACAGATAGGCCCAGGTTTTCAAAGCCTCTAATAGCCTCAAATGCCTCAATTCCATAGACAAATTCATAGTCTAGGTGCATCAAAATTCCCTAAGGATCTCAAAGATCCCGGGCAGTGCTTACACCCAGACATGGTAACCAAAATTGAATAAGTGTAGTATGGAAGGGCCAACCTCAGTATGCCAGAGTTCATAGGGTTCTCAAGAGGATCCCAAGGCAATACACATACTGGAGGGGGCGGAACTTATTGACTTAGGAGTAGAGTGAGAGTGCTTGACACAAGTTGAAAGGTTTTTAAAAGGAAGTTTGTTTGAAATATTTTAGTAAAACAACAGGGCAATTTGAAAGAGAGTGGAGTAGTGAACAACAATCCAAACACAACACCTTTAGGACAGGTTCATATACAGCCAGGGGTCACAGACCAAAGCAAGTTCAGTTGTCACAAACAGGGGTCAAAGGGGGATACATAGGACACATGATTGTAAACACATAACAAGCAAAGGTCTTGGAAATTGGTACAAACATGCTCAGACACAACTAACCAGACATAGTCACAGAACCAAAAATAAAGAAGAAACTTACATACATGGGTGATAGGGATTTGGGGGTACATGGAGCATATGAAGATAAGCACACAACAGGCAGAGGTGATTGGTACAGAAATGCTCAGAAACGATTGATCAGACATAGAGGGGGGAACATATTTATACTAATTCTAAGGAAGGGGAGTTCATAACATGCTAATCATGTAAGCATATTAACTGCAAGTCTCACAACAAAACTATAGATAAAAGCAAACTAGAAACAGGATGAATTGAAGCAATAAAAGAACTATATTATTGTTGGAACTTGAATTGAAAGTAGAACATACCAGTAGAGAAGACAGTAAATAAAAGTGAAGGAGCAGGAGAACACAACACTTAGCTTTGGCTTGTAGCCGGCTAACTCAGAATAGTAGCAAGTAGCACAAAAGAGAGACAACAGAAAGTTTAAGTGTGAGAGAGCTTTTGAACCAAAGTATTCGTCTGTTTGTGCTAATAAGAGAATGTGTATATATAGTTTGAAAGCAGATAGCAAATAAGGTAAAATCAAAGTTCATCAGTAATTATGGGGCTCAGAATCAATCAGTCATGAAATCAAAACAAGTACTCCCTTTAATTGAGGAGTTAACTTCAAACGGTAATAAACATGTGACAAATAAGGAAGGAAATCATATAAGGCTAAGGAAATATTTTCAGCATAGTACAAGTACACAACATGTAATAGAGGTTAGGTTCAACATATTTCAATCAAGGAAAATACTTAGGAAATCAATTAATAACATAATTGACCATAGAATAAGGTCAGAAAATATTTTACAAGGTTAAAAATCAATAGAGGTATCATGCGAAATTAGTGAAAGATCAATCACCAAGACTCAAGGATTCAAAAGTAGAAAATAGCACTGATTTAGCATAACTTTATAAGAACAAGCACATAGTAAGCAAAAACCAGAACTCTAAGAGGTCGAATAGGACAAAAATCATGTATAAATTAGGGATTCATGTAGAGCATAGTCTGAATTAGTAGAATAAGCATGATACAGGTAGGAGAAGTGAAAAATCAGAAATATTGGTGAACAAAATAGGGAAAAATTACACAATAAGTAGGAATAACCATAGTTAGGAATCTTAACAAGCAATCATAGGGTAAAATCACAGAATCACGGAAACATATAGATTAACTGAACACATTATCAAAACAAAACTTAGAAACCCCAAGATTAAAACTAAGAAATTAGGGTTTTCAACAAAGGCGAGTTGAAAAGGGAGTAAAATCGTAGAATCAGTCGAAATATGCAAGAGATAGAAGTTTAAACATAAATAATTGGTTTAAATAAAGTTTTAAAAAGAGTTCTGAAACCCTAATTCTAGAAGAAGATGAAAACACTTTGAAATTGATGATTCTCGTAAAAGAGTTTCAAGAACAGTGTTAAATACTAAAGAAATCAACTCGAATCGTCTTAGATCTGTACAGATCTAGGAGATACAGGGAGAAATTAGGGTTTTAGAAGAAATCCATAGAGAAATGCAAGAACCTGTATAGAATCTCAAGGATCGTGCGAAACACAACATGATTTTGCTTGAAATCACACTGAAGTAACCAAGAATAGACAAATAACAAACCTTAGATGCAAGTCAGCATGGCCCAGGGCCCTTGAAGGCCTCAGAGAAGGCGAGCATGGCAATAAAGGAGCCATTGGAGGCTTAAGAGTTGAAGGGAGATCACCGGAGAAGACCGGAGAAGGGAGTCGGTGGTTGAAGGAGCTAGGGTTAGGTTGAGGGGTTGAGAGGGGAGAGGAGATGATAGAATACAGAGGCGGCGTATTTGAGAAATGAGATAGGGTTAGGGGGTCGTTTGGGATAAAAAAGGAAGGAACTCATGAGGGCCGTGGATCTTTTAGATCAATGACCAGGATTTTATGGGTCTTGGGTTGGGTAGGCGGTTTTAGGGTTTGGGTCGGGTGTTTTGGTTAGAAATTGGGCTGGGGTTGGGTTTAAATTCGGCTGAAATTGAAAGGCAAATCTGGCTATATTTTAAATAGCCAATTTTCCCCTATATAATTTATAATAAATAATAAATAATTTCTGGAAAATAACTTTGTGTACTAAAATGATTAAAAATATATATTTAATATTTTAAAAATATAGAAGATCAATTTCACGGATATACATGTAATTATACATTAAATGGGCTAATATTGCAATTATATGCAATTTAGCTTTAAAAATACGAAATGCAATTATAACAAATGCATAAAATATTTTAACCATATTTTGGCATGAATATAGAAATTAAATGACTAAATTACTACAATAATAATTTGAGGGATAATTATTGGAGATTTTATCAATAAAAAAGAAGGAAATAAATCAATTTAAATACTTAAAATTATGGGAAAATTATATAAACCTTATGCATGCTTATTGTCATGGGAGGCTTTTCAACCGTGCCCCATGACCCCTTGGGCGCGCCCCGTGGCGTCCTAGCAAGCCTTCCAATGCCTAGCGCCACGGACGACCCCGTGGTCTTGGCCGCGCCAAGTGACAAGCGCGCATGTACCTCTGTCGCCCCACTGATATCCCTTGTCAGCGCCTAACCGCGGGCAAGATCCAATAGCGCCGCGTGCGCAGACAACGCCGCGCGCGCAGACCCGGATGCCAAAGACTATGCTGCTGTCAACGGACCTGTTTCTGCCTTATAGCAAACTAAGTCTTTTTCATTGTAAATATAGAGTAGTTTTATTCCATGTACTTCCATTATGTTTATCTAGCTTAATCAAGTCTAGTCTTGTAGCTTTGGATTATTTTTTTAAGCATTATTAGGGGTGATCAAGCAATCAAACTTTCTAGCAAGCAAACAATTCTCTGTACTGGTGTCTCTCCCCCTCGACACCGCGTTGCCTTTCTGTAATAGATTTCATTAATGCAATCAGGCTTTCTTTCATACTCAATTCTCATTCCTGTTCTCTCAATTGATCTTGGCATTAGTTTTCCCGTACGACACTGACAATCTAGTCTAGCGTACGGAAGGGACCTCAGTTGGCGGACAACAACTGCACTGACATCAGTTGCTTAGCCTTACGTCGCCCTTCCAAGGAATCTCAGGAAGGCGCCGCGTAACAGTTGGTATCAGAGACTAGGCTCGACATCGGACGAGGGAACGCATTGCCATTACCATCATTTCTGACCATGGTGAATCATGGGGACCGCATTGCGGCCCTTGAATAGACGGTTGAGGGATTACTACCCATCATGGATACGGTACCTGAACTAAGAACCAGCCTAGGGCAAAGGTCGGACGACCTGGACCGCAGGGTGCTCCAGGCCGAAGTTGACATAAAAATCATCAGTCGTGACTCCGAGGGAGACCGGCAAACGGCAGCCACAGAGGCAGCCAAAATTTTTGGCAAATTCGAGGGACTCCAACAGGAGCGTGCCGAGGATTTAACTTACAGGGCACTAGAGGCAGACAGGGTGACTGCCATGCAACAAACTATTGACGACTTGACAGACAAGCTCAATGTCGTCATTGTTGCTTTACAGGGCCTGCTGCGAGGCGGTGGAAACCAGATCGGGGGCGCTGCAAACCCCACTTCTGCAACACAAGAACTGAAAATTTCTGAGCCAAAGCCATACAGTGGAGCTAGGAATGCCAAGGAAGTGGAGAACTTTATCTTTGATGTCGAACAATATTTTGATGCTGTTGGGGGCCTAGAAGAAGCTAAGAAGGTAGCAACTGCTGCCATGTATCTTCAGGGTGATGCTAAACTCTAGTGGCGGGTGAAATACGAAGCCATCAAGGCCGGTGAAGATGATCTCGAAACATGGGCAGAACTGAAGGCAGCCATACGCCTACAGTTCTTCCCCGAAAATGTTGAATACAATTCAAGGAGAAAGCTATGGGAGCTCCGCCAAACCAAATCCATGCGGGACTACATGCGGGAATTTTCCGCACTCATGCTAAGCATATGCGACATAGGGGACAAAGATAAGCTCTTCACTTTCCTAGAAGGGCTGAAACCTTATGCCCATATGGAGCTACAAAGACAACGGGTAGATACCCTACCCAAGGCGATCCAAGCAGCTGAATGCCTTGGGGACTATCAAATGGAAGCTCGGAAGGATAGGCCTCAGCCGCCTGCCCGAGCGGGATTCAAAGGGGGCCAGTCTAGCAATGGTGGCCCAAGCAGAAGTGGGGGAGATCGGGGCTCAACCAAACCTAAGGCTCCCTCCACAGGCAGCAATAGTGCTGCGTCTAGCAACAATGATCGGGGGAGGAAGCCTCCTTCAGGATGTCGTCATTGCGGCAGACCACATTGGAACAATGAGTGCCCACATGCACAGATGAATGCCCATCAGACTTTTGATGATGGGACTGATGACGACTCAGACGATGCGGATCAGACTGAACCAGTAGGTACCCTCAATGCAATTGTTGGCTCCATTTCTGAGGCATTAGCAGAGACTAGTGCTGGCATCCGTAAGAAGAAGGATCCATGTCCAGTCACCAAGAAAGGGAAAAAGAAGGTAGATGATGAGACTTCTCTTAAGCATGAGAGGACCTTAATGTTCGTTGAGATGAAGGTGAATGGCAAGCCCATTCGGGCCATGGTAGACACGGGTGCTATCTACAACTACTTAGCCTCGACTCAGGTGGAGCACCTTGGTCTAGTTGTAGGGAAAGGTAGAGGCCGTGTCAAGGCTATCAACTCACCTCCCCAGCCAGTGGGTGGAATAGCCAAAGAAGTACCGGTGAAGCTTGGCCCTTACGAAGGAAAATTCAACCTGCGCGTGGTGATCATAGATGACTTCGAGTTGATAGTTGGATTGGAATTCTTGAGGCGTGCATGACCATGAAGATGGCCGTTGAAAACATCTCGGCCTTGCAGTTGAAGAAGGGGGTCAAAAGAAATGAACCCACGTTCCTTGCAACCCTCTGTATTGAATATGTAGAACGCTCCTCGGGCCCCATTCCTGAGCCCATGAAGGAGCTACTACTAGAGTTTGAAGATGTCATGCCACAAGACATGCCAAAGCGACTACCGCCTAGGCGCACTGTGGATCATGAAATTGAGCTGGTGCCGGGCGCGAAGCCACCTGCCCGGGCGCCTTACAGAATGTCACAACCCGAACTCACCGAGCTTCGGAGACAATTGACGGAAATGCTAGACACAGGGATTATCGTGCCCTCCAAATCCCCATACGGGTCCCCTGTGCTATTCCAAAAGAAACATGATGGTAGTCTACGACTCTGTGTGGACTATCGGGCTCTAAACAAAATTACTGTGAAGAACAAGTACCCTATTCCGCTAATGGCAGACTTGTTCGATAGACTAGGTGGTGCGACGGTGTTTACCAAAATAGACCTGAAGACAGGTTATTGGCAAGTTCGGATTGCAGAGGGTGATGAGCACAAGATGACCTGTGTGACAAGATATGGGTCGTACGATTTCCTGGTTATGCCATTCGGCTTGACTAACGCCCCAGCTACGTTTTGCACTTTGATGAACCAAGTCTTCCGAGAGTACATTGATGAATTCTTGGTGGTCTACTTGGATGACATTGTGATATATAGCCAAACATTGGAGGAACACCTGATGCACTTGCAGAAGGTCCTAGCTCGATTGCGGGAGCATGAACTATATGCGAAGCTATCTAAGTGCTCCTTTGCTCAAAAGCAAATTGACTTCCTCGGACATGTCATCGAGGAAGGGCGGATCAAGATGGACCAGCAGAAGATTCAGGCAATCACAGATTGGCCGCCGCCTAAGGATATCCACGCCTTGAGGGCGTTCCTTGGTCTATGCAATTTCTATCGGCGATTTGTGAAAAACTACTCCCTCATTACAGTACCATTGACAGAACTCCTCAAGAAGGTCACGCCTTGGGAATGGGGACCCAAGCGAGCAGAGGCCTTCAACGCATTGAAAGCGGCTATGTCTAGTAGCCCCATCTTGGCCCTTCCTGATCTGGCCAAGCCATTCGAAGTACAAACAGATGCATCTGACTATGCCCTCGGTGAAGTCCTGTTACAAGAAGGGCATCCTGTAGCGTACGAGAGTCGGAAGCTGAAAGATACTGAGCGGCGCTATGCCGCCCATGAGAAAGAATTATTGGCTGTTGTCCACTGCTTGCGCCACTGGAGGCACTATCTACTGGGGACCCCGTTCATGGTCAAGACAGATAACACAGTTGTTAGCCATTTCATGACCCAGCCGAAGTTGAATGGTCGACAGGCCAGGTGGCAGGAACTCCTAGCTGAATTCCACTTCAACCTGGAATACCGAAGTGGGAAGACCAATCATGTTGCTGATGCGCTCAGTCGGAGAGCTGATCTAGCATCAGTGTGCTTACTCGCCACCCTAAGGGGGAGCGAGGTAGCCACCTCCATCAAGGACCAGATACAAGATCTACTCATCAGAGATCCTGCTTCACAGTATTTGGTTGATTTGGTAGGACAAGGCAAGACTCGCCAGTTCTACATGGAAGATGGTTTTCTGAAAGTGAAAGGGAACCGACTTTATGTTCCTAAAGGAGGAGATCTACGAAGGACTCTTCTAGCGGAATGTCATGATACTCTGTGGGCCGGCCATCCCGGTGAAGAACGCACCATGGCGTTACTTCGCCGTGCATATTATTGGCCTCAAATGGCCGATGACGTTGCTCAGTATGTGAAGACTTGTCTAGTATGCCAGAAGGACAAGTCAGACCGCTTAACACAGGCGGGACTTTTGGAACCACTAGCTGTCCCAAAGAGACCTTGGGAAAGTGTTTCCCTGGATTTCATCACCGGATTGCCCAAGGTCGGGGATCTAACAACTATCTTGGTTGTGGTAGATCGGTTTTCCAAATATGCTACCTTTATTGCTGCCCCACAATATATATCAGCAGAAGATACAGCTCGACTCTTCTTCTCTCATGTCGTCAAATATTGGGGCCTACCCAAAGATATTGTTAGTGATCGTGACTCACGCTTCACTAGCAACTTTTGGACCCAACTCTTTAAGTGTCTTGGGTCGAAGCTGAATCACAGCTCAAGTTTTCATCCGCAATCTGATGGCCAGACGGAGCGGTTCAATGGTATGTTGGAGGAATATTTGCGTCATTTTGTAACCGGATCGCAGAAGAATTGGGTGAAGCTTCTGGATGCTGCTCAACTGTGTTTCAATTCACAAAAGAGCTCTAGTACAAACAAAAGCGCTTTTGAAATTGTTACCGGACAGCAACCGCTACTCCCACACACAGTCAATGCACCAAATATGTCTAAATCTCCTCGAGCTGCTAGCTTCTCTAAAGAGTGGAAGCAAAATTTGGAGATAGTGCGGAGCTATCTTGTCAAGGCTCAAAAGCGGATGAAGAGGCATGCTGATCAGAATCGTCGCTTTGTTGAATACCAAGTAGGAGACAAAGTGATGGTCAAAATTCCAAAGCGTTACTTATTTGCAGGGGTCCATGACCCTCGCCTATTGCAAAAATACATTGTACCCTTGTCCATTGAATGGCGCATTGGGAATGTTGCATACCGGGTGGATACCATAACTTGGTGGAAAATTCATCATGTCTTCCATGTCAGCCTCTTGAAACCTTTTCGGGAAGACACGGAGGACCCTTCAAGAAGCTAGCTCACAATACCCAGTATTCGAGGGCCCAATTCAACCGGGAAAAGGCATGTTGAAGCTATCCTTGATGATAGAGTAATTCATGCCTCAAGGAAAGATCACCAAGATTTCTTGGTGAAATGGCAGGGCTGTGATGCAGAGGAGAACACTTGGGAGAGGGAACAAACCTCAAAGACTACAAGAGCCTAATTGAAGATTATCTTGCCAGTAAGGCGTCGAGGACGTCGCCAACTCAGGTGGGGGAGAATGTCATGGGCGGCTTTTCAACCGTGCCCCATGACCCCTTGGGCGCGCCCCGTGGCATCCTAGCAAGCCTTCCAATGCCTAGTGTCACGGACGGCCTCGTGGTCTTGGCCGCACCAAATGATAAGCGCGCATGTGCCTCTATCTCCCCACCGATATCCCTTGCCAGCGCCTAACCGCAGGTAGATGCCAACAGCGCCGCGCGCGTAGATTCGGATGCCAAAGACTATGCTGCTGTCAACGGACCTGTTTCTGCCTTATAACAAACTAAGTCTTTTTCATTGTAAATATAGAGTAGTTTTATTCCATGTACTTACATTATGTTTCTCTAGCTTAATCAAGTCTAGTCTTGTAGCTTTGGATTATTTTTTTTAAGCATTATTAGGGGGATCAAGCAATCAAACTTTCTAGCAAGCAAACAATTCTCTGTACTAGTGTCTCTCCCCCTCGACACCGCGTTGCCTTTCTGTAATAGATTTCATTAATACAATCAAGCTTTCTTTCATTCTCAATTCTCATTCCTGTTCTCTCAATTGCTCTTAGCATTGGTTTTCCCGTACGACACTGATAATCTAGTCTAGCGTACAGAGGGGACCTCAGTTGGCGGACAACAACTGCACTGACATCAGTTGCTTAGCCTTACGTCGCCCTTCCAAGGAATCTCAGAAAGGCGCCGCGTAACATTATATATGCTATTTTGAAGGTATTTATGCATATATAAAAAATATAGGAAACAATTGTGTATCAACAAGGCTTATTATTGATATTTAGTTGTTTTGAGCAACTGCTGTGATTAGAAGTTATCGATATGAGTGTTTGGGTTATGTGGTAATGATCGGTGCCAACCCTACACCACTACAAAGTGGCGAGAGCAGTCGATGCAGCTTTTACCCGAGATGGTCGAGATCGAATCCACAGGGAGCAAGAAGTGGGAATTGGATTCCTATCTAAACTAGAAATGCGTAGTGCTCTTAATTACTCTTCCAATCATCTTTTGGTTGGTTGTTACTTCTAATATTTATGCTAATAATAAGCTAAATTAAACTAAGAGTGATTGATTGTAGGGTTTTCTAAATAGTTAAAGAGGCACTAGGGAAGTGACTTTCTCCTAGGTGAATACTTGACGGGATCTAAAGCTTAAGGCAAAGACGTTATGTTGGGGATTGTGATATAGCCAATGCACGAAATTACTCACTCTATACCTCACGGTAGCTTGAGTGACTTTGCCTTAATTGACTTTCTCAAGACCAATTGGGTGTCAAAATTATGCAAACAATATAGGCTCAAGTTAGGTATTACTATCTCTAGGTTTAACCCTTTAATTGGGGCTATCAATATCTTGATTACACCCCAATTCCTTGTTGGACTGATTTTCCTAGACTCAAGCTCTCTTTCTCAAGAAGAACCCAAGACAAATAGACACAAATTAGTATTTGCAACCACTAATTCAACATGAAAAACACAAATCAGTCCAGGTATCAACTACCCATAAACATCTAAGCCTTATATCAAAAGACCCATCAAATACCCATACTAGGGTTGAGCCACAACCTTAGCTAATGGGTCTAGCTACTCATAATAATGGAAGAAAATAGAGAAATAGATGAAGAATAACCCATATGATTTAATTATAAACTAAGATAAAGAAGATTCAGTATTATTCTAGCTACAAATTATTCAAAATAGACATAAAACGCCGTTCACGTGCTCTGGTCTTTCACAGATTAGAAAAGATACCCTAAAAATGTAAAAAAAAAAGTATTTATACTAGGCCAAATTTTCTGGACAAAAATACCCTTGTGGTCCATGTAAAATGCATCGCGAACCGCAATGAGGCTTCTTGGCTTGATTAAGCATCCTCTGAATTTGGCCACCGCAGGCCGCATAAAATGCACCGCAGCTGCGGTGGATTCAATTGCAGTCTGCACAAAAAGGAGCGGGGACCGCATTGGCTTCCAACAGTTGAAATCCCAGCTTTGTGAATCTCTGCTCCGCGGACCGCATAAACTCGATTGCGGCCGCGGTGAGGCTACTGCGGTCTGCACAAAATGGTTTGCGGCTGCATTGCTTGAGCTTCCCAAAATAGCACCTCTCTGAATCTCCTCACCGCGGACCGCACTAAATAGATTGTGACCGCGGTGGGTCTGCTGCAACTATGCTTTGACTTGTCCTTGGTACTTGTGTATGTTTCACTCCTTTTTGAGCTGGTTTTGACTAATTGTCACCTTTTTGACTAAACCCTGCAAACAAGTACAACATGTAAGCCTTTGGGGCTATTTTGTATACATTTTTAATCAAAACTCAAGTAAAGAGGAGTGTAAAATAATCTATAATCCCTAGTTATCAACTCCCCCAAACTTAAGCTTTTGCTTGTCCTCAAGCAAACAAAATAAGACCCACCTCTTTAAGAGTAAATCCAAGAAAATTCAGTTGATCTAAAGTGACCTCATCTAGCATCAATTGGGACTAGCAATTTCCCTCAAGTCAAATGAATCATTGACAATATTCGACCTTCTAAGCACCATGGTTTTAGTGCCACACAAGAGCATCAAGAGTTTACTCAACCCATCAAGGAAACTCTTTATACTACTTTGGTCATTGTGGAACCCAAACTTATACTCCTCAACTCTCCCTAAGCAAACCTCACTTTTAGGTTGTAGCACTCAGAACAAGGATTGTGGAAACACGCTCATCTCTCTCAAAGAAAGGTCACAAGTCCGGCTCTAAGTACCATAAGCTTGCCCCTTTTGTGAGTCACCACTAATGTAAGCTTCATTCAACTCAAGATCTTATAGGGCTTTTGTGGGGATATAGTGAAGGCTTTTGGTTTAGGGTAGGAAATATTTGATCTAAGTAGGTTCCATCTTCCCTTAAGCACTTCATTTGCTTCATTTTGGCACACATTCTCTTGACTTTTTGATTCATTAACTTCTTTCTTAGGGGTTAGAGAGACACACTGTCACTCTTTCTTGTTCATTTCGAACATTCTCCTTTCTCAACTTTTCACACCTTTCATCTCATTACTTTTATTGAATCCCTTCATTGTTTCTACATTGATCATTCTTTTTGACCTTTTGATTTTCTTTCTTTTTCATTGCCTTTCCTTTTCTTCATTTTGTACCTTTTATCACTTTGTTGCATTCCTCATTTCCCCCCCAAACTTATGCTTTTGCCTTGTGCTAAGGAAAGATCGGGTGCCAAGAGAGGGTATTTTTAGAATGGGTAAAGGCTTGTATCGTGGTTTTTGAAAGAAAAAGGTCTATGGCTCAAAAGGGTTGACTAGGAATATTATCATTGGTAGGCTATGGAAGTTTTCAAGACATCATTTGGATCAAGGAGAGCCTATAATCACATCTCAAGTCAAACTACACTTAGAATTTCGCCTAGACAAACATTCAGGGCAAGTTCTAGACTAATGGCTCAGGACTTGGACTTGCAATTCAAATTCTCACCACACAAGCTATAGGATTGCTAAAGAGACAGAGTCGGGGGCCCATAACAACCTTAGCTAAGATTTGAGCAACACAAATGGTCCCGAAAAACCACTTGATGATTATTGGCCAACACAAGAGTCTCAAGGTCACAACTTTCACCATCCTATACACAACAATTTGTTTTTGACCATATGATCAAAGGCAAATGTGTTAGACCCAAGTGAAGTATTGCTTGAGGCACCATTACTCACTAGCTACTATTTACACAAAAATCAAAAAGAAAACAGACTCAAACCCTTAAGAAGGTTTTCATGCCATCCATCATCGGGGAGAGCCACCCGGTTCACACAAATTCTACCTTTGGAAAGAACCATGGAATTAATTGAATGCAAAACTCAAAATAAGAAGCTATCAAAATGAAATAAGGAGCTATGAAAGAGAAAATGCAGAAAGTAGAATGAATATGTACAAGAGGGGATTTAGATGAATATACATAAGGGGGAATGAATATATACATCAGAAAGTAACTTTATATACAGACCAAAGTTGCCAAGTATGAAAAGTAAACTAAAATGGTAAAATTATGTACATACCAAAAATAAAAAGAAAGCATAATAAAAAGAAAGTAATGTCATATATACAACTTAATGTCATCAAAATATGGCCTACCCCCTCAAATGAGAGCTAGCATTGTCCTCAATGCTAACTAACCAAAATAAGATCAATAAAAGATAGAAAGTAAAGAGAAACTCCCTATTGGTCCTCTGTCTGCATGAAATCATAAGCCTGGGTCCTCTGACTACTCAGGAACCTGTGACTCGATCCCTGTAACATGTGTCTCCACTGGGACTTGGGCCTGCACTGGGTCCTGAGGCTGGCTAGAGGAACCTCCCTGTGGGTCCTCCAGCTCTATCACTGCATCATCAACTCGGAGGATCACCCTCTTCCTCTTTGCTGGACTCTCTATCTCCTGCTCCGGCTCAAACTGGGCTGCTGGAACAGGGTCATGCAATAAAATATATAAAGGCAAATGATCAGCCTTCAATTTCTCTACCTCCACCCTGAACTCTTTCACTGACTCCTTGGAAGCTCGAGTCTTTCTCAGCTTCTTTGTCTCCTTAGCAAGCTCCTTCAATGCTTTTCCATATGTACCGACAACATCCAAGATCAAATTTTGGTTGTCCAGAAACTCCTTGAGAGTATCATCCACTAACTGTGGAACATGTGGATGAGGGGGTACCAACTGGGCTGCCACTGAGGTAGAAAGTACAAACAACTTAGAAGTGGCTGCCTGCATCCAGTTGTTGATACTGGCAAGGGTCTAATTTAGATAGTGGGCAGTCAATGAGTAGGCTGAAGAGGAGGGGATATCTAGGGAGGTAGTAGAGGGACCTGGGGCCATATCTGGGGTAGCTGAAGGAGGTTGACTAGGAGCTACTACTACTACTGGCTCTTTAGACTGGCCAGTAGAAGCAGTGAATTTACTCTTGGGATCTTTGCCTCTGGGGTTGTCATCACCCTGTAGGCTGTACCAGGAAAAGGGTGCCATCAGTTTCACCTTCACATCAAATCTACTCTTTTCTACATCCTAATCCTCAAAGTACATAGTTAGGAAATTTGGAAATAGGTATGATCTATCACCTTCATTCACCACCTGTATAATCACCCTGGACATAACATTCCCGATGTTGATCGGGTACCCCGCCATGATAGACGCCACCAATATAGCCCGGGAGATAGGAAGAGAGTTCTCGTGAGTGGTGAGGTGTCACGACCCAAACTGAAGGGCCATGAGTAGCACCCGACCACACTTGCCGAGCACCAACGTACATTTCATCTAACCTTCATTATTATCTTTTAGGGCTGACGAGATCAATATAAATGGTAGACCTAGATCATGGACAACCAGCAATAAAATATGACGGCATGAACATACATAGCAGGGGATGACCAGACAATCAAGAAACTACATATAAGGTATGAGCTACCACGCTACTATGAAAGACTATACAACAAAAACTAGCCGACAAGGCATACCAAACTATACATGAGACGACACCTGTCTATGAGCCTCTAACAGAACATAAGTGTTGCAACATAGCCGGAACAGGGCCCCGACATACCCATAATGTCTATAACAAAAATTGCATACCAAGACCAAGGCAAGTCCGGAGAAGGGATCTCGCCAATCACCGCTGAACTGGACAGTCTACTGTGGTGGGGGAGCTGCACCTACCTGTCTATCAGGACCTGCAGCACGACATGCAGCGTCCACAAATAAAAGGACGTCAGTACGAATAAAGTACTGAGTATGTAAGGCAAGGAACCATAAATACGATCAGTAATGTAAGCAAGGATAAAGAATATACCACCTGTAACATCTTAGTACCTCTGAGGGCTACTTACATGAAATGCATGATACATATGTATAAATACATAAACCTTTAAAGCATTCGCCTCTGTGGGCATCATCATCATCATATCGTACCCGGCCATAATAGGCTCGGTAGAATCGTACCCGGCCACGTGGAGCTCGGTAAAACCCAACTGATCAGTGGTTGCACAATAGGTGCCGTACCCGGCCAACTATAGCGTGGCTCGGTAGAGTAAAATAGATACATATATATAATGCATGCTCGACTCATGGAATCACATTCTAAACCTTTCGGAGTGACGTAAGGTCGGTATCCTCTATACACGTTATTAGGACTAACTCTTCACTATGAACCTTATAAGAATCAGGAAGTACCAACAACATTGATAACATAAGAATAAGAGAAGCAACATTAACATCAATCGTTCCATAAGAGGGAAAACAATGTAAGTACTGCTAGCTTCTAAGAGTAGAGTATCTTTGGAAGCTCGTTCATTACATTATGTACAATCGGAGTCGTGCAAAAGAAGGAAAGGGATAGCCTCACATACCTTGTATATACTGCCCCAATCTCAAGCTATGCAATTGTCAAAACTCCTTAGTCTACAATAAGAGAAACGATACTATCGTTATCATTTAAGCGTCATAACTATTATGTATCGACCACAACCTATTTTACGATGAAACGGACAGCACCTCCCCTATATATATGACCTCACACCATTCAAAACAGTCACCAAACAGCCCAAACAACATCAATAATAAACATATTGAGCCTCCCAAAATAGTCCACACACAGCCTAATCACTCCATACATACGACGACCACCGTAGTCGTGTCAAACAACCTGGAAATGTTACGAATAACTATCAGCCCATAACCCTACATATATATGGTGTTTCTCCACACCCTTCCTCCTCCAAAACTCCACAAGATAGTAGTAAAATATGCAGCCCAACAACAACGCAAAACAGTCCACAAAACAATAACATTACTACCAAGCCTTTCGATATATATCTCACAAGTTCTAGCTTCAATGGCTTAGCCGCAACTTGGATAATCTTAAATACATATAGAGTAAGAGGTTACTTACCTTTATACAGAAAGAACAACTCCAATTTGACCTTAAATTTCCATGAAATATCCCTCCAATGCTGCCACAACAACAAAAAAGCGAAACTAGCGATCAATTAGTGTTTTTCGGCACTAGAATCACTTTAGAAGGCTTGAAATCACCTAGGATTGATATTAAGAACATGAGGGAGTATTTACAGAACATAAACCCTTTAAAACAACCTCCCACACGAGCTGGAACGACACAAAAATGAGCAACAACAAGAAGAACAAGAGACTTACTAGCGCCACGGAATTCCCGACACTTGATTTGTGTTGTTTGCCCTTTTTTGGGTCTTGAATCTTGAGAGAACCTTGAGAGGATGTTCCTAGGGTTCTAAGGTCTGAAAATAGTGAGAATAAATGACTTAAAACGGGTTGGAGGCATCCTATATAGGTCCAAATATCTTAAACCGCCTTAGTGGGCCCCATAGAGAGGTGCTTGGCGCAGTCTCGCGAAAACGCGAATATCTCTCTACTCCGAGATCGTATCGATGAAAGGTTTAATGCGTTGGAGACTAGACTCATAGATCTTTAATTTTTTTTGTAGATAACCCCGTAATTCCTTGTAAATTATGAGAAAATATTAGAAACATTTGACCTAATGTTTAAGTAAAATTATGAACCTAAGTTGCGACAACTTTTGTCGACTTTTGTTTCATAACTCGTTTGACTTCAAGACTTATGATACGGATATTATATGATTAAAATAACTTAATAAATGACCTCTTGAGTGTATTAAGCACCGCTAGATTACCTGAAAATACGAGTTACAACATCCTTGATTCGTTTAACTTCTAATACTGGTTAATCACCCTTATACACTCTTGTATCACTTAAGACCAATAGGATTGACTTCTTATCATCTCAAAGATAATTCCTTCTTGGATTTATGTTAACTAATATATGGCATGAACTAACACATGTGGATATGGGTTGTAACACCCTCCCCCCCTTAGGAACATTCGTCCTCGAATGTAAGGGTTTATGGGGAGTTTAAATCATCGTGGATTCCAATGGAAATTTCCGATCAATTTTCCCCTATAAAATGGTCACTAGCAAAACTTGCAAGTAATTAAGCCCAACATATGGCTTCACAAGGCTACACAAAGCATTATGCGTATTTACATTATCTACATATCACCATTTTGTATTAAGGAGGAGTATTCTCAAATTATTGCTTACCTCATAGAGCCGTTTCACCTTCCAATGTATCCTGTCTTCCACCAGCATCCTTGTTATCTTCATTCTGGAATAAGTAAGGGTATTTAGACTTCATCTCCTCTTCTGCTTCCCATGTCATTTCTTCCATATTTTTGTTCCTCCACAATACTTTGACGGAAGCTACATCTTTTGTTCTCAGCTTGCGGACTTGCCGATCTAATATCGCCACTGGCACTTCTTCATATGATAGGTCCTCTGTAACTTGTACATCTTTGATAGGGATGACTCGAGAAGGGTCTCCAATACATTTTCTCAACATAGATACATGGAATATCGGGTGGACAAATTCCAATTCGGATGGCAATTCTAACTCATAAGCAACCTGTCCAATCCGTCGAAGAATTTTATACGGCCCGATATACCTTGGACTCAGCTTACCTTTCTTCCCAAAACGCATAATACCCTTCATTGGTGAGATCCTCAGGAAAACCCAATCACCAACCTCAAACTCTAGATCACGACGTCGGACATCAGAATAAGATTTTTGCCTGCTTTGTGCCGTCCTCAATCGCTCCTGTATCACTTTCACCTTCTCAATAGCTTGGTGAATCAAATCTGGCCCATATAATTCTGTTTCACCGACTTCGAACCATCCAACTGGTGATCTACATCTCCTCCCGTATAGTGCCTCGTATGGGGCCATTTTAATACTGGAATGGTAGCTATTGTTATAGGCGAATTCTATGAGTGGAAGATGATCATCCCAATTCCCCTTAAAATCTAGAACACATGCTCGTAGCATATCTTCCAGTGTCTGAATGGTACGTTCAGCCTGTCCGTCAGTCTGCGGATGAAATGCAGTGCTGAGATTTACCTGTGTGCCTAAACCCTTCTGGAAAGACCTCCAAAAGTTAGCCGTAAATTGAGCTCCTCGGTCTGATATAATAGATATGGGCACACCATGAAGCCTAACAATCTCCTTGATATACAACTTTGCATAATCTTCAGCCGTGTAAGTTGTCTTCACTGGCAGAAAATGGGCACATTTTGTAAGTCGATCAATTATCACCCAGATGGAGTCAAACTTATGATAAGAGCGAGGTAATCCAATAATGAAGTCCATATTAATCACCTCCCACTTCCAGGTCGGAATCTCTATATTTTGAAGCAATCCACCGGGTTTCTGATGTTCTATCTTTACTTGTTGACAATTGGGACACTGGGCTACAAATTCTGCAATAGACTTCTTCATATTATCCCACCAATACTGCTCCTTGACATCATGATACATCTTTGTCGAGCCGGGATGGATGGAATATCGGGATTGATGAATCTCATTCATAATCTTCTCTCGCAACCCTGCCACATTAGGCACACATAATCGGCCCTGGTATCTCAGTGCCCCATCTCTTCCGATCTCAAAAGCCATACTTTTACACTGCTGAATGCTCTCTCTTAATCGTACTAAGATAGGATCTTCATATTGTCGTGCTTTTACCTCGGCTACCAAAGATGATTCTGATGTATTCTGTACAGTAACACCTCCGTCATCAGAGTCTAACAATCTGATTCTCATATTGGCTAGCTGATGAAGCTCTTTAATCAACCCCCATCTACCTGCCTCAATATGTACTAAGCTTCCCATTGATTTACGGCTGAGAGCGTCTGCCACAACATTGGCTTTACCGGGATGATACAATATCTCGACGTCGTAGTCTTTCAATAATTCAAGCCACCTACGCTGCCTCAAATTCAACTCTTTCTGCTTGAAGATGTATTGTAAACTCTTGTGATCTGTGTAGATGTCAACATGGACGCCGTATAAGTAGTGCCGCCATATCTTCAAAGCATATATTACTGCAGCCAATTCCAAATC
This sequence comes from Nicotiana sylvestris, assembly GCF_000393655.2. Lineage (NCBI taxonomy): Eukaryota > Viridiplantae > Streptophyta > Magnoliopsida > Solanales > Solanaceae > Nicotiana > Nicotiana sylvestris. The sequence continues at coordinate 188,492,510 of NC_091059.1, forward strand.
ATGGGTTGGATAATTCTTTTCATGCTTCTTCAATTGTCTTGATGCATAAGCAATCACATTCCCACGCTGCATCAATACGCACCCCAAACCTATACCTGAGGCATCACAATATACCACATAACCTTCTGTTCCTTCAGGAAGAGTGAGCACTGGTGCAGATGTCAATCGATTCTTCAGCTCCTGAAAACTACGTTCACAAGTGTCAGACCACTGGAATTTGGTAGCTTTTTGTGTTAACTTAGTCAATGGTGATGATATAGAGGAAAATCCTTCTACAAACCGCCTATAATATCCTGCTAGCCCTAGGAAGCTGCGGACTTCTGATGGTGTTGTAGGTCTCGGCCAATTCTTTACTGCATCGATCTTCTGAGTGTCGACACTAATACCCTCATCAGATATCACATGGCCAAGGAATGCTACTGAGTTCAGCCAGAATTCACATTTGGAGAGCTTAGCATATAACTTACGATCCTGAAGCGTCTGTAATACTATCCGCAAGTGGCCCGCATGTTCCACCTCCGAACGAGAATACACTAGAATGTCATCAATGAATACAATCACGAACACATCAAGATAGGGCCTGAATATAGTATTCATGAGATCCATAAAAGCTGCTGGGGCATTTGTTAGCCCGAACGACATCACCAAGAACTCAAAGTGCTCATATCTTGTCCGGAAGGCCGTCTTTGGAATATCCTTCTCCCTAACCCTCACCTGATGATACCCTGAACGTAAATCAATCTTAGAGAAATACTTGGCACCCTGGAGTTGGTCAAACAGGTCATCAATTCTTGGAAGTGGATACTTGTTCTTTATAGTAGACTTATTCAACTGTCGATAGTCGATACACATCCGTAACGACCCGTCTTTCTTCCGCACGAATAGGACTGGTGCACCCCAAGGTGAAGTGCTAGGCCTAATAAAGCCCTTATCCAGCAAGTCCTTCAACTGCACCTTCAACTCTCGCAACTCTGCCGGGGCCATTCTGTATGGAGGAATAGAGATCGGTTGAGTGTCAGGCAACACATCAATGCTAAACTCAATCTCCCTTTCAGGAGGAAGGCCTGGGAGTTCATCTGGGAAAACATCTGGGAATTCGTTGACCACAGGGATTGATTGTAAAGTAGGCGGTTTCGCCTCCGCATCCCTAACGCGAACGAGATGATAAATGTAACCTTTTGAGATCATTTTCCTTGCCTTAAGATAGGAAATAAACCTACCTTTCGGTGTAGCAATGTTCCCTTTCCATTCAATGACGGGTTCACCCGGAAATTGGAACCTAACCATCTTCGTACGACAGTCAACATTTGCATAGCATGAGGCCAACCAGTCCATTCCCATTATCACATCAAAATCAACCATTTCTAACTCAAATAAATTTGCCGAGGTTTGACGACTACAAATCATCACAGTGCAACCTCTATATACCCTTCTAGCAATCACAGAATCTCCTATCGGAGTAGATACCGCGAGGGGTTTACTTATCAATTCAGGTTCAATGCCAAACTTATTAGCCACAAAGGGTGTAACATATGATAATGTAGATCCCGGATCAATCAGCGCATATACATCATAAGAAAACACAGATATAATACCTGTAACAACATCTGGAGACGACTCGAGATCCTGTCGACCTACTAGAGCATAGGTTCGATTTTGAGCACCACTCGAACTCGGCACTGCACCTCTACCCCTACCACGACCTGTCGACTGCTGAAAACCCCGTGCTGGAGGTCGAACTGATGAGGAAGAACCAGACACAGATCCAGTCGGCTGAGCCATACCATCACCTCCTCTATTAGGACAATCCCGCATCATATGGCCAGGCTGCCCGCACGAATAGCATGCATCAGAACCTCGACGACACAGTCCAAAGTGGGCCTTGCCGCACTGATCACAATGTGGTGTTGGGGGTCTCATCTGACTAGTATCCCTGTGATGTTGCGAGCCAGATGCCCGCGAACTCTGACCTGGACCAGAATAGGATCGATCATATCGAGGCCTCTGAAACTGTGGAGGAGCACTAGCTACAGGTGGCGCCGAACTCCTAAAAAACTGTGGCCTGATGCGGCCTCTGAAGTCATCAGAATACCCTGCAAATCTCGCCCTCTTATGCTGGCCTCTATCCTACTCCCTAACTGCCCTTTGCTGGCGCTTACGATCCTCTAGGGTCTGGCCATAAGCTTGAATACGGGAAATATCCATGCCCTCCACCAAAGAGGCTGTCGTATACTCATTTATCAGATGTGGTCCCAACCCATTCACGAACATATGCACCCTATCACTCATCTCGGCCACCATATGGGGAGCATACCTTGCCAAATAATCAAACTGCATACTGTACTCTCGCACACTCATATTACCTTGTCTAAGGTTCAAGAACTTATCAGCTCTAGCTCGTCGTATCTCAACTGGCAAGTAGTGACGAAGAAAGGCCTCAGAAAATTCCTTCCACACAGCTGGAGGAGGGTTCGGACCCCTGGATCTCTCCCAACTATCATACCAGAGAACCGCTAAATCCCGTAGCCGATAAGAAGCCAACTCTACTGCCTCTGTATCACTAACATGCATAACCCGAAGTGTACGATGAACCTGGTCAATAAAAGTCTGTGGGTCCTCCTTGGGGTCTGATCCGGTAAACACTGGAGGGTCTAAATTAATAAAATCACGAACTCTTGTACTAACTGGTTTCTCAGCAGCACCTGTATTCTGCCTCTGAGCCTGAGCAGCTACCAAGCTAGTCAATAACTGCAAAGCACTCCGCATATCCTGGTCTGGAGTGCCAGACGGAGGAACTGGAGGCGCTGGGTGCCTTCTAATATCCTCTGGAGGAGATGGAGTAGATGAGGTATGAGAGGGCATCTCACTTTGAGCCTCACTTTGTCCTGCTCTGACTTGGGGCACCTGACTGGTACCCTCTCCCGCTGCTGTATCAAGCCGTCTACTAATCGTTTGCTTCCTAGTCGAAGGCATCACTGAAAAAAACAAGGTGAATATTAGAGACGAACACTTACGACTCAACTCTACGCACGATCTAGATTCAGGAAGAAGGTAACAACCCTAGATGTCATGTAGCCTCCTGATTATAAATGTGGCGCGCTACACATCCATAATCAAGACTCTACTAGACACGGCTCATAGACAACCCCTAGGACAGACTTGCTCTGATACCAAGTTTGTCACGACCCAAACTGAAGGGCCATGACTAGCACCCGACCACACTTGCCGAGCACCAACGTACATTTCATCTAACCTTCATTATTATCTTTTAGGGCTGACGAGATCAATATAAATGGTAGACCTAGATCATGGACAACCAGCAATAAAATATGACGGCATGAACATACATAGCAGGGGATGACCAGACAATCAAGAAACTACATATAAGGTATGAGCTACCACGCTACTATGAAAGACTATACAACAAAAACTAGCCGACAAGGCATACCAAACTATACATGAGCCGACACCTGTCTATGAGCCTCTAAAAGAACATAAGTGTTGCAACATAGCCGGAACAGGGCCCCGACATACCCATAATGTCTATAACAAAAATTGCATACCAAGACCAAGGCAAGTCCGGAGAAGGGATCTCGCCAATCACCGCTGAACTGGACAGTCTACTGTGGTGGGGGAGCTGCACCTGCCTGTCTATCAGGACCTGCAGCACGACATGCAGCGTCCACAAATAAAAGGACGTCAGTACGAATAAAGTACTGAGTATGTAAGGCAAGGAACCATAAATACGATCAGTAATGTAAGCAAGGATAGAGAATATACAACCTGTAACATCTTAGTACCTCTGAGGGCTACTTACATGAAATGCATGATACATATGTATAAATACATAAACCTTTAAAGCATTCGCCTCTGTGGGCATCATCATCATCATATCGTACCCGGCCATAATAGGCTCGGTAGAATCGTACCCGGCCACGTGGAGCTCGGTAAAACCCAACTGATCAGTGGTTGCACAATAGGTGCCGTACCCGGCCAACTATAGCGTGGCTCGGTAGAGTAAAATAGATACATATATATAATGCATGCTCGACTCATGGAATCACATTCTAAACCTTTCGGAGTGACGTAAGGTCGGTATCCTCTGTACACGTTATTAGGACTAACTCTTCACTATGAACCTTATAAGAATCAGGAAGTACCAACAACATTGATAACATAAGAATAAGAGAAGCAACATTAACATCAATCGTTCCATAAGAGGGAAAACAATGTAAGTACTGCTAGCTTCTAAGAGTAGAGTATCTTTGGAAGCTCGTTCATTACATTATGTACAATCGGAGTCATGCAAAAGAAGGAAAGGGATAGCCTCACATACCTTGTATATACTGCCCCAATCTCAAGCTATGCAATTGTCAAAACTCCTTAGTCTACAATAAGAGAAACGATACTATCGTTATCATTTAAGCGTCATAACTATTATGTATCGACCACAACCTATTTTACGATGAAACGGACAACACCTCCCCTATATATATGACCTCACACCATTCAAAACAGTCACCAAACAGCCCAAACAACATCAATAATAAACATATTGAGCCTCCCAAAATAGTCCACACACAGCCTAATCACTCCATACATACGACGACCACCGTAGTCGTGTCAAACAACCTGGAAATGTTACGAATAACTATCAGCCCATAACCCTACATATATATGGTGTTTATCCACACCCTTCCTCCTCCAAAACTCCACAATATAGTAGTAAAATACGCAGCCCAACAACAACGCAAAACAGTCCACAAAACAATAACATTACTACCAAGCCTTTCGATATATATCTCACAAGTTCTAGCTTCAATGGCTTAGCCGCAACTTGGATAATCTTAAATACATATAGAGTAAGAGGTTCCTTACCTTTATACAGAAATAACAACTCCAATTTGACCTTAAATTTCCATGAAATATCCCTCCAATGCTGCCACAACAACAAAAAAGCGAAACTAGCGATCAATTAGTGTTTTTCGGCACTAGAATCACTTTAGAAGGCTTGAAATCACCTAGGATTGATATTAAGAACATGAGGGAGTATTTACAGAACATAAACCCTTTAAAAAAACCTCCCACACGAGCTGGAACGACACAAAAATGAGCAACAACAAGAAGAACAAGAGACTTACTAGCGCCACGGAATTCCCGACACTTGATTTGTGTTGTTTGCCCTTTTTTGGGTCTTGAATCTTGAGAGAACCTTGAGAGGATGTTCCTAGGGTTCTAAGGTCTGAAAATAGTGAGAAGAAATGACTTAAAACGGGTTGGAGGCATCCTATATAGGTCCAAATATCTTAAACCGCCTTAGTGGGCCCCATAGAGAGGTGCTTGGCGCAGTCTCGCGAAAACGCGAATATCTCTCTACTCCGAGATCGTATCGATGAACGGTTTAATGCGTTGGAAACTAGACTCATAGATATTTAATTTGGTTGGTAGATCACCCCGTAATTCCTTGTAAATTATGAGAAAAGATTAGAAACATTTGACCTAATGTTTAAGTAAAATTATGAACCTAAGTTGCGACAACTTTTGTCGACTTTTGTTTCATAACTCGTTTGACTTCAAGACTTATGATACGGATATTATATGATTAAAATACCTTAATAAATGACCTCTTGAGTGTATTAAGCACCGCTAGATTACCTGAAAATACGAGTTACAACATCCTTGATTCGTTTAACTTCTAATACTGGTTAATCACCCTTATACACTCTTGTATCACTTAAGACCAATAGGATTGACTTCTTTTCATCTCAAAGATAATTCCTTCTTGGATTTATGTTAACTAATATATGGCATGAACTAACACATGTGGATATGGGTTGTAACATGAGGTCAATCTGATCATGCCTTGTCCCCTACCCCAGGAGGACTCTCCTTTTCCCATTTGTTTTCCACCACCGCCTCGTAATTTAACCATTTTCTACAAGTGGAGTTTAGTTGAAGCTTGTTAGTATCAGAAGAATTAGTGAATGACATAATTGCAGGAAACAGAAGAAAATAATCGCACATAGCAGAATGTGGACCACATAAAATACAGTGCGGCCGCAAAGGGATCACTGCGGACCGCACAAAATAGCACCGCGGTCCGCATTGAGGTGGGGGTTAGACTACCCACTCTCTAATAAAGGCCACCGCGGACCGCACAAAATGGTATCGCAGTCCGCATTAAGGCACCGCGGACCGCACAAAATCCACCGTGGCCGCGTTCCTCAATTGTGACTTTCTAAAGTTTCACCACCGCGGTCCGCACAAAATGGCATTGCGGACCACGGAGAAGAACCGTGGACCGCAATAAATCTACTGCGGACCGCAGTAAGCCACAAGCAGTAATACTAACCTAGTATTTTAGATTTTCCTCATTTTAAGCCTAAATGCACATATTGTGAACCCACTAGGTAGTTAATCATTGTATTTAACTAATTAATCCTAATCTAAATACATTATGTAACCCTAAGCTAAAAATTTAAAGAGAAAGGGAAGACGAAGACGCATAACTGATCAACTAAAAGAAAATGAACACATTTAAAGATTAAGGGAAGACTAAAAATACCAATAACAAGATGCAACACAGATGAATGAGAGTGAGTGATTGAATTCGTGCAGTTAGGGCTTGGATGAACAATACTTTTTACTATTGAGAGCAAAGGATCAAAAAGTTTTAAATGAGGGCCCGAGGTCCTATTTATAGAAAAAGGACATAGGGCCCACTTCACCTACCCACCGCAGACCGCACAAAAAGGCACCACGGTCCGCGGTACTCATAAGTCTGAAACACTGGGGAGACGTCCACTGCAGACTGCAAGAAATGCTTTGCGGCCGCAGTGGTCTACCACGGACCGCACAATTTGCATTGCGGCCGTGGTGGCAAACTTCAGAGAACCCCATTTTGACAAATCAACTCTGCGAACCGCATTGAAATGTTTCCCTCACACTAAGGCCTTTGCGGTCACAAGAAATGTAATGTGGCCACAGTGTAAACTTTAGATAGTGCACATTTTTCCCAACTTAGTCCTGCACTGCATCAAAACAATCCTACAAACATCTCACAACCCGTTAGTCCAAAAGCAAATCCTACACTAAAAAGAAAAATCAAAGAAAAATAAAAAGAAAGACACATGGGTTGCCTCCCAAGAAGCGCCTGATTTAACGTCGTGGCACGATGTAGGTTACCATCAAATCACTTTAGATGGAGCAGTGCCACCACGTGGATGTCATCAATTTTGCCGAGGTAGTACTTGACCCTGTGCCCATTAACTCTGAAAAATTCCCCATTTTTGTTCTTCAAGTCAAGTGCACCAAACAGAGTCACAAACACCACTTCAAAAGGTCCACTCCATTTCGACTTAAGCTTTCCTGGAAACAGACGTAACCGAGAATTGAACAAAAGAACCAAATCACCCATTTTGAACTCCTTGCCACTAGCATATTTATCATGAAGGTACTTCATCTTGTCCTTGTACAAGGACGAGTTGGAGTATGTATGGAATCGGAATTCATCAAGTTCATTAAGCTGTTCCACAAGAAGATTTGCTGTCACATCCCATTCATGATTCAGCTTCCTCAAAGCCCACATGGACTTGTGCTCTAACTCAACCAGTAGATGGCAAGCTTTCCCAAACACCAACCGATACGGAGATATACCAATCGGAGTCTTGTAAGCAGTCCTATAAGCCTATAGAGTATCATCCAATTTCTTTGATCAATCAGTCCTATTTGCATTCACCGTCTTTGACAATATACAATTAATTTCCCTTTTTGAGACTTCAACTAGGCCACTCGCCTAAGGATGATAACGAGGAGAAACTTTGTGGTTGACACCATGCTTTGCAAGCAAAGTGTCAAAAGCTCTATTACAAAAATGAGACCCCCCATCACTTATGATTGCACGAGGAGTGCCAAACCTAGTAAAAATACTTTTCTTGAGAAACACAACAACACTCTGGGCCTCATTGTTGGGTAAAGCCACGCCTTCAACCCACTTTGAAACATAGTCAACCGCCACAAGAATGTATGTGTTCCCACACGAACTAACAAATGGGCCCATGAAATTAATGCACCATACATCAAAAATATCAACTTCAAGAATGGTAGTGAGAGGCATCTCAACTTTCTTCAAAATTCCACCCGCTTTTTGACATTCGTCGCATCTCTTCACAAGTTCACTTGTATCTTTGTACAAAGTTGGCCAATAAAACCCACAACTAAGAACTTTTGAAGTTGTCCTCGCCCCGCCATGATGGCCACCATAGGGAGAGGAATGACAAGCCTCTAAGATACTCAATTGCTCCTCTTCCGGGACACACCTTCGGATCACACCATCCGTGCAGATCCTGAACAAGTATGACTCATCCCAATAGAAGTCCAAACTATCCCGTTTGAGCTTCTTCCTTTAGTTAGATGAGAGCTCACACTTGATTATACCAGTCACCAGGAGATTAGCAATGTCCACAAACCATGGCATACCATTCACCGACACAGAAAGGAGTTGCTCATCAGGAAATAAATCATTGATCTCTAGGCCATCACGAGGCCTCCCCTTTTCCTCCACGTGGGACAAGTGATCCGCCACTTAGTTTTCACTACCCTTCCGGTACACAATCTCCAAATCAAACTCCTGAAGTACAAGACCTATCGCATCAATCTAGCTTTGGAATCCTTCTTCATCATCAAGTACCAGAGTGCGGCATGATCGGTATGAACTATGACCTTGGCACCCATGAGATATGGCTGAAATTTCTCCATTGCGAACATAATAGACAAAAGCTCTTTCTCACTCACCGTGTAGTTCACTTGAGTATCATTCATTGTCTTGCTTACATAGTACACCTGATGAAATATTTTGTTCACTCTTTGGCCCAAGACCGCCCCAACCACTCAAAAGGTAAGCTCCAATTATGTGCGGTAATAATAAGAGTGGTGATCAACTTGTGCTTGAGAAGTTCAAAGACTTGCATACATCTCTCACGAACATGAACTTGGCATCTTTTTCCAATAACTTGCATAAGGTATTCACTACCTTCGAAAAGTCTTTGATAAATCTCATATAGAACCCCGCATGCCCAAGAAAACTTCTAACTCCCTTGACAGAAGTAGGGGGAGCCTTGAAATCACATCAATTTTTGCTTTGTCCACCACTATACCATGCCTTGAAATTTTATACCCAAGAACTATGCCCTTCTCAACCATGAAGGGGCATTTCTCCCAATTAAGAACAAGATTGGTTTCTTCACAACGGGCCAACACTCTATCAAGATTTTTCAAACATTCATCAAACGAGTCACCCACAACACTAAAATCATCCATGAATACCTCCAAAATATCTTCCACCATATCGGTGAAAATGGCCATCATACACCGCCGGAATGTAGCCGGTGCATTACACAACCCAAACGGCATCCTAGAAAAGGCAAAGGTGCCATATGGACAAGTGAAAGTGGTCTTCTCCTGATCTTCCGGAGCAATCAAGATTTGGTTATACCCAGAATACCCATCTAAGAAACAGTAGAAGGCACGCCCATCAAGTCGGTCTAGTATCTGATCCAGAAAAGTCAATGGAAAGTGATCTTTGTGGATCACTTTATTCAACTTGCGGTAGTCCATGCACACCCTCCACCCGGTGACAGTCCTTGTTAGAATCAACTCATTCTGTGAATTTGTAACTACAGTCATACTACCCTTCTTCGGCACACATTATACCGGCGAAGTCCAAGAGCTATCGGAGATGGGGTAAACAACCTCGGCATCCAACCACTTGATCACCTCCTTTTTCACAACCTCTTGCATTGCCTCGTTCAACCTCATTTGATATTCCAAGGAGGGCTTTGCATCATCTTCCAGAATAATCTTGTTCATAGAGAATGCGAGGCTTATCCCCTGAATATCAGCTAAGGTCCATCCAATTGCCTTCTTCCGCTTTTGAAGCACCGCCAATGTAGCATCAACCTGCATATTAGTAAGGCAAGAGGAAATAATAACTGGCAAAGTTGAACTAAGTCCTAAGAACTCATACCTGAGGTGTGGAGGTAACGGCTTTAACTCCAACACAGGAGGTTCCTCGATTGAAGGTTTTGTTGGTGGAAACTTCCTATTCTCGAGACCCAAAGAGAGTTTCCTAGGCTCATAAGAGTAAGAGCTCATTCCATGCAAAGCATTCACACACTCCACTCGGCCTTCATCCTTATTTACATCAAGATTCAACAATACTGCCTCTAGAGGGTCCTCTACATTGATCATTGCACTAGTATCATCAACTATCACTGCCGTGACAAGGTCCCCAAAAGAGCATACTTCAGAACTATTGGGATGCTTCATTGACTTGCACACATGAAAGACCACTTTCTCATCACCCACCCGGAAGGTGAGTTTCCCTAATTCCACATCAACTAAGGCCTTCCCAGTAGCAAGGAAAGGTCTTCCCAATATGATTGGAACCTCATAATCTACCTCACAATCCAAGATCACAAAATCCACTGGCAAGATAAATTTGTCCACCCGGACAAGAATATCATCAATAATACTCAATGGTCTCTTTATAGTTATATCCACCATTTGCAATCTCATGTAAGTCGGCCTCGGTTGCCCAATGCCCAAAGTCTTGAAAACTGAGTAGGGCATCAAGTTGATACTTGCCCCCAAATCACATAGAACTTTTGCAAAGTCTGCACTCCCAATGGTGCAAGGAATGGTGAAAGCATCGGGATCTTCTAGCTTCAAGGCCATTGAGTGCACTATTGCACTAACTTGGTGGGTCATCTTGATAGTTTCACAATCCATGGATCATTTCTTTGTCACCAAGTCCTTTATGAATTTAGCATAACCTGGCATTTGCTCTACAGCCTCCACCAAAGGCACATTAATGGATAAGCTCTTTATCATGTCAATAAAATTCTTAAACTGATTCTTATTTTTCTGTTTCATGAGCCTTTGAGGATAAGGTAGAGGTGGCCTTGGCAAATGAGCCTTAGCTTTAGGCACAACCATTTCTGGCATGTCTATTACGTGTTCCCTAGACGGGTTCACGTAATTCTGAGTTTCCACCTCGGCCTCTTGGATATCAATCCTCACTTCCTCGTTCACATTCTCATCAATCACATTTTCAACCACCAAGGGAAGCTCATCTTCTTGCAACTCAACTTCATCACTCAAAATTTCTTTTTGTTTGGAGGCATTCATATCACCGCCTCATCCACTTCTTGTAGTTACAGCCATAACATGCCCGAAATTGTTCCCACCTTTCGGGTTTACTACCGTATCACTTGGTAGAGCCTCCTTAGGGCGAGTATTTAAGGATTGTGAGATTTGGCCTAATTGAACCTCCAAGTTTCTGATTGAAGTATTGTGGGAAGCCAACTGAGCATCAGAGTCCGTGTTCTTTTTTCATCATCTATTCAAATATCATTTCAATTCTTCACATTTTATTGTTGGAAGAACTAGGACCTTGGGATGGAAATGGGGGTGGATTGTTCGGTTGTTGATACATTGGGGGCCTTTGAAAGCCTTGCCCTCGATTTCCTTGATTGTCATTGTTCCAACCACCCTGATTGTTGTTGCCACCCCAGTTTTTGTTGTTGCCTTTCCAATTACCCTGATTTTTCTGATTGTTGTTCTGATTGCCCCAATTGAAATTTTGGTTGTTGTTCCCCTAATTACTATTCCCTTATTGTTGTTGATTTCCCCAATTGCCTTGGGGTCTCCACTGTTGTTGGTTGGAAGAATTGCCCCTTTGGCCCCGATAATTGTTCACATATAGCACTTCTTCATTCTGCCCATCATAACCATCTTCTTGGGATCCACCATTATCATTGTCATATTGATCTGAAATCCCTTGGTTATGTTGACTTCTTTGTCCTCTTTTGTTCACTAGCATGTTGACACCCTCCATAACACTTACTTGGCGGGATTTTGAACCTGTTGTAACTGTGCCTTTGCTAGCTAGTTCATTGTTGTTGTCAGCTCTGCTATTGCCTGCCCATGATCATGGAGCTCTTTGTGCAAGTGGATGACTATGGGGTCACCTTGTGGCACATTGGCTCTACTTTTCCAAGCGGAGGACGTGTCAGCCATCTCGTCAAGAATGTCACAAGCCTTATTATAAGACAACTTCATGAAATTACCCCCAGCAAGTTAGTTCACTATGCACTGATTTGTTGTGTTAATGCCCCGGTAGAATGTTTGTTGTATCATGGCCTCAGTCATATCATTGTTGGGACATTCATTTACCATGGTTCTGTATCTCTCCCATATCTCATGTAATGGTTCGGTGGGCTCCTGCTTGAAAGCTAAGATCTCATCCCTCAATGTTGCCATGTGCCCTAGCGAGAAAAATTTTGCAATGAATTTATCCGCCAACTCATCCCAAGTAGTGATGGAATGGTTGAGAAGTCGTTCAAGCCAATCCAATGCCTTCCCTCTAAGTGAGAAAGGGAATAATCTCAACCGAAGTGCATCCTCTAACACATTAGTTTGCTTGCTCCCCCAACAAGTATCCACAAAACTCTTAAGATGTTTGTAAGCATTCTAACTAGGAGCACCCGTGAAATACCCTCACTGCTCCAACATTGTCAGCATCACATTTGTAATTTGAAAATTGCCCGCCCGGATCCGGGGTGGGACAATTGCACTAGCATATCCTTGGTTGGGAAGCACTCGAGGAGCCACTCTTGGAGGTGGTGGGGGAGGGTCTGGAACATTATCATTAGCCTGGCGGCCTCTCCTTTGTCCTTGAGGTACAAAGAGGGGCAGCTGTGAGCACGTAATTTTTGCCTTACGAAAACTACTCCAAAATAAATCAAAAAATAAAATAAATTTCTTTTACTGTGTAATTCTTGAATTTGCGTGGTGTTAAATATTTGTGTTATGTCCGTAAATGTTTACTTTGTCATAATAAAAATGAAAATTAAGATAAAATACATGTTGCATGCATATAGGATTTAATTATGCATTTGAAAGATAATTTAAATAAAATCACAAAAAATATGCATTCGTTCTATTTTTAAATGTGTCGTTATGTGATTAATGATTTATCTACGTGTTAATGGTTATTTAAAGATAATTAGTATTATTGTAATGATAATTTTGTTTTTATAATTTTTGATTAGGATTTTATTAATTAATAATAAAATGGAATAAAATAAAATAAGTTGTAAAATAAAAATTGGACCTGGATTAAAATCCAGGCCCAAAACCAAATTACTCCCCCTTCAGCCCAATTCAGGCAACCCAGGCACCGGTCCAAATCAAACGAGTCAAAACGACATCGTTTGATTGTAGTTTATCAGGGATCGTTGGATCAAAGCCAACCAACGGCTGAGATCCCACGAACCTTAACCGATATCCATTACCCGACCCAGTGCCCCGATTCAGCCCGACCCCAGCAGTAAACCAAATGACACCGTTTGGCTAAGTGAACTAATCCTGGCCATCTATTCTTATTGATCCAAAGGTCAAGATTAATCCACCCCACCCCTATATAAGGACCAAAACCTTACCCCGGCACCCCTAGCCAAACCCCCTCTCCTTCCCTATTCATCGTCCCTACTGAAACTCACCCCTAACCCTAACCGCCCTAGGATCCCACCGCCTGAAACCCGGCGGCAACAAACGCCGCCGGTCACCAAAATAACACCCTAGAACCCCCTGAACATCCTCTATCCAGATATGCTAGCCACTTGGCTCGAATCTTCTTGAAGGTTCTCGAATCTTATTCGAGCCGAGTTTAGATCTAAACCAAACAACCCCTAGTTGACGCCATAGTACCCCCTAGCATGCCTTGTTATGGATCTGATTTTTGTTTGGCTCGAATCAGTTCCGAGCTTCTCGAATCTTCTTTTGAAGATTCGGACCAAACAAGAACAAACTCAGATCCGTTCTAAACTGACACCAAATGACCCTTAGGCTACCCTCACCCTTGTGTCGTATTTGGTCCCCCTCGAATCTGACCAGAAATGGTTAAGTCCCAAATCGAACCTTCAAGAACCCTAGAAATACCAGACTTTTGGATTCTGTTCACTTCAGACGAAAGATTGAGGTTTAATCGACCTTAGTCAAAGTATTTTCAATAGAAAATACTTCGACTAATGTCTGTTTGATTTCAAACAAAGTCCAAATCCAAATTGAGTTAAGTCCGGTTGAATTTGAAGGTTCAGAGGTAATTTCTGTTTCTTATGTGCATTCTACGTGTATTCTATGTTCGTTTCATTAGTTTGTTTAATTTTTCATAATTTTCTAGTCAAATTTTGTTATACTGTCCCCTACCCGTCTACTTGATTCTAAATGTGAATTGTTTCTGTTGATTGTGATTATGTACAATGTGTGTCATCGACTCGATTAAGTTCGTAGATTAGTTGTATTGTGAAACTTGCTTCTGAAAATGTTGACTGAGACAACCTGTTTTGAGTAGATTATTTTGCTATAACCATTTAATTAGTTATTGTTAATCAGTTGGTTCTTGTTTAATAAACCAGTAAATTCAAATGAATGTTGTGTATGTGTTGATTTCTGAGCATTAAGTTTCAGGGCATTGTCAGTATATTGACAATGCTCCTGTATTTGTTTGCTTTTTGGTTCAGTTTTGAATCTCAGTTGAAATAATCCTGCATGTTCTGTGTAATGTTAGTGTGTGTTATTCAGGTTCAGTATTCAATTGAGAATCATCTATTTAAATTCAACTCTTGTGCATAAATGTGATGTATTATCTCAAATCATAGGATTGGTTATAACTGCTTAAACAGATTTTAAAATCTGTATTGTTAGATTCTGAATTTAAGGCAGTAATAACAGTAATTACAGTAGGAATTCTGGGACATTTTTGGGACAGAACAGTAAGGGTAATGTGATAGAATAGTGGACTGAAAGTGGGATGTTAATGGCTATAATTTAAGATACTAATGGGGAACAAGGGATAATGGGCTGCTGAAAAACAGGATAATAGCACTCAATAGGATTTAAAATATTCAAAAGTAGTTTTAATGGAACTTTTCTGATTTTTTTAAAGGAGAAAAGGGCCCTGGCAGCACTAGAAGGGTATAGGACAACCTTGTATAAATAGAGGGGGATTGGGACTGATTTAAGGGAGCTCTTTGAAGAAAGAAAAACAAGGAAAAAAGAGAGCTTTCAGGCAGATTTTTGAAAGAGAAAAATCTGATAAGAGAGATTTTTTTTTGAAAGAGAAAAAAAATCAGATTTGAGGGCACATTTTGAAAGAGAAAAATCTGATAGAGGCAGATTTTAAAACAGAAAGATTTTAAGAAGAAAAATCTGATTTTGAAAGGAGAAGAAATCTGATTTAGGAATCTGACTTTGTTGTTCTTTTTGGAATCTGTCCGGGTCTGTGTACTGATACTATTTGGTTTTAAAATCTGAAGTTCTTTAAGAAGCTTTACTCTTGTGAATCTGGGTTTCTCGGGTCTTGTTATTGCTCAAATCTGTGGAAATACTGATATTCTGCCAGTATTTTGTTACTGCTGCTACTGCTGAAATTTACTTCTTCTACCTTCATTTCCAGGTACTTATCTTTTGAATTTTATGTTGAAAAGAGATTCAACATGACAAATCCATGAAGCCTGAATTGCAATTCTGTTTCCAATTGTCCAAGTTCATTAGTTTAAATTTCATTTTTTTGTTTCATGTTAGTTAACTAGTAGTGAATTCAATTTGATAGCTATGAGTTAATTGTCTTATTTTGAAATTCATATAAAGCTTTGTAATAATGTTAGCCATTCCGAAATCTCATTGGTATAGGTATATGTGAATTGTCAAAACAGGGAGTAAGGCATAAAAATGGGCCATTGATTACATCCCATAATACCATTAGCTAAATGTAAAGTAGAATGGAAATATTAAGAAGTTACATTAGTAGTATATCTTGTAACAAATATGATTTTGTTTAGGTTGGTATAAGTTATTATATGGTATGATGACAGGTATAATCATATGAGTAAAGTGAGTTGGTATAGCTCGTCATGATGTTAAGAATATTATGAATGTTTAGGCGTACAACTATGTTGTATGTAATACAATTCGAATTGAATCAATTTGAATAATAACTCTTTTCTCATCAATTTGATTATTTATCGTTATAAATAAACTGAGCAATTATAATTCTGGATCAAAAACAAGCATGTGAGAATGAGGTGATATGTATAAGAACAAATCGCAACACTTTATATCAATGGTAAATAAAAGTAGAATTTGCACTAATTAAAATAAATAAAAATTGTTCAAAAATACTTCTTCCCTTCATAAATTATTTTTGTGAGTTTCATATGGCATTCATCCTTTGGTATATGTATATGTTGTATTTGTGAAGAATAGTATTAATCATGTTCTTATTTTACTTTGAATTTGAATAGTCTTGGGATGAACATAATTAATACTCGGAAATTATAGTCAACGGGCAATACTTAATAAATTGTGAATTCTTTTAAGAATTTAAAGGCATCCCCTAAAATATGAATTTTACAGGAATTTCATATAAAAAATGTGTAGATATAATAAACAATTTTGTGGAAAATCCATAATATTATTACAAAAATTTTACGCAATTAGGGATGCGTTCGCGTACCCTGATTATTTTTTAAAAAGCAAATTCGGATTATGCGTACGCGCAATTTCGAGCGAATATTTAAGAAAAGGATTTTTCCAAGGATGTTAAAATAATTTCATATAACCCGAGGTGTGCAGTTCATTATTTA
This sequence comes from Nicotiana sylvestris, assembly GCF_000393655.2. Classification (NCBI taxonomy): domain Eukaryota; kingdom Viridiplantae; phylum Streptophyta; class Magnoliopsida; order Solanales; family Solanaceae; genus Nicotiana; species Nicotiana sylvestris. Next base: position 188,509,216 of record NC_091059.1, read on the forward strand.
AATAAAAAGGGTGATGATGTTCCTGATTTTATTTTAAATTTCGAACATATATTTTTTATAAAAACTATAACATGGACAATTTTATTGTGTACACGTACGCGTGGCATGATCCCCGATAATTATAAAAAGTATATAATACGAATATACGTACGCGTAATTCGTCCATATAATTGTAAACAATAAGTAAAAAAGCGGTAGTAAAATCATGCAATAAAAACGTATTTAGTAAAATCAAGATAATTAAGCCAATAATAAAAACAGTTAAGCGACCGTGCTAGAACCACGGAATTCGGAAATGCCTAACACCTTCTTCCGGATTAACAGAATTCCTTACTCAGGATTTCTGGTTCGCAGAATAATAAACAGAGTCATATTCTCCTCGATTCAGGGATTAAAATTGGTGACTTGGGACGCCTTAAAATTCCCAGGTGGCGACTCTGAAATAATTAAATAAATCCCATTTCGACTGTCCTTCAATTGGAGAAAACTCCCCCACGCGCCCCGCGGACGCGGTAAAAAGGAGGTGTGACAGCTCTGGCGACTCTGCTGGGGACTTTACAGTGTAAACTGTAACCCAGAACCATTGGTTCAGGGTTTAAAGAATTCGAGCTTAAAATATCTGTGTTAATTGGCTTTATTTACTATATGATTTTCAACTGTTTATATGCTAATATGCTAAATGTTGCTTTTTACCGCTTTAATATTATTTGAATTGTGAATATATACAACTGCTACGAAACCCCCTTCTTTCTGAGTCTTCTGAATTTATGGTGTACACGTGCGCGTGACCCACCTTTCTGTTAAAGTCATACCAAATAAGACGGAGTTGGGACAAGTAACTAGGTCGGGCAGACTTTCGTGCTCCCGGTACGTTGCCCCCGCTTCGGCTCAAACTGTCCGTTTGGGTAAGCCAGGTTTAGAACAATCAACCTCAGGTTTTACACTTAGAATAACTCAGCCATGTACCGGATCCCTAGTAGGAACGTCTATTTGCATCATGTACATTTGGCCTTGGAGACTCAACACAGGGGTTGGGTCTGTCTAGGACAGGTGAACCCGAAATAAAAAGACCATCCTGATGCATCCTACTTGCTACTTGTGCATTCATTTGCCTCGAACATGCTTGTTGACCAGCTTAAACGAAATCATGGTGAGAAGAGAGGAATAAAATGGGTTGTTTTTTTTTAAATCTTGAAATAAAGATAATTTAATAAATAAAATGATTTTTTTTAGTGTAAATTTTCAAAAATATAAAATTTTGAAAATAGTTTTTTTTTTATTTTCAAAATGAGTCTTAACTTTATTAAATTAAACTTCAGATACAAAATGAGCACCACACAAAGCCCCTCATCCACGAGTACAGAAGAATTTCTCTTTCAGCTTCAAATATGGTGGTATGATTTAGGCGAAGACGGTCAAAAATGGGTCGTCAAGCATTTGGGAAACCTCACGGATATTATGAAGGTTAAACCCCGTGATGATCTGATTGCGGCATTAGTAACTTTTTGGGACCCTGCTCACAATGTCTTTCGTTTCTCTGACTTCGAGCTTACTCCTACATTAGAGGAAATAGCTGGATATGCTGGTTTTGACGGAAGTCTAAGAAATCAAAGCCTGATATTCACAAAGGCTCCTTCGGTACTTCGATTCTTCGGCCTTCTGAACATCAGCAGTCAAATCAGGAAAAGCAATGTCATCAATGGATGTTGTTCCTTTAACTTTTTGTATTCAAGGTTCGGAAAGTCAGATGGGTTCGAAATTCATGAGAAAGGCCTTACTAACAAACAAAACAAAGACATTTGGCAGATTCACCGTCGCTTTGCCTTCATGGTGGCTTTTCTAGGAATCGTGATCTTCCCAAACAAAGAGCGAACAATTGATATTCGCACCGCAAAAATTGTGCAAATCCTCACCACCAAAGAAAATCACACCCTTGTCCCCATCATTCTATCAGACATTTATCGGGCTTTGACTTTATGTAAATCAGGAGCAAAGGTCTTCGAAGGATGCAAAATTTTGTTGCAAATGTGGGTGATGGAACATCTCCAACAACAGCCCAAGATCATACAGTATGGGTCAAACAATGATAATTGCATCGAGAGCTATGAGGAAAGAACAAAAAATTATCAGGCTCCAGAAGGAATAGAAGCATGGGTATCTCATCTAAAGGCTTTAACGGCAAATCAGATTGAATGGACTTTGGGATGGCTCCCGATGAGGGAAGTAATACACATGTCAACCTCAAATAGTTATCTACTACTATTGGGATTGAGAAGCATTCAGCCGTATGCGCCACTAAGAGTCTTAAGGCAACTAGGGAGATATCAAGTAGTTCCTGATGATGAAGATTTGAGTATGCAAGTAATCGAATTACACCCAGAAGCCACTATTCCCGAGGCTCTACTTCAGCAGATGTGGAATGGATGTCGATACTTAAAAAGTGATACTCAAGTCCCAGACACTACAAAGGGTGAGATAAATCCTGGATATGCAAGGTGGTTTGAAAAACGGTCTCGCGTGGATGATGTACCAGAGCCTGAGCTAAGAAGGCCAACAAAAAGACCCCATGTTCAAAACTTCAATGATAAAATCCAAGAGCGGTTGATCTGGGGAGAAAAGGAAAAAGGGTACAAAGCAACTATCCATGCCCTAAAAGAAAATCTGAGAAGCCTCAGTTTGGAGAAAGATTTGCAAGCACAAGAAGCCGAAGGCGAGAAGAAGAGTCTAGCTTGTGAGAATGAAAATCTTCATGCTCGATTCCAAAAAATGAAAAGAGTTTCTGAAACACCAAAGAGGAGCTAGAAGGATCAAAAAACCATCGCCAATCTTTTTGAAAGAATGCAAGATTATGATTCTATTCTTGCAGAAAATGAAAGGACGTTGAGCAAAGCAAAAGAAAGGATCCAACGATTAAACGAAGAAGCCATGTCTAATAAGGAACGCCAAGATAGGCAATCCGAAAAAGACAGGGCACAATTCAAGAAGGAAAAAGACCATTGGATACGATCAGAAAACCAGCTTCGTGCACAACTAGAAGAGGCAAGAAGATGCAACAGAGAACATCAACAAGCAGACCTCGACAGGGAAAGAGCGCAAGCAAGATTAGATCAGGCCAGACTCCGAGCTCTGTTAGAATAAGCTCTAGATCGTGAAAACCGTGTCAGATATATAGCCACCACTCGTCAGCAGCAATTGAAGGACCAAGACCAACGTCTCCAAGGTTTCAGGGCACAAATCCACGACCTGGCAGTCTTCACATCTCAAAGTTATGTAAACTGCCAAGGAATGGATTATGAAAGGTTTACAGAGCATGCACCCACTTTTGCTCGTCATCTAGCAATGGAGTTGGAAAGGATGTATCGTACGCTGGGAGGCCATCCAGGTCAAGCCCCGTCACACCTCCTTTTTGCGCGCCCGGCCCCGAAGGGTTAAATGCGCGGGTGGAGTTTTTCCAATTTAAGTGACAATATTCGAAATGGGATTATTTATTTAATTCAGAGTCGCCACTTGGGAAAGGTTTGGTTTTTGGTGTCCCAAGTCACCGGTTTATCTTGAATCCCAAATCGAGGAAATTTTCGACTTTTCCAAATGAAGTCTGCGAACCAGAAATTCTAAGTAAGGAATTCTGTTGACCCGAGGGAAGGTGTTAGGCACCCTCGAATCCCGTGGTTCTAGCACGGTCGCTTAAATTATTATAATGGCTAAATATCTGATTTAAATACATGTTGTGACTTATGTGCTTTTATTAAGTTTAAACCGCTTTTATTATTATCATTTATTTTTATAGAATTGCAACGTCGTGAAAATGCATCTCGAACCACGTCACAATCAATGCACCCGTAGTTGTTAACACATTTTGACTCCGTTGAGACTTGGATTTGGGTCACATCAATGTGCACCCGATTTTAAGAATATAATTTACTTAAAGTCGCGCCTAAAGAATCTAAACGCGTTATTATCTTTGGGGAAGGCAGTGGAATTCACTAAACAGTCCGTCCCAAACTCTAAATATTTATCATGGTCAATTATTGAGGGCCCCGCAATTTGTATTTATATTTGGCGAGGCTCGTCTCATTATTTTAGAAGGAACATCCTAAAGCGACTACATTTCTAATGTGTTTATCTCTTAAAAAATAGAAGAAAAGATGCGTGCTATTTTACTATGTGTTTGGCCAAATCCAAATTTTAACTAATCGCCCGATTAATTATTTACGGAATGAAGAAACATTGTACCTCATTTGAACTTGATAAGAGAAATGTATATGAGATTGGTGAAATGCTACGACTGTTACAAGAGCTCCCTAACTTCAACTTATTCAGACAAGATTAATTAAAATTGCTTATTAGGAAATGCGACTAATGACATTTGAAACTCATCCTATAAACTGCTTCATGAAAACTGAAACTCAAGAGTTTGAAACTGTATTGTCTTTAGCTAGATCTAAACAATTATTTGTCCTTACATATTCGAAACATGCTGAAAGAGCGAGTTTGAGTTAGCAATTGTATTAAATGGCTGCATATTTCACGGATTGTATTTACATTTTGTGTACTCCTAAATGAATAAAATGTCACAGTTTCCAATTGGCATAAGCTTTAATTAAGTACAACCTTACTAATCTGTCTCCATTAGGCTAACAGACCAAGAAACTGCATATCTTAACAACATTGAAAAAAAAATCGTAAGCAATACAACAGGTGATTATAACTCCTTCAGATCTTTTGATTCATGCTTTCATTATTACATCAAATGCGAGTCTTAGTATGTACCTGGATATTGGATACAACAGAAGAAGCGAGGGGTCAATAGGGCAATAGAAGCGATACCAAACAGCAGCAGTAACAGCAGGTACCAATAGAACAGAAATCCCAGTGCAAGAGGCCAATAAGCCAATGGAGAAAAGGCAGAATGACACAAATTCCCAATAGTATGGAGTCGGAGAATCAGGCAATTCAATTCCAGGAGAAGCAAACCACACAAATCCAAACAATAGACTTAACTGACACTTGAAGGAAACCAGGACTAACTTGGACAGTTTGAACAAAATGAGAATCGAACAAACAGTAAGAAAAGGACAATTCCTGATTTTGTGATATCCCTTTCCCTATCTCCTTTCTTTTCAAGTTCTAATGTCAGTCCTCAATTTGAAGTCTATTTGGGTTATCAAAGAGAAATCTTTTCTAGTTTCTGTTTTCAGAATTTGAAACTCTCAGATGTTCCCTCTTAGTGTCTCTCTCTATTTCTGTATACTTTTTTCTGTGTATCTCTATCAGCTCTCTCTTTCAAAACTCCTCACAGTGTCTGTATTTTTTTTTCTATCTTTTCAGATTTCTCTAGCCTCTAATCCTCTAGGTCTCTGTATTTTTCTCAGATGTGCTCCTCTTCTCCCTCTGTGTGTTTTTCTTTTACAGCTCTCAAGGTCCAGTCCCCCCTCTCTGTCTATCTATATCCTTTTATATCTCTCAATGTGCCCCTTTTATCAGCCTTCACATTACTCCTTTTAACAGCCTATTTAGAATATCACAGTACCCCTCCCATGTGCCCTTTTTCATTTTCAAATTCCAATTAGTTATTTAAGTATATAACCTCCATCAACATTCCCTGGCAGACTTAACTTTTAAAAGGTTTAATACTTTTTAAACTTAAAGCAAGGTATGGGCAGTAGAATATATCTGACAGCATATGCTGTCAAATTGTTTAAAACTTAACAAAGACCTTTATGCAGGCCACAGGCTGTGCACAAAGCACATGAGGTGCACCAATGCACATGCTGTGCACGAGTGCACATGCCTTCCAATTCAGAATTTAAACCAAACATCCCTTTTTACATTACTGATCAATTCAACAACTATAAGTAAACAAAAACTGGTTCTTAATTGACTCAACACATGCTTAGCAGAAGTAAGTCGATTTGTTATTGTTCGGATAGCTGAAACTAATTGACGACACCTGTCGACTCGACTATATTAGCATTAACATACACAATCGTAGCCAAAAATCAGACATTTAAAAGCATGGGACACATGACTCGACTGATACTGATTAAACAGAATTATACTTTGAGGAATCAGTTAGTCAGTACAAATTTGGAATACAACCAATGCACATGCCTTATTAGAATAGGAGGGGGGGATTCAGACAAACACAGAGGTTCAAGTAAAATGGACAAACAAAAGTTGATAAAATTAAAACAAATATGAACAGACTTTTAAAACAAATCATACGGACTAAAACAAATAAAGGAAAGAAAGCAGACTCACCTTAATACTTGAAAAGTTAAAAGTTTGAACTCGGATTTGGACAGACCTTTCTTAAGGCTGAACGGACTTTAATCAAAGTGTTTCTTAGATGAGAAACACTTCGATTAAGGTCCATTAGACCTTAATCTCTTTGGCTCGGACGGACATGGGCCAGTGATGAAGAACTACAAAGTTCCAAAACTCAGATCCGGGATTCATGCTTCCCTGGTTAGATTCGGACCAAACCAAGTATGGTTTGGTCACGAGGGGGGTCTGGGGAGTGTCTGGTGTGAAGCTGGGGTTAAACTGTGTAGATCGAGTTTTGACTCGAATCTTCAAATGAAGATTCGAGAAGGTGGGGAGGGATTCGAACTACATGGTTAACAGATCCATGTTCAGGAAGGCAAGGGGATTCTAGGGTGTTAAGGGGAAGGTCACCGGCGTTCATGCCGCCGGTTTTCATGGTGGGGGATACAGGGGCGGCTCTAGGGTTTGAAGGGGATGAGGTTGAAGACGAAGGCTGGGGTTCGGATAGGGGGGCAGGGTAGGATTATGGGCTTATATAGTTAGTGGGTGGACGGATCTCGACCGTTAGATCAATTTAGATCTACGGTCTGGATCTGATGGTTAAGTGGGACGGTGTCGTTTCAAGTGTTGAGGGTTTGGGTTCGGTCCGGGTGTAAACGGGTCTGGTTCCTCAGTGGGTTGTGGGGAAGTGATCTTGGTCGTTGATCAATCTGAGATCAACGGCCCAGATCACACTGGACTAAAACGTCGTCGTTTGGACGTCCTGGGTATCAGGTGGTGTTGGACCGGGCAGGCCTGGGTTTTGGGCTGTTTGTTTGGGCCAATTTTAACAAATTGGCCCAAGTCCGGAAGGGAAGGGACCTTTTCTTATTTATTTTTTCTTTTTCTTTTATTATAAAAATACAAAAATAAGTAAAATCAAATTAAAAATAAACACCTAGTACAATTATTTGCACACACATTAAAATAATTCAAAACAGGTAAAATTAAACAAAACAAAATCACGGACAAAGATGCTTGTTTATGCTTTTCTTTTTTTAACGACCGGATTACGGTTCGAATTACGCCTGACACACACATTTTGTATTTTAAATAAATAAATAAGAAAAAATAAAAATGGGCAAAAGTCACAAATAAATCAACAAAGTGCCGCACAGAAATCCGAAAATTGTACAGCAGGGCCAATTATTATTTTTTATTTCTTTTTGGAGCGATTGTCGTGCGAAACAAAAATCACGTGCTCACAGCTGCCCCTCTTTGTTCGGAAACACGAAGAGTTTTCGTGCAAAGATAAAGTGAGCGTATATGAGCGATTTTTGCCTATGGACCACTCCGTATGAAGCATGTTTTTTTGAAAGATCTGACCGAATCTTGCTTCAAAGATTTCCTACATATCCTGGGCTAAACAGGAATCAGGTCAATGTAGTTCGAGAAGTTTTGGCAGCTGGGACTACCATGGGATTGCAATGCTTGCTGCTACTGCTGTTGCTATTGTCACTGCTGCGTCACTGACCGCCTTATTACAACCAAACGAAAATTGGAAACTGAGCTAACTACTTATATGTATGTCAACTGCTAGTTACAAGATTCCTATCTATGATTCTTTTACGACTTGATCTTGGGTCTTAGCTGATTCTGCTTGTAGACTCCGATCTGAATCTTGATGCTTGCGAGTTGCGGCGACTTGTTTAATCTCTGGGATACTGAGTGAGACGCGATTGGCAGGGTTTAGGACCTTAGTCAAATGTTGGAGTCGATCTGCTCTCCATTCACTCTGATATCTCGGGATGTCTTCTTTTGTCTTTTTCTTCTTTGATTCTGAGTTGAGACTCATCTCGTGGGTCATTTCGATCCGTGTGGCTCGAGGTTAGATCTGCGGGAGAAAACAAACGGATGAAATTTTTTGCCCCAGTTTCACTAGGAAAATTTCGTTAATTATTCACCAGGAAGTTCATAAAATTGATGAAAGAGGATATGCATGCTCAGTTCAGGGTTGGAGCCCTAATACCGACTAGATGGGGAAAGGTTCAGTTTAGGGTTTAAAACCCTAATGCCGAACAAAGGAAGAATTCAGTTTAGGGTTTAAAACCCTAATGCTGATTAAAGGAAAAGTTCAGTTTAGGGTTTAAAACCCTAATGCTGATTGCATGGAAAAGCTCAGTTTAGGGTTTAAAACCCTAATGCTGGCTGGAAGGAAAAAGTTCAGTTTAGGGTTTAAAACCCTAATGCTGACTAAAAGGAAAATTCAGTTTAGGGTTTAAAACCCTAATGCTGATTGCATGAAAAAGCTCAGTTTAGAGTTTAAAACTCTAATGCTGGCTGAAAGGAAAAAGTTCAGTTTAGGGTTTAAAACCCTAATGCTGACTAAAAGGAAAATTCAGTTTAGGGTTTAAAACCCTAATGCTGATTGCATGAAAAAGCTCAGTTTAGAGTTTAAAACTCTAATGCTGGCTGAAAGGAAAAAGTTCAGTTTAGGGTTTAAAACCCTAATGCTGACTAAAAGGAAAATTCAGTTTAGGGTTTAAAACCCTAATGCTGATTGCATGAAAAAGCTCAGTTTAGAGTTTAAAACTCTAATGCTGGCTGAAAGGAAAAAGTTCAGTTTAGGGTTTAAAACCCTAATGCTGACTAAAAGGAAAATTCAGTTTAGGGTTTTAAAACCCTAATGCTGATTGCATGAAAAAGCTCAGTTTAGAGTTTAAAACTCTAATGCTGGCTGAAAGGAAAAAGTTCAGTTTAGGGTTTAAAACCCTAATGCTGACTAAAAGAAAAATTCAGTTTAGGGTTTAAAACCCTAATGCTGATTGCATGAAAAAGCTCAGTTTAGAGTTTAAAACTCTAATGCTGGCTGAAAGGAAAAAGTTCAGTTTAGGGTTTAAAACCCTAATGCTGACTAAAAGGAAAATTCAGTTTAGGGTTTAAAACCCTAATGCTGATTGCATGAAAAAGCTCAGTTTAGAGTTTAAAACTCTAATGCTGGCTGAAAGGAAAAAGTTCAGTTTAGGGTTTAAAACCCTAATGCTGACTTAAAAAGGAAAATTCAGTTTAGGGTTTAAAATCCTAATGCTGATTGCATGAAAAAGCTCAGTTTAGAGTTTAAAACTCTAATGCTGGCTGAAAGGAAAAAGTTCAGTTTAGGGTTTAAAACCCTAATGCTGACTAAGAGGAAAATTCAGTTTAGGATTTAAAACCCTAATGCTGATTGCATGAAAAAGCTCAGTTTAAAGTTTAAAACTCTAATGCTGGCTGGAAGGAAAAAGTTCAGTTTAGGGTTTACAACCCTAATGCTGACTAAAAGGAAAAAGTTCAGTTTAGGGTTTAAAACCCTAATACTGATTAAAAGGAAAATTCAGTTTAGGGTTTAAAACCCTAATGCTGATTAAAAGGAAAATTCAGTTTAGGGTTTTAAAACCCTAATGCTGATTGGCTGGGGATAAAGCTCGAGAATACTACACGATCTATTTTTGAGTTTTCTTGTTTTAATAGAAGATAAAAGGGAGTTTTGCGGGAACTTACCTTTTGAGTGAATTCCTTATTGCCAAAATGTTTCTTGTACCCGTGTACCTTCTTCTTTGGGCGACACCCGCTTCTTGCATGGTTGTCTTGGATTATTCCTGTTTCAACTTTTTAGACAAAGAACAATTGTTAGTTCGGAAATAATGGTTGGTTCGGTGACCTTGATCGTTCCCAATTGCTTTGTTACGTCTCCATTTCTGTTGCGAAGTCCCGCCATTGATTTGATTCGAATGGCGAAAGCTTTAGACTGCTCAGGTTTGTATTTCCGGATTCTGTGATGATTTGCCTCGTAAGGCCTCTTTTTTCTTTTTGTCCCGTTTTGATTGAAGGTTCTCAACGGGGATTTTATTGGAGGTGTTCTGTGGGAACTTGTACAAAAGGAAGCTCTGTGGGGGGAATATTTACAAAGTGGATTCTTTGTGCGGATTCTGTACAATGGGGTATGCTGGGTTTTTGTTTCAAAACGGGTTTCCCAGGGTTTGTTGGGGTAAGCTTGTTGGGGAATATTTACAAAAGGACTCACTGGGGATGTGCTGATGAAATTCCAACGGGGATTTTTTTTTTATACTGGGGAGACTTTGTGGGAGATTGTACAAAAAGAGAAACTCTGTGGGGTTTTGTACAGGGGGAGACTCTGTGGGGATTTGTCTGAAGGTGGACTTGCTGGGGAAGATTTCAAGATTTCTCTCTTTCTTCTTTACTCCGAAACACCATCAAACGTCATGATTCATCATGCTTGGGTAATCATATCAACGAGATGAGGCGCTTTCCTTCATGAGATGGGATTCCGTGCAAACAAACCTGCCACCTGTCCTTTCCGGTGTGTCCTGAACTCGGGGTTAAAATGCAAAAGGGATTCGGAAGAAACAAAGAAAGGGGAAAACAAATCAGAAAAGGAATACCCTTTCCGGGACGAGAGAGACTTATCTGAGGAAGATAACGCTGGCTTTAAATGACATGACATGCTCTTTGGACTGGACGTCTGACCTTCTAAGATCTTGCGTTTTCCTGAACCAGAACGGATCTTTGTGATTCCAAACTGGTGGCACTCTGCCGAAACTTTCTTGGGGTGACGTCATTCTTTTTCGGCCAACAGCGCCCTTTGCGGGTTTTCGCTGGCTGACCTCTCTCATTTCTCTTCCTGTCATCGCTTGATAGCACTTTTCGCGAGTTTTTACTAAACAAGCTCTCTCATTTTGGTTTCTCTACTCCCGTCGCCTCGTGGTGCCCGAAGGTTTTCACCGCCGAGACTCTCTCATTTTATCTCTCTCAAATCAGAGTGTGCTGGTCTCCATTTGTGACACTTATTGGTTCCCCACCATATTTGGTAATTGATTTGAAGGCTTGTGCTTGGTAAAGAGAGGTAGTGATACTAACTTCTCAACTGCTCGACGTGCCCCGGTTTTCAATTTCAGGGTGAATGGGATTTTATTGTTGGTGTGACTGAACCTCAGGGAGAGGCTGCCTACGTATCCTTTCGGAATCAAGTCAAACGTAGTTCAGGCCTCAATCAATGTTTTGTTTTGTTTTCTCTCTCTTTTTCTTTTTTTTTTGGTTTTTTTTTGTTTTTTTTTGTTTTGTAAGCGGCTCAAAAGTTGGTAGAGAGAATTGGGTAGTGTTTGGGGAGTAGTGGGGAATAAACACCTTCGCCATTTTCAAACGTGTCAGGACCACTGGAGTATGATTTAGACGTAATACCTCTTGACTGCATCTGCATTTACTGCTGTGTCGGGGTCATTTCCTTCGATATCACCTAAATACAATGCTCCTCTTGGCAATATTTTCCTTACGATGTATGGGCCTTTCCAATTTGGGGCAAACTTTCCTTTTGCTTCTTCATGATGCGGCAGAATACGCCTCAGTACCAGCTGACCTACTTCGAAATTCCGGGGTCGGACTTTCTTGTTGTAAGCACGGGCCATCCTTCGTTGGTATAACTGTCCGTGACAAACTGCGGCCATTCGCTTTTCATCAATCAACGTCAATTGCTCCAGCCGAGTCTTGACCCACTCGCTGTCCTCGATTTCTGCTTCGACAATGATTCGAAGCGAAGGAATTTCTACCTCTACCGGTATTACAGCCTCGGTCCCATAAACCAAAAGATAAGGAGTTGCTCCCACCGATGTGCGTACCGTAGTGCGGTACCCCAACAATGCAAAGGGCAACTGCTCATGCCACTGTCGGGAACTTTGGATCGTTTTCCTCAAAATCTTCTTGATGTTTTTGTTCGCCGCTTCCACGGCACCATTGGCCTTTGGCCGATAAGGCGTGGAATTCCTATGCGTTATCTTGAATTGCTCGCATACATCTCCCATCAAGTGACTGTTCAAGTTTGTTGCGTTATCTGTAATGATAGTCGCAGGAATACCGAAGCGACATATAAGATTTGAGTGTACAAAATCCACCACAGCTTTCTTAGTGACCGACTTGAGAGTGACAGCTTCTACCCATTTTGTGAAGTAATCGATGGCTACCAGTATAAACCTGTGTCCATTCGAAGCCTTTGGTTCAATCGGTCCAATGACGTCCATGCCCCAAGCGACAAATGGCCAAGGTGCGGACATGGGATGCAACTCCGTGGGAGGTGCATGAATCAAATCACCGTGCACCTGACACTGATGACACTTCCGGACAAAGCTAAAGCAATCTTTTTCCATGGTCATCCAGTAATAACCTGCTCGAAGGATTTTCTTCGCTAAGACATACCCGTTCATGTGAGGTCCGCACACACCTGCGTGTACTTCGTGCATGATCTTTCTCGATTCCTCGATATCGACACATCTTAGGAGATTGAGGTCCGGGGTCCTCTTATATAACAATTCACCGCTTAGAAAGAAACCACTTGCATGTCGCCTAATGGTCCTCTTCTGATCTCCAGTAGCATGCTCGGGGTATTCTTGTGTCTTCAGGAATTTCTTGATGTCATGGTACCAAGGCTGCGTATTTGATCCCGCCTCGATTACACTGCAGTAACCGTGTCTTTCCTTGATTTGGATTTCCAAAGGATCGACGTGGGCGTTGCCCGGGTATGGTAGCATTGAAGCCAAAGTAGCAAGTGCATCTGCCAGTTCATTGTGACACCTCGGAATATACCAGAACTCTATTGATGTAAAGCGCTTGCTGAGGTCCTCCACATGTTGTCGGTATGGGATAAGTTTGTCATCCTGAGTTTCCCACTCGCCTTGAGCTTGCCGGATGATCAGGTCAGAATCTCCCATAATCAGTAAGTTTTCGACATCCTGATCGATTGCCATATGCATGCCCATGATGCCGGCTTCATACTCAGCTGTATTGTTTGTGCAAAAGAAACGAAGTCTAGCTGTGGCGGGATAATGCTGACCGGAAGGCGAGATCAAAATTGCCCCAATCCCTACACCCTTGGCGTTCACGGCTCCGTCAAAGAACATCTTCCAAACATGTGCTTCCTCCGAGATCACTTCTGCGGTGTTTACCTCTTCATCTGGAAAGTAAGTATCCAATGGCTGGTATTCCTCATCGACCAGATTTTCGGCCAAATGATCTGCTAACGCCTGGGCTTTCATGGCCGTGCGAGTGACATAAACTATGTCGAATTCCGTAAGCAAGATTTGCCACTTAGCCAGTCTCCCAGTAGGCATTGGTTTCTGAAATATATACTTCAAAGGATCCAACCTGCTTATGAGGAACGTAGTGCGGGCTTGGAGATAATGTCTCAGCTTTTGAGCAACCCATGTGAGAGCGCAACATGTCCTTTCCAGCAGAGTGTATTTGGCCTCGTAGCCGGTGAATTTCTTGCTCAAGTAGTAAATTGCTTGCTCCTTCTTTCCGGTTACGTCATGTTGCCCGAGGACGCAACCGAAAGAGTTCTCCAAGACTGTCAGATACAAGAAAAGTGGCCTTCCTGGTTCCGGAGGGACCAAGACCGGGGGATTCGAAAGGTATTCTTTGACTTTATCAAAGGCTTCTTGACACTCAACTGTCCATTTGACCGCTGCATCTTTCCTTAAAAGCTTAAATATGGGCTCACACGTGCTTGTCAGCTGGGCAATGAACCGACTGATGTAATTCAACCTGCCCAACAGACTCATCACGTCTTTCTTTGTTCTCGGGGGAGGTAGATCTCTGATGGATTTTATCTTAGTTGGATCTAGCTCGATTCCTCTCCTGCTTACGATGAAGCCCAAAAGTTTGCCCGACGGAACTCCGAAAGCGCATTTGGCTGGGTTTAGCTTCAAGTCATACTTCCTTAATCTCTCGAAGAATTTCCTCAAGTCTTGGATGTGATTATCCTGCGTCTTGGACTTGACTATCACATCGTCCACGTACACCTCTATTTCCTGATGCATCATGTCATGGAAAATGGCAGTCATGGCCCTCATGTAAGTAGCCCCAGCATTCTTCAGACCAAATGGCATGACCCGGTAATAGTAGGTGCCCCAAGGCGTGGTGAAGGCAGTTTTCTCGGCGTCTTCTTCATCCATCAATACCTGGTGATACCCAGCATAACAATCTACAAAAGACTGTATCTCGTGTTTGGCACAATTGTCAACGAGGATGTGGATGTTGGGCAGCGGGAAATTATCTTTAGGACTTGCTCTGTTCAGATCCTGGTAATCTACACATACCCGAGTTTTCCCGTCCTTTTTTGGTACTGGAACCACATTCGCCAACCATGTTGTATATTGGACTACCCGGATCACTCTTGTTTTCAGTTGCTTGGTGATCTCCTCTTTGATCTTGTCACTGACCTCAGTTTTGAACTTTTGTTGCTTTTGTTGAACTGGAGGACAATCAGGATGAATCGGCAATTTATGAACCACTATATCAACACCTAGACCCAGCATGTCATCATATGACCAAGCAAACACGTCTTTAAATTCAAAAAGAAGTTGAATTATCGCCTCTCACGTCTTCTTTCCGTGTGAATGCTTATCTTGGTCTCCCGGACTTCTTCCGGGGTTCCTAAGTTTACCGGTTCAGTATCATTCAGATTTGGCTTAGGTTTATTCTCGAAATATTCCAACTCTCAGTTTATCTCCCTAAACGCCTCCTCCGCATCATATTCTAGTTCTGGGTTCATTAATTCACAGTTAAATAACTCATTGTGATCTGGGCGTGAAGTCCGCAAGCATGTCATATTTAAAGGCGCATTATTAGGACTGAAAAGGAAGATAAAAGGAAAACTAATAAAAATCAGAACAAAAGAAAGAATAGGAAAGCAATGATGATTTTTTTTTATATATTTCTTTGGAATGTTGGAAGACAACAATGTTTACGACTAGGAATTCAAAGCAACAAATGAAAAGAAGAAAACGTTCAAGTTATGTCCTGGGATAACTTGTGACACAGGAAAGGTGGCAGGACATGTCTACCCGGACTTCCGTCTAGTCGGGAATGGCGTGACCTCCCAGTTTTGGAGTTGGGCGCTCGGCCCCATGTACAGCATCTCAGCAGTGCTCGTTCCTTCACCTGGCTGAACCATGTGGATCTCGTAGAGCATCTCTCTCATTGCCCCACATATCTCCTCGATTTCCTCAGACGTGAAGACCTCATCATTTTCTTCTTCAGTGTACCTCGGCCTGATGAAGGTTGCATATAAATCCGGCAGTGGTTGAGGTAACTTCCAACCCTCATTTCTCCTTTTCTTTGCCCATTCTTCGTCTGCTGGAGTAGGTTTGAAACCTAGTCCAAAAGGTTTCTTGATGACTGGCAAAGTAACGGGTTCTGTTATTCCCTGAAGGGTTCGTCCAAGTCCCTTCCCTGGCCTAAATCCGTGTCGGATCATCGCTTTGGCCACCATAACTGAAGCGTTAGACAAGAAAGGCTGGGGGCAGGGTATTCCCTCTTCGTGCTGCTCTGCCAGTACAACCTCGAAAGCTTGATAGACCGTATGTTCGCTTCCTTCTCTTGGTTCAAGGTACGGGATGGATGGGTCCCGATAAATGGCATGCTCATCTTCCCCATGGACCACGATCTCTCGGTCTTCGTACTCGAACTTCACCATCTGGTGAAGAGTGGAAGGAACGGCTCCTGCCGCATGGATCCAAGGTCTGCCAAGGAGAAAATTGTAGGATGTGTCCATGTCGATCACCTGGAAGGTTACTCGAAATTCGACTGGTCCTATGACCAACATCAGGTCTATTTCTCCCATGGTATCTCTTTTGATGCCGTCGAAAGCTCTTACGCAGACATTGTTGGGTCGGATTCTTCCGGTCCCAATTTCCATCCTTTGTAGCGTGGAGAGCGGGCAAATGTCAACGCCTGAGCCTCCATCCAACATTACCCGCTTGACATAGTAGTCCTCGTATTTAACTGTTAAATGCAAGGCCTTGTTGTGTGCTGCTCCTTCCGGGGGTAAATCGTTTTTGCTGAAAGAGATTTGGTTGACAGTGAAGAATCTTTCTGTCATCCGCTCTAGTTGTTCCACCGAGGTTTCAACTGGTACATATGCTTCATTCAGGGTCTTCAGTAAGATCTTTTCATGCTCGGCCGACCTTATCAATAATGATAGCATGGACACTTGCTCAGGGTACTTGCGCAGCTGATCTATCACTTCGTAATCCGGCATCTTCATTTGTTGGAAGAACACTTCCGCTTCTTCAACACTCACAGGCTTCTTTGGAGGGAAGCGCCTTTGTGTGACGTTGTTCAGTTCTTGGGTATTTGAGTACCCTCCAACGAAAGTATTTTCTGGAAGTTCTCCCATGACCTCTTTACCTTTGTACATCACCAAAGTCTTTTGATAATTCCACGGCACTGTGGACGGGTTGGTCATTGGCTTTTGTGGCACGCGTCCGATAACCACTGGCTCATTCAGCCGAGGTGGTTGAATCGTCCCCCGGACCACATAGGCCCCTTTTGGCACGTACATAGGTTTTGTCTTTTTGATCCCGAAGTTCTGCGCCTTCTCAGCTCGACCTCGTGGTATGTAAAGAACTTCATTTTTTACAGGTACCACTTTCTTCTCTACCTTCTTTTCAGGCTTGTTCTTTATAGCTTTGACCTCTTCCCCTTTTTCTGGCTTCTGGTCTATTTCAGGCCTCTTCCCCGGGTCGACAATGGCAATTATGGCTTTCAGAGCAGGGTCGAACTCTTTGTCTTCACAAATCATTCCGATCAGCGGCCCATTATTGTGAGCGGGCAATGGATTGTTAGTCACATTTGGGATCTCTTCGTCCCTTAGCACTATTTTCCCCTGCTCTATCAAATTTTCGACCACTCTTTTCAATGACCAGCAGTCGTTTGTATCATGTCCCTCGGCTCCTGAATGATAGGCGCATCTGACTCCGGCTTTGTAAGAAGGCGATGTTGGGTTTTGCCTCGTTTGGGGAATTGGTTGCAAGAAACCCAACTGGACTAGCTTAGGGAACAAAGTAGAGTATTGTTCACCGATGGGCGTGAAAGTCCGCCGTCGAGGTGGCTCCTGGGGGCGGTAGTTATTCTGCGGGGGTTGTGGGTTATAGTGGTTGCGGTAAGGAGGCTGATTTCTGGGAGGTGGAGCTGGGCCTCGGTTGGCTTGTTGTGGTGGATGGTTATAAGGTTGGGCATTCATGACCATATAAGGTTGATGAGCATATGCCACATTTGAGTGGGGGTAGTAGTGTTGTGGGGCCCTTTCCGGAAAATGGGGCCTGGGATGACGATACTCCCTTGCTTCAGAGGCTGCCATAGCCGTTTCTTCCTTCTTCTTCCCCCTTGTCGTCCCTCCAGACCCGCTTTGGACGGCCTGGGAGGTTGCCCTTAGGGCTGCTTGACTCAGAATCCGACCCGTTTTCAGCCCATTCTCTACCATCTCTCCTATCTTGATTGCTTCCGCGAATGGCTTACCCATGGCCGACATCATGTTTTGGAAATAGTCAGACTCTTGAGCCTGGAGAAAGGTAGTGACCATTTCCACTTCATCCATGGGAGGCTTCACTCTCGACGCCTGTTCACGCCACTTAATAGCATACTCTCTAAAGCTTTCCGAAGGCTTCTTCTTCAAATTCGACAGAGAGTTTCGGTCTGGCGCAATGTCGATGTTATACTGGAATTGTTTTACAAAATCTCTGGCGAGATCATCCCATATATGCCATCGGGACATTTCCTGATCCATATACCATTCCGAAGCTATCCCTACTAGACTTTCCCCAAAATATGCCATTAGCAGTTCTTCTTTTCCGCCGGCTCCCCGCAATTGGTTGCAGTATTTCTTAAGATGTGCAATGGGGTCACCGTGCCCATCGTATTTCTCAAACTTGGGGGTCTTGAAACCCGTTGGCAGGTGCACGTGAGGAAACATGCACAGGTCGGCGTAAGAGACGCTCTTTTGTCCGCTCAATCCTTGCATATTCTTCAGACTTTGTTCAAGGCTTCTCATCCTTTTGGCAATCTCATTTTGTTCTCCAACTCTGGGGTTCTGATCCTGCCCTGGTGCAAGCTCGCACTGAGGCGGTAGAGGATTGGTACTGGTAGCGAACCTAGTTGGTTCTATTGAGAACGATGGTGCTTGGAATGTAAAAGATGATGAGTCAAAGCTTGGCTTGTACGTGGTGGGTTGTGCCATAACCGGGCAAGGCGATGCAACAAAGATGTTCATGCTTGCATCAGTGTCCGACATTCGGGGATGAGGCTCAGAAGCTGATCCAGCAGAGAAGGCTGAGGTGGCTGGGTACCCGAATGGGGTAGCAGGATAATTTATGGGGACATTAGAAGTCCCGCTTGACCTGGAGAATAATTCAGGGAATCCGGGGACGACACTTGGCGGCTCTTTCCCATTGTTCCAGTCGTCCAGCATTTCCAACATGCGGAGCCGTAGGATTCTATTTTCCTCGGCAGTTGCGGATTCAGGTGTGAGGACGGCTGAGATTGAGCTCTCCTCAGAAACAGGGATCGTTTGCAATGGAATTTCTGAAGACATTTCCACACTTCCTTTTGACCTGGTGAAGTAAGTGTGAGTACTGCTTCTGGCCCTAACAACAGGTAGTTGAACACTTCTCCTTGACCTCGTGAAATATAAGTGTGAGGCCAGACTTTCACCAAACCAACCGTCCTTTCAAAAACCCTGGAGAAATGCTCAATGACAAACGCACGGTTAATTTGGTAGCAAATAACAGATAGTTAATCTCACGTTGGGCATGATGCACATATACAGTTAAGTGGATTACTATATGTTTGCTACGAGAGCATGCGTCATTCCGGCATTTTTTATTAGTTTTCTTTTTTCTTTCTTCTCTTTTTCTTTTTCTCTTTTGTTCTTCTTTTATGTTTTTTTTATTTTGCAGTAAAAGAAATGCGACCGGATCCGATGAGGATTGCCTACGTATCACGATGCCTACGTGAATCAGATCATTACGTAGTTCGAAAAACACAAATGAGCGTAAAAGAAACAACCTCTTTATTGTTGAAACGTTCTATTACAAGCTACATTTTGCAAAAGAAAGAGCAAACTTTGAAAATAAACCTAGACTCAAAATAGACTGAAAATCACCCTGATGGAAAAACAGGCAGAAGATGCTAAGATACAGATTTGACCTATGAATGCATTATGGTTTTAAAAATTGGTTTCCGCGGGGCATCGTTCGGCCTCGCCGCGGTCCTAGGCGTGAGATCCCTCTCAAGTTGCTCTAGCTCGTGCATAGTCTGCTTGACATAACCCATTACTGCCGAGAGGACGGTAGCGCTGGACATGTTCTCACATCGTAGGCATCGTCTGGTGATGGCATGGGCAATGGCCTTGATCCTATCTCTGGTTTGCTTCTTCTCTACGAGCAGGCGTTTTGTCTGATCGCTGCATATCTTGAAAACTTGAGCATCTTGTACATGCTGATGCTTCAGTCGTCGTACTTCCAACTTCATCTGGGCTATTGAGTCATACCAGTATCTGCTCTCAATTTGGAAATCCTTGGCCTGATTAACTGCTTTGATCTCAAGTGCAGCCATCTCTTTCTTTATCTTAGCAACAGTCTTCTCGTGGTCGCCTTCCAATTGATTCAGGTATCTGCGATGCTTATCTGCTCTTGTATCCCACTGTGCTTTGAGCTCTGCTATGACGTTTTCAGATTTCTCCAAACCATCTTGCCACTCTCTGATCTCGCTTTTTAGCCTTTTTATCAGGTGCTCGTCTGATCGACGCCTTGGCTGTTTATCTGCATCCAACCTTATCTGTTTGATCTGGGCTCTGAGCTTTTCATTTTCTTGAATCAACCTGTTCCGCTCTCCCAGATCGGTAGCAACTTGCACGTTGTGTTCATATTTCAAGTTTTCCACTTGTTGCTTTAACCTGCTGATTTCGGCGCAATAGCCTCTTTCCTCTGCTAACCAATCCCAATGCCTTTGCGATGACTCGGTGAAATTCCGGATGTGGGGTCTCTTAGCTGGCATTTCATGCTCAAGTTCCCTTCTATACCATGCAAGGTAACCTGGCGCCGTTTCTCCTTTGGCTCGATCCCGCACGCAAGTATCTGATTTCAAATATTGACCCTCATTCCAGATTTGGCGAATCTTTGCTTCTGGGAACTGTCCGTTAGGACTTATCTCAACTGCTTGAGCGCTAAGATCTTCCTCATGAGGTACTGTCTGGCATCTTCCGAACTGTCTCAAAACTCGGCATGGTACGTAAGGTTGAATGCTCTTAAGCCCCATCAGTAAGAAATGAGTTTTAGCTGCAGACATATATAGGATCTCATCAACAGGCAACCATCCCAACGTCCATTGTATTTGGCTGGCCGTAAGAGTTTGAAAGAACGAGGTCCATGCCAGGACTCCTTTGGGCAAACTGATCTCTTTGGTTCTCGTGTAAGATTCTTCTATGCAGGTCTTTTCCGGGGAACCATGGCTCAAAATCTCGGAATGATGGCAGAGGTGCTCGGTCATCCATATCTGTAGGAGCAAGTTACAACCTTCGAAGAAATTTCCCCCAGCTTTACAAGCTGTGAGAGCTCGAAAGATGTCGGATACCACCATAGGCGCGAGAGTACTGTCACTTTGCGTGAGTAAAGTGCTGACGACCCCAGATATCTTCAAATCAATGTTTCCATCTTTCCTTGGAAATACCAGAAGGCCCAGGAACATCATCATGAATGCTACCCGTCTGTGCTCGTCCCACTTCTGACGAACTCCTTTGCTGCACAGTTTGTTGATTGGATTATTGAATCCCCCTCATGACCGTACCTATCATATATGAAGCATGGAGTACAGAATCCGGCCGCTAGATCCGGATTGTGGACTGTTCTAGGTATTTTCAATGAGTCTAGGAACCGATGTACCGTGACGACTCTCGGGGCGACCAAGTATTTTTCCCTCAACGGAAGTTCAGTATTCCCGATGTATCCGGCAATTTCTTACAAAGTCGGGGTGAGCTCAAAATCAGAGAAATGGAAAACATTGTGCGTCGGGTCCCAATAGGTAACCAAAGCTCTTATGATATCTCCCCGAGGCTGGATTTCCAATAGACCCACAAGACCTTTCAGATATTTCTTAACCTCATTTTGTCCTTCAACACCTAGATCATTCCACCATAGCCGTAACTTGACAGGGATTTTGATCATTATTGAAAAATGTTCATTTTGCATCGTGCTCATCCTGCACATTTATTAAGGTGATTTTAACAAAGATGACTGACTCAAAAAATATTTTTACAGAGGGGATCAAATTTTGAACGCGGCCTTTAAACACTTCGGGGACGAAGATTTTAAGGTTGCGTGGGTCAATAGGACAAAATGCTAAACAAGACCCAAAGGTAGCTGTTTATGCAAAGTCAGCCTTCCGGCGTCCCTTTCGGGAACATTCGGCTATTTATGACAAAACAACGTCGCCTGATTTATTTTCGACTCTCTTTTTTTTTTTAGTTTGAAACGCATTTTTTTTTATTTTGGCTATTTTAGCAAGATGGGGGTTGAACCCGACGAGGGTTGCCTACGTATCTCACATCCGGTGAGAATCAAACCGGCGTAGTTCGGGCTATCATGAATAGAGAAAATCAAATAAACCTAGAAATCAAGAATAAGTATTTTTATTATTTTTTGAAAAAAGATAGACTAAAGAAAAAATATTTTTTTTTGCAATATTTGGACTATTAGTCTGAATTTATAAAAGGGGTACTACAAAAGAAACAACACATTTTTTGAATTATGAATTTTTCAATTTTTTTTTTTTACTTTTAAAATAAATACCTTTTCTTTTTTTTTTATTTTGAAAGTGATAAAAGAAAAAAAAATTATATTATTTTTTTTTAATAACTCTCAATAAAAAGACAGTTTTTTTTTTTTTAGAAAGATTCCGGCGAGGTTTTGACACTACTTGGACATTGGTTTTATTTTTCAAAAATAAGTAATTATCTCCCCTACGCTGCTATTTTCCCCTCTTTTTTTTTTAAGAACCGGTCGACATGCGGAACCGAAGCAAATAAATGCACCACACAGATAGGAATGTAGCATGATGGTCTTTTTCATTTCAGGTTGCCTGTCCTAGACGGACCCAACCCCTGTGTTGAGTCCCCTAAGTCAAATGCAATATGATGCAAATAAGCGTTCCTACTAGGGATCCGACATGAAGTTAAGTTATTCTAGGTTCGTAACCTGGGTATTTGTTCTAGATTGTGTACCCGAGCGGACAACTCGAGTCGAGGAGGGGGCTACGTACCGGGGACCCGCGAGATCGTCCGGCTTTGTAACTTGTCCGACCTCTTTCTTATTTCAGGTATTGACACTAACAGAATAGGGAGTCTCGACCAGCGAGCTTCTCCCCGGAGGTAAGAAAAGAAGGGTTTCGGCACAGTTTATATACAGTTCAGATAATATCAAAAGCGGTAAAAGACAACATTTAGCACTTTTATGCAAAACATGTAATAAAGATCAGATAATAAAGCCAAATATAACAATTATTCTAAGCTCGAATTCTTGGACCCTGAACCAGTGGTTCTGGGTCATTTTCCCCAGCAGAGTCGCCAGAGCTGTCACACCTCCTTTTTGCGCGCCCGGCCCCGAAGGGTTAAATGCACGGGTGGAGTTTTTCCAATTTAAGTGACAATATTCGAAATGGGATTATTTATTTAATTCAGAGTCGCCACTTGGGAAAGGTTTGGTTTTTGGTGTCCCAAGTCACCGGTTTATCTTGAATCCCAAATCGAGGAAATTTTCGACTTTTCCAAATGAAGTCTGCGAACCAGAAATTCTAAGTAAGGAATTTTGTTGACCCGAGGGAAGGTGTTAGGCACCCTCGAATCCCGTGGTTCTAGCACGGTCGCTTAAATTGTTATAATGGCTAAATATCTGATTTAAATACATGTTGTGACTTATGTGCTTTTATTAAGTTTAAACCGCTTTTATTATTATCATTTATTTTTATAGAATTGCAACGTCGTGAAAATGCATCTCGAACCACGTCACAATCAATGCACCCGTAGTTGTTAACACATTTTGACTCCGTTGAGACTTGGATTTGGGTCACATCAATGTGCACCTGATTTTAAGAATATAATTTACTTAAAGTCGCGCCTAAAGAATCTAAACGCGTTATTATCTTTGGGGAAGGCAGTGGAATTCACTAAACAGTCCGTCCCAAACTCTAAATATTTATCATGGTCAATTATTGAAGGCCCCGCAATTTGTATTTTTATTTGGCGAGGCTCGTCTCATTATTTTAGAAGGAACATCCTAAAGAGACTACATTTCTAATGTGTTTATCTCTTAAAAAATAGAAGAAAAGATGCATGCTATTTTACTATGTGTTTGGCCAAATCCAGATTTTAACTAATCGCCCGATTAATTATTTACGGAATGAAGAAACATTGTACCTCATGAAAACATGCTTTGAACTTGATAAGAGAAATGTATATGAGATTGGTGAAATGCTACGACTGTTACAAGAGCTCCCTAACTTCAACTTATTCAGACAAGATTAATTAAAATTGCTTATTAGGAAATGCGACTAATGACATTTGAAACTCATCCTTTAAACTGCTTCATGAAAACTGAAACTCAAGAGTTTGAAACTGTATTGTCTTTAGCTAGGTCTAAACAATTATTTGTCCTTACACATTCGAAACATGCTGAAAGAGCGGGTTTGAGTTAGCAATTGTATTAAATGGCTGCATATTTCACGGATTGTATTTACATTTTGTGTACTCCTAAACGAATAAAATGTCACAGTTTCCAATTGGCATAAGCTTTAATTAAGTACAACCTTACTAATCTGTCTCCATTAGGCTAACAGACCAAGAAACTGCATATCTTAACAACATTGAAAAAAAAATCGTAAGCAATACAACAGGTGATTATAACTCCTTCAGATCTTTTGATTCATGCTTTCATTATTACATCAAATGCGAGTCTTAGTATGTACCTGGATATTGGATACAACAGAAGAAGCGAGGGGTCAATAGGGCAATAGAAGCGATACCAAACAGCAGCAGTAACAGCAGGTACCAATAGAACAGAAATCCCAGTGCAAGAGGCCAATAAGCCAATGGAGAAAAGGCAGAATGAGACAAATTCCAAATAGTATGGAGTCGGAGAATCAGGCAATCCAATTCCAGGAGAAGCAAACCACACAAATCCAAACAATAGACTTAACTGACACTTGAAGGAAAACAGGACTAACTTGGACAGTTTGAACAAAATGAGAATCGAACAAACAGTAAGAAAAGGACAATTCCTGATTTTGTGATATCCCTTTCCCTATCTCCTTTCTTTTCAAGTTCTAATGTCAGTCCTCAATTTGAAGTCTATTTGGGTTATCAAAGAGAAATCTTTTCTAGTTTCTGTTTTCAGAATTTGAAACTCTCAGATGTTCCCTCTTAGTGTCTCTCTCTATTTCTGTATACTTTTTTCTGTGTATCTCTATCAGCTCTCTCTTTCAAAACTCCTCACAATGTCTGTATTTTTTTTTTCTATCTTTTCAGATTTCTCTAGCCTCTAATCCTCTAGGTCTCTGTATTTTTCTCAGATGTGCTCCTCTTCTCCCTCTGTGTGTTTTTCTTTTACAGCTCTCAAGGTCCAGTCCCCCCTCTCTGTCTATCTATATCCTTTTATATCTCTCAATGTGCCCCCTTTATCAGCCTTCACATTACTCCTTTTAACAGCCTATTTAGAATATCACAGTACCCCTCCCATGTGCCCTTTTTCATTTTCAGATTCCAATTAGTTATTTAAGTATATAACCTCCATCAACATTCCCTGGCAGACTTAACTTTTAAAAGGTTTAATACTTTTTAAACTTAAAGCAAGGTATGGGCAGTAGAATATATCTGACAGCATATGCTGTCAAATTGTTTAATACTTAACAAAGACCTTTATGCAGGCCACAGGCTGTGCACAAAGCACATGAGGTGCACCAATGCACATGCTGTGCACGAGTGCACATGCCTTCCAATTCAGAATTTAAACCAAACATCCCTTTTTACATTACTGATTAATTCAACAACTATAAGTAAACAAAAACTGGTTCTTAATTGACTCAACACATGCTTAGCAGAAGTAAGTCGATTTGTTATTGTTCGGATAGCTGAAACTAATTGACGACACTTGTCGACTCGAATATATTAGCATTAACATACACAATCGTAGCCAAAAATAAGACATTTAAAAGCATGGGACACATGACTCGACTGATACTGATTAAACAGAATTATACTTCGAGGAATCAGTTAGTCAGTACAAATTTGGAATACAACCAATGCACATGCCTTATCAGAATAGGAGGGGGGGATTCAGACAAACACAGAGGTTCAAGTAAAATGGACAAACAAAAGTTGATAAAATTAAAACAAATATGAACAGACTTTTAAAACAAATCATACGAACTAAAACAAATAAAGGAAAGAAAGCAGACTCACCTTAAAACTTGAAAAGTTAAAAGTTTGAACTCGGATTTGGACAGACCTTTCTTAAGGCTGAACGGACTTTAATCGAAGTGTTTCTCAGATGAGAAACACTTCGATTAAGGTCCATTAGACCTTAATCTCTTTGGCTCGGACGGACATGGGCCAGTGATGAAGAACTACAAAGTTCCAAAACTCAGATCCGGGATTCATGCTTCCCTGGTTAGATTCGGACCAAACCAAGTATGGTTTGGTCACGAGGGGGTCTGGGGAGTGTCTGGTGTGAAGCTGGGGTTAAACTGTGTAGATCGAGTTTTGACTTGAATCTTCAAATGAAGATTCGAGAAGGTGGGGAGGGATTCGAACTACATGGTTAACAGATCCATGTTCAGGAAGGCAAGGGGATTCTAGGGTGTTAAGGGGAAGGTCACCGGCGTTCATGCCGCCGGTTTTCATGGTGGGGGATACAGGGGCGGCTCTAGGGTTTGAAGGGGATGAGGTTGTGGAGACGAAGGCTGGGGTTCGGATAGGGGGGCAGGGTAGGATTATGGGCTTATATAGTTAGTGGGTGGACGGATCTCGACCGTTAGATCAATTTAGATCTACGGTCTGGATCTGATGGTTAAGTGGGACGGTGTCGTTTCAAGTGTTGAGGGTTTGGGTTCGGTCCGGGTGTAAACGGGTCGGGTTCCTCAGTGGGTTGTGGGGAAGTGATCTTGGTCGTTGATCAATCTGAGATCAACGGCCCAGATCACACTGGACTAAAACGTCGTCGTTTGGACGTCCTGGGTATCAGGTGGTGTTGGACCGGGCAGGCCTGGGTTTTGGGCTGTTTGTTTGGGCCAATTTTAACAAATTGGCCCAAGTCCGGAAGGGAAGGGACCTTTTCTTATTTTTTTTTTCTTTTTCTTTTATTATAAAAATACAAAAATAAGTAAAATCAAATTAAAAATAAACACCTAGTACAATTATTTGCACACACATTAAAATAATTCAAAACAGGTAAAATTAAACAAAACAAAATCACGGACAAAGATGCTTGTTTATGCTTTTCTTTTTCCTTTAACGACCGGATTACGGTTCGAATTACGCCTGACACACACATTTTGTATTTTAAATAAATAAATCAGGGCACAAATCCACGACTTGGCAGTCTTCACATCTCAAAGTTATGTAAACTGCCAAGGAATGGATTATGAAAGGTTTACAGAGCATGCGCCCACTTTTGCTCGTCATCTAGCAATGGAGTTGGAAAGGATGTATCGTACGCTGGGAGGCCATCCAGGTCAAGCCCCACATTGAGCAGATAATCCAATATTTGACAACAAAAGTGGAAAGTGGGGCATGTTGTGAGATGTTAAGAATTGTATCTTTTATTTTGATTTAAGTGTGTGTGTTTCAAACCATTTTCTTAAAAGTTTTCAAATGTAATTCCATCTTTGTATAATGAATAAAAGTGATTGCCTTTAGTCCGAACTACGCAAGGTCTGATTCATGTAAGGGCATGATACGTAGGCAATCTCTATAAGATTCGACCACCACGATAAAAGACATATATAATAAATAAAAGTGAATAACAATAAAAATTTCAAGAAAGCTGGGACGACACAAGCAGCCGAGCAAATGCATAATAGAAAGGGATTATTTGTCTAGGAGCATTGCATCTCAACGTGTGATTATATATGTGTTAAACTCTCAAAACTAACAAATTTGTTCATTTTCAGAATTCAAGCAGTTAGTTTCTCTAAAGAGTATACTGGCATATTATCACTATCACACAAGATCAAAAGGACCAATACCCGAAAGTATGTCTATCCCAGATGTTGACACAGGTATGGAGCTAGAGGAGATGGATGTCGGGAAAATGAAAGAAGAGATGTTTAAACTCAAGCAGCAAATGGCTGAGATGTACCAAGCCTGGTCTACAGGACAGTTACCCCCATCTTACCCAAATAACCCTGCTCCATCAATGACCCAAACTCAGGATAATATTACCACTGAATTATCCCCAAACTTCCCCATTTACCAGCATTACCGAGGCACCACCTCTCAGACACCACAGTCTCCACCTCCGAAACCAGTTCCATACTTTCCTCCACCTATGACTCCTGTTTTCGTAGCACCTCCCCCTGCTACATTTCACAAATCTCCTAGTGAGCCTACATTCCAGGCCCAGGACAACCAATATTACCCCCGGAGCCCACCCTCAAAGCCTCCGAAATTAATTCAACTGCTCCTCGTTTTGATCTCCCAACCAAAATTGACAAGCCAGCCAAAAATGCTGAACAAGAAGAGATGTTCAGGAAGGTCAAGAGTTTAGAACAATCGTTCAGAGACATGCGAGGATTAGGTGGGCAAGTCAGTGTAGCATACAAAGATTTGTGCTTATTCCCCAATGTACAATTACCAGTTGGCTTCAAGATGCCCAAATTTGACCTATACAACGGGCACGGCGACCCAGTAGCCCACTTAAGGGGTTTCTGTAGCAAGATGCGAGGAGCTGGGGGAAAGGATGAATTATTGATGGCTTACTTCAGTCAAAGTTTAAGCGGATCAGCTTTGGAGTGGTATACACGCCAGGACCATGGGAGATGGTACACCTGGGATGACCTGGCACAGGCATTCGCATACCATTTCCAATACAATCTGGAAATCATCCCAGATCGATTATCTTTGACAAAATTTGAGAAGAAACACAATGAAAGTTTCAGAGAGTATGGTTTTCGGTGGAGAGAACAGGCAGCAAGAGTGGATCCTCCTATGAAGGAGAGCGAAATGGTAGACTACTTCCTCCAAGCCTTGGAGCCAACTTACTATGCCCATCTGGTTTCAGCGGTTGGAAAATCATTCAACGAAGTGGTGAAGATGGGAGGTATGGTGGAAGAAGGTCTCAAAACAAATAAAATTATGAGCTATTCAGCAATTAAGGCAACTACTCAAGCTATTCAAGGCGGGGTAGGAGGAATCGGAAGAAAGAAGAGGGAGGAAGCAGCGGTAGTTGATTCAGGAATTTGGTCGGGACCCAGAGGTTCACCGCTTTACTATAATCAACAACGACCTCGCCAATCAGCTTACCACCATGATTCATCCCAACACTACTATCACCCTTCAGAGCCTCATTTTTCCATTAACCATGCTCAAGCATACAATCAGCCACCTGTTCACACCAATTGGCGTGCTCCTGTCACACCAAATACTTACCCACGAGCCTATCCCGGACCAGGTTTCAGGCCTAGGCCAGCATTCAGGGGAGAAAGGGAACAGAAAAAGAAAACTTACACTCCATTGGGAGAGTCTTACACTAGTCTGTTCCACAGGCTGAGACAGCTAGACATGCTGAGACCAATACAATCCAAGCTACCCAATCCTCCTCCAAAGAATCTGGATTACACCATTAGCTGTGAATATTGCTCCGGTGCACCAGGCCATGATACGGAGAAATGCTGGCATTTGAAAAATGCAATACAAGAGCTGATTGATACTAATAAAATCGAGGTTCAAACCCCCGAAGCTCCCAATATCAATAGAAATCCAATGCCAGCCCATCAAGAGGCCAATATGATAGAAATCATACAAGCTGATGGGGAGACAAAGAAGTCGTCACAAACTGTCATGATGATCAAGTCTCATGAAGCCAAACCAGATAAGCAGTTAACAGAGGAGAAGCCGGTACCTAAACAGAGCAGAAATGGCGATAAATCATCTGTGGTAGACAAGGAGGGATCATCGAGCAAAGTTGCTCCAAAACAAGAAAGGCCGAAAGTGATAGTACCAGGGGTTGCTAACAAACTCATTGTATTCGTGGAAGGAGCCCGTACAGATCGGGTTATTATCGCACTTGTAATCCAGCTACCGGTCATCAACAACAAAGCCATCCCATGGAACTAAGAACGGGTGACTGTAATGTACAAGGGAAAAGAAGTCAAGGAATAAGTGTGTGAGGTACAAGGCTTGACTCGTTCGGGAAGATATTTTACTCCCGAAGAGTTAAGAAAAACTAAAAATAATCCAACACCAACAAAGAGAGCTGTGACGGAAGAAGAGGCGGAAGAGTTTTTAAGAAAAATGAAACTCCATGATTATTCTGTTGTGGATCAATTAAAGAAGACGCCCGCTCAAATTTCATTGTTGTCATTACTGATCCATTCAGAGGAGCACCGTCTGGCTTTAATGAAAATCCTGAATGAGGCTCATGTTCCTGAAAAGATCTCTATAAATCATTTGGGAAGAATAGCCAACAGAATCTTTGAGACAAACAGAATTACATTTGCTGATGATGAATTACCTGTGGAAGGTACCGAGCATAACAGAGCTCTTTACCTCACTGTGAAATGTGAAAACTCCGTAGTAACCCGGGTATTGGTTGACAATGGGTCAAGTGCAAACATATGCCCTCTCTCCACTTTAAGCAAATTAAAAATTAAAGAGGAGAGGATCCAGAAGAATAGTATCTGCGTACGGGGGTTTGACGGTGGAAGCAGAGATTCATTTGGCGACATAGTGTTGGAACTAATTATAGGGCCAGTTGAATTCACAATGGAATTTCAAGTGTTGGACATAATTGTTTCTTACAACTTGTTGTTGGGTCGACCATGGATCCATGCTGCTAAAGCAGTCCCGTCAACACTACATCAGGCTTTCAAGTTTGAATGGGATCATCAAGAAATAGTTGTGCATGGGGAAGAAAGTTTAAATGCTCGCAGGAGTGCCATTGTACCAGTCGAGGGAACAGAAAATGACCAGGGACCATGGGTATACCAAGTGTCCGACACAGTGTCGGTGGAGAAAATTCCAGAGGGGAAATACCTTCCGAATCCAAAGATATCCTCTGCATCAGTCATGGTAGCTTATGAAATGTTAAAGAATGGCTTTATACCCGGCAAAGGTCTGGGCTTATCTTTGCAAGGAATTATACAACCAGTATCTCTCCCCGAGAACTGGGGAACATTCGGTTTGGGGTTCACACCCACTGTAAATGACGTAATAAAGGCCAGGAAGTTGAAACACCAAGCATGGGTTCTTCCAAAACCAGTCCCACGTCTGTCAAAGTCTTTTGTCAAGACCGGTGTTAAAAACCGCCCGATAACAACAATTCCTAAATCCCGGGTCAATCCTGAGGAAGAATTAATTGAAAGATTCGAGAAATTGTTTGATGATGTGAATATGTTGGAAAATGGAGAAGGGTGTAGCGACGCAGAAGTTCAATTCGTTGGGCCAGAAACAAAGCTTAATAATTGGAAAGCCACTCCTCTCCCCATTCGAAAGGAGTCTTGGTAGTTTATTTTGATTTTCTTTCAAGTTTGTTTGGGTTACTTCAGGGTTGTAATCCCAAAGCTTATCTTACAGTTTGTTTGAAGTGTGCAAACCTTGTTATCTTTCATCATCCAATAAAAAGCAGTTTCCTTTTTATTATCATTCCTGATAGTTTTCTTTTCTTTTTCTTTTTCTGTACAGTTCTTTTTACGCTGGCTCTAGTGATATGGCATGCATGAGGAATCCTCAGCCCAGTCTTAAAAATCAATCTGGTTCCGAAGTAATAATTCAAGAAATATATTGTGATTATGAATCAGAATATGATGAAGATGAGGTTTTTGAAGAGATTAGTAAAGAGTTAATTCACTTTGAGGAAAAAATCAAACCTAACTTGAGTGATACCGAAGACATCAATATAGGGGACACGAGTAATGTCCGGGAAACCAAAATAAGTGTCCATCTCGAACCAAAGATCCGAGAAGAGTTAATTAAAGCACTCATAGAATTCAAAGATGTTTTTGCATGGTCATATGACGACATGCCGGGCCTGAGCACTGATTTAGTAGTTCACAAATTGCCCACCGATCCAACGGTGCCTCCTGTCAAGCAAAGGCTGAGAAAATTCAAGCCTGACATGAGTGTGAGAATTAAGGAAGAAATCACCAAACAATTGGAAGCAAAGGTCATTCGAGTCACTCGATATCCTGTTTGGTTGGCTAATATCGTTCCTGTACCAAAGAAAGACGGCAAAATTAGAGTATGCGTCGACTACCGCAATCTCAACAAAGCAAGTCCAAAGGATAATTTCCCATTACCCAATATCCATATTTTGATCGACAATTGTGCCAAGCATGATATAGGATCTTTCGTGGATTGTTATGCCGGGTATCATCAAATTCTAATGGATGAAGAAGATGCAGAAAAGACGGCATTCATCACACCATGGGGAACTTATTGCTACCGGGTAATGCCATTCGGTTTAAAGAACGCCGGAGCAACCTATATGAGAGCAATGACCACAGTGTTTCATGATATGATACACAAGGAGATTGAGGTATACGTGGACGATGTGATCATAAAATCAAAGCATCAGGCCGACCACGTTGGGGATTTGAGGAAGTTCTTCTTAAGACTTCGCAGGTACAACCTCAAGCTTAACCCTGCCAAATGTGCATTTGGAGTTCCATCTGGAAAGTTGCTAGGATTCATAGTCAGTCGACGAGGCATCGAGCTAGACCCATCAAAAATCAAAGCCATCCAAGAATTGCCACCTCCCAGGAACAAAACTGAAGTAATGAGTTTGTTGGGAAGGTTAAATTATATCAGCAGGTTTATTGCTCAGCTCACAACAACTTGTGAGCCAATTTTCAAATTGTTGAAAAAGGATGCTGCGGTCAAATGGACCGATGAGTGTCAAGAAGCGTTCGATAAAATAAAAGGGTATTTGTCGAACCCACCCGTGTTGGTCCCGCCAGAGCCAGGAAGACCTTTGATTCTTTACTTAACAGTTTTGGAAAATTCATTTGGTTGTGTATTGGGGCAGCATGACCTCACTGGCAGAAAAGAACAGGCCATCTACTACCTTAGCAAGAAGTTCACAGCTTATGAGGTTAAGTATACTCATCTGGAAAAGACATGTTGCGCCCTAACATGGGTAGCTCAAAAATTGAAACACTATTTGTCATCCTACACTACTTACCTCATTTCTCGGTTGGATCCATTGAAATACATTTTTCAAAAGCCTATGCCAACGGGAAGACTTGCAAAGTGGCAGATATTGCTCACAGAATTTGACATCATCTATGTGACTCGAACTGCAATGAAGGCTCAAGCACTGGCCGATCATTTAGCCGAAAACCCGGTCGATGAGGAATATGAGCCGTTGAAAACCTATTTTCCTGATGAAGAAACAATGCATATCGACGAGGTGGAGCGAATTGAAAAACCTGGCTGGAAACTTTTCTTTGATGGAGCCGCTAACATGAAAGGAGTCGGGATAGGAGCCGTAATCATTTCTGAAACAGGGCATCACTATCCTGTTACGGCTCAATTGCGATTTTATTGCACCAATAATATGGCTGAATATGAAGCTTGCATTTTGGGGTTAAGGCTAGCCGCAGACATGGGTATCCGAGAAATCTTAGTCATGGGAGATTCGGATCTTTTGGTACATCAAATTCAAGGAGAATGGGAAACCCGAGACTTGAAGCTCATACCATACCGACAATGTCTACATGATCTTTGTCAGCGGTTTCAATCAGTGGAGTTCCAACATATTCCAAGAATCCATAATTAGGTTGCTGATGCATTGGCTACCTTGGCATCAATGTTGCATCATCGGATAAAGTTTATGTAGATCCGATACATATTCAAGTCCACGATCAGCACGCTTATTGCAATATGGTCGAAGAAGAATTTGATGGTGAACCATGGTTCCACGACATCAAGGAGTATATCAGGATGGGGATATATCCCGCACAAGCCACAGGAGATCAAAAGAGGACCATTAGACGATTGGCAAATGGATTCTTCTTAAGCGGAGGAGTTTTGTATAAAAGAACACCAGATCTTGGATTATTAAGATGCATAGATGCCAGACAAGCTACAGCTGTCATGTCTGAAATACATTCGGGAGTTTGCGGACCCCACATGAGTGGATATGTATTAGCAAAGAAGATCCTCCGTGCTGGTTACTATTGGCTTACCATGGAGCGAGATTGTATCAGTTTTGTGCGCAAGTGTCATCAATGCCAAATACACAGAGATTTGATTCATTCTCCACCATCCGAATTGCACACAATGTCGGCACCATGGCCCTTCGTTGCTTGGGGCATGGATGTGATTGGACCAATTGAGCCGGCAGCATCCAATGGGCACAGGTTCATTCTGGTAGCTATTGATTATTTTACCAAATGGGTTGAGGCCAAGACATTCAAATCAGTGACCAAGAAAGCTGTGGTCGATTTTGTCCACTCAAATATCATATGTCGATTCGGAATCCCGAAGGTGATCATCACAGATAACGGTGCTAATCTTAACAGCAACTTAATGAAGGAAGTATGTCAACAGTTTAAGATTACACATCGCAACTCTACCCCATATCGGCCCAAGGCGAATGGAGCAGTAGAGGCAGCCAACAAAAACATAAAGAAGATACTTCGGAAAATGGTAGAAGGTTCAAAATAATGGCATGAAAAATTACCATTTGCATTATTGGGATATCGCACTACTGTTCGCACTTCAGTAGGAGCAACTCCTTATTTGTTGGTATATGGCACTGAAGCAGTAATTCCTGCAGAAGTTGAGATTTCTTCCCTTCGGATCATCGCCGAAGCAAAGATTGATGATGATGAATGGGTCAAAACCCGTCTGGAACAGTTAAACTTGATTGATGAAAAATGATTGGCCACAGTATGTCATGGTCAATTATATCAAAGAAGAATAGAAAGAGCATACAACAAAAAGGTGCGTCCACGGAAGTTTGAAGTGGGTCAGCATGTGCTGAAACGTGTTCTTCCACATCAGGTTGAGGCGAAAGGCAAATTTGCTCTGAATTGGCAAGGACCATTCATTGTGACCAGAGTATTGTCGAATGGTGCACTATGCTTAACAGATATTGAAGGCAAATGCATGGACATGGCGATCAATTCTGACGCGGTAAAGAGATATTACGCATAACTTTTGAATGTTTGTATTTAGCATTATTTCGAAGATTGGAATGACAAAGGCAATTTATTCTGCTATCCAAACACTATACCCTTTGCTTCCCCTTTTGAGCCATATTTGTTTCGTTCCTACCCTCTCTTGGAATCGATGAAAATCAAATTGAAGTAACAATAATAATAATAATAATAATAAATAAATAAAAAAAAAGAGAAAATCACTATTATTTAGTGAACTACGTTTGACCTGATTTCTCAAAGAAAGATACGTAGGCGCCTCAATCAAGAAACTGGGGCAGGAATTGTATTGGAAATAAGAAAAGATTCCAAGAGTTGTAATTTTAAACCCATACCAAAGCTATTTAGCTTTTAATACCTTTTCCATTTCTAACCCCATACCAAAAAGACCTTTCGATCAATCTTAGAAAAATGCTGAGACAAGCAAATGAAGATGGTTCATAACACTCTGGTACAAACAAGAAAAGAAAGTAAAAATGAGAGAGTCTTATAGGTGAAAACCCACACGGGCACCATAAGGCGACGGAAGTTGAGAGAAAAGTAAAAATGAGAGAGTCTTATTGGTGAAAACCTTCGTAGGCACCATAAGGCGAAA
The DNA here is from genome assembly GCF_000393655.2 of Nicotiana sylvestris. Taxonomy (NCBI): domain Eukaryota; kingdom Viridiplantae; phylum Streptophyta; class Magnoliopsida; order Solanales; family Solanaceae; genus Nicotiana; species Nicotiana sylvestris. Next base: position 188,544,305 of record NC_091059.1, read on the forward strand.
AGGAAGTGAGAAATGAACAAATGAGGAAGGTTTATCGGTGAAAACTCTTTGAGATATTGCAAGTCCAACAGGTCTGTGAAATGAAAAATGAAGTTGGATTATGGAAATTTTGGGGAAAACGAAAATAAGACAATTGAGAGGAGATTGATTAAAAGACTGGGTTGATTAATCCGAAATGCATACCCTGATCATTGGCGTCAGTAACTCCAATCAGATAAGTTTTATTCCTTCTCCGACAGTCATCCAAATTTGGATTTTTCTTTTCATTCTATAATTGTCGAAATCAGCGCGTTTCGTCACTAATAATCTTACTTTTCTAAAGCTTTGAGATAAGTTTTATTCCAAACAAATAAGAAGGAGTGTCAAGGTATACTACCAAGAATCAAGGTTACATGATGCAAAATAAGGCCATGAAAGGCGGGAGATAAAAATAATAAGATATGGGAGAAAGAAAAGTGAAATCAAAAGTGGATCAACAATGTCAGGAGAGACATATGATCACAGCTAAAAGGATTTGAAGGAAAACATACAGAGGGAAATTCTATAGTCAAGGATCAATTACAAGGACAAAACGGTCTTTTTCAACCATTCCAAGGCAATAAAAAAGAGACGAAGAGAAGCCTCACCATCGGCAAGAATACCCCAGTTAACCACCCTGCTTTAAACTAACGAAGTTTTCTTTGATTTAAAACAGGGGCAAAGACAATATTTGTGTCAGGAAATACCTGGTAAAGAAGAAGAAGTCAGGCGTCCACCTGGAGAATGAGGATGAGAAAAGAAGAAGTCAGGCGTCCACCTGGAGAATGAGGATGAGAATTAAAGAAGTCAGGCGTCCACCTGGAGAATGAGGATGAGAATTGAAGAAATCAGGCATCCACCTGGAGAATGAGGATGAGAATTGAAGAAGTCAGGCGTCCACCTGGAGAATGAGGATGAGAATTAAAGAAGTCAGGCGTCCACCTGGAGAATGAGGATGAGAAAAGAAGAAGTCAGGCGTCCACCTGGAGAATGAGGATGAGAATTAAAGAAGTCAGGCGTCCACCTGGAGAATGAGGATGAGAATTGAAGAAGTCAGGCGTCCACCTGGAGAATGAGGATGAGAAAAAAAAGAAGTCAGGCGTCCACCTGGAGAATGAGGATGAGAAAAGAAGAAGTCAGGCGTCCACCTGGAGAATGAGGATGAGAATTAAAGAAGTCAGGCGTCCACCTGGAGAATGAGGATGAGAAAAGAAGAAGTCAGGCGTCCACCTGGAGAATGAGGATGAGAATTAAAGAAGTCAGGCGTCCACCTGGAGAATGAGGATGAGAAAAGAAGAAGTCAGGCGTCCACCTGGAGAATGAGGATGAGAATTAAAGAAGTCAGGCGTCCACCTGGAGAATGAGGATGAGAAAAGAAGAAGTCAGGCGTCCACCTGGAGAATGAGGATGAGAATTAAAGAAGTCAGGCGTCCACCTGGAGAATGAGGATGAGAATTAAAGAAGTCAGGCGTCCACCTGGAGAATGAGGATGAGAATTAAAGAAGTCAGGCGTCCACCTGGAGAATGAGGACAAAGAATTGAAGAAATCAGGCGTCCACCTGGAGAATGAGGATAAGAAATTAAAAAGAAATCAGGCGTCTACCTGGAGAATGAGGATAAGAAATTAAAAAGAAATCAGGCGTCCACCTGGAGAATGAGGATGAGAATTGAAGAAGTCAGGCGTCCACCTGGAGAACGAGGATAAGAATTAAAGAAGTCAGGCGTCCACTTGGAGAATGAGGATGAAGAAGTTAAAAAGAAGTCAGGCGTCCACCTGGAGAATGAGGATGAAGAAGTTAAAAAGAAGTCAGGCGTCCACCTGGAGAACGAGGATGAAGAAAGAAAAGAAGCAGTCAAGGCACCCACCTGGAGAACGAGGGAAAACAATTGAAGTGTTGAAATCAAAAGCCCGCTCATATGATAAAGGAGCACATTTAGAGTCAATAAAGTAGAGGAGTCCAACAAAATCCCCAGCAAGAAACAACAAGAGTCCCAAAAGAAAATACGAGGCACAATGAAAAGGAATACGGAATAAGCCAAATGCCCAAGAGTCACCAAGATATCAAGACAACAAGAAACGCAAGGGCATGATCTAGATAAGATTTTTTATAATTCCTGTACCATAATCTAGTTTAGTTTTTGTATTACCTTTGAAGTAAGGTGTAATAAGGAGGTCAGCAAGCAGTAAAAACAGCACGAAGCAGCAGTAACATCACAGTCCCACGGTAGTCCCAGCTACCCAAAACTTCCCGAACTACATTGACCTGATTCCTTTATAGCCAAGGATATGTAGGAAACCTTTGAAGCAGAGGTTCGGTCAAATCTTTCAAAAAATGCTTCCCACGGAGTATTTGAACGGGCAAAAATCGCTCGTGTCCGCTCACTTTATCTTTGCACGAAAACTCTTCGAGTTTCCGCACAAAGAGGGGCAGCTGTGAGCACGTAATTTTTGCCTTACGAAAACTACTCCAAAATAAATCAAAAAATAAAATAAATTTCTTTTACTGTGTAATTCTTGAATTTGCGTGGTGTTAAATATTTGTGTTATGTCCGTAAATGTTTACTTTGTCATAATAAAAATGAAAATTAAGATAAAATACATGTTGCATGCATATAGGATTTAATTATGCATTTGAAAGATAATTTAAATAAAATCACAAAAAATATGCATTCGTTCTATTTTTAAATGTGTCGTTATGTGATTAATGATTTATCTACGTGTTAATGGTTATTTAAAGATAATTAGTATTATTGTAATGATAATTTTGTTTTTATAATTTTTGATTAGGATTTTATTAATTAATAATAAAATGGAATAAAATAAAATAAGTTGTAAAATAAAAATTGGACCTGGATTAAAATCCAGGCCCAAAACCAAATTACTCCCCCTTCAGCCCAATTCAGGCAACCCAGGCACCGGTCCAAATCAAACGAGTCAAAACGACATCGTTTGATTGTAGTTTATCAGGGATCGTTGGATCAAAGCCAACCAACGGCTGAGATCCCACGAACCTTAACCCATATCCATTACCCGACCCAGTGCCCCGATTCAGCCCGACCCCAGCAGTAAACCAAACGACACCATTTGGCTAAGTGAACTAATCCTGGCCATCTATTCTCATTGATCCAACGGTCAAGATTAATCCACCCCACCCCTATATAAGGACCAAAACCTTACCCCGGCCCCTAGCCAAACCCCCCCCCCTCTTTCCCTATTCATCGTCCCTACCGAAACTCACCCCTAACCCTAGCCGCCCTAGGATCCCACCGCCTGAAACCCGGCGGCAACAACGTCGTCGGTCACCAAAATAACACCCTAGAACCCCCTGAACATCCTCTATCCAGATATGCTAGCCACTTGGCTCGAATCTTCTTGAAGGTTCTCGAATCTTCATTTGAAGATTCGAGCCGAGTTTAGATCTAAACCAAACAACCCCTAGTTGACACCATAGTACCCCCTAGCATGCCTTGTTATGGATCTGATGTTTGTTTGGCTCGAATCAGTTCCGAGCTTCTCGAATCTTCTTTTGAAGATTCGGACCAAACAAGAACAAACTCAGATCCGTTCTAAACTGACACCAAATGACCCCTAGGCTACCCTCACCCTTGTGTCGTATTTGGTCCCCCTCGAATCTGACCAGAAATGGTTAAGTCCCAAATCGAACCTTCAAGAACCCTAGAAATACCAGACTTTTGGATTCTGTTCACTTCAGACGAAAGATTGAGGTTTAATCGACCTTGGTCAAAGTATTTTCAATAGAAAATACTTCGACTAAGGTCTGTTTGATTTCAAACAAAGTCCAAATCCAAATTGAGTTGAGTCCGGTTGAATTTGAAGGTTCAGAGGTAATTTCTGTTTCTTATGTGCATTCTACGTGTATTCTATGTTCGTTTCATTAGTTTGTTTAATTTTTCATAATTTTCTAGTCAAATTTTGTTATACTGTCCCCTACCCGTCTACTTGATTCTAAATGTGAATTGTTTCTGTTGATTGTGATTATGTACAATGTGTGTAATCGACTCGATTAAGTTCGTCGATTAGTTGTATTGTGAATCTTGCTTCTGAAAATGTTGACTGAGACAACCTGTTTTGAGTTGATTATTTTGCTATAACCATTTAATTAGTTATTGTTAATCAGTTGGTTCTTGTTTAATAAACCAGTAAATTCAAATGAATGTTGTGTATGTGTTGATTTCTGAGCATTGAGTTTCAGGGCATTGTCAGTATATTGACAATGCTCCTGTATTTGTTTGCTTTTTGGTTCAGTTTTGAATCTCAGTTGAAATAATCCTGCATGTTCTGTGTAATGTTAGTGTGTGTTATTCAGGTTCAGTATTCAATTGAGAATCATCTATTTAAATTCAACTCTTGTGCATAAATGTGATGTATTGTCTCAAATCATAGGATTGGTTATAACTGCTTAAACAGATTTTAAAATCTGTATTGTTAGATTTTGAATTTAAGGAAGTAATAACAGTAATTACAGTAGGAATTCTGGGACATTTTTGGGACAGAACAGTAAGGGTAATGTGATAGAATAGTGGACTGAAAGTGGGATGTTAATGGCTATAATTTAAGATACTAATGGGGAACAAGGGATAATGGGCTGCTGAAAAACAGGATAATAGCACGCAATAGGATTTAAAGTATTCAAAAGTAGTTTTAATGGAACTTTTCTGATTTTTTTTAAAGGAGAAAAGGGCCCTGGCAGCACTAGAAGGGTATAGGACAACCTTGTATAAATAGAGGGGGATTGGGGCTGATTTAAGGGAGCTCTTTGAAGAAAGAAAAACAAGGAAAAAAGAGAGCTTTCAGGCAGATTTTTGAAAGAGAAAAATCTGATAAGAGAGATTTTTTTTTGAAAGAGAAAAAAAATCAGATTTGAGGGCACATTTTGAAAGAGAAAAATCTGATAGAGGCAGATTTTAAAACAGAAAGATTTTAAGAAGAAAAATCTGATTTTGAAAGGAGAAGAAATCTGATTTAGGAATCTGACTTTGTTGTTCTTTTTGGAATCTGTCCGGGTCTGTGTACTGATACTATTTGGTTTTAAAATCTGAAGTTCTTTAAGAAGCTTTACTCTTGTGAATCTGGGTTTCTCGGGTCTTGTTATTGCTCAAATCTGTGGAAATACTGATATTCTGCCAGTATTTTGTTACTGCTGCTACTGCTGAAATTTACTTCTTCTACCTTCATTTTCAGGTACTTATCTTTTGAATTTTATGTTGAAAAGAGATTCAACATGACAAATCCATGAAGCCTGAATTGTAATTCTGTTTCCAATTGTCCAAGTTCATTAGTTTAAATTTCATTTTTTTGTTTCATGTTAGTTAACTAGTAGTGAATTCAATTTGATAGCTATGAGTTAATTGTCTTATTTTGAAATTCATATAAAGCTTTGTAATAATGTTAGCCATTCCGAAATCTCATTGGTATAGGTATATGTGAATTGTCAAAACAGGGAGTAAGGCATAAAAATGGGCCATTGATTACATCCCATAATACCATTAGCTAAATGTAAAGTAGAATGGAAATATTAAGAAGTTACATTAGTAGTATATCTTGTAACAAATATGATTTTGTTTAGGTTGGTATAAGTTATTATATGGTATGATGACAGGTATAATCATATGAGTAAAGTGAGTTGGTATAGCTCGTCATGATGTTAAGAATATTATGAATGTTTAGGCGTACAACTATGTTGTATGTAATACAATTCGAATTGAATCAATTTGAATAATAACTCTTTTCTCATCAATTTGATTATTTATCGTTATAAATAAACTGAGCAATTATAATTCTGGATCAAAAACAAGCATGTGAGAATGAGGTGATATGTATAAGAACAAATCGCAACACTTTATATCAATGGTAAATAAAAGTAGAATTTGCACTAATTAAAATAAATAAAAATTGTTCAAAAATACTTCTTCCCTTCATAAATTATTTTTGTGAGTTTCATATGGCATTCATCCTTTGGTATATGTATATGTTGTATTTGTGAAGAATAGTATTAATCATGTTCTTATTTTACTTTGAATTTGAATAGTCTTGGGATGAACATAATTAATACTCGGAAATTATAGTCAACGGGCAATACTTAATAAATTGTGAATTCTTTTAAGAATTTAAAGGCATCCCCTAAAATATGAATTTTACAGGAATTTCATATAAAAAATGTGTAGATATAATAAACAATTTTGTGGAAAATCCATAATATTATTACAAAAATTTTACGCAATTAGGGATGCGTTCGCGTACCCTGATTATTTTTTAAAAAGCAAATTCGGATTATGCGTACGCGCAATTTCGAGCGAATATTTAAGAAAAGGATTTTTCCAAGGATGTTAAAATAATTTCATATAACCCGAGGTGTGCAGTTCATTATTTAAATAAAAAGGGTGATGATGTTCCTGATTTTATTTTAAATTTCGAACATATATTTTTTATAAAAACTATAACATGGACAATTTTATTGTGTACACGTACGCGTGGCATGATCCCCGATAATTATAAAAAGTATATAATACGAATATACGTACGCGTAATTCGTCCATATAATTGTAAACAATAAGTAAAAAAGCGGTAGTAAAATCATGCAATAAAAACGTATTTAGTAAAATCAAGATAATTAAGCCAATAATAAAAACAGTTAAGCGACCGTGCTAGAACCACGGAATTCGGAAATGCCTAACACCTTCTTCCGGATTAACAGAATTCCTTACTCAGGATTTCTGGTTCGCAGAATAATAAACAGAGTCATATTCTCCTCGATTCAGGGATTAAAATTGGTGACTTGGGACGCCTTAAAATTCCCAGGTGGCGACTCTGAAATAATTAAATAAATCTCGTTTCGACTGTCCTTCAATTGGAGAAAACTCCCCCACGCGCCCCGCGGGCGCGGTAAAAAGGAGGTGTGACACAATATTGTCATCTACCTCCTCCCCCGGCGGAAGATCTCCAAGCGGTGCATTGTTTGCTTCCATATTGTACCTGAATATGCGACACACACAAATTAGTAAGGAGAAGGAAAGAAGAACAATACACAAAACTATTTAGATAGATAGTCAAAACCGTTAGCTCCCCGACAACGGCACCAAAAAGTGATCGGTGCCAACCCTACACCACTATAAAGTGGCGAGAACGGTCGAAGCAACTTTTACCCGAGATGGTCGGTATCGAATCCACAGGGAGCTAGAAGTGGGAATTGGATTCTTATCTAAACTAGAAATGCGTAGTGCTCTTAATTACTCTGCCAATCATCTTTTTGTTGGTTGTTACTTCTAATATTTATGTTAATGATAAGCTAAATTAAACTAAGAGTGATTGCTTGTAGGGTTTTCTAAATAGTTAAAGAGGCACTAGGGAAGTGACTTTCTCCTAGGTGAATACTTAATGGGATCTAAAGCCTAAGGCAAAGACGTTATGTTGGGGATTGTGATATAGCCAATGCACGAAATTACTCACTCTATACCTCTCGGTAGCTTGAGTGACTTTGCCCTAATTGACTTTCTCAAGACTAATTGGGTGTCAAAATTGTGCAAGCAATATAGGCTCAAGTCGGGTATTACTATCTCTAGGTTTAACCCTTTAATTGAGGCTATCAATCTCTTAATTACACCCCAATTCCTTGTTGGACTGATTTTCCTGGACTCAAGCTCTCTTTATCAAGAAGAACCCAAGTTAAATAGGCACAAATTAGTGTTGCAACCACTAATTCAACATGGAAAACACAAATCAGTTCAAGTATCAACTACCCATAAACATCTAAGCCTTAAATCAAAAGACTCATCAAATACCTACACTAGGGTTGAGTCACAACCCTAGCTAATGGGTCTATCTACTCATGATAATGGAAGAAAATAGAGAAATAGATGAAAAATAACCCATATGATTTAATTACAAACTAAGATAAAGAAGATTCAGTGTTAATCTAGCTACAATTTATTCAAATAGACATAAAACGCCGTTCACGTGCTCTGGTCTTTCACAGATTACAAAAAATACCCTAAAAATAATGAAAAGAAAGTATTTATACTAGGCCAAATTTTCTGGACAAAATACCCCTGATGCGGTATTGCGGTCCGCGTAAAATGCATCGCGGACCGCAATGAGGCTTCTTGTCCTGATTAAGCATCCTCTGAATCTGGCCACCGCGGGCCGCATGAAATGCACCGCGGTCGTGGTGGCTTCAATTATGGTCCGCACAATAAGGATTATGGACCGCATTGGCTTCCAATAGTTGAAATCCCAGCTCTCTGAATCTCTGCTCTGCGGACCGCATAAATTTGATTGCGGCCGCGGTGAGGCTACTGCGGTCCGCACAAAATAATTTGCGTCCGCAGTGCTTGAGCTTCCCAAAATAGTACCTCTCTGAATCTCCTCACCGTGGATCGCACTAAATGGACTGCAGCCGCGGTGGGTCTGTTGCAATTGTGCTTTGACTTGTTCTTGTGCATGTTTCACTCTTTTTTGAGCTGGTTTTGACTAATTGTCACAACATGTAAGACTTTGGGACTATTTTGTATACATTTTTAATCAAAACTCAAGTAAAGAGGAGTGTAAAGTGAACTATAATCCCTAGTTATTAGTTATATCATGTAATCGCATCTGAGGTTGCAGGTATGGTTTGTTACAGCTTGCTCGGGCTTATTCAGGGTATAAATATGAGATTCTAATCTTGTAGATGATTTCAGAAGTGGAAATGTAGTTCTAAGGTTAATGGGCTAGGTTGAATTGCGAAATTTCAGTTACATTATGTTATTGGACCTATATGAGATAGGGTGATGTGGGATCACCCCCGGGTATGTGCATGGTAAGGTTACACAGCGATGTGGTGGCTTTCAGAACAACTCTGGGCACGTTCGAGAACGAACGTATGTTTAACTAGGGGAGGATATAACGATCCGACCGATCATTTGAGCTTTTGAATTTTGCTCGTCAGTTCTCGGACATGACTAGCCCCCTGTGATATATTTTGACTTATGTAAATTGTCGGTTTTGTTTTTTATGATAATCGGAATAAATTTGGAATAAACAGTTCTTAGTTTGAAGCTTAAAATTTGAAAGATTTGACCAAGTTTTGACTTGTTGGTATATGATCTCGGATTGGAATTTTTATGATTTGGTTAGCTTCGTTAGGTGATTTGGGACTTAGGAGCGTGATCAGAATGTGTTTTGGAGGTCTGGAGTAGATTTAAGCTTGAATTGGCGAAATTGGAATTGTTGTATTTTCCGATTGATAGCAGAGATTTTGATATAGGGGTTGGAATGGAATTTCGTAAATTTGAGCAGGTCCGTTGTGTCATTTGGGATGTGTGTGCAAAATTTCAGGTCATTCGGACGTGGGTTGATAGACTTTTTGATCAAAAGCAAAATTCAGAAGATTTTTGGAACCTTAGGCTTGAATCCGATGTTATTTGGTTGATTCGATGTTGTTTGAGGTGTTTTAAAGATTGGTATAGGTTTGGATAGTGGTATATGACTTATTCGTGCTTTTGGTTGAGGTCCCGAGGGGCCTCGGGGTGATTTCGGGTGGTTATCGGGAGATTTTGAGTTGGGTTTGGCAGCTGAAGTTTTCTATTGCTGTCATAACTGCACTTGCGGCTAGGGGACTACAGGTGCGGACTCGCAGAAGCATATATGAGCCGCAGATGCGGCCACAGGCGAAGAGAGCAGAAGACACAGATGCGAGAGGTGAGCCGCACCTGCGGGCCCACAGATGTGGAGTTTGGGTCGCAGGTGCGGAAAGGGGACTTAAGTGAAAAATTGCAGAAGTGGTGCATTTGACCATAGAAGCGGTAGCGTAAAAGAAGAAATAGACCGCAGGTGCGAAAAGCCTGGGTCAGAAAGTATAAAAGATTTCCTTCGCGATTTTTGGTAATTTTCCTCAATATTTCATTCGGGGTGAAGCTTTTGGGAGCAATTTCAAGGGAGATTTTCAGAGGGATTCATTGAGGTAAGGTCCTTGGTTCCTAAGCTCATTATTATGATGATTTTTATTGTTGTTAGCATGAAATTTAAGGGAAATTAGTGGTAAATTGGGGTTAGGGCTTGGTTAATTGGAGAGCTTTGAGTGGTGATTTGAGGGGCCATTTGAGGTCTGATTTTGGTACTTTTGGTATGAATGAACTCGTGGGAGGATAAGGAGTCTATTAATATAATTTTTATCGGATTCCAAGAAGTGGGCCCGGGGGTCGGGTTTGACCAATTTCGGGATTTGTGTTGTAATTTGATTATTTTCGCATGAGCTTCGTTCTCTTTGCATATTTTAACGTCATGATTCTAATTTTGGAAAGATTCGACACGAGTTGAGGCCGAGACGAAAGGCAAGGGCATCACGGGCTAGAGTTTGGACCGGATAGAGGTAAGTAATGATTGTAAATGTTTGTCCTGAGGGTATGAAACCCCGGATTGCACATCATTGTGCTACTTTGAGGTGACGCACACGCTAGATAATGAGCGTGGGGTCGTGCACCGTTGGGTATTGTGACTTAGACCATCCCGTATGACTGTTTAGCCGCGTATTTGATTGAAAACTGTTTGTTATCATCATGTTTTGGGCTGCATGCCATATTTTTGCCTCGTGACTACTGTTTTGGACCCTTAGGGGATTTTTACTGCTATTCCTTACTGTTTTGACTTCATATTTGTACTCAGTCATGTCGTATTCTACTGTTTTCATAACTCAGCCATATTTACTTCGTTTTAGATATTTTTATGTGATATTTTGGGATGAGCATCATATTTTACTATTGCCCGAGTGGCATGAGAGATTTATGACTGAGTGAGGACGAAGGCCTGTGTTGTGAGGATATTATGGGATCGGGCTACGCGTCGCAGTAGTGTGGTACCGATTTATGATTATGAGGTCGAGCGCCTGATTTGTTACACCACGAGGTGGCTTGATATGAGGCCGAGAGCCTATTTGATTATGTCACGATATGGCTTGTTATTGTGCTTGTGCCGTAAGTGGCCCCTCCCGGAGTCTGTACACCCCTAGTGAGTGCGGGAACCTAGTGTGAGTGATATGTTGTAGCCCGAGGGGCTATTGTTGTTTCATATTAATGCCAGAGGGGCTGTTCTTGATTCATGTTTGCCCGAGATGCGGTTCTTGATTCATGTTATGCCCGAGGGGCTGATTACGAGTGATTGCGAGGTAGCCCGAGGGGCTGGTCCTGTTGATATTATGCCCGAGGGTTGATTTATGGTACATATTTTACCCCTAGGGGCTGTTTACGGTTCTATCATTTTTATTCATTGTCTTTATCACTCATTTGAAACTATTAAAAGTTGTTTTAAAAGGCTTTTACTGAAACTGAGCTTGATTTACGAAGAAAATGATGGCTGTACTATTTTGGAAATGTACTGCATTTGCTGTAGCATTATACTGTGTTTTACGTGTTTTCTTACTGCTCAGTTTTCATTTACTTTTATTACTTACCGAGTTAGCGTACTCACATTACTCCCTGCATATTGTGTGCAGATTTAGGTGTTTTTGGACCCGATAGCGGTTGTTGATTGCTCAGTGGCAGAGTCATCGGAGTTAGCGAGGTAGCTGTCCGACGTTCGCAGCACTGCTTTTCTCCCTTTTGTCTTCCTTAGATTGTATTTAGTACATTTTTAGACTCTTCGTTGTATTCAGACCTTAATAGATGCTCTTAACTTATGACACCCCGATGTCGGGCTTGTGTATTTATTCCGTACTTTTCATTTAGACTTTCATTATGAAATATTTGATTAAGTAAAGACTTAAAAATGACTTTTATTGATAAATGGTTAATTCGGGAGTTATGTCGGCTAGCTTAGTTTCACGATAAGAGCTATCACGACCGGGTCGGATTTAGGGTCGTGACAGGTCAGGGGTCTGACAAGAGGCCTCATCATTCGGGCAAGTTCAGTAGTGCCTCATCTGGAGGCATGGATTCTTTTGGTAAGGGCCATCCTTCTAGGCCATTTCATTCAGCACTTCAAGCTTCTCACGGTGGTCGTGGTTCTCACATGCAGTATTCTGATCAGTAGTCCTATAGCTCATTGCCAGCTCCTATCAGTGCACCTCCGCTTCAGAGTTTTCAGGGTCGTTAGTCCCAGCAGTTGAGGGCTTGTTTCACTTGTGGCGACACGAGGCATATTGCTAGATTTTTCTCTTGAGCACCGAGTAGTTCTCAGCACAAGGGTTCCCGTGCCATGGTTCAGGCACCGAGTGTTCCACTGCCCGCTCAGCCAGCTAGAGGTGGATGTAGGGGTGCTAGAGGTAGAGGTAGAGGTATTAGAGATGGAGCTCAGGCCGCTAGAGGTGGAGGCCTGATCGCTGCCGACTCGACACTACACTATGGTAGGAAGAGCGGGTTGCAATAGCTTTTACCCGAATAGAGGTCCGGGATCGAATTTCCACAGGGAGCTAGTAGTGGAGTTGTATTTTCTGTCTAGCCTAGAGTTGCGGTTGTGCTTCTAATGTCACTTCAAACATTTCTTGAGTTTTTGTATTTATAACCACTATTATAAAACTAAGGATTAAAGCTAAATTATGCTAGGAGAATATTGCTAAGTTGTAATTAATGAGAAGAAGAGCACTAGGGTCGTAGCATCACCTAGGTGGCTAATTGACGAGTAGATGTTACTAGGGATAGATTAACATATTTGGGGATTATGCTGAAACCGTTGCACAATTGCATCCACTCTCACACCTCTCAGTAGAGAGAGTGATTTTGCTCAATTGACTCTCTCGAGACCAATTGGATAGGCCAATGAGACCAAGCAACTAGGGTTCAAGTAAGGTGATTACTCTCTCAAGATTTAACCCGTTAATTGGGACTACCATTTCTCATGGGTCCATCCCAATTTCTTGTTGAGTCCATTTTGGGATCATAGACTCTCTTTCTCAAGAAGAGTTAAACCCACTAAGCTTGAATCAACGTTTGCAACCACCAATTCTTGAATAAAAACATAAAATCAACCCAAATAGCAAACACCCAATATCAATCTAACCCTAGATGGCAACAACCATCAATTACCCACACTAGGGTTGAGCTAAAACCCTAGCTAATGGGTTTACCTACACATAATTAAGGAAAAAACTGAAGAAATAGATGAAGAACTAAACATATTAATTAATTACTAAGAAGAAACTACAATAATCTATTGTTAATGGGGAGAAAAATATGCCAAAAATGGCTACAACACCAAGCGCAACTTTCATCTCAAGTTCCCCAGCTAAAAACCCCTAATAATGGTAAAATATTTTATTTATACTAGGCTGGAAAAACTGGACAAAAATACCCCTGCGGGGTCAGTGCGGGCCGCACAAAATGGACCGTGGCCGCACTGGCTCTTGGACTTCAACTGTTTGATTACTTGAACTGGGGGACGCGGACCGCGTGGAAGTGTATCGTGGCCGCGATGGCAACTGGCGCGGTCCGCGCAATCGTGACCGCGGACCGCGTGACAAAAAATGCCCTTCTCTGAACCTTATGAACACGGACCGCACAAAGCATGAGTGCAGTCGCGAAACTTCATTGCAGACTGTGAAAATCCTACTGCGGCCGCGTGTTTTTAAGCATGAATATGGCATGTCTCTGAACCTCCTAGTGCGGCCGCGGTCACTGTTATGCGGTCCGCACTAGGCCCTTTCTTCTTCAATTCTCTTGGTCTTTGATACTTGAGCAGGTTCCACTCCTTTTTGAGCCGATCTTTGACATTTCGTCACTTTGTCGATCAAACCTGCAATCGAGCACAACTTGTGAGCATTTTGGGACTATTTTGTATCAATTTATACTCAAAGCATAGGCAAGTAGGGGCATAAACACGTAAAAATCCTAAGTTATCAACTCCCCCAAACTTAAGCCTTTGCTTGTCCTCAAGCAAACAAAATAAAACCACCTCTTAAAGGAACGTCCAAGTAATTTCAGCTATCCTGAAAGAACCTCAACAAGCATCAATTGGGACTAACAATTGCTCTCAATACGAATGCATCATTAACACATTTAAAACTTTGAAAACTATGGATCAAGTGTTACACAAGAGCATCAAGAGTTGACACATTTCATCAAAGAGCTTTTTACTTACTTTGGTCATTGTGGAACGTAAACTCCCACATCCTCAACTCTCCCTAAGCAAACCTCACCTTTTAAGTATTGACACACAAACCGAGGTTAATGGAATTTCGCTCACCTCTCTCAAGAAGAAGGTCACAACTCCGGCTCTAAGTACCATATGTTTGCCCCTTATGTAAGTATCCACTAATGTAAGCTCACTTCAACTCGAGATCAAATAGGGCTTTTGTGGAGTCATTGTGAAAGCTTTTAGGTAAGGGTAGGACATATTTTTATTCAAGTGGGTACAATCTTCCCTTAAGCATTTCTTTTGATTCATTTTGGCACAACTCTCTTGACTCTTTTGAGTATTTCACTTCTTTACAAGGGGTTAGAGAGACACATTGTCACTCTTTCTTATACAATTCAAAACATTTCTCTTATTTCTACTTTTTCCACACACCTTTTTCTCTTTTGTTTTCCTTGAGTCCCTTTTTTTTATTCTTGTTCACATTGGACTTTCTTTTTGTCTTTTTCTTTTCTTTTCTTTTCTTTTTTTTTGCTTTTGTACCTTTTTACCACTTTGCTTCCTTTCTTGTCTCTCCCCCCAAACTTAGATATTTGTCATTACTCAAGGAAAGATTTGGGTGCTAAGAGAGGGTAATCATTTAGAACGGGTATAGGCTTGTAGCATTGATTCTTGAAAGAAAAAGGTTTAAGGCTCAAAAGGGTTAATTAGGGATCATCTCATTGGTAGGCTATGGAATTGTTCAATTTAACATTTGGATCAAGGAAAGCCTATAATCATTTCTCAAGTCAAATTTCACCTAGAATTTCGCCTCAACAAACATTCAGGGCAAGTTCTAGACCATTAGCTCGGGACTTGATTCACATTTCAATTCCTCATTGTCGCACCTCCTTTTTCCGCACCCGAGAGGGCGCAGGGGAATTTTTTCCAATTAAAGGACAATCGAAACGGGATTGGTTTAATTATTTCAGAGTCGCCACTTGGGAGATTTAGGGTGTCCCAAGTCACCAATTTTAATCCTGAATCGAGGAAAATAATGACTCTATATTACAGTCTGCGTACCAGAAATCCGGATAAGGAATTCTGTTAACCCGGGAGAAGGTGTTAGGCATTCCCGAGTTCCGTGGTTCTAGCACGGTCGCTCAACTGTTATATTCGGCTTATTTATCTGATTTTAAATACAATTATGAACCAATGTGCCAATTTTAACTTTTTGCCGCTTTATTATTGTTATTTCAAAAGAATGTGAACATCGCTTAAAACACGTCTTTGGATTGCGTCACATGAAATGCACCCACAATCCGGAACGCATTTTATTTGATGTTTTGAGATTTGGATTTGGGTCACCTGAAATGCACACCCAAGTTTAAGAAAATAGATTATTAAACACGCGCCTAAAGAGACTATCGTGTTATTATTTTGGGAAGGCCGCGAAATTCGCTAAACGGCCCTCCTGAATTCTAAGTAATTTAAAACGAGTATTTACTAAGGGCCCCGCAATTTGTGTTTTTATTCGGCGAGGCTCATCTCCTTCTTATTTTTAAAAGGAATTTGCAACGTCATGGAAATGCGTCTCGAGCCACGTCACAATCAATGTGCCCATGACTAGAGACATATTTCGACTCCGTTGAGATTTGGATTTGGGTCACATAAATGTGCACCCGAGTTTAGGGAAAATTAAATTATTATTAAAGGCGCGCCTAAAGCAACTAGCGCATTATTATTTTTGGGTAGGGCCGTGAAATTTACTAAACGGCCCGTCCCGGAATCTAAGTATTTAATACATATATTTTGTGAGGGCTCCAAAATCTATACATTTTTTATTTTTGGCGAAGCTTGTCCCGTTTTTTTTATTTTTATTATTATTTTTTTATTTTATTTTTTATATTTTTAAAAGGATGCCATTTTTATGCTTTTAACAATACTAAACCTTACGGCTTCTTTACAACTACAATCTCATAACTTGTCAAGATTTAATAAAAGAAGCTAGGCGAATGAGTGTTTCGGGCGTAGTAACAACAGGTACTAATATTAATTTTGTCCAAATAAACTAAGACAATAATAACATAACACATTGAACGTAAATAATAACAATACTAATCTTGGGACTACTAATACAACTAAATCAAATGACATCAAGTAATCAATAATAACATAACACAAAAATGAACTAAAATGCATACGGTGAAACATAAGCAGAAAATTATCATATCAATTGATATATTGCAACTTCAAACATTGAACGTAAAATTTCTTTAATCCAATACATCGAGGCTTACTAACCTGAATAAACAGAAACGCATAGAGCCATGGACCGAACCCCTACAGCGACCTCAACGAACAACCTCGACGCACCGGACCTCGACGAACAACGACGACCACGACGGAAACAAAAAACTCGGACCAAGTCTGACCTGAGATTGTTGGTTGCTGCTGTATATTTTGACGCAGCAACTGGTTCGACAAATGCAACAAAGGGGTCGTTTGGATGTGAGGAAGGAGGAGGCTATGGAGGGTCGTTTGGCTGGTGGTTTGGGCAGTGGTGCAGCAGCAATGGTGGACTGCTGGTTGTGACGAAGCAAACACAGTTGCTGCTTGGATGGAAGCTGGGTCGTGCTGGTTCAGCTGGTAGCGGTCAGCGTTGGTGGTCTGTTGGTTCCGTACGGGAGGTCGAGGATGCTGGGTAGCGATGATGGTGAAGGTGAGAGGAGGAGGGTGGTCTGTTGGAGCAGGTGGGTTTGGACGGTGTCGAGGCGTTGGGGAAGGGAGGTCCGACTGGTTGGGGTGATGGTTATGGCGTGGAGGTGACGGGGTGGTTTAATGGTGGTGTTCCGGACTGGTGGGTCGCGAGGGTGTGGCGGGGTTTGGCTTCGTAGGTTTGTCTGGTTTTCGAATGAGGAAGAAGACGCATCAACAGTAGGTGACGAGGGGAGGGGAACTGGTGGTGATTGGTCGACACAGGCGAGGGACAGTGGCAACGTAGGGGGGAGCTGGGATCGTTTTCTTTTCAGTAGGGTTTTTTCTTCTTTCCTCTCTTGAAGAAGAAAGAGGAACAGTAGTCTCCCCTTAAAAACTTTTCAAAGTCCCCTTTAAAAATGTGTTTGTCCGTGTTTTTGTAATACAATGCCCATGAAAATGAGCCCCACGCGTGGTGGGGTTCGAGACATATGTCCCCCACGCGTGGTGGGGTTCCCCACGTGTCCTGGACATGGTTTATTATGGGCTAGGTCCGAAAATTAGGCCTAAAACCGGGTAGTTTAAACCCGAATATTATTCTTTTGCTCGGACCAGAGAAATAGGAACACGTTGCTTAACTAGTCCTATGTAAGCAAAATAACTACCAAAAATAAGACTAGTATTTAAACAAAACTATATCTTTTAAATATTTTTCAAGGTTTAAAATAGCTACAAAATATTAATAAAACTATTTTTTTGTAATTTTCGTTTTTAAATATTAAGAAAAAATATGAGGTAATATTTTTTTGTATTTTTCAAAGTTAAAAATGACTATAAAACCTTAATAGAACTATATTTTTTGTAATTTTCAAAATTATATAAAGTACAAAAATAAAGTGCAATTTTTGTATTTTTCAAGTTTATGAGAAATACATAAACTAAAATTTATATATATATTTTGTGATTTTTTCTTTTTGCAACAAAATAAGGTAAAATAGTTAAAATAGCTATACTAGACCCAATTTCACATATTCACGCTAAAAATGTGAAAATTCTCGGGGAGGGTCAAAAATCACGTGCTTACAGCTGCCCCTCTTTGACTGGAAACACGAAGAGTTTTCCGACAAAGAACGACTAGACGTGTTTTTGACCCGACCATTACTTGGACGGACTACACTTAAGGAAAGGGAGGGAATGTGACCGAGCCCTGGTATCTGAGCTGCCTACATATCCTTGGTTATACAGGAATCAGGCCACGTGTAGTTCGGGAATGAGAGAGATAGTGAAGTGTACCGAGGTGAAGAGCCGATCGAGGTGCCGTTCCGTTGAGGTTCCGGTCCGCGGTCCTGTCATTACAACAAAAATGAAAACTGAAAAAGACTAACTAAACCTATCAGCTGCTAGTTACAAGAATTCCTATCTCTAAGTCTTCTGAAACTTGATCTTGAGTCTTGAATGGTGCTTCATACAGACTTTTGGATTTGAACCTTGATACTTGCTAGTTGTAGGCGCTAGTTCTTGAGCAGACCACATCTGTTCTCCACATCCGCGCTTCGGATTCATTCATTTTTTCTTTTTCTTCTTTTTTTTCTTTTTGTTTTTGTGACTAGCTTTTGTTGACCCTCTCAGACTGTTGACTCGCATTCTTGGGGCGAGCTTCTTGTTGCTTCTATCTTGGATTGAGTGCTGGGGACTTCTATCGTAGCCTTCTGCCTTCCATTTTCTCTGGTGCCTCGGGACATCTTTTTTCTTTTTCTTCTTAGATTCTGAGTTGAGACTCATCTTGTGGGTCATTCCGATCCGTGTGGCTCGAGGTTAGACCTGTGGGAAAAACAAATGAACGAAATTTTCTGCCCCAGTTTCACTAGGAAAATTTCGTGAATTATTCGCCATGAAGTTCATAAAATTGATGAAAGAGGATATGCATGCTCAGTTCAGGGTTGGAGCCCTAATATCGACTAGCTGGGGAAAGGTTCAGTTTAGGGTTTAAAACCCTAACGCCGAACAAAGGAAGAATTCAGTTTAGGGTTTAAAACCCTAATGCTGACTAAGGAAAAATTCAGTTTAGGGTTTAAAACCCTAATGCTGATTGAATGAAAAAAGTTCAGTTTAGGGTTTAAAACCCCAATGCTGACTAAACGGAAAATTCAGTTTAGGGTTTAAAACCCTAATGCTGATTGCATGAAGAAAAAAAAGCTCAGTTTAGGGTTTAAAACCCTAATGCTAGCTGAAAGGAAAAAGTTCAGTTTAGGGTTTAAAACCCTAGTGCCGACTAAAAGGAAAATTCAGTTTATGGTTTAAAACCCTATGGCTGATAGCATGGAAAAGCTCAGTTTAGAGTTTAAAACCCTAATGCTGGCTGAATGGAAAGAGTTCAGTTTAGGGTTTAAAACTCTAATGCTGACTAAAAAGAAAATTCAGTTTAGGGTTTAAAACCCTAATGCTGATTGCATGAAAAAGCTCAGTTTAGGGTTTAAAACCCTAATGCTGGCTGAAAGGAAAAGTTCAGTTTAGGGTTTAAAACCCTAATGCTGACTAAAAAGAAAATTCAGTTTAGGGTTTAAAACCCTAATGCTGATTGCATGAAAAAGCTCAGTTTAGAGTTTAAAACCCTAATGCTGGCTGAAAGGAAAAGTTCAGTTTAGGGTTTAAAACCCTAATGCTGACTAAAAGGAAAATTCAGTTTAGGGTTTAAAACCCTAATGCTGATTGCATGAAAAAGCTCAGTTTAGGGTTTAAAACCCTAATCCTGGCTGAATGGAAAAAAGTTCAGTTTAGGGTTTAAAACCCTAATGCTCACTAAAGGAAAAAGTTCAGTTTAGGGTTTAAAACCCTAATGCTGATTGCATGGAAAAGCTCAGTTTAGGGTTTAAAACCCTAATGCTGGCTGAAAGGAAAAAAGTTCAGTTTAGGGTTTAAAACCCTAATGCTGATTAAAGGAAAAAAGTTCAGTTTAGGGTTTAAAACCCTAATGCTGACTGAAAGGAAAAAGTTCAGTTTAGGGTTTAAAACCCTAATGCTAACTAAAAGGAAAATTCAGTTTAGGGTTTAAAACCCTAATGCTGATAGCATGGAAAAGCTCAGTTTAGAGTTTAAAACCCTAATGCTGGCTGAATGGAAAAAAGGTTCAGTTTAGGGTTTAAAACCCTAATGCTGATAGTATGGAAAAGCTCAGTTTAGAGTTTAAAACCCTAATGCTGGCTGAAAGGAAAAAGTTCAGTTTAGGGTTTAAAACCCAAATGCTGACTAAAGGAAAAGTTCAGTTCAGGGTTTAAAACCCTAATGCTGATTGCATGGAAAAGCTCAGTTTAGGGTTTAAAACCCTAATGATGGCTGAAAGGAAAAAATTCAGTTTAGGGTTTAAAACCCTAATGCTGACTAAAAGGAAAATTCAGTTTAGGGTTTAAAACCCTAATGCTGATTGCATGGAAAAGCTCAGTTTAGGGTTTAAAACCCTAATGATGGCTGAAAGGAAAAAGTTCAGTTTAGGGTTTAAAACCCTAATGCTGACTAAAGGAAAAGTTCAGTTCAGGGTTTAAAACCCTAATGCTGATTGCATGGAAAAGCTCAGTTTAGAGTTTAAAACCCTAATGCTGGCTGAAAGGAAAAAATTCAGTTTAGGGTTTAAAACCCTAATGCTGACTAAAAGGAAAATTCAGTTTAGGGTTTAAAACCCTAATGCTGGCTGAAAGGAAAAAAATCAGTTTAGGGTTTAAAACCCTAATGCTGACTAAAAGGAAAATTCAGTTTAGGGTTTAAAACCCTAATGCTGATTGCATGGAAAAGCTCAGTTTAGGGTTTAAAACCCTAATGATGGCTGAAAGGAAAAAGTTCAGTTTAGGGTTTAAAACCCTAATGCTGACTAAAGGAAAAGTTCAGTTCAGGGTTTAAAACCCTAATGCTGATTGCATGGAAAAGCTCAGTTTAGAGTTTAAAACCCTAATGCTGACTAAAAGGAAAATTCAGTTTAGGGTTTAAAACCCTAATGCTGATTGCATGGAAAAGCTCAGTTTAGGGTTTAAAACCCTAATGCTGGCTGAAAGGAAAAAATTCAGTTTAGGGTTTAAAACCCTAATGCTGACTAAAAGGAAAATTCAGTTTAGGGTTTAAAACCCTAATGCTGATTGCATGGAAAAGCTCAGTTTAGGGTTTAAAACTCTAATGCTGGCTGAAAGGAAAAAGTTCAGTTTAGGGTTTAAAACCCTAATGCTGACTAAAAGGAAAATTCAGTTTAGGGTTTAAAACCCTAATGCTGATTGCATGGAAAAGCTCAGTTTAGGGTTTAAAACCCTAATGCTGGCTGAAAGGAAAAAATTCAGTTTAGGGTTTAAAACCCTAATGCTGACTAAAAGGAAAATTCAGTTTAGGGTTTAAAACCCTAATGCTGATTGCATGGAAAAGCTCAGTTTAGGGTTTAAACCCCTAATGCTGGCTGAAAGAAAAAAGTTCAGTTTAGTGTTTAAAACCCTAATGCTGACTAAAGGAAAAGTTCAGTTCAGGGTTTAAAACCCTAATGCTGATTGCATGGAAAAGCTCAGTTTAGGGTTTAAAACCCTAATGCTGGCTGAAAGGAAAAATTTCAGTTTAGGGTTTAAAACCCTAATGCTGATTAAAGGAAAAAAGTTTAGTTTAGGGTTTAAAACCCTAATGCTGACTGGCTGGGGACAAAGTTCGAGAATACTAAACGATCTCTTTTTTTGGATTTTCTTGTTTTAGTAGAAGATAAAAGGGAGTTTCGTGGAAACTTACCTTTCGAGTGAATTCATCATTGCCAAAGTATTTCTTGTACCCGTGTACCTTCTTCTTTGGGTGACACCTGCTTCTTGCACGGTTATCTTGGATTATACCTGTTTCCACTTTTCAGACAAAGAACAATTGTTAGTTCGGAAATGACGGTCGGTTTGGTGACCTTGATCGTTCATGTTGCTTTGTTGCGTCCTTATTTCTGTCGCGAAGTCTCGCCGTTGATTGGATTCAAATGGCGAAACTCTTTTGACTGCTCAGGCTTTGTATTTCCAGATTTTGTGCTGATTTGCCTTGCAAGGCTCTCTTTTTTTTTTTTTTTGGGTCCCATCTTGCTTGGAGATTCTCAACGGGGATTTTATTGGGGATACTCTGTGGGGAGTTGTACAAAAGGAAGCTCTGTGGGGGGAATATTTACAAAGTGGATTCTTTGTGTGGATTTTTGTACAACGGGGCATGATGGGGATTTGTTTCAAAGCGGTTTTTCTAGGATTTGTTGGGGTAAGATCTTTGAGGAATTTTTACAAAGGGACTCACTGGGGATGTGCTGGGGAGATTCCATTTTTTTTTTCAATATTGGGGAGACTCTGTGGGGGATTGCACAAGGGGAGACTCTGTGGGGATTTGTACAGAACGGACTTGCTGGGGATTTGTTGGGGCAAGCTTGCTGGAGGATTTTTACAAGGGAACTCGCTGGGGATGTGAACTTAGGATTTTTGGCATCTTAGGAGAAAGATTCATCAGACTAAGATTTTGATCCTACGAGAAGGTTCATCAGACTAGGTCTCTATCTTAGGAGAAAAATTCGTCGGACTAAGATTTTGATCCTAGGAGAAGGTTCGTCAGACTAGGTCTTGTTTTTTTTTTTTGGTATCCTAGGAGAAAGATTCGTCAGACTAAGATTTGGATCCTAGGAGAAGGTTCATCAGACTAGGTCTCTATCTTAGGAGAAAGATTCGTCGGACTAAGATTTTGATCCTAGGAGAAGGTTCATCAGACTAGGTCTTTATTTTTTGGTATCTTAGGAGAGAGATTCATCGGACTAAGATTTTGATCCTAGGAGAAGGTTCATCAGACTAGGTCTCTATCTTAGGAGAAAGATTCGTCGGACTAAGATTTTGATCCTAGGAGAAGGTTCATCAGACTAGGTCTTTTCTTTTTTGGTATCTTAGGAGAAAGATTCATCGGACTAAGATTTTGATCCTAGGAGAAGGTTCATCAGACTAGGTCTCTATCTTAGGAGAAAGATTCGTCGGACTAAGATTTTGATCCTAGGAGAAGGTTCATCGGACTAGGTCTTTTCTTTTTTGGTATCTTAGGAGAAAGATTCATCGGACTAAGATTTTGATCCTAGGAGAAGGTTCATCAGACTAGGTCTCTATCTTAGGAGAAAGGTTCATCGGACTAAGATTTTGATCCTAGGAGAAGGTTCATCAGACTAGGTCTCTATCTTAGGAGAAAGATTCGTCGGACTAAGATTTTGATCCTAGGAGAAGGTTCATCGGACTAGGTCTTTTCTTTTTTGGTATCTTAGGAGAAAGGTTCATCGGACTAAGATTTTGATCCTAGGAGAAGGTTCATCAGACTAGGTCTCTATCTTAAGAGAAAGATTCGTCGGACTAAGATTTTGATCCTAGGAGAAGGTTCATCAGACTAGGTCTCTATCTTAGGAGAAAGATTCGTCGGACTAAGATTTTGATCCTAGGAGAAGGTTCATCGGACTAGGTCTTGTTTTTTTTTTTTTATAATTATTATTCTTCTTTTTTTTTTTTGCATAGCTTCTTCCTTCGAAGACTACCTCCCTTGAGAGTCGTTTTGCCTTTCCCCGAAAGGAACCGCTGAGGATACCGACTTTCCAACCTTGTGTTGGACTCCTCGCAACTGCTAGGGATAACACTGTTGGGGAATTATTTACTTACATGTTGGGGGTACCTGACTTCCAGAAAATTTTCTAAATGGAAGGAAAATTTTCTGCCCCAGTTTGATAATATCCCTGTGCATGCATTTCTGGCATCAATGCCATTTCCCTTACCTGTTTCAAATCAGACAAAATTTGTTAGTTTAAAACATGGTGGTTGGTTGTGATACTCCCACTGGGATGGTTTTCCCTTTCTCCTTCCTTGCTCTACGCTCCACAGCTTGTTGGGGATGATATTATGTGCTGGGGATAATCCCTTTCTGTTGGGGATATCACTCTTCTTTTGCGACATAGCTCAGAAACTGGCATTTCCCCGACCTTTTAGTCTAGTATGAATTTACCAAATCATGCTCACTGCTCTCCCTGCTCTGTTCATGGGCCTTGGCCTTGAGGTTTATGACTTTTGATAAAGGCAATGGTATCCCTCTTGACACTTGTCAATCCTTCTGTCAATTCACTTTTGCTAAGGCCATGACAATACCACTTGGATGTACCAGTCAGATCTCATTTTGGAAAGTTGATGGCCTATTTTGAAGTCAATTCACACTTGTTCTGACCAAACAGACCCTATTGGGGATTTTTTTTTTTTTATAAAAGAAAAAAAAAGATAAAAGGGAACAGAATAAAAGGACAAAAGGAAACAATGGCTCTTTAACAAAAGAAACTATAAATGAAAACCTATCAAATGCAGATACCGACTCTAATGGCCATGACATGCGTATGTGGCCTATCCTCTACCGTCAATCATCTTTCAAGATCTTCAATTGGCGATTCCCCATCTGATTCTCAATCTTATTTGACTTGTAGTGCCCGAAGGGTTTTCACTATCAGGTCTCTCTCATTTTTGGTTCTTCTCTCAGCTTTCATCGCCTTATGGTGTCCGTGAAGATTTTCACCGATAAGACTCTCTCATTTGTATCACTTTCCAGCTGGGGTTTTGGAGTGTTGCCGGTATGACTCTTTCTGCTGTGGAATAGAGTCCTTTCTGCTGTGGAACAGAACGTTATGCTCACCGGTGAGACTCTCATTTGTCTGACTTGGCATCTTTTGAAGACTGATCAGAAGGTCTTTCTTTGGACCGTAATGTGGGTTTTGGATAGGGCTAGAAAGAAAAGGTATAAAAGGCTCAAAAATACATTAATTTTTGGGTTATTAGTTACAACCTTCGGAATTAGATTTATTTACAACAAACGCAACCTTTGCCCCAGTTTCTTGCCTGGGGATATTTTAATTGATTTTTTTTTCTTTTTCAAAACTATGACCGAGCCGTGAAGCGCCTACGTATCCTCTTTGAGGAATCAGGTCAAACGTAGTTCCCAATTCCTCTTTTCATTTGATTTTCTTTTTTTTCTTTTGCTATCAATTTCTTTTCTTTTCTTTTTCTCTTTTTTTTCTCTCTTTTTTCGTTTTGTTGTTTTCTTTCTTTTTCTTTCTCTTTTTTTTCGTTGTTACTGATTCCGAACGAGGGGTATGAAAGAAAAATAAATAAGGCTCAAAAGGGGTAACGAAGGATAAAGTGTTTAGGTAGCAGAACAAAATGCCTTCGTCATTTCAGTCTTCAAAACATGCCAAGTGCAAACAACACACTTTAAATTTGTAGTCTCTTCTGATGGTGCTGGACTTGACAATTATGTTAAACATTTTATTTTTCCTTTGTCATTTCTAAGCACCGTTGGGCGACACTCTCATTATCATGACCGACCCTCATGCCAATTTGGCGAATCTTGCTTTTAACGGTTTTCTTTGTGCTTAACTTGCCCCAGTTCCACATGACTCGAGCTCTGAATAATCTCAAACCGTCCTTATTTCTTTAAATGGTCTGATCGCCTTTCCGGGGTTTTAAGATTAACTTTAAAGACCAGGCCCAAAGTGTGTGTGCATGTCATGTCCCTAGAATCGGCATTGAATGAAATGATAAAAGGACTAAACAAAAGACGAACTGGAACTAACAAAAGACCGACTTTGTATTAGACTACCGGCGAAATGGTTTGAATAATAAAACAAACAAAACAACCAGAATAAAATCCTAACACAAACTGGACAAAACTTAAACAAACTGCTATGACAAAATGGAAAGATAAGAAGGTTTGACACAGGACAAAATCCAAATTACAACCTTAATAATCCGGACAACAGAAATGACAACAAAATAAGCCACTACAAGCTTCTCTCTTGCTAACCAAGGAACGGAGCGTCCTCCCACTTTATCAAACTTGGCATCTTAGCCACTGAGCTTTGCATTAGTATTGTCAAGACCATTGCCAACTTCAATATCATTACCCTTAGTCAACAAGTTCCCAATAGGACTGGAATGCTTCTATCATCAGGCCTGATCCCCGCAGAGTGTGCATCATGAGGTGCAAGTAAAGGATTCCGGGTGTCATTGTCCGGCTTACCACAAACCAACCACCTTAACTTATTTGCAAAACAAACAGGTTAGAATGGACTCAGTAAAGTCGGTCCTCATTATTGACAACATCTTTTTTCTTTTCTTTTTTTTTCTCTTTTTTTTCGATGTTTTTTTTTCTATTCTTTCTCTTTTCTTTTTTTTTTCATTGTTTTTTCCCCTTTTTTTTTCTTTTCTTTCTCTTTTCTTTTTTTTCATTTTGCTCTTTTTCATTTTTCTTTTTTTTTGTTGTGGTCGAATCTTATGGAGATTGCCTACGTATCATGACCCCGCATGAATCAGACCTTGCGTAGTTCGGACCAATAAAAGATAAACAATAATGAACATTTTTTCTTTTCACTTTTCATATTAAAACAAACTGGGTTTCAAAGGTTTGAAGATGACCTGCAAACTCAAAAATCAACCAAACCACATATTTTAATCAAAAGCTTTACAAACTCAAGAACAAAAGGCTAGCTCCCTTTCTCTGTTCGACAAATGCAACCAAACGGTTATTTTTGCAAATGCGGCCCCTTCCAAATTTCACATGAATTTTGAGGCCGGGGAGGATTATTTTGACACTTTACAAACTTGTCCATTCTTTTACGAAAATAGCCTTTCGACAACTGAAAGATACTCTAAGGCTATTTCGGCAAGAACGGTTTAAGACGCGGCCGAAACTGGCTCGGCTTATTTTATTTTTTTCATATATTTTTTTTTTACTAAACATCCAAACGGCATTCACCCGACTGTTGACTCTTTGTTTTTTTTTCAAATTATGATAAAAACTTGGTGTTGCAAAACACGGCCCTTCAGCGTCTCGGGGACGAAGCTTTCTTAAGGCTGTGTGGGTCCATATCTCAAAATGACCCAAAGGTGGTTGTTTATGCCAAGTCAGCCTTCCGGCGTCCCTTTCGGGAACATTCGGCTATTTATGACAAAACAGCATCACCTGACTTATTTATAACCCTTTTTCATCGTTTTTCAAATTAGAAAAGTCAATATTGCAAACACGGCCTTTCAACGTCTCGGGGACGAAGATTTTTAGGCTGTGGGGGTCAACTGGACCAAGTCTTAAAAATGACCCAAAAGTGGTTGTTTATGCAAAGTCAGCCTTCCGGCGTCCCTTTCGGGAACATTCGGCTATGTCTTAATAAAACAGCGTCACCCGACTTCTTTATGAAATTAAAATTTGACAGATTTGTTTTTGCTCTATTTTTTGTAAAAGGGGAAAGTTACATCACTAGAGTTATTTACGACAAATTGAAAATCTT
This sequence comes from Nicotiana sylvestris, assembly GCF_000393655.2. Lineage (NCBI taxonomy): Eukaryota > Viridiplantae > Streptophyta > Magnoliopsida > Solanales > Solanaceae > Nicotiana > Nicotiana sylvestris. Next base: position 188,571,379 of record NC_091059.1, read on the forward strand.
TGACATGTTTTTTTTGTTTTTCATTATTATTTGTTTTTGGATTTTTAGCAAAAAGGTGGGGTTGGACCCGATGAGGGTTGCCTACGTATCTCACATCCGGTGAGAATCAAACCCGCGTAGTTCGGGCAAATAAGAATAAGTAGGCAAATAATAATAAGCAGATGAACTAACTTTTTTGAATTTCGTTTAAAGAACTACTTTAAAAGAAGCAAGGAAATATTATTTTTTGATTGATTTTCTTTTTAAAAGAAAGACTAATATTTTTTGAATTTTCGTTTTTTTTTCTAAAGAAAAGAAGAAAATATTTTTCGGAATTTTACCTTCAATATAAGAAATGCTTCTAAAATGTTTTTTTTTTGAATTTTGAATTTTCTAAAGAAGAATCAAAATATTTTAGGATTTTTTTTTATTTATCTATTTTATCTTTTTGAATTTTGAACTTTCTTTTGAATTTTTTTTTTGATTATATATATACTTATTTTGGAACAAATAATAAAATCACATTCAACGCCGGACTCTTTTTATTTTCGTTTAATGGCAAAACAAACTATTTTCTTTAATATTTTTAAAAAAAACAGACAGAACAATGATGATTTTTTTTTTAATTTTTCCTTTGCTTTTAATATAACAAACTAACAAGACATTTTTCATTTTCAAAATTTCGGCAGAGTTTCGACTCTACTCGGACTTCTATGCTGTTATTTTCTCCTTTTTTCACGATTTTCTTATATGTGGAAAATGATGACAACATACAAAATCTTTTGAATTTTCATGCTTTGTTTTTATTTGTATTTTTTTTTTTATATTTATTATTTCTTTCAAAAATGTGGCATGGGAGACATAATGATTTCCAAGACTTCTTGGATTCCGCAAATGCTCCCCATGCGCTTTTCCCAACATATGAAGCGTGGGGGACATATGGGAATTCCAAGACTTCTTGGATTCCACAAATGTTCCCCATGTGCTTTCCCAAAAAGCAAGCGTGGGGGACATAGGGAATTCCAAGGCTTCTTGGATTCCACAAATGTTCCCCATGCTTTGATTAAAATAACATCATGCTGGAAATGACCAAATGACCCATTCGCCCTTGACTAAATACAACATGTAGCACATAGGATGCCAAAAGCTGGTCTATTATTTTCAGGTTGCTTGTCCTAGACGGACCCAACCCCTGTGTTGAGTCCCCTAAGTCAAATGCACATGATGCAAATAAACGTTCCTACTAGGGATCCGGCATGTGGCTTTGTTATACTAGGTTCAAAAACCTGGGTCAGTGTTCTAGACAGTGTACCCGAGCGGACAACTCGAGTTGAGGAGGGGCAACTTACCGGGAACCAAAAGGCCGTCCGGCTTCGTAACTTATCCGTCCTCTTTCTTATTTCGGGTATTGACACTAACAGAATAGGGAGTCTCGACCAGCGAGCTTCTCCCCGGAGGTAAGAAGAGAAGGGTTTCGGCACAGTTTATATACAGTCCAAATAATATCAAAGCGGTAAAAGCAGCATTTAGCACATTAGGCTCAAACATGTAAAAATCAGATAATAAATAAAGCCAAATAATAACAATTATTCTAAGCTCGAATTCTTAACCCTGAACTAGTGGTTCTGGGTTTAACTTCCCCAGCAGAGTCGCCAGAGCTGTCACACCTCCCTTTTGCGCGCCCGTCCCCGAAGGTTAAATGCGCGGGTGGGTTTTTCCAATTTAAGTGACAATATTCGAAATGGGATTATTTATTTAATTCAGAGTCGCCACTTGGGAAAGGTTTGGCTTTTAGTGTCCCAAGTCACCGGTTTATCTCGAATCCCAAATCGAGGAAATTTTAGACTTTTCCAAATGAAGTCTGCGAACCAGAAATTCTAAGTAAGGAATTCTGTTGACCCGAGGGAAGGTGTTAGGCACCCCCGAATCCCGTGGTTCTAGCACGGTCGCTTAAATTGTTATAATGGCTAAATATCTGATTTAAATACATGTTGTGACTTATGTGCTTTTATTAAGCTTAAACCGCTTCTATTATTATCATTTATTTTTATGGAATTGCAACGTCATGAAAATGCATCTCGGACCACGTCACAATCAATGCACCCGTAGTTGTTAACACATTTTGACTCCGTTGAGACTTGGATTTGGGTCACATCAATGTGCACCCGATTTTAAGAATATAATTTACTTAAAGTCGCGCTTAAAGAATCTAAATGCGTTATTATCTTTGGGGAAGGCAGTGGAATTCATTAAAACCGTCCCTCCCAAACTCTAAATATTTATCATTGTCAATTATTGAGGGCCCCGCAATTTGTATTTTTATTTGGCGAGGCTCGTCTCATTATTTTAGAAGGGCATCCTACAGTGACTACATTTCTATTATTTTGTTTCCAGAGATAGAAGAACGAAAAATATATGCTAATTGAAGTATATGTTTTGGCCTAAATCGGACTCCTATCAATTTCTGATTAATTACTTATAAAGTAAAAAAACATCATGCCTTACGAAAATACTTTGGTCGAACAAAAGATTACATATGAGATTGATGAAATGAAATACTTAATCCGAACATTACATACGAAACGATTTCTTGTTGAACTTAACTGAACTTATTTGGGCTAGATTAAAGGATAACTGGCAAAGTAAAATATTTTAATTTGACAAAGAATCATGTACGAGTTAACGAAATACAACACTTAATCCGAACACTTCTCGAGTTGAACTTAACTAAACTTACGTGGACTAATCTTGACTAAAAAAAGCTAAATGAAACAGGAACAGTATTGTATAAGGTCGAAATATACATGCCCATATTAACAAACAAACTACCGAGCTAAAACACAACAGGATAAACTTAGTCGAATATCAGTACATGCTTTCGAACTGTTGAATTATAAACTAATCAATTTTCACAGGCCTGTTAATGTACTATGAATATTACAGCAAATGCTTGAACTTCTTCAACCTTTTTCATTTCATGCTTTCAAACTGTTTCAATTACATCAATATGGGACTTGAAATGTGTACCTGAAAATGCTGAAAGTGCAAAGGAGAAGAAGAAGAAGATGGGGAATCAGCAGCAGCAAAAAGCAGAATTAACAGTAGCAGCAGGACAAAAATGCAGCAGCAATAGTGAGCAAGATAGCAGCAGCAATCGGAACAGCACAACAGAAAGGATTCTGTTGCGAGATGGAACTAGAGTTGAAGAAGAAACAGCCAGATGAAACAGCACACAGTGTGATACTCTAGACAATCCAATTCCGGAATATACCAAATGCAACAAAACACTAACAATAATCTCGATTGAAATTTAGAAGAAAGAACATTGCCTAACGTATTGACAATAGATGAACTTCAGACAAACAAGACTAAGTTCCTGATTTCTTAATCTGTTTTTATCTCTTTCTTGCTCTCTTTCTATTCCTGCCAACTCTTTCTTTTTCTTTTCTATCCTCACAATGTATGTATTTCAAGCTTTCTCTTTCAAAACTCCTCACAGTGTATTTTCCCTCTCCCTCTATTTTAGATCTCCTCCCCTTCTGTATCTCTATCTCTTTTTATATCTCTCAATATGCTTCTCCTTTTATAAGCCTCCACACCACCTCTTTTAACAGCCTATTTTAGAATGTCACAGTACCTTCCCATGTGCCTTCCATTTTCAGTTCCACTTTAGCTAATTAGGTATTAAAAACCCCATCATTCCCTGGCAGATTTAACTTTTCCATTTTATTAACTAAAAACAAGTATGGGCAGTAGGATATGTCTGACAACATATGCTGTCAAACCATTTTAAAATTAAAAGCCCTTTTATGCAGGAAAACAGGCTGTGCACAAAACACATGAGGTGCACCAATGCACATGCTGTGCACAAGTGCACATGCCCTCTGATTCAGAATTTAAGCACTACTGATCCAATTCAACAGCTATAAGTAAACAAAACTGATTCTTAATTGATCCAGGCAAATGTTCATCAGAAGCAAATCGATTTACTTTGTTCAGACAGTTGAAACTAATTGACAACACATGTCGACTCGACTATATTAGCATTAACATACACAATCGTAGCCAAAAATCAGACATTTAAACAGTATCGATACATGGTTCGAATTATACTGACTAAGCAGAAATACACTCGAGGAGTCAACTAGTCAGTCCAAACTTGAAAATCAGCTACTTGCACAACATTTACATACACATTATCAGAACAAATGGAAAGACTCATTCAAACAAACAGAAGTTCAGGCAAAGTGGACAAACAGAAGTTGGTAAAATTAAAACAAATATGAACAGACTTTTAAAAACAAATCACACGGACTAAAACAAAAATAAAGAAAAGAAAACAAGACTCACCTCAAATCTTTGAAAAATCAAAACCTTGACTCGGATTTGGACAAACCTTTCTTAAGGCTGAATGGACTTTAGTCGAAGTGTTTCTCATATGAGAAACACTTTGATTAAAGTCCATTAGACCTTAATCTCTTCGGTTGAACCGGTATGAACCAGTGACAAAGAACTACAAAATTTCCCAAAACTCAGATCCGGGATTCATGCTTCCCTGGTCAGATTCGGACCAAACCAAGTATGGTTTGGTCACGAGGAGGGTCTGGGGAGTGTCTGGTGTGAAGCTGGGGTTGGCTGGTGTAGATCGAGTTTTGACTCGAATCTTCAAATGAAGATTCGAGGACCTGGAGGGTGATTCGAACCAAACGGTTAACAGGTCTATGTTCAGGGTGGTGAGGGGGTTCTATGGTGTTCAGGGGAAGGTCACCGGCGTTCATGCCGCTGGTTTTCATGGTGGGGGATACAGGGGCGGCTCTAGGGTTTGATGAGGATGAGGTTGAAGACGGAGGCTGGGGTGTCGGATGGGGGGCAGGGTAAGGATCTAGGCTTATATAGTTAGTGGGTGGGTTGATCTCAACCGTTAGATCAATCTAGATCTACGGTTTAGATCTGATGGTCTTAAGTGAAACGGTGTCGTTTCAAGTGTTGAGGGTTTGGGTTCGGTCCGGGTGTAAACGGGTCGGGTTCTGTTCGTGGGTATGGGAAAGTGGTCTTGGCCGTTGATCAATCTGAGATCAACGGCCCAGACCACACTGGATTGAAACGACGTCGTTTCAACTCTCTAGGCATCAACTGGACTTGGACCGGGCAGGCCTGGGTTTTGGGCTGTTTGTTTGGGCCAATTTTGTTAAAATTGGCCCAAGTCCGGAAGAAGAAATGGACCTTTTCTTTTTCTTTTTCTTTTTTATTTATTATTTTTTATTTCTTTTCTTTTATTATAAAATACAAAAATAAGTAAAATCAAATTAAAAATAAACACCTAGTACAATTATTTGCACACACATTAAAATAATTCAAAATAGGTAAAATTAAACAAAACAAAAATCACGGACAAAGATGCTTGTTTATGCTTTTCTGTTTAAACCGTGTTACGGTTCAGATTATGCATGACACGTACACATATTTTTTGAATTTTGTTTTAATAAAGTAAATAAATAAAAACGGGCCAAAGTCACAAATAAATCAACAAAGTGCCGCACAGAAATCCAAAAATTGTACAGCAGGACCAATTTTATTCTTTTGGAGCGACTGTCGCGCAAAAAACAAAAATCACGTGCTCACAGCTGCCCCTCTTTGTTCGGAAACACGAAGAGTTTTCGTGCAAAGATAAAGTGAGCGTATATGAGCGATTTTTGCCTATGGACCACTCCGTATGAAGCACTTTTTTTTTGAAAGATCAGACCGAATCTTGCTTCAAAGATTTCCTACATATCCTGGGCTAAACAGGAATCAGGTCAATGTAGTTCGAGAAGTTTTGGTAGCTGGGACTACCATGGGACTGCAATGCTTGCTGCTACTGCTGCTGCTGTTGTCACTGCTACGTCACTGACTGCCTTATTACAACCAAACGAAAATTGGAAACTGAACTAACTACTTATATGCATGTCAACTGCTAGTTACAAGATTCCTATCTATGATTCTTTTACGACTTGATCTTGGGTCTTAGCTGATCCTGCTTGCAGACTCCGATCTGAATTTTGATGCCTGCGAGTTGCGGCTTCTTGTTTAATCTCCGGGATACTGAGTGAGGCGCGATTGGCAGGGTTCAGGACCTTAGTCAAATGTTGGAGTCAATCTGCCTTCCATTTACTCCGATATCTCGGGACATCTTTTTTTTTCTTTTTTTTTCTTTGATTCCGAACTGGGACTCATCTCGTGGGTCATTTCGATCCATGTGTCTCGAGGTCAGACCTGCGGGAGAAAACAAACGAACGAAATTTTCTGCCCCAGTTTCACTAGGAAAATTTCGTTAATTATTCGCCAGGAAATTCATAAAATTGATGGAAGAGGATATGCATGCTCAGTTCAGGGTTGGAGCCCTAATACCGACTAGCTGGGAAAGGTTCAGTTCAGGGTTTAAAACCTTAACGCCGAACAAAGGAAGAATTTAGTTTAGGGTTTAAAACCCTAATGCTGACTAAAGGGAAAATTCAATTTAGGGTTTAAAACCCTAACGCTGATTGCGTGAAAAGCTCAGTTTAGGGTTTAAAATCCTAATGCTGGCTGAAAGGAAAAGTTCAGTTTAAGGTTTAAAACCCTAATGCTGACTAAAAGGAGAATTCAGTTTAGGGTTTAAAACCCTAATGCTGATTGCATGAAAAAGCTCAGTTTAGAGTTTAAAACTCTAATGCTGGCTAAAAGGAAAAAGTTCAGTTTAGGGTTTAAAACCCTAATGCTGACTAAAAGGAAAATTCAGTTTAGGGTTTAAAACCCTAATGCTGATTGCATGGAAAAAGCTCAGTTTAGAGTTTAAAACTCTAATGCTGGCTGAAAGGGAAAAGTTCAGTTTAGGGTTTAAAACCCTAATGCTGACTAAAAGGAAAATTCAGTTTAGGGTTTAAAACCCTAATGCTGATTGCATGGAAAAAGCTCAGTTTAGAGTTTAAAACTCTAATGCTGGCTGAAAGGGAAAAGTTCAGTTTAGGGTTTAAAACTCTAATGCTGACTAAAAGGAAAATTCAGTTTAGGGTTTAAAACCCTAATGCTGATTGCATGAAAAAGCTCAGTTTAGAGTTTAAAACTCTAATGCTGGCTGAAAGGAAAAAGTTCAGTTTAGGGTTTAAAACCCTAATGCTGACTAAAAGGAAAATTCAGTTTAGGGTTTAAAACCCTAATGCTGATTGCATGAAAAAGCTCAGTTTAGAGTTTAAAACTCTAATGCTGGCTGGAAGGAAAAAGTTCAGTTTAGGGTTTAAAACCCTAATGCTGACTAAAAGAAAAATTCAGTTTAGGGTTTAAAACCCTAATGCTGATTGCACGAAAAAGCTCAGTTTAGAGTTTAAAACTCTAATGCTGGCTGGAAGGAAAAAGTTCAGTTTAGGGTTTAAAACCCTAATGCTGACTAAAAGGAAAATTCAGTTTAGGGTTTAAAACCCTAATGCTGATTGCACGAAAAAGCTCAGTTTAGAGTTTAAAACTCTAATGCTGGCTGAAGGGAAAAAGTTCAGTTTAGGGTTTAAAACCCTAATGCTGACTAAAAGGAAAATTCAGCTTAGGGTTTAAAACCCTAATGCTGATTGGCTGGGGATAAAGCTCGAGAATACTACATGATCTATTTTTGAGTTTTCTTGTTTTAATAGAAGATAAAAGGGAGTTTTACGGGAACTTACCTTTTGAGTGAATTCCTTATTGCCAAAATGTTTCTTGTACCCGTGTACATTCTTCTTTGGGCGACACCCGCTTCTTGCATGGTTGTCTTGGATTATTTCTGTTTCAACTTTTCAGACAAAGAACAATTGTTAGTTCGGAAACGACGGTTGGTTCGGTGACCTTGATCGTTCCCAATTGCTTTGTTACGTCTCTATTTCTGTTGCGGAGTCCCGCCATTGATTTGATTCGAATGGCGAAACTTTCAGACTGCTCAGGCTTGTATTTCCGGATTCTGCGATGATTTACCTCGTAAGGCCCTTTTTCTTTTGTCCCGTTTTGATTGAAGGTTCTCAACGGGGATTTTATTGGAGGTGTTCTGTGAGGATTTGTACAAAAGGAAGCTCTGTGGGGAGAATATTTACAGAGGGACTCGCTGGGGACGCGCTGGGGATTTGTTTCAAAGCGGGCTTTTCAGGATTTGTTGGGGTAAGCTTGCTGGGGAAATTTTTTACAAAAGGACTCGCTGGGATGTGCTGGGGAGATTCCATTTTTTTTTATTTTTTTTTTATTTTTTTTTACATATTGGGGAGACTCTGTGGGAGATTGTACAATAGGAGAGACTCTGTGGGGATTTGTACAGAGGGAGACTCTGTGGGGGTTTGTCCGAAGGCGGACTTGCTGGGGAAGATTTCAAGATTCCTCTCTTTCCTCTTTACTCTGAAACGCCATCAAACGTCATGATTCATCATGCTTGGGCAATCATACCAACGAGATGAGGCGCTTTCCTTCATGAGACGGGATTCCGTGCAAACAAACCATGCCACCTGTCCTTTCCGGTGTGTCCTGAACTCGGGGTAAAAATGCAAAAAGGGATTCGAAAAGAAATAAAAAAAAGGGGAAAACAAATCAGAAAAGGAATACCCTTTTCGGGACGAGAAAGACTTATCTGAGGAAGATAACGCTAGCTTTAAATGACATGACATGCTCTTAGGACCGGACGTCCGACCTTCCATGAACTTGCGTTTTCCTGAACCAGAACAGATCTGTGATTCCAAAACCGGTGGAACTTTGCCGAGACCTTCTTGGGGTGGCGTCATTCCTTTTCGGTCAACAGCGCCCTTTGCGGGTTTTCGCTGGCTGACCTCTCTCATTTCTCTTCCTGTCATCGCTTGATAGCACTCTTTGCGAGTTTTTACTAAACAAGCTCTCTCATTTTGGTTTCTCTACTCCCGTCGCCTCGTGGTGCCCGAAGGTTTTCACCGCCGAGACTCTCTCATTTTATCTCTCTCAATTCAGAGTGTGACGGTCTTCATTTGTGACGCTGATTGATTCCCCACCATATTTGGTAATTGATTTGAAGGCTTGTGCTTGGTAAAGAGAGGTAGTGATACTAACTTCTCAACTGCTCGACGTGCCCCGGTTTTCAATTTCAGGGTGAATGGGATTTTATTGTTGGTGTGACTGAACCTCAGGGAGAGGCTGCCTACGTATCCTTTCGGAATCAAGTCAAACGTAGTTCAGGCCTCAATCAAATTTTGTTTTGTTTTCTTTTTCTCTTCTTTTTTTTTTGTTTTTTTTTTTTGTAAGCGGCTCAAAAGTTGGTAGAGAGAATTGGGTAGTATTTGGGGAGTAGTGGGGAATAAACACCTTCGCCATTTTCAAACGTGTCAGGACCACTGGAGTATGATTTAGACGTAGTACCTCTTGACTGCATCTGCATTTACTGCTGTGTCGGGGTCATTTCCTTCGATATCACCTAAATACAATGCTCCTCTTGGCAATATTTTCCTTACGATGTATGGGCCTTTCCAATTTGGGGCAAACTTTCCTTTTGCTTCTTCATGATGCGGCAGAATACGCCTCAGTACCAGCTGACCTACTTCGAAATTCCGGGGTCGGACTTTCTTGTTGTAAGCACGGGCCATCCTGTGCATGCATTTCTGGCATCAATGCCATTTCCCTTACCTGTTTCAAATCAGACAAAATTTGTTAGTTTAAAACATGGTGGTTGGTTGTGATACTCCCACTGGGATGGTTTTCCCTTTCTCCTTCCTTGCTCTACGCTCCACAGCTTGTTGGGGATGATATTATGTGCTGGGGATAATCCCTTTCTGTTGGGGATATCACTCTTCTTTTGCGACATAGCTCAGAAACTGGCATTTCCCCGACCTTTTAGTCTAGTATGAATTTACCAAATCATGCTCACTGCTCTCCCTGCTCTGTTCATGGGCCTTGGCCTTGAGGTTTATGACTTTTGATAAAGTCAATGGTATCCCTCTTGACACTTGTCAATCCTTCTGTCAATTCACTTTTGCTAAGGCCATGACAATACCACTTGGATGTACCAGTCAGATCTCATTTTGGAAAGCTGATGGCCTATTTTGAAGTCAATTCACACTTGTTCTGACCAAACAGACCCTATTGGGGATTTTTTTTTTTTTATGAAAGAAAAAAAAAAGATAAAAGGGAACAGAATAAAAGGACAAAAGGAAACAATGGCTCTTTAACAAAAGAAACTATAAATGAAAACCTATCAAATGCAGATACCGACTCTAATGACCATGACATGCGTATGTGGCCTATCCTCTACCGTCAATCATCTTTCAAGATCTTCAATTGGAGATTCCCCATCTGATTCTCAATCTTATTTGACTTGTAGTGCCCGAAGGGTTTTCACTATCAGGTCTCTCTCATTTTTGGATCTTCTCTCAGCTTTCATCGCCTTATGGTGTCCGTGAAGATTTTCACCGATAAGACTATCTCATTTGTATCACTTTCCAGCTGGGGTTTTGGAGTGTTGCCGGTATGACTCTTTCTGCTGTGGAATAGAGTCTTTTCTGATGTGGAACAAAACGTTATGCTCACCGGTGAGACTCTCATTTGTCTGACTTGGCATCTTTTGAAGACTGATCAGAAGGTCTTTCTTTGGACCGTAATGTGGGTTTTGGATAGGGCTAGAAAGAAAAGGTATAAAAGGCTCAAAAATACATTAATTTTTGGGTTATTAGTTACAACCTTCGGAATTAGATTTATTTACAACAAACGCAACCTTTGCCCCAGTTTCTTGCCTGGGGATATTTTAATTGATTTTTTTTTCGTTTTCAAAACTATGACCGAGTCGTGAAGCGCCTACGTATCCTCTTTGAGGAATCAGGTCAAACGTAGTTCCCAATTCCTCTTTTCATTTGATTTTCTTTTTTTTCTTTGTTATCAATTTCTTTTCTTTTCTTTTTCTCTTTTTTTTCTCTCTTTTTTCGTTTTGTTGTTTTCTTTCTTTCTCTTTTTTTTCTCTTTTCGTTGCTACTGATTCCGAACGAGGGGTATGAAAGAAAATAAATAAGGCTCAAAAGGGGTTAACGAAGGATAAAGTGTTTAGGTAGCAGAACAAAATGCCTTCGTCATTTCAGTCTTCAAAACATGCCAAGTGCAAACAACACACTTTAAATTTGTAGTCTCTTCTGATGGTGCTGGACTTGACAATTATGTTAAACATTTTATTTTTCCTTTGTCATTTCTAAGCACCGTTGGGCGACACTCTCATTATCATGACCGACCCTCATGCCAATTTGGCGAATCTTGCTTTTAACGGTTTTCTTTGTGCTTAACTTGCCCCAGTTCCACATGACTCGAGCTCTGAATAATCTCAAACCGTCCTTATTTTCTTTAAATGGTCTGATCGCCTTTCCAGGGTTTTATGATTAACTTTAAAGACCAGGCCCAAAGTGTGTGTGCATGTCATGTCCCTAGAATCGGCATTGAATGAAATGATAAAAGGACTAAACAAAAGACGACTGGAACTAACAAAAGACCGACTTTGTATTAGACTACCGGCGAAATGGTTTGAATAATAAAACAAACAAAACAACCAGAATAAAATCCTAACACAAACTGGACAAAATTTAAACAAACTGCTATGACAAAATGGAAAGATAAGAAGGTTTGACACAGGACAAAATCCAAATTACAACCTTAATAATCCGGACAACAGAAATGACAACAAAATAAGCCACTACAAGCTTCTCTCTTGCTAACCAAGGAACGGAGCGTCCTCCCACTTTATCAAACTTGGCATCTTAGCCACTGAGCTTTGCATTAGTATTGTCAAGACCATTGCCAACTTCAATATCATTACCCTTAGTCAACAAGTTCCCAATAGGACTGGAATGCTTCTATCATCAGGCCTGATCCCCGCAGAGTGTGCATCATGAGGTGCAAGTAAAGGATTCCGGGTGTCATTGTCCGGCTTACCACAAACCAACCACCTTAACTTATTTGCAAAACAAACAGGTTAGAATGGACTCAGTAAAGTCGGTCCTCATTATTGACAACATCTTTTTTCTTTTCTTTTTTTTTTCTTTTCTTTTTTCGATGTTTTTTTTTCTATTCTTTCTCTTTTCTTTTTTTTCATTGTTTTTTCCCTTTTTTTTCTTTTCTTTCTCTTTTCTTTTTTTTTCATTTTGCTCTTTTTCATTTTTCTTTTTTTTTGTTGTGGTCGAATCTTATGGAGATTGCCTACGTATCATGACCCCGCATGAATCAGACCTTGCGTAGTTCGGACCAATAAAAGATAAACAATAATGAACATTTTTTCTTTTCACTTTTCATATTAAAACAAACTGGGTTTCAAAGGTTTGAAGATGACCTGCAAACTCAAAAATCAACCAAACCACATATTTTAATCAAAAGCTTTACAAACTCAAGAACAAAAGGCTAGCTCCCTTTCTCTGTTCGACAAATGCAACCAAACGGTTATTTTTGCAAATGCGGCCCCTTCCAAATTTCACATGAATTTTGAGGCCGGGGAGGATTATTTTGACACTTTACAAACTTGTCCATTCTTTTACGAAAATAGCCTTTCGACAACTGAAAGATACTCTAAGGCTATTTCGGCAAGAACGGTTTAAGACGCGGCCGAAACTGGCTCGGCTTATTTTATTTTTTTCATATATTTTTTTTTTGACTAAACATCCAAACGGCATTCACCCGACTGTTGACTCTTTGTTTTTTTTTCAAATTATGATAAAAACTTGGTGTTGCAAAACACGGCCCTTCAGCGTCTCGGGGACGAAGCTTTCTTAAGGCTGTGTGGGTCCATATCTCAAAATGACCCAAAGGTGGTTGTTTATGCCAAGTCAGCCTTCCGGCGTCCCTTTCGGGAACATTCGGCTATTTATGACAAAACAGCATCACCTGACTTATTTATAACCCTTTTTCATCGTTTTTCAAATTAGAAAAGTCAATATTGCAAACACGGCCTTTCAACGTCTCGGGGACGAAGATTTTTAGGCTGTGGGGGTCAACTGGACCAAGTCTTAAAAATGACCCAAAAGTGGTTGTTTATGCAAAGTCAGCCTTCCGGCGTCCCTTTCGGGAACATTCGGCTATGTCTTAATAAAACAGCGTCACCCGACTTCTTTATGAAATTAAAATTTGACAGATTTGTTTTTGCTATATTTTTTGTAAAAGGGGAAAGTTACATCACTAGAGTTATTTACGACAAATTGAAAATCTTTGACATGTTTTTTTTGTTTTTCATTATTATTTGTTTTTGGATTTTTAGCAAAAAGGTGGGGTTGGACCCGATGAGGGTTGCCTACGTATCTCACATCCGGTGAGAATCAAACCCGCGTAGTTCGGGCAAATAAGAATAAGTAGGCAAATAATAATAAGCAGATGAACTAACTTTTTTGAATTTCGTTTAAAGAACTACTTTAAAAGAAGCAAGAAAATATTATTTTTTGATTGATTTTCTTTTTAAAAGAAAGACTAATATTTTTTGAATTTTCGTTTTTTTTTTTTCTAAAGGAAAGAAGAAAATATTTTTCGGAATTTTACCTTCAATATAAGAAATGCTTCTAAAATGTTTTTTTTTTTGAATTTTGAATTTTCTAAAGAAGAATCAAAATATTTTCGGATTTTTTTTTTTATTTATCTATTTTATCTTTTTGAATTTTGAACTTTCTTTTGAATTTTTTTTTGATTATATATATACTTATTTTGGAACAAATAATAAAATCACATTCAACGCCGGACTCTTTTTATTTTCGTTTGATGGCAAAACAAACTATTTTCTTTAATATTTTTAAAAAAAAACCAGACAGAACAATGATGATTTTTTTTTTAAATTTTTCCTTTGCTTTTAATATAACAAACTAACAAGACATTTTTCATTTTCAAAATTTCGGCAGAGTTTCGACTCTACTCAGACTTCTATGCTGTTATTTTCTCCTTTTTCACGATTTTCTTATATGTGGAAAATGATGACAACATACAAATTCTTTTGAATTTTCATGCTTTGTCTTTATTTGTATTTTTATTTTTTATTTTTTTTTTTTTATATTTATTATTTCTTTCAAAAATGTGGCATGTGAGACATAATGATTTCCAAGACTTCTTGGATTCCGCAAATGCTCCCCATGCGCTTTTCCCAACATATGAAGCGTGAGGGACATATGGGAATTCCAAGACTTCTTGGATTCCACAAATGTTCCCCATGTGCTTTCCCAAAAAGCAAGCGCGGGGGACATAGGGAATTCCAAGGCTTCTTGGATTCCACAAATGTTCCCCATGCTTTGATTAAAATAACATCATGCTGGAAATGACCAAATGACTCATACGCCCTTGACTAAATACAACATGTAGCACATAGGATGCCGAAAGATTGTCTATTATTTCCAGGTTGCTTGTCCTAGACGGACCCAACCCCTGTGTTGAGTTCCCTAAGTCAAATGCACATGATGCAAATAAACGCTCCTACTAGGGATCTGGCATGAAGTTGAGTTATTCTAGGTTCAAAACCTGGGTATTTGTTCTAGACAGTGTACCCGAGTGGACAACTCGAGTCGATGAGGGGGCTACGTACCGGGGACCCGCGGGATCGTCCGGCTTTGTAACTTGTCCGACCTCTTTCTTATTTCCATGATATGATACTAACAGAATAGGGAGTCTCGACCAGCGAGCTTCTCCCCGGAAGTAAGAAGAGAAAGGTTTCGGCACAGTTGATATGTACAGTTCAAATAATATCAAAGCGGTAAAAGCAGCATTTAGCACATTAGGCTCAAAACATGTAATAAAATCAGATAATAAATAAAGCCAAATAATAACAATTATTCTAAGCTCGAATTCTTAACCCTGAACCAGTGGTTCTGGGTTTAACTTCCCCAGCGGAGTCGCCAGAACTGTCGCACCTCCTTTTTCCGCACCCGAGAGGGCGCAGGGGAGTTTTTTCCAATTAAAGGACAATCGAAACGGGATTGGTTTATTTATTTCAGAGTCGCCACTTGGGAGATTTAGGGTGTCCCAAGTCACCAATTTTAATCCCGAATCGAGGAAAATAATGACTCTATATTACAGTCTGCGTACCAGAAATCCGGATAAGGAATTCTGTTAACCCGGGAGAAGGTGTTAGGCATTCCCGAGTTCCGTGGTTCTAGCACGGTCGCTCAACTGTTATATTCGGCTTATTTATCTGATTTTAAATACAATTATGAACCAATGTGCCAATTTTAACTTTTTGCCGCTTTATTATTGTTATTTCAAAAGAATGTGAACATCGCTTAAAACACGTCTTTGGATTGCGTCACATGAAATGCACCCACAATCCGGAATGCATTTTATTTGATGTTTTGAGATTTGGATTTGGGTCATCTGAAATGCACACCCAAGTTTAAGAAAATAGATTATTAAACACGCGCCTAAAGAGACTATCATGTTATTATTTTGGGAAGGCCGCGAAATTCGCTAAACGGCCCTCCCGAATTCTAAGTAATTTAAAACGAGTATTTACTGAGGGCCCCGCAATTTGTGTTTTTATTCGGCGAGGCTCATCTCCTTCTTATTTTTAAAAGGAATTTGCAACGTCATGGAAATGCGTCTCGAGCCACGTCACAATCAATGTGCCCGTGACTAGAGACATATTTCGACTCCGTTGAGATTTGGATTTGGGTCACATAAATGTGCACCCGAGTTTAGGGAAAATTAAATTATTATTAAAGGCGCGCCTAAAGCAACTAGCGCATTATTATTTTTGGGTAGGGCCGTGAAATTTACTAAACGGCCCGTCCCGAAATCTAAGTATTTAATACATATATTTTGTGAGGGCTCCACAATCTATACATTTTTTATTTTTGGCGAAGCTTGTCCCGTTTTTTTTTATTTTTATTATTATTTTTTTTTATATTTTTAAAAGGATGCCATTTTTATGCTTTTAACAATACTAAACCTTACGGCTTCTTTACAACTACAATCTCATAACTTGTCAAGATTTAATAAAAGAAGCTAGGCGAATGAGTGTTTCGGGCGTAGTAACAACAGGTACTAATATTAATTTTGTCCAAATAAACTAAGACAATAATAACATAACACATTGAACGTAAATAATAACAATACTAATCTTGGGACTACTAATACAACTAAATCAAATGACATCAAGTAATCAATAATAACATAACACAAAAATGAACTAAAATGCATACGGTGAAACATAAGCAGAAAATTATCATATCAATTGATATATTGCAACTTCAAACATTGAACGTAAAATTTCTTTAATCCAATACATCGAGGCTTACTAACCTGAATAAACAGAAACGCATAGAGCCATGGACCGAACCCCTACAGCGACCTCAACGAACAACCTCGACGCACCGGACCTCGACGAACAACGACGACCACGACGGAAACAAAAAACTCGGACCAAGTCTGACCTGAGATTGTTGGTTGCTGCTGTATATTTTGACGCAGCAACTGGTTCGACAAATGCAACAAAGGGGTCGTTTGGATGTGAGGAAGGAGGAGGCTATGGAGGGTCGTTTGGCTGGTGGTTTGGGCAGTGGTGCAGCAGCAATGGTGGACTGCTGGTTATGACGAAGCAAACACAGTTGCTGCTTGGATGGAAGCTGGGTCGTGCTGGTTCAGCTGGTAGCGGGCAGCGTTGGTGGTCTGTTGGTTCCGGACGGGAGGTCGAGGATGCTGGGTAGCGATGATGGTGAAGGTGAGAGGAGGAGGGTGGTCTGTTGGAGCAGGTGGGTTTGGACGGTGTCGAGGCGTTGGGGAAGGGAGGTCCGACTGGTTGGGGTGATGGTTATGGCGTGGAGGTGACGGGGCGGTTTAATGGTGGTGTTCCGGACTGGTGGGTCGCGAGGGTGTGGCAGGGTTTGGCTTCGTAAGTTTGTCTGGTTTTCGAATGAGGAAGAAGACGCATCAACAGTAGGTGACGAGGGGAGGGGAACTGGTGGTGATTGGTCGACGCAGGCGAGGGACAGTGGCAACGTAGGGGGGGAGCTGGGATCGTTTTCTTTTCAGTAGGGTTTTTTCTTCTTTCCTCTCTTGAAGAAGAAAGAGGAACAGTAGTCTCCCCTTAAAAACTTTTCAAAGTCCCCTTTAAAAATGTGTTTATCCGTGTTTTTGTAATACAATGCCCATGAAAATGAGCCCCACGCGTGGTGGGGTTCGAGGCATATGTCCCCCACGCGTGGTGGGGTTCCCCACGTGTCCTGGACACGGTTTATTATGGGTTAGGTCCGAAAATTAGGCCTAAAACCGGGTAGTTTAAACCCGAATATTATTCTTTTGCCCGGACCCGAGAAATAGGAACACGTTGCTTAACTAGTCCTATGTAAGCAAAATAACTACCAAAAATAAGACTAGTATTTAAACAAAACTATATCTTTTAAATATTTTTCAAGGTTTAAAATAGCTACAAAATATTAATAAAACTATTTTTTTGTAATTTTCGTTTTTAAATATTAAGATAAAATATGAGGTAATATTTTTGTATTTTTCAAAGTTAAAAATGACTATAAAACCTTAATAGAACTATATTTTTTGTAATTTTCGAAATTATATAAAGTACAAAAATAAAGTGCAATTTTTGTATTTTTCAAGTTTATGAGAGATACATAAACTAAAATTTATATATATATTTTTTGAAATTTTTCTTTTTGCAACGAAATAAAGTAAAAATAGTTAAAATAGCTATACTAGACCCAATTTCACATATTCACGCTAAAAATGTGAAAATTCTCGGGGAGGGTCAAAAATCACGTGCTTACACTCATCACACACGCTAGGGGATTGCTAAAGACATCGAGTCGAGGGCCCACCACGACCTTTGTTATGATTCAAGCACACAATGGTCCGAAAAGACCACATGATGATTGTTTGGTCAACGCAAGAGTCTCAAAGCCACGACTTTCACCATCCTGAACACAACATTATGTCTTTGACCATGGGATCAAAGGCAAATGTGCTAGGCCCAAGTGAAGCTTTGCTTGAGGTACCTTTAACTACAACTATCAAAAACAAAAGAAAAATCAAAGAAACGGACTCAAACCCTTAAGAAAGTAGTCACACCATCTATCATTGGGAAGAACCACCCGGTTCGCACAATACTCCACCCTTGGAAAGAACCGTGGCATTAAGAAAACCAAGGACTTATTGGAGGCGTCAAAAACAAAACAAGAGGCTACGAGCCTAACTACAAAGCTAAAAATGAAATTTTTTTGCGAAAATAGAAAATAGAATGAATATGTACAATAGGGGAGTATAATATACAATGGGGATGAATACATATAGAAATGTAAAGTTATAGATAGCCCAAAATAAAAAATATCAACAAAAACATAAACTAAGAATCTATATATACAGTCATCCAGATAAAAGTAGGGCGCACCCCCACGAATAAAAGTTGGCATTGTCCTCAATGCCAACTATCAAATAAGCATCAAAAACAAAGTAAAGGATATAGGACCTCCCTAGGCCTGGTCCATCTACATGGGATCATTAGTGGTCCCCAAGTCCTCTGTATGTACGGGAACCTTAAACTGGTTCCCGATCTCCTGCTACTCAGCTGCTGGGACTTGGGCCTGCTCCTGGACCGACTGGATGATAGGTGTATCACTGGAGAGGGTCTCCTGTGGGTCTGCTAGCTCAATAACTGCACCAACTGAACTAGGGAGCTTCCTCTTCTTCCTTGGAGGCCTGGGTGCCTGCCCCTGCTCCTGCTGTGGCTGTGGCACTGGTGCTGCTGCTGGGGCTGGATCCCCGAATAGCAAGTCTAAAGGCATTTGGTCCGCCAATAGCTTGTCCACATCAGTCCTTAGCACTCTCACTGACTCCTTGGAAGCCCTTGACTTCCTCATCTTCTTGTGCTCCTTGGCAAGCTCCCTCAAAGCCTTGCCATGTGAATCCACCGCCTTAGTCAAGGCGTCCTGAGTCCTCATAATCTTCTCTTGATTGTCCAGGAGCTTCTTCAGTGTATCCTCAATGGACTGAGGAATCTGAGCAGTGGAAGGTGCTGAGTGGGCCTCAACTGTAGCAGACAATGTAGACAACTTGGATGTCGCAGCTGACATCCATTTGTTCAAACTGGCTAGTGTCCGGCTTAATTGATGGGTCGTGAAAGGATGAGTCCAGGAAGAAGGAACCACTGGGTCAGCTAAAGTACTGGGGCCAGTAGAAGAGAAGGGTCCTGGAGGCAAATCATCAATAGTGGTAGCAGCAGGCATGGTAGAAGGCTCTGTGGAGGGCTCAACAGAAGACTCTACCGCAACTGGCTCCTCAGACTGGCCAGCTGGGGTAGAAACAGGTAGCTTGTAATATTTGTCCTTGGGGTTGTCTGACCCCTTCAAACTGTACCAGGAGAACGGATCCACAGGTTTGACCTTGACGTCAAACGGAATCTTCTCCACCTCCAAGTCCCGGAAATACATAGTGAGGGTGCTGGGAAAAGGGTAGTTCTGGTCATGCTCAACCCCCACTGCAGAAATGGTGCGGGACATCACATTGCCCACATTGATAGGATAGCCTGCCATAATAGAAGCAATAAGAACCGCCCAAGTAAGTGGAATAGTCTGATCATGGGTAGTCGGGTCGAGCCGACTGCACACAAAGGTCAACCACCCTCTAGCCTCGAAGTTGAAAGTTTTCCGAAGTATTTTGGCCCCTGTTTGTAACCATTCTGGAACCGTACCCGGGATTTCCAGGTATGAAGCTAACCACGGACGAACCTCCTCGCCCATTGCTAACTTTTCATTGTAAAGGGACTTATCTTCATCAATGAACCCCAAGTATTCATTCAGTGCCCTCCCGGTGAATACCACATTTTTGTTTCTCACCTTGGTCACCTGAGTGCCCTTCAAGATCTGGGCCACATTGATGTAAAATTCCTTGACCATATGCTCATTCACCTTCAAACAATTGTCTTTAAAGAACTCCCAACCCGCTCGAGCCTGAAACTATCTATGCACATTGGGGTGTAGAGGTAGAAGCTCTTTGTCAATGAAGCTTCTCTCAAGAATCAACTTCCGTGACGGCCATCATTCCCTAAACTTATGGAATGCCACCTGGCTGACAAATCGATCTTCCCAAACTTCAGGTTTTCTAGTTCGTTCAACACCCCCAACCTGGGGCACACCACTATCCGATACCTCATTATCACTATTAGTCCCACCTTCTGCACTCTCCCCAGATACTGAAGTTGTGGGGGAGGTGGAGTATTCACCGATGCCTGCTGCTAAGCCATCAGACGACTCAAAAGGTACACGTTGTGGGGCTTGGGCAGTATGTGAAGCTAGGACTGAAGGAGCTAGCCCTGAGTCAGAAGAGAGGTCTTGAGAGGGTACGTACTCACTCCCCGATTGGTCATATATAACAACTTGTTTCCTTGTTTTCAGTTTAGGTCGAGGAGTGAGTTTAACTTGTTTTCCTTTTCCTCCCCGGGAGGGGTCACCTCGGTCGGGTTGTTTGGAACCTCTTCCTCATTGTTTTACCATTGTCTGCAAGCAAACGCATCTAACATTGTTAGTTTAAGCACAAGCAGTTAAGCAGGTGAATGAATTAAAGTTGTAGACAACAAACAAAATTGTTGCAGACACTGCTGCAGAACCAGTCACGCGCACAAGGGAGCGCGGCGGCGTTGAGGGTACCGCAGACCGCGCAAAGGCTAACGTGGTCCACGTTGATCAAGTCACAACTAAAGTCCTTCTCTGAATCTAAGCACCGCGGTCCACGTAAAATGGGTATGTAGCCGCGTTGGACCAGCACGGACCGCACAAAAATTATCGCGGCCGCGCTGGTCACAAGTTATTCCTCAGTCAATCAAGCATCGCAGACCGCATAGAAGTATAACGCGGACCGCGTTAGGGCACCGCGGACCGCACTGGGTCAATTTCAGGGACTAAGCTAGGGTTGCATGTTTTCTTCTATTTTTGTTCAAATTTTTACCCCTACTTGTCCCTACTCAGGTACCCAATCCTTAGTTACTTTAAACTAACATGAAAGCTACCCTAGACTAAGAAATTCGAAGAAAATCGTGAAGAAAAAAGAAGTTATAGACTACTGGCAAGCAAATAAAATAAAAAAATAAGAAAGTAATTAATCATGAATGCATGAAATGTTACCAGGATTAGGAAAAATGAATGCAATCTATCCAAACAATCAATAATTTCAGTCTTGGCAGAGGATGAACAGTAGAATTAGGGTTCTGGGTTTTCAAATTGCGAAATGGGTAAAATGAGACCCTTGGTCTCTATTTATAGGTACCCAGTGGGACCCGTGCTCACCTACCAGCGCGTCCGCACAAAAGCGACCACGGACCGCGCTGGGTTTATTTGTGTGACCCTTCAGTAATCACCCTACGTAGACCGCACACAAGTGCAATGTGGCCGCGAAAGTCCTCCGCGGACCGCACTAACTTGATTATGGCCGCGGTGAAGAACTTCAGAGAGTCCCCTTATAAACTCATGCCGATGCGGACCGCGCAAAGTGCACCGCGGCCGCACTGGCAACTTCAGAGACTATGTAGTTTTCATACTTTGTTTTGCACTGCTTCAACACAATCCCTGCAACATCTCACAAACAATTAGCTAAAACATTCCTAAGCTACAAAGGAAAATCAAGGAGAAAGACATGGGTTGCCTCCCAAGAAGCGTCTGATTTAACGTCGCAGCACGACGCATGTTACCACCACATCACTTTAGATGAAGAAGCGCCACTACGTGGCTGCCATCGAACTTTCCAAGATAATGCTTGACCTGGTGGCCGTTAACTCTGAAGACTTCACCATTTTTGTTTTTTAGATCAAGAGCACTAAACGGGGTCACGAACACAACTTCAAATGGCCCACTCCATTTTGACTTGAGCTTACCCGGAAACAGGCGTAGCTGGGAATTAAACAAGAGAACCATATCCCCAAATTTGAACTCCTTGCCCCGAGCATATTTGTCGTGAAGGTACTTCATTTTGTCCTTGTACAAGGACGAGCTGGAGTATGCATGGAATCTAAACTCATCGAGCTCATTAAGTTGTTCAACCCTCAGATTTGCAGCAACATCCCATTCTAAGTTCAACTTCCTTAAGGCCCACATAGCCTTGTGCTCCAATTCCACCGGAAGATGGCAAGCTTTCCCAAACACCAACCGGTACGGATACATACCAATTGGGGTTTTGTAAGTTGTCTGATAGGCCAAAAGAGCATCATCCAATTTTTTCGACCAATCGGTCCTATTAGCATTGACAGTTTGGACAAGATACTTTTAATTTCTCGGTTGGAGACTTCTGCTTGACCGCTAGCTTGAGGATGATAGGGGGTGGTCACTTTGTGATTAACTCCATATTTGGCAAGCAATGAATCAAAAACCTTGTTGCAAAAGTGAGATCCCCCGTCACTAATGATAGCACGGGAAGTGCCAAACCTCGTGAAGATACTCTTTCTGAGAAATGCCACAACACTCCGGGCTTCATTGTTGGGTAAAGCCACGGCTTCAACCCACTTGGAGACATAATCTACCGCCACAAGAATGTAAGTGTTTCCACAAGAGCTCATAAAAGGACCCATGAAGTCGAGGCCCCAAACATAAAAAATATCTACCTCGAGAATCGTATTGAGGGGCATCTCATCCCTTTTTGAAATTCTGCCGGCTCGTTGGCATTCATCATATCTTTTGACCACATAATCGGCATCTTTAAACAAGGTAGGCCAATAAAATCCGCAACTGAGTACCTTTGAGGCCGTCCTCGCCCCGCCATGATGGCCACCATAGGGTGAAGAATGGCAAGCCTCTAGGATACTCAATTGTTCCTCCTCCGGAACACATCTACGGATCACACCATCCGTGCAAATCTTGAACAAGTATGGCTCATCCCAATAGAAATCCAAACTATCCTACTTGAGTTTTTCCCTTTGGTTAGAAGAGAGCTCACACAGGATTATTCCAGTCATAAGGTAATTGGCAACATCAGCGAACCACGACATTCCACTCATTGACACCGTAAGGAGTTGCTCGTCGGGAAATGTATCATTGATCTCAAGGCCGTCACAAGGCCTCCCCTCCTCCTCCAAATGGGATAAGTGGTCCGCCACTTGATTCTCACTACCCTTCGGGTCAACAATTTCTAAATCAAACTCTTGAAGAAGAAGAACCCATCTCATCATTCTTGCCTTTGAATCTTTCTTGGTCATCAAATACCTAAGGGCGGCATGGTTGGTGTGCACAATAACTTTGGCCCCTATAAGGTAAGGACAGAACTTTTTCCATAGCAAAAACAATAGCCAATAACTCCTTTTCGGTGACTGTGTAGTTCCTTTGAGCCTCATTCATGGTCTTGCTTGAGTAGTATACCGGATGGAACATTTTATTGATCCTTTGGCCTAAAACCGCCCCCACCGCAACTTCACTAGCATCGCACATGAGCTCAAATGGTAAGCTCCAATTTGGTGCGGTGATGATGGGGTAGTTGTCAGATTTTGTTTAAGAAGCTCAAAAACCTCCATGCACTTCTCATCGAAAACAAACTTGGCATCTTTCTCTAGAAACTTGCACAACGGGTTAACTACCTTAGAAAAATCTTTGATGAACCTCTGGTAGAAACTCGCATGCCGAAGAAAACTCCTCACCCCTTTGACAGAAGTAGGGGGAGGAAGCCTTGAAATAATCTCGATCTTGGCCTTATCAACTTCAATTCCTTGCTTCGAGATCTTGTGACCCAACACTATACCTTCTTCTACCATAAAATGGCACTTTTCCCAGTTTAGAACAAGGTTGGTATCTTCACACCGAGCCAACACTCTATCCAAGTTTACCAAGCATTCCTCAAAAGAATCCCCAACCACGCTGAAATCATCCATGAAGACCTCCAAGATATCCTCCACCATGTCGATGAAAATAGCCATCATGCAATGTTGGAAGGTCGCCGGAGCATTACATAATCCAAATGGCATTCTAGAGAAAGCGAATGTTCCATAAGGACATGTAAAGGTGGTCTTCTCTTGGTCTTCCGGGGCAATTAGAATTTGATTGTACCCCGAGTAACCATCCAGAAAGCAATAGAAAGCCCGGCCCGCAAGCTGATCAAGCATTTGGTCAAGGAACGACAACGGGAAATGATCTTTTATAGTCACCTTGTTAAGCTTCCGGTAATCCATACAAATTCTCCAACCCGTCACTGCCCGAGTTGGAATAAGCTCATTGTTGTCATTGGTCACCACAGTCATTCCACCTTTCTTTGGTACACATTTCACCGGAGAAGTCCATGAACTGTCAGAAATGGGATAAACCACACTGGCGTCAAGCCACTTGATAACCTCTTTCTTTACTACTTCTTGCATAGCCTCATTTAGTCTTCTTTGATGCTCAAGTGAAGGCCTCGCATCCTCCTCCAATATGATTTTATGCATGCAAAAGGCGAGGCTTATACCCCGAATATCAGCTAGAGTCCATTTGATTGCCCTTTTTTGCTTTTGAAGAACCGCCAAGGTGGCATCAACCTGCATGTTAGTAAGGCAAGAAGAAAGAATAACAGGTAAAGTAGAATTTGAACCCCAAGAATTTATACCTGAGGTATGGAGGAAGTGGCTTCAACTCCAACACCGGTGGCTCCTCAATCGATGGCTTTGTTGGTGGAGTTTTGCGGTTTTCAAGATCTAAAGATAGCCTTCTAGGCTCATAAGAATATGACCTCATACCATGCAATGCATTCACGCACTCCACTCTATCACAGTGATCATTGAACTTGTGTCATCCACTATCACAGTTGTGACAATGTCCACAAATAAACACACCTCCATGCTATTGGGTTGTCTCATTGATTTGCAAACATGGAATACCACCTTCTCATATCCCACTCGGAATGTCAACTCACCCGCTTCAACATCAACCAATGCCTTCCCCGTAGCTAGGAAAGGCCTACCAAGAATAATCGGCACTTCAAATTCCACCTCACAATCTAATATGACAAAGTCAGTCGGCAATATGAATTTATCAACACGGACAAGAACATCATCATTTATGCCCAAGGGTCACTTCATCGATCGATCCGCCATTTGAAGTCTCATTGAGGTAGGTCGAGGTTTCCCAATTCCCAAAGTTTTGAAGACCGAGTACGGTATCAAATTAATACTAGCCCCCAAGTCACAAAGGGCCTTAGTAAAATCCGCGCTTCCGATAGTACAAGGGATAGTAAAAGCTCCGGGATCCTCAAGCTTGAGTGTCATTGAATGCACTATGGCACTCACTTGATGAGTCATCTTAATTGTTTCACACTCCATCGACCTCTTCTTTGTAACAAAATCTTTCATGAACTTCGCATACCCCGGTATTTGCTCAAATGACTCAACCAAAGGGACATTGATTGTGAGGATCTTCATCATGTCAATAAATTTTTTGAATTGATTGTCACTCTTTTTCTTAGCTAACCGTTGAGGATAAGGTGTAGGTGGCCTAGGCAAAGGTGCCTTGGCCTTTTGTACAACCGGCTCGGGCATGTCAATTACGTGTTCTCTAGACGGGTTCACGGCATCTTGAGTCTCCACCTCGGCTTCATCATCAATATCAATCTGCACATCATTGTTCACATTTTGATTAACAATATCATCAACAATCAAAGGTACATCATCATCCCGCAACTCAACATCTCCATCCATAGCTTGCTTTTGCATCGAGGCATTCACATCGCCGCCTCTCCCACTTCTTGTTGTAACTGCCATCACATGATTATTATTCCCACCCTTCGGGTTTACCACCTTATCACTTGGTAGAGCATCCTTGGGATGAGTATTCAATGCTTGAGAGATTTGGCCTAATTGCACCTCCAAATTCCGGATAGATGTGTGATGCGAAGCAAATTGGGCCTCAGAATCTTGGTTCTTTTTCATCATTTTCTCGAACATGCTTTCAATTCTTCCCATATCACTTTCGAACGAACTTGGACCTTGAGAAGGGAAGGGGTGGATTGTTCGGTTGTTGGTACATGGGGGGTCTTTGAAAGCCTTGCCCCCAGTTGCCTTGGTTCCCGCTATTGTTCCACCCTCCTTGATTGTTGTTGTTGCCCCAATTATTGTTATTGCCATTCCAATTTCCTTGGTTTCTTTGGTTACCCCAATTGTTGTTTTGGTTGTTGTTATTCAATTACTTCTGCCTTGTTGTTGATTGTTCCAATTTCCTGGAGGACGCCATTGTTGATTCGAAGAGTTACCTCTATTCCCTTGGTAGTTATTGACATATTGGACCTCTTCGCTTTGATCGTCATAGCATTCATTTGAATAACCACCACCATCATTGTTGTTGTCATATTATTCACAATTACCTTGAGGTTGTTATCCTCTTTGCCTCCTTTTCAACATATACACACCTTCCATTGCATTGACTTGGCGTGGGTTTTCGACTTGTTGCAATTGCACCTTTGCCAATTGATTCATAGTTGTTGTAAGCTCGACGATGGCTTGGCCATGATCATGTAATTCCTTGTGCAAATGGATGACCGTGAGGTCACCTTAGGGCACATTTGCTCGGCTTTTCCATGCCGAAGAGGTGTCGGCCATTTCATCAAGTACATCACATGCCTCTTGGTAAGAAAGTTTCACAAAGTTCCCTCCGGCCAATTGGTTCACAATGCATTGATTCGTGGTGTTGATGCCCCGATAAAAGGTTTGTTGGATCATAGCCCCGGTCATGTCGTTATTAGGGCACTCTTTCACCATTGTTCTATATCTTTCCCATATCTCGTGCAAAGGTTCCGTTAGCTCTTGCTTGAAAGCTAGAATTTCATCCCGAAGAGATGTCATATGAATTGGAGAAAAGAACTTGGAAATAAATTTGTCCGCCAATTCATCCCATGTTGTAATAGAATGATTGGAGAGCCTTTCTAACCAATCTAATGCTTTACCCCGAAGAGAGAACGGGAAAAACCTCAATCTCAACGCATCCTCGAACACGTTTGTCTGCTTGCTAGCCCAGCATGTATCCACGAACCCCTTCAAGTGCTTGTAGGTGTTTTGATCGGAGGCACCCGTGAAATACCCTCTTTGCTCGAGCAAGGTCAACATAACATTTGTGATTTGAAAGTTCCCCGCCCGGATTCGGGGAGGAACAATAGCACTGGCATATCCTTGATTTGGTAGAACTTTGGGAGCCACTCTCGGCGGTGCCAGAGGAGGGTCTGGAATATTGTTATTCTCATTTGCATTTACATTGGCATTTCGGCCTCTCCGTGGAACTTGAGGTAAGACCTCATCTTGTTCTAGATCTTCTACCTCCTCCCCTGCTATCACATTGTTGAGAGGGTCATTTGCATTAAAAGCCATTGTACCTGATAGTGATCGACACAAACAAAATTAGTAAACAAAAAGGAAAGAGAAGTAAAACACAAAACTAACTAAATAGATAGTCGACACCATAAGCTCCCCGGCAACGACACCAAAAAGTGATCGCTGCTGACTCGACACTACACTATGGTAGGAAGAGCGGGTTGCAATAGCTTTTACCCGAATAGAGGTCCGGGATCGAATTTCTACAGGGAGCTAGTAGTGGAGTTGTATTTTCTGACTAGCCTAGAGTTGCAGTTGTGCTTCTAATATCACTTCAAACATTTCTTGAGTTTTTGTATTTATAACCATTATTATAAAACTAAGGATTAAAGATAAATTATGCTAGGAGAATATTGCTAAATTGTAATTAATGGGAAGAAGAGCACTAGGGTCGTAGCATCACCTAGGTGGCTAATTGACAGGTAGATGTTACTAGGGATAGATTGACATATTTGGGAATTATGCTAAAACCGTTGCACAATTGCATCCACCCTCACACCTCTCAGTAGAGAGAGTGATTTTGCCCAATTGACTCTCGAGAGACCAATTAGATAGGCCAATGAGACCAAGCAGCTAGGGTTCAAGTAGGGTGATTACTCTCTCGAGATTTAACCCGTTAATTGGGACTACCATATCTCATGGGTCCATCCCAATTTATTGTTGAGTCAATTTTGGGGTCATAGACTCTCTTTCTCAAGAAGAGTTAAACCCACTAAGCTTGAATCAGCGTTTGCAACCACCAATTCTTGAATAAAAACATAAAATCAACCCAAATAGCAAACACCCAATATCAATCTAACCCTAGATGGCAATTCCCATCAATTACCCACACTAGGGTTGAGCCACAACCCTAGCCAATGGGTTTAGCTACACATAATTAAGGAAAAAACTGAAGAAATAGATGAAGAACTAAATATACTAATTAATTACTAAGAAGAAACTACAATAATCTATTGTTAATGGGGAGCAAAATATGCCAAAAATGGCTACAACACCAAATGCAGCTTTCGTCTCAAGTTTCCCAGCTATAAACCCCCTAATAATGGTAAAATATTCTATTTATACTAGGCTGGAAAAACTAGACAAAATACCCCTGCGGGGTCAGTGTGGGCCGCACAAAACGGACCGCGGCCTCCCTGGATCTTGGACTTCAACTGTTTGATAACTTGAACTGGGGGACGCGAACCGCGTGGAAGTGTACCGCGGTCGCGATGGCAACTGGCGCGGTCCGCGCAGTCATGACCGCGGACCGCGTGATCAAAAGTGCCCTTCTCTGAACCTTATGAACGTGGACCGCACAAAGCAGGAGTGCGGCTGCGAAGCTTCATCGCGGCCGTGTGTCTTTAAGCCTGAATATGTCATGTCTCTGAACCTCCTAGTGCGGCCGCGGTCACTATTATGCGGTCCGCACTAGGCCCTTTCTTCTTCAATTCTCTTGGTCTTTGATATTTGAGCAGGTTTCACTCCTTTTTGAGCCGATCTTTGACATTTCGTCACTTTGCCGAAAACCTGCAATCGAGCACAACTTGTGAGCATTTTGGGACTATTTTGTATCAATTTATACTCAAAGCATAGGCAAGTAGGGGCATAAACACGTAAAAATTCTAAGTTATCAAAGCCAGCCAATAGGAGGTCGTCCTAGAGATATAGTTCAGAGTGGTGGGGGCCAGCCCCGATGTTATGCTCTTCTAGCCAGGCCTGAGGCTGAGGCTTCCGATGCAGTTATCACAGGTACCGTTCTGGTTTGTAGTAAAGATGTTTTAGTACTATTTGATCTAAGGTCTACATACTCATATGTGTCATCTTATTTTGCACCGTATCTGGTCATGCCTAGTAATTTCTTGAGTGCTCTTGTATATGTGTCTACGTCGGTGGGTGATTCTATTATGGTAGATCGTGTCCATCGTTCTTGTATAGTGGTGATTGGGGGTCTTGAGACCTGAGTAGACTTATTACTTTTGGACATGGTTGATTTTGATGTCATATTGGGGATGGATTGGTTATCACCTTACCACGCTATCTTGGACTGTCATGCCAAGACTATGACCTTAGCCTTGCCGGGGTTGCCTCGTTTAGAGTGGAGAGGGACTCCTGGTCATTCTACCCGTAGTGTTATCTCATATATGAAGGCTCAGCGAATAGTCAAGAAGGGGTGTTTGGCCTATTTGGCATATGTTCGTGATTCTAGTGCTGAGGTTCCTTCTATGGATTATATGCCTGTTGTTTGTGAGTTTCTTGAGGTATTTCCTTTAGACCTGCCGGGCATGCCACCCGACAGGGATATTGACTTCCGCATTTACTTGGCTCCGGGCACTCAGCCCATTTCTATTCCACCGTATCGTATGGACCCGCTTGAGTTGAAGGAATTGAAGGAGCAGTTGCAAGACTTGCTTGATAAGGGCTTCATTAACCTAGTGTCTCCCCTTGGGGTGCACCGGTGTTGTTTATTAAGAAGAAGGATGGATCGATGAGGATGTATATAGATTACAGGCAGTTGAACAAGGTTACAATCAAGAATAAGTACCCATTACCAAGGATTGATAATTTGTTTGATCAGTTTCAGGGTGCCAAGGTATTTTCGAAAATTGACTTGAGATCTGGCTACCATCAGTTAAGAATTAGGGCATCCTATGTCCCTAAGACAGCTTTCCGCACCCGGTACGATCATTATGAGTTCTTGGTGATGTCATTTGGGTTAACAAATGCCCCAACAACTTTTATGGATTTGATGAACTAAGTGTTCAAGCCTTACTTGTATTCGTTTGTGATAGTCTTCATTGATGATATTTTGATTTATTCCCGCAACCGGGAGGAGCATAAGTAGCATCTGAGAGTTGTTCTTCAAACTTTGAGAGATAGTCAGTTGTATGCTAAGTTTTCGAAGTGTGAGTTCTGGTTGAGTTCAGTAGCATTCTTGGGTCACGTAGTATCAGCAGAGGGTATTCGGGTAGATCCAAAGAAGATAGAGGCAGTCATGGACTGGCCTAGACCAGCATCAGCTATAGAGATCTGGAGTTTCTTGGGTTTGGCAGGCTATTACCGTCGGTTTGTGGAGGGATTTTCATCTACTGCAGCCCTAATGACCAGATTGACCTAGAAGGGTGCCCAGTTCAAGTGGTCGGACAAGTGTGAGCCGAGCTTTTAGAAGCTCAAGACAGCTTTTACTATGGCGCGGGTGTTGGTTTTGCCCACAGATTCAGGGCCATATACAGTCTATTGTGACGCATCTCGTATTGGACTTGGTGCGGTGTTGATGCAGGATGGTAAGGTCATTGCCTATGCTTCGCAGCAGTCGACGATTCATAAGAAGAACTATCCGGTGCATGATTTGGAGCTCGCAACCATTGTTCACGCACTGAAGATTTGGAGGCACTCTCTATATAGGGTGTCATGTGAGGTGTTCACGGATCACAAGAGTTTGCAATACTTGTTCAAGCAGAAGGAGCTAAATTTGAGGCAGAGAAGGTGGTTGGAGCTATTGAAAGACTATGATATCACCATCTTATATCATCCGGGAAAGGCCAATGTGGTGGTCGATGCTTTGAGTAGGAATCAGCCAGTATGGGCAGTCTTGCGTATATTTTGGTTGGTGAGAGACCGTTGGCTTGGATGTTTCTAAGCCTAGTCGTGTGTTAGCTTGCACAGTCGCTCGTTCTTCTTTATTGGAGCGTATCCGAGATCGGCAGTATGATGATCCTCATTTGTGTGTCCTTAAGTACACGGTGCAACACGGTGGTGCCAAGCAAGTTACATTAAGAGATGATGGAGCTTTGAGGCTACATGGTCGAGTTTGTGTGCCTAATGTGGATGGGCTTCGAGAGTTGATCCTAGAGGAGGCCCACATTTCCCGGTACTCTATCCATCTAGGCGCCGTTAAGATGTATCAGGATTTGCAGCATCATTATTGGTGGAGGAAGATGAACAAGGATATTATTGCATATGTGGCTCGGTGTTTGAATTGTCAGCAGGTAAAGTACGAGCATCAGAGACCTGGGGGTTTGTTCCAGAAGATTGAGATTCCTGAGTGTAAGTGGGAGAATATAACCATAGACTTCATTGTTGGACTCCCACGGACTCAGGGGAAGTTCGATGCAGTGTGGGCTATTGTTGATAGGCTGACCAAATCAGCACATTTCATTCCTGTGGCAATCTGCTATTCTTACAAGAGGTTAGCTGAGATCTATATCCAGGAGATTGTTCGTCTTTATGGTGTGTCCGTGTCTATCATTTCGAACCGAGGTACATAGTTTACTTCACATTTTTGGAGAGCAGTTTAGCGTGAGTTGGGCATACGGGTCGAGTTGAGCACAACGTTTCATCCTCAGACAAACGGGCAATCCGAGCGTGCTATTCAGGTTTTGGAGGATATGCTCCGAGCTTGCGTCATTGACTTTGAGGCTCGTGGGATCAGTTCTTGACTTTAGCGGAGTTTGCCTACAACAATAGCTACTAGTCGAGCATCCAGGTGGCTCCTTATGAGGCTTTATATGGTAGGCGGTGTCGGTCGCCGATTAGATGGTTTGAGCCGGGAGAGGCTCGGTTATTGGGTACATATCTAGTACAGGAGGCCTTAGACAAGGTCAGGATTATTCAGGATAGGCTTCGTACAGCTCAGTCCAGACAAAAGAGTTACCCGACCGTAAGGTTCGTGATGTGGCATTCATGGTCAGCGAGCGGGTGTTGCTTCGGGTGTCGCCTATGAAGGGCGTGATGAGATTTGGGAAGAGGGGCAAGCTTAGCCCTAGATTCATTGTCCCGCTTGAGATTCTTGATCGAGTGGGAGAGGTGGCTTACAGACTTGCGTTGTCGCCGAGCTTATCAGTCGTGCATCCAGTGTTTCATGTGTCCATGCTTCGGAAGTATCACGGCGATCCATCCCACGTGTTAGATTTTAGTACTGTCCAATTGGACAAGGACTTGTCCTATGAGTAGGAGCCGGTAGCTATTCTATATCGGCAAGTTCGTAAGTTATCGAAGAGTTTCCCTTTTGTTCGTGTTCAGTGAAAAGGTCTGCCTGTTGAGGCAGCGACTTGGGAGTCTAAGTCCGATATGCGGAGCCTATATCCCCATCTTTTCTCCGACTCGGGTACTTCTTTCTTATGTCCGTTTGAGGACGAATAGTTGTCTCACCTTGATTTGCGTACGCAGTCTGGGCGTGTGTCCGGAAAGCCATTATGTGAAAATCTGTGAAGAATGATAAATTTTGCTTTTAAAATGAATTTAAGTTTACTTCGGTCAACCTTTTGGGTAAACGGACCCAAACCCGTGATTCGACGGTCCCGGAAGGTCCGTAGGAAAATGTGGGACTCGGGCGTATGCCCGGAATTGAATTCCGAGGTCCCAAGCCCAAGAAGTGAATTTTTGTTTTCTAGAAAAAAAATAAGAGTTTTTGGAAATGAAAAGATGTTTGAATTGATGGTATCCGGCCCGTATTTTGGTTCCAGAGCCCGGTACAAGTTAAAAATAATAATTAAGTTGCTCCTATGGAATTTGATAAGAATCAGAAGTGGTTTGGTATAAAACGGACCTATAGTTGAGAGAAAACGGAATTTTCAATGTGTTTGAGTAATTTTATGAATTTGAGGTAAATCCGTAGTTGTTGATATTATTTTGATGATTTGATCACACGAGCAAGTCCGTATGATATTTTTAAACTTGTGTTCATGATTAGTTTGGAGCCCCGAGGGTTTGGGTGAGTTTTGGACAGGCCTCGGAGTGCATTTAGACTTAGAACATGATAATTGCAGGTTCAAAGAAAAACTACAGGTCTCTGAAACCAAGCTCCGCAGTTCGCAGTGGGGTCTTCGCGACCGCGGTGGGATTTATGCGGTCAGTGGTGAGCAAGGCTAAGTCTTCGCGGCTACGCTCGATATTTCAAGATCCGCAGTGGAGCTCCGCGGCCGTGGTCCTTTTTATGCGGTCCGCGGTGAGGGTCTGAGAGGAATATATAAACGGGACTTTTTAGTTATTTTTCAATTTTTCAAAACCCTGAAACATAAGAGGCGATTTTTCAACACTCTTTCTTCCCTAAAACACTAGTAAGTGATTTTTAACTCATTCCTTTCACTCCTTAACTTATTTTTACAAGATTGCATCCTAAAATCTAGGGTTTTCATGGCGGAATTGGGAATTTTGGGTAAAACCTAAGAATATTGAAATTTGGGGATTTAGACCTCAAATTGAGGTCGGATTCCAAAACTAATTATATATCCGAGCTCGGGGGTGAATGGGTAATCGGGTTTTGGTCTGAATTTCGGGTTTGGACCAAGCAGGACCGGGGTCGATTTTTGACTTTTTGGGGAAATCATTGGAAAACCTATTTTCATGCATTAGAATGGACTTATTTAGCATTTACTAAAATTATTAAGTAAATTGTGACTAGATATAAGCGAATTGGAAGTGGAACCAAGAGATAAAGCAATAGTTGAGGTTTGAATTGTGTTTCTGGTATCGAGGTAAGTGTTTGGTCTAACCTTAGCTTGAGGGATTAGGAGTTGTATCTTACTTGCTATGTGTTAATTGTGGAGTACGGCGTATAGGCATGGTGATGAGTATCTATACGTCGGTGTCAAGCATGCTCGTGAGTCTCATATTGTAATTTTTGTGACTCCGTTGTGATTTACTTATGCTTAATATGATGATTATCATTGTTGGTTCCCTTGCCGGGACATTAGTGTTTATGATGTTATCTTCATTGCTGGGATGTTATTATTTATGATATTGTCTCCCTTGCCGAGATGTTGTTGGTATACTCTTGTTCCTTTGCCGGGATTATTTTATGATTTATTTTGAATTGTATATGGGATCGGGTTGCACGCCACAATGGTAATATATGAAATGGGATCGGGTTGCAGCCGCAACGGTAATATATAAAATGGGATCGGGTTGCACGCCTAACGGTAATGTATGAAATGGGATCGGGTTGCACGCCACAACGATAACATATGAAATGGGATCGGGTTGCACACCTAACGGTAATCTATGAAATGGGATCGGGTTGCACGCCACAACGATAACATATGAAATGGGATCTGGTTGCACGCCGCAACAATAATATATGAAATGGGATAGGGTTGCACGCCGCAACGGTATTACATGATTTGGGATCGGGTTGCACGCTGCAACGGTAATATATGAAATGGTATCGGGTTGCACGCCGCAACGGTATTATATGATTTGGGATCGGGTTGCACACCGCAACAAGAAAGAAATGAAAGTGAATATTGTGTTTATTTTCCTTGTTCTTGTTGGCAATTGAATTATGGTTTTCTTTACATTCCTCTATTGGCATTCTGTTTGTATCTGATACTCCCCGCAGCATGTTTTCCCCCTCCCATCTTTAACTGTAAATATCTACTTTTATTTTTCTACCATATATGATTTAACTGCACGGGCTTATTTGGTAGTCTGGTCCTAGCCTCGTCGCTACTTTTTCGAGGTTAGGCTAGGCACTTACCAGCACATGGGGTCGGTTGTGCTGATACTACACTCTGCACTGTGTGCAAATCCCGGTGCTGTAGCTTTTGGATCGCAGTGAGGTTGCTGCCTTCAGTCCATTCAGGCGACTTGAGGTAGTCCTGCAGGTGTCCACAGGCCCTGGCGTCTCCTTCTATTCTTCCCCTCTGTTTCTTTATTGTATTTCAGAGACAATATTGTATTTATCTTTCAGACCCTTATTTTTAGTATTCTTAGACAGTCTGTGAAATTGTGACACCAGTTCTGGGTAGTTTATGTTTACGGATTTGTATCGGAAAATTTTAAATTGTTACATTTCGTTATTCCACTTATTTAATTCCGATGTTTATAATATGTTAATTTACAACTGCTAAAGGATTAAAAATGGAAAAGGTAAATATCTGGAATGATTGGCTTGCCTAGTTTTCACTATTAGGCGCCATCACGACTCCCGGAGGTGGAAAATCCAGGTTGTGATAGTGTGTGTGTATACACACACACACCTATATTATGTATATTATATACAATAATTATATAAATTTTATACACTTTTTCGGCTACCTAATATAAAGAGTTTCTGACGCACGCTAAAAGTAATAATACCCCTTAATATATCACAATAATAAGCATATGGAGTTTGATAGGAACCATCAGGGAATTCGAAGAAGTTGAGAATGTCATCGACATAGTAATAAGCATGTGGATGCAGCTCACTACTGCTAGACCCAAACGACAAGACGGAATATTAAAATTCTTCGAAGCTTTGAATTCAAAACTTGGGTCTAGCAAAATTATTATTTGTTCGGATTGGGTATCATTATAAATGATTAAAAAAATTGGAGTTTATATCTCAATTTTGAGGGAATTTGGTGAATATTCAAGTTAATTTTGGTTGGAAATTTCAGATTGAACGTCGAAGAAGAAGAAGATATAAGTAAATAATATATATTTTATATGTCGAGTATCTAAATGACATACAAAATTGTATACGGTCAAAATCAAGAAGCACGATTTCGAAGTCTTAAATTGGGCAATGCGTTCGAGTCCGGGCAATTCGAAGTAAGGGTCGGACCCAATTGTGGGACACGCACCTCGAGGAAGAAGATCAAAGGACTGACACGACCGACATCGAGGGCAGTACAATCTCGAAAACACTCAAGAAAGAGCGAGAATTTCTCAAGGACGCGTGGGTCAGGGCATAAATTATAGAATAAGATCTGTACGAAATAGTACAAGTCTGTACTGGGTTGTTATACAGCTGTACCAATAGAACTCTTTGCCACAATTGGAAATGTACCATATTAGGGTTTTCCCTTCTTATATAAAGGATACCCCAATCATCTTGTATCTCACATTATTCACTGCAATAGAATATTCTACTCTGCTTTTCTTATTTACCGTGCTCAAAAAGTGTTCTTCAGCTTTATTGTTCTTACTTTATTATTCATACTTCATTGCTCTTAGCTGACCTCGCGGCCCCCAAGAAAGTCGAGCTCGAGGTCCTCATTGTTATAGAAACACTGGTTTGGTTCATCCATTCCTCTTATTTAAACTTAATATTACTTGTATATTCAGTAGTATTTGAATAAATCACATATCTTTAAGACCACAAATTATCTTAAGTTATTACCCCCATCTTTCGAGGTAAATAGTTTGGCGCCTACCGTGGGACAAAAGATAATAGTGATTATTTTAGTACTAGTTTTCTGATAACTCACGTTATTCTTCACATTTTTCTTGTCAAAGATTCTTTGATTTCAGGCTTAATCATGTCTAGCACACAAAATGCACCTATTCACGAGGACGAAGGTCTTGGAGAAAACAGCGGTATAGGGGTCGGGGTACCACCCATAAACCCTGAGGGAGTGCCAAACGTAGAGCTAGTTGATATCAGTTTGCACAACGCTCTAAACATGGACGCAGGCACAGACCCCGCAAGGAACGCACACAAGGAAGCCCAAGCAAGAGGCCAGGAAACACGAGGGATGGAAGAAGGAGGAGTCAGCCTCCAAGTGATATTCGAGATGTTATAAGCTCAATTAGTCACCATCGCTCAGCTTCAGAGTCAGAACAGAACTCCTAACACTATTGAACCAATAAATGCCCGGCACGAGCCAGTGCTAGAAAGGCCCGATGAAAGCGGCTCGGGGACTGACCTCACAATCATGAAAATGCTCGAGGAATTGACTAAAAGAACCGAATCAGGAGAAAAGGAGATAGAAGACAACGATAAGAAGGTGAAAACTTATAACTCCCGGGTAGACCAAATACCGGGAGCACCTCCAGTTTTTGTTAGGTCCATATGCCAAAAAATTCATACAAAAACCTTTCCCCCCAAGTGCGGCTCCAATACCCATTCCCAATAAATTTTGCATATGCCCGATATACCAAAATACAATGGAACGACTGACCCTAACGAACATATTATTTCATACACTTGTAGAATCAAAGGAAATGACTTGAATGACGATGAAATCGAGTCAGTATTATTGAAAAAGTTTGGGGAAACACTATCAAAAGGAGCTATGATATGGTATCACAACTTAGCTCCTAACTCAATAGATTCATTTGCTATGTTGGTCGATGCCTTCATGAAAGCACATGTCGGGGCTATAAAGGAGGCCACAAGAAAATCGAACGTCTTCAAAATAAAACAAAGGGATGACGAGATGTTAAGGGAGTTCGTGTCCCAATTTCAGATGGAAAGGATAGAATTATAACCGGTCTCCGATGACTGGGCAGTTCAGGCCTTTATGCAAGGTTTGAATGAAAGAAGCTCAATTGCATCTCGATAGCTAAAGCAGAACTTAATTGAATATCCAGTTGTGACATGGTCGGATGTGCGCAATCGTTATCAGTAAAAAATTAGGGTCGAGGAAGACCAGTTGGGAGCCCCCTCGGGCTTAGTTCATCCTAGTAGATTCGCAGCCAAGCCCTCGAGGGACACAGATTGAGGATCAAGATTCAACAAAGAATGGTATCAACCATATGTTGATCGAAGAAACAACGGTCCGAGCCATAACACCTCTCGAGTGATCAAAAAAGTGACCGAAGTCAAGTTTCTTGGGGACTCATGAGCAAGAACGGGTTTGATAAGCACGTCGACCTTGCCGAGGTCCCCCAGTTATGAGAATACAACTTTAGCATAGATACATCAGGGATCATCTCAGCTATTTGGAGAATCAAAGATACTAAGTGGCCCAGACTAATACAGACCGATCCCTCCCAAAGGAACCCGACCTTGATGTGCAAGTATCATGGCACACATGGTCATAGAACGGAAGATTGCAGGCAGCTAAGGGAAGAAGTGGCTAGGTTATTCAATGAGGGCCACCTTCGAGAATTCCTAAGTGATTGGGCTGAGAGTCACTTCAGGGAAAGGGATGCAGGCAGAAAGAATGAACCTGAAGAACCTCAACATGTCATTCACATGATCATCGGTTGAGTCGACGTCCCCCAGGGACCTATATTCAAATGTACCAAAGTATCCATCACAAGGGAGAAATGAACTCGGGATTACATGCCCGAGGATACCCTCATATTCAGCAAGAAAGACATTGAGGCTTTATCTCAACCTCACAATGATGCACTAGTAATTTCTATCCTTTTAAATAAAGTTCAAGCTAAACGTGTTCTCATGGATCCAGGTAGTTTGGCAAATATAATCAGGTCAAGGGTCGTGGAGCAGCTCAGGCTGCTCGATCAAATCATACCGGCATCTCGGGTCTTGAATGGCTCTAACATGGCAAGTGAAACAATGAAGGGAGAAATCCTCCTCCCAGTCAACGTGGTTGGGACCATACAAGACACCAAATTTCATGTCATCGAAGGTGACATGAGATATAATGCTTTACTTGGAAGGTCGTGGATCCATAGCATAAGGGAAGTGACATCGACCCTTTATTAGATGATGAGGTTCCCAATGAAGGATGACGTGAAAATAGTATATGGAGAGCAACATGTAGCTAAGGAGATGTTTGTAGTGCACGACTTGGCACCAGCATTGGCACCATCCACATCGGAAAAGTCGAAGGACGAACAAGTGTCCAAATAGCAATCACAACTTGTGCCCTCGGTTGAGCCCTAGGGATAGGTGTTCGATGAACAAGTGGTTGAGGATGAAGAAGAAGATTTCCTCACCCCCCGAACCTTTGTTTCCCCGTCGAATATGACGAAGTCAACAGTCGAAGAACTCGAGCAGGCCATATTGATCAATCATCTTCCAGAATGAAAGGTATACCTGAGGACGGGGTTAACCCTCAAACTCAAGAAAAAATTCATTCAATTTCTTATTGATAACATTGGTTGCTTTGCCTGGTCCCACTTAGACATGATAGGTATCCCACTGAAGATAACTACCCATCAACTAAGTGTCGATCCCAGATTTAAGCCGGTGAAGCAAAAGAGGAGACCTCAGTCCGAGGTAAAGCATGCATTCATCAAAGAAGATGTATCAAAACTTCTCAAAATAGGATCCATTAGGGAAGTAAAGTATCCCGAATGGCTAGCTAACGTAGTGGTAGTCCCTAAAAGGGGGAATAAATTTAGAATGTGTATAGACTGCAAAGATTTAAACAAAGCTTGCCCTAAAGATTCTTTTCCATTGTCCAATATCGATCGTTTGATTGATGCTAAAGCCGGCCACGAGATCTTTACCTTTCTCGATGCCTACTCCGGGTACAACCAAATTCAAATGAACCTGGAGGACCGGGAAAAAACTTCATTCATCACGAAGTATGGTACGTATTGTTATAATGTAATGCCTTTTGGGCTAAAAATGCAGGAGCCATATATCAACGTCTGGTTAATAAGATGTCCGAACATCAAATAGGCAAGTTCATTGAAGTTTATATTAATGACATGCTAGTTATGTCCCTGTGCGCAAAGGACCATTTGACCAATTTGCAGGAAACATTCGACATCCTAAGAAAGTACAACATGAAGCTCAACCCCGAGAAATGCGCTTTTGGAGTCGGCTCGGGCAAGTTCTTGGGCTTCATGGTATCGAACATAGGTATCGAGATCTACCCCGATAAAATCAAAGCCATTGAGGAAATCACCATGGTGAATAATGTGAAAGTCGTACAATGGCTGACCAGACGAATAGCTTCCCTAGGTCGGTTTATCTTGAGGTCATCAGATTAGTGCTATCACTTCTTTTCCCTACACAAAAAAAAGAACAACTTCGCATGGACTCCGGAGTCCAACAAGCCTTGGAAGAATTAAAGCGGTATCTCTCGAGCCCAGCCTACTCCATACTCCAAAGGAGGATAAAACACTTTACTTGTATCTATCCGTGTTTGAGATAGCGGTAAGTGGCGTGTCGGTTCGAGAAGAGCAAGGTACACAATTTCCTATCTATTATGTGAGTTGAACCCTAGGAGATGCTGAAACCAGGTACCCATATTTAGAAAAGTTAGCTCTTGCATTAATAAGTGCATCTAGGAAGTTAAAACCATATTTTCAATTCCATCATATATATGTACTGACTACATACCCGCTTAGAAATGTCTTGCATAAGCCCGAATTATCGGGCAGATTGGCCAAATAGGCCATCGAACTTGGAGGGTATGATATCGAATATCAGCCTCGAATGGCTATCAAGTCTCAAATTTTGGCAGACTTCGTGGCCGATTTCGCGCCTGCCCTTGTACCCAAAGTAGAAAGGGAGCTCTTGCTAAAAATGAGCACGTCATTAGGGGTATGGACCCCCTTCAAAGATGCTGCCTCGAATGTGAAAGGGTCCGGGCTCGGCATCGTTTTGAAACCGCCACGGGCAGTGTTATTAGGAAATCTATCAAAACTTCTAAATTGACTAACAATGAGGCCGAGTATGAGGCTATAATTGCAGGTCTTGAACTAGCCAAGGGCCTCGGAGCAAAGGTCATCGAGGCAAAGTGTGATTCTCTTTTGGTAGTAAATCATGTAAACGGAAGCTTCGAGGTTCGAGACGATTGAATGCAAAAGGTACTTAGACAAACTTCAAATGACATTGCACCGCTTCAAGGAATGGACACTGGACCATGTACCTCAACAACAGAATAACGAGGATGATGCACTTGCAAACTTGGCATCATCGATCGAAGAAGAGGATATCGTCCCGGGGACTGTCGTTCAACTATCGAGTTCGGTGGTCGAAGAAGGCCATGCAGATATTAATTCAACAAGTTTGACATGGGATTGGAGGAATAAGTACATCGACTACTTGAAGCATGGGAAGTTCCCCGCGGACCCAAAAGGGTCAAGAACACTTTGAACCAAAGTAGCTCGATTCTCACTCGATGAAAATGGAACATTGTATAGAAGAACCTTTGATAGACCACTGACAGTGTGCGTGGGACCCGGGGATACCGATTATGTACTATGAGAAATCCACGAGGGTACTTGTGGGAACCATTCTGTGCAGACTCTCTGGTTCGCAAGGTGATCAAAGCGGGGTACTATTGGGATACTATGGAAAAGGATACCAAGGAGTTTGTTCGAAAGTGTGATAAATGCCAAAAAATTGCACCGATAATCTATCAACCCGATGAACAACTCTATTCAGTCTTATGCGCGTGGCCATTTATGAAATGGGGGATGGACATTTTCGGTCCCCTACCAACGACGCCAGGTAAAGCTAGATTTATTTTATTTATGACTGACTACTTCTCAAAATGGGTAGAAGCGTAGGCCTTCGAGAAGGTAAGAGAAAAAGAAGTCATTGACTTCATATGGGAGCATAGCATATGTCGGTTCGGGATACCCGCTGAAATAGGATGTGACAATGGAAAGCAGTTCATCGGCAGCAAGGTAACAAAATTCCTCGAGGTTCATAAAATCAAAAGGATTCCATCAGCACCATACCACCCGAGTGCGAAATGGTCAG
Source organism: Nicotiana sylvestris (assembly GCF_000393655.2). NCBI lineage: Eukaryota > Viridiplantae > Streptophyta > Magnoliopsida > Solanales > Solanaceae > Nicotiana > Nicotiana sylvestris. The sequence continues at coordinate 188,612,913 of NC_091059.1, forward strand.
GCTAAGTCCACAAACAAAACCATCATTCGAAACTTAAAGAAAAGGTTAGATGATGCTAAGGGAAAATAGAGAGAAGTGTTGCCCGAGGTGCTATGGGCATATCGAACAACTTCGAAGTCGAGCACGGGGGAGACCCCATTTTCTTTGGTGTACGGATCTGAAGCATTGATCCAGTCGAAGTCAGGAAACCTAGCGTCACTCAAATCATGAAGCTATGAACACTTCTCTCGAACTACTTGATAAAAAATGTGAGGCCGCGTCAATCCGAATGGCCGCACAAAAACAAAGGATTGAAAGGTATTACAATAGAAGGACGAACCTTCGACATTTTGGAGTTGGGGACTTAGTCCTAAGGAAAGTCACTCTCCACACTCGAGACCCAAACGAAGGGAAACTAGGCCTCAATTGGGAAGGACCGTACCGTGTCCTCAGAGTCGTAGGGAAAGGATCCTACAAACTTAGCATAATGGAAGGCGAGCAACTACCAAAAAACTGGAATGTATTGATGCTCAGGCGATACTACTACTGAGGTATGACCTTCTCCCCTTTCCCATTTGTATTTAAAACTAACTCCTTGCAAATATTCGATAGGAGATATCGAGGCATCTTTCAGTTCGAAGACCTTGGGTTTGAAAGCATGCGTTGCACTTTTTTCCCCTTAGATCAGATTTTATCCCAAATGGGTTTTATCGGCAAGGTTTTTAACGAGGCAACACATATATGCTACCTAAGGAACATTCAACAAGTACTCAAGGCTTCTTTTCAATCAACCTCGAATACTGGGGGCACCACCCTAGGAAGTTACATTTTGAGAAAGATACTTCACGCCTAAGAGGGCCTCGATAGGAGAACTTTGTAATGGGCCAAACGGTCAAATGAACCGTGTCCATATAGAATAGTCGATCCCTAACGGCAAAACATGTATGCATGTATCAATTATTTAAAGAAGCATTCTGGTTATATCAAAAACACTTTGTATCTCATACGAGCTCTACACTTACAATCCTACGGGAAGCGGCTCAAGGGCTAAAGCACCTCGAAATACTCAGGGACTGTCACTGACAGTCAATGCATCTGAGTCACTAAAAATTCGGATTCATAAGACCTCAAAGAGGCACCCCCTCGAAACAAAGGCCAAGGCCAATATACTCGGGGACTAACTTTTCGAACAATTTTGGAAAGTTATCGGGAAACAAGTGCAAGTGACAAACTCGAAGGCTACGGCCATACTAAAGACTACGGTCACATAAAGGCTACGACCAAAATAATTCAATTCGGAGACGTTTGACTTCCGTTATAAAATTAAAGGCCTTCAAACATTGAAAATCGGTTAAGTTAGGCTACCCTCGGCAAAAGCAAAATCTAAGGGGCCTCGATAAATTTGGCCCACAAAAAATCTAAGAGCTTCGATAAGTTAGCCATCGAATAATCCAAAGGCTTCGATAACACCAGCCTTCGGAAAAACCTTAAGAGGTATTCGATTATGTGTATACAAACAAAATGAATAATAAGGTTCCGATACGTCGAGCCTTTGGAATACGCAACGGGTGCAAAAATACATGTTAAGGCAAAACTAAAATTTCACTAAGTTTTTTAGCCGAAACGAGGAAAAATATTATATAGCCATTTTAGAGGCCGAAACGGTCCAAGTTAAAGAGCCTAGGGGCCAATTCTAAAAAGAGCCTAAGGGCCGATATACAAGAGCCTAAGGGCCAGCTTAAAAGAGATATAGGACCAAAACCTTATGGGAATCCGAGACTCCGTTCTCATTCAACTCGGACCCAAAGGCCCTATTACCCCAAGCTCGCATTAAATTGATTTTAAGTTCGGCTCGAGGATCATCTAAAACTCTAAGGGGTATGATCTCGAGAAATAAAAGCCTAAGGGCTCACTAAAAATCTAAATCGATACTCGAGCTTAGTATTTGAATCATCGGAATTTTTCATAAATAGGGAGAAAATAAAAGTCAACACAAATCAAGAAGAGATCAAAAATATACTTTATGTTCATTAAGGAAATTTACAAAACATATTACAATGCCCACAAGGGGCCCTTGCACAAAAAAGGAACCTAATCTATTTTCGGGGCCACATCCCCGGAGTGTCGTCTTCATCTTCAACAGCTTTATCTTCAAGAGTCTCTTCCCATTTGGGAACATCTTCTTCACCTCCCTCATCCCCGGATCCACTCACCACATCCTCGTCATCGGAGGAGATAAGAAACCTAGATCGGTTTCCCGCGCCTTTGCTTCTGCTATCTCCCCGGCGAGGTTGAACCCTCGGGCATGGATTTCTTCGAGAGTCGCCCTCCGTACTTGGAACTTAGCCAATTCATTGCTCCGTCTCTCCCGGTCGGAGGCCTCCCTCAACTCAGCTTGAACGGACGCGGCTTCCTTCGTCTATATAGCAATTGATTTATCAGTCGTAGCCTTAGTCTTCTCAGCTTCGGCCTTAGCCTATATAGCTTCAGCTCGGGCTTTAGCCATCTCGGCCTCCAACCCCTCAATTTCCCTGACCTGAGCCAGACCATTCGCTTTAACACCTCGAAACTAAGCTTTAGCCGAGGCCAATTGGGCCGCAATAGCTTCCTTGTCGGCAACGAGTTGATCCATGTTCTTCTTCCACTGAGGACAATCAGCCCGAACTTGGTCCACCTCGCCCTGGAGCTGCCCAATCATATTTAGCATTCGCTGCAGCTGAGATACCGAAGTATTAGCCTTCAAAGTAGGGCCAAGAAAGCCGAACTCTATTAAAATCACAGTTACCTGCTAGTCTAGATCAGACTCGCTTTTTTAGCTTTGGCTAACGTGGTTCTGAGATCCTTAAGCTCCTCTTCCTTCTAGCTACAGAGGAGCCTCAGGGCCTTCTCTTCGCCCGAAAATTTCTTGATCTCGGCCTCACATTGGCTCAGCTCAGCTCTAAACTTTGCAATGGCCTATACATGAAATGGAGACATATCAGTAGGAAAAAAAGAAAGAAAAAATTACAAAAGCTAAAGGTAAGTACTTACCTGGGAAAGGAGATGTTGAGCCTCTTCAAAGGCGGTAGACGTATCATTCAGGTCATCGGCGTCCTCAATCACAATGTAGCAACCCGGGAAAGGATCGTCCTTAATGACTTTGCTTGGATCGGGTTTAGGCAGAGCATTGGCTTCTTTAATTGCGCCTTCGGAATAGGTCGGCGAAGAAAGGGAATGACCTATTGTCGTGGCCCCGAGCTCTTCACTCGGGGCATTCTCATTAGCATTGGGGGATTCAACAATTACCCCCTTCAGTATAGTTGTTAAAGACGGAGGGACAATCTCAACCTCCGGGGACATAGGGGGCTCGCCCGTTTCTTCCCTTCGGGCATCCCCACTACGGGATGGGTTTTCTAGTTCGGAAGGCTCGGCGGCCTCGACTGGCTTCCTGGTCCGATTCACATGCGCCAAATCTTCATCATCGTTTTCCTCCCCATATGGGGAGCCATGGACCGAGTCTGTGCCCGTTTGAGCGAACCTTTTTTACTGCCTTCGAGTGGAAGTTTTCTTATCTTAGGGGTCTTTGGGTTTCGAAACCCTTTTTCTTTTATTGTACTTCTCGAGATTTAGATTTGAAGGTTTGGTTGTTTCTCCGGGCGGGGCCGATCTCATCTCGGACGCATCTCCAAGACCTTGATAGGCAAGCGTGAGTAAGTAAAAATACTGCCAAATGTATGGAAAGTGTTGGAACTATAGAAAGGCACTTACCGTAGTTCTTGGCCTCCCACTGGCCCTTCGTTAATTTGCGCCAATCCTCGAGGTCGGACACTGCTAGGGGCACCCAAGCATTGGCTACCAAAAGAAAGATAAGGGCATTATGGAACATGAAAGAATATGAATATATATAAGAAATGAACTCCACTTACGGTTAAAGTTCCACTTCTCTAGGAACGGTATTTTTTCCTCGGGGATGATGTCCGAAGTTCTTACTCTAACGAACCGGATCATCCACCCCCAGTGTTTGGGTTCATCGGTGCTGGCGAAAAAGGATTTCGTTGTTCGGCGTTGCAGTTTGATGAGCCCTCAAAATAACTAAGGCCGATACAGCCGAACTAGGTGGCTGAGGGTGAATTCCAAACCCTCGACCTTTTCAGAAAAGTACCGCAACATGATCACGGTACACCAAAAGGAAGGGTGGATTTGACCGAGGGTGACTTCGTACATTTTGCAGAAGTCAATCACCACTGAATCGAGGGGACCCAATGTGAAGGGGTAAGTGTAAACACTCAAAAACCCCTCCTTGTATGTAGTTATTCTTTTATCAGGCCTCGGGATCTAAACCTCGACCTCATCTCCCCACCGACTTCTTTACTTCCTTGGTGATCTGCTTCGTTATCAGGCTAATGTATCGGGATACGTGCTCACATCGGCCTTTGACATCGAAAGGATTCTCGATACCAAGGTCCTTCTTGATAATGCAATCACCAGGGGCGATTACCTCAAGTGTTGGCGGCACCACCGGTTTGGCCGGCCGGGAGGCAGAGGAAGATGATGCTTTATCCTTTTTTGGGACTGTCTTGGAAGTTTTGGCCATGGTTGTAAGCTAAAGAATACGGGTGCACAGGGATGTAGTGTTTCCGGCAAAAGCTTGGTGTTTTCTGGCACTTAAAGAGGCGTATGAAGCGAGTGATTGAAGAAAGGGATAAAGATGGGAAAGGATTGAAGAAAGGGTAAAGTTCTTTACTTAAAGAAAACGCCTCATATTTATAGAGGGGCCGCGACGGTTCGATGGCATTAGTGGCTGACCAACGCTGGCGTGCATTCAATATTTTTGGGGAAGTGGGCTGATGGGACGTTTCGTTCACTTTGAACGCTGGCATCACGAGGATGACATCATCAAGGGCTTCGGGAATTCAAATCGTTTCATATCATTTCATTCTAAGAAACGCGGGGACTATCTGTATATGGTCAAAATTAAGAAGCCCGATTTTAAAGTCTTAAATTGGGCTATGAGTTCGAGTTCGGGCGATTCGAAGTAGGGGTCGGACTTGATTGAGGGACACATACCTCGAGGAAGCAGATCGAAGGACTGACACAACCGATATCGAAGGCAGTACAATCACGAAGACACTCGAAAAAGAGCGGGAATTTCTCAAGGACACGTGGGTCAGGGCATAAATTATAGGATAAGATCTGTGCGAAATAGTAAAAGTCAGTACTGGGTTGTTATACAGTTGTACCTATAGAATTCTTTGCCACAATTGGAAATATACCATATTAGGGTTTTCCCTTCTTATATAAAGGGAACCCCAATCATCTTGTATATCACATTATTCACCGGAATAGAATATTCTACTCTGCTTTTCCTGTTTACCGTGCTCAACAAGTGTTCTTCAGCTTTATTATTTTTACTTTATTATTCATACTTCATTGCTCTTAGCTGACCTCGAGGCCCCCAAGAAAGTCGAGCTCGAGGTCCTCGTTGTTATAGCAACATTGATTTGGTTCATCAATTCCTCTTATTTAAATTTACTATTACTTGTATATTCACTAGTATTAGAATAAATCACATATCTTTAAAACCACAAATTATCTTTAATTATTACCCCATCTTTCGAGCTAAACAAACATATATACAACTAACAAGTTACATATTTTTTCTAGTGCATACAAGTTATATATAATTGTATGTAAATTGTAGTTTTTCCACTGAATTCTATACAAAAAAATTATATATAAGTTATATGTAATTGTAGATTTTGACCAGATTATGTACAACAAAAAATTATAGTAGCTTTTTACTGGATTTATATATATTCTATAATAAAATATTAGTTACTTTTACTAAATAGAAAAACTTTGCTAAATCGAGTAAATATTATTCCGTTTTTGTCTATGTACGAAAAATTCGTGAAAATAGCACGGTATAGTCAGTTTTTGGATTGGTCATTCAAAAATAGCCGGAGTTTACGAAGAATGAAAAATAGCCACTATTTTGCTGCAACAGAGACCGGTCCAACATAATATAGTGGAGTTCGGTGCACCTGTATATGAACTCCAGCATATTATGCTGGACCGGTATACTTTATTGACTCCAGTATAATATACTGGAGACTGGAGCACCGATGCTCCAAACTTCAGTATATTATACTGGACAATTATACTTGCTGAAATTCCAGTTTATTATGCTGGAGTTCTAGTGTACTTATGATGGAACTCCATCATATTATGCTGGAGGTCCAGCATACTTATCCTGGAGGTCCAGCATACTTATCCTGGAACTCCAGTATAATATGCTGGAGTTCAAGCATACTTATACTGGAACTCCAGTATAATATACTGACGTATTTTTCAGGTTTTGAACAGTGTTTTTGCTCGGATTTGTCTTTACATGAAAAGTGGCTAAATTTCGATTACTTTTGAAATTAGGCTATTTTTTAACGACCAGTTGTAAATTTGGTTATTTTTGAATTACTCCCAAAAGATCCCTAGATTCAGCTAATGTTGGGCCTAACAAGAAATTGGATGATGCTGGGTCGAAACAGTAGAGTTCAATAACAACAAAAAAGGGAGAATGACACAGTTACCCAAAAAACAGAACTATTTACCCTTGTCTATCCATTTATTTTTCTACCCACAAACTAATTACATTTCCTATCCATAGTAGGTTTTATGGGGAATTTTCTCTTTTTTCTCCAATTCTTTTTTATTTCTATGTTTCTTTTCCTTTTTTCTTTCTTTTCTCCTTTTTTTCTCTCATTTTCTTCTTATTTTTTTGTTTTTTTCTTTTCTAATTTCATTTAACTTCTTTTTATATATATTCTTTTCTCTTCATAATCTAATTTTTGTTCACCCTTTTTTAAATATAACTAGTATAATATACCTTTTGTCTTTTTTCTTATTTTTTAAATTCAATTGTTAAATTAAATAATATTAGTTGTCACTTGATCTAATTCACTTAATATCACACTAACTGCTGCTGGGCACCATAAATTACATAATCAGATTCTAAAAATCAACACGTGATTGCCATGTAATAAATTATAACATCATATTGTATATTATAATAATATATTATTGTAATAAACTATATACTATTGAGTTATATATTATATACCAAAATAGCATACAAATATATGAAAATGATATTTTATGTTTTTCATTCAACATTATACTATTACATTAAAATAGTATACTATAATGGCATATTGTATACTATTACAGCATACTGTTGCAATATACTGTTACAGTATATTATATACTATAATAGTATACAGTTGCATTATAGCTTTATACTCTTACAGTATATTGTATACTGTTAGGTAGCTGTATTCTTCTTCGATTATTATAGTATACCGTTGCAGTATATAGTATACTATAATAATATGTTGTTACAATATAGCTATATAATCCTACAACTTATTGTATGTCGTAGCAATATACTATTAAGTAATTGTGCTCTTCTTCGATTTTCAGTGAAAAGATTCGATCTCAATCATCTCAAATCAACTTCAAATGTGATCAAATTTCAGTATGAACTTTCAGAAGGTACTATAAGCAATATTTAATAACACCCACTTTGAATCAAATAAGAAATCTTCAAAAACAATGATTGAGATTCAAGCCAACAATGGTGGATAATCAAACACACATAAAAATTCAGATTTGGGAAGCTTACTCGAAGGTACTATAACCAATATTTTATAGCACCTACATCGAATCAAACAATAAATCTTCAAAATAAAATTTCAAATTTAGAAGCTTCAAACTCAACAATGATGGGTTTTCATACACACAAAAATCATAAGGAAATGAGGTAGAGCAATAGCTTGGTTTGACCATCTTAATGAAGGTCAATCTAACAGAGAAGAACTAAATTCATTCAAGTCCACTACTAGGTAATCTTGTAAAAATGAAGTCGAATGTTTTTAACATTCTGTACTTCAAATGAGAAGATGGGTGGGTCGGGTAAATAGTTTGGGCTGCATAGGTAGGAAAAGTAAATAGTTTAGGCTTGGGCATTAAAGGGTAAATAGTTTGGACTTAATGAGTATAAAGTGAGATTTTTCCAACAAAAAAATGGTGAAAATAGCACGGTCTAGCAAGTTTTTGGAGTGATAATTAAAAAATAACCAGCGTTTGCAAAGTTATTGAAAAACAGCCACTATTTTGATGCAACACAAAAAATTCCAGCATAATATACTGGAGATTGGTGCACCTATGTATGAACTTCCAGCATATTATGCTGGACCAATATATTATGCTGGAATATTTTTTGAATTTTGAAAAGTATTTTCTTTTAGATTTATCTTTACATAAAAATTGGCTAAATTTTGATTAATTTTGAAATTATGGCTATTTTTCAACTACCACATATAAATCTGGTTATTTTTGAATTTCAACCCAAAAAATGGTGCAGCCCACATCTAGACAATCTTATTTCAGCCCAAAAAGTCAGCGGGTCGTTCAAATAAGCCTTGTTCTTCTATAAATAACACTCTACTAGCGTCTTTTCTAGATCATTTATTTCTCTTTTTTTCCTTTTCTTTTTTTCTTTTTTTCTTCTTCTTCTTTGAGACACTTTCACCGTCCGGTTACCGGAAACTCTATCATCGTCCGATCTCGATCAAGTGGTTAAGAAAATGCTGAATCAGAGGTTAAAGCAAGAACAGCAAGCAGCCTTGATGCAACAAGCTCTGCTTCAACAACAGTCCCTTTATCATCCTGGCCTCTTAGCTGCTCCTCAGGTTCCTTTCTGGTTTTAAAATTTTCCACGTTTTCGTTTATTTGAGTGTTTTTTCGTTATTCTGTTCATATTTCGTTTATCACTACGTTGATCGTTCTAGCCGTCTAGGTTTTATTACCGTCGAATTAATGGGATTTGAGGTCTAGTGATTTTAGGTATTTTAGGGGTCAAGGTCATTGTGTATTATATTTTGTTGAACAAACTTGAAGCGGACCTTTTTGTTTCCTTAATATTATGTTGTTGTTTTGACATGATAGAAACTTAGGGTTCGGATGTATATTGTGCTATTAGCGGCTTTATAGATTTTTTTCCTTCCAATTTCGTTTTTTTAATGACAGTGGTGTCGGGCCTGTGTGAGCACCTCCACTATTTCACCGGCTACCTGCTAGTGGGCCCTAAACTAGCACAGGTACCGTAACTCAGCTCAACAAGGCTTAGGCATGGAATGAAATCACATATTATTATATTTTGCCTCCGTTGGTATTTGAACTCTTATGGTTCTCCTCCCACTTCATTGACCACTATACCACACCCTTGGGTGCTCAAAATTTTGTTTTATGAGAAAACCATCTGCAAGAGTGCAAGAAATCTATCATCTTTGGCAACAGGTGTTTATGTTCTATATTCTAGCTCTTTGACATTTTGTTCTACTCCTACCTAATAACTATATCAAAAGTATTAAAGAATTTCTTTTCTTATTTAATCACTTGCAGTTCTAAAGGTTTATCCTTATAGTTTTATTACAGTTTAGTGATTAACTGAGTTGGTTAATCTGACTTAATTTATCACACGCAGTCATTTATGACCCATGAGTTTACTTTCCTTATTTTAACAACTTTACACAGAGAAAATATAAAATAAGGTTGTCTTGAATTTAAACCTGGCTTCTTGGGGCATAAGAGTTTATGCATTTCATTATCAAGAGGGGTTGCTCTGATGGTAAGCAACCTCCACTTCCAACCAAGAGGTTGTGAGTTCGAGTCTCCCCAAGAGCAAGGTGGGAAGTTCTTGGAGGGAAGGATGCCGGGGGTCTATTTGGAAACAACCTCTTTACCCCAGGGTAGGGGTAAGGTCTGCGTACACACTACCCTCCCCAGACCCCACTAAATGGGATTATACTGGGTGGTTGTTGTTGTTGTTGTTTTCTTTTTCGAGTTGCATCTAGGGTATGTTCAAATAGATATTTTTAGTTGGGGAGCTATCCTTCTTTAGCAAAGCGGCTTGTTAGTGAAGTATGAAGCTTTTAAACAGCTCTTATGATAGTAGGGGAATTATGCAGCTTCAGAGAATGAAGCCAAAAAAGGGAAAAAGAAAAGGGGGGGTGGGGTAGGGGTGGGGGGTTAGTGGATGGGGTAGTCTGGGTATTTGAGGGTAACTGTCAGCAAAGATTGAAAGGATACAACAGCTTTTACTTGGAACGTTTATCTACTCTCTTTGCTTTTACTTGGTACTTTCCTGGGATGTTGTCCCTGGGATTTCTGACGTGGTTCTGTATTTTGTTTATTTAACTCTAATTTTATTTGTACATATTTTGGTGCAGATACCAAGTGGAAATCTACCTCCTGGGTTTGATCCAAGTACATGCCGCAGTGTGTGAGTGCTATTTTTTGTATCATCTCTTGTTTGCGTTCTCCTCTGCTAGACTACATGGAACTTGCGAAGCGTTTCTAATTAACTGATGTTTTTTATGTGCTTCAGTTAGCCACTATATTCTGCTATCGCTTTCACGTTTACATTTGCCTGTCTTGATTTTTGAATAATTACAGTCATGATTTGGCTATGTTGCTCGGGTTCTTTCAAAGTTCCTGGTGATTTGCGTGTGGGTGTGGGATCCACACTAGATTTTTTCAACCTAACTTGGGTGCTTTGACTACACCAGTAGCAAAGAAGAATAGGTCGATCGGGTATTTGGTTGGATTTTGTGTTGATGTCGTATGTGTTTGCATAAAGTACTAGTACACTTTGCTTTTATACAAGATAACTTATGAATAATATATTAAGTGTTCACAAAGAATTTAATTATACTAGTTTTAATTTAATAACTTCAATTAATAGTAATACCTACTTATATATGTGGCAATATACATTTATTAGTTGCATCTTAACACCCATAGCCTTACTCCTATCTGTGTCCCGGAATCATAAGATTTAGGTGATGAAGAATCCAACTTCTAGATCCACAACTGTGTTGGGTGCCCACACTCGTATCCAAGCAACATAGAATTTTGGTGACAAGTTAATATTCATACTGTTGGGATTTAATTACTGGAGGGGGTCCTTATAGTTTAAATTATTTCTTTTTTTGTTCTTTTTTCTTTTTTAAGATTTCTTAGTTTCCTCTTTTCTGATTAAATGCAGGTATGTCGGGAATATTCATCCACAGGTGGGTGAAACTCTTCTTCAGGAACTTTTTTCATGTACTGGTCCGGTTGAAGGGTGCAAACTTGTAAGGAAGGACAAGGTACATCTTTTCTCTTCATGCAACTTTGCCAACATTTTCTGTGGCTATGTTTACTATGTTCTATAGGTGCTTCCCTTTCTTCTCCTTGTGTTTTCTAGGCATTTTTCTATTCATATGATTCTGTAATTGACATGGATTTGTCTCGTGCAGTCATCTTATGGTTTTGTTCATTACTATGATCGAGGATCAGCTGAACTTGCTATAGCCACTCACAATGGAAGGCACCTGTGAGTAGGCTCGCTAGCTATGTGCTTTACTGTAGGCCTTTTTCCTTTTCACTGTGGCTCATACCTTTTTACTTTTAGGTTTGGGCAGCCTATCAAAGTTAACTGGGCCTATGCCAGTGGACAGAGGGAGGATACTTCAGGTGCGTTCAGTTTCTGTTTTTGTACAAGTGCAATTCTTGACTTTGCATTTAGCCCATTATGTTGTGTTGGAGTTTGTGAATATCTGTAGTATGATATTCTTCTTTTTGCAGGTCACTTCAATATATTTGTTGGCGATTTGAGCCCAGAAGTTACTGATGCCATGTTGTTTGCTTGCTTCTCTGTTTACCCTAGTTGCTCGTAAGTATCTCCTCCTCCTGAATGCCTCCCTAAGAAGGTGCTCTGTCATGGTTAATATATACTCCCCCTCTTTCAATTAAGATGACACACTTTTCTTATTAGTCCATCCAAAAAGAATGACACATTTCTACAATTGGAAATAATTCAACTTTAAACTCTTCATTTTACCTATTTTACCCTTAATGAGAAGCTTTTATTACCACACAAATATCATGGCCCCACAAAGTTTTTACCGCTTAAGCTTTTAAGACAACAAGTTTCAAAAGTCTTTTTTTTCTTCTTAAACTCCGTGCCGAGTCACACTATGTCATCTAAATTGAAACGGAGGGTGTATTTACTTAGAAAGTGTCAAATACACTTAACAGAAAATAATTATTGTGTACTCAAATGTGTATATATAGTGGCTAATTGTCCCTTCCTATTGATAGTGATGCTAAGGTAATGTGGGATCAAACTACTGGGCGTTCTAGGGGTTTTGGATTTGTTTCTTTCCGCAATCAACAGGTATCCTTTTATGTGCATTTATTTTCAAAATTCTCTCTCGGTTGATGCACCGCTTTGTTCCCATTTAATCTTATTGTTTTTATTCAGGATGCTCAAAGTGCAATCAATGATTTAACTGGTAAGCTAACACAGAAGTTCTCTGTATTCAGTTAACTTTTTACTGATTGATGCACAAGTTGGATTATTTCAGAGCAATTGAGAGCTAGAAGGTCTTATTTTGCCCTTTGTCTTTATGTTGCTATAAGGGAAATGGCTTGGTAGTAGACAGATACGTTGTAACTGGGCCACAAAAGGTGCCAATGCTAATGACGACAAGCAGGGATCAGATGCCAAAAGTATCGTGGAATTAACTCATGGATCATCAGGTGTGTACAATTTTCTGAACCTTAAAGACAAGTCCTTAATTTTGATAAAGAGAATTATCCAATAGCTTGTTTCCGGTTTTGTTTGGAAGGTGGCTGGATTCAGAGGGTTTAGTTCTTGAAATTGATTCTGGCCTTCTTAATGAATGCCTTTTCCTGTTGCAGAAGAGGGTAAAGAGCCAGAAAACGGCGATGCTCCTGAAAACAACCCACAATATACAACTGTTTATGTGGGTAATCTTGCTCCTCTGGTAAGATATTCTTACTCACTTTTCTGCCCGTATGGAAAATGATAATAGTGTAACTTTTTTGGAGTAAACCACAGGGTGTCTTTGCCCTTTGTCCCTGCTCAGGTCTTGAAGTGCCTTTGTGCTTTTGGAAGGACTTAGCCCCTTTACTTTCATTTGTTTCAGGTGACACAACTCGATCTCCATCGCCATTTTTATGCCCTTGGTGCAGGAGTGATAGAGGAAGTTCGGGTTCAACGTGATAAAGGATTTGGTTTTGTGAGATACAGCACCCATGATGAGGCAGCTTTGGCGATTCAAATTGGAAATGCTCAATCAATTCTGTGTGGTAGACAGATTAAGGTACATCATTCTACCTGAAGGTGGCCTTTTCTAGTCTTACAGTTGTTTTGCAAGTCACTGTATTGGATTCTGATATATTCTTCTGAATATAGGATGCTACTATTCTTACTAACCAATTTTATTTGAGCAAAATTTTTGAGCTTGACTTAATGATGTGTGTATTTCCAGTGTTCTTGGGGTAACAAACCAACTCCACCTGGAACAGCCTCGAATCCTCTCCCACCGCCAGCCGCTGCACCATTAGGCCTCTCTGCGACTGACCTTTTGGCTTATGAACGGCAGCTAGCTATTAGCAGGATGGCTGGTGTCCATTCCCTCATGCAACCCCAGGGTCAACATCCTCTGAAGCAAGCATCAATGGGAATGGGTGCCTCTGGAGCAAGCCAGGCTATTTATGATGGTGGTTTCCAGAATGTTGCTGCCCAGCAGCTCATGTATTATCAGTGATGTGTAGAAATTTGGCTTTTGGCATACCATTGCCTTTCTTTGGACTAGATGAATTCTTACGACGTCTAGGTTCTCTTATGCTTTGTTTTTAATTTTACGGGTTGGTAATGTGGTTCTCACGTGTATGAATACCCATAAACTGCGCATTTTGTGTATTTGATTTAGTAGGGTGAGTGTATACTGCAGCGTTTGCACCATTATTCTAGTTGTGTTATGGCATGTTTTTGGAACTTTGATGCAACTATTGGAGCAATCTCTTTTAGTCACAATTCTGTTAGAGATCTGCCTGCTAACTCGTTGTTTTCCATTTAGTGGTTACCCCTTAACAGATTGGTCACGCGTCCTATCTCTCTGAACTTTCAGTACTCGTAAGAGATGACTCTTAGTTATAGCCGTGATAGCATTATTGGCATACTGCATAATAAGTAGTTGCAAAAATGATCTTTGATTATACATGATTTGAGAAGCTGTGGAGAGAGAGGCCAAAAGGTCTCTTGTGGATTCGGCCAAGAACTTTCGCCTGTGGCTGATCCATCCTAGGAAGGAATGCAGCATCATTGCTTGGAATTGGGAAATTGAGGCTTTTTCTTATCCTTGCATATCCAAGATCGCTATTTTGCTGCAGGACTTAAGTTCGCAGTAGAAATGCAATGCATAATGTGTGGATGCACATTATGAGTTCAAACCTTGTCGTGGCCTAAAACTTACTCTATCCGTTCCAGTTTATATGGTGCTCATTTCTTTTTAGGGTTTCTAATAAACAACTTTTTGATTCATAATTTTAGAAATCGGCGTGTCTTTCTAAAACTCCATGCCAAGTCAAATAGTGCCACATAAATTGGGACGGAGAGAGTAACATTTAAGTGGGAAGGCTGATTTTTCATACCACAATTCTAGACTTGTGCTAATGTGCATAATGTGCACAAGGCGGAATGACTTCCTGACCAATTAGACTTGCAGGGCTTTTGAAAGCCGATACATGAACCTTAAATTTTCCCATTTGAACACTCAACTTGACAGAATGAGTACTAATAAATACATCCAGTAGTGTGTGTATATCAATTGCGCTGACATGTACAACACATCATATACTAGACTATTTTGTTACTTGACATGTGTTATTTGTGGGTCCTATTTTTAAATGCTAAATAAGCAAAAAAGAAATTACAAATTAAAAAAAGAAAAAAGAAAGAGAGAAAAAGACCTGAAGCTATTACTCCGTTCATACCACCTCTCCGTTCAATAGGAATCCATGGTTTTAGAGAGCTTCGAAAACCTCATATTTGGTAATATGATAGGACCTTGGATGCGAGAGCTACAAAAATCAAACTCCACCACTTCCGGTGCAACTCCCAGAGGAAATTCGGTGATAATATCTAATAACTTGCAGCACCATGCTTTAAAAGTTCAGGCGGCTCGGAAAAATAGACACCTCACCAGGACTTCTAAAACGTACCGTCGGTTATTTCTCCTTTAAACCCCTCATTGATACATTCTGTTCTAACTTCACCATTGCCCCGCCATTTTTGTTACAGTCGTGGATGTAATTTCAGCACCTGGATGTAATTTTCTTTTCTTTTTCATTTTTTAATTTTTTCCCTATTGATAAAATATTTTCTTTAATTAGAATATTGCATTCACGCACATTTTCTGTGTGACTGACACGCATTGTCCACATCACATTTGTCAGTTGTCACTGTCACATAGCATGGTCAACGGTCAAATGTGTTTATTAGTTAAGGGAATCATGAGTTCGAGTATTCAAATGGGAAAATACAAAGTTCATGTATCGGCTTTCAAAAGCCCTACAAGTCTAAGTGGCCAAGAAGCCATTACGCCTTCAATCGATACCAATTCTTGTGTGTTTTTTGCAATTCATATTAAAGACCCTCTCCTAAGGTTGAGAACCTTGCTCAGTTCTCCATGAGGGAAGGTCTAGTATACAATTTTCTTTCTACGTGATCGGAGCTTTATCAAAGTTTGTAGGCGTGAGTACTCGGATTGGACTTGGAAACCCCGCGGCGTTGAACTAAAACCTAATATTTAGGTGAGAAGGCTAGAATGGTGGGCTCATCATATACTGAGTATCGAACCGCCAACTGAGCACTCATACTTTTCAATGTTGAAGATGTAGATCTGCGTGGTAGCCAAACACGTGCGCTATCGTTCTTTAACTCTCTTCTCCTATTGAGTCTGAAAGCTTTGAAGCTATGAGGCCGTAGTAAGGTAACTTATGAACTGCATCACCTTCATTCTTTCTGAAGTTGTCTTTATGTCCAGCACTAGCAGCAAAGCATAAAGTCTGGGTACACATTTATTGTATTCAGAAAACTAGTTGAGTCGCTTGTATAGAATAATGATATATTTGTTGGTTTTTGATAAAAGAAACTAAGGGAAATAATACGGGAAGATGACAGAAAAATAAAAAGAATATACTGGAATAGATATAAAAGGAACTCTAAAGAACTGAAGCTGAAAATTCTATATTATTTCACTGAATTTGGATTACAATTTATAAGAGAAATACTAACTTAAAAAATTAGCACAAAATCTATTGAAAAAAACAAACTCCTAAAGACTAGTTCAAAATTATTTCAGATTCAAACTAAATTACTGTAGTAAATAACTCTTACGCTGAAACAGTAAAATAATTTTACTGAGAGCATCATATTTCTAACACTCCTCCTTGCTTTTGAAGCTGCAAATACTGAATTTATGCCTTGTAAACCTTTAATTGGAAGCGACTTTGTACGTAAATCTACCAACTTATTTTTGGACTTGCAGTAAATTGAGTTCACTTTTCTATTTTGCTACATCTCATGATTGTCAGTGAAATAAATTGGCTTTTTTTTCTATCTTCATTTGCATCTTGTCTCGAGGCTTGTCAACTTTCTTCCAGATTTGCATTTTTCCTTAAGGCTTGTCAACTTTCTTCCAGATTTTATTTTTTTGAGATATTGACAACTTCTTCTTTGCCTCATTTTCACATATGTCCTTAGTTGGAGGATTATCTGCAGTTTGTAGATTCTTTTGGCTCTATTTTTCATCTTCTGTTGGATCAAATGAGAAGTTTTTACCTCTTATTTTAACCCTTAAAATCTCAAGTCCAGTTACATCATAAATGAAACAATGTTTATCTTCAAAGGATACTAAATCCCTTTTTCATTAGTTGTCCAACACTCAATAAATTTTGATCAATAGCAGGAACATAAATAACATTTGAAAATTTCTTAGTACCTGAATTTGTTGCGATTGCAACAATTCCTTTTCCTTTAGCAAGAATATAATCACCATTCCCAATTCTGACTTTCTTATTTCCCATAAACGTGAATTCTTTGAAAAGATTTCTGTCATATGTCATGTGGTTTGTACAACCACTATCAATTATCCAAAAATCAGATTTCTTGGTCGAAGAAGAGTTTCCACAAACAAATGATCTTCTTCTTCTTCATTGGCGACTTGGGCATCTGCTTCATGCTTTTGAGATTTGCCTTTGCAAATTACAGCTTCATGACCAAGTTGGTTGCAAATTTTGCACTTTGCATTTGGCCTCTTCCAACATTTGAATGGTGGATGACCTTTTTTACCACAGTGCTGACAAGGTGGGTAATTTTTTTTTATTTTTTTTTTGCATTATTACCCTTGCTTTGAGTTTTGTGGTTGACTGCCGAGACTCCTTCAACCATACCATCTTGCCTCATAAGCCTCATTTGCTCTTGTGCCTGCAATGTATTTAACAATTCTGCCAAGGTAATCTTGGATAGATCCTTTGTGTTTTCCAAGGTAATTATAGATACTTCATATTTTTCAGGCACCGTAACAAGAATATTTTCAACAATTCTTGAATCTTTAAATTTAGTACCAAGCAATCTTACCTTGTTAACAATGCCAAGCAACCGATCTGAGTATTCTTTGACGGTCTCATATTCCTTCATTTTCTGTAACTCGAATTCCCTTACTAAATTCAACACCCTCATGCCTCGTGTTCTTTCATTTCCTGCATATTCTTCCTTCAGATAATCCCAAATTTCCTTTGCTGATTTGAGAGCCATAATTCTCGTAAAAATTGTTGCAGACACACCAGCAAACAAAGTTGCTTTCGCCTTTGATTTCCTGGGTTTTTTTCCTTATGACTCTTGATCTGGGCCACCGTGGGATTGTTAGGTAGTAGAAGAACATCATAATTCTCTTCCACGGCCTCCCAAAGATCTAAAGTCTCCAAGTAAATCTCTATTCTCACTGCCCGCAGTTGATAATTTTTACCATCAAAGACTGGAGGAGCCAATTGAGAAAAATTCGCTCACTCAAGATTTTTTTTTACTCAGGTCCCTTAAGAAGATGGCTCTAATACTAATTGTTGGTTTTTGATAAAAGAACCTAAGGGAAATAACACGGAAAGATGATAGGAAAATAAAAGGAATATACTGGAATAGATGTAAAAGGAACTCTAAAGAACTGAAGCTGAGTGGCTGCCCTTAAATACAGGGATATACTTGGCTGCTTCCACGACGAAACTACATCCTACAGCATATTTCTTTATCTGTTTTCACGTGGCTTCTGGTAATGTCGTTGATAGTACAGCAGCCAGAAAGGGTCATTGTCAACTCAAGTTCATTCTTGAGCATTTCAATAACTTGCTTTACCCCATGCTCCCCCTTTGCAGCCAGGCCATACACAACTGCTCGACCAATCTGCAGGTATATTGTTTTAGATTACAGGGAAGGGAAAATCTAAAGCTTAACAAACTGGAAAAATTGAGGTAAGAACTTTCAAATAAGTTTACCAGAACAGCTTTTGCGCCAAGTGCTAAGACCTTGAATATGTCTGTTCCTCGCCTCACTCCTCCATCAAAGAAAACTGGAACTTTATCTTGAATAGCATGGACCACCTGAAACCATTGGAGATTTTAGAACAATTATGTGATTCGCATTGTGTTTCAAATCTAAATTTACTTAGATATCGAAACAAATGCAAATGATTAGACTTGTAAATTTGAAACAAATAGGACCAAATCCCTCAATCCAAAATAGGCCATTTTATCAATTCAGATGACATAGATGACTCTCGCACGGCTAGCTTGATATAAAAGGGAAGCGCGGTGCACTAAGCTCTCGCTATGCGTAGGGTCCGGGGAAGGGCCGGACCACAAGGGTCTATACGCAACCTTACCTACATTTCTACAAGAGGCTATTTCCACGGCCCGAACCCGTGACCTCCTGGTCACATGGCAACAACTTTATCATGCACGACTAGCTTGATATAAGGACCCAATATCATGCTGTGGAGCTCAAACATGACAGGCAGCCCCATTCAACCATGTCCAAGAGTCCTTGCTATACATTTGACAGGCATACAACTTTTATAATTCCTCCAAAGCATGTTATATCTCTGGTTTAATTTTCACTAAGCAAGATCCAAAGCTTCCTTTCTTTTTGTTTTCTATTCAGAAGCTATAAACATAAAACTGAAAAGCCCGTGATAACAGGGGCGGAGCCAGTGTGTTGATTACGCGTTCAGCCGAACTAAGATACTTTGGTTCGAATCCTGTATTTATCTTAAAAAATTTATTGAATATATACAAATTATTAATTTAGAACCCAGTAACTCAAAAGAACTAGAATCTTGAACCCATAAGTTTCAAATTCTAGCTCCGCCTCTGCATGATATTCCATTTTACTTTGAATGTTCCATACTGAAAAAATTTGTGCTAAAATTGTTTACAATGGACTAATATATTTTATTCCATGTGCCACGTTAAAAGTCTAAAAATCTAAACCAGTGAACTTACCAACATTCAGTAAAAGATAACGTCAAATATACCAGGAAGATAGGGAATAACCTCTTCAAGAACAGAAATAGTAGCTGGAGCATAATCTAGTTGCCGAGCTCCATGGTTAGAGACAATAATTCCTGCAACTCCTACTTCAACTGCTTTTATTGCTGCAAAAAGTAGTAGTACATGCCAAGTCTTTAGCCGAAAGAGTCAAATAGTGAGACCTTACAACAACAGTTCGATCCCAAAGTAAGTCGGAGTCAGCTATTTGGATTTCACTATCATTTCATTCTGAAAATTTCTCCTTGAAAGATTTGTAACTATATTTCCTACGTTCTTCATGATGTCTGTACATCTATTGTTTTCTTCCCTGTTTACTTGACTGCACTTCCTAACAGATTTTTGCATCTTATCTTAACCAGTTCCCTTCTAAAGTTCTCATGTATGATTGACAAACACCAACCTTTTCCTTTCATGATCATTTACTTTGCCCATATCCTTATAGACATAATCAGTGAAGAAACCTAAACTATGCAGCTATCTAGGATTCAGTGATAAATACCATCTTCAGAAGTCAGAACGCCCTTAATCAGAATTGGCAAGTTGGTAATTGATTTCAACCACGCGATATCCTGAAAATATTTTGTAGCATAAAGGGATCAAAAGGGAGAACAGTTGATCGTATTTGTAGTTAGTAACAAATGACACTCCCATCCTTCTATAATGTACTTTTGTAGCTCCAGCAATTTTACTTCCTTTAACATACATTGACATCCTCAACCAAAATGTTCCTTCTAGGCTCAAGAGTTTAAATCATCCTTGAGGTATATCATGTGGTAATAAGGAACAAAAGAATAAACCTAAAATTCTGTACCTTCCAACACAAGGAAGCATCAAAAGTTACAGCAGCAAAGGCTTCAATATTTGAGCCGTCGTCCTGCAGAGTTTTATTAGTAGACGTAAGCAAAATCTACACCATTTTCAAGATTATGATGACTAATGGAATTTCTGCATATCAAACTAATGAACGAGAACATGAACCCATATAAACCAGTAGCACACAGATGAGTACAGAAGCATTGCTATTGTACACTATATTCAACAAACTGAAGCAGCAGACAGTGCGTCTAACAACTAGTTGTGATCAGCTAATTGGTAAGTCAAAGCAGGAGCCCCTTTAATGGAAACATAGGCTCTACACTACTTGGGAACAGAATTAATACTTTATAGTTTTTACTTTATAGCCAAAATTGACCATTTCAGTTTGGCATTACATGCACAAAACATGACCTTGTGTTTGGTACTCAAGGAACTTCCTTTTTAAGAGTAATAGTATGTAATTCAGGCATAGCGAATGTTGAAGCTAATCCCTAGCGTCAACCTCCCCAACTCCCAACAAATAGAAGGAGAAAGGAATGAGTCATTCAGAAAGAACAGCAGATTTAGTAGGAATAATCAGCCAACAAGAGACATTTTAGTCCTAGAAAATAAATTCTGTTTCTTAAAAGAGTTTCACAATTCGCCTCTTTCAGTTTAACAAGTGTTTTGTCTGTAAAGCCATAATGGTTTTACTTACAGAAACATATTCAGTTGATATAAGACCTTCAAAGTTCTTCAACTGAGGTGCGACCATCCTGCAATTGTAACTCCTCTCTTTCTAGATTAACACAGGATTACCAATACTGTAGGAATTCTTAAAATTTCTTAAATACTAAATGATAAAACTTATTTCTATCCAGATAAGATTGAAGAAGAACGGCGAAACGGAGTTTAGCTAGACTTGAATGACAGCAAAAAGATAAATAGGTTACTTATTCTTTATATCTGCCTCCCTTCTACCAAGCCTCGGGGTATCAGCAGTAAGAATAATAGCCTTAAACCCATTCCTCTCAGCTCTTTGTACCATAAATGCTGTTATATCCCTCCTTTTGTAAACCTATTGACAGAAGAACCTTCTGCTTCAAAACACCCCCCCAAAAAAAAGCAGTAAAGATACACGGAGATCTCGATGGTTAGGAAGAATAAAATCACATATATTTGGAAGAAGCGAACAGCATTGCAGCTCGATGTAACCTCCTCCACTGTGCAGGTTGACATATATGACAGTCCCTATAACCAAGAGAGTTCAGCACTATCCGCATACAAGAATTGGAAATTGATCTGGTTTAGAACAATATTACCATAATAACATCAGATGCTGCAGCGGCTCTAGCTGTAGCAACTTCTCCTGGCATAGGTATAACCGCTTTCTGGAATCAGAGCTACATAGTATATTCAGCTAACAGACTAGAGTGATAATTAATTTAATATAAACCTTCAGGATGTGCCAATTTATGCATGGCAGTTGGGGCAATCATAATAGGAGCGGATGTCTTGTAACCGAGTATAGCCGTTGACATGTCTATCCTGCTCACATCAACAAGTATTCTAGGTCGAATACTGAGTTTCTGAAAAGTTAGTGATAGATATCTCTGTCTGTTAACAACTATAGAGCAAGAAATTACAAACTTACGTGATTCTACGAAATGCTTCTACATTTTCTCTTAGGGTGTGCTGGTCCTCAGCTCCTCCAGTATAGTAGTTATAGTACATCTTCGGAAGGGCCTGCCTAGCAAGCACTTGGAATTCGTTCACATTAACTGGTTCTGCCATTTTAGCCTGCTTACACAAGCGTTCATATCTTACATTCCTTCATTCTAGAACTTTGATCTTCTGTCTACTTCATATTAAAAGAGACTCGAGAAATTGTCAACTATTTGTTCTCCAAATAACCAGGACTAGGTGGGTGGTAAAATCTCTACCCATTGAACTATTACATAGTGAGGCCAGAGCAGGGGCGAAGCCACACTTATTGACCACCCTATGTCGGAAAATTATACTGTGTATATAGATAAAATATCAGGTTTTAGAGGTACAAAACATATATTGAACACCCTTTGTTGAGAATTGTTTTTACTTTTTCAAGTTTGAACACCCTTAGAGGAAAATCCTGGCTTCGCCTGGGCCAGAGCATTTGCTGTCTTAGGATGTATTCCCTTATTTCATTTTATATGGCGGTATTTGACATGAGTTTAAGAGAAAAAGAAAGACTTGTGGCACATCTCAAAAGTAATTTTACAACTTGTGATCTTAAATATGTTATGCGAAAGTTTAAAGTTAAGGACTTCCCAAATATAGAAATATGCCGTTTATGGAAACAGATTAAAAAGAAAAAAAGGGTTGTATAATATGGAACTGAGGGCGTAATAGATTCCTATTTAAAATTGAAATGTTTGTATGTATACGATTTAATCACTCAAGTGTGTTTAGGTAAAGAACGAATCCTTTGTAACAGTGGTTTTAGGCCTTAAATACATATTAGAGCTTAGGAACTAAAGCATGTAATAATTCAGATTCAGAAATCACATCATGTGATCAGACGAGTTCAACTATCAGACATATCAAAATACTGCAGTAAAGCTCCATTTTTTAATTTTAATTTTAAAAAGAGACCTTTCCAACTAATTCAAACAGGAAAATGGAAGATGGTAAGAAACAATTTTAGTACCTGGACGATACAGAGAAGATTTAGGCAATTCTCCACTGCTTCTTCCTGCTGTTAAAACTTACTTAAACTCACAAGTAGCCTTTTCAAAAGCTTAAATTTTAACGCTTTTCACTTTGGACGAAAAGGGTTCAAAATGCACGGAGCTGAATTAAAAATAATTATTATTTTTTTTATAAAATTTAAAAAAATTATTTACAAAATATTTTTATATTTTAAACTAATGCACCAGTAGTACATTAATTTAGTAAAATCTTCTTCTTCTTCTTCTTTTCCAGTCTTTACAAAAAATAATTCAGTTTTTACAAAAAAATATTTTTTTCCAGTTTTCTTAAAGCATTTTTTGTAAAAACTAAAAAACAAATTTTGTAAAAACAAAAAAAAATGTTTTTAATAAAATATTTTCGTTTTTGAAAAATATATTTTTTTAGTTTTTTTTAAAAAGGAAATGTTTTTTCTTTAAAATAATGAAAAATATATTTTATTAAAAACATTTTTTTCTATTTTTACAATTTTTTTTAGTTTTTACAAAAAAAATGCTATAAAAAACTGAAAAATGAAATAAAAATTATGTAAAAACTGAATTGTTTTTGTAAAAATTTAAAAAAAATAAAAAAAGAAGACCTTACTAAATTAGTGGACTATTGGTGCATTAGTTTAAAAAATGAAAATATTTTGCAATTTTTTTTTTAAGTTTTACAAAAAGAATAATTATTTTAGCCCAATAGGTAGATAAAGGGTAGATAAAGGGTATTTTTAAACCTTTTTCAATAGTTTAGGGGCATTTTGAACCCTTTTCCGTTTAGAGAAACTATTTTTTTCCAGACACAAATTGTTATTGTTAATCTTTTAGAAATATTCTAGGAGCGATCCAATCATTTAGTAGTATTAGTGGGCGTTTGGACATAAGAATTGTAAAGTTACAAAAATAAAGTTGATTTTTTTTCCAAGTAAAAATGGTATTTGAAAATTAGTTAGGGTTTGACCATAAATTTTTAAATTTGTTTTGAAAAATCTGATTTGGGTGAAATTTGATTTGGAGATGAAAATGTGTTTGGACATACGTTTTCAAAACATATTTCCTAAATTTATATTATTAGGGATTTGGCCCAAAACTAACTATTGAACTGGTTTTCGGATTGACATTGTTACATTCTTATACACTATATGAAATTATATTACCCTCCCTACTCAAGTTTTACTATAATTACATTTTATATACACAATTACCATTTATGTACATTCTAACGTATCTTCTACTCCCCCACGTTTCTCTCTTCATATCCCACCCCCTCCCCCCACGTATCTTACACTCACACACAATTTTCTCTTCACAAAATTCAGAATCCCTCAATTAACGCATATTTCCTCTCTTCTTCCATAAGCATTCTTAATTTTTACTCTCTTCTTCAAAAAATCACCTCCATTAACATTTGTACTTTGCTTGATTTTCAATGAAGAAGAAAATAGCTTCAAAGAACAGCCCTAGAAGGGGCAAAAGAGTCGATATTCTTACATTTGATTTGAGTGTTTTCTTAGAGAATTTACCCCAAAAAAATTATTTGTTTGAATTGGATGTTGTTGCAAAGAATTGGGAATTCTCTTTACGTCTCTCTCTATCTCTCAATCCCTAATTTCAGTAATGTAAAGCAAAGGAAAAAGAGCAGCAATTTCATCATTGACAACCATTAAAAAGCTTTAAAGCTTTGAATTCGAATTTGGGTTTTGAAAAATCATTATTTATTTGGATTGGGTATTGTTGCAAACAATTGGGAATATAATTTGGAGTTTATATCTCAATTTTGAGAGTGTTTCGGTGAAGGTTAGACTTGATTTTGGCTGAATTTCAGATTGAAACTCGTCGAAGAAGAAGAAGAAGAAGAAGAAGAAGAAGAAGAAGAAGAAGACATGATATACATTATATTTACGAAATTGTAGAAAAAATATTTGATATATATATATATATATATATATATATATATATATATATATATATTGTATGAAAGTTGAACAATATTGTATAAAAATTATATTTAAGTTGTATGATATTGTAGTTGTATATAACTGAGTAGAAATGCAACAACAACAACCCAGTATAATCCCACTTAGTGCGGTCTGGGGAGAGTAGTGTGTATGCAGACCTTACCCCTAACCTGGGGTAGAGAGACTGTTTCCAAATAGACCCTCGCCATCATTCCCTCCAAGAACTTCCCACCTTGCTTTTAGGGAGACTCGAACTCACAACCTCTTAGTTAGAAATAATGTATGAAAATTGTAGATAAGTTATAAATAAGTTGTAGATAAGTTGCAGTATAATATATAATTAGTTGTATGAAATGTGTTTTTTAGTATGTATAAATCAGATACAAAATATACAAAAGATATATTGTATAAATTTTGTATATATTTTGTATAAAATTTGTAAAAAAGTTGTATGTTATTGTAGTTGTATTTAACTGGGTAGAAATAATGTGTGAAAGTTGTAAATAAGTTGTATAATATATAATTAGTTGTATGAAACTTGTTTTTACTATGTATAAATCAGATATAAAATATACAAAAGACATATTGTATAAAAATTGTGTTTAAGTTGTATGATATTGTAGTTGTATATAACTGAGTATAAATAATGTATGAAAGTTGTAAATAAGTTTTAGAAGCCTATGACATAAGCTTTGGGATTTTTTCGGTCTCTTTTAATTTAGACAATTTGGTATTCGAAATTCATCCAATATGAAATGGACCCAAGTTCATCTGTACGTTTTGGATTTCTGTCCACAGTTCTTGGTAGGTGAGAATTCAATACTAGAAAGCATGAGAGGACCTCAATTTGCAGTTGCATTTGGTGTTGGTGAAGAGAGGCTTAGGAGAATACTGGATGCTCAGCGGGAAGCTGCTACTTTGTCGTCGACGTCCGTTGCTCCAATAGAGCAGATAGATCCGAGAAAGGAGGAGGAAGAAAGAGGAGAAAGGGGGAGGGAGAAAGTGGTTGTAATGAAAATACCAGAAGTGATTAGGAGCTTTAGCAATGACATGATCATGGAATTTGCTTAGAACTAAGCACATGAGGCTATAAATTCAGTTAGGAGTTTTTATTTCTCTGTTCATCTTATGTTTGCTTCCTTGTCGTGTTAGACTTGTCTTTGCTTTTGTGAATAAGAACATGGATTTAGTTTTTCCTCTTGTCACTTTGTTTATTTGTCCTCTTCATTTTTTGTCAAATAAAATTTAGCTCGTCTTTCGCTCTCTGAATTTTATATGTACACAAATTCTAATTTTGTGGCATGAGTTCCTCTTTATACGGTGGTAATTTTCTCGGTTATAATGTATTTGCACCTGAAAGACTTTTGTTTTCATAATTTCTTTATCTCCTTTTCTCCATTCTTTTATGGTTTCTTTGACCCAGCGAACCGATTAGTATAGTGCATCAGAAAAATAAGGAAAGAGAAGAAGAGAGAAAAAAGGTAAAAGATATAGACGGGTTTACATGTTTTGACTACAAACAATTTCGAAAGAGCCCGTAATTTCTCAGATGTTGAGTTTATTGATGGGTTTCGACGAGGTTTTGGTTTTTTTAACTAAGGACTTTTATCTCCTGTTCTTGTCTTATATCCTATATGACCTGGGATGCATTTAAACTCAGCATTCCAAACTCCAATTAATTCATATGCTGAAATCTTCATTACCGTCAAGTTTATTGCTAGAATTTGATATCTGCACAAGAAAAGAAAACTGTATCAATCACGCGATTTACTCAAGTTCTCCCTTTCGTTCTCACCCTTCTTGATCTTTTCCTTGTCCTGTCCCTTTCACCTTTCATTTTCCCCTTTATCTCTCTGTTTCTTTTTCTTCACTTCTTTTGTCTTTTCTTTTCTGTCCGTTTTCTTCTTTTGATTTTTACAATTCTTAGGCAATCACATGAAATCGACAAAAGTAGCTCCACTTGTGGCACGGACATCATATCATATCAAGTGTTACCCTGTTGATGCTAGATCAAAATACTTACTACTATAATATTAAAAAGACAAACAGAAACTTCCAAAGCACAGAGCTAATCATTTACAAGTGTTAAAAAAAGTTATCCAAGTGGCTTGTGCTGTTGTGCACGCAGCGCAATTCAAGAAGGCTATCTTTAAGTTCAACTACAGCCATTAGCAAATTTGAGCTGTGAACTCTTCTCTGTATCCTACAGGTACTGTATGCTTTTACTTCAAAACCTCAAGTTCTGTTTAATCAATATGTCTTGTTTTTAGTGTCTCAAATTAGAGATATTTGACATAGGAATGCTGGTGTGTGCAGGCTAAAATGGCAGGTGAAGCAGTTAATGTGAATGAATTTCAAGAGCTAGCTAAGCAAGCTCTTCCAAAGATGTACTATGACTTCTTTGCTGGAGGAGCTGAAGATCAGTATACACTAAATGAAAATATAGAAGCATTTCGTAGAATCACGTAAGTTAGTATAATTTTTGCTCGTGATTTGGCAACGGAGATTGTAGCACTAACCTTTTCAGAAACTCAGTATTAGGCCAAGAATACTTGTTGATGTGAGCAGAATAGACATATCAACTGTTATACTCGGTCACAAGACGTCGGCTCCCATTATGGTTGCCCCAACTTCCTCACATCAATTGGCACATCCTGAAGGTTTGGATAAAATTAATTAGGGAAAAAGATTTATCCCTCTACTATGTGAAATATTTTAATTTACCATCTGTTATATATTTTACTTCCATTCATACCTTACCATTAGCGAATTAGTCTCCTATTTGCCCTTGACTTTAGTGAAGCTCAAATTGGAGCTATATTAGGGTCAAGGGCAAATATGAAACTGCTAATGGCAAGTGCGAATGTTCCCAATGTATAAAATTAAGATATTTCGTGCAGTCGAGGAGTATTTTTAACCATTTTCCTTATCAATTATAACTACCTAGTATGTTGTTAGCTGAATGTACTATGTATGTAGGTCTTATTCCATAAAGCTGTTGTATTTATGCCAGGGGAAGTTGCAACAGCTAGAGGTGCTGCAGCATGTAATGTTATCATGGTAATAGTTTTCCAAAATAGCATATCCATTCCGAATTCACGGTGTGTGAATATTGAGTTCTCTTGATTCATAGGGATTGTCATTTACGGCCACATGCACCATTGAGGAGGTTGCTTCAAGCTGCAACGCTGTTCGCTTCTTCCAAACATATGTAAATTATTATTCCTGTCTCTCATGATCATATATCATTACTGATTTTTGTGTTTTGTTAACAGATTGCGAATTTTTTCCTTGTTGATAGGTTTACAAAAGGAGAGATATAACCGAACTTATGGTACACAAAGCTGAGAGCAATGGATTCAGGGCTATAATTCTCACTGCTGATACTCCAAGGCTTGGCAGAAGGGAGGCTGATATAAAGAATAAGTAAGTTGTATATCCTTTTTACTGAATTCTTTTCATTGTTCATCTTATCTAGAAGATGTCGGTTCCATCATTTTAGTACTTTAAGAAATTTTATAAATTTTGGGTCCTGTGTTGATCAACTAAGAGTCAGAATTGCAGGATGATTTCACCTCGGTTGAGGAACTTTGAAGGTCTTATAACAACTGAAGTAGTTTCTGTAAGTTAAACCATATATAATAGCTTTTTACCAAAAGCAATTACTTAGATATCAACTTTGAAACTAGTGTAGACTGTGCTTATTAATCCACTAACAAATTTCTGCAGGACAAGGGCTCAAATCTTGAAGCATACGCTGCAGGAACTCTTGATCCTTCGCTTTGCTGGAAGGTACAAGATTTAAAAGTTACATATATCTGTTCCTTAATACCACATTAGAAGATACGATGAAATACAGTCTTGATCCATGAACTCAAAGTATTGATGCCAAAAAAAGGGCAACCCGGTGCATGAAGCATCCTTCGTTCATGCAGGGTCCAGGAAGGGCCGCATCCCAAGGGGTGTTATGTAGGCAGCCTACCCTGATGCTAGCATTAGTGGCTGATTCCACGGCTCGAAAACTCTTGATGCCAACATATGTTAAAATTTGTAAAATTGCTGAGCTACAAAGTATTGTTTTCCGAGTTCAACACAAATATGATCCACTATGTTCTTAAACACGCACATTCTCCAAAAATTTTGCAGGATATAGTGTGGTTAAAATCAGTTACCAAGTTGCCAATTCTGATTAAGGGCGTTCTCACTGGTGAAGATGGTATAATTTTTATCACCCAACCTTAGCTGTTTGCATAGAAAGCTTCAAATTTTCCTACCAAGTCTCACTGAGTGAGCATTTCTTCCTAAGATTTTTCTTATACTATCTTTTGCAGCAATAAAAGCAGTTGAAGCAGGAGTTGCAGGAATTATTGTCTCTAACCATGGAGCTCGGCAACTAGATTATACTCCAGCTACTATTTCTGTTCTTGAAGAGGCGATTTCCTTCCTTACATGATTGATGTCTTGCCACACAAAGCTCATTTGAATTCTTTTCAACTGAAAGTTGAAATAAGTTATTTGAATTCTTAAAAAATTTAAGATTTATGGATTTGAAATCTCCTCTTTAATCCAAATGTCTCCATCAAAAGCGAATCAAAATCCTTTAATGTATATATATTGGCTTCTATATATTCCTTCTTAATTTTCAATGGTTTTAGGTGGTCAATGCTGTTCAAGGCAAAGTTCCAGTTCTTCTTGATGGAGGAATTAGGCGAGGAACAGACATATTCAAGGCGTTAGCACTTGGCGCAAAAGCTGTTCTGGTAAACTTAATGATTTGAATAAGTGGATTTAACTTATATACACAGACAGTGTAAATAAGATTACACTACCAGTATAAATTTAACCTAATTCATATTCGTGCAGATTGGTCGACCGATTGTCTATGGACTGGCCACTAAGGGAGAGTCTGGGGTAAAGCAAGTCATTGAAATGCTGAAGAATGAACTTGAGCAGACCATGGCGCTTGCTGGCTGCTGCAATGTGAATGACATAACCAGAAGCCATGTTAAGACAGAGAAAGAAAGGTTCCTTTGTAGGATGTAGTTTCCATCCTCTATTTCTTAAATGAGTTTAAGTTCTTCGATGTAAAAAACTATTTATAGAATCAGGTAACTCTATTTAAGTAGCATTGATTAGTAACCTATGTCCTATAATAAGCGGTCATATTTCCGCGGACCTACTTAGCTTGTTGGACTCTAACTTCGATTTCCGAAGCAGATATAGGCCAACTGATCGATATGAGATGCTCCCTTTTGCTTAGCATTCTCGTACAACTAATCCACTTTCAGATGCTATGCTTTCCTTGTCACCATTGTAGGATAAAACTTGAAAGTGGAAATTAAAAGATTATGTATTGTCTGTATGAGAATTGGGTTTTTTAGTTACTTGTACTTGTTATTTTTTTACCTGAAAATTTTATTCAGCAAGATTTTAGAAGCCACTGAAATTTTACAGATTACACCCAGAAGATATGATGACTATGATCTGTAAGAGAACAGCAACAACAACAAACTCAGTTTGATCCCATAAATGGAGTCTGGGGAAGGTAGTATGTACGCAGACCTTATCCCTACCTCATAGAGAGGCTGCTTCCGATAGACCCTCGGCATGATCTGTAAGAGAATAACTACAAAAACAAAAATAATTAGAGTTCCTTTTTTTCATGAGCTAATTCAAGGCCACGTTTTCAGAGGGATCTAAGACGTTTTTGGATGAAGAAATCAATCATTTAACAAAGGATTTTCCAGTAGATCAGTGATTTAATATTATGTAAACAAGAAACTAATGATTTATTAATGTGTTAACAAGAAATAACTAAAGCAAATAACAGGAATGAGAGTACATGGATATGCTAAAGCAAATAACAGGAATAGTCCCTCAAACGGTCTTCGTTGATCAATAGACTCAGAGTAGATGAATCATCCAAGGCAATAACAGGTTTGAGTTCCTCAAATGGCCTTGATTGGTTCATAGACTCTAATAGCAGATGGATCAACCAAAGCAAATAACATGAATGAGTCTCTCAAATGACCGTGGTTGATCCATAGGCTCGTTTGGTACGAGCAATAAGGGATAATTAATCGCGGAATAAAATTTGAGATGAGTTTATCCTACATCTGGTTGGGATAAAATCGGGGTATAACTAATCTCGGGATTAGTTATCCGGGGATTGTAGTGTTATTTTTATCCCTATGGAAGGGTGGGATAATAATCCCGGGATAACTAATCCCAGAATAATTAATCGTGGGATAACTTGTTTCCCAACCAAACGACCTAAAAGTATCGCAATGTTTTATAGAACCTTCTGAAAATAAGCTCATAAGGCTTCACCTCCAAAAATATAGAAGGGCCAAATCATCAAAACCTCCTTGATAAAGTCTTCACCTGGATTGCATTTTAAAAAGTCAACATTGCAATCAATTCACACATTGAAATCTTCATTACCATCAAGCTACAGCTAGAATCATAAAAGCGTAATTACATTGCACCAATACGGAGATGATTTACACCACAAGTTCTCCCCCTTCTTTCTCAGTAGTTATGTTCCCTTCTTTCATTTCTTTGACCTGGTGCCTTTCACCTGCCAAGAATCATTTGCAGCCAAATGATTAGTGTATAGACACATGCCTATTTCCTTCACCTCCGGACCCCCACACTTTTGAGTTTTGACTATTGCATGGAAATGGAAACAGATAATCCTCTGATCATTTAAAAGCTGCACACAGCAATTCAAAAGGCTATCTCT
This sequence comes from Nicotiana sylvestris, assembly GCF_000393655.2. Classification (NCBI taxonomy): domain Eukaryota; kingdom Viridiplantae; phylum Streptophyta; class Magnoliopsida; order Solanales; family Solanaceae; genus Nicotiana; species Nicotiana sylvestris. Next base: position 188,644,592 of record NC_091059.1, read on the forward strand.
AAGTTCAATTACAGCAAGGAGAGATACTGGAGAGTGTGTACTCTTCTCTGTATCCTACAGGTACTAAATTTTGTTGCTTCAACACCTCGAGTTCTGCTCTTAAAAGAAGACCAAAATTCTACAATGAGAGAATATTTAACATACGATTGCTCGTGTATGCTGGCTAAATGGCAGTTAAACCAGTTAATGTCAATGAATTTGAAGAGCTAGCTAGGCAAGCTCTTCCAAAGATGTACTATGACTTCTTTGCAGGAGGAACTGAGGATCAATATACACTAAAAGAAAATACAGAAGCATTTCATAGAATCACGTAAGTTTGTAATTCCTGCTCTTCAGTTGGCAACTGACAGATTTCTAGGACTAACTTTTCATAAAAATCAGTATTCGGCCAAGAATGCTTGTTGATGTGAGCAAAATAGACATGTCAACTGTTATACTTGGTAACAAGACGTCGGCTCCCATTATAGTTGCTCCAACTTCCTCACATCAATTGGCACATTCTGAAGGTTTGAATAAAAATCATTTTAACCTTAAGTCTGTTAGCTGAACGTACCATGTCGCTCTTGTTCCATAAAGCTGTTGTATCTATGACAGGAGAAGTTGCAACAGCTAGAGGTGCAGCAGCATGTAATGTAATCATGGTAATATTTTCCTTAAGATAAAAACATCAGCTTCGAATTCTGGTGTGTGGATTCTGAATTCTCTGGGTATAGGGATTGGCATTTACGTCTACATGCACAGTGGAGGAGGTTGCTTCAAGCTGCAATGCTGTTCGCTTCCTTCAAACTTCCGTAACTCATTATTCCTATCTCTCATGATCTTCATATATCTTCACTTGGTTTTGTGTTCTGCAATAGATAGGTAATTTATTCTTTTGTCAATAGGCTTTCAAGAGAGATATAATAGAACTTGTGGTAAGGAAAGCTGAGAGCAACGGATTCAGGGCTATAATTCTCACTGCCGATACTCCAAGGCTTGGAAAAAAGGAGGCTGATATAAAGAATAAGTAATGTGTATAATGTTTTGTTTGTCATTGAAGTCTAGCTAAAATCCTTTTCATAGTTTATCGGTTTCATCATTCAGAATTATATGATTTTGTGTTAATCTTACTAAGAGTCAGAATTGCAGGATGGTTGCACCTCGGTTCGGGAACTTTGAAGGTCTTGTATCAACTGAAGTTGTTTCTGTAAGTTAAACCATTAATATCCTGGATTTTTACTAAAACCAATTATTAGACAAATTACATGTAAGCTGAAACATGGGTAGCCCGGTGCACAAGGCATCCCGCGTTCACGCAGGGTCCGGGGAAGGGCCGCAGCCAAAGGGGTATGATGTAGACAACCTAATAACCTAATGCAAGCATTAGTGGTTGCTTCTACGGCTCGAACTTGAAACTCCTTGAAGAACAAGCTTATTTTGCAGGACTCCAATGTCACAATTAGTTGGTTCCTCCTACTATATGCATTAGTGTTCTCTTTTATTAGTTTACTACGCGGAAATTCCATAATTCGCCATCGATGTATCTACTTGCAAACATTATAGACTATGCTTGCTAATTAAAAAATAAAATTCTGCGGGCCAAAGGCTCCACAACTGAAGCATACGCTGAAGAAACTCTTGACCCTTCGTTTTGCTGGAAGGTACAAGATTTAAAAGTTAAATATATTGTTACTTAACCCACATTTGAAGATTATACAATGAAACATAGTCTTGGTCCTTGAATGCAAATTTTGCTGAGGATGTCAATGCATGTTAAAATATGTAAAATAGCTGAGCCACAAAATACTTTTGAGAATGATCAGAGTTCTCACAGTTTAATACAATATATGATTCACCATATTATTCAGTAATCCTCACACTCTCCAAAACTTTGCAGGATATAGCATGGTTAAAATCAGTTACCAAGTTGCCAATTCTGATAAAGGGCATTCTCACTAGTGAAGATGGTATAACATCTATCATAAACCTTAGCTGAAGTCAATAGAAACTCTATTGCCTCCATATGTCAATGTACTTGTTTCTCTAAATTCCATATAAGTTTCCATGGAACTGAATATTTGAGATATCGTTTTAACTTATACATACTTGTCAAAGTATATCTTCTAGCAAGCTTCTTTTGCATTTCTTTTTAGATGATAGGAAAAGTTTCAATATGTTTTAACATATATAAACTTTGATTTTTTTTTCTAAAGATTTTTCTTATACTATTTTTTCGCAGCAATTGAAGCAGGAGTTGCAGGAATTATTGTCTCAAATCATGGAGCTCGGCAACTAGATTATACTCCAGCTACTATTTCTGTTCTTGAAGAGGTGATTTCCTTCCTTACATGATTGATGTCTTGCTACACAAAGTTCCTCTTTAATCCGAATGTCTCCACCAAAATCGAACCAAAATCTTTCAATGTATATGTATATTCCATATGTTCCTCCTTAATTTCCAATGGTTTCAGGTGGTCCATGCTGTTCAAGATAAAGTTCCAGTGTTCTTTGATGGAGGAATTAGGCGAGGAACAGACATATTCAAGGCCTTAGCACTTGGTGCAAAAGCTGTTGTAAGGGTGAGTCTGGTGTAAAGCAAGTTATTGAAATGCTGAAGAATGAACTTGAGCAGACAATGGCTCTTGCTGGCTGCTGCAATGTGAATGACATAACCAGAAGCCATGTTAAGACAGAAAATGAAAGTTTCCTTAGTCGGATGTAGTTTCCATCCTCTCTACCTTAAATAAATGGACTGCCCCAACTCAACAATAATGTCACATCTTGCTTTGTAATAATCTTCTTTGTGCAGAGGTATTATCAATGTTTGTATATGATTTTTTATACTTTCCAATAATTAAATCCTTGTATTATTTCCTTATAATACCTGCACATCAGTTGAATGTTCCTTGATTTGCCCAACAATTCTCTGTTAATTGGGGAGTGTAGTGAACATTGGGAGAATTTTCAAGATTCAAAAAACATTTTGGTTGATGGTAAATTGAGTGGGAAATTCAGAACTGTCAAGTGGCTCAAGACTTTTTGTACCTAATTGTTACATAATAATAGGTTAAAAAAAGTTTGTTTGTAAACAAATTATACTTAAATTATAATGTGACGATTATAATACGGGTAATAACGACAAGATTATTCAGCTGATTTACTTTAATAGGATTAAGAAATAATATATACCATATATAATAGTATAGAATATGTGAATAAAACAAATTTGATAATCTTTTATTTGTAGTTTTAACCTTGACTTTCTCATAGGAGTTTGGGAGAAAGATTCGGTGAAGGCCATCTTTATATTTTATATTTTATCCTGAAATTAAGGACCAATTTGTCTATAGATATTCTTTCTTTCTTTTTTCGAAAATATTTTTCAAAAACGTGTTTGTCCATGAAATTTTGTAAGTTTTTTAAAAAATTCGAAAATGAGTTTTTCAAAAACCAACCACTTTTTCAAAAAATTTATAAATTTTTGTTTCCCCACTCATAAAACTGCAACATTTTGTTAAAAAGTGAAATGCATATCCAAACATAATTTCAAATTTCAAATATTATTTTTCAACTTAAATTCAAATATTACATTTTTTCAAACATTACAATTTTATGTCCAAACGCCTACTATAAGTATCCCGATTATTTTCACAAATGTTGCCCGACTTCCTTTATTCACTCTTCTTGCATTTTTGGATTGGAGATTATAAGAGCCCGTTTGGACATAAGAATTTTTTACTTTTTTTCGAAAGATTTTTATTTTTGAAATCAGTGTTTGGCCATAAAATTTTTAATTTTCACGTGAAAGTGAATTTTTGAATTTTTTGAAAATTTGAAAAACTCCAAAAAGTTGTTTTTCAAAATTTTCACTCAGATTGCTCACAAATATTCAAAAAACAACCCAAAATTCTATTCATGTCCAGATACAACTCTAAGCACCCGTTTGGCAATAGATTTTGCCAAAATAAACTTGGGTTTTATTTGGCAAACACATGTTTGGCCATAGATTTAGCTTATATTTTGGCAAAATCTCAAATCCCAAATCCCAATTTTTTCATTCCTATACACTATTGGAAACTTTATTACCCGAAATGTTCATGTTTAGTAAATTAACAGACCTACACAAGTTTTGTTTACAAAATATATACATTTCATCTTAAAAGTCTCCCAATCCATTATTAGTGCCTTCAATTAAGGGATTTAATTATATCTTTGGGAATTTTTCATAAAGCACCATCTTTTAAGTCTAATTAGCCATTTATACCATTTGCTATATTACGTGTTATAGATACATTTTATGTTTTTATACAATGTATTTTATGTATTTAAGCTGTTGTATTCATTAATACAACCAAAAAAAATAGGCGTAAAAACTGGAATTCCAGTTAAGTTTGACATGTATTTAGCTGTATTCCAGCGGCATTAACGTTAAATACAGAAGGTTAAACTGGTTAAAAACGGAAGGAAATCAAATCACATGATATTCTCCTAATTTAACTCCAAGAACTAAGGAAATCAAATCACATGATATTCTCCTAATTTAACTCCACGAACTAAGGAAATCAAATCACATGATATTCTCCTAATTTAACTCAACGAACTAAAACGATCCCTCATTAATCTGTATTTGAAAGATACATAATAAAGATTATAGCTGAATAAAGAGAAATACATATGAATAATACAGTTAAATAGAACTGTATACAGTTGAATACAACAAAATACAACTTAATTCATCTGAATAAAACACTTGAATACAACAAAATACAACTGAATACAGCTGAATAAAACTCTTGAATGTAACAAAATACAACTAACTTCTGCTGAATAAAATAGTTAAATACAACTGATTAAAACTGAATACAAGAGAATACACATAACTTTTTAATACATCTAAAATATATAAAATTAATGCTACTGAATACATGTGAATACAACTGAAATACATTCGAATACAACTGAATACAAATAGGCGATTTGGGCGATCTAGAGAGAGAAGCAGCCTGATGGCTTGGCCGGCCGGCGGCCAGCCATTAATTCCGGCTGGTCAGCCCCTTAACACATCTGCCCAACCTCCTACAACAACTACAAACAATCCCCAACCCTCAAATCCCACAAATGAAGCCATGAATTACGCAAAAGCTATGAACCCTACTTCAACGACCACTGCCAAGCAGAATCGAGCCGCTACAGTTGAACCAATTGCTCTTCATCTATCAAAATCAACGAATTAAACTTACCCTAGGCGATTGTAATGAAGTGATAATGGAGGAGAACTAGAGAATTTGGGTGGGAGGAGAGGTATGAATCGTGGGTTGAGGGAGAAAGAGTAAAGTGTATGCAAAAAGAGAGAGAACGTGGTTAGTCATATTTACTGTGATTATGTGAGAGAAAAGACTAAAAAGGAGAGAGAAAAATAATATTTAGCATATATGGTGCCTTAAATGTAGGATGTAACTATAATTAGATATTTGACTATAAAGTATAAAAGGTATCTATAGGATGTAATATTTTAAAATGATATTTATTTAAAATAAATAGGGTACTAAAGTTTTCTATAGGGTGTAAAAATTCCTTTGTATTTTGCTTTAAATTCTAGAAGTCGTGACCTTTCATCTCTGGAACTACAAATAACCTCAACGGAAGTGCTGAAGTTAACTAACAAGACCCAAGAAAAGGACCATATGTCAAATAGAATGAAAATTGATATCATTTCTGAAAATTTAGCAACATAGTCACGCTTCATTTCCTCTCTTTTACACTAAAAAACTGGCATGGCTCGACCGGCAACCACAGCTGGAAAGCACGCACTACACGTGCTGGACAACTGAACTCTCAGGTGGTCATCTGGGTGACAGAAGGGGCATATCAAAAGTATCTTCATCACTGATCTGCATCTTTATGGCAACATCACCAAATCTTTGTTCTAACCCAGAAGAGGAGAATGACAACTCCAAGGACAATAGCAACGGGTGCCCATTTCCGAATCAAAGCCTAAAGACGTCAAGAAATGAATCAGTAATTAGAGCAATGTCAAAGAACCAGATGCACATGCATAAAGAGAAAAAGTGAGCCGATAACCATCAGTTACATAGGTTGCTCATCTTTGCGTGTATCTGATAACAAGGTACCTAATGGAGAGCCAGAAAGAGAAACCATATATGATAAACTGAAGAGTACTTGCTGATTGAACCAGTCTAAGGCAAAACTAGTCCAGCCAACAACTAATCCTAGTGCAAGTAGAGCTAGAATGGAGTGATTTTCACGGGTGATATATCATGCAAAAGACTATTGTTCACATTCTTAAGCCAAGCTGTGTGATCAGCAAGAGAAAATTCATTCATACTAACAACTGCACAAGTCAAGCCCCATAAACTTCAACAAGGTTTTCATACATGACATTGCTGAAAATACTAATGAACATATGTTTAGCTTCTATCTGCATTTAATTCTTTCTGAAACATTGCAAATGCAGCATGACTAGTGCATTCTAAGGGAACCCAAAAAATGAACACCGAGCTTTATGTTCTTTCAGATCATTGTACAGCCTTACTGTTCCTACTAGCTAAAAGTGAAAGTTCAACTTTCAAACAAAATTATGAGGTCATCATCTAGTGAAGCCAATGAAACTAACCTGACGATTCAAATCTTTCGCTTTATCAGCATATATCCGGGATTCAGATGTCAAGCGACTAGACATCTGACTAACCTCTGCAAAAATTGATACATAGACAAGCTAGTCACCTACTACGATCATAAAGTTTATAGTGAATAGGACAATGAACATGGGAAGGGTGAAAATAGAGGGAGAACCAAGTAGATAAAAAAACCAAACATCATCATAAGTGTCTGATCAATGTCAAAGCTACAAATCCTACAACTGACTAATGCCATGTGCCTTTCGGATCTAGAAAAAAACAAATATTGTCAGAACTGATGCAACTCTTAATTCTATTTGCACAAAGTTGGATTTGGGTCCACTACTTTTACACCAAAACCATCATAATTTTTCTCAAAAGTATAGCCAAAACCCACTTTTCTTTAGCATGGACTTATTGATTCCATAATAAAATCTCATCGAACAAGTTCAGAACCATTCTTACTTCATATTAAATTAGCACAACACTATAACCAAAAATTGTTATTTTCTGTCTTCAATAAAGCATATAACCTGCAGCCTACACAATTATAACTTAAGGGGTCATTTTGTTCACATACTAGTTTTACGGGGATTATAACGCTGGATTATTTATGCGGGATTAATAAAGAAGGATTGTTATGCAGTGATTAAGAATGAGGAGACTGTTATACATGGATTATTTACTTTAAAAGGGCAGTTTTGTCTTTAAACAATTTAATCCCTACACTGCTAATACACGTATTCATATATCCCCCATATGTTAATACATAGATTCTTATAAAACGTAATGCATGTATTATTTAATACCGCTAACCAAACATTGCATTAGTCACATCAAGACATATAAACTGTGTCTTAGAGTTGTGATGATACACTACCAAATAGACACTTGAAGTTCTGGCAGGTAATTCTAGGAGGCATCCATATTTTAAAATTTATAGAGGTTACTATGTGAAATTAAACAAAAAAGTCCATCATTAACTGGTAAATTAGGATAACAATATCAACCAACTATGTCCTACTCGCGAATTAGTATAAGAATCTTTTGTATCCGCTCTCCTCTGTTCAGGTTCATTTCATTCCAATAACAATTTAAAAAAATTAAGACAAATTAAGTTGAAAGAATAGATTCTCTAATTCTCACACTTATCATACATGGACATACAAGTCTCTAACCAGACTAGAAATACTCCTTACAAACACCAGAAATAATGCAAGTGTAATGACACAAACTCAATGTTGATATCAACTGATTGGTATTGCTTATATAATAAACTGAAAAAAACAAATTAACAGCACAATGCTTTTGAGATTATCAAATTGAAGAAATCCAGAACAACGAGCTAATGTTAATATAAGGTACTGAAGATCAGGAAAATGTTAGAATAAGAAACTTACGATCCAACTTTTCACCAACACCAAGAACTTCTTGTACATTTCGAGTCATTATCTGATGAACTTCGTAAAGCTCATCATTCAACTTAGAAATATTGCGTTGAGTTCTAGTATCCTGGTACAGTTTCTTCGTCTTCTGTATGAATGTATCTTTTTACAACAGGTAAAAAATCACATAATGCAAGTATTAGAAAATCCGTGTCAACGAAATATAGTTCGAATGCAAAAGCGTAAAAAGAAAATAATTTCTTACCAAATTTAATAAAAGCATATGGTCTAGCAGCAGTTTCAATTTGACTCCCATTTATACGCTCAAACTCATTCTTAAGGTCCTCCAGATATTGAAAGGCAAGTTTCTTGGGATAAGAGCGATCACACATTGTCAGATAACAAACATGTCCTTCAATGATATAACTGAGAACATGGGTTAAGAGAATACTAGATACATGGAAGGGACTCATTCAATAGGGAGCATAAGAGACAGTAGATCAAATATTACAGGTAGTTCAGAAAGTACACATGACTAAAGAAGTAGTAAAGGCAACAATAGTTACTCCAAAAGATCACATATACTCAGGATTACGTTAATGATTAAGATGCCAAAACATCCTTTAGATTTCATATTCAGTCAGTCATGTTAATGATGAAATTGATGCTACTCATAAATCCAGGAAAAAACTAAAAATACAATGTTTTAGCTGTGAAATCTTATCAGGTGGAAAAACTATTAACCAGACCAAAAGAATGAATGTGCAAAATGGGACCAAGAGTATTTAACAGCTCCTACACATCCAAGGCAAAATCTCATTCATCAAAAGCACTAAGCCAGCCACACTGATCATTTCGGGAAAAAATTCAGAAAACTCCTTGTCTGTTAAATTGCAACCGAAAAAAGAAGTTAAGGACTATGAATGCTGAACATTCCATCAACTACTAGAATTTTCCTTCTAATTGGTATTGTGACTTGGTAAGGTTTTCAAATTGAAATCCCCACAATAACCAGTACCGACAAGGAGCAGAATGATTATTAAAAATGTTAAATATTCATTAAAAGTCTCTAACGAATACCACCCCCTCCCCTCGCAAAACCCTATCACAAGAAATAACTTGTCAAGCTCAGACAGGAAGTTGCCGAATTCTCTTGTGCTTCGAGAGTGAAATCAAAACACATCATAATGTACATCGGAAAGTACATGAATAAAAGGATACTGGAAGATATAAGGTCCAGTTTCAATAGACATCCTTGAAGCGTCATTTTGGCGCATTGACAGGTTCTTGAATAAGGCCTTCACCTGCTGTTTGTAGAAATCTGCATCTGGAACATCACGACTGTCATCCAGGCCCTCCGCTAACGGAAGGCCATCAGTCACACGAGCAATCAGAGTCAACTTCACCATTTTTCTTCCGCAAGCATATAACTACAAGCGAACACAAAAGGTGAGAGTTGAACTTTTTGCCGTCTTAATTTCTAATAGGATCATCTATGTCAAACACACTCCCACGGATGACAATGCATTTACTTTGTCAATGCAAATGTTTGCTTTCTAGGAGTATCGAATAAAGTAAAACACCAACTACGTACAACTTAACAATAGAAGTCAAATTCTATAAATTAAGAGGAGCTAACCCTAACATTTCAAACCTACGACATTCAATTTCTAATGTAAAATAAATAAATTAAATTGAATAAACACAAAATCAGGCAAACAAGTTGCATTAACAGCATAGATCGAGATTACCGATCGATCATATGCGTGCGTGACCCCTTAAATTGCAGTTCCCGATCCGCTTGTTTTGATAAATTTGTTAAGAATTTAAATCGCTAGTTCTGTAATTCTCGAATTTTTCAGAGAAATGAACAGTATATAGTACTGTCGTTCAATATAGCTGTAATAAGTGGGATGGGAGAAAAGATTTCGCAGAGATGGGGGGAGGGGGTGGATAAATGTAAACGGCGTTTCTACATTTGACATAAGCTGTGCTGAGTTGTTCGATTTTGATTGGGAGACAGACGTGTAGTGGGCCCTATGTCTGGGGGTAAGGATGACGGCGTATTCACATTTGACATAACCAATTCGTTATTCGTTAAGTCCATAAACGATTTACCAACCGGGACTAATGCTGCTCGGTGGGCCGGGCCTGAACCGGACCGGACCGGGCCCGCGGTCCTAACGGGCCTGGTGGGCCGGTCCTGGTGGGCCGGTTTTGGTGGGCCTCTGAGCCCGTCACGGGCTGGTCTCCATGGTTGAGCCCACGAGCCCGGGACCGTTTGGCCCGGGACCGGCAGGCGGGCCTGGGCCGGTCCTGGCGGGCCTGGCGGGCCCAACGGCTATTTTTCAAAAAAAAAAAAAAAAAATCAAACGGCCATATTTAAAATCTAGCCGTTTGGGCTGAAAATATGACCGTTTTTTAAGTTAAAAAAATGGCCATTTGGCCCCCAAACTTTATTTTAACCCCAAACTTTATATAATTACACTTTTCCCCATTTCTCAACTATAAATACCCCCTCATTCTTTCATTTTTATTCACCAATTCATCAATATCTCTCAATATCTCTCAATCTCTCTCAATCTCTCTACTACAATTACTTAATTTATTGTTGAAATTTCGTGAAAAATTGTGAAGTTGTTGAATTGAAGTTTTCAAGTGTTCAACGATTTTCAATTTTCAAGAAGTTGTTCGGCAATCCGGTAAACTCGTTTCAACTCTTACGTTTTTAGAATATATTTTTGTGTGGTTTAGTTTGCATAATTATAATTAATATGGCATTTACTTTGAAAAAAATGTTTGGTAAAGGAAAAGATAAAACCGGTGAAAGTAGTGGCCAACCAACTACCCTTCCCCCGGCTCCCCGACCTAGAAAAGATAAGCCTGCATTTACTAATATTTTCCATGTTAGATGTATTTGTCATATTTATCATTTAATTGTCGGTGATGGTATGCGAATATTAAACATAGAAATTGAAAAGGTTAGAATGGCTCTTAATTGGCTTTTTTATTCAAACCGTAGAAGTAGACTTAGAGAGTATTTTAAAAAATGTGATGAATATGGCCTTAGAGAAAGAAAGGTTCCTAAACCTTGCCCGACTAGATGGAATTGTATGTACGAAAGTTTAGTAGTAGCATATGAATATAGAAACCCAATTAATGCAACGTTTAATTCTCGGGTAGGTGGTGAAGATGATGATGAAATGCTTACCACTCAAGATTGGACTAATGTTAAAATTCTTTTAGATTTTTTAGAACATTTTCAAATTGCAACAAATGCATTTTCTGGGCAATATTATCCTACTATTTCAAACTGTTTAGTTTATATTGCAGCACTATCTGATTTGTTTGTTGAATTTAGTGAGGGTGGGGATATTTATGAACTTGCTATAAATGAAATGAAACAAAAGTTTAAAAAATATTTTTTTCCTATCCCTCCTATTTATGGTCTTGCTGCAATGCTAAATCCTACAATGAAATTGGGAGGTCCTCATTTTTGGTATTCAAATATTTATAAGGCTTTAGATCTTTCAAATGAGGAAATTGCGACACTTGCAGATGCAAAAGCTTCAATTAAGATTAACGCTCAAACAGTTTATAATGCTTATCAACTTGCCTTAGAGCATGCTAGGCCAACTATTCCAACCCCTACTTCGTCTAGCTCACAATCCTCTAAAAGAGTTGCGGGCTTAAAAGCTCTTAAATCTTGGACGGAGTTCAGGGGGTCTCAAGGTGAAAATTATGATGAAACTTCACATCTAAATGAGCTTCAAGTTTATTTGTCTCAGGGACTTGAAAAGGAGAATCCAGACGGCTCTTTTGATCTTTTGGAATGGTGGAAGGCAAGGGAAAAACATTTTCCTGTTCTTGCAAGGATGGCTCGGGATATTTTATCAATTCAAGCTTCAACTGTTGCATCAGAGAGCGCTTTCAGTCAAGCAAGACTGCAAATAGGTGATCATAGAGCGTCTATGAGGGATAGCTTGGAAAAATCAGTATTGTTTAGAGATTGGATCCGCTCGGAAAGAAGAAACTTTGGAATTGCAGAAGCACAACCGGCGATAGATGAAGCTTATGAAGAAATGATAGCGGAACTTACGGAGGATTCGGCTTCGCCCGGAAGTGGTGATGAACAAGCTTCTTTTCCACCACCACCAACGCAACCTCCTCCGAACCTTGAAGGATTTATGAGATTTGTTAGAGATAATACATAGAATAATATGTAACTTGTATTTTGGCACATCTTCCTTAGTTTTTTTCCTTCTAATGGTGGTATTAGTACCTTGTTGTGCTCATTCCATTGGGGGAAGGATGACTAAGAAAGATATGTCATTTTTTGGTAATAAAATTTATTGCTTCTACCCATGAGCTTCTTTTCGCAATATTTCTTTGTCTATACTTAGAATTATTTATATGCTACAATATATACATAATATACAATATATATACTACAAGAAAATATATTTATAAGATACAATATATACATAAGATACAATATATATACTACAAGAAAATATATAAGAGAATATATATACATAAGATACAATATAATATACTACAAGAAAATATATTATGCTACAATATATACATAATATACAATATATATACTACAAGAAAATATATAAGAGAATATATATACATAAGATACAATATAATATACTACAAGAAAATATATTATGCTACAATATATACATAATATACAATATATATACTACAAGAAAATATATTTATAAGCTACAATATATACATAAGATACAATATATATACTACAAGAAAATATATAAGAGAATATATATACATAAGATACAATATAATATACTACAAGCAAATATATAAGAGAATATATATACATAAGATACAATATAATATACTACAAGCAAATATATTATGCTACAATATATACATAATATACAATATATATACTACAAGAAAATATATTTATAAGCTACAATATATACATAAGATACAATATATATACTACAAGAAAATATATAAGAGAATATATATACATAAGATACAATATAATATACTACAAGAAAATATATTATGCTACAATATATACATAAGATACAATATATATACTACAAGAAAATATATTATGCGAATATATATACATAAGATACAATATATATACTACAAGAAAATATATAAGAGAATATATATACATAAGATACAATATAATATACTACAAGAAAATATATTATGCTACAATATATACATAATATACAATATATATACTACAAGAAAATATATTATTATGCGAATATATATACATAAGATACAATACATATACTAAAAGAAAATATATAAGAGAATATATATACATAAGATACAATATAATATACTTCAAGAAGTGATATTTATGCATGACAATTTAGTGTTTTACTATTGTTTTGTTATTTTCTTTTTCGTCAAGCACTTTAATAATTAGATATACATATATACTACATATTAATATAGCCATGATACTACAAGAAATTGTCTTAAAAAAAAAAAAAAAAAGCCCGCTAGGCCCGCGAAGCCCACGAGCCCGGCCCGTTAAGCACATGACCATGTGGGCTTAGGCCCGTCACGGGCCGGTTCCACCCATTAGGCCCACGAAGACCGGGACCGCCAGAGCCCGGGACCACGAAGCCCGGGACCGCGAGGCCCGGCCCGTTAGGCCCACTAAGGCCCGGGCCCGGGACAAAATACAGCATTAACCGGGACACACACCAACAAAAAAAAACAAATTATCGACGTGCTGAAGAAATGCCTTGATACTCCGGTGATGAGGTGTGAGTGGTTGGCCGTGGTAAGTATGAGAAGAGGTAGAGGGAGGCCTAAGAAGTAGCGGAGAAAGATGATCAGGACATGGTACGACTGCAGATTTTCGAGGACATGACCCTCGATAGGAAGTTCTGGAGGTCAAGCATTAGGGTTGTAGGTTAGGGTATAATAGAGCTTTCCTTACGTCATATCGGGGGTGAAGCGAGGTTGGATTAGAGTTGATCTTAGATGGCTTGTAGTTTATGTTGAATCCACACTATCCTTGTTGTTTATCTTAGCCCCGAGCCTTAGTTACTGGTTACTGTTATTGCATGTTATTTATCTTTTGGTTGTTATGCTTTTGTTACTATTACGGTTTCTACTGGAGTTACTAATGAATTGTCTTTTCTTGTTTTTCTGTTTTCCGTCTTTCTGAGGTGAGGGTCTATCGGAAACAGCCTCTATGTCCTATCGGGGTAGGGGTAAGGTCTGCGTACGCATTACCCTCCCCAGACCCCACTTTGTGAGATTTTACTGGGTAGTTGTTATTATTATTATTGTTACAATGTCGCATGTACATAAAATTAGGTGTCCGCCGATATTAATTGTATTTGTTAGTCAAAAAGTATATAAAATATATATACAAAATATATATATATATTATCGATTATTAGTTTTAGGAACAACTAAAAATAAACGTTTTCTTAAAAAGAAGAGACATGTCTAACTAATCATTAAAAGAAAAGGAAAAGGAACTGAAAAGAAGAAAGTTCTTCTTAGGTGATCGAAAACATTTCCATTTTCCCACAAGTTTCTCGTCTATTCCCTTCCTCTAATTTTCCTCCTCTCTACAAACCCCCTCCAACAATAATTTTCCAAGGCCAATGATTGGCGGCGGATTTAAGATTTAAAATTTATAAACTTTTATAGAGATTTCAAGTTAATATACAAAAATAATTGAGTTTATAATTAAATATTTATACATATATTTAATAATTTTTTAATACAAATACAGAATATGAGTAAAAGTTATTGCGTGTACTCATACATTATGAGCTAAGTCGGCCCCTGCTTCCACCGGACCAACTTATGAAGCAGCAAAAAAGTCTATGCATTGTATCCGCTTAACAATTTCAAATTTTAGTTAATTTAAATAAATTTTACCAAAATTAAACATACTCTACGTACAAAAGCTAAAAAATCTTTAAGACATTTAGTTCTGATATATTAAAAGTACTTTTCAAGAGACCATTTGGTACCTAGGGTACTTTGGTGGATCTAATCTAGAATTCTATTGTATCCATGGTGTTTAACTCAAAAGATATTGAAATTTTTTTAAATAAATCAATCAAAGATGAATGGGTAAATCTTAGCTGAGAATAATAATCTCTAGAAAGAATGACAGATAAAGAGAAGACGGATCACGAGACTTTATGATCTACTTCCCCCCCCTCTTACAAGGTTATTGTCCTTTATATATATAAAGAGCGAGACTCTTCTAAATAATAAAAGACAAATTACAAGGAATATTCCTAATGTCCCCTAATGAGCCTACATTATTACAAGGGTCGTCCACTCTCTTGTTTGTCTTAAGGTCGTCATCCTCAGGACATCGATTCAAGGAGACCCCCTCAATCGTCGTACTCGTCGTGGTTGGTCAAATTTGGACCCATACACATGGAAATCTGTGAGGACATAAAACTCAATAGATGATCAATAATTCAACCATAAAACTGCTGTTTTATTCTATTTGGTCAGCATAGCTAAGTTGTGCAACAACTAGTAATATATGCTCAACCATTCAACCATAAATCTTTTGTTTTAATCTATTTGGTCAGCAAAGCTAAATTATGCAGCAAAAATGATAGATGTTCAAAAGTTCAACCATAAATTAAACTTTTGCGTTATTCTATTTGGTCAGCAAAACTAAGTTATGCAACAAATAATAGTAATGTCTTTGTTTTCTGTGAATGGAGCGGCTCCAAAGGTGCTGCCGTAGGCGCTAGCACTGACATAACATGAAACTTCAAAAGAACATTTACACTTTGACGGACAAGTCAAAACTATGAGAATGGCACGATAAATTTTGTGAAGGAAGAGACATTTTCAAATCTGACTTCACATTTTTGTATCGCGTGTAAGAAGGCAAAGACTGCCTCAGACTTCAACAGGAAAATCATTTCAATCCAGTCCATTCTTGAGGTCAAATAAAGACAAAAAAACATATGTCATGATCTATCACGACAAAGCACCCTACGAGGGCATGGAGGGGCATGAATGTCTAATTTTTGGGTCATGTCTAACATGTAGATGTAGTTAACTAACATGCACTTTGTTACAAGGAAATCGTTTCTTTTAGTCTTAATAGTTATTTAGTTTCATTCTTTCAATTTAATAAGCAAATTGGCAGACCTAATTAATTTGAGCTGAAAGTAATTAACTGAATAAAGCCTTAGGAATTGGTGAATGTTTTTCCTATACCTAAGTTTTTTTAAGTTTTGAAGTTTTAATTAATAGGCCATAAGGGTGGGTGGCCTGTCTTTATATATTTAGGTTGCATTTGGTAGAATATCTCCTTCTTCCCTTAAATAGTAGACGTCCGGTTTTATGCATTTCCTTTTTGGCTGCCAAACTTCAACAGTCGCCAAAGCAAAATTGGTTTTTATTGCTTGGCTTTTACTGTATTAGAAAACAGAACAAATAATTTGTAAAGAAAAAAACACAAGATCAACTACCAATCTAACCTGAAAAGTACTACCAAGTATTCTTGGTGCAATTCATTTTTTCGAACAGCTTAGTGTTATATATATATATATACAAGCAACATGTACTCTTTCCAGTAAAATTTTTTTATTCAAGCTTACTAAAAGCTAATTAAAGACATCAAAGTTTGCTTGATCATCCACATTCCTTGGTCAAAGGCCTAATGTTTAACTGAAGAACGCAGCAGGTATCTGGCGGATTAGTCGAAATAACGATTTACAGGTGACGGGTTATTTAAGCTGGAGAAGCAGGGCACATGCTAGATTACTCGTAGTTGTATCCTCGGAAAATTTTGCATGTGCCCTCGCCCTCCAGCTTAAACCCCCGCCAATAGTGGCATTCAAATCTTAACCCGGTCTCGAGTATATGGCTACCAAAAAGATTAGACAATATAATGAGCAATGCAGGTAAGTCCTCATTAATTTACTATAGCCACTATTCTTTTTTAAATACATGAAATAATTGCATATAGAATTACTAACATCAGCTAATTGACCACCTTTAAATATATAGCTTATTGCATAATGTTTATCTAAATAGAATATGAAGAACACATCCATTATCATTGAATGGCTGAATCCACGTAAAGCGGTAAACAAGTGTAGATTTTTTGCTTCAGTCGATCAACTTTCTCAACCACACTGTTTTTGCGTCTGAGCTCTTAAGGTACTCCTTAGCTTGTCCAACCATTTAAATGCAAGCTTAAGCTGTGATAATGTAAGAGCTATTTGTTTTTCTGGTTCCCTTTGGCTATGAGCACTTACTTTTATACATATTCAATAGATTTCTTAAAATGAATATAAGGTTTGGACCAAAAATACTGGGTTAAGCCAAACCTATATATATATATATATATAAACTATACTGTGGCTCCGCCCCTCTGGTAGCCAGGACTACCGGGGCATGAATAATGTTTCTAAAGATTTACTGTTTTCTCTGACAGTTTCTTGTTGTGCATTTCAGAGTTGAGAATCTTGGAGATAGTTTGGTAGCATTTGCGTTAAATCCTTTGGATTACTTACCTACAAATGGATGTCGCTCTGGAAGTGGGCTCACCCCTAGTCCCTATTAAAACTGGAACTGGAGTTCGAGGCTCCATTCTCATTCTGTTAACATAACTCAGTAGATGTGTCAAATGAGCTGGGTTGGGTTGATTTTGGACATGTCAAAATGGGTTAAGTCAATAAATGAGTGGGTCAAAAGTAGCTTGTGTTGAGATGGGTTGGATCAAGTTGGGCTAAAATTTGAGTCATAGATCAACACGCCCAACTTTTACCAAGCTTTAATTAATGTGTATGATTTTTTTATGAATTATTTAATTATCAAATAAGACTTTTTTTTCTTTTGTTATGGTCATATATAGCATATCAAACAAAAAAAATATTTTAAAGATAATTTAGTAAAGTTACTATGGATCAATTTGGGCCAAAAATTAGCCCAACTTTTGATGGGTTGAAATGTGTTGGATCAAGATGATCTGAGTTCAACAAATAGGGGGTCAATAACCAGCCCAACTTTGGGCGGGTCAAATAGATTTGAACTCAAATTGCATAAAAATAGCACAGGCTAGCCAGTTTTCGGATTGGTCATTGAAAAATATCCGGCATTTGCAAAGTTATTGAAAAATAGCCACTATTTCGCTGCAACACGGAAAGTTCCAGCACAATATACTGGAGATTGGTGCACCTGTGTATGAATTTCCAGCATATTATGCTGGAACTCCAACACGCGGAATGTTCTAGCATAATATTCTGGAGATTGGAACACTTGTGTATGAATTTCCAGCATATTATGCTGGACCGGTATATTATACTGGAACTCCAGTATATTATACTAGAACTCCAGTATATTAAGTATATTACGTTGGAACTCCAGTATAATATACTTATGTTGGTACTCCAGTATATTATACTGGAATTCCAGTATATTATGCTGGAGTATTTTTCGTATTTTGAATAGTGTATTCGTTCAGATTTATCTTCACATGAAAAGTGGCTAAATTTCGATTACTTTTGAAATTGTAGCTATTTTTAAATAACCACTTGTAAATCTGGCTATTTTAAATTTCTCCCCCAAATTGCCACCTCCAAATTACTAAAAGTGTTTATGAAAATAAGTTCATTGATTGATACTACCATAATTCTTTGATCATAAATTGCATTATCTTCTTTCCAAGTAGTCTATAGAAGTGGAGTTTGTATGGGTCCAAATTTGGACGACCACGACCATTGACGAATACGACAAACGACGAGATCTTCGTAGCTCGACATCCTATGGATGACGACAAACAAGCGAACAAAGACTGTATGACTTTTATAGTAGTGTAGGCCCAACAGGGGGCATTAGGAATATTCTTTCGAATATTCCCTATGATATGTCTTTTAGGGTTTAGAAGGGGTTCGTCCCTTATATATAGCGGAAAAATAACCTTGTAAAGAGGGCTTTTGACTTTTTTAGCTAAGAACAATAATTGTAATACTTTTCTGCATAACGATTAGCATCATTAATGTTCGATCACTCATCTTCGCAAGATCAAGAAATATTATCCATTGTGTTCATCTTTTATACCTTTGGTTCTAGACTTTATTATACTTAGCTAAGATTTACCCCTTCATTTTCTTTAATTGATTTATTCAAAAAAGGTTCCAATATCTTTTGAGTCAAACAATTTGGCGCCGTCTGTGGGGATTTCTATAGCTGAGATTTAGTTTCATCTAGATCCTTGAAAGGGATAATCACCTCTTCTTAGCCTCGCAAAGACCAACAATGGCAGGAAAGGGGGAAGCAAGATTAAAGGCAATAGTAGGTGTCATGAACAACCTTCTGGATTCCACCAACGAAGCCGGTAGGGAAGACAATGAAAACGCAATGCCAAACGCTACACCTGACGGAGATATCCTCCCTCCCCCTCTCCCCCCCCCCCCCCGCACGAAAGCTTGACTGTCTCGCGCTAGAGGGAAACCTCAACATCCGCAGCAGGAAAAGCACCACCGGCTGTGAAAAGGTTATTAGAAGAGTGGTTGACAAACACCTTGAGCAGCATACTCGACAAACCCGTTCAAAGGGATATCGGGGGCACAATATACGCATAAACCGCAATTGTCGCTGATGAGCCAAAAACTCCACGCACAGGTAACACTCATACTGTCCTTGATGCATGTAACAATGCACTTGCAGCCATCTTAAAGAAAATGGAAGAAATGAAAAACGAGAACAAAACACTCCGTGATCAGATGAAGGAGCATCAGGAAAGGGTCGATAAAATACCGGGCGCTCCAAAGTTGCTACCAAAACGTGACGCAGATTGATTCGTCGAGCAACCATACAGTGAAGGGGCAGCTCCCCACTCTATTCCAAAAACCTTCAAAATGCCGCCATACTTGAAAATATGTGATGGCACCACGGACCCGGAAGATCACATATTACGGCAGTGAAAGGCAACGATCTATCAAAAGAACAAGTGTCATCGGTGCTGCTGAAAATGTTCGGCGAAACCCTAATAGGGGGAGCACTGACGTGGTATTCCTAACTACCGGCACGGTCAATATCATCGTTCGAAGAAATGGCATATATATTCGTCACCAATTATGTGGGACCGAAAAAGGCAGAAGCCAGAGTAAATGACATCTTCGCCGTTAGGCAGACAATAGGCGAAGGACTTCGCGATTTCCTATCCCGATTCAATAGGGTAAGAATGAGCCTACCGAACGTATCAGAAGGGATAGCGGTAGCAACCTTCCAAAATGGGTTAAATAGAAACAGGTCGAAAGCAACTAAGAAACTGATAAGTAGACTCATGAAGTACCCCCCTCCCACCATGTGGGACGAAATCCATAATGCACATTGTGCCGAAGTAAGGGCAGACGAGGACGACCTAAATGGTCTGATCTAACGGCTAACATCGGTCCAAACCGAAACAAGGAGAGATCACTGTAATGATGGTCGAAGGGATCAACTATCCCGTTTCAATCGAGAAAGGCATCAGACCTACATCCGGACATCCATCTCACCTCCTCCACGACATGCAGACGTCACGCCTCGACACACTGTGCCATACCGAAATGAAAGAGGTATGCCTCCACTGTTATCTGCTCATAACTTTTGCGTTTCTCCTTCAGAAATAGTGTATGCACTAGAAAAGCTCGACACAAAGGTACAGTGGCCGCAAAAGATGAAGTCGGATCCAAACACCCGGAGATCGAACGTTCTATGTGAATTCCACCAGGAAAGGGGACATAAGACCGAAGACTGCATAGGTCTGCGACAAGAAGTGGTAAGCATGCTAAACCAGGGACACCTAAAAGAACTGTTGAGCGATCGAGGACGGGTTAACTTCGCTCGTGGATGCGATCAACCTCAAGGACCCCCAAAACCACCTTCACCAGCTCGCACCATACAAATGATAATTGGCAGCGACGATGATACGGTAATCAACCATGTGAAATTCACCACCATACACAAACTCAAGCGGACAGTCGCTCATGAATGGTATGATGACCTCGAAGATAGTATTATCTTTGATAAATCAGATACCAACGGTTTGTCTTTCCCTCACTATGATGCTTTGGTTATAACTTTACATATTGTAGATACTGATGTAAAAAGAATAATGGTGGATGACGGAAGCAGCGCGTGTACTATTCACCCACAAGTCTTCATACAGATGAGACTTGAGGATAAGATAGTACCACATTGCATAATAGTAACGGGTTTTAATAATGCAGTGGAATGAACCTCTAGAGAGATAGTGCTGTCCATTCTGGCAAGAGGAGTCACTCTGGAAATTACGTTTCACGTCATGAACCAGGAAACAACCTACAACGCTATCATAAGGCATCCATGGATACACACCATGCGAGCCGTCCCGTCAAGTTTCTATCAAGTAATCAAATTTCCTACCCCATAGGGAGTATTCAGCCTTCGGGGCGAGCAACGCACTGCCCAAGAATGCTACAGAATCGCCCAAGATTGCACACACACCCAACAACTAAAGGGGGCAAGTGCGGAAGCATAGCAATCATCCATATCAGGAACCAAACCCGATATACAAATAGAGGCCATCAAAGACCTAGATGTCGTAGAAGCCTGCAAGGCAACCGTAGAAGACATCGACCCCGTTCAATTGGACAACACCGACAGCACAAAAAAGCTTATATCTGACAGAACCTCTCAGAACCAGGTAAGTTCCATGAGTTCTTAACTAACAATGCCAATTTGTTTTCCTTTTCCCATTTAGATATGCTGGGAATCCCAAGGGACATCGCCACACACGGGCTGAATGTCCACTCTCTTTACCCGCTGTAAGCACGTGATTTTTACTTCACAGACAATCGCTCCAAAAGAAAATAAAAATAGTGGCAAAAGGCTTCGCTGTACAATTTTTCGGTCTTTCCATGACATGTTTTGTTAGTCGTTTGTGAGTCTGTCCATTTTACATCTAGTCATTATCAAACAAAAATACAAAAAATATATGTGGCGTTAAAAGAAAATTCAAAAATATAAATATATGTGCATCGTCCGTTTTAGGTTGTGATTTAACTTACTTGGTATGATAATTATGTTGAAATGCCATATTGTTATTTGTTTTAATTTCATTTTGTTTTATTAGTTATTTTTATTTTTTATTTTTCTTTAAATTGGAAAACAAAAGAAAGTTGAAATCAATTTGGGCCAAAAAAATAAGACAAAAACAAGCCCAAACCAACGATCTGACCCGGTCCAGACCAGGCCTGCCCAGGCACCTCCTGAAACGACGTCGTTTCAGGCAAATCAATCTGAGCCGTCCGTCCCAGCCGATCCAACGGTTCAGGACCTCTTTCAGCGACCCATGTTCAAACCCGACCCAAATAACCAGCCTGACCCAACCCCTCACTTAAACCAAACGACCCCGTTTAACTACCAAACGACCCCGTCTCATTTCTCAGCATCAGATCCAAGCCGTTGAGATCATCTGATCTAACGGCTCAGATCCAATCCCATAGACCATATATAAACCTTCCCTTATACCCACGCCCCCTATACCAACACCCCACCCCTTCGTCCCCAAGTCGAACCCGGACCTCCCATTAGAAACCCTAGCCGCCCTCGTCTCCCTCGCCATTAAAGCCGGCGGCACGAACGCCGGTGACCACCTCCTGAACACCCTAAGACCCCCTCACTCTCCTGAACATGGATCTGTTACCCTCTTGCCTCGAATCACCTTCCCTCGTCTCGAATCTTCGTTTGAAGATTTGAGTCGAACCCGGACCTATGCCAAACCACCCCATCTTCATACCAGACATTCCCCTGACCTTCCTCGTGACCAAACCAAGCTTGGTTTGGTCCGAATCTACCCACAACTCCTAAAAATCCAGATCTGGAAATCCAGAACTTGAAACACATGCACCTGGGGAACCCGGCCAGTTTTGACAAGGGTTTGAGGTCTAATAGACCTTAATCAAGGTGTTCTCATGTGAGAACACCCTGATTAAAGTTTGTTCGGCCTCAAAAGTTCGAAGATGAATCAGATTTGGGTCTGTTTGATTTAAACATTTTCGGTACGTTTTCCTTTCTTTTGTGTTAGTTTTAATTAAGTGGTCAGCATGTTTCGTTGGGTTTGTTTGTTATTTTTGTTATTTTTCATTCGGATTTCTTTCATCTCTTTAAAGACCTTTTTCTTTGGTCGGTTGATTTTCTATGTGTGTATTCTGAATGTACTCTGTGATAAACATGATCGTCGATTAGTTTAATCGTCAGATAAGTTAACTCATATAGGCCCCAGTAATTGAACAAAAATTGTCTGATGCCCTTTAGGTCCCTAAACATATTGTTTATGTGAGCGATTGATTATTACCTGTTATAATTAGTATAGTCGACTCGATAAATATCGTCGATTAGCTTTCTATAACTAATAAATCGAATGAGCTAATAATGTCGCATGACTAATTGAGCTTTGTCACTGACTGTATGCCCCAGCATTGTTTGGAATGGTTTGTTTGCACTGTAAAACTGACTGAAAAGGTTCAGCCCAGGCAGTCTTGAGTTCGAACTTTCATCAGTTCAAAAAATGCCCTGATGCTGCAATAGGCAGGGGCAGTAATAATCAAGGTTGACAGGGGTATTCTGGGGTGTTAAAAAGAACAGAAGTAATTAGTTTAAGTGAGCTGACAAATGGGGTACTAATTTGGGATTAAACTAATACCAATGGGGAACAAGACACAAGGGTATGAGGCTTAAATTGAATAATAAAATGATACCCATAACTCCTGATTAAACAAAACCAGGCGTGGGGAATAAAGGGGGCTGACACCAAAAGATGCTTAGGCATGGGCTTTAAAGAGTATGGGCAGGCTGCACGTTGCAGCATGAGGGCAGCCTAGCTGCACTGAGTCATTTGGCTTATAAATAGGCCATTTGAGAACTGAAAAAGGGCTGGACATTTCTTAGTCTTCAGAAAAGAAAAACAAGAAACATAAAGTCTCGGAATATTGTAACCAAACACTCTCTGAAAATTACATAAGAGTTTATGTTGGTTTAGCTGTCTTGGCCAATTACTGTTAGTGGCCTGTTTGAGCTGTTTGTGGTTGTTGAATTGCTGGGGTGTTTACATTGAATACTCTGCTGTCTCTGCTGGTTCATACTCTGTTTCTGGGATTGTTGTTTGTTGCTCGACTACTCGGGAGCTTCATCTTTGTTGGTTGATTTTGTTGCTGTGTTGTTGCTGTGTATCTGCTGTTGCTGTGTTTACTGCATACTGCCCAGCTGATCATTCCTTTCTTCTTTGTCTTCTATACCAGGTACACAACCAATGCACTGTCAAATGTAATTGGGAAATTTGAGCATGAATATAAGTGAAAGTCCTGAAGAATGTCTTTATACATAGATGGTTACATTAAATATTCATGTAATATGTAATAGTTTGCATCCTTGTTTAAATACTGAAGGTAGCCTGTGTGCCCAATAGGTGGCAATATGTGGTGATTGAATGCTAGTTTGTATATGTAGGTTGATAGATAAAAGGGTCTCAAATGCAGTAGGTTGTATCTTAGGTTTTTATGGTTGGCATGTCCTTAAAACATAGAACTATCCATGTTAGTTAATTTCATGTCCTTTTGATAAATTGTCTCCTTATAATTGACAAACCATTGCTTTAAAATAAACGGCGCAAGGCTGCACTTCTCAACCTCACGAAGGTCGAGCCCGAATCAAACGAACCCAGCAGCCTTTCATCAGAAAGGCATTGGCCCAGGTCCAGCCAATACCGTGTGGGCTGGGTTTGGGCCCACGGTGCTCGATTAGCTGCCCATGGGCATGGTCATGTTTTCTTATTCTGCAAAGGCACTCGGGATTCCGTTATAATAACCTGCAAGCATGTAATTGAATAAGGTCACTTTTAACCTCAACTAGTAGAGACAAACGCGACAAGAAACGTAGTTGCTATAGGATATCCTGTTAAAACAAAGACGAGATGAGCTTCGACGAACAGAAACGCGCAGATGCGGGGCCCTTGTTAAATGTATATTATTGAAGCATTTAGTTTCCAGGACGGGTTGCTTAGCAAATCTCACAACCCTCCTAAAATAACAACACGATAGTCTCTTTAGGATACGCTTTAATAAACCTTACCTTCTTAAACTCGGGTGCACATTTATGTGACCCAAATCCAAATCTCGACGGATTCGAAATGTATTTCTAATCACGGGTACATTGATTGTGACGTGATCCGAGAGGCATATCCATGACGTCGCGAATTCCTTTTAAAAGTAGAACGAGACGAGCCTCGTCAAATAAAAATATACACAGCTGCGGGGCCCTCTAACTGTATATACATTAAAACACTCAGAATTCGGGAAAGGCCATTTAGCGAATTTTTCGGCCTTACCCAAAACCACAATACGCTAGTTGCTTTAGGCACGTCTTAATAATTTATTCTCCTTAATTCGGGTGCACATTTATGTGACCCAAATCTAAATCTCAACCGAGTCGAAATATGTCAACAACCATGGGTGCATTGATGTAACGTGGTTCGAGATATGTTTTCACGACGTTGCAATTCTTGATAAAATAACAATAAATGACAAAAGCGGTTTAAAAGTTAAATTTTGCACATAAGTTCACACTTGTATAAAATCAGATAATCAAGCCGAATATAACAGTTGAGCAACCGTGCTAGAACCACGGAACTCGGGAATGCCTAACACCTTCTCCCGGGTTAACAGAATTCCTTATCCGGATTTCTGGTACGCAGACTGTAATATGGAGTCATTATTTTCCTCGCTTCGGGATTAAAATTGGTGACTTGGGACACCCTAAATCTCCCAAGTGGCGACTCTGAAATAAATAAATAAATCCCGTTTCGATTGTCCTTTAATTGGAAAAACTCCCTTGCGCCCTCGCGGGTGCAGAAAAAGGAGGTGTGACAGCTCTGGCGACTCTGCTGGGGATCAGACCCAGAACCACTGGTTCAGGGTTAAGAATTCGAGCTTAAAATAATTGTTATTATTTGGCTTTATTTATTATCTGATTTTTACATGTTTGAGCCTAATGTGCTAAATGCTGCTGTTACCGCTTTGATATTATTTGGACTGTATATAAACTGTGCCGAAACCCTTCTCTTCTTACCTCCGGGGAGAAGCTCGCTGGTCGAGACTCCCTATTCTGTTAGTGTCAATACCCGAAATAAGAAAGAGGACGGATAAGTTACGAAGCCGGACGGCCTTTTGGTTCCCGGTAAGTTGCCCCTCCTCGGCTCGAGTTGTCCGCTCGGGTACACTGTCTAGAACACTGACCCAGGTTTTGAACATAGAATAACGTGACTTCATGCCGGATCCCTAGTAGGAACGCTTATTTGCATCATGTTGCATATGACTTAGGGGACTCAACACAGGGGTTGGGTCCGTCTAGGACTAGCGACCTGATATGAAAAGACCATTCTGATGCATCCTATCGTTTTTCGTGCATTTATTTGTCTCATGCCCGCATGCTGACCGGTGTTTGAATATTTGGAAAATTATGAAAAAAAGGGGAAGGAATAGCGGTTAAGGAGTTAATTGTTTATTTTTGAAAAAAAGCCAATGCCAAAATACCGTCAAAACTCTGCCGAAATTTTGAGAAAATGAAAAGAAAATGTCTTATTAGTTTTGTTTTATTGAATGCAAAGGGAAAATAGAAAAGGAAGAGAAAAAAAAGGGGGTCGTCGTTCTGCTTTTATATACTTTTTATATATAAAAAAAAAAAGAAAAAAAAGGGGTTTTCATAAAGTTTTATAAAAAGTATACGTCTAAATAAAGTTTTATTTTTTATTCACTTGGCATAATCACCCTAATAAATGTGCAGGATGAGCACGGTACAAAACGAACCTTTTTCAGTAATGACCAAGATCCCGTTTGAGTTGCGGTTATGGTGGAACGACTTAGGCAAAGAAGGGCAAGACAAAGTAAGGAAATATCTGAAAGGTCTCCCGGACCTACTAAACGTTCAGCCTCGGGGTGATATCATCAGATCATTGGTCACTTGTTGGGATTCCGCACACAACGTGTTCCATTTTTCGGACTTCGAGCTCACCCCGACGTTGGAAGAAATAGCAGGGTACATCGGGATTGATGAAGCCCCTTTTAGGTTCAAATACTTGATTGCACCTAGAGCTATCACGGTACACAGGTTTCTGGATTTCCTAAAAATACCTCGGACGTTCCACCATCCAGATCTTGCCAAAGGATTCTGCAGTCTCCACCTCATATATGCTAGATACGGCCAAGTGGGCGGGTTCAATAAGCCGGATTTCAAATTATGCAGAAGAGGCAACCGACAAAAGTGGGACGAACACAGGCTAGTGGCTTTTATGACAGCCTTTCTGGGTCTTATAGTGTTCCCTAGGAAAGATGGAAACATTGATCTAAGGATAACCGGGGTCGTCAATACTTTGCTTACCCAAGATAAAAGTACTCTGGCGCCTATGATTATGGCTGACATTTTCCGGGCTCTCACCGCTTGTCGAGCCAGGGGCGACTTTTTCGAAGGATGTAACCTACTGTTGCAAATGTGGATGACCGATCATTTATGCCATCGCTCCTCACTTTTGGGTTATGGTTCGCCAGAGAAAACTTGTATTGGAGAATTCTACACGAGAATCAAAGGGCTCAATTTACCTGAGGGAGTCACATCATGGACCTCATTTCTCCGAACTCTCACTGACAGCCAAATCCAATGGACACTCGGATGGTCACCTATCGAGGAAATCATATACATGCCGGCAACCCGGCCTCACTTTCTGTTGATGGGACTGAAAAGTATCCAACCCTATGCACCGTATCGGGTTTTGAGGCAACTTGGGAGGTACCAAGTGGTACCGAAAGATGAAGATTTGAGTACCCAAGTGATTGAAATCAGTCCGAACGGTCATTTCCCTGAAGAAGAAGTTCGCCAAATCTGGAGTGAATGCCAACATCTGACACAGCAGACACTTGTGTGATTGATACGGCAAAAGGGGAAGTCGCCCCGGGATATCACGCTTGGTTTAGAGGTAGCCTGTCCTACGAAAGACCGGCTAAGAGGCCGCATCTCAAAGATTTCGTAGAATCATCCCAAGGACAATGGAACTGGTTAGCAAAAGAGAAGGGTTATCGGGCAGAGATTGGCGATTTGAAGCTACAAATGGACAGTCTGAAATTCGATAACAGCGTACAAATCGCGGCGGATCGAAGCGAAAAGAATAGATTGATCCAAGAGAATGAAGAGCTTAAGGCCCAAGTCCAAAAATTGAGATTGTCTCTCGATGAGCAGCCCAGAAGTCGATCAGACCAGCGGTTGATAAAGGGTTTGAAAAGAGAGATCACGGAATGGCGAGACAGGTTAGAAGAATCCGAAAAGGTCATGACAGAGTTCAAGGCACGGTGGGGAACAAGAGTAGATAAGCATCGCCGATGTTTGAACCAATTGAAACGTGACCACGAGAAGACTGTGGCCAAAATAAAGAGGGAGATGGCTACACTTGAGTTTAAAGCAGTTAAGCAGGCCGGGGATTTCCAATCGGAGAGTAGATACTGTTACGACTTGTTGGCCCAAATGAAGGAAGAAGTGCGGCAGCTAAGGGATCAGCATATACAGGACTCACAGGTATTCAAGACGTGCAGTGATCAGATAAGACACCTACTCATAGAGAGGAAACAAACCAGAGACAAGATCAGGGCCATTGCCCATGCCATCATCAGAAGGTGTCGGCGGTGTGAAAACATGACCTGCGTTACCGTTCTCCCAGCAGTGATGGGTTATGTCAAACAGACCATGCACGAGTTGGAGCAGCTCGAAAGGGATCTCGCACCTAGAACCGCGAAAAGGCCGAACGACGCCTCGCGGGTCCCTAAGTTGGAAAATTAACCTCTGGTCGAGTCTTGTTTTAGTTGAGCTTTGATGTTTTCCCATATGTTGTTTTCCACTTTTCCTTCAATCAAATAGGGTCAAAGAACCGTGGAGTCTGTACTGTTGCTATTTTGTTTGAAGCAATGTGTAATAGCAAATTTTGATAATGAAATTAAGTGACTCCGGAAGAATTTCTATGTGTCTTTACTTTGAGGCAGAACTACGCCTGGTCTGATTCACGCGGGGACGTGATACGTAGGCAATCCCCATAAGATTCGACCGCTTTTAATAAATAAAGAAAAGAAAATGTAAATAAAATAAAACGCGGGGTTTCGCAGAATACTCTAAAAAGAGACGAATGAACAAACCGGGATGACGCATGTGGTTTGAAGCAAAGCATGTAGAAACGGTTAACTGCCTAGGTGCATTGCATCCTCTATGTGTTATGATCAAATCTGTTAAGCTCTAACACTAACAAAGTTTGTTGTTGTCTGATACCAGACAGTTAGTTGTTAAAGAATTCTGGCAACACATTCATACCAAACCAGATCCAAAGGACCGGTAGCAACAAGCATGACTACTTCAGAGAATAGTAATGAGGAAGAAAGGCCGATGAGCCAGTTGCTAAAAGAGGCAATGGAAAAGATTGAAAGGATGGGACTAGAGATGCATGCAATGCAGCTAGCCCTGGCCAAAACACAAAAGAGCCCTGAGACACTGGGACACATGCCGGAGTACCCTCACTCTGGCCCTTCCACAAGCCGCCCAAATCCCCTCTATCATCAAGAAAGAAGCCCTCATGATTCCCAAGCTCCACCACCCCATCAACCTCTCCCAACACCCAACATTCCCATTTTTGTGGGACCTACATCAGCCCCTTTGCAGAGAACGACTAGTGAGCCATTGTTTCAGGCTCACGATACCCAATACTATCCCCCTGAGCCTACATTCCATGCACCCGAACCACAGGCTTACAATCCCCATTTGGAAGTACCGGCAGAGGTTGAGAAGCCGGTTAAGGCCCCTGAACAGGATGAAGTGTTGAGAAAGTTCAAAAGCCTGGAGCAATCCTTCAGGAACTTGCACGGGCTGGGCAATCAAGTCAGCGTGGCATACAAAGATCTGTGCCCTTTCCCAGATGTCCAACTCCCGGCTGGGTTCAAGATGCCCAAGTTTGATTTATATGAAGGGCACGGTGATCCCATGGCACATTTGCGGGGATTCTGTAGCAAAATGAGAGGGGCAGGAGGCAAGGATGAGCTTTTGATAGCTTATTTCGGCCAAAGTCTGAGCGGATCTGCACTGGAATGGTATACCAGGCAGGATTTCAGCAGGTGGTACACGTGGGATGATCTGGCACAGGCTTTTGCAGGTCATTTCCAATACAATCTGGAGATAGTCCCTGACCGTCTCACGTTATTGAGAACTGGGAAGAAACCCGGGGAAAGTTTTCGCGAGTTCGGGTTCCGCTGGAGAGAACAAGCAGCTAGGGTCGATCCTCCCATGAGAGAGGGAGAGATGGTAGACTACTTTTTGCAGACATTGGATCCAACCTACTTTGGTCACTTGGTGACAACGGTTGGAAAATCTTTCAACGAGGTGGTCAAAATAGGGGTCATGATAGAAGAAGGTTTGAGGTCGGACAAGATCTTAAACTATTCGGCACTTAAGGCCACAACCCAGGCTATTCAAAGCGGCACGGGAGGTGCGCTAAGAAGAAAGAAAGAAGAGGTTGCCACGATCGAGGCAGGCAGTTGGTCCAGGGCTGGCAGGCCGCACTACAACCAACCCAGGCCTCACAGGTCAAACTACCCATACAACCCACCACAAAATTTCTATCCACCTCGAGAACCACATTGTTCCGTACACCAAGCCCAGGTATACACTCAGCCTCCGATTCGCCCACAATGGCGCGCACCGGCTCCCCAGAACATATATGCACCACCACAAAACACCTACCCTCCACCAAGGGCATATAGAAATCCTTCAGGGGCAGGTTTCCGGGGAAATCCAGATGCCAGGAATGACAGGTTGCGGAAGCAAAGAACCTTCACCGAACTGGGAGAAACCTACACCGCTGTGTTCCACAAGCTGCGGCAATTGGGTTTGGTTAGTCCTGTCCATACTCGGGAACCAAATCCCCCGCCTCAGAATTTGGATCGTTCAATCAGTTGTGAATACTGTTCAGGGATGCTCGGGCACGATACCGAGAAGTGCTGGAAGTTAAGGCATGCCATACAGGATCTTATTGACACCAATAAGATCGAGGTCCAGACACCGGAGGCTCCTAACATCAACCAAAACCCACTGCCAGCGCACCACGAAACTCACATGATTGAGTTGGTGTGTGAGGGAGGAGAATTAAGAAAACCCTCACAAACAGTGATGATGATCCAAGCCGCCCCGAAAGAAGTCTTAACCAGTGGAGGAACGAGTGTACAGTCGCAGGGAGAAGGCGTCAAGCCGGTAGTGATATTGGGGAAGAGCCCGTCCGTCATAGCAAGCAAACCCGAGCCAAGTAAGTTGGTAATACCAGGGATCCTGCCCACACCGGCAGTCGTGTTGAAAGGGGTATGTAGAGAACGGGTGACCATAAAGCCTGTGGTCCAACTGCCGATGATTGACAGTAGGGCTGTGCCTTGGAAATATGAAAAGGCAGTGGTGACGTACCAAGGAAAACAGGTGGAAGAAGTCAGTTGTGAAGCGCAAGGGCTGACTCGATCAGGTCGATGTTTTGCTCCGGTGGAGTTAAGAAAAACCAACCCAGTGGCAACCAAGAAGCCAGTGTCAGAAGAAGAGGCTGAAGAATTCCTGAGGAAGATGAAAGTACAAGACTATTCTGTGGTTGAGCAGCTGAGAAAAACACCTGCCCAGATCTCACTATTGTCATTACTCCTCCATTCCGAGGAACATCGTCGGGCCCTGTTAAAGATATTGAACGAGGCCCATGTACCCAGTGAGATTTCTGTAAACCACCTGGAAACCATTGCCAGCAAGATTTTCGAGGTGAACAGGGTAACATTCTCAGATGATGACCTGCCGGTGGAAGGTACGGAGCATAACAAAGCTCTATACCTAGCTGTCAAATGTGAAGACTCGGTGGTAACTCGAGTATTGGTGGATAACGGCTCAAGCGCCAATATTTGTCCATTATCCACCCTGGACCAGTTAAAGATTGACCGTGGAAGAATCCGGGAGAATAGCATCTGTGTCCGGGGGTTTGACGGAAACGGAACAGCCACTGTGGGGGATGTTGTACTTGAACTGACCATTGGTCCGGTCCTGTTTACCATGGAATTCCAGGTATTGGACGCCACGGTATCTTACAACTTGCTGTTAGGACGACCCTGGATTCATGCAGCTAAAGCGGTGCCTTCCACCCTACATCAGACAGTGAAGTTCGAGTGGGAAAGACAAGAGGTCGTGTTGCACGGCGAGGATACAACATGCACCATGGGCGGAACCATTGTGCCTTTCATAGAGACCACTGATGACAAGGGTCCCTGGGTCTACCAGATTCTCGATACAGGGTCGGCCAACAAAATTTCTGAAGGAGAAATCATCCCGCACCCTAGGGTGGCTGCCGCAACAGTCATGATGGTATCAGAAATGCTGGGTAATGGGTTTGTGCCGGGAAAAGGCCTGGGAGTTGAACTTCAAGGGATAGTCCAACCTGTCTCCCTTCCTAAGAATCTGGAAACTTTCGGGTTGGGGTTCAAACCAACCACAGCAGACAGGAAGCAAGCGCGAAAAATGAAGAAGAGGGTCTGGTTTCTGCCTAAACCAGTGCCACGCCTCTCAAGGTCTTTTGTTAAAGCAAGTGCCAAGGGGTCAGCGATCCCAAAGATTCGAGGACCTTTGATCGGTATAAATGAAGACCTGAATCAGAGTTTTGAGAGGCTATTCACCGGATGTCAGTATGGTGGAAGCTGGAGAAGGTTCCAGCAGAGCAGAGATACAATTTGTGGGGCCTGAGGCCAAGACCAACAATTGGACGGTTACTCCTCTTCCTGTCCGAGGGGAGTCTTGGTAGTAGGCTTTGATTAATGTTTTGTTTGTTTGTTTGTTTGATCGGATTATTCAAGGGTGTAATCCCAATTTTACTTTCGTTTTGTAAAAGTGTGAACCCTTTTTATCCCGCAAATTTAATAAAGTTCTTTTCTTTTGTCCCATTTTAATTTTGTTTTGTTCTTTTTCTTTCTGAACAGTTCTCTTTTTACTGGTTCTAATGACATGGCATGCACAGCGGATCTTCGACCTAGTCTAATAAATCAATCTGAATCTGACTCAATGATGCAAGAGGTCGTTTGCAATGATGAATCTGAATGTGATGAAGGAGAAGCCTTCGAAGAGATAAACCGGGAACTGTGCCAATTTGAAGAGAAACCCAAGCCTAACCTAAATGACACTGAGGCTGTGAATCTAGGAGACGCTGACAACGTCCAAGAGACCAAAATTAGCATCCACATTGAGCCGAATGTCAGAGAAGAATTGATCAAAACCCTCATGGAATTTAAAGATGTTTTTGCATGGTCATATGATGATATGCCTGGATTAAGCACCAATCTATTGGTTCACAAATTACCCACTGACCCGGCATGCCCTCCGGTCAAGCAAAAACTAAGGAAATTTAAAACAGAAATGAGTGTAAAGATCAAAGAAGAAGTGATCAAGCAATTACAATCGAAGGTCATTCGGGTCACTCGGTATCCCGAATGGTTGGCCAATGTGGTACCAGTCCCAAAGAAGGATGGAAAAATCAGGGTGTGCGTCGACTACCGCAACCTCAACAAAGCAAGTCCCAAGGACAATTTCCCGTTACCCAACATTCATATCCTGATCGATAATTGCGCTGGGCGCGAGATCGGATCCTTTGTGGATTGCTATGCGGGTTATCATCAGATCCTAATGGACGAAGAGGATGCTGAGAAGACAGCGTTTATTACGCCATGGGGAACCTACTGCTATCGGGTAATGCCGTTCGGGTTAAAGAACGCCGGGGCAACGTACATGCGAGCAATGACTGCTGTGTTTCATGACATGATACACAAAGAAATAGAGGTGTACGTCGATGATGTGATCATCAAATCTTGGCGTCAGGAGGACCATGTAGCAGACCTAAGGATATTTTTCCAAAGACTCCGGAGGTATGATATCAAGCTTAACCCGGCCAAATGCGCATTCGGGGTCCCATCAGGAAAGTTGCTAGGATTCATCGTCAGTCGACGGGGGATTGAGTTAGACCCATCCAAAATTGAATCCATCCGAGATTTGCCACCGCCAAGGAACAAAACAGAGGTAATGAGTTTGCTGGGTAGACTCAATTACATCAGCCGGTTCATCGCTCAACTCACAGCAACTTGTGAGCCCATATTTCGGCTGCTGAGAAAGGACGCTGCAGTAGGTTGGACAGCAGAGTGTCAGGAGGCCTTCGACCAAATCAAAGGGTATCTGTCTAATCCACCCGTATTGGTCCCGCCTAAGCCCGGGAAACCCCTAATCCTTTACCTGACGGTCTTGGAAAATTCATTTGGTTGTGTACTGGGGCAACATGATGACACAGGGAGGAAGGAGCAGGCCATCTACTATCTTAGCAAGAAATTCACAGTGCATGAGGTCAAGTACACTCAACTCGAGAAAACGTGCTGCGCCCTAACTTGGGTAGCTCAGAAGTTGAAGCACTACCTGTCTTCATATACTACTTATCTCATATCCCGCTTGGACCCATTGAAGTATATCTTTCAGAAACCTATGCCCACGGGAAGGTTGGCAAAATGGCAAATTCTGCTCACAGAGTTTGATATCATCTACGTAACAAGGACGGCCATGAAAGCCCAGGCACTGGCAGACCATTTGGCAGAGAATCCCGTTGATGAAAAATACGAGCCCTTAAGAACGTATTTTCCTGACGAAGAGGTGATGCATACGAATGAGTTGGAATTACCTGAGGAACCGGGTTGGAAGCTTTTCTTCGATGGAGCTGCAAACGCAAAAGGGGTTGGAATAGGAGCAGTACTCATTTCTGAAACAGGACGGCATTATCCTGTTACGGCTCAACTGCGCTTCTATTGCACCAACAATATGGCCGAATATGAGGCTTGCATTCTGGGTCTGCGCTTGGCTGCTGACATGGATGTCCAAGACGTCTTGGTCTTGGGAGACTCGGACCTCTTGGTACATCAAATTCAGGGTGAATGGGAAACACGAGATCTAAAGCTCATACCATACCGACAATGCTTGCATGATCTGAGCAAGCAATTTCGATCGGTAAAGTTCAAACACATCCCGAGAGTTCACAATGAGGTTGCGGATGCCTTAGCCACCTTAGCATCAATGCTGCACCACCCTGACAAAATGTATGTTGATCCTCTGCACATCCAAGTCCGTGATCAGCACGCCTACTGCAATACCATAGAAGAAGAAGCGGATGGCGAACCCTGGTTTCATGATATCAAGGAATACCTCAGGATGGGGATATATCCAGAACATGCCTCTGGAGACCAAAAAAGAGCCCTTCGGCGTTTGTCGAATGGTTTCTTCCTCAGTGGAGGAGTATTGTACAAAAGAACCCCGGATTTGGGATTGTTGAGATGCATAGATGCCGGGCAGGCAACGACGGTTATGGCGGAAGTACATGCCGGAGTTTGTGGGCCGCACATGAGCGGATATGTATTGGCAAGAAAGATCCTTCGAACAGGATGTTATTGGCTAACCATGGAACACGACTGTATCACTTTCGTAAGGAAATGCCATCAGTGCCAGATACATGGAGATTTGATTCATTCTCCGCCAACAGAGTTACATACGATGTCAGCACCCTGGCCGTTTGTAGCATGGGGCATGGATGTCATTGGGCCCATCGAGCCAGCAGCGTCCAACGGTCATAGGTTCATTCTAGTGACCATTGATTACTTCACCAAATGGGTTGAGGCTAAAACCTTCAAATCAGTAACCAAGAAGGCAGTGGTGGACTTTGTTCACTCCCATATCATCTGCAGATTTGGGATCCCAAAAGTGATCATCATGGATAACGGTGCGAATCTTAATAGCAGCCTGATGAGAGAGGTATGCCAACAATTCAAGATTACACACCGCAATTCCACCCCATATCGTCCTAAGGCAAATGGAGCAGTCGAAGCAGCCAATAAGAATATCAAGAAGATACTACGAAAAATGGTGGAAGGGTCCAGACAATGGCACGAGAAATTACCCTTTGCTTTGTTGGGTTACCGCACTACCGTCCGGACTTCTATAGGCACAACTCCTTATTTGTTGGTGTATGGAACTGAGGCCGTGATACCAGCGGAGGTCGAAATTCCGTCCCTCCGAATTGTCACTGAAGCCGGAATTGATGATGATGAATGGATCAAAGCTCGCTTGGAATAGTTGAGCCTGATAGATGAGAAAAGATTGACAGCAGTGTGCCATGGTCAGCTGTACCAGAAGAGAATGGCAAGAGCGTATAATAAGAAGGTGCGCTCTAGGAAATTTGAAGTAGGGCAGCAGGTATTAAAGAAGATCCTCCCACATCAGGTCGAGGCAAAAGGCAAATTCGCCCCAAATTGGCAAGGGCCTTATATCGTGACCAGAATATTGTCCAACGGTGCTTTGTGTTTGACAGATGTCGAAGGTAGATGTGTCGACATGGCTATCAATTCAGATGCAGTCAAGAGATATTATGCGTAATTTCTTTAATTATGGCAATTATTCGGTTTGTTTGTTTGTATTTGGCATTTATTGGATAATGAGATGACGGAGGCAATTCTTTCTTCTACCCAAACACTGTTTAACCCTTGCTTCCCCCTTTGAGCCTTAAGCAAATTCTTTCAATACCCCTCTTTTGGAATCACTAATGGGAAAGATACGAAAAAAAAAGAAAAGAAAAGAAAAGAAAAAGAAAAGAAAAGAAAAGAAAAAGACATGAAAAAATGAAAAGAAGGAAAAGAAAAAAAGAAGAAGATAAAATCAAGGAATATAAAACCGTGGGAACTACGTTTGACCTGATTCCTCAAAGAGGATACGTAGGCGCCTCACGGCTCGGTCATAGTATGCATCATAGCAAATATAGGATGCATAATGTACATAGTGTGCACAATATAGCACAATGTGCGTAACGCACGTAACTCAACATAAGCGTATAAGCATAAAAAATAAATTCCCCAAGCAAGAAAACTGGGGCAGAGGTTATGTTTTAAGTTCCAACAAAGGTTTGATTCCAAAAGTTGTAGCACATCACCCTTCAAATTGTTTTCATTTTTGTAGCCTTTCTTCAATCCCACACCAAAACCAACGTCAACATCCAAAAGACCTCCCGATCAATGTTCGAGAGATGCCAAATCCGGCAAATAAGGCCGAGAATAATACACTGATCCCCAGCAAAGAAGAGGATCGTAAGACTGGGAATGAGTTGATAGTCAAAAGAATCCCCGGAAGAGAGGGTCGTATCTACAACACCCCGGATCCTCGAAAGAAATAAAATGAGAGAGCCTTATCGGTGAAAACCTTCACAGGCACCGAGAGGCGATGTAAGATGAGGGATATGAAATGAGAGAGTCTTATTGGTGAAAACCTTCACAGGCACCATAAGGCGCCGGGAGATGAGAGAAAAGAGAGAGTCTCATTAGTGAAAACCCCTCGAAGGGCACTATGAGGCGACAAGACGAATCAACAAAAGCTACCACATTTGCAACAGCATGGACAGTCATTTATCATCCCCAGCAAGTCAGACCATCCGGCAAATCGATTGATACAAATAGACTGGGTCGGGAATCTATGGTGCACGTCATGATCACGGGGACCAGTCATGTCCTCCAGATAAGTTCCTTTGATTGTCTCCTCCCACAAAAATATTGGTTCAGAAAGATTTTCTCCTTTCCATATCTTTATTTCTTTTCCTAAAATGTGTCTTGAAAGGATTTTTCAAAGCTTACTACCAGAAACCGAAGGGGAATTCATCCAATGCAGGATAATACAAACAGTCTTAAAGGCCGGCCCCAGGCAATGCAGGGATTGTGCTCGGAAATGTTGGAAGAAGTAAGCTCCAAAAGGGAGTGGTTTCGGGAGTTAGAAGCAGACTCCCACATCATGTGTTTTAAAAGAAAGCAGAAAAGGGGATAAATTGAAAACCAATCCCCAGCAGGCTAGAGACCCCCAACAGGCAACTTTGCCCGCCAACCAATTATGGGGACAAAGAGCAAGAAAAGGGAAGAGAGAAAAATTGCTCGCCAGAAAGGCACCCTCTACCACCACGATTAAAACTGATTAAATCCTTTTGTCTGCTGCAGGAAAACAAAGGATTGATGATGGCAGCAAGATGCACCGCCATGGAAGTCACCAAAAACCGGGGCAGAAAATTTTCTGCCGATTGTCGAAAATTTTCTCGGAAGAACGGGGAAACAATTTCAATACATTTAAGTTCTAGGTCGCCCACCAGTATAATGCGGGAATACATTTAAGTTCTAGGTCGCCCACCAGTATAATGCGGGAATACTTTTAAGTTCTAGGTCGCCCACCAGTATAATGCGGGAATACTTTTAAGTTCTAGGTCGCCCACCAGTATAATGCGGGAATACATTTAAGTTCTAGGTCGCCCACCAGTATAATGCGGGAATACTTTTAAGTTCTAGGTCGCCCACCAGTATAATGCGGGAATACATTTAAGTTCTAGGTCGCCCACCAGTATAATGCGGGAATACATTTAAGTTCTAGGTCGCCCACCAGTATAATGCGGGAATACTTTTAAGTTCTAGGTCGCCCACCAGTATAATGCGGGAATACTTTTAAGTTCTAGGTCGCCCACCAGTATAATGCGGGAATACTTTTAAGTTCTAGGTCGCCCACCAGTATAATACGGGAATACATTTAAGTTCTAGGTCGCCCACCAGTATAACGCGGGAATACTTTTAAGTTCTAGGTCGCCCACCAGTATAATGCGGGAATACTTTTAAGTTCTAGGTCGCCCACCAGTATAATGCGGGAATACTTTTAAGTTCTAGGTCGCCCACCAGTATAATGCGGGAATACATTTAAGTTCTAGGTCGCCCACCAGTATAATGCGGGAATACTTTTAAGTTCTAGGTCGTCCACCAGTATAATGCGGGAATACTTTTAAGTTCTAGGTCGCCCACCAGTATAATGCGGGAATACTTTTAAGTTCTAGGTCGCCCACCAGTATAATGCGGGAATACATTTAAGTTCTAGGTCGCCCACCAGTATAACGCGGGAATACTTTTAAGTTCTAGGTCGCCCACCAGTATAATGCGGGAATACTTTTAAGTTCTAGGTCGCCCACCAGTATAATGCGGGAATACTTTTAAGTTCTAGGTCGCCCACCAGTATAATGCGGGAATACTTTTAAGTTCTAGGTCGCCCACCAGTATAATGCGGGAATACATTTAAGTTCTAGGTCGCCCACCAGTATAATGCGGGAATACTTTTAAGTTCTAGGTCGCCCACCAGTATAATGCGGGAATAATTTTAAGTTCTAGGTCGCCCACCAGTATAATGCGGGAATACTTTTAAGTTCTAGGTCGCCCACCAGTATAATGCGGGAATACATTTAAGTTCTAGGTCGCCCACCAGTATAACGCGGGAATACTTTTAAGTTCTAGGTCGCCCACCAGTATAATGCGGGAATACTTTTAAGTTCTAGGTCGCCCACCAGTATAATGCGGGAATACATTTAAGTTCTAGGTCGCCCACCAGTATAATGCGGGAATACTTTTAAGTTCTAGGTCGCCCACCAGTATAATGCGGGAATACATTAAGTTCTAGGTCGCCCACCAGTATAATGCGGGATACTTTTAAGTTCTAGGTCGCCCACCAGTATAATGCGGGAATACATTTAAGTTCTAGGTCGCCCACCAGTATAATGCGGGAATACTTTTAAGTTCTAGGTCGCCCACCAGTATAATGCGGGAATACATTAAGTTCTAGGTCGCCCACCAGTATAATACGGGAATACTTTTAAGTTCTAGGTCGCCCACCAGTATAATGCGGGAATACTTTTAAGTTCTAGGTCGCCCACCAGTATAATGCGGGAATACATTTAAGTTCTAGGTCGCCCACCAGTATAATGCGGGAATACATTTAAGTTCTAGGTTGCCCACCAGTATAATGCGGGAATACATTTAGGTTCTAGGTCGCCCACCAGTATAATGCGGGAATACTTTTAAGTTCTAGGTCGCCCACCAGTATAATGCGGGAATACATTCAGCTCTAGATTTTGGAATCAGTCACCCCACCTGAAGACGGAAGGGTACAACAGAGATCCCCAAACGGGAAACAATGAAATCCCCAGCACCAAGAAGCAGACAACTGCAGAGGCAAGCGCGCAATTCAAAAGGAAAAAGGAACGCGTCTCAAAAGAAGTAGTTTGGGAACGGTGTAGCATGCCCAGTATAATAATTCTGATGAAAAGCCATACCACTGAAGAAACCATTGGAAGATTTAAAGAAGAAAGCCGTATCCCCAGCAAATCAAGTAAAGTGATGAGAACTGACATTCAAAAAAGGTGAAGGACCAGCATCATCTCCAAGTTCACAAAATAAAGGCGTCAGAGGAAAGCGTTAGCCGACAAGAAAGCAAGGCAGCAAGAACAAGTTGAAGATGGATGAGATTTCAGGATCCTCAGTTTAGCTTAGCTTCTTGTTTTCCTTTTAGAGCAATGTAATAGGGAGATCGGTTGAGCAGTAGCATCCTACAGCAGCATACAACAGCGCACAACAACAGCAAACACTACAGTCAC
This sequence comes from Nicotiana sylvestris, assembly GCF_000393655.2. Classification (NCBI taxonomy): domain Eukaryota; kingdom Viridiplantae; phylum Streptophyta; class Magnoliopsida; order Solanales; family Solanaceae; genus Nicotiana; species Nicotiana sylvestris. The sequence continues at coordinate 188,685,187 of NC_091059.1, forward strand.
ACGGTAGTCCCAGCTACCAAAATTTCCCGAACTACATTGACCTGATTCCTGTTTCAGCCCAGGATATGTAGGAAACCTCTGAAGCAAAGGTTCGGTCAAATCTTTTTCAAAAAATGCTTCACACGGAGTATTCGGACGGGCAAAAATCGCTCGCTTATCTTTGCGCGAAAACCCTTCGTGTCTTCGTGCAAAGAGGGGCAGCTGTAAGCACGTGATTTTTACTTCACGGACAATCGCTCCAAAAGAAAATAAAAATAGTGGCAAAAGGCTTCGCTGTACAATTTTTCGGTCTTTCCGTGACATGTTTTGTTAGTCGTTTGTGAGTCTGTCCATTTTGCATCTAGTCATTATCAAACAAAAATACAAAAAATATATGTGGCGTTAAAAGAAAATTCAAAAATATAAATATATGTGCATCGTCCGTTTTAGGTTGTGATTTAACTTACTTGGTATGATAATTATGTTGAAATGCCATATTGTTATTTGTTTTAATTTCATTTTGTTTTATTAGTTATTTTTATTTTTTATTTTTCTTTAAATTGGAAAACAAAAGAAAGTTGAAATCAATTTGGGCCAAAAAAATAAGACAAAAACAAGCCCAAACCAACGATCTGACCCGGTCCAGACCAGGCCTGCCCAGGCACCTCCTGAAACGACGTCGTTTCAGGCAAATCAATCTGAGCCGTCCGTCCCAGCCGATCCAACGGTTCAGGACCTCTTTCAGCGACCCATGTTCAAACCCGACCCAAATAACCAGCCTGACCCAACCCCTCACTTAAACCAAACGACCCCGTTTAACTGCCAAACGACCCCGTCTCATTTCTCAGCATCAGATCCAAGCCGTTGAGATCATCTGATCTAACGGCTCAGATCCAATCCCATAGACCATATATAAACCTTCCCTTATACCCACGCCCCCTATACCAACACCCCACCCCTTCGTCCCCAAGTCGAACCCGGACCTCCCATTAGAAACCCTAGCCGCCCTCGTCTCCCTCGCCATTAAAGCCGGCGGCACGAACGCCGGTGACCACCTCCTGAACACCCTAAGACCCCCTCACTCTCCTGAACATGGATCTGTTACCCTCTTGCCTCGAATCACCTTCCCTCGTCTCGAATCTTCGTTTGAAGATTTGAGTCGAACCCGGACCTATGCCAAACCACCCCATCTTCATACCAGACATTCCCCTGACCTTCCTCGTGACCAAACCAAGCTTGGTTTGGTCCGAATCTACCCACAACTCCTAAAAATCCAGATCTGGAAATCCAGAACTTGAAACACATGCACCTGGGGAACCCGGCCAGTTTTGACAAGGGTTTGAGGTCTAATAGACCTTAATCAAGGTGTTCTCATGTGAGAACACCCTGATTAAAGTTTGTTCGGCCTCAAAAGTTCGAAGATGAATCAGATTTGGGTCTGTTTGATTTAAACATTTTCGGTACGTTTTCCTTTCTTTTGTGTTAGTTTTAATTAAGTGGTCAGCATGTTTCGTTGGGTTTGTTTGTTATTTTTGTTATTTTTCATTCGGATTTCTTTCATCTCTTTAAAGACCTTTTTCTTTGGTCGGTTGATTTTCTATGTGTGTATTCTGAATGTACTCTGTGATAAACATGATCGTCGATTAGTTTAATCGTCAGATAAGTTAACTCATATAGGCCCCAGTAATTGAACAAAAATTGTCTGATGCCCTTTAGGTCCCTAAACATATTGTTTATGTGAGCGATTGATTATTACCTGTTATAATTAGTATAGTCGACTCGATAAATATCGTCGATTAGCTTTCTATAACTAATAAATCGAATGAGCTAATAATGTCGCATGACTAATTGAGCTTTGTCACTGACTGTATGCCCCAGCATTGTTTGGAATGGTTTGTTTGCACTGTAAAACTGACTGAAAAGGTTCAGCCCAGGCAGTCTTGAGTTCGAACTTTCATCAGTTCAAAAAATGCCCTGATGCTGCAATAGGCAGGGGCAGTAATAATCAAGGTTGACAGGGGTATTCTGGGGTGTTAAAAAGAACAGAAGTAATTAGTTTAAGTGAGCTGACAAATGGGGTACTAATTTGGGATTAAACTAATACCAATGGGGAACAAGACACAAGGGTATGAGGCTTAAATTGAATAATAAAATGATACCCATAACTCCTGATTAAACAAAACCAGGCGTGGGGAATAAAGGGGGCTGACACCAAAAGATGCTTAGGCATGGGCTTTAAAGAGTATGGGCAGGCTGCACGTTGCAGCATGAGGGCAGCCTAGCTGCACTGAGTCATTTGGCTTATAAATAGGCCATTTGAGAACTGAAAAAGGGCTGGACATTTCTTAGTCTTCAGAAAAGAAAAACAAGAAACATAAAGTCTCGGAATATTGTAACCAAACACTCTCTGAAAATTACATAAGAGTTTATGTTGGTTTAGCTGTCTTGGCCAATTACTGTTAGTGGCCTGTTTGAGCTGTTTGTGGTTGTTGAATTGCTGGGGTGTTTACATTGAATACTCTGCTGTCTCTGCTGGTTCATACTCTATTTCTGGGATTGTTGTTTGTTGCTCGACTACTCGGGAGCTTCATCTTTGTTGGTTGATTTTGTTGCTGTGTTGTTGCTGTGTATCTGCTGTTGCTGTGTTTACTGCATACTGCCCAGCTGATCATTCCTTTCTTCTTTGTCTTCTATACCAGGTACACAACCAATGCACTGTCAAATGTAATTGGGAAATTTGAGCATGAATATAAGTGAAAGTCCTGAAGAATGTCTTTATACATAGATGGTTACATTAAATATTCATGTAATATGTAATAGTTTGCATCCTTGTTTAAATACTGAAGGTAGCCTGTGTGCCCAATAGGTGGCAATATGTGGTGATTGAATGCTAGTTTGTATATGTAGGTTGATAGATAAAAGGGTCTCAAATGCAGTAGGTTGTATCTTAGGTTTTTATGGTTGGCATGTCCTTAAAACATAGAACTATCCATGTTAGTTAATTTCATGTCCTTTTGATAAATTGTCTCCTTATAATTGACAAACCATTGCTTTAAAATAAACGGCGCAAGGCTGCACTTCTCAACCTCACGAAGGTCGAGCCCGAATCAAACGAACCCAGCAGCCTTTCATCAGAAAGGCATTGGCCCAGGTCCAGCCAATACCGTGTGGGCTGGGTTTGGGCCCACGGTGCTCGATTAGCTGCCCATGGGCATGGTCATGTTTTCTTATTCTGCAAAGGCACTCGGGATTCCGTTATAATAACCTACAAGCATGTAATTGAATAAGGTCACTTTTAACCTCAACTAGTAGAGACAAACGCGACAAGAAACGTAGTTGCTATAGGATATCCTGTTAAAACAAAGACGAGATGAGCTTCGACGAACAGAAACGCGCAGATGCGGGGCCCTTGTTAAATGTATATTATTGAAGCATTTAGTTTCCAGGACGGGTTGCTTAGCAAATCTCACAACCCTCCTAAAATAACAACACGATAGTCTCTTTAGGATACGCTTTAATAAACCTTACCTTCTTAAACTCGGGTGCACATTTATGTGACCCAAATCCAAATCTCGACGGATTCGAAATGTATTTCTAATCACGGGTACATTGATTGTGACGTGATCCGAGAGGCATATCCATGACGTCGCGAATTCCTTTTAAAAGTAGAACGAGACGAGCCTCGTCAAATAAAAATATACACAGCTGCGGGGCCCTCTAACTGTATATACATTAAAACACTCAGAATTCGGGAAAGGCCATTTAGCGAATTTTTCGGCCTTACCCAAAACCACAATACGCTAGTTGCTTTAGGCACGTCTTAATAATTTATTCTCCTTAATTCGGGTGCACATTTATGTGACCCAAATCTAAATCTCAACCGAGTCGAAATATGTCAACAACCATGGGTGCATTGATGTAACGTGGTTCGAGATATGTTTTCACGACGTTGCAATTCTTGATAAAATAACAATAAATGACAAAAGCGGTTTAAAAGTTAAATTTTGCACATAAGTTCACACTTGTATAAAATCAGATAATCAAGCCGAATATAACAGTTGAGCAACCGTGCTAGAACCACGGAACTCGGGAATGCCTAACACCTTCTCCCGGGTTAACAGAATTCCTTATCCGGATTTCTGGTACGCAGACTGTAATATGGAGTCATTATTTTCCTCGCTTCGGGATTAAAATTGGTGACTTGGGACACCCTAAATCTCCCAAGTGGCGACTCTGAAATAAATAAATAAATCCCGTTTCGATTGTCCTTTAATTGGAAAAACTCCCTTGCGCCCTTGTGGGTGCAGAAAAAGGAGGTGTGACACCCGCTAGTATGACAAATGAAGAGAATGTTCAATGCCGCAATCAACGATGCAGTCAGCAAAAAAGTTGATAAGTTGCTCGCTAATGGTTCCATCCGAGAATCAAAGTATCCTCAATGGGTCGCCAATGTGGTTGTAGGCATATAAATTTTACTTAAATTAAATTCATAAAATAATTTGGGCTATATTTTAAATTAAAGATATATTGGTCCAAATAAATATTATGGGCTAATATATAAATGAATTAATTATATATGTCCAACATTTATGGATTAAATAAATAAGTCTTAATCCATTGGGCTAGTCCATTTAATTGGGCTAAAGTGATGAGCTCACTTCATTAAACCCAAGATGACATCTTTCTAGAGGCCCAGCTTGGTGCCACGTGTCAAATGACGTGACACTCCAAGTCAAACAGAAGAGCCAATAGGATCATGTCACGTGTCAAAATGACAAGGCATGCCAGGTCACACTAAAAGGCCAATGAAATCGCGCCATGTGTGCAAGTAACATGTTCTGGCCAATCAAATGCGGCTATGTCACACTTCAATTTGATTAGTCGGAAAGAGTTTGTTCTTATCATGACTCCTCCCTTCCACAACTATAAATAAGGGTCTTCATAACCCAGAAAAGGACCAGAAGTTATAACAAGAAGCAAGAGAGAGCTCGTGGACCAAACGCCGCAAAATTCTCTGCAAGTTTCAAGCTTCAAGCAATCAAATTCAAGCTCAATAACGAAGAACGAATCAAGGTCAAGTTCAAGCAATCAAGCTCAAGCTCAAGAACAAGATCATCGTTCATGGCAACTGTCACACCTCCTTTTTCGCCTGCACCACCGCAAAGGGGCGCAGAGGGGAGTTTTTCCAATTAAAGGACAATCGAAACGAGATTTATTTATTTAATTCAGAGTCGCCACTTGGGAGATTTATGGTGTCCCAAATCACCAGTTGAATCCCGAATCGAGGAAAAGAAAGACTCTGTTTAACAGTCTGCGCACCAGAAATCTGGATAAGGAATTCTGTTAACCCGAGAGAAGGTGTTAGGCATTCCCGAGTTCCGTGGTTCTAGCACAGTCGCTCAACTGTCATATTTGGCTTGATTATCTGATTTTATACAATTATGAACCTACGTGCAAATTTTAACTGTTTACCGCTTTGTTATTATTTATTCAAAGAATTGCAACGTCGTGAGAATGCATCTCGAATTGCGCCACATAAATGTACCCACAATTTTCGATATGTTCCAACTTCGTTGAGATTTGGATTTGGGTCACATAAATGTGCACCCGAGTTTAGGAAGATAACATTATTAAATACGCGCCTAGAAATACTAGCGTATCATTATTTTGGGCGAGGCCGTGAAATTTTGCTAAACGGCTCATCCCGAAATCTAAGTAATTTTACTAACACATATAGAGGGCCCCCAGCTTGTGTACTTTTGTTTGTCGAGGCTCGTCTCATTCATTATTTTTTTAAAAGGAATTTGCAACGTCGTGGAAATGTATCTCGAACCACGTCACAATCAATGTACCCGTGATTAGCGACATATTTCGACTTTGTTGAGATTTGGATTTGGGTCACATAAATGTGCACCCGAATATAAGATTATAACATTATTAAATACGCGCCTAAAGCGACTAGCGTATCATTATTTTGGGTAGGGCCATGAAATTGGCTAAACGGCCCGTCCCTAAGTCTAAGTATTTAAAAACAAATATTTATTGAGGGCCCCGCAAATTTTGTATTTTTTATTCGGCGAGGCTCATCTCATTTTTTTATTCAAGGATATCCTAAAGCGACTATGATTTCCTATTTATTGGTCTCTAAGAATAAAGAAAAATCCTAATCAATAAGCATTAAAAAGTTCGGGCTTCAAATTCAAATCCGGGTCCAAACAAAAGGAAGCACCTTCTAGTTTGAACCCGCTACCTAACTTAGATCCACCGCCTGCCGTTGTAAATATTAACAAACCAGCTACCATTTCGATCCAGTTCAACTTTAACTTTATTATATTAATTGGATTATTGGAGTTAATCTATGTGGAATACAAAGCCATTTTCTTCTTTTTTACGGTTTGTTGAAAAATGCATCAATGCTTAAAACTGACATCAAGCTAACATTAATTACTAACATTCGAGAACTAACATTAGTTAATAACATTATTTACATTGTTATTTAAAATGATGTTATTTACTCAAGTGAACTCGCGATTTCAGAATTAGACCTATTAAACTAGCATGCTGATTTCCATAAACTATTTGAACCTGTTTTGTGACATAAAACTATTTAAAATTGTTTCACGACTACTGAATAAAAGAATTAAATACAGTATATTTCATAACTAGTAATCACCAACTAAGATTAATTACAATTGATATTCCATGCTCGTAGAAATAGATTCAATCATTCCAGTTTATGCATTTCAAAATCATTCCAATACATACTAGGAAATATCAAATGAAATACTGCTTATACATCAAATTAAACACAAAGAAACAGTTATTTTCAGGAATCCATTCCAACAACTCTTTTCTTCCTTTCCTTTAAATTTGAGAACTGTAGAACATGTACTTGGTATTGCCAATACAAGAAGAGAAAGGTCAGCAAAGTATTATGTAACACAGCAACAACAACAATAACCAGCAACAACCAGCAAACGGGACACCCAGTGACAGATTTGAAAACCAACACGATTCCAGCACACTCAATGAAATAATATCAACGCAAACCAATGCAGACTAGGAATAACAACTCAAGAAACCACTTAAAAACCTCAATTAAACGGTAACAAACTGATTCTGATTTTCAGTAGTAAAGAAGACCTCACTTTTCAGTATTTAGCTCTCAACCTATTGAACTCTTTTTGGGTAAAAACTCAGCTTGTATTTCACTCTTAAATTTTGAATTTTTGATGTCCAAAATCCGTCCCCCTTTTTTTCTTTTCGAATTTATTTTTTCAAAATTAATTCTCCCTCTGTATATCCAATGTATCCACAGTGTATATCGGGTGTATACTACTCTCTCTTTAGATTTCCAGAATGTTTTTTCTGTTCCGAAAAATCCCCAATTATCTCTTAATGTTCAGAAAATCCCCCCCCCCCTTAACTGTTTATTAATCACTCTATTTATAACAAAACTTTTGCCTTGAAAGACTTAAACTAATTCGAAATATTCTCCCCACACTTGCATGTCTTGTTCCCCACTACTGCATGCTTTGTATCCCACTATATTAAACAAATACATTAATTCTCACTACCACATGTCTTCTCTTTATTTAATTCCCTTATTCCCCACTACCGCATGCTTTGTTCCCCACTATATTAAACAATGTATTAATTCCCACTATCATATGTCTTTGTCCCCCACTATGTATTAAACAATGTATTAATTTAATATTATTAGTACTTAGTGGAAAGAGCACTCAAATTAATCATTTTTTAAAACTTAAAATCCCGAAAATGCCCCTGAAACTACTGCAATTTACCATTCTACCCCCATCCTTTTCAATATGTACCAAAATCATATCAGCTATAACCAATTCACCTAATCAACGATCCAATTAACAAACAAACTCTGAATAAACAAACGCGCCAAACAAACTCCTAATCGACAACATTCATGAATTAACAATAGAGTCAGATTCATATCAACAAACTTATCAGGACAAACAAGTAGATTTAAATCACTAAACTCAATATCAGTTGAACTCAAACTAAATCAAACAACATCATAACAAAGATGAATGATTCAAACTAAATCAAAAACTAAAGACAGCACATAAACACTCGACATTAAATCACTTGATGAAAAACTAACGAACTTCAAACAATAATGAACACGAATTATCTCTAATACAAACAAAGACCTGGGTTCGAATTCAAACCAACCTATCGGAGCACGAACATAATCATAGAAAGAAGAAAAGGAGAGGAAGATGAATTCACTGAACGAAAACTAGAAGAAAAGAGAACGGAAACCTACTAGTTTGAAGTCCGGGTTTGAACGGAACCTCGACGTACTGCCTCGACGTATGACTGAGCATGACCTCGAATGCATGACCTTGACGTACTTCCTGGAGATGGAGTTGGAAGCAGAACGATGGGGGTCACTGGTTGCCAATGGACTATTTGGTTGCTTGGTGGAGCAGCTGGTGGACGTGGAGATGGAGTTGGAAGCTGATGGGTGGTTCGACGCTACTGGAGTGAGGTCGAAGGGTTTGGCGATGGAGTTTGGCAGTATGACGGGCTGTTTCAGGTGGAACGAGGGAGCTGGTTGGTTTCGAGAGGGACATGGTTGTGGGTTGTTGGACGTGAGGGAGCTGGTTTCTCCGACGAAGAAGAAGGCGAAGCAGAAGAAAAAGGCAGCCATGGGAGGGTGGTTTTGAGCTGGAGCTCGACGGTCGTTCATGGTGGTTCGTCCATGGCTGGAGTTGAAGACGAAGAAGGTGAAGCTGAAAGGGTGGTCGACGGAGCAGCCGGTGAAGCTGCACGAAGCAGCAGCTCACGTCGAGGAATGGGGAGGAGCAGGGACGATGGGGAGGGCAGCCATGGATGGTGATGGTGGAGGGGTCGTTTGGAGAAGGAGAGGAGAGGGGGCGGGCAACTTTTTTTTTTTTAGGGTTTTAAGGTTGGGAAAAATGATAAAATGAAAATGGGTGGGGGTTGGGATTCGTTTGGGCTATGGGGCAGACTAGGTCGGGTCGACCCGGTGGGGGTTATTTGGTTTGGGCCTGGTTGCTTTAAATTAAAAGGTGGCCCAATTCGATTTTCTTCTTATTTTCAATGCTTCTTTTTTTTTCTTTTCTTAAACTAAAACTAAATTCTAAAAATCCTAAATTATCCTATAGAACTAAATTAATTTATAAAAGTGCTAATTAACTCTTAATAATAATTAACACACAATTAAATAGCAATTACGATAAAATCACACAACTTGGACATTAAATGCTAAAAATGCGACGTACATTATTTTTTATGATTTTTGTTCTTGTAAAACAAACTTAATTGCTCCTAATTGTAGAATTAAATCCTAAATGCAAATGAGACATATTTTTTGTATTTTTTATTAATCTAATAAATAAACATGCACGGACAAATACAAATAATTATCCAAAAATGCCACGAAAATTCTCAAAATTGCACACAAAAAAAAAATTATTTTATTTTGATCTTTTTTGGGAGTATTTCTCACATAGGGAAAAAATCACATGCTTACAGCAACAAATATAGATTCAAGACCAAGCTCAAAGGCCATTGAATTTATTTACTATTGAAAAGAAGAATCAGAGGATTCATAGAGATTGTACACTTAAATATTCGAAATAAAATACTACGATTGTTGCGATATTTTTCGATTTTGATTTTATTTTCTTGACGCAATTTATTGTCTACAGTGGTCATGGTAAAAAAGAAGAACGTGAAGTGGCGGATGTATGTCGACTTTACCGACCTGAACAAAGAATGCCTAAAAGATTCCTTTCCGTTACCACATATCAACCAGCTCATCGATGCAATGGCGAGGCACGAACTATTAAGTTTCTTAGACGCCTATTCTGGTTACAACCAAATTCTAATGGCAGAAGAAGACCAAGAAAAGACCACTTTCATCACTCACCAAGGAACGTACTGCTACAGAGTCATGTCGTTCGGACTCAAGAACGCAGGGGCGATATATCAAAGGTTAGTCACCAAAATGTTCAAAGAACAACTCGGAAAGACTATGGAGGTCTAAATCGACGACATGCTAGTGAAGTCGAAAAGTAAGAAGGATCACATTGGTCATCTGAAGGAAGCCTTTGAAATATTGAGGCGATACGGAATGAAACTGAATCCCGATAAATGCGCCTTTCGCGTAACATCAGGAAAGTTCCTTGGTTTTTTGGTGTCGCAAAGGGGTATCTAGGTCAACCTAGATCGTATCAAGGTCATCGAAGGAATACCGGAGACATTAACCAGCAAAAAGCAAGTACAGAAATTGACAGGATGAATGGCCGCCCTGTCGAGGTTCATCTCACGATCATCAAACAGATGCAATAATTTTTCAATGTACTAAGGAAGGATCACAGGCTACAGTGGAATTCAGAATGTGGTTATGCCTTAAGAAAACTGAAAGCGTACCTATCCTCGTCGCCATTACTCGTTAAGGCAGACCTAGGGAATGCCTCCTAGTGAACCTAGCAGTCTCCGAAGTCGCGGTAAGTGCAGTTTTGGTCTGCAAAAGCAAAGGTACACAATCTCCAATTTATTATATTAGCAAAACCTTAATTGATGCCAAAACAAGGTACCCCCACCTTGAGAAACTAGCTCTGGCATTAGCCGTAGCTTCACGAAAGCTTAGACCATATTTTCAATGTCATCCCGTAAAGGTGATGACGACCTTCCCCCATAGGGGCATCCTACACAAACCCGAACTATCGGGTAGGTTGGCCAATTGGGCCATAGAATTAAGCGAGCATAACATAACATATCAACCATGAACTGCTATAAAGTCACAAGTGCTCGTCGATTTCATCGCCGATTTCGGCGCTGAAGTACTGCCTGAAGTAGAGCAGGAGGCGCTTCGCGCTTCCGCACATTCCGACCTTTGAGTCCTCTACACCGACGGTGCATCTAATGCATCAGGATCGGGACTAGGACTCGTCCTCGAAGTCCCTACGGGCGAAGTAATTCACCAGTCCATACGGTGTCCCGAGATGACTAACAACGAGGCGGAGTATGAAGCTGTGATTGCAGGATTGAAATTAGCCCTCAAATATGGCGCTCGACGACTCGTCCTCTATTGCGACTCTCAACTCGTGGTGAATCAAGTCAATGGGACTTTCCAAATCAAAGAACAGAGACTACAAAAGTACCAGCCAGAAATTCACAAACTGCTATCGAAATTCGACGAATGTCGTCTCAATCAAATACCTAGGGCGCAGAATATCAAAGCGGACGGTCTCGCTAAGCTAGCAGTAGCCGCTAGAAAAATCAACAAGGAAATCATGGTCACCCTTCTCCATTCCTCAATATACCAGGTCGAGGTACATTCTATAAACCTAACTTGGGACTGGCGCAACCATATCATAACATATTTGCAGGAAAGGATGCTCCTACAAGATAAGAAAGAAGCCAAAAAGCTCTGAATACAGGCGGCCAGATACAACCTCGTAAACTATGATCTTTACAAAAGGACGTTCGGCGGCCCCCTGGCCAAATGTCTTGGGCCAAATCAAACAAGACGGGTACTAGAAGAAGTACACGAGGGGCACTACGACGCCCATACGAGAAACCGTGCCCTTGTCAGATGCCTCATCCGCGCAGGATACTACTGGCCTACCATGGAAAAAAAGCCACAGATTACGTCAGGAAATGTGAACAGTACCAAAAATATGCCCCTATGATACACCAAGCAGGAGAATTCATGCATTCCTTCACTTCACCATGGCCATTCATAAAGTGGGGGATGGATATTGTCGGACCCCTCCCAGCAGGACGAGGTAAGGTACACTTCCTTTTGGTTTTAATCGACTATTTTTCTAAATGGATGGAAGTAGGTGCATACACACAAATACGTGAGCAAGAATTTATCGCGTTTATATGGAAAAATATTATATGCCACTTCGACATTCCCAAAGAAATCAGTTGTGACAACGGACCTCAGTTCATCGGAAAGAAGACAACCGAGTTTTTTGAAAAATGGCACATCAAGAGAATACTCTCCACACCATACCATCCCACCGGCAAAGGCCAAGTCGAATCCTCTAATAAAACGATATTGAATATATTGAAAAAGAAGCTCGAGTACGCCAAGGGGCTATGGCCTGAACTGCTACCAGAAGTATTATGGGCATATTGCACCTCGCCAAAAACTAGCACAAGCTAGACGTCATATTCACTAGTCTACAGGACTGACGCGGTTATATCCATCGAAGTCGGAGAACCTAGCCTGAGATACTCCAACAAAAGCAGACCAAGTAACGACGAAAGTAGGCTACAAGACCTGGATGAAGTCGAAGAATGAAGAGATATGGCTCACGTAAGAATGGTAGCCCAAAAGCAACAAGCAGAAAGGTACTATAACAAGAAGGCCAAAGTACGACCACTCAAGGTCTGAGACTACGTTCTCAAAGCTAAAAAACAATCAGCGAAAAACCCTAATGAGGGAAAACTGAGATGGGTCGTACAAAATCACGGCGGCAGCAAATAAAGGAGCATTCCAGTTAGAGACAATGGAAGGAAAACTACTCCAAAAGACTATCTCAAACACTTCCACTTCTGAAAAGAGGCACCACCTAAGTTGTACTCTTTTTCCCTCATCCGGGTTTTGTCCCAATCAGGTTTTCTCTGTGAGGTTTTTAATGAGGCGGCAAGAGAGACATCTCGAGGTCTGAAGTGTTGTTAATTACCCTCCCGTCGACGTGATATCCAGGCCGAGTAATGAAGGGACTAAGTATAGATAGCCAAATCTTCCATTATATGTACAAAGTCAACATGTATTTCTTACAAGAATATAATCAAATCTCCAATGTATGAATAAAACTCCCAATGGATAAGGCCATCGACAAAAGTATAAGTTCGACTTTACTCGAACTATGACGGGATACTGCTTCGACACCAACTCGAAAGTAACTTCCAAATGGCCAAGACCATCGACAAAAATATGAGTTCGACTCCACTCGAACTACGACGGGACACTACTTCGACGCCAGCTCAAAAGTAACATCCCAATGTCCAAGGCCATCGACAAAAATATGTGTTCGACTCCACTCGAACTACGACGGGATACTACTTCGATGCCAGCTCGAAAGTAGCATCCCAATGGCCAAGGCCGTCGACAAAAATATGAGTTCGACTCCACTCGAACTACGATGGGACACTACTTCGATGCCAGCTCGAAAGTAACATCCCAATGGCCAAGGCTATCGACAAAAATATGAGTTCGACTCCGCTCGAACTACGACGGGATACTACTTCGACGCCAGCTCGAAAGTAACATCCCAATGGCCAAGGCCATCGACAAAAATATGAGTTCGACTCCACTCGAACTATGATGGGACACTACTTCGATGCCAGCTCGAAAGTAACATCCCAATTGTCACACCTCCTTTTTCGCCCGCGCCGCCGCAAAGGGACGCAGAAGGGGAGTTTTTCCAATCAAAGGACAATCGAAACGAGATTTATTTATTTATTTCAGAGTCGCCACTTGGGAGATTTATGGTGTCCCAAGTCACCGGTTGAATCCCGAATCAAGGAAAATAATGACTCTATTTAACAGTCTGCGCACCAGAAATCCGGATAAGGAATTCTGTTAACCCGGGAGAAGGTGTTAGGCATTCCCGAATTCTGTGGTTCTAGCACGGTCGCTCAACTGTCATATTCGGCTTGATTATCTGATTTTATACAATTATGAACCTACGTGCAAATTTTAACTGTTCACCGCTTTTGTTATTATTTATTCAAAGAAATGCAACGTCGTGAGAATGCATCTCGAATTGCGCCACATAAATGTACCTGTAATTTTTTATACGTTCCAACTTTGTTGAGATTTGGATTTGGGTCACATAAATGTGCACCCGAATTTAAGGAGGTAAATTATTAAAGCACGCGCCTAAAGAGACTAACGCGTGGTTGTTTTGGGAAAAGGCCGCGAAGTTCGCTAAGCGGCCGATCCCGAGTTCTAAGTAATTAATACATACATTTGTGAGGGCCCCGCAATCTGTGTGTTTTGCTAGGCGAGGCTCATCTCATTTATTTTAAAAGGACAATCCTAAAGTGACTACATTTTTATTAAGTTTGTCTCTAAAAGAAAATCTCCAAATTAATTACATGCTTAAAAAAAGGACGTGACTTATTAGTTATTAGTCTAAGACAAATGCAAATAGGAAATTGTAATCGAGCTTGTACAAACGGAGATTATTTCGTATCTTATTCTATAAGTAAATATTACCAACAAAATTGAAATTATAAATAGAAATACATAATTGACGAACAATAATATCAAAAACGAAACTAATTACTCTTTACTAATTTTAAACCCACCTTACTAATTTCAGCTCAATTTATTTAATACAAGTGAAATTCAGGAATTCCAAAACACTTTGTTGTTTCAGCTTGCAGCTGGCCTCTAATCTCACAAATTATACTACGAAACAAAACTAAACTTATACGACTATTACATAATCATATTCCAAGATCCAAACAGTCCCGGTCCAGATTAATTTAACAGTCCAACAAGCTTATTTTTAATTACATGAATCAGTTACGAGATGTTAACATGTTTTAATAAAAAAATCTCTCATACAACTCCGTTTCAGTCCACTTACTACATACTAACGGGGATCTACCTATCATCAGCGACTGAAGAATTTAAATACACAAGTCATATTGAAACCAAAGCAGAATTTCAACTCTTCACGTATATTCAAACTTCATGTTTTCAGCTTACAAATGCCAAAGTTACAGTTGCGTACCTGGTATTTCCAATACAAGAAGAGGAAGGTCAGCAAAGTAGTATGTAACACAGCAACAACAACAATAACCAGCAACAACCAGCAAATGGAACACCCAGTGACAGATTTGAAAACCAACACGATTCCAGCACACTCAATGAAACAATATCAACGCAAACCAATGTAGACCAGGAATAACAACTCAAGAAACCACTTAAAACCCCTCAATTAAACGGTAACAAACTGATTCTGATTTTCAGTAGTAAAGAAGACCTCACTTTTCAGTATTTAGCTCTCAACCTATTGAACTCTTTTGGGTAAAAACTCAGCTTGTATTTCACTCTTAAACTTTGAATTTTTGATATCCAAAATCCGTCCCCCTTTTTTTTTCCTTTTTGAATTTTTTTTTTCAAAATGAATTCTCCCTCTGTATATCCATTGTATCCAGAGTGTATATCAGGTGTATACTACTCTCTCTTTAGATTTCCAGAATGTTTTTCTGTTCCGAAAAATCCCCAATTCTCTCTTAATGTTAAGAAAATTCCCCCCCCCCTCGTAAATTGTGTCCAACTCCATCTCTTTATAGCCAAACTTGCAGCACCTAAATTAAATCCCACCATCTTCTACTCATCCCCCTTTTGAATCTCATTACTTAATGTTTTGTCCCCCACTATATTAGACAAATATATTAATTCACACTAACACATATTTTTTCTTTATTTAATTCCCTTATTCCCCACTATATTAAACAAGTGTATTAGTTCTCACTACCACATGTCTTGTTCTCCACTATATTAAACAATGCATTATTGCCCATTACCACATGCTTGTCCCCCACCATGTATTAAAAAATGTATTAATTTAATATTATTAGTACTTAGTGGACAGAACACTCAAATTAATCATTTTTTAAAACTTAAAATCCCGAAAATGTCCCTGAAACTACTGAAATTACCATTCTACCCCTGAAAATACTGCAATTTACCATTCTACCCTTATCCTTTTCAATCTGTACCCAAAAACCATATCAGCTATAACCAATTCACCTAATCAACGATCCAATTAACAAACAAATTCTGAATAAGCAAACTCGCCAAACAAACTCCTAATCGACAACATTCATGAATTAACAACAGAGTCAGATTCATATCAACAAACTTATCAGGACAAACAAGTAGATTTAAATCACTAAACTCAACATCAGTTGAACTCAAACTAAATCAAACAACATCATAACCAAGATGAATGGTTCATACTAAATCAAAACTAAAGATCAACACATAAACACTCACATTAAATCACTTGATGAAAAACTAACGAACTTCAAACAAAAAAATGAACACGAATTAAATCCAACAACATTATAACAAAGATGAATGATTCAAACTAAATCACTCGTCATTCGACATTAAATCACTTGATGAAAAACTAACAAACTTAAAACAAAATAAACACGAATTATCTTTAATACAAACAAAGACGTGGGTTCGAATTCAAACCAACCCATCGGAACACAAACACAATCATAGAAAGAAGAAAAAGAGCGGAAGATGAATTCACTGAACGAAAAACTAAAAGAAAAGAGAACGAAAACCTACTAGTTTGAAGTCCGGGTTCGAACGGAACCTCGACGAACTTGAACAAACATCACTGTTTTCAACCCATTTTTGTTTTTGACGCAGTGACGATCGAGTTCATGGGTTTGTGGTCGTTCATGGATGAAGCTGGACGAAGAAGAAGGTGAAGCGGAAAGGGGGTCGACGGACTGCCTCACGTCGCTGAAAAGTGGTCGACGAGGAGGTCGACGGACTGGTTGAGCTTGACGAAGAAGACGAAGACGAAGAAACAACAACCATGGTTGTTGGTCGTTCATGGTAGAGTTGGGGTGGTGACAATGAGAGGGCAACTAAAGACGAAGCAGCAGCCATGGTGGCTGACTGGAGCTCGACGGACTGTGAGGAGCTGGAGGTCGACGCAGCGGAGATGAAGAAGAAGAAGCAGCAGGTGAAGTTGGCTGGATCTCGACGAAGAAGATGAAGACGGGACAGTTACTGCGTCAATGGCGATAGAGTAAACGGTGGTGAGGGGGCAGCCATGGATGGTGTGAGGGGGAGCAGATGCAGCGAGGGCAGCCATGGGAGGAGGGTTTGTTTGGGGGAAGGAGAAGAAGAGGGGATGGGTGTTTTTTAGGTTTTTTAGGTTAGGGTTTTTCAAAAAATGAAAAATGGAAGAAGGGGTGTTTGTTTGGGTTATGGGGAGGACCGGGTCGGATTGACCCGGTAGGGGTTTGGTTAAGGGGTTATCTGGTTTGGGCCTGGTTGATTTAATTTAAAAGGTGGCCCAATCTGATTTTCTTCTTATTTCCAATGCTTCTTTTTTTTCTTCTTTTATTTTTTCTTAAACTAAAACTAAATTCTAAAAATCCTAAATTATCCTATAGAACTAATTAATTTATAAAAGTGCAAATTAACTTTTAATAACAATTAACACACAATTAAATAGCAATTACAATAAAATCACAAAATTTGGACATTAAATGCTAAAAATGCAACGTACATATTTTTTATGATTTTTTGTTCTTGTAAAACAAACTTAATTGCTCCTAATTGTAGAATTAAATCCTAAATGCAAATGCGACATATTTTTGTATTTTTTTATTAATTTAACAAATAAACATGCACGGACAAATACAAATAATTATCCAAAATGCCACGAAAATTCTCAAAATGGCACACAAAGGAAAATTGTTTTATTTTGAATTTTTGGGAGTATTTCTCACATAGGGCAAAAATCACGTGCTTACAGCTGCCCCTCTTTGTCCGAAAACACGAAGAGTTTTTGTGCAAAGATAAAGTGAGCGATTTTTGCCCATCCGAGTACTCCGTGTGAAGCAATTTTTTGAAAGATTTAACCGAACCTTTGCTTCAAAGGTTTCCTACATATCCCTGGCTAAAAGGGAATCAGGTTAATGTAGTTTGGGAAGTTTTGGTAGCTGGGACTACCATGGGACTGCAATGTTACTGCTGTTGCATGCTGTTATTACTGCTTGCCGACCACCTTATTACACCATGTTGAAAGAAAACAAGAAGCGAGACTAAGCTATAGTCTATGAATTACAAAATCTTATCTAGATCTTCAGTCGTGCTCTTATGTCTCTTGTTGCTTTGATGTCTTGGTGACTTCTCGGGTATTTCTTTACTTCTGATTTGTCTTGTATTCTCCCTTGACTGCCGATCTCGAACTGCTTATGTTCTTCTTGGGAGCTTCGCATCATTTTTCCCATCGAATCTTGAACTGCCTTCCACTATTGGGGATTCTTGTTGTTTCCCGCTGGGGATTTCGGCTGTATTCCTCTGCTTTACTGACTTGAAATGTATTCCTCTGTTGTATGGGCGGGCTCCCAACTTCCGGACTTGAAATTTAAAGACTGAAATATATTCCTCTGTTATATGGGCGGGCTCCCAACTTCCAGACTTGAAATTTAAAGACTAAAATGTATTCCTCTGTTATATGGGCGGGCTCCCAACTTCAAAACTTGAAATTTAACAAACTGAAATGTATTCCTCTGTTATGTGGGCGGGATCCCAACCTCAACCAACAACTTTGAAAATAAATTGTCATTCCGTTCTTCAGGCGGGGCTCCTGACCTCAACAACAACTTCGAAAAATAAATCGTCATTCTGTTCTTCAGGGGGAGCTCCTGACCTCAACAACAACTTCGAAAATAAATCGCCATTCCTTTCTTCAGGCGGGCGAGATTTCAACAACTTCGAAAAATAAATCGCCATTCTGTTCTTCAGGGAGGGCTCCTGACCTTAACAACAACTTCGAAAAATAAATCGTCATTCTATTCTTCAGGGGGGGCTCCCGACCTTAACAACAACTTCGAAAAATAAATCGCCATTCTGTTCTTCACGGGGGGCTCCTGACTGCTACAAAATAGACAAAACAAAGGAAATTTTCTACCCCAGTTTACACTAGGAAGATTTGTGAATTGTTAGCAATATTGTAAACCACTTATACTATTGATGCAATGGTGAGAGTAAACTAATGACTAGGCCATGATGTGCGTCTTCTATGAGTAAAACCCAAAACTCTGACGAGCAAATGCGTTTGCTAAAAATAAAACCTGAATGAACCAAACTAGGAAGTGCGTCTCCTACGAATAAAACTTGTATGAACCAAAATCAGGAAGTGTGTCTCCTAGTGGTAAAATCTCAATTTAGGAAGTGTATCTCCTAAAGCAAAAATATAACCTGAAATACTCAGACTAGGAAGTGTGTCTCCTATGAATGAACTTAAATGAACCAAATAGGAAGTGCGTATCCTAGTGGTAAAATCTCAATTTAGGAAGTGCATCTCCTAAAGCAAAAATATAACCCGAAAGACCCAGACTAGGAAGTGCGTCTCCTAGGGGTGAAACTTCAATGATTCGAACTAGGAAGTGAGTCTCCTATGAATGAACTTAAATGAACCAAATAGGAAGTGCGTATCCTAGTGGTAAAATCTCAATTAAGGAAGTGCATCTCCTAAAGCAAAAATATAACCCGAAAGACCCAGACTAGGAAGTGCGTCTCCTAGGGGTGAAACTTCAATGATTCGAACTAGGAAGTGCGTCTCCTATGAATGAACTTAAATGAACCAAATAGGAAGTGCGTATCCTAGTGGTAAAATCTCAATTTAGGAAGTGCATCTCCTAAAGCAAAAATATAACCCGAAAGACCCAGACTAGGAAGTGCGTCTCCTAGGGGTGAAACTTCAATGATTCGAACGAGGAAGTGCGTCTCCTATGAATGAACTTAAATGAACCAAATAGGAAGTGCGTATCCTAGTGGTAAAATCTCAATTTAGGAAGTGCATCTCCTAAAGCAAAAATATAACCCGAAAGACCCAGACTAGGAAGTGCGTCTCCTAGGGGTGAAACTTCAATGATTCGAACTAGGAAGTGAGTCTCCTATGAATGAACTTAAATGAACCAAATAGGAAGTGCGTATCCTAGTGGTAAAATCTCAATTAAGGAAGTGCATCTCCTAAAGCAAAAATATAACCCGAAAGACCCAGACTAGGAAGTGCGTCTCCTAGGGGTGAAACTTCAATGATTCGAACTAGGAAGTGCGTCTCCTATGAATGAACTTAAATGAACCAAATAGGAAGTGCGTATCCTAGTGGTAAAATCTCAATTTAGGAAGTGCATCTCCTAAAGCAAAAATATAACCCGAAAGACCCAGACTAGGAAGTGCGTCTCCTAGGGGTGAAACTTCAATGATTCGAACGAGGAAGTGCGTCTCCTATGAATGAACTTAAATGAACCAAATAGGAAGTGCGTATCCTAGTGGTAAAATCTCAATTTAGGAAGTGCATCTCCTAAAGCAAAAATATAACCTGAAAGACCCAGACTAGGAAGTGCGTCTCCTAGGGGTGAAACTTCAATGATTCGAACTAGGAAGTGCGTCTCCTATGAATGAACTTAAATGAACCAAATAGGAAGTGTGTATCCTAGTGGTAAAATCTCAATTTAGGAAGTGCATCTCCTAAAGCAAAAATATAACCCGAAAGACCCAGACTAGGAAGTGCATCTCCTAGGGGTGAAACTTCAATGATTCGAACTAGGAAGTGCGTCTCCTACGAATGCACTTAAATGAACCAGACTAGGAAGTGCATCTCCTAGGAGAAAATCTCAATTTAGGAAGTGCGTCTCATAAAGCAAAAATATAACCTGAAAGACCCAGACTAGGAAGTGCGTCTCCTAGGGTGAAACTTCAATGATTCAAACTAGGAAGTGCGTCTCCTACGAATGAACTCAATTTAGGAAGTGCGTCTCCTACAGGTGTAACTTCAATGACTCAAACTAGGAAGTGCGTCTCCTAGGAATGAATTTAAATGACCGAGACTAGGAAGTGCGTCTTCTAGAAGTGAGAACTTCAATGACTAAAACTCATATGATCCAAACTAGGAAGTGCGTATCCTAAGGGTAAAATCTCAATTTAGGAAGTGCTTCTCCTACAACAAAATATAACTTGAAAACCCAGACTAGGAAATGCTTTTCCTAGTGATGTGTGATCTTCTCAATAGCCTTTGCGTAAGCAGAATTGAGGCATTGCACCTGAAAATTTCAACCTTCCAAGCTTTGATATGTACATAGCTTCCATCCCTGTTTCAAACAAAGAAACTTGTGAGTTTAAACATGGTGGTTGGTTGCGATACTCCTGCTGGGGATGTTATCAACCATTTTTCCATCTATGCGTTGTCTGACCATATTGAACTAGGCTGATACCTTCCGACCTTCTTGACGATTCCTTATTCACAAACCTCTTAACCATTTTCCTAGTCTCCTTATCTGACCTCATGTATTTTTATGCCAGCTAATTTCACTTGAAGATCTTGCATGTTCATTGATTAACCACTTCCTTCATCATCTGTGTTACTGAAATGCCCTTTCCCGGTGCAGACCCAATATCTTTTTTTTGCGGTACTGTCCGTGAACTTGGCATTTCCCCAACCTTTGAGTCTCCTATAAATTTCCCAATTATGTCCATTGCTTTCCGCGTTGTTCTTTCTTGATTTTCCGTTGGCCTTGGCCTTATAACCCTCAATTTCTGCTGGGGATATCCTTCTCGATACTGGTCCATCCTTTTGTCAATCTCATCATCGAATATACCCTCGGTTTAATCCCCCTGGCCCTCTTTTTGTTGCACTGTCTCTGAATTGATATGGACCAATCTCGGGTATTTTGCGCGAACCTCAAAGCACGTTGACTATTACCAGCTCATTGCGCTTGTTATTTCCTAACTTATACCACTTTGATGTACTAGTCAGATCTCGTCTTGCATGATTGGAAAGCTGATGACAAATTTTGAAATCATTTCTCGCTTGTTCTGACCAAAGAGACTCAAAAAGAGGAAATGACAAAGGTAAAAGGAACAGAGTAAAAGGCAAAAGAAAGAGATGACTCCTAAAAAGAAAACTACAAAGTAAAACCTATCAGATGTGGATACCAACTCTATTGGCCATGACATGCACACGTGGTCTATCCTCCGTCGTTTAATCGCTTTTCACAATCTTCGTCTGGTGATTTCCTGTATGATTCTCAATCTTTATTCGACTTGTAGTGCCCGAAGGGTTTTCACTATCAAGCCTCTCTCATTTTTTTTCTCTCAGCTTATAGTTGCCTCAAGGTGCCCGTGAAGGTTTCCACCGATAAGACTCTCATTTTATTACTTTTCTGTCGGGGATCAGAGTGTTATTCCCGAATTCCATTTGCATGACTTGGCATCTTTCGAAGACTGGTCAAAAGGTCTTTCTTTGGACCGTAACGTAGGGTTTTGGATAGGGCTAGAAAGAAAGGGTATTAGCGGCTCAAACGAATCTATTTGGGTTCAAAATTTACAACTTTCGAAACCAGATTTCTTTACATCAAACACAACCTCTGCCCCAGTTTTTTGCTTGGGGATTTTTTTTTTGTTACACTATACACACTATGTTACACTATGACCCAGTCGTGAGGCGCCTACGTATCCTTCTTTGAGGAATCAGGTCAAACGTAGTTCCCAATTCCTCTTTTTTTCATTTATTTATTATTTTCTTTTCTTTTCTTTCTCTTTCTCATTTCTCCTTTCTCCTTTCTCTTTTGTCGTTTCTATTGTTTCTGTTGTTTTCTTTTCCTCTTTCTTTTTCTTTTTTTTTTATCTTCCATGCTTATGTTTTCTAATCTTTGCTACTGATTCCGAACGAGGGGTAGAAAGAAAACCAATAAGGCTCAAAAGGGTTAATGAAGGATAAAGTGTTTAGATAGCTGAATAAAATGCCTTTGTCATTCCAATCTTCAAAACATGCCAAACACAAACAACACAATTAAATATTCGCCACATCTTCTGATTGTGCCGGACTTGATAATCATATCCATACATTCGCCTTTTTATTTGTCATTTTTAAAGCACGGTTGGGCAATTCACTTTCGTTACCATGAACGACCCCCTTGTCAATATGGCTGACTTGCTTTTATGTTTTTTTTCTTTTTTTTTCTTTATGTTTTACTTGCCCCCGGCTTCATGTGGCTTGGGCTTCAAAGGATCTCAAGTTGTTCCTATTTCCCTTAAGTGTCCCAATCATCTCCCAATGGCTTTTATAATTAACTCTTAAGATTAGGCCCAAACTGTGCGCGCATGTCATGTCACTAGAATCGGCGTTAAAGACAAAACAAAAGGATAAAAGAACTAGACAAAAAAGATGACTGGAGGTAACAAAAGACCGGAATTTGCATTAGACAAGTGGTGAAATGGTTCGTATAATGAAACAAGCAAAACAACTAGGGTACAACCTTGGAACAAACCCAAAAACAACCCTAGACCACACCAAACAAACCACTATGACAAAAATGGAAGGATAAGAGGGTTTGACATAAGACAATGTCCGGATTATAACCCTGCAAATAATCCAAACAACAGAAATGATAACAAAATGAACCACCAAAACTCCTCCCTGACCAACCAAGAAAGGAGCATCTTTCCACTTACCAAGCTCGGCATCTTAGCCACTGAATTCGGCACCAACATTGCTGGGACCTCCACCAACTTCCATCTCATTGTTCTTAACAAATTGCTCTTGGGTTCCCTTTGCAGGCTCGCTCTTAAGAGCAACCTCTGATAGCACTGAAAACTCTGCAACGCGCGGACCTCCGAGGATCTCAGAAGACTTCTCATATTCCTTTTCAAAACGAGCCATATTCAACATATGCATCCCATTACGAATAGGCGACGGATTTTGGCGAGTGTCTGTTGCATCTGGATTTTGCATGACAATGTCACCTGTATCAATAAGCTTCTGAATTGCTTTCTTCAGCTTCCAACACTTCTCTGTGTCATTGTGAGCACGTGATTTTTGCCCTATATGAGAATTACTCCCAAAAATTCAAAATAAAACAATTTTCCTTTGTGTGCAATGTTTGAATTTTCGTGGCACTTTTGGATAATTATTTATATTTTTGTCTGTGCATGTTTATTTGTTAAATTAATAAAAATATAAAAAATATGTCACATTTGCATTTAATATGTAATTCTATAATTAGGAGTAATTAAGTTTGTTTTACAAAATGAAAAAATTACAAAAATAGGCATCTTTTGCATTTTTAGCATTTAATGTCCAAATTGTGTGATTTGATTTTATTGATGTTTAATTTTGGGTGATAATTATTATTAGAAGTTAATTAGTATTTTAAGATAATTTTGGTTTTTATAATTTAATTTCATACATTTTAGTTTTATCAATAAGTGAAAGAAAAGAGAACAAAAAATAGACGAAAATCGGATTGGGCCTCTTCTTCAATTTTAAACTACAAGCCCAAGGATACCCAACCTTCCCCTACGACCCGGTCCATTTAAAACTGGGTCGACCTAGTCCATAACCCCAATGACCCAACCCCTTTCTTCATTTTCATTTTTCATTTTTCTAACAAAAACAAAAACAAAAAAAAAACTCAAACCCTAAAAGACTAAACCACCCGCCCCCCATCTCTTTCCCTCTTCTTCTCCATCACCTTCCCCAAGCAGCCATGGTTGCTGCCCTTCTCCCTCACACGACCTCCCCCTCCCCATCGACAACACATACACACACACAACAACACACACACACTCACGCATACACTCACGCACATGTCGCACCTCCTTTTTCCCGCGCCCGCTGGGGCGCGTGGGGAGTTTTCTCCAATTAAAGGACAGTCGAAACTGGATTTGTTTGTTTGTTTCAGAATCGCCACCTGGGAATTTTAAGGCGTCCCAAGTCACCGGTTTTAATCCCTGAATCGAGGAGAATATGACTCTGTCTATTTAACAGTCTGTGCACCAGAAATCCGGATAAGGAATTCTGTTAACCCGGGAGAAGGTGTTAGGCATTCCCGAGTTCCGTGGTTCTAGCACGGTCGCTCAACTGTTATATTCGGCTTGATTATTTTGATTTGTTAAATACATTTTTATTGCATGATTTTATTGTTACCGCTTCTATTTAGATTTAAAGACCCTTCTTTGAATCGAATCACGCGTACGTATATTCGTGTTATAAATTATATATTTTAACGTGAAAAATCGTGTCACGCGTACGTATACACAATGATATTGATAATATAATAATTATTATTATTTTTTTTCGAAAATTTTTTATTATAAGAAAAAAAAAGGACTAGTTCGAAATTGTGCTTAAAATAAAATTAAGAACGTTCGTCGCTCTTGTATAATTAAATATTGAACCGCACATCTCGAGTTATATGAAATTAATATTGATATTCTCCGAAGAGCCCCCTTTTTATTAAATGTTCGTTCGAAGTTGCGCGAACGCATAATCCGAATTGCTTTTAGAAATATAATCAGGTTACGCGAACGCATCCCTAATCACGCAAAATATTCTTAATAGTAGTATAGATTTTCCATAAATGTTTATTGCATCCATCTATTTTTAAATGTAAGAATCATGGAGAATTACCGATTGGGATGCCACCAAATTTCTTGACAAAGAATTCAAAATTTATTAGGCGTTGCTACAAGTCTTATTTTTACGCGTATGAATTATATACCTCAAAACTATTCAAATTTTAAAGAATTAATGATATGAAAAAGAAACAAACAACATGTAACTAAAAATACTACCATTTTTATCGTGGATACAACATTAACATATCCAAAAATCGAATCGCATATAAAACTGGAAAAAGAATTAATTTGATAAACAAATTAATAGTTTCTGAAGAATTTTTATTGTTATATTTGGAGCAAACGCTATTTACACATTTTTTGACTTAAAAAGTTACAATCTATAAATCTCATCCTTCTTTTACACCACTTGTTTTTAGTCCGAGGTTATAATTGTTTGGTTAATTTTGCTTACGAAGATTGGGTTTGAGATAAATAAACCAATTCTTATATTCTGCCTATGCGAATATTTGCAAACACTAACTCTATATTTTGTAAAAAATCATTGACATTATTTCATATATTAAAAGAAATGAGTTGATCGCGTTCCTAAAATAACTAAGCCATTTGTTATTAAGAAAGAGAACTAATCTACCAATTGATTTAATACTATATTAACCAACTAAAACAAAACTGAAACTTAAACTAATAAAATTTAAATGAGTAGAAAACATCCTTATAATCAAACTTCATTTACTTGCCATGTTGAAGCTTTTCATGACATGAATTTTCAGATATGTACCTGATATTGGAAGCAAAAGAAAATGATGATGAGAATCAGCAGCAATAATAACAGTACAATAGCAACAACTGCCCAGCAACAGTAACAACCCAGTAACAGACCGGTGGAGTAGTAATCCCAAAAACAAAAGCTTTAAGCTTTAAATGAAACAACAACCATTAATACTAATTTCAAACAAAGAAAGAAAGCAGTAGATTTTTTTTAGTTTTATTTTTTATTTTGAAAGCTTAAATATTTTTCGGAATTTTTCTCTCTATCTGTGTGTGTATTTTTTCGTATCTCTCTCCCTATTTCTCTCTCTGTATTTCTTGTTGTGTATTGTGTTCAAGACTTCATATATATATAATCTCATAAACCTTTTAATCAATTAAATCAATACTTTTTCTCTACCCAACCCATTATCTTTCCACTCATCCCCATTACATTAAATAAACATATCACACCACCCCATTATATTTTGTCCCCCATGCTTTATTTAAAATAATGCAAGATTCCCCTTTAATTTAAATCTTGTCCCCCCTTTATATTAAATAATCATATCACAACCCACCCCATTTCATTTTGTCCCCCATGCTTCAAATAAACAATTTCAAAATGTACAATTCCTAAACTACCCCTTCCGACCTTACTGAAATTACCAAACTACCCCTGAACGTATTACAAATTTACCAAACTAACCATCAGCTATAACACATCAATTAATCAAACTTAACCAAAATATAGACAATATGATCAATTTCTAACAATGTTCAAACAACAATATGAACATGGATGAACATCATAACAACAATATCACATGAACACGATTTTAACAACATTTCAACAACAAATCACATGAACACGAATTGAACAACAAAGAACAACTAAAATTTGATTGAACAATATTTTAGCAACAAACAATCCTATTTTCGGATTCAACAACAACAACAAACAAAGTATGAAGATTTCTAAATTCAATCATATTGAACTTAAAATCAACTCTAACAACATTACAACAAACAATTCTTATATTAAACTTTAAACAAGATTATGAGAACAATTCAAGCAATAATCATAAATGGTAAACAAGAAATCAAACTATACAAAAATTCGGATTCAAGATCATCCAAACAAAGTATGAACATGAATGAATCTATTTTAAGACAACAAACATGACGGATTAAACGATTAAAACAATATATTCCTTTAATACAACTAAATTCTTTAAACAAATAACAAGATCGACGAAGAAACAATTATGAACTTAAACTTGAACTTAACAATATTAACAATTTCTAACAATACATAAACACATGAAACAAATTGAAGAAATAGTTGATTAAATTTCAATTTGAATCTAACAAACATCAAACTAACAAATTCTTACCTAAACAATAAAACAATCATGAAATAAACATGAAAACAAATTAATTAATTTACCATTTGAAATCTGAAAATTAAAATCAACAAAACACATGAACAAACTAGAAAATTATTTCAAACGATAGACAAACCAAACAAGAATTAAATCATTTATCGATTTTGGATCCGAAAAATACCAAACAAAATATGGACGATAAATGAGATTCAAAACCAACTAACCGGAAATGAAACGACGAACAACGATTGTAAACAAATCTGTCCGGGCCTCGACTCAACGAAAGACCTTCGAACCTTTGACGATTCGAAGAAGATGAAGCAATGGCAAAATAGAAGAACCTGCTGCGACGATCAGCAGAAGCATTCCGTCAA
Source organism: Nicotiana sylvestris (assembly GCF_000393655.2). NCBI lineage: Eukaryota > Viridiplantae > Streptophyta > Magnoliopsida > Solanales > Solanaceae > Nicotiana > Nicotiana sylvestris. The sequence goes on from NC_091059.1 coordinate 188,712,846, forward strand.
ACACCTGCTGCGACGAGCAGCAACAACACGACGTCGAGAAGCAGCATGAAGCAGATGGGGTGCGTTTGGCTTGCTTGTACGAAGAAGATGAAAGTAGCAACAGCATCGGCGAGGCAAAACGCAACACCGGAGGTTTGTTTGGACGAAGCTTCTGCTTCAGCAGTAGCGGCTGGGGACGGAGAAGGTCGACGCGATGGCAGTCATAGCTGCCTGTGTCGATGAGGCAGAAGCTGGACGAGGCAGCAACGTTTGGTTGTAGCAGATGAACTCGACGATGGCTGTTTTAAGCAGTCCTTCGAAGCGGACGCAGCTTGACGCAGCAGACATTTTCGTTGGTGCCGAAGAAAGATGACGAAGCAGCGGGCAGTCCATGGACGAGCTGGAAGGAGGGATCGTTTACAGTGGGGTTTCCACCATGGGAGGGCAGCTATGGCGATGGTGGTTGACGACGAATACGTAGCAAGGTGGTGGTGGATGTCGCGGGTTTGAAGATGGTGAAGGAGAAGAAGCAGACGGACATGGGTTCGAGGCCAGCCATGGACGAGCTGCCATGGATGTGTGTGTGAGAAAACTTGGAGAAGATGGAGAGAAAGAAAGGGGGGGCGGATCTTCTTTAGGTTTTTTAGGTTTTTTGGTTTTTTTTTGTTTTGTTTTTGTTTTGTAAAAAATGAAAGACAAAGGGGGTTTGGGTCTTTTGGGTTATGGACTGGGTCGACCCAGTTCGAAATGGACTGGGTCGTAGGGAAGATTGGGCCATTTTTTGGGCCTGTGGCTTGAAATTGAAGAAGAGGCCCAATTCCGACTTTCTTTATATTTTCGCTCTCTTTTCTTCTTTTATTTCTCTAAAACTAAATTATAAAAATACTTAAACTATTATTAAGAATTAAATTAAGTTATAAAAGCGCAAATTAACTCCCAATAACAATTAACGCACAATTAAATAATAATTAAGCATAAAATTGTATATTTGGACATTAAATGCTAAAAATGCAAACGATGCCTATTTTTGTAATTTTTAATTTTTGTAAAACAAATTTAATTACTAACAATTGTAGAATTAAATCCTACATGCAAAATGCGACATATTTTTGTATTTTTTATTAATTTAGCAAATAAACATGCACAGACAAATACAAATAATTATTCAAAATATCACAAAATATCACAAAATTGCACACCAAAGAAAAATCATTTTATTTTTGAATTTTTTGGGAGTAATTCTCATATTGGGCAAAAATCACGTGCTTACAGCTGCCCCTCTTTGCCCGAAGACACGAAGGGTTTTCGTGCAAAGATAAAGTGAGCGATTTTTGCCCATTCGAGTACTCCGTTGAAGCATTTTCTGAAAAAGATTTGACCGAACCTTTGCTTCAAAGGTTTCCTACATATTCTGGGCTAAACAGGAATCAGGTCAATGTAGTTCGGGAAACTTTGGTAGCTGGGACTACCGTTGGACTGCACTGTTACTGTTGTTGCATGCTATTACTACTGCTTACTGATCTCCTTGTTACACCGTGCTTAAAAGAAAACAAGAAGCTAAGCTATACTGCAATTTTTCTTGTTGCCTTGCTTTCTTGTTTGCTTGCATTTTTTCCGGTGATTTTCTTCTTTTTGACACATGCATTTGAGTTTGTGATGTGACCTCTTGTTGCAACCTTCCGTTTCCCGGTGCCGGGGAATTTTATTATTTCCTGCTGGGGATTCCTATTGTAACCCTCTGTTTTATTGTCCTCTGACTTGATCTTGAAATGTATGCCTTTGTTATCTGGGCGGGCTCCCAATTTTAATACTTGAAAATTAAAGACTTGAAATGTATGTCTCTGTTATCTGGGCGGGCTCCCAAGTTCAATGCTTGAAAATTAAAGACTGAAATGTATGCCTCTGTTCTATGGGCGGGCTCCCAACTTCAACAACAACTTTAAAAATGAATGTCATTCCTCTCTTCAACCAATACATCGCCACGGATGAACCCAAAATATCCTGTTCGAGGGCGGATGAACCCAAATATCCTATTCGAGGGCGGATGAACCCAAAATATCCTATTCGAGGGCGGATGAACCCAAAATATCCTATTCGAGGGCGGATGAACCCAAAATATCCTATTCGAGGGCGGATGAACCCAAAATATCCTATTCGAGGGCGGATGAACCCAAAATATCCTATTCGAGGGCGGATGAACCCAAATATCCTATTCGAGGGCGGATGAACCCAAAATATCCTATTCGAGGGCGGATGAACCCAAAATATCCTATTCGAGGGCGGATGAACCCAAAATATCCTATTCGAGGGCGGATGAACCCAAAATATCCTATTCGAGGGCGGATGAACCCAAAATATCCTATTCGAGGGCGGATGAACCCAAAATATCCTATTCGAGGGCGGATGAACCCAAAATATCCTATTCGAGGGCGGATGAACCCAAATATCCTATTCGAGGGCGGATGAACCCAAAATATCCTATTCGAGGGCGGATGAACCCAAAATATCCTATTCGAGGGCGGATGAACCCAAAATATCCTATTCGAGGGCGGATGAACCCAAAATATCCTATTCGAGGGCGGATGAACCCAAAATATCCTATTCGAGGGCGGATGAACCCAAAATATCCTATTCAAGGGCGGATGAACCCATTTTCAAAATCTTGGAATTGTCTTACCTCCGACTGTTTTTCTTCGAATCGTGTTGTCTTGCTATCTCTTAAAACTTGAATTAATTTCCTCGTTCCTCCGAGAAAATTTTCTACAATGGCAGAAAATTTTCTGCCCCAGTTTTGGTGCTTTTCCTTGTTCTCCAGGTGGACGCCTCACTTCTGATATTTCAACTCTTCTTCCTTGTTCTCCAGGTGGATGCCTGATTGCTATTTCAATTGTCCTTCCTTGTTCTCCAGGTGGACGCCTGACTTCTGATAATTCAACTATTTTCCCTTGTTCTCCGGGTGGGCGCCTGATTGCTTCTTTGATTCTTCATCCTCATTCTCCAGGTGGACGCCTCATTTCTTCTTTAATTCTTCATCCTCATTCTCCAGGTGGACGCCTGATTTCTTCTTCAAAAATTTTTTTTATCCTCCGCTCTGCTTTGTTCTTGCTTGCTGGGGATAGTACCACTGTGGGAGTCTCCTTTCTTCCCCTCCTTCAAATTTGTTTTTGGGTTTTTTTTTTCAACACTGCTGGGGATAAAAGTGTTATTTTCTTGGGATAACGTTGTTGAGGATAACGCTGCTGGAGAATTTTATCCCTTCAAATCGATGCTTCATTCTTTTGAAAGCTGCTGGGGATGATAATGGCTCTTTGCTTTTCTGAGCACAAATGTCATCTCTTTGTTCTGTCTACTAGGGATCAACTTCCTCCATTGAAAACTTATTATGTTGGGGGCAACCCTGGTTCAAAGACCACTTCCTTGGTGCTATCTTTATACTTCCCCAAATGGGTACCTGATTTCCAGAAAATTTTCTAACTGAAAAGAAAATTTTCTGCCCCAGTTTGCATTTTCCCTTATGGTCTTCACTGCCATTCCCTTTACCTGTTTCAAACCAAACAAAATTTGTTAGTTTAAAAACCCGGTGGTTGGTTATGATACTCCTTCTGGGATGGTTTTTTCCCTTTCTCCCTTCCCCACTCTATGTTGTCCGACCCTCTTGGAACTTGGTCGAAAATCTGTCGGGGATGCTCCTACATCTCGATGATCTGTCGGGGGCCCTCTTGGAATTAGGTCCACAATTTTCTCAACTGTTGTTTTCCTGTTTTTCTCCAACTTCCCCTGGAAATTTGGTCCTATTGGGATCTAGGCCCCTTTCATCATTTGGTCTTGCGACCAACTTCTTTTCTCTTTATCGCCTTATCTTTGGCGTGTCCTATTCGCATTTTGCTTTGCATCATTTTGGCAACTGGTAGTAAGCTCTGAAAATCCTTTTCAAAAACAAACTGCTGGGAAGGTAAGTCTTTTAAACCAAGAAATGAAAAAGTGATGATTTCAAAAAATAGAAAAAAGAAGAAGTCTTTCTGAACAAATGCTAGGGAAAAGGAAAGAAAAGAACTTATCTGAATGATATAACCGATTCCAACGATCATGTCGCGCATTCCGGATTAATCAACCCAGTCTATTTGTATCAATCAACCTTCCAGACGGCCTCATGTTGCTGGGGATAAACAGGCACTCAACTCTTTGCGGATCCTTCCCGCCAATCTTGTTTTGTCGCCTCATAGTGCCCTTCGAGGGGTTTTCACTAATAAGACTCTCTCATTTCTCTCAACTCCTGTCGCCTTATGGTGCCTGTGAAGGTTTTCACCGATAAGACTCTCTCATTTTATTTTATTTTTCAGCTGGGAATTGGAGTGTTGCCGATATGACTCTCTCTGTTGGGGATTCTTTCGGCTATCAATTCAGTTCCAGCTTATGATCTTCTTCTTTGCTGGGGATCAGAGTGTTATTCCCGACTTCCATTTGCATTGACTTAGCACTTCTCAGATACTGATCGGGAGGTCTTTTTTGGACATCAATAGGGATTTTTGTGTATGGCTGAAAGGAGAAGGGGGTATCAAAAGTTCAAAAATAATTTTTAGGGGTAAAATAGTACAACTCTTGGAATCAAACTTTCTTGCCAAAATTACAAGCGCCAACTTCTGCCCCAGTTTTTCTTGCTTGGGGATTTTTATTTTGTCACAATATATTACCTTATGCACACTATGTTACACTATGACCGAGCCGTGAGGCGCCTACGTATCCTTCTTTGAGGAATCAGGTCAAACGTAGTTCCCATTCCTTTGTTTTTTTTTTTGACTTTTCTTTTGTTCTTATTATCATTACTTTTTTCGTTTTCATTACTGATTCCAAAAGAGGGGTATGAAAGAGTAAATAAGGCTCAAAAGGGGAAGCAAAGGTCAAAGTGTTTGGATAGAAGAAAGAATTGCCTCCGTCATTTCATTCTCTGATAAATGCTAAGTACAAACAAACAACAATTACAATTACCAGAAATCATAATATCTCTTAACTGCGTCAGAATTGATAGCCATGTCGACGCATTTCCCTTCGATATCTGTGGATCATAAAGCGTCATCGGGCTTGCTCTGTTTAGATTGCGATGATCAACACACACCTCGGATTTTCCGTCTTCTTCTTCTTCTTTTTTTCTTTTTTTTTTCATTGGCACCCCATTAGCCCACCAATCAGGATATCGAGCGGCCCGAATAACCTTAGTATTCAGCTGTTTGGTCACTTCTTCCTTAATCTTCCCACTCACGTTGGTTTTGAACTTCCTCAAATTTGCTGGGCGGGGGATAATGCCAGGTCAGTGGGCAATTTTTGAACCACTAGATTGGTGCTTAAGTCCGGCATGTCGCTGTATGACCATGCAAAATGTTTTGAATTCAGTAAGTGTTTTGATTAGTTCTTCCCTGATGTTTGGTTCCATGTGGATGCTTATCTTAGCTTCCATGATGTCATCCGCATCCCCTAGATTGACGACTTTCGTGTCATTTGAGTTGGGCTTTTTTTTTTTTTCAAATTGGCTCAACTCTTTGTTAATTTCTTCGAAGGCTTCATCCTTATCGTATTCCGACTTATCATCACAATCTTGTACTATAAGTTCGAAATCAGATTGATTTTTTTAGACTAGGCTGAAGATCCGTCGTGCATGCCATGTCATTAGAACCAGTAGAAAGAGAACTGTTCAGAAGAGAAAAATAAGAAGAAAAAGTAAAACAATATAAGGAATGAGGAAAGAAAAAAAAAACTTTTACTATATTAAAATACGGGATAGCAAGGTTTCACACTTTGGCGAGCACAAGAAAGATCTGGATTACAACCCTGGAATAATCCAGACAACAAAAAAGAAAATCAGAGCCCACTACCAAGACTCCCTTCGTATAGGAAGAGGAGTAGCCATTCAATTGTTGATTTTTGCTTTCAACCCCACAAACTGTACATCTGCCTCATTGGACCCTTTTCCCAACACCATAACTGGCTTGTCATCCACCTTTTCCAACTATACCACCGTTTTCCCACTGGTTAACATTTCTTTTGAACCGACACGGATCATCATCACTGTTTGTGAGGGTTTCTTTAGCTTCCCTCCTTCGTGCATTAGCTCAATCATGTGGGTTTCAAGGTGTGCCGGCAACGGGTTCTGATTGATGTTGGGTGCCTCTGGTGTCTGAACCTCAATCTTGTTGGTGTCAATAAGATTTTGTACTGCATGTTTCAACTTCCAACATTTCTCGGTATCATGTCCGGGAGCCCCCGAACAATACTCACAGCTTACCGAGTGGTCCATATTTTTGGGAAAGGGATTTGGCAATCTGGGCTCAACAGGACTTAACAAGCCTAACTGCCTTAATTTGTGGAACACAGCAGTATAGGTTTCCCCCAACTCAGTGAATGTTCTTTGTATTTTTTCATTTCTGAAAGCCTGATTTCCCCGGAAACCTGCCCCTGGAGGGTTCTTGTAGGCTCTTGGTGGTGAATAGGTGTTTTGCAGTGGTGTATGTGTGTTCTGGGGAGCCGGTGCGTGCCATTGCGAGCGAACCGGAGGCTGAGTGTATGTTTGGGCTTGGTTAATGGAAGAATGGGGCTCTGAAGGGTGATAGTAGTGTTGGGATGAATTGTGGTGGTAAGTTGATTGGCGAGGTCGTTGTTGATTATAGTAAGGCGGTGAACCTCTGGGTCCCGACCAAATTCCTGAATCAACTACCGCTGCTTCCTCTCTCTTTTTTCTTCCGATTTCTCCTACCCCGCTTTGAATAGCTTGAGTAGCTGCCTTAATTGCTGAATAGCTCATAATTTTATTTGTCTTGAGGCCTTCTTCCACCATACCCCCCATCTTCACTACCTCGTTGAATGATTTCCCAACCGCTGAAACCAAATGGGCATAGTAAGTTGGTTCCAAGGCTTGGAGGAAGTAGTCTACCATTTCACTCTCCTTCATAGGAGGATCCACTCTTGCTGCTTGTTCTCTCCACCGGAAGCCGTACTCTCTGAAACTTTCATTGTGTTTCTTCTCAAATTTTGTCAAAGATAGTCGATCTGGGATGATTTCCAGATTGTATTGGAAATGGTATGCGAATGCCTGTGCCAGGTCATCCCAGGTGTACCATCTCCCATGGTCCTGGCGTGTATACCACTCCAAAGCTGATCCGCTTAAACTTTGACTGAAGTAAGCCATCAATAATTCGTCCTTTCCCCCAGCTCCTCGCATCTTGCTGCAGAAACCCCTTAAGTGGGCTACTGGGTCGCCGTGCCCATTGTATAGGTCAAATTTAGGCATCTTGAAGCCAACTGGTAATTGTACATTTGGGAACAAGCACAAATCCTTGTATGCTACACTGACTTGCCCACCTAACCCTCGCATGTCTCGGAATGATTGTTCTAGACTTTTGACCTTCCTGAGCATCTCTTCTTGTTCAGTATTTTTGGCTGGCTTATCACTTTCGGTTGGGAGGTCAAAACGAGGAGTAGTTGAATAGATTTCAGAGGCCTTGAGGGTGGGCTCCGGGGGGTAATATTGGTTATCCTGGGCCTGGAATGTAGGCTCACTAGGAGATTTGTGGAATGTAGCCGGGGGAGGTGCTACGAAAACAGGAGTCACAGGTGGAGGAATGAAACTGGTTTCGGAGGTGGAGACTGCGGTGTCTGAGAGGTGGTTCCTCGGTAGTGTTGGTAAATGGGGAAATTTGGGGATAATTCAGTGGTAATATTATCCTGAGTTTGGGTCATTGATGGAGCAGGGTTAGTTGGGTAAGATGGGGGTAACTGTCCTGTAGACCAGGCTTGGTACATCTCAGCCATTTGCTGCTTGAGTTTAAACATCTCTTCTTTCATTTTCCCGACATCCATCTCCTCTAGCTCAATACCTGTGTCAACATCTGGGATAGACATACTTTCGGGTATTGGTCCTTTTGATCTCGTGTGATAATGATAATATGCCAGTATACTCTTTAGAGAAACTAACTGCTTGAATTCTGGAAATGAACAAACTTGTTAGTTTTTGAGAATTTAACACATATATAATTACACGTTGAGATGCAATGCTCCTAGACAAATATCCCCTTTCTATTATACATTTGCTCGACTGCTTGTGTCGTCCCAACTTTCTTGAAAATTTATTCACTTTTATTTTATTTTATTTTCTTATATATATTTTATTGTGGTGGTCGAATCTTATAGAGATTGCCTACGTATCATGCCCCCGCATGAATCAGACCTTGCGTAGTTCGGACAGGTCATGAATAAAGTAAGTAAACTAATTTTAAATTATTATTATTGAATTTGTAAAGAACTGCTTTGAAAGAAGAAATGAAGTATATATATATATTTTTTTTTGAATTTTTGATTGATTTTCTTTTTGAAAGAAGGACTTCTAAGAATTCCTTTTCTTTTGATTTGAACTTTGAGAATTTCAAAAGTAAAAGGAAGAATTTTTTTTTGTTTTTTTTTTCTAAGAAGAAAGAAAATATTTTTTTTTTGGAATTTTACCTTTAATAAAAGAAATGCTTTCTAAAGAAAAATATTTTTTTAAATTTTGAATTTTCTTTTCAACTTTTAAAGAAGAAGGAAAATATTTTCGAATTTGTTTTATTTTATATATATATTTTTAATAATTAAAAAGACTTTCTTAAAGAAGTCAATAATGGAAAATATTTTTGAATTTTTTGTTTTGAAAATTGGGAGTCTAAAAAAAACTTTTCTAGACTTTTTGGCAGGACAAATATTTTTGCAACAAATAAAGATATATATATATTTTTGGAAATAAAGAAAAACTTTTTGGATTTTTATATATATATATATTTGCAACAAATAATAAAACCACTTTCAACGCGACTCTTTTTATTTTATTATTTTGAATTTTTCAGAAACGAATAAAAAAACTATTTTAAAAGTAAGACTCTTTTTCATTGTCATTTTCAGGGGAAGACAAACTATTTTCCTTTTTATATATATATATATATATATATATATATATATTTATTTTTTTTTATTTTTTTTTGAAAAATAAGACAGAACAACGATTTTTTTTTCTATTTTTTCTTTGGTTTTAATAAAACATTTTTTTTTCATTTTCTCAAAATTTCGGCAGAGTTTTGACAGTATTTGGGCATTGGTTTTTTTTTTTTTTTTTCAAAAATAAAACAGTCAATTTCCTAACCGCTATTTCTTTTTTTTCAATTTTAAAATATTATTCATGATATTCAAAAGTCAATCAACACACAAATCCGGATCAAATAAATGCGCAAGTAGCAGCCAGTAAGATGCATCAGGATGGCCATTTTTTTTTGGTACACCTGTCCTAGACAGACCCAACCCCTGTGTTGAGTCTCCAAAGTCAAATGCACGTGATGCAAACAATCGCTCCTACTAGGGATCCGGCATGAAGCTGAGTTATTCTAAGTGAAAAAACCTGAGGCATATTGATCTAGCCCTGGCTTACCCAAACGGACAGTTTGAGCCGAAGCGGGGGCAACGTACCGGGAGCACGAAAGTCTACCCGGCCTAGTTACTTGTCCCAACTTCGTCTTATTTGGTATGACTTTAACAGAAAGGTGGGCCACGCGCACGTGTGCACCATAAATTTAGAAGACTCAGAAAGAAGGGGGTTTCGTAGCAGTTGTATATATTCATAATTCAAATAATATTAAAGCGGTAAAAGTGTCATTTAGCACATTGGGCATATATCATGTAAAAAAATCAGATAATTGCATGACAATGTCACCTGTATCAATAAGCTTCTGAATTGATTTCTTCAGCTTCCAACACTTCTCTGTGTCATTGTGAGCACGTGATTTTTGCCCTATATGAGAATTACTCCCAAAAATTCAAAATAAAACAATTTTCCTTTGTGTGCAATGTTTGAATTTTCGTGGCACTTTTGGATAATTATTTATATTTTTGTCTGTGCATGTTTATTTGTTAAATTAATAAAAATATAAAAAAATATGTCACATTTGCATTTAATATGTAATTCTATAATTAGGAGTAATTAAGTTTGTTTTACAAAATGAAAAAATTACAAAAATAGGCATCTTTTGCATTTTTAGCATTTAATGTCCAAATTGTGTGATTTGATTTTATTGATGTTTAATTTTGGGTGATAATTATTATTAGAAGTTAATTAGTATTTTAAGATAATTTTGGTTTTTATAATTTAATTTCATACATTTTAGTTTTATCAATAAGTGAAAGAAAAGAGAACAAAAAATAGACGAAAATCGGATTGGGCCTCTTCTTCAATTTTAAACTACAAGCCCAAGGATACCCAACCTTCCCCTACGACCCGGTCCATTTAAAACTGGGTCGACCTAGTCCATAACCCCAATGACCCAACCCCTTTCTTCATTTTCATTTTTCATTTTTCTAACAAAAACAAAAACAAAAAAAAAACTCAAACCCTAAAAGACTAAACCACCCGCCCCCCATCTCTTTCCCTCTTCTTCTCCATCACCTTCCCCAAGCAGCCATGGTTGCTGCCCTTCTCCCTCACACGACCTCCCCCTCCCCATCGACAACACATACACACACACAACAACACACACACACACTCACGCATACACTCACGCACATGTCGCACCTCCTTTTCCCGCGCCCGCTGGGGCGCGTGGGGAGTTTTCTCCAATTAAAGGACAGTCGAAACGGGATTTGTTTGTTTGTTTCAGAATCGCCACCTGGGAATTTTAAGGCGTCCCAAGTCACCGGTTTTAATCCCTGAATCGAGGAGAATATGACTCTGTCTATTTAACAGTCTGCGCACCAGAAATCCGGATAAGGAATTCTGTTAACCCGGGAGAAGGTGTTAGGCATTCCCGAGTTCCGTGGTTCTAGCACGGTCGCTCAACTGTTATATTCGGCTTGATTATTTTGATTTGTTAAATACATTTTTATTGCATGATTTTATTGTTACCGCTTCTATTTAGATTTAAAGACCCTTCTTTGAATCGAATCACGCGTACGTATATTCGTGTTATAAATTATATATTTTAACGTGAAAAATCGTGTCACGCGTACGTATACACAATGATATTGATAATATAATAATTATTATTATTTTTTTTCGAAAATTTTTTATTATAAGAAAAAAAAAGGACTAGTTCGAAATTGTGCTTAAAATAAAATTAAGAACGTTCGTCGCTCTTGTATAATTAAATATTGAACCGCACATCTCGAGTTATATGAAATTAATATTGATATTCTCCGAAGAGCCCCCTTTTTATTAAATGTTCGTTCGAAGTTGCGCGAACGCATAATCCGAATTGCTTTTAGAAATATAATCAGGTTACGCGAACGCATCCCTAATCACGCAAAAGATTCTTAATAGTAGTATAGATTTTCCATAAATGTTTATTGCATCCATCTATTTTTAAATGTAAGAATCATGGAGAATTACCGATTGGGATGCCACCAAATTTCTTGACAAAGAATTCAAAATTTATTAGGCGTTGCTACAAGTCTTATTTTTACGCGTATGAATTATATACCTCAAAACTATTCAAATTTTAAAGAATTAATGATATGAAAAAGAAACAAACAACATGTAACTAAAAATACTACCATTTTTATCGTGGATACAACATTAACATATCCAAAAATCGAATCGCATATAAAACTGGAAAAAGAATTAATTTGATAAACAAATTAATAGTTTCTGAAGAATTTTTATTGTTATATTTGGAGCAAACGCTATTTACACATTTTTTGACTTAAAAAGTTACAATCTATAAATCTCATCCTTCTTTTACACCACTTGTTTTTAGTCCGAGGTTATAATTGTTTGGTTAATTTTGCTTACGAAGATTGGGTTTGAGATAAATAAACCAATTCTTATATTCTGCCTATGCGAATATTTGCAAACACTAACTCTATATTTTGTAAAAAATCATTGACATTATTTCATATATTAAAAGAAATGAGTTGATCGCGTTCCTAAAATAACTAAGCCATTTGTTATTAAGAAAGAGAACTAATCTACCAATTGATTTAATACTATATTAACCAACTAAAACAAAACTGAAACTTAAACTAATAAAATTTAAATGAGTAGAAAACATCCTTATAATCAAACTTCATTTACTTGCCATGTTGAAGCTTTTCATGACATGAATTTTCAGATATGTACCTGATATTGGAAGCAAAAGAAAATGATGATGAGAATCAGCAGCAATAATAACAGTACAATAGCAACAACTGCCCAGCAACAGTAACAACCCAGTAACAGACCGGTGGAGTAGTAATCCCAAAAACAAAAGCTTTAAGCTTTAAATGAAACAACAACCATTAATACTAATTTCAAACAAAGAAAGAAAGCAGTAGATTTTTTTAGTTTTATTTTTTATTTTGAAAGCTTAAATATTTTTCGGAATTTTTCTCTCTATCTGTGTGTGTATTTTTTCGTATCTCTCTCCCTATTTCTCTCTCTGTATTTCTTGTTGTGTCTTGTGTTCAAGACTTCATATATATCTCATAAACCTTTTAATCAATTAAATCAATACTTTTTCTCTACCCAACCCATTATCTTTCCACTCATCCCCATTACATTAAATAAACATATCACACCACCCCATTATATTTTGTCCCCCATGCTTTATTTAAAATAATGCAAGATTCCCCTTTAATTTAAATCTTGTCCCCCCTTTATATTAAATAATCATATCACAACCCACCCCATTTCATTTTGTCCCCCATGCTTCAAATAAACAATTTCAAAATGTACAATTCCTAAACTACCCCTTCCGACCTTACTGAAATTACCAAACTACCCCTGAACGTATTACAAATTTACCAAACTAACCATCAGCTATAACACATCAATTAATCAAACTTAACCAAAATATAGACAATATGATCAATTTCTAACAATGTTCAAACAACAATATGAACATGGATGAACATCATAACAACAATATCACATGAACACGATTTTAACAACATTTCAACAACAAATCACATGAACACGAATTGAACAACAAAGAACAACTAAAATTTGATTGAACAATATTTTAGCAACAAACAATCCTATTTTCGGATTCAACAACAACAACAAACAAAGTATGAAGATTTCTAAATTCAATCATATTGAACTTAAAATCAACTCTAACAACATTACAACAAACAATTCTTATATTAAACTTTAAACAAGATTATGAGAACAATTCAAGCAATAATCATAAATGGTAAACAAGAAATCAAACTATACAAAAATTCGGATTCAAGATCATCCAAACAAAGTATGAACATGAATGAATCTATTTTAAGACAACAAACATGACGGATTAAACGATTAAAACAATATATTCCTTTAATACAACTAAATTCTTTAAACAAATAACAAGATCGACGAAGAAACAATTATGAACTTAAACTTGAACTTAACAATATTAACAATTTCTAACAATACATAAACACATGAAACAAATTGAAGAAATAGTTGATTAAATTTCAATTTGAATCTAACAAACATCAAACTAACAAATTCTTACCTAAACAATAAAACAATCATGAAATAAACATGAAAACAAATTAATTAATTTACCATTTGAAATCTGAAAATTAAAATCAACAAAACACATGAACAAACTAGAAAATTATTTCAAACGATAGACAAACCAAACAAGAATTAAATCATTTATCGATTTTGGATCCGAAAAATACCAAACAAAATATGGACGATAAATGAGATTCAAAACCAACTAACCGGAAATGAAACGACGAACAACGATTGTAAACAAATCTGTCCGGGCCTCGACTCAACGAAAGACCTTCGAACCTTTGACGATTCGAAGAAGATGAAGCAATGGCAAAATAGAAGAACCTGCTGCGACGATCAGCAGAAGCATTCCGTCAAACACCTGCTGCGACGAGCAGCAGCAACACGACGTCGAGAAGCAGCATGAAGCAGATGGGGTGCGTTTGGCTTGCTTGTACGAAGAAGATGAAAGTAGCAACAGCATCGGCGAGGCAAAACGCAACACCGGAGGTTTGTTTGGACGAAGCTTCTGCTTCAGCAGTAGCGGCTGGGGACGGAGAAGGTCGACGCGATGGCAGTCATAGCTGCCTGTGTCGATGAGGCAGAAGCTGGACGAGGCAGCAACGTTTGGTTGTAGCAGATGAACTCGACGATGGCTGTTTTAAGCAGTCCTTCGAAGCGGACGCAGCTTGACGCAGCAGACATTTTCGTTGGTGCCGAAGAAAGATGACGAAGCAGCAGGCAGTCCATGGACGAGCTGGAAGGAGGGATCGTTTACAGTGGGGTTTCCACCATGGGAGGGCAGCTATGGCGATGGTGGTTGACGACGAAGACGTAGCAAGGTGGTGGTGGATGTCGCGGGTTTGAAGATGGTGAAGGATAAGAAGCAGACGGACATGGGTTCGAGGCCAGCCATGGACGAGCTGCCATGGATGTGTGTGTGAGAAAACTTGGAGAAGATGGAGAGAAAGAAAGGGGGGGCGGATCTTCTTTAGGTTTTTTAGGTTTTTTGGTTTTTTTTTTGTTTTGTTTTTGTTTTGTAAAAAATGAAAGACAAAGGGGGTTTGGGTCTTTTGGGTTATGGACTGGGTCGACCCAGTTCGAAATGGACTGGGTCGTAGGGAAGATTGGGCCATTTTTTGGGCCTGTGGCTTGAAATTGAAGAAGAGGCCCAATTCCGACTTTCTTTATATTTTCGCTCTCTTTTCTTCTTTTATTTCTCTAAAACTAAATTATAAAAATACTTAAACTATTATTAAGAATTAAATTAAGTTATAAAAGCGCAAATTAACTCCCAATAACAATTAACGCACAATTAAATAATAATTAAGCATAAAATTGTATATTTGGACATTAAATGCTAAAAATGCAAACGATGCCTATTTTTGTAATTTTTAATTTTTGTAAAACAAATTTAATTACTAACAATTGTAGAATTAAATCCTACATGCAAAATGCGACATATTTTTGTATTTTTTATTAATTTAGCAAATAAACATGCACAGACAAATACAAATAATTATTCAAAATATCACAAAATATCACAAAATTGCACACCAAAGAAAAATCATTTTATTTTTGAATTTTTTTGGGAGTAATTCTCATATTGGGCAAAAATCACGTGCTTACAGCACACACACACACATACACAACAAAACACACACACACACACGCAGCAGCCCGTCCATGGCTGCTGCTTCTTCTTCTTCATTGTCCTCACGACATCCCAACGACCCCGCCCTCCGTCGCGAGCTCCTCCAGTCGTCGGAAAACCAGTAATGCAGCCAAGCAAGCACCAGCAATCCACCATGGCTGCTGCGTCTTTTTTTCGTCAGCCACTCGTCCATCGCCATCGAGCTTGAGCTCGACACCCATGGCTGCTGCTACGTCTTCATCTCCACCCCGTCGCCTGCTGCTGTTTCTTCTTCGTCGCAGCCAAACGACCCTCGTCGCTGTTGCTGCCCGATCGCTGCTGCTGCCCGTCGCTGCTGCTGCTCCGTCACTGCTGCTGTCCGCTGCTTCCTTCTTCAGTTCTTCGATCGTCCGTTCGTGGTCGTCTCCGGCGTCAAATTGTTTTGGTGCGATAATCGTTTTCGGACAGATTTGTTTTCATTCAAGTTCTTCGTCGTTTCGATCCGGTTAGTGGGTTTGAGTTTCAATTTGTCCGTATTTTGTTTTGATATTCTCGGATCTAAAATCGGTAAATGTTTGATTCTTATCATTTTGTTAATTGGTTTCAGTTTGTTTCATGTGTTTTTATTTATTTTTTAAAAAAAATTGTTAGTTTAATTTTAATGTTATTAGATTCAAATTGAAATCTAATTAATTAGTTTTTCAGTTTGTTCATGTGTTTTTATTTATTAAAAGAAATTGTTAGTTTAATGTTATTAGATTCAAATTGAAATTTAATTAATTAGTTTTTCAGTTTGTTCATGTGTTTTTATTTATTAAAAGAAATTGTTAGTTTAATTTTAATGTTATTAGATTCAAATTGAAATTTAATTAATTAGTTTTTTCAGTTTGTTCAGGTGTTTTTATTTATTAAAAGAAATAGTTAATTTAATTTTAATGTTGTTAGATTCAAATTGAAATTTAATTAATTATTTCTTCAGTTTGTTTCATGTGTTTTTATGCATTTTTTAGAAATTGATAATGTTGTTAGATTCAAGTTGAAATTCAATTAATTATTTCTTCTTCGGTTTGTTTTTATTCGTTTAAAAGAATTTAGTTGTAATATAGAAATATGTTAGTTTAATCGCTTGGATCATCCATCTTTGTTGATTAGCTTAGATTTAATTCGTGTTCATCTTTTGTTTGAAGTTCGTTCTTAATCCGGTGATTTAATGTGAGTTTATGTTTTAATTCTTGATTTAATTTGAATATTTATCTTGGTTGTAATGTTGTTGGATTTAGTTTAAAGTTCAAATGATTATTGAATTTAGAAATTCAAATCTACTTGTTTGTTATGTTCAATTTGTTAATATTATTGAATCTGAAAATATATGTGTTGTTAAAAATATCGTTCAGTCAAAATAATTCCGATTGTTGCTTTGTTGTTCATCGTTTAAGTTTGAATTTGTTGATTGAACTAGATTAAGGATTGGTTATAGCTGGTAATTTAATTTTAAGTTCTTAGATAATTTTGAAGTTTGAACAGATTTTGAATCAGGGCAGTAACAGTAGTTTTAGGGGTAAAACGGGAATTAACCAATTGCATATTATTTAATTATGGTGGGGGACGAGACATAATGATAAAAACAAAAAGAAAAAGGTTAATAATGATGTCTTCTTTTGACCATTCAAAAAGAGGGAACATGGGGGACCCATGTTGACTACTTTTACATAAGTAAAAATTAGAAATAGTGTAGATAATAATAAAAGTTAAAAAGTGCACATAGTAAAAGAATATTGGGTTAAAAAGTAAAAGAGGTAAAAGGGGTAGTAATAATAGTTTAAAAAGTAAAAAGGAATTAGGTAAAAAAAAAGGGAGGAGCCTTGCTTTGGATATAAAAGATGACTCATTTGACACTTACAAAAAGAAGAATTTTGGGGAGATAAAAATTTCAGAACTAAAGAGGAGATAAGAACAGACTTTTAATCTTGAGGAAGATGATTCCTAAAATATCCGAATACTATTTCCGTGTATTCCTGAGTGTGATCTCTGCCTCCTGTTTGCTTCCGGGATTTTCAATTGGCTTCTTGAGTTAATTGTTGGTCCTTTGTTATAGCTTTATTGAGTGGTTGCTGGAATTTCTGTTTGGTTTTCAAGTCTACTGCTGAGTTTTCTGACTGCTGGTTGTTTGTTGTGCTTTATTGTTACTACTGTTGTTGATTCTCATCTTCCTCTTCTCTTGTATTCAATACCAGGTACACGACTGTAATACTAGCTATTGCAAGCTGAAAATGTGAAAGCATGAATACATATGAAAAATGGAACTTTGAAGTTTTAATTTAGCTTTTTCCTTGTTTCTTTTACTGATTGTATTTAGGCTATTTCAGGTATTATTATTTTATAAATTTCTATCGTTTTGCATAACTAGGCATCTTATAGTGATGTACTAAATAGTACTCTATTTTAGTTCGGTTATTAGGTAGTATATGTTTAAGTATGCTCCTTACCGTCAAACTGTTTAATAATTGGAATAAGAGGAAAATAACATAACTTGGTCTTTAGTGAATCGGCTTGGCAAAACGGGTTAATTCACAAGCTATGAAGGTTTTAATATTGTCAACAGTAGGTTAATCGTGAATGGGTAGTTAAATTTATTTAAGGCGTAATTTGAGTTCAAACAAGACTAGATAATGTCTAAGTTTAATAAACTTTTTAATGAGCTTTAGCAATTATGGCTAAATCTAGTTTCAAATGGTTGTGAATAATTAATTCCAATAGTTTTTTTATAACAATGTGAGCTTCAATCTAGCTATATTTGATTTCTTTTGAATATTAGTTGTCGAATCTTTTATTTTATTTATAATTTCGAATTTTCCTTTTTTTTAGTAAAATTCTTTCCATTAATATTTGTCTTAATATAACAGTTAGTATGTTACGTTTTCTTAATTTTTCTGAAAGCTCCTAATTAATTAGGATTTTCTTTCTTTATTTTTAGAGACTAATTTTAATAGAAAAAATATAGTCATTTTAGGATTGTCCATTTAAAAATAAATGAGATGAGCCTCGCCTAGTAAAACGTATAGATTGTGGGGCCCTCACAAATGTATGTATTAATTACTTAGAACTCGGCCGCTTAGCGAAATTCACGGCTTTTTCCAAAATAACCACGCGCTAGTCTTTTTAGGCACGCATTTTAATAATCTTACCTTCTTAAACTCGGGTGTGCATTTCATGCGACCCAAATCCAAAACCCAAAATATTGAATAAAATGTGTTCCGGATTGCGGGTGCATTTCATGTGACGCAATCCAAAGACAGGTTTTAAACGATGTTCACATTCTTAAAAAAATTAATAATAATAATAATAAAAAAATTAATAATAATAAAGGCGGTTAAAAGTTAAAATTTGCACATAAGTTCATAATCGTATAAAACCAGATATTTAAGCCAAATATGACAGTGGAGCGACCGTGCTAGAACCACGGAACTTGGGAATGCCTAACACCTTCCCCCAGGTTAACAGAATTCCTTATCCGGATTTCTGGTTCGCGGACTGTTAACAGAGTCATTCTTTTCCTCGATTCGGGATTAAATCGGTGACTTGGGACACCATAAATCTCCCAAGTGGCGACTCTGAATTAAATAAACAAATCCCGTTTCGATTGTCCTTTAATTGGAAAAACTCCATCTGCGCCCTTCGGGTGCCGGAAAAAGGAGGTGTGACAACTCTGGCGACTCTGCTGGGGAACGAACCCAGAATCTCTGGTTCAGGGTTCAGAATTCGAGCTTAGATAAATTGGTGTATTTGATTGTATCTGTTTTTCCTACATGTTTTATGCTGAATGTGCTAAATGTTACTGCTTTGATATTATCTGAATTGTATATAAACTGTGCCGACACCCTTCTCTCCTCACCTCCGGGGATATGCTTACTGGTTGAGACTCCCTATTCTATTAGTGTCATACCTTGAAATAAGAAAGAGGCCGGACAAGTTACTAAGTCGGATGGCCCTTGGTTCCCGAAAAGTTGTCCCCTCCTCGATTCGAGTTGTCCGCTCGGGTACACAGTCTAGAACACCGACTCAGGTTTTGAACATAGAATAACATGACTTCATGCCGGATCCATAGTAGGAACAATTATTTGCATCATGTTGCATTTTACTTAGGGGACTCAACACAGGGGTTGGTCCGTCTAGGACTAGCAATCTGAAATGAAAAGATCATCCTGATGCATCTTATTTGTGCTGTGCATTTATTTGTTCCGAACCCGCATGTTGACCGGTTTTTGAATCTCGGGAACGTTGTAAAATTGAAAAAAAGAAGGAGAAAAAGAGAGAAATAACAGTTAGGGAGTTAATTGATTGTTTTAGAAAAACCCAGTGTCCAAGTACTGTCGGAACTCTGCCGAAATTTAAAAAAAAAATTATTACTTTTAAAATTGTTTGTTTACCCAAAAAAGCAGAAAGTGTGTAGGAAAGAGTCCTTTATTTTAGTTTGCTTTGTTTTCAAAAAAACGGAAAGGAAAAATAGTTTCTTTTGCTAAAAAAAGAGGGAAAAATATGTTTGTTTTCAAAATTAGTTAATTTATTTGCCCGAACTACGCATGGTTTGATTCTCACAGGGCGTGAAATACGAAGGCAACCCTCATCGGGTCCAACCTCCCCTTTGCAAATAACCAAAAAATATCAAAATTTTAATTTTTGTCATAAATAAACCAGGTGGTGCCGTTTTTGTCAAAAATAGCCAAATATTCCCAAACGGGGCGCCAGAAGGCTGACTTTGCATAAACAACCACCTTTGGTCGTATTTTGATTTTTGACCCTCACAGCCTTAAAATCTTCGCCCCCGAGGCGCAGGAAGGCCGTGTTTGCAATACCGGCTCATTTATTTTAATTTTGAAAAAAAACAAGAAAAGAGTCAGTGGTCAAGTGAATACCGTTCGGATTTTTGGGTCAAAGTTGGCATATAGGGGAAGGAATCTGTCATTTTGTTTTTGGGTTTGTATTTATGTTGTTTAGAGTATATGGGTCGTTTGATTTTCGAGTCTGTATTGCATCGTTAAGTTGGTCAGTTTTGTCGTTATTATGAAAATGGAAAATTCCAAAAAAATATTTTATTGTCGTTTACCTTTTATTTGTCCGAACTACGCAAGGTCTGATTCATGCGGGGACATGATACGTAGGCAATCTACATAAGGTTCGACCACCGCTAAAAAAAAGGAAAGTGAATAAATAAAAAAGAAAAAAAGGAATGGAGGGTTTCTGAAACACTTGAAAAGGGCACAAATAAAACAAGCCGGGAGGATGCATGCGGTAGGAGCAAAAACATGTTAGAAATGGTTAACTGCCTAAGAACATTGCATCCCCCAACGTGCAATTGCAATATTTGTTAAAACTCTAACATTAACAAGTTTGTTGTTTGTCCAATTCCAAACAGTTAGTTGTTAAAGCGTACTGGCACCATACCATTATCAAACAAGATCAAAAGGGCCTATACCAGAAAGCATGACTGGCTCAGAAAATAGTGTTGAGTCGGAAAGGACGGCACATCAGATGCTGAAGGAGGCGATGGCCAATATAGAAAAAATGAGATTGGAAATGCATGAAATGCAGCTAGCCATGGCTAAGGTGCAAAAGGGGCCCGAACCACTCGTCACACCTACTCCCCCACCGGGACACACGCCGGAATACCCTTCCCCCGGCCCTTCAACAAGCTTCCCCATTGCCCAATACTACCAAAGGGAAACTTCCTATAATCCCCAAGCTCCACCACCCAAACAAAACCCTCCTCCGCCAATTGTGCCCGTCTTCGGGGCACCTCTACCAGCCACACTGCAAAGATCCTCCAGCGAGCCGTTGTTTCAGGCTCATGATAACCAGTATTATCCTCCTGAACCAACCTTTAAAGCACCCGAACCATACACTTACACCCCCCACCTCCAACTCCCAGCAGAAACTGAGAGGCTGACTAAGAATCCGGAGCAGGATGAAGTGCTTCGTAAAATGAAAAGCCTGGAGCAATCTTTCCGAAGTATGCAAGGATTGGGCAGCCAAGTTAGTGTGGTCTACAAAGATCTGTGCCCTTTCCCTGATGTGCAATTGCCGACCGGTTTTAAGATGCCCAAATTTGATCTATACGAGGGGCATGGTGATCCCATGGCACATCTGCGAGGTTTCTGTAGTAAGATGAGAGGAGCAGGTGGAAAGGATAAGCTTCTGATAGCTTATTTCGGTCAAAGTTTAAGCAGGTCCGCACTCGAATGGTACACGAGGCAGGATCCTAGCAGGTGGTATACCTGGGACGATCTAGCACAAGCATTTGCGGGTCACTTCCAATATAACCTTGAGATCGTCTTGGACCATCTCACACTGTTAAAACTTGAGAAAAAGCCTGGAGAGAGCTTCAGGGAATTTGGATTCCGTTGGAGGGAACAAGCAGCAAGAGTCGATCCACCAATGAGGGAAGGTGAAATGGTGGACTACTTCTTACAAACTTTGGAGCCAACTTACTTTGGTTACCTGGTGACGTCAGTTGGTAAATCTTTCAACAAAGTAGTAAAAATAGGCAGCATGGTTGAAGAGGGACTTAAGTCCAATAAGATCCTGAGTTACTCGGCAATCAAGGCAACGACTCAGGCCATTCAGAGCGGCACGGGAGGTGCGCTTGGAAAGAAAAAGATAGAAGAGGTTGCGACAATAGAGGCAGGCAACTGGTCCAGATCGAGAGGTCCTTCCCCTCGCTACCAACCCAGACCCCATCACCTAAACTACCCTCACACTCCAAATTACCCTCCACAACCCTATTACCCGCCACAAGAACCACACTTCTCCGTACACCAAGCCCAGACATACGCTCAGCCTCCGGCTCGCCCGCAATGGCGCGCGCCGACTTCACAAAATACATACCCACCTCCACAAAACGCCTATCCGCCGCCAAGAGCCTACAGGAACCCTCCAGGGATAGGTTTCCGGGGGAATCAGGCTTTTAGAAATGAAAGAATACAGAGAACGTTCACTGAGTTGGGAGAAACCTATACTGTAGTGTTCCACAAATTGAGGCAGTTAGGCTTGTTGAGTCCTGTGGAACCCAAGTTGCCAAATCCCCTTCCTAGAAATCTGGACCACTCAGTAAGCTATGAATATTGTTCGGGGGCACCCGAGCATGATACTGAGAAGTGTTGGAAGTTGAAGACTGCCATACAAGATCTTATTGACACAAATAGGATCGAGGTTCAGGCACCGGAGGCACCCAACATCAATGAAACCCCGTTACTGGTTCACCATGAGGCCCACTTGATCGAACTAGTGCACGAAGGAGGGGAGCTAAAGAAACCCTCACAAATAGTGATGACGATCCGTGTCGGTTCAAAGAAAAGTCGACCAGTGGAAAAGCGGTGGCAGATGTACAGTTTGTGGGGCTGAAAGCAAAAATTAACAATTGAATGGCTACTCCTCTTCCTATCCGAAGGGAGTCTTGGTAGTGAGCTTTAATTTTCTTTCTTGTTGTCTGGATTATTCCAGGGTTGCAATCCAGATTTCTTTTGTGCTCTCCAAAGTGTGAAACCTTGCTATCCCGTATTTTAATAAAGTGAAAGTTTTTTTTCTTCATTCCTTATTTTGTTTTAATTTTTCTTCTTCTTTTTCTCTTCTGAACAGTTCTCTTTATACTAGTTCTAATGACATGGCATGCACGACGGATCTTCAACCTAGTCTAAAAATTAATCTGATTTCGAACTTATAGTACAAGATTGTGATGATGAGTCGAAATACGATGAGGATGAAGCCTTCGAAGAAATTAATAGAGAGTTGAGCCAATTTGAAAAAAAAAAACAAGCCCTACCCAAATAACACGGAAGCCACCAATCTAGGGGATGCGGATGATATCAGGGAAGCTAAGATAAGCGTCTATATTGAACCAAACATTAGGGAAGAAATAATCAAAGCACTTATTGAATTCAAAGGCGTTTTGCATGGTCATATGATGACATGCCGGGGTTAAGCACAGATTTAGTGGTTCATAAATTGCCCACTGACCCGACATTTCCTCCCGTCAAGCAAAATTGAGGAAGTTCAAAACCGACATGAGTGTGAAGATTAAGGAAGAAGTAACCAAATAGCTGCATGCTAAGGTTATTCGGGTCACTCCATATCCTGATTGGTTGGCTAATGTGGTGCCAGGGCCAAAAAAAAAGATGGAAAAATCAAGGTGTGTGTTGATTATCGCAATCTGAACAAAGCAAGCCCAATGATGCTATATGTTTAACAGATATCGAAGGGAAATACATCGACATGGCCATTAATTCTGATGCACTCAAGAGATATTATGTGTAATTTCTTTTGTTGTTTATTGGTTTGTTTGTACTTGGTGCTTATCGGATAATGAAATGACGGAGGCAATTCTCTCTTCTATCCAAACACTTTTAACCTTTGCTTTACCCCTTTGAGCCTTACTTATTCTTTTATACCCCTCTCTTGGAATCATTAATGAAAAAGAAAAAATGAAAAAGAGAAAAGAAGGAAAAAAAGAGAGGAAGGTCGCAAGAAAAACAAAGGAATCAAGTGAACTACGTTCGACCTGATTCCTCAAAGAGGATACGTAGGCGCCTCAGGGCTCGGTCATAATGTAACAAAAATCAAAAATTCCCCAAGCAAGAAAACTGGGGCAGAAGTTATGTTTTTAAATTTTGAAAAAAAAAGGGTTTGATTCCAAGAGTTGTAATGTTTTACCCATCAAAGTAATTTTGAATTTTTTTTCTTTTAAGCCCCACATAAAACCCATATTGATGTCTAAAAAAAAGACCTCCCGATCAGTATCCGAGAGGTGACAAGACATGCAAATGAAAGCCGAGAATAACACGCTGGTCCCCGACTGAATGAGGATCATGAGATGAAAGAATTGATAGCCATAAGAATTCCCAGCAGAGAGAATCTTACCGGCAACACTCCAATCCCCAGCTGAGAAAATAAGATGAGAGAGTCTTATCGGTGAAAACCTTCACAGGCACCATAAGGCGACGTAAGCTGAGAGAAGCAAAATGAGAGAGTCTTATCGGTGAAAACCTTCACAGGCGCCATAAGATGACGTAAGCTGAGAGAAGCAAAATGAGAGAGTCTTACCGGTGAAAATCTTCATAGACACCATAAGGCGATGGGAACTGAGAGAAATGAGAGAGTCTTATTAGTGAAAACCCCGCGAAAGGCACTATGAGGTGACAAGATAGATTGGCGGAAAGGATCCACATTTTGCGAAGAGGTGGGCACCTATTTATCCCCATCAAGTGAAGACATCAGAAAGATTGATCGACACAAATAGACTGGGTTGATTAATCCGGAATGCACGACATGATCGTTGGAATCAGTTATACCACCCAGATAAGTTTATTTCTTTTCTTTTCACCAGCATTTGTTCAGAAAGATTTTCTCTTTTTCTATCTTTTCATTTCTTTGTTTAAAAGACTTTTTCCATAAAAAAAATTTTTTTAAGAGAGGTCTTTCAGAGCTTACTATCAGTTGCCAAAATGGTCCAAGCAAAATGTGAAGAGGACAGACCAGAGACAATGCAATAAGACAAAAGACGTTGGTTGCAAGACCGAATAATATTGGTCTAAAAGGGCAAGGAAAGTACGGGGAAGAACCGAAAAAAGCATGTTGAGGAAATTGTGGGCCAAGTTCCAAGAGGATCCCCAGCAGAACTCCGACCGAATATCGACCAAGTTCCGAGGTGGTCGGACAACACAGAGTGGGAAAGGAAGAAAGGAAAATCCATCTTCAGCAAAATAACCCCCGGCAAGTTTTGAGACACAGAACGGGGAAGGGATAAATGGAAAAACCATCCCCAGCAGAATGTTATCCCCAACAAATAACGTCATCCCCAACAAGTTTTGGGAACGCCAAATAGGAATAAGGGGAAGGGAACAATCATCCCCCATCAGGAGTGACATGACCATTCGCCATATTTTAAAAACTAACTAAATTTTCTATGGTTTGAACATGAAAATAAAGTGTTGATGATGGCCAAAAGACACGCCATAAGAAAGATCACCAGAACTGGTGGCAGAAATTCTGCCACAGGTGAAAATTTTCTCGGAGAATCAAGGAAACAAATTCAAGTTATTCTTTAGCAATTAGGCGCCCACCTGTATAACAAGGGAATACTTTTCATGTCTTTACCAATTAGGCGCCCACTTGTATAACAAGGGAATATATTTCATGTCTTTACCAATTAGGCGCCCACCTGTATAACAAGGGAATACGTTTCATGTCTTTACCAATTAAGCGCCCACCTGTATAACAAGGGAATACATTTCATGTCTTTACCAATTAGGCGCCCACCTATATAACAAGGGAATACATTTCATGTCTTTACCAATTAGGCGTCCACCTGTATAACAAGGGAATACATTTCATGTCTTTACCATTAGGCGCCCACCTGTATAACAAGGGAATACATTTCATGTCTTTAGCAATTAGGCGCCCACCTGTATAACAAGGGAATGCATTTCATGCCTTTACCAATTAGGCGCCCACCTGTATAACAAGGGAATACATTTCATGCCTTTGTCAATTAGGCGCTCACCTGTATAACAAGGGAATACATTTCATGTCTTTACCATTAGGCGCCCACCTGTATAACAAGGGAATACATTTCATGTCTTAACCAATTAGGCGCCCACCTGTATAACAAGGGAATACATTTCATGTCTTTAGCAATTAGGCGCCCACCTGTATAACAAGGGAATACATTTCATGTCTTTAGCAATTAGGCGCCCACCTGTATAACAAAGGAATACATTTCATGTCTTTACCAATTAGGCGCCCACCTGTATAACAAGGGAATACATTTCATGTCTTTACCAATTAGGCGCCCACCTGTATAACAAGGGAATACATTTCATGTCTTTACCAATTAGGCGCCCACCTGTATAACAAGGGAATACATTTCATGTCTTTACCAATTAGGCGCCCACCTGTATAACAAGGGAATACATTTCATGTCTTTACCAATTAGGCGCTCACCTGTATAACAAGGGAATACGTTTCATGTCTTTACCAATTAGGCGCCCACCTGTATAACAAGGGAATACGTTTCATGTCTTTACCAATTAGGCGCCCACCTGTATAACAAGGGAATACGTTTCATGTCTTTAACAATTAGGCGCCCACCTGTATAACAAGGGAATACATTTCATGTCTTTACCAATTAGGCGCCCACCTGTATAACAAGGGAATACATTTCATGTCTTTACCAATTAGGCGCCCACCTGTATAACAAGGGAATACATTTCATGTCTTTACCAATTAGGCGCCCACCTGTATAACAAGGGAATACATTTCATGTCTTTACTAATTAGGCGCCCACCTGTATAACAAGGGAATACATTTCATGTTTTTACCATTAGACGCCCACCTGTATAACAAGGGAATACACTTCATGTCTTTACCAATTAGGCGCCACCTGTATAACAAGGGAATACACTTCATGTCTTTACCAATTAGGTGCCCACCTGTATAACAAGGGAATACTTTTCATGTCTTTACCAATTAGGCGCCCACCTGTATAACAAGGGAATACTTTTCATGTCTTTACCATTAGGCGTCCACCTGTATAACGAGGGAATATTTTTCAGTCTTTACATTGCAGGTCTTGAAATTCGTAACCCACCGAAAGGCAAAAGGTTACAACAAAAGATCCACAGCAGAATGCAAGGAGCCATATCCTCAAGCGGACAGAACAAAATGAAGCAAACTGGTGTTCAGGAAAGTAAGAGGCCGGTGTCATCCCCGTCAGTTTTCGGAAGAAGGAAGCACCGGAATAGACGCAAGCCGACAAGAAAGCAGGGCATCAAGAACAAATGGAAGATAGACGGGATCTTGAAATCCGTAGTCTAACCTAGCTTCTTGATTTTTCTTTTAAGCACGGTGTAATAAGGAGATTGGTAAGCAGTAATAACAACATGCAGCAACAGTAACAGCAAATTGCAGTCCCCTGGTAGTCCCAGCTACCAAAACTTCCCGAACTACATTAACCTGATTCCCCTTTAGCAAGGGATATGTAGGAAACCTTCGAAGCATAGGTTCGGTTAAATCTTTCAAAAATGCTTCACACGGAGTACCCAAACGGGCAAAAAATCACTCGTATCTGCTCACTTTATCTTTGCACGAAAACTCTTTGTGTTTTCGGGCAAAGAGGGGCAGCTGTGAGCACGTGATTTTTGCCCTATATGAGAATTACTCCCAAAAATTCAAAACAAAATAATTTTCCTTTGTGTGCAATGTTTGAATTTTCGTGGCACTTTTGGATAATTATTTATATTTTTGTCTGTGCATGTTTATTTGTTAAATTAATAAAAATATAAAAAATATGTCACATTTGTATTTAATATGTAATTCTACAATTAGGAGTAATTAAGTTTGTTTTACAAAATGAAAAAATTACAAAAATAGGCATCTTTTGCATTTTTAGTATTTAATGTCCAAATTGTGTGATTTGATTTTATTGATGTTTAATTTTGGGTGATAATTATTATTAGAAGTTAATTAGTATTTTAAGATAATTTTGGTTTTTATAATTTAATTTCATACATTTTAGTTTTATCAATAAGTGAAAGAAAAGAGAACAAAAAATAGATGAAAATTGGATTGAGCCTCTTCTTCAATTTTAAACCACAAGCCCAAGGATACCCAACCTTCCCCTACAACCCGGTCCATTTAAAACAGGATCGACCTAGTCCATAACCCCAAAGACCCAACCCCTTTTTTCATTTTCATTTTTCATTTTTCTAACAAAAACAAAAACAAAAAAAAACTCAAACCCTAAAAGACTAAACCACCCGCCCCCCCTCTATTTCCCTCTTCTTCTCCATCACCTTCCCCAAACAGCCATGGTTGCTGCCCTTCTCCCTCACACGACCTCCCCCTCCCCATCGACAACACATACACACACACAGCAACACACACACACTCACGCATACACTCACGCACACACACATACATACACAACAAAACACACACACACACACGCAGCAGCCCGTTCATGGCTGCTGCTTCTTCTTCTTCATTGTCCTCACGACATCCCAATGACCCCGCCCTCCGTCGAGAGCTCCTCCAGTCGCCGGAAAACCAGCAACGCAGCCAAGCAACCACCAGCAATCCACCATGGCTGTTGCGTCTTTTTTTCGTCAGCCACTCGTCCATCGCCATCGAGCTTGAGCTCGACACCCATGGTTGCTGTTGCGTCTTCTTCTCCACCCCGTCGCCTGCTGCTGTTTCTTCTTCGTCGCTGCTGCTGCCCGATCGCTGCTGCTGCTCCGTCACTGCTGCTGTCTGCTGCTTCCTTCTTCAGTTCTTCGATCGTCCGTTCGTGGTCGTCTCCGGCGTCAAATTGTTTTGGTGCGATAATCGTTTCCGGACAGATTTGTTTTCATTCAAGTTCTTCGTCGTTTCGATCCGGCTAGTGGGTTTGAGTTTCATTTTGTCCGTATTTTGTTTTGATATTCTCGGATCTAAAATCGGTAAATGTTTGATTCTTATCGTTTTGTTAATTGGTTTCAGTTTGTTTCATGTGTTTTTATTTATTTTTTAAAAAAAATTGTTAGTTTAATTTTAATGTTATTAGATTCAAATTGAAATCTAATTAATTAGTTTTCAGTTTGTTCATGTGTTTTTATTTATTAAAAGAAATTGTTAGTTTAATGTTATTAGATTCAAATTGAAATTTAATTAATTAGTTTTTCAGTTTGTTCATGTGTTTGTATTTATTAAAAGAAATTGTTAGTTTAATTTTAATGTTATTAAATTCAAATTAAAATTTAATTAATTAGTTTTTTCAGTTTGTTCATGTGTTTTTATTTATTAAAAGAAATTGTTAGTTTAATTTTAATGTTGCTAGATTCAAATTGAAATTTAATTAATTATTTCTTCAGTTTGTTTCATGTGTTTTTATGTATTTTTTAGAAATTGTTAATGTTGTTAGATTCAAGTTGAAATTCAATTAATTATTTCTTCTTCGGTTTGTTTTTATTCGTTTAAAAGAATTTAGTTGTAATATAGAAATATGTTAGTTTAATCGCTTGGATCATCCATCTTTGTTGATTAGCTTAGATTTAATTCGTGTTCATCTTTTGTTTGAAGTTCGTTCTTAATCCGGTGATTTAATGTGAGTTTATGTTTTAATTCTTGATTTAATTTGAATATTTATCTTGGTTGTAATGTTGTTGGATTTAGTTTAAAGTTCAAATGATTATTGAATTTAGAAATTCAAATCTACTTGTTTATTATGTTCAATTTGTTAATATTATTGAATCTGAAAATATATGTGTTGTTAAAAATATCGTTCAGTCAAAATAATTCCGATTGTTGCTTTGTTGTTTATCGTTTAAGTTTGAATTTGTTGATTGAACTAGATTAAGGATTGGTTATAGCTGGTAATTTAATTTTAAGTTCTTAGATAATTTTGAAGTTTGAACAGATTTTGAATCAGGGCAGTAACAGTAGTTTTAGGGGTAAAACGGGAATTAACCAATTGCATATTATTTAATTATGGTGGGGGACGAGACATAATGATAGAAACAAAAAGAAAAAGGTTAATAATGATGTCTTCTTTTGACCATTCAAAAAGAGGAAACATGGGGGGCCCATGTTGACTACTTTTACATAAGTAAAAATTAGAAATAGTGTAGATAATAATAAAAGTTAAAAAGTGCACATAGTAAAAGAATATTGGGTTAAAAAGTAAAAGAGGTAAAAGGGGTAGTAATAATAGTTTAAAAAGTAAAAAGGGAGGAGCCTTGCTTTGGATATAAAAGAGGACTCATTTGACACTTACAAAAAGAAGAAGTTTGGGGAGATAAAAATTTCAGAACTAAAGAGGAGATAAGAACAGACTTTTAATCTTGAGGAAGAGGATTCCTAAAATATCCGAATACTATTTCCGTGTATTCCTGAGTGTGATCTCTGCCACCTGTTTGCTTCCGGGATTTTCAATTGCCTTCTTGAGTTAACTGTTGGTCCTTTGTTATTGCTTTATTGAGTGGTTGCTGGAATTTCTGTTTGGTTTTCAAGTCTACTGCTCGGTTTTCTGACTGCTGGTTGTTTGATGTGTTGTATTGTTACTACTGCTGCTGATTCTCATCTTCCTCTTCTCTTGTATTCAATACCAGGTACACGACTGTAATACTAGCTATTGCAAGCTAAAAATGTGAAAGCATGAATACATTTGAAGAATGGAACTTTGAAGTTTTAATTTAGCTTTTTCCTTGTTTCTTTTACTGATTGTATTTAGGCTATTTCAGGTATTATTATTTTATAAATTTCTATCGCTTTGCATAACTAGGCATCTTATAGTGATGTACTAAATAGTACTCTGTTTTAGTTCGGTTATTAGGTAGTATATGTTTAAGCATGCTCCTTACCGTCAAACTGTTTAATAATTGGAATAAGAGGAAAATAACATAACTTGGTCTTTAGTGAATCGGCTTGGCAAAACGGGTTAATTCACAAGCTATGAAGGTTTTAATATTTTCAACAGTAGGTTAATCGTGAACGGGTAGTTAAATTTATTTAAGGCGTAATTTGAGTTCAAACAAGACTAGATAATGTCTAAGTTTAATAAACTTTCTAATGAGCTTTAGCAATTATGGCTAAATCTAGTTTCAAATGGTTGTGAATAATTAATTCTAATAGTTTTTTTAAAACAATGCGAGCTTCATCTAGCTATATTTGATTTCTTTTGAATATTAGTTGTCGAATCTCTTATTTTATTTATAATTTCGAATTTTCCTTTTTTTTAGTAAAATTCTTTCCATTAATATTTGTTTTAATATAACAGTTAGTATGTTACGTTTTCTTAATTTTTCTGAAAGCTCCTAATTAATTAGGATTTTCTTTCTTTATTTTTAGAGACTAATTTTAATAGAAAAAATGTAGTCATTTTAGGATTGTCCATTTAAAAATAAATGAGATGAGCCTCGCCTAGTAAAACGTATAGATTGCGGGGGCCTCACAAATGTATGTATTAATTACTTAGAACTCGGAATCGGCCACTTAGCGAAATTCACGGCTTTTTCCAAAATAACCACGCGCTAGTCGTTTTAGGCACGCATTTTAATAATCTTACCTTCTTAAACTCGGGTGTGCATTTCATGCGACCCAAATCCAAATCCCAAAATATTGAATAAAATGTATTCCGGATTGCGGGTGCATTTCATGTGACGCAATCCAAAGACAGGTTTTAAACGATGTTCACATTCTTAAAAATAATAATAATAATAATAATAATAATAATAATAATAATAATAATAATAATAATAATAATAATAATAATAATAATAATAATAATAATAAAATTAATAATAATAAAGGCGGTTAAAAGTTAAAATTTGCACATAAGTTCATAATCGTATAAAACCAGATATTTAAGCCAAATATGACAGTGGAGCGACCGTGCTAGAACCACGGAACTTGGGAATGCCTAACACCTTCTCCCAGGTTAACAGAATTCCTTATCCGGATTTCTGGTTCACGGACTGTTAATAGAGTCATTCTTTTTCTCGATTCGGGATTAAATCGGTGACTTGGGACACCATAAATCTCCCAAGTGGCGACTCTGAATTAAATAAGCAAATCCTGTTTCGATTGTCCTTTAATTGGAAAAACTCCCTCTGCGCCCTTGCGGGTGCCGGAAAAAGGAGGTGTGACAGTCATGCCCCGGGGCATATGAGCAATATGCGCACCTTTGAGAAAAATCAAACTTCTTTGACAGAGGGTTTGGCATTTTTATATGAATCGGCTTCAGCATGTCCAATTGCTTCAACTTTTGGAACAAACTGGCATATGATCCTCCAACAGGAGTGAAAGCCTTTTCTTTCTTCAGCAACCTCTCATCCTTAAATGCTTGATTGGGCCGAAAACCTGATCCAGACGGCTTTCGGTAGGCTTGTGAGGGTGGATAGGCATTTTGTGGAGCTGGGTACCGGGAAAGTGAAGCATGTTTCTGGGAGTCCCGTGGAGAGAAGTAGCGTTGGGGAGGGGAGTAGCTTTGGGAGAATACAGTTGGATGACGAGTGATGGAGCTACTCGGGTGGCTAGGAAAGCTGTTATAAGCGGGTAGATATGGAGAGTATGGGGGATCATCCGTTATTGTGTTAGGCGCTTGGGTAAGGACAGAGTTCGGGAAGCTAGGCGGTGGCGGGGGTGGTGCTTTCCCAGTCATCCATGCCCGATACATGTCTGCCACATGTTGTCTCAACATTCTTACCTCTTCTACCAACCCGTATTCCTGTTCAACCAACTGCTTTTGGGCATCGGTACCAACCCGCTCAGTTCTATTGCTCTCTACCATTGTCTTTTATCTTTGTGTTGCAGGGAAGCGTTACTTTAGAATCACAACCAACCACCTTTCTAATTATTGAAAGAGGACAAAATGGAAGCAACCTGTTAGCGTTAGGGTTTTCAACAGATAAGAAAACACACATTAAGGATGCAATGCAACTAGGCAATTAACCCTTTCTATCATGCATTTGCTTCAGTTATTTGCAAATATCCGGCTTCTTGTAATTGTGCTCATTTTTTTTCTTTTTTTTTTTTCTTTTTTTTTTTAATGGTGGTCGAATCTTATATGGATTGCCTACGTATCATGTCCCCGCATGAATCAGACCGGGCGTAGTTCTGCCACATAAAAAGTAAACAACAATAAAATATTTTTGGAATCACTTGAAGACGAACAACAGACTCGACAGTCAAACGGACCACATACTCTAATTAAAAGAAATACAAACTCAAGAAAAATAAAATGACAAATTCCTTCCTTTATATGCCGATTTTAACCAAACGACTGTTTTTGCAAACGTGGCCCCTTCCCAATTTCACATGAATTTTGAGGCCGGGAAGATTATTTTATGACACTTCACAAACTTGCCCGTTATTTTACGAAAATAGTCTTTTGACAACTAAAAGATACTCTAAGTCTATCTCGGCAAGAACGGTTTAAGACACCGTCGAAGCTGGCTCGGCTTAAAAAATCTAAACGGTATTCTTGACCACTGACTCTTTTTCTTATTATTTTTCAAATTAAAATAAACTAAAATAACCGGGCTTTGCCAACACGGCCTTTCAGCACCTTCGGGGACGAATATTTTAAGGCCGTGAGGGTCAACCGACCAAAACTCTAAAGGATGATCGAAAAGTGACCATTTATGCAAAGTCAGCCTTCCGGCGTCCCTTTCGGGAACATTAGGCTATTCTTGCAAAAAAAAGGGCATCACCCGACTTATTTATGTTGACAATTAAAATTTGACATTTTTTGGTTATTTTTGCAAAAGGGGAGGTTGGACCCGATAAGGGCTGCCTACGTATCTCACATCCTGTGAGAATCAAACCGGCGTAGTTCGGGCCGATCGGGAATAAAGGAAATAAACTAACTCTTTTTTCCCGCATAAAATACTTATAAAGAAGAAAGAAAATATTTTTGGATCTCGATTTGATTGTTTTTTTTTTTGAAAAGAAAGACGTCTAAAGAAATATTTGTTTGAATTTTAATTTCTTTTTCTTTTTCTCTTGAATTTCTTTTGAATTTTTAAACAAATATTTTTGGATTTTGAGAGAGATTAAAAGGAAATATTTTTGTATTATTTTTTTTTAAAATTGAGGTCTAAAAGAAAGACTTTCTAAAGAAGCGAGTAATTGAAAATATTTTTTTTTTGGATTTTTTTTGAATATGGTGGGTCGGAACCGAAGAGGTTTGCCTACGTATCTCACATCCGGTGAGAATCAGACCCGCGTAGTTTGGGCAACATAAACTAAACTTGTAAACAAGACTCCTTTCTTTTGTTTTTCAAATAAATCAAACTAGAAAAGACAATTTTTTTTCATTTTTCAAAATTTCGGCAGGGTTTTGACGCTACTTGGACATTGGTTTTATTTTTCTAAAAATAAGTAGTTATCTTCCTACACTGCTATTTTTCTTTTTCTCTTTTTCACAATTTTTCAAAAATTCCCGATTTCAGAAACCGGTCAGCATGCAGATCTGAAGCAAATAAATGTGCAAAACAAATAGGATGCAGCAGGATGGTCTTTTTTCATTTCAGGTTGCTTGTCCTAGACGGACCCAACCCCTGTGTTGAGTCTCCTAAGTCAAATGCAACATGATGCAAATAAATGTTCCTAATAGGGATCCGGCATGAAGTCAGTTATTCTAGGTTCAACCTGGGTATATGTTCTAGACAGTGTACCCGAGCGGACAACTCGAGTTGAGGAAGGAGCTCCTTTCCGGGAACCAAAAGGCCAGCCAGCTTAGAAACTTTCCGAGCCTCTTTTATTTCAGGGTATGACACTAATAGAATAGGGAGTCTCAACCAGTAAGCACATCCCTGGAGGTGAGAAGAGAAGGTTTTGGCACAGTTTATATGTACAGTTCAGATGATATCAAAGCGGTAAAAGCAGCATTTAGCACATTAGGCCCAAACATGTAAAAACCAGACAATAAACAAAGCCAATTATAACAATCTATCTAAGCTCAAATTCTGAACCCTGAACCAGAGATTCTGGGTCACCGAAGTTCCCTAGCAGAGTCGCCAGAGCTGTCACACCTCTTTTTTCGCCCGCGCCGCCGCAAAGTGACCCAGAAGGGGAGTTTTTTCAATCAAAGGACAATCGAAACGGGATTTATTTATTTATTTCAGAGTCGCCACTTGGGAGATTTATGGTGTCCCAAGTCACCGGTTGAATCCCGAATCGAGGAAAAGAATGACTCTGTTTAACAGTCTGCGCACCAGAAATCCGGATAAGGAATTCTGTTAACCCGGGAGAAGGTGTTAGGCATTCCCGAGTTCTGTGGTTCTAGCACGGTCGCTCAACTGTCATATTCGGCTTGATTATTTGATTTTATACAATTATGAACCTACGTGCAAATTTTAACTGTTCACCGCTTTTGTTATTATTTATTCAAAGAATTGCAACGTCGTGAGAATGCATCTCGAATTGCGCCACATAAATGTACCCGCAATTTTTGATAAGTTCCAACTTCATTGAGATTTGGATTTGGGTCACATAAATGTGCACCCGAATTTAAGGAGGTAAATTATTAAAGCACACGCCTAAAGAGACTAACACGTAGTTGTTTTGGGAAAAGGCCTCGAAGTTCTCTAAGCGGCCGATCCCGAGTTCTAAGTAATTAATACGTACATTTGTGACGGCCCCGCAATCTGTGCATTTTGCTAGGCTCATCTCATTTATTTTAAAAGAGCAATCCTAAAGTGACTACATTTTTATTAAGTTTGTCTCTAAAAGAAAATCTCCAAATTAATTACATACTTAAAAAAGGACGTGACTTATTAGTTATTAGTCTAAGACAAATGCAAATGGGAAATTGTAATCGAGCTTGTATAAACGGAGATTATTTCGTATCTTATTCTATAAGTAAATATTACAAACAAAATTAAAATTATAAATAGAAATACAGAATTGACAAACAATAATATCAAAAACGAAACTAATTACTCTTTACTAATTTTAAACCCACCTTACTAATTTCAGCACAATTTATTTAATACAAATGAAATTCAGGAATTCCAAAACACTTTGCTGTTTCAGCTTGCAGCTGGCCTCTAATCTCAAAAATTATACTACGAAACAAAACTAAACTAATACGACTATTACATAATCATATTCCAAGATCCAAACAGTCCCAGTCCAGATTAATTTAACAGTCCAACAAGCTTATTTTAATTACATGAATCAGTTACCAGATGTTAACATGTTTTAATAAAAAAATCTCTCATATAACTCTGTTTCAGTCCACTTACTACATACTAATCTACCTATCATGAGCGACTGAAGAATTTAAATACACAAGTCATATTGAAACCAAAGCAGAATTTCAACTCTTCACGTATATTCAAACTTCATGTTTTCAGCTTACAAATGCCAAAGTTACAGTTGTGTACCTGGTATTGCCAATACAAGAAGAGGAAGGTCAGCAAAGTAGTATGTAACACAGCAACAGCAACAATAACCAACAACAACCAGCAAATGGAACACCCAGTGACAGATTTGAAAACCAACACGATTCCAGCACACTCAATGAAACAATATCAACGCAAACCAATATAGACCAGGAATAACAACTCAAGAAACCACTTAAAAACCCTCACTTAAATGGTAACAAACTGATTCTGATTTTCAGTAGTAAAGAAGACCTCACTTTTCAGTATTTAGCTCTCAACCTATTGAACTCTTTTGGATAAAAACTCAGCTTGTATTTCACTCTTAAACTTTGAATTTTTGATGTCCAAAATCCGTCCCCCTTTTTTTTCCCTTCTCGAATTTTTTTTTTTCAAAATGAATTCTCCCTATGTATATCCATTGTATCCAGAGTGTATATCGGGTGTATACTATACTCTCTTTAGATTTCCAGAATGTCTTTCTATTCCGAAAAATCCCCAATTCTCTCTTAATGTTAAGAAAATTCCCCCCCCCCCTCGTAACTTGTGTCCAGCTCTTTCTCTTTATAGCCAAACTTGCAGCACCTAAATTTAATCCCACCATCTTCTACCCATCCCCCTTTTGAATCCCACTACTTAATGTTTTGTCCCCCACTATATTAAACAAATATATTAATTCACACTAACACATATCTTTTCTTTATTTAATTCTCTTATTCCCCACTATATTAAACAAGTGTATTAGTTCTCACTACCACATGTCTTGTCCCCCACTATATTAAACAATGCATTATTGCTCATTACCACATGTCTTGTCCCCCACCATGTATTAAAAAATATATTAATTTAATATTATTAGTACTTAGTGGACAGAACACTCAAATTAATCATTTTTTAAAACTTAAAATCTCGAAAATACCCCTGAAACTACTGAAATTACTATTCTACCCCTGAAAATACTGCAATTTACCATTCTACCCTCATTCCTTTCAATCTGTACCCAAAAACCATATCAGCTATAACCAATTCACCTAATCAACGATCCAATTAACAAACAAATTCTGAATAAGCAAACTCGTCAAACAAACTCCTAATCGACAACATTAATGAATTAACAACAGAGTCAGATTCATATCAACAAACTTATCAGGACAAACAAGTAAATTTAAATCACTAAACTCAACATCAGTTGAACTCAAACTAAATCAAACAACATCATAACCAAGATGAATGATTCATACTAAATCAAAAACTAAAGACCAACACATAAACACTCACATTAAATCACTTGATGAAAAACTAACGAACTTCAAACAAAAAAAATGAACACGAATTAAATCCAACAACATTATAACAAAGATGAATGATTCAAACTAAATCACTCGTCATTCGAGATTAAATCACTTGATGATAAACTAACAAACTTCAAACAAAATGAACACGAATTATCTTTAATACAAACAAAGACGTGGGTTCGAATTCAAACCAACCCATCGGAACACAAACACAATCATAGAAAGAAGAAAAAGAGCGGAAGATGAATTCACTGAACGAAAAACTAAAAGAAAAAAGAATGGAAACCTACTAGTTTGAAGTCCGGGTTCGAACGGAACCTCGACGAACTTGAACAAACATCACTGTTTTCAACCCATTTTTGTTTTTGACGCAGTGACGATCGAGTTCATAGGTTTGTGGTCGTTCATGGATGAAGCTGGACGAAGAAGAAGGTGAAGCAGAAAGGGGGTCGACGGACTGCTTCACGTCACTGAAAAGTGGTCGACGAGGAGGTCGACTGACTGGTTGAGCTTTACGAAGAAGACGAAGACGAAGAAACAACAACCATGGTTGCTGGTCGTTCATGGTGGAGTTGGGGTGGTGACGACAAGAGGGAAGCTAAAGACGAAGCAGCAGCCATGGTGGCTGACTGGAGCTCGACGGACTGTGAGGAGCTGGAGGTCGACGCAACGGAGATGAAGAAGAAGCAGCAGCAGGTGAAGCTGGCTGGAGCTCGACGAAGAAGATGAAGACGGGGCAGCTGTTGCGTCAATGGCGACGGAGTAAATGGTGGTGAGGGGGCAGCCATGGATGGCGTGAGGGGGAGCAGATGCAGCGAGGGCAGCCATGGGAGGAGGGTTTGTTTGGGGGAAGGAGAAGAAGAGGGGGCGGGTGTTTTTTTGGTTTTTTAGGTTAGGATTTTTCAAAAAATGAAAAATGGAAGAAGGGGGTGTTTGTTTGGGTTATGGGGTGGACCGGGTCGGATTTACCCGGTAGGGGTTTGGTTAAGGGGTTATCTGGTTTGGGCCTGGTTGATTTAATTTAAAAGGTGGCCCAATCCGATTTTCTTCTTATTTCCAATGCTTCTTTTTTTTCTTCTTTTATTTTTTCTTAAACTAAAACTAAATTCTAAAAATCCTAAATTATCCTATAGAACTAAATTAATTTATAAAAGTAAAAATTAACTCTTAATAACAATTAACACATAATTAAATAGCAATTACGATAAAATCACACAATTTGGACATTAAATGCTAAAAATGCAACGTACATATTTTTTATAATTTTTTGTTCTTGTAAAACAAACTTAATTGCTCCTAATTATAGAATTAAATCCTAAATGCAAATGCGACATATTTTTATATTTTTTTATTAATTTAACAAATAAACATGCACGGAAAAATACAAATAATTATCCAAAATGCCATGAAAATTCTCAAAATGGCACACAAAGGAAAATTGTTTTATTTTGAATTTTTGGGAGTATTTCTTACATAGGGAAAAAATCACGTGCTTACACCAATGGCCAAGGCCATCGACAAAAATATGAGTTTGACTCCGCTCGAACTACGACGGGATACTACTTCGACACCAGCTCGAAGTTAACATCCCAATGGCCAAGGCCATCGACAAAGATACAAGTTCGACTTCACTCGAACTACGACGGGATATTACTTCGATATCGGCTCGAAGGTAACATCCCAAAGGCTAAGGTCGTCGCCAAATAAAAGGGTCCGACATCATTCAAATTGACAAAAATATAACAAAGATTGCCAGCAAATCAACAAAACAATTTTTTCATTAAGACAAAATATTACCAACACCTATCTTTACAATGGGCTCAAAGACGCCCTTACAAAAATCCTGAAGCAAAAGTAAGTACAAACAAAAAATTACACATCATCCATGGTAGCATACACATCTCCGTACCAAGAGTCAGACGCAAGAGGGTTTGCATCATTAGAGTTGATATTATCACTGTCAGGCGTAAACAGGTCATATCCGCATGCCTCACGAGCTGCCCAATCTTTAGCACGCATATCCTGAAGTTATACTTCAGATGCCCACCCGTCGGCGTGAAGAGCCTTGTACACATCAAGCTGGGCCTCGGCATGAACCCACAACTCAGACAAATGATGGGGCACGATGGGATCAGCCGAAGCACGGGACGTAGAAGGTTGTGAGTGTCGACGTGCGTCCTTCGTTCTCAGTGATGCCACTTGTCCAGTCAACACAGATAGCTCCGCCTCCAACTCCTTAACACGCCCCTGAAGCCCCGCTACCTTAAGCGTGGATACCTCCTTCTCCTTGGTCAGCTCCGACCTACAAACACTGAGTTCCAAGACCGCCGCTTCAGAAATAGCAGTCGCCAGTTAATCAACACTCATACTGAACTCACCCTTGAGCTCGTTAATTTCCGCCATTTTCACACCCAATTCGGCAGTAAAACTGGCTACTTTTGCTTGCAGGTCGGCATTCTCGACCATCACCCCTCTACTTAACTCGAGCTCATCTTCCTTCACCTTAAGAGACGCCTCGAGTTCACTGTTGCGGGCGACGGCCTTCATAAGATCCTCATCTCGCTACCTCAACTCCTCGACCTTGCGCCCCAACTGATCCTCCCTTTGTTTAAGCCCTTCGCGAAATAGTTGGAAATCAGGGTCCTGATGGTAGATGTCGGCCATCGCACGATGCTTGGTGCGATATTCTTGATATTTAGAATACATCTTCCCGTAGATGGCTGCCCTCTTCCTTTCCCGACGCTCACGCTCGATCTCTACGATAAGGGTCTGGCATAACAAGAAAAAAGTTAAAACAAAAAGACAGGTCGACAATAACAACGCAAACCCAACGACGAAAAGGAAGAGAAAGAAATCTACCTACAAGGTCATGCCAGTGATGTTCCGAGATAATTCCATGTCGCTCATCACTCTAAGCGCC
This sequence comes from Nicotiana sylvestris, assembly GCF_000393655.2. Classification (NCBI taxonomy): domain Eukaryota; kingdom Viridiplantae; phylum Streptophyta; class Magnoliopsida; order Solanales; family Solanaceae; genus Nicotiana; species Nicotiana sylvestris. The sequence continues at coordinate 188,753,050 of NC_091059.1, forward strand.
TCGCTCTCGGGACAGGCACATAAAGGGGCTAAAGCAGACGCCACCTGATCATAGTTTGACAACAAGTTATAGTCCCCAAGGACAACTATATGCTGATCAGAACCCTCCACTCTAACCTCCACATGAGTATGGCGTTCTAAAAACTTGCGAACATCCTCCGAGTCGACATCCGAACCCGAGCCTTCGCCCTCGACGTGCAGGACCCCTTCAACGTTAGATGATGTGCCACCCTCAGTGGAGCGCACGGAGCCGCCTCCTAGGTAAACCTCTTCCGTCTGGGGAGACCTCCCTGCTAAGATGGCATCGGCCATAAACGTGGGCACAGGTGCCGTCTGCGACGCACCCATCCTACTTTTACCGGTGTCCATGACCACATCCTTCCCAAGCTCTACTCTCCTCATTTTCCTCAGTAACGACTCGTCCCCATTAGAGGATTCGTCCACGAGGTAAGGGGTCGGTGACCATATCCCGAGAAGGATCTTCCATTTGTATCGGCTGAGCACGACCCCCTCGAACGGATTCATTGAAAGTAAACTGCATTCCTGCAGTAGCGACAACCTGTCGAATGTAGGGACTGGGGCCCTCCGTCTAAAAGCTCCTCGACCTGTCATCATGAAGAGTCGTATCAATAGACAATGGTACATAACTAACGAAGTGATATAGGGGAAGACATTTACCAGATGAAACTCTTGGTCCAAAACATTTCACGAAAGCGGGCCAATCTCGGGTCTCCACTGCATGGGGCAACAGACGGGCTACCTAATCCCTTATACCTGCAATAGGATGGGGAGGACGCCCCATAGCTGCAAACGAGAAAAAAACAAACACTATAATGAATGAAGAAGAAAAGAAAGAGCAAAAGAAATGGCGACACTTATGATTCTCGTTCCACCGCTCCGGAAATCTAGCGGGGTCAGACACAATGTGTTCGGTTTTGACAAAGAAGTACTTATGCCAAAATTTACGACTTGCTCGGTCGTCGGTCCCAACCACCAGCCCTTTTGTCCCACGGTGCCTCAAATGCACCATAGCGCCCCTATGAAAGCTGGGTGAGAACAAGTGCAGAAGGTGATGAACGGTAATCTCGCACCCGCCAACTCCGCATACTTTGTCAACAACAGAAGTATTTTAAGCGTGTATGGGGAAAGTTGCGCTGGGCAAACCTGATAGAATCGACAAAACTATTCCACTAACGGGAGAAGGGGGAAGGAATGAACGATCACGAAGGGGTACTCATAAAAAGCACAGTACCCAGGCCTATGGACTTCCACGAAGTCCCTTCCCGCTGGAACCATATCAACATGAGCGGGGAAGCTATATTTTGTACGGAGAGCATCGATATGAACTTGTTTCGTTTCAGAGAGCACTGGGATAGGAGTAGGGGGAGGATCCTTGAGAAAGTCGCTTCGAGACATGGGGTGTCTCAGCAGCAACTCCTCTACGGTGGGAAAGTTGTCCCCCTCTTCCACCGTCATGTCCTCACCGCTAGAGGGGAGCGCCACGGACAACGGGGTGGCGTCAGAAACCCCCTCACGAGATTGATGTGTTCTAGGCATCTCTTCGACGAAAAAAGTGTTAAAATAACAGAGAAAGCTATGAACGAAGAATGGGAGAAGAGGAAGCAGAAAAACCGTTGGAACAAACACGGGAGGGATGAGAAAGGATAACCAGAAATGAAATGACCAAGAGTTTTTGAAAAAACAAACCCTCCACCTATTTATAGGATTGGGTGGCGCCAGAATCAAAGCGGAAGGCTGCAGAGTGGCACCGGAATCGAAGCGACAAGCCCTCAACCCCTATCTCGAAAACACACATAATGATGACGCACGTGGAGATGATGTCATTTCCCGATAAGATACACTATCCGGTGTCTTGTTGATCACGCTAACCTCCCATTGTTGGCCAAGCCATAATGCTTCGTAAAACCAAATTTCTCCACAAGAGTGGGTGGTGTCCGCTTATCAAGGACGCACCAAGTTGCAACCTCGACAAGCGGAGTGACTAACTGTATGGGTCCAAATTTGGACGACCACGACCATTGACGAATACGACAAACGACGAGATCTTCGTAGCTCGACGTCTTGTGGAAGACGACATACAAGCGAACAGAGACTGCATGACTTTTATAGTACTGTAGGCCCAATAGGGGGCATTAGGAATATTCTATGATATGTCTTTTAGGGTTCAGAAGGGGTTTGTCCCTTATATTATAGCGGGAAAATAACCTTGTAAAGGGGGTTTTTTAGCTAAGAACAGTGATTGTAATACTTTTCTACATAATGATTGACATCCTTAATGTTCGATCACTCATCTTCGCAAGATCAATAAATATTATCCATTGTGTTCATCTTTTATACCTTTGGTTCTAGAGTTTATTATATTTAGCTAAGATTTACTCCTTCATTTTCTTTAATTGATTTATTCAAAAAAGATTTCAATATCTTTTGAGTCAAACAGAGTTCTTGCCTACGTACTGGAAACGAGCATAACTATAGAAATTTGCATGTTTAATCCCTGAAATATTAATAAATGTTGATTCTGGTCCTTTGATATTTAGTTAATACATTTAAGGTTCAAATTATTGAAATGTGCAGTTTTATCCTTCTGCTCGTGAATCTTGACAAATTTTTGATTGTTAAACCATTTAATTACCCATGTGTTTTGTCAAATTTATTATTACTCCAAAGTGCAATAATCCTGCATAACTGGCCGCCACCATTATCCAAAATGAAAAGAAAAAACAGTGACAAGAAAACTCATTTATGCTTGTAACTAAAAACAGCAAATCCTTTTTCGCAGGAAGCACAGCATCAGACAATGGTGAAAACTGAAAAGTATGAGGAAAATGACATTTCCGGTAGCATATTATATTTCCGATGGCATATAAGACCTCTACTCTTGGTTTTCAAGTACTCCAGTTATGACCAAGAATGTAGTTTACCTGTTTGTGTTTTTGCCAGTATGAGGGAGGGAGGGAGGGAGGAGGCACTAAAGCTTACCATATTCAAGTATATAGTGGGCCAAGAAAAAACAAAGACTGAAGTCGGAGGGGAAACCAAGCCAAGAAGCAAATTTTATATTTTTCTATTGCAGGCCTCAAACTCCCCTTAGCTTCTAAGCCAAGACGCCATCTTTCTGGTGCTGTTCGAACAATTATATTGGGCCATTCCATTATCTAGTTTGATTTTAGACGACCCTTTTTGTGTTTGCACTTGAATGTTGTGCTGGTGGCAGGGTCACTTCCGGGAAGAGGAGGTGTAACTATTTCGAGAGGTAAGAAAAGTATTGGATTTTGACTTTGCAGTTGTATATAGGACTATTGAAAATGACATGTAATTCACTTTCATACCTGAGCTTCAGCTTATAAAGTATTCCGAGCTTATTTCTTCAAAGCGTTGATCTGTTTTGCGTACTTGACACTAAGTACAGCCAAAGGCAGATCCAAGATTTGAACTTTATGGGTTCTGAATTCTAGGATAGTGACCTCATGTGCTAATAACTAGGTTCGAATATAATTTTCTTACCCAGTTAGTGAATTTCTCAACATATATATAGAGGGTTTGAGCCAAAACTATTGGGTTCTGTAGAACCCATATGTTAAAGCCTATATCCGCCCCTGAGTGTACATTGTGATTTAATCTCTTCAGGAATTAAGAACATCCTTAAAGCCAAAAATGATGCTTGCTCATCGTAAACTTTTGGCTAGACTAGCTGTGTTAATTTACATTTTTCTTTCCGAGATTACTGAATAAGCAATGGATATTTTAATCTATATGATCAAGTAATTCCTAAGGACAATGTTTTGACGAGCTTCCAAATATTTCATAATCAGGTTCAAGAAAATGCCAAGGCTTCTGTTTCTGCCCGAACTAAGCTAGCATATAGGCCATCAAGGTGAGAAGCCGTGAGTTTGTCATGGCTTCCATATTCTGCTATTGTGCCCTCCTTCACAACAGCAATCATACTGGCTTCTCTAATTGTAGAAAGCCGATGAGCTACCACAATTGTTGTAGCCCTCTTGGAAATCTTCCTGAGTGCGTCTTGAACATGCTTCTCTGATTCCAAGTCCAGTGCACTGCTAGCTTCATCCAGTAAGAGCACCTTTGATTTCTTCAGTATGGCTCTTGCAATTGCTATCCGTTGTTTCTGTCCGCCTGATAACTGAACACCACTCTGACCGACCTGTAAAATAGTATGCCAAACTCTAGAGATTAGTCAAGTCATGCCCAGCTTACTCATTAAAATCAATAATATATGTGAGGCTTACCTCTGTTTCATAACCTTGAGGAAGCCCACTGATAAATTTATGAATGTGAGCTTCCTTTGCTGCTTCTTCAATTTCAGCCCATGAAGCATTAGGCTCGCCAAATGCAATATTCTCTCTAATGGTGCCAGCAAATAAGGCTGGTTCTTGACTGACCAGAGCTGTCTGCCTTCTCAACCACTTCAAATTCAGCTCCCTCAGATCAACCCCTTCCATTAGCACTCTCCCTTGTGTTGGGTCGTAAAACCTCTGTATCATCCATATCACTGTTGATTTTCCAGATCCACTTGCTCCAACCAATGCTACCATTGTCCCACCTCTGATCTTAAGTGTGAAGTTTCTCATCACTATTACTTCTGGCCTTGATGGATATGCAAATGTGACCATCTTAAACTCTATATCAAATGGCTTTGATATTTCAATCTTTTTTCCTTTCACACGCTCATTGCCTATTGAAGGCCTACGGTTAATGATAGCAAGCACAGCGGGTATTGCAGTTGAAGCCATAGAAGTATCTGGGGCGAGGCCAGCAAGTTGTCCAACAGCAAATGAGCTCAGCACAAGTATTAGGAAAATCTTATATACGTCACCGAAATTGGTATAACCTTGCTTTACCAAGTAAGCACCAAACCAGAGATTCAGGGTATATGCTCCATACATTGCACCTTGAGAAAGGCCTAGTGCTAGACCAAGCATCTGTGACCTTCTGACTGATGTTCGCTTGGGCTCAGATAAAGCTTGTTCAAATGATTTAACTATTTTCTCCTGAGTTGAGAATGTTGCCACAGTTCTTATATTTGACACAGCACCTGCAGCTATACTGCTAGCTTTCGTATAAGAGCTGTTGTCTAGTTTTCCTCCTACATTTATAATCAAAGTGAGGTAGCTTGCTCCTAGAGTAAATGGTGTGAGAGCAGTGGCCAAAAGAGCTAATCTCCATTCTAGTTTGAATGACACACCAAGTCCAACAGCTGCTGAGCTCAGCCCCATTAGCAGTACAGAAAACCTATCACCAACAACAGACCTGAAACTGACACAATCAACAGAAAGCCTTGACACTAAAACTCCAGTTGAATTCTCGTCAAGATCAAACCAACCAGGTTCTTGTTTGAGTATAGCTTTAAACAAGAAACTTCTAACTCTCATGGTGAGCCTGGTACCAGCCCAACCACAGAAGCCTTGCTGTCCTACCATAGTGAATATGCACCCAAATCCAAGACCAACAAGTATCAAGCAGAGGTATCCAACTTCCCTTTTCAATCTTGACATGTCTGTGTAAAAGTAGACTTTAAGTGCTTGCCCTAGAACTAAGGGATAGAGGGAGAGAATTGCACCTGCAAGCATGCCCAATATTAGCCCTACTAATAGCATTATCAGTTCCGGTCTCTGCAGGTTCCATAATTCTGAGAGACGATAGCTCTTCATCTTTGCTTGCTCTCCTTCTTCTACCTCTTCTCTTTGGATTCCTTCTTGCATAGATTCTTGGTACTTTGATCTTGAGATTTCATATACACTCTTTACTTTCAATACATCATAAGTTGATTTCTCATAGGCAGAGAATTCAACATCTTCCTGTTTTGACATAGGTTTTGGGACTGCTTCTGAAGCAAGCTTGATGAGGCCAAAGTAGGCCCCAGCCTTCTCCATTAGCTGATCATGGTTACCTGTCTCAACAACTGAGCCACGATCAAGAACGACTATAGTGTGAGCATTTCTTACTGTAGCTAACCTATGGGCAATCACTAACGTGGTTCTGCCCTTGGAGATCTTGTCAATGGCCCGTTGTACAATGGCCTCAGACTCGGGGTCTAAGGCACTAGTTGGTTCGTCTAACAGAAGAATTTTTGGGTCTTTAACCATTGCTCGAGCAAGAGCAATCCGCTGCTTTTGTCCTCCAGAGAGTTGGGTTCCTCGGTCTCCAACCTGTACAGGTACATTAAGTTTAGAAGTACCCTTTTAATATGCATATCGTTATCTTGTTAGATTATTGTGGAATGTGGAATATGAACTGATAATCCATATACTGCACCTGTGTATCATAGCCTTCTGGAAGTCTTGAGATAAAGCTGTGAGCATTTGCCGCAACGCAAGCAGCCATAGCCTCTTTCTTGGTAGCATTTTCTTTTCCCATCATCACATTTGCAAGTATGCTTGTCCCAAATAGTACCGGTTCTTGACCAACCATACCTATCTGACTTCTCAGCCACTTAACTTGCAATGTTCTTATATCATGACCATCCAAGGTAATTAGACCTGCCCAGATATTTGTAATTTCCTTAATCAGACATGAAAAATATCCACAAACAGTTATACTTGCTATATAAGAAAGATTCATACCCTACCCTGAACTGGATCATAAAACCTTTCTATAAGAGCAAAGATCGTTGACTTTCCACCTCCACTGGTGCCTACTAATGCTAATGTCCTAGAAGCTGGAATGACTAAGTTAAGAGACTGGAGAATCTGGACAGTTGGACGAGCCGGATATGCAAAGGTAACACATTTAAATTCAATTTTCCCTCTTACAGTTGACAACCTCCTTCCCTCTGGACTGTAGGGATCTATCTCTGGAATCCTGTCTATAACTTCGAATACCCTAGTAGCTGCAACTGTTCCTTGTGCAAACTGAGCAAAGTAAGATAGGGATAGAGCCAAGCCCCTGCACAAATAGACATATGATTTACTCAAGTCAGACTAGATATGCTGCCAATGACAAAAATTTAGTAGTTCTGTTTACATCAATTGGTAAATTATTATAATTTCCTTATTATGGAATAGTTGCCAATAAGCTGAATTCTGCTGCAATACATTGATGATCGTTAAATGTTTGCTTCCTTTAAAGTTTGAGACTTCCTCAAATTTCATTTATTAATTTAAGTTGATTAGCTTATTAAATCTTCTTCTGGTGGAGGGAAGATAGAGAGAAAAATGACAGAATTATTTACCTGCCCCCGACGTTAACCCCAAAGAAACAAGCAATGGCTTCACCACCTGAAAGCTCTCCCTTTGCTACAAGGATTGAACCATACCAGAAAGCCAATGCCCATGTCGCATAAGTAACTAAATAAATAACTCCAATTCCTGCTCCTTTAGCAAAACCGACCTTTGCCCCCAAACGCCCCGAATTCTCCAGAGATTCCACATATTTTGCATCTAAAAAGTCCTCTGCTACAAAAGCAGTTACGGTCCTAATTGAACTCATTGCTTGCTCTGCAATGCTGCCAGCTTTTCTATAAGATTCCTTTACAAAAGAACAACAAAACTCAGTGTGCAGTTTAAAGTGAACTAAACAGAGAAATATTAATTTATATACTTCTTTGTGAAACTATTTGAATAGAGCGGCATTTTGATGCATTTATTACAGAAATAATAGTAGACGAAAGTATTAAAATAACAAGGAAACTGTTAGTTTGATGGAGAAAATGCCACGTCAATATTGTAGCTGATTTTGGGAACTTGTAAAGGTTTTAGGAATGCCGTGAAACAATTTTGGACGGTCCAAACAGAAAGAGTGTCATATGAATTGGGAGAGGAGGAGTTATGCTGAGTTGCGTTGCATGCCTCTCACCTCTTCTTTCTGTGTGAGGCCAACATAGATGGCTTTATAAGCAAGGCCACAGAACATAGACAGTGGTGTGACTGCAAAAACTGCCAGGGAAACCTTCCATGATCTTCTAAAACCAACTGCGTAGCCGTTGATGAAAGTGAAGATATGGTGAACAAAATGTGCCATCTGCATGAGTACAAAATTACACAGGATCAGAGAGGCTGTTGTATGCATTTGATGTGAGTTCTCTTTGGATTAGTTTAGTCATTGTATAAGTGTGGTAAAGGTTAACACACAGCTTATTTCACTATTAAGAAGTGAAAATTTATCAGTTTAGAGTATCAATGGGCAAAAAGCAGTACCTTTTCTCCCATCACTTCTTGGATTTGTGCCACATCACTGGAAATTCCATGCATAATTTCACCAGTATTCAGTTCTGTGTCAAAAAATCCGATGTCCTGTCGTAAAACAGCTCTTAGGTACTTTGTTCTTATTCTATGAGCTGATCTTTCTCCCACCAATCTCCAGCAAGTTGTCTCTGGCATAAGATGATTAAAGTGTCACCTGTGATTACTCTCCTTTAAACTCTAAAATCCAGAATAATATATATGAGAATACAAATGTCTAAATTACCTAAGTATGCTCCAACCACGACTACTGCTGTTAGCCCTGTCATAAGCACACACACCTGAAGATTGTGTCAATTGTTATAAGATCTCTTGAGATTTAGATAATGAATTTATAGGCAATTAGTTGCTCTATTCAGGATTAATAGTATTCATTCATTTTTCTCTTTTAACTGCTAGCAGGAGAGAAAGGAGTTACTAACTGAGATCCTTGACAGATTCTTCATTTTTACTCTTAACTCTATTCAAATCCTCCATACAGAGGTCTCAAGATCAACTCATTTTAGTAACCCCCTCAAGTTTAAGCGGTTTACTTCTGACTCGTTTATTAACTAGACTGAACGGGTTGAACCCGAAATGGCTGATCAAACTATTGATCCAAAATGGGTCAAAACAATGTAACTGACGGGTCAAAATGTAACTCAAACCCAAATATATACAATATAATTTGGAGATTGGTAATTATGTAAATTTGAAAGAACTGAAGCTAATAATTTAATAAAAATACATTAGCTTCACATTTTTTCTTAAAAAAACAAAACAAAAAAAGGAGGGAAAGTTGGGTCATCTTAGACAAATTGGGTTATGACTTGTTACTTAACCCATTTTGACTCTAAGCAAACTTTCACCAGGTTGAGTTATGACTAGCTTATTGATTTGACTCGTTGACCAACCCGCCCTTTTGCCACCTACACCTCTACCAAATTCTTCTACGTCAATTTTTCTACGGATAAAAAATTGCGGGAAGGAGGAGCATACAATGAAATAGTAAGTATATATTACCATTTCCACATCCTTCATCATCCGATCTTTGTCTTTGTCCAGGGCAATTTTGTTTACGAAATTACCAAAAAGATAAGAATACCAAGGAAGAGATCCTCCATTTATTAGAGCCCCAATACAACCCAACAGCAGTAATAGTATATCCAACTTGCTTGAGTATTTGAACAAGCTCAACAACCCTACTGGCTTAGGAGCTGCTGCCTCCTCTGCATCATTTTCTTCATCGTGTATTATAGGATTCTTGTTAATATCATTGTACAAATCATTTCCATACTGCTGGAAATTTGATTGTCTAGAATATTGAACATGGTGGCTTTGTTCCTCGTAAACATGATCAACACACTTCACGTCACAATCAGAGGTGTCATTAATATTGAAAGTATGTTCCATCTGATCAAAGTGTCCATGATGATCTCTAACGATGCCATGATTATGAGCATTTGACCTGTAACGTAGTTTAGCACGATTAGTATAGCCTGTGTATAAGCTTTTGATACTGAAACCATTTGAGCTGTTATGTTTGTTGAATACATAATAATTAAGTGGATCTTTACACAAATAGCCGACTGGATTCACTGTTTACTTTTCCTAGCCCCGGTATACTTAGATTATCCAATGATTATACGTGGTCATACACATATTATACATGGATTATACATTTGTCAGCTATTCCTAATTTAAGCGGTTAAGCGGGTGGCTATTTAGGTTAATTCTTCATTAAGGGGTGATTAAAAGTCTGCTCTTCCACGTGCTTAGCCCATGTAAAAAGAATCAGGCCTGCACGTAGTGTGCTCTTTCTAAAAGTTTTAGATTTTAGATGATATGGTCACACAATTTAACAATGTTACTGATGATGTAGGTTGGTATCTGACCCGTCAATCTGGATTTGCCTTTCAAGATCTTCTATTCTGTCAAACTCTATCGACTGGAGCTCGTCTTGCACAGCCAAAGGACCACTTTTCCCAGCACCGGTCCCTTCTGTAATAGTTGTCAATTTTGAAGATTTGCGGGGCTTGCCCTTATAATCACGAGAGGCATAGGAATTCCCACTGGCCCTGGAATCAAAACTTTGAAGCTCAAGCCTTCCAGAAGTCTGGAGGCCAGAATAAGAATGATCGTATGATGGATTGATGAAGCTATGGAAAACACCATTAGTCGCCCGCGATAAGTAATAATCATTAGCTGATTTCCTGAAAATCCTACTCCCATGTGCTGCTGAAGTGAATGAAGCGTCAGAAGCTGTCCACGGACTTAGTGCTGCACTAAGGTTGCGATTATCGCGCCACCCTGTTGGCTCAAATTGCCAAGAGAGCTCGCCTTGCCATGACCTGTCAAAATATTGTGTCACGTTTACTTCAACAATTTTTATATGTACAAAAAAAAAATTGTTTTAGCCTATTTGTCCAACAAGACTTTCCGACAATGGGGATTCAGTTGAACCTCTTTCAATACATGTAGCTATGCGACTGACCTGTCATCATCGGAGGCAAAAGGACTAGCAGGTGGGGGGTTGCGCACACGACTAAAGTTGTTGTAGGACGAAGACATTGACATTGAGAATGATGTGGAAGGTTGCTGTGAGACCACAGGTGTAGTATGGCGTCTCTGCCTAGTGGAAGATGAAAACTCAGAATGAGCCATTTGGATTAATGCTGTTGATGATGAAGAATTTCTTATTGTGGCTCTGTTCAAGTTATAGCATGGTAGTAGACAAATATGAACATGGAAAGGTATATTTACAGCTCTCTATTAACAGTTGTTCCCAGGATGAATGTTTTTTAACAACAAAATGCCTTTGATCAATCCGCCATATTAAGATGCCTTCTGGTTTCTCCAAGACTAATAGTAAGTGGTTAATGCCTTTGTGTTTGTCAAATTTTGTCAAGTTAAACAGCTGAGGACAATATTAAAATTGACAAATCAATCATTTTCTATAAATAAAACTGATTACTGTCGACTGCTCTCGTAATCTATCTAAGAAAAAAAGAAAGACACACTTGGTGAAATTTGGTAGGCCGGCTTCTAGTTTATAGGATATGCTGACCAGCCGGCATGAGAATGATTTGTGGTCTAGACATTGGGCAGATGTATATGGAACACAACTGGTGAATATTTTAGAAATATATATATTTATGTTAAGTTCGAGAGGAGCCGGGTACAGTGGTAAGAGTTATCGTCATATGCCATGAAGTCACAGGTTCACATAGAAGCGTCTTTGCAAGATAAGGTCAAATCACGGAAATAGCATCGTAAAGATCAATTAGTGAAGCTTTGGACCGTAATAAGTGCTTACTTATATCATGATCGAAGAAACGCTCATCTCATAATATGAGATAAAAATTAAGAGTTAACTTATGTGTCCCTTGCAAAATTGCAAGATAAGGCTATGTATAAGAGATCTAACATAGCTCAATCCTTCTTTGGATCCCGCATATAATAAGAGCTTAGTACATTGATTTTTTTTTTTTATATATGTTTAAGTTAAGTTAAAACTCTTAGTCACTAAGTTGTTGGTTCTATTAATTTTGACAATGTGTGATTTGGTTGCATGGTCGTTTTAGTTGTTTGTTTTTTTGTCTTTTATTTGTTTACCTTTGTTCATATCTGTATCTTGTCCTTTGAAGTGATCATATCCTATAGTGCCATTTGAAAGGGGTGAAATTCAAAAATAACTATATTTAAAAGTGGTAAATGAAAAATAGTCACAGTTTTAAAAGTAATTGAAATTTAGCCATTGTTTATGTAAAGATAAATATGAACGAAAATACTGTTCAAAATCTGGAAAATATTCCAGCATAATATGCTGGAAGTTCATACACACGTGCTTCAATCTCTAGTATATTATGCTGGAACTTTTCGTGTTGCAGCAAAATAGTGGCTATTTTGAATGACTTTGCAAATGCTGGCTATTTTTCAATTATCAGTCTGAAAACTGGCTAGCCCGTGCTATTTTCACATTTTTTGAAAGAGGACGTTGTTTCTCTTTTGGTAATTCACTTCTTGCCAAAATAACTTCATTATAGGAAGTGGTAAATGAAGCATCATGTATCCAAATGGCTCAACGAATCTCTCCTGTACATTTGAAATGGACTTATTTTGTTACTTCGCTATCTTATTCGAAGACTCAGGGGAGTCATTTTGAAGGGGGGAAATCTTTTATATATTTCTTTTTTTCGATTTAACTAGTTGATACTCCCTCCGTTACAATTTATGTGAACTTGTTTGACTGGACACAGAGTTTAAGAAGAAAATGAAGACTTTTGAAATTTGTGGTTCTAAACGAGTCAAAAAGAGGTCCAGAGTATTTGTGTATTTATAAAAGCTTCTCATTAAGGATAGAATTGTAACAAATTTAGAAAGGGATCATTCTTTTTGAAACGGATCAAAAAATAAATAGGTTTACATAAACTGAAACAGAAGGAGTATATCAAATCCATTAGTCCAAGTAATTGTGCGTGCCAGGTGAGCCCACCGAGGGGTAAGGGCTCAAACTCAAGACTTCTAACTAACGATGGAAAATTTTCCAATTATCTCACTGAACTGCATTTCGATGGTGCATTTGTACATTTCTAGTTCTGCACTTAGCATTAAATTGGAAGAGTTCGAATCATTCCAATACACTACATTTCAGTGGTCAATTTATACACTTCTATTTCTGTACTTGGCATAAAATTTGGCAACTTTCTGGCGTTGAGACTCTACATATTTCAAATCCAAGAGCTAAACGCAAATAAATTATTCTACACAGAAATTAACAAACCACAAAAACAATTAATCCTTACAAAGCATCCTTCGATAACTCCGTAGAGATGCTTTAGATTTAGAATCAGCTCTAATTAATTTATGCAACAAGGATTAAAGACATTCCTTCAACAATTTCTATGCAAATTTGGCAGCATGCTATACTTGGTATGAAAACAAACATAATTTTAAGAGATTCCTTCAACAATTTCTATGCAAATTTGGACAGCATGCTATACTTAATATGAAGACAAATGTTTTTTTATGTCTGTCATTGTAAAATATCCAGAGGGGGTCTAGCCGTCTAGGCAATAAATAAGTGTGCAACAAGATAACAAGGTCATCAAATCTGTCATAGTATGTATCATACAAAGGTAAAGGTAGCATAATCAAATAATTCAACCCTGGACCTTTCTAAACTGTCAATATTTGATTGAACAAAATTTAACTTCTGATATTTACCATAAATCAAGAGTAAATAACAACATAAGAAAGAATGCTATGACTACCAAAATCACATTAATATTCCGCCAGTGTCCTCTCAAGACAATATACAACATATATTCTGAGACAACTACTTGAAACAGCTAAGCACAAGAAAGGCTTCACAAGCCCTGTGAATACTAAGTACAAGTATACATCATATTTGGATGATTGTAGCTAATCTACCTCAACCTCTTGCTGCGAAATATTGTCTGAAGTTTGGTACAATCACAAGGCAATTCCAAGCATTAGTGGAACTTTATCCTTTGAAATAGTTATCTTTGGCTTCAGATAGTCACTTTGGCTTTGAGTCACTTCCCTTGCTTCTGAATGTCGATAAGGAGAAGAATGATCTTGGAGCTGTAAAATAATTAGGAAGTGACAAAAGTTAAAGAGTGGATATTCTCAAATTACGGAAGCATTAAGATTTATTTATAAATTCTAAATCAGAACTAGTGTGATCATTAAGTTAGTTATATATTCTGTGTATTATATATTTTGATAATCACCTTAGATTGGATCAGTGCTACATAAGAACTCATGGGGAAGAAAATAACCAAGTTTGATTCGCACAAGTTTATGCCCAACTTTCTGCTTATCTATGCTAACACTACACAGATGATAGAGTGCTGTGTGTTGCTAATAAAAAGAATGTCTTAAAGAGAATATTTTTGGTAGTAAGCAGAACTTTTGCAAGGTTACGACATTAGTTGAACAGGATCTGTCTATAGGCTCGTACAACTGTATTATTGAATTCTAAGCAGAATATTGCAAGGTTTAGGTTGTTGGCTAAGTTTTGCTTCTTGTGAACAGTTCGCGATGGTATAATCATTACCTTTTAGAATCCAAATTTTGCCATACTCCCATCAGAACTAGAGCTAGATAGACTCCATATAATTTAAGCTGGTGACATAAACAAGGATATCTGTTTAAAAACAGATTATTTTCCATTAAAGGAGCAAACCCCAACAAAATGTGTCTGACAAGACCAAAAAGAAGCGTCAAAACCAACTCTGTCAGATGAAGCTAGTAAGGAGTGCTCTTTGACCAACCCAAACAAAACAAAGCTTGATTTTTCCTCCATGTTTAATCTCTTAATGTAAGTCCATGTTCAACCTCCTAATGTAAGTCAGGATTGTGACTTAAATGCATAAATTGAAAATGACCTTTATGGTTACAATTTAATGGAGCTAAGTTGCAAATAGGCCAAGGCCAAATACAAGAGGCTTTCTAAACTTCTTATATTTAGTTTTTCTCCTTCAGCCGAGATGACTTCTTCACATAATGACATTTTACTATGCACAAGACACAAGCAATAAGACAGGAAGGACAAACTTCTTATACTAGCTGGTCACCTTTTATTGAGCTCCCTGATAAATGATCCTCCCGCAATTTGAAGTTAGCTGGAGGTGCCGGGATTGAACTGCGCAAGGATTGACCTGCCAGAAGAAAAGATCATTGGTTAGTGACTTGAAGAAGCTCTATACTGAAGTTGAAAGACTGAAGAATAACTAACAAAAAAAAGATCGAATCAAAAGCAAAGTGAACAAGCAAGAGCACCAGCTGAGCAATTCCCAAACAATCTCAATTCCAGTTATCCTAGTTTAAGGTATGAACTAAACTTCAAACCCCATTGCTAAGTTCCTTTAATATGCTTCATTCTCTACACAAAGACCATTTGCAAAACTACCACCAATAACAGATAAAGCTAGAATTGAGGGTCGCCTTTGCTTCCTGACATTTCCTATTATTTTTCTATTATGTAAAAGAATTTTGATATCCTCCCTGGATCTTCACTTAATAAACAAGAAAGTAGCACAATGATCTGTACTACAGTCAGGTGCTGGCAGTTAACTTTTTCGGGTATTAATGTACCCACAAAAAGAGAAATAAGAACTGTTAAACTCAAGAAACAGAATCAAGCATCAGAAGCTATTCTTGAGGCAACAATAAATATCCACCATACAGAAACTAGATGTTTTGTTTTAGGGAGTGAAGCATATTATTTCACCTTGTTCACTGAAAAACTCGTTCTCATAAAAGCTATCATCAGATGGATGCTCCTGTGAAAAGCCCATTCTTGACTTTCTCAGATCCTCTGAAGATCGATTAGAAGGGTCACGTCCATCTTCTGTATCATCATCTCCTTCAGAAGTGGTAGCAGAAATCCAGTCAACTAAACTATCTGTGCCACGATTTTTCCTCCCAAATTTCAAAAACCGTTTAAATCCTCTGGCTGTATCCTTGCGTGATTGATTTTGAGAAGAATTTGCCACGAGCATAGGTTTCTGAGCCATTCCCCATTTCTTCCTCATTCTAGCTGCATCACTATCTGTTTGACTTAGAGAATGTGAATTCCAGGACGCAGGACTTCCCACAGGAGAGTCCACGGATGCATCAACATCAGACATCTCATGAGGATACGAAAATGGGTGATGAGCATGTGTATTCCATGAGACAGGACTTTCTACCGGTGAATCTTGTACAAGTCCACCAGATAACAACTTGGAAGTCACAACAGAAGGCAATACAGCTTCTGAAGCAGAGTTCACTTGAGAAAATAATCTCAGAACACCATCGTTTTCTGATCCGGAGTTTTCCAATTTCTCTGAATCATGGCTCAGTCTTGGTTCCCCGTTGTCAAAGTTTTCCTGAATACCAGCTGTCATGTTCTCAAATTCTTCCTCTTCTTCATCCTGGCCCCTGCCTTCTGAGTTTTCCGGCTCAAATACCATATCATCGTACTCGTCATCGTCATCCACAATCTTAGATGCAGCAGAAGGCCTTATCTTAGTCAGGCCACCTCTAGAGCTGAAGTCAGAATTCTTGCCCTTCTTTAGTAAAGTCTTTGAACCTGAACTCTTTGGAAATTTTTCAATGATACCCCGCTCCATCTCATCTTTGTCATATTTGAGAGGTGTCAGAACAACACCCTCAGAATCGAAAGCAGATGTCTCCCTAAATTCCACCATATTGGCAGTGCTTTTTCTCAAGGATTGTGATCTTCGTGATTTGTCCTCCCTGACAAGGGGTATCTCTTCAGTTGTGCTTTTGCTACGGGTGTAGTTTCTAGATTGTGAACGAGTTGTCTTACCAGCTGTGGAAGAAGGCTTGGTGTTCTCCTTTCTCATATCAGAGAAGTTTGGGACAGACTGCGCCAGAGGATTTTCAGATTGAATTCTTCGCCTACCTGATGTATTACTAGAAGCTTTCCCAGAAGACCTCGGAACAGGTGCTACTGTGGTGCGAGGTGTTGATGAAGACAAACTTTTGACAGGTAAAGGCTTCTTACTCCGATTGTTCTTACGAACATCATCCCCGAAAGATGTTTCGTCGAAAGACCTGTCTTCACCGTATTTTTTCTGCTTTGATAATTCAGACATATCTTCTTCGTCATCACTTTGCTCAAAAACTAACTGTTGCTGCCAAAACAAATTGTTTCAGGGTCAGTTACATGTAATGCAAGAGAACCAAACCAACAGACAGAACAAGAAAAAGAAATGGCAACGTTATGTATGACTATATAGCTGCATCTATTACAGAATAGAAAAAGAACTATACCTGCTCTCTTCTCAGAATAGACCTCGAATTAAATGATCTGAATCTCTCAGCACGCCGACGAGAACTAGAAACCATACTGTCTTTATCAGCAGATCCAGCAAACCTGGCCTTCATCTCAGCTCTACTCCTCTCAAGGCTATCCTCCATAGCCTTCTGTTTGGCTTCCTTCTCTGCTCTCTTAGAATTCCATTCTTCCCGGAGTTTGGTATCCCTTTTCTGCATATAGCTCTCATAGAATTTCCCTCGAGAACCATCCGAAAAACTTAGTTCAGAGAAACTCCTATTTAAAACATCATTGGAACTTGAGGCAGGTTCATTGGACGTGTAATTGTCAGAAATTCCAACATTAGAATTATCTATCACAGATTTCCTGTAGGATGAACTAGCAACTGGACGGCTTTGCATGTCACCTGGCCTGCTTCTCTTGGTAGAATTAGATTTATCTCCAGGAGCACGTAATTTGTGCTCAGCGAAAAGCTTTTCTAGCTCATTAGCTTTCAATTTCAACTCATCATTCATTTCCTGGTTTGCTTTGGGCTGCCGTACCCTCTGAACTTGCTCAATAGGAGGTGTCAAAAATGAGTCAAGCCCCTCAGGCTCCAAAACCATTTTACTTGACAGCGGTGTTTTGCTAGTTCCAGTCATGATCTCGTCCATCCTATCTTGAGTCTTCTTGACCAATTCAGTAGGACCACCTTGCTTCTTAAATTTCATTGACATATGTCCAAGCTCTTTGACCTTTGATTGAGAAGCACTAGCTAATTTCTCAGATGGGGGTAACTTATTTTTTTCAACTTCCTCAGATTCAGGAAGTGATGGCCGTCTTGACCGCAGATATGGTGTATTACCTTCAAGGACTTGAGCAGCGGTAGTTTCTGTAACTGTTGAGCTTGAACCACTAACCAACTGGGCAGAGGCCACCGTGGTCCTTTGAGGAGCTTTATCGCGCTTAGAAACCAAATGATCAGTTGATACAGTATCCTCCTTCTGATGCCAAATCTCAGCCTGCGCAGCTCCTAGTAGACCACTCTGATCCTTCAGGCCAATAACCTGATGACTAGTTTGTCCTTTGCTCAGCCCAAACTCCTTACCGCCTTGAGAAACTTTGAAGTTTGCGTTACTAGTCAAACCAACCTCAGCAAATGGCCCTCCGGAATCCAGTTGATTTTTCCCACTCTTATCCTCAGCCCCGCTGATATGTGAGCTTGACCTGATCTTCCCACGGCCCTGATCACTATCAAAGATGCTCGAATTTGAGTTTGATATGATCTTGGCAGAATCTTGAATACTCCTAGAAGAATCAGTCAAAAGCTTTGCCCCATCAGCTTCCTCCTTCCCATTTGTATATGGAACCTGCAGATTAGCATTAGTCTCAAGACTTGCTGCATCAGTCAAACTCGACAACTTCTGCTCATTGGACTTAGACTGAGAAACAGAGGCAGAAGATGGGGTGCATAGAGGACTCTCTATATCCTTCCTGTCACCACCCAAATCAATGCTCATGTCACTGGCGCCGCTCCATCTTCTCAACACAGGCGGGGCTGACACATCAGATGACAACCTACGAAGCTCTGGGGCTTTTGCCACAGCAGCTTTCCCACTTCCCCCAGAATTCTCCTTTTGCTTGTTCTCGAATAAATTGATTCGTTCCTGCACGCTTAACCTCCTTTTCAGTTGAGGACCTTGAGGTTGATCCGAGGATTTCTCTTCCTCTTTCTCGTCCTCCTTTCCTTTTTCAGCAGTGGAATTTTTTTCGTTGCTGTTCTCGAATGGTTCCACGCTGGACTCTCTGCTGTTACATTGAGAAGTGGAGGCAACGAAAGGAGGTTTTGGTTGCTGACACGTTGAGGACTTCTGGGGGCCGGCAGAGTGGGATCCAGAAAGTCGTTGGTCTGGAGTAGTGGGGTCCTCGTCGATAGACATGTCGGATCCATAAGAGCAACGTACGGCTCCGTCATCTCTTTCAGACACCTTTCGTGACTCGATCAATTCTGGTCGCCTCTCCCTTAATGTTAAAAATTTGTTGCAGGCTTCGCTGGAAAAAAAAAATAGAAACAATAGTCGTCAACGCAAATCTACTTTTTTAATCAGTGCAAAAATTATTTTGCAATCACCAGAAATATAATACGGATAAAAAATATAGACGCCCCTACAAACAAATATAGGTGGAATTTAATTAGCTAAATCAATTGATATCTTAATTTAATTGTGAGAAAAATATTATATATAAGTCAAAACATTTTATGATTCTTAATTGACGTTTGTAAATATAAAAAAACTAAGCTACAATTTGCAAGCAATAATCTCTTCTTTTTTTAAAACAAGCACAGCATATTTCTAATAACCACGGTGTGATCTCATAAAACAGTATTAAATAAAGCAGATATAGCAGGCTTGATTAAAAAGAAGCTATTTGTTTCAATTCCCCCTCATCAAACAAGATATAATTTCTTCAATTTTAGTTCCATTTAATTTTCATTCATTTATTTCCTATCAATTTGCCAAATAGACAGGAAAGTTGCATTGAATCACTCTCTTATTCTCCAATTATTTAAGTGACCAGGAAGAAAACAACATAAAAGTTTTCTTTCCTCTCTCCACTATCTTTTCCTGACACCATTCCTAGAATTGGTCAAACAGAAGGAATGTACTAGTACTTCATAGGCTGCCTATTGATAAACTAAATACTCAGGAATAAAAACTAAATGAGTATAGCCTCTCACTAGTTTAACTAGTGCAATCAGTTGTTTCAACCAAAGGGCGTTGACGCAAAAGTGATACATAAAGTAGCTCAAGAAGATTTCAGTTCTTTAGATCTCAGCAGTCAACTCTTGATTGAATATATCCCGCTGACACGAACTGCAGAGCAAGAAAGATTATCCTATTGCTACCACCAAACTTTTTTGTGCAAGTAAAGAAAGGACCTGGAGTTCATGGTTAAATTCAACTGTGCAGTGGATGTCCTTATAGACACGTCAGAATCACTTCCAATTTTACGTGGGGAAAACTGCAGGAACAAAGAGAAAATCGGATACACCTTCTGCATTCCCGACATCAGAGAAAGAATCTTAATTGCGCCCTTTCATTTTAAATTCACCATACTTATGTTTTAAATCCAAAATAGGACACTAGTTTGTGGGTCATCTAAGAAGCTAAACCCACTACTCATCAAATGATTAAAGTGGTTGGTATCACCGTATCAGCATCATATTTCAAAATCAGAATGTGGCACAAATTATATTAATGTAAAAAAGTAGAATATTAAAAGCTATATGACCTTGAATAAAATTCCCCAACGCACATTTGCCAGCTAGGCCCAAAATACAGCAGATCTCCTTTTTCTTAATTTCACTTTATTTCCTCAGTCTTGTTCTAAAATTCATAATCAGATAGGTGTCTTTTATCTTTGACGTGCTGATTAAGGTCTCTCAGGTCTTGTCGGTGTGCTTTACCCTGGACCTTGGAGATAGCTCAGTTGGAGTTTCTGGAAACACGGTTTGCTTCAGTGACCCCTTCCAGCTTCTCCCAGGTTTTTACCTGCCTTTATCTAGGTGCTGAGAATCTAACTACTTCACTACCATCTGGACTAGAGAGGTATACAGTTCTCCATTTTACTAGATCAATCAATTACTCCTGTTGATCTTAGAAAATGTTACCATTCTGAAACCAAGCACGAGAACTTTTATCTACTCTTACCATGTGATAAAAGGACACAATATTGGTATCACTTTGCTATTTGTTGGGCCATCACTATAGTCAATTTTGGGCTTCAACGAGTCAAGTTTCATTTGGACTAGGTCAGGGATCCTTAAGAAAAAAAAGAAGCTTTAATGCGCCTCAGAATCAACTGCACTTGGTCAGTTATTTGCTTTCTCAGTCAGCATCACCTAACCACCAAAATTGCATCTCACAGGAATACCCTGAACTAAACATTGTTCTCCTTTCTTTGTTAACCAGCTAAATTAAACACAATGGTCAGCTGGCTGTCATTTGGCAGAAACACAGAATCCGAACAGCATTGCCCTCCTACGTGAACTACAAAAACTAGAATATTTTGATGAGCCATAATTCTTCTGCGAGCAGATACGCAGGGAGGGATGGAGGGGCTGAGAAAATCTATGAACAAAGTCAAAGCACCAGAACCTTACTTCAATCTAGGGGCACCAAACCGCTCTGCAAAAGTTTGAAGTTCAGATACTGTCTCCTGATTGAAACCAGCAGCTGCTGCACGAGAACAGGCAGTAGATAAGTCCTGCTGAACTGTAGTAAGCCTCACATCAATGGCTCGCAGTAGCTCCTTCCTGTAAATAGGTAGTAGTGAACATGAAATCAAGAGGCTTTACTGAGCAGCAACCAAAATACCAACAGTAACAAGCAATCGATGTGTGAAGAAGCAGAGTGAGGAAGTTACTTTGTCGCATCAGCTGCTATTGTAACCCCAGATCCACCACTACCTGGATAAGTAGTAAAGCAAAAAGGTTGTCAGATAAAGACCACTATAGGGCTGTAGAATCAGTGATGTTTAAACAAGATAATTCTTAATAACAGTCTTCACGTCTCATGCCCAAATTTAACAACAGCGATATATAAGATGAAACAATTAATTCGGGGGCCAGGCAGCAAAGCTTCCACATGAGGCATGAAATTTTTTCTTTCTTGATCATTTCCACATGAAAAATGGAATCAATAGAGTTGGTACAGCGACATAAAGAATAAACTTTCCTTTCAAATTTAGACTTCACGGTTTGCTACAACAAAAATAAAGAAAACAAAGACTTATCAAAACTAACATTTATTGGATTTTTAAAAAAGACGTTGATGACTACCCAAATACACCAAAAGCAGTCTATTCATTTTGTAAGTTTTATCATCTTGATCACAGGATCTAACAACATGCAATCTATTTCTAACCTTTAATTACCAGTATGATACAAGGATTATTCATTTTGTAAGCTGATCTTTACAGTTCAATTATACAATACTGTTTAGTGTCCACAGGGAACAACAAGAAATAGAAGAAAGTCCTCGTTCCCGTGGCATCTTTGGTCATCAAAGTGATCATGGATCGTGAGGCTAATCCATTTATAGACAAAGTTTGACCAAAGTAATTAAGCCCCAAACTTACGCAGCTTCTAGGTATTAAAAATCCTTGTCGTGAAGACAGTGCACGGGATGCATGATCTAACACATATGCAGCTAACATATAAGAACAGCGAAAAATGCTAAAAGTATTGGAGATAGTGAACCTCTTCTCTACCAATAGGATAATTAATGAGTTTGCCAATCCATGAGGATCAGTTTGCAGTTTGCTCAACAAAATTGGCACAGGTAGAAGGACACAGTATTCTAGTCCTCCATGGATGCAATTATATTATGGAAAATTGCACTATACCTAATAATCACTCCTAAAGGATAGATGCTTTAGGAAAATACCTAGTTTACTAAAGGAAGATACCTAGTTCAGGTATCTCAGGAGAGAATGCCCCAGCAACAACTCCTTGGGTTTTCATTCTTCTTATTGTTCAATTGAAATTTGAACTAACAAAAAGTAGGCAATAGATGACCCCTATAAGTTATGCCACCTTTTTTTGGTAAAAGTAAAAAAATTTATTCAACCAAAAATAAGTTATGCCACTTTTATTATTAATGAGGACGAATAAATAGAAGAGGACAAGGTCTCCTCATCCTTCCCTTTTTTCTTTTGAGAACAAAATCAGTTAGAGGTATAAAACACAATTATATTTGTCAGTAATTTTTCCATGTCTTCTCTATCAAACTAAAAGTAAAAGATATATTTCTTTATGAAAATTGATTTGGTAGTTTATTTAGGTTTCATGGTCTTATCTCAACATATCTCAGCAGATAAAAGACATATACACCATGCAGACACCATCATATCTCCCACGACTGACAATCCTAACCTTGGCTTATAATGTAGACCCTAGTAAGATGGAAAACCAGAATCTAGAGATAATTTCAGTATTTACATCTGCTTTCTGGTGAAAATTATGAATAGCATGATGTGATACTAAAAAGGAAACAGCAACAACCACCAAGAGAGGATCCATAGAAATTTAAGGAGATGACTAATTAGACGAGAAGGGAGGTAGCTTAGCCAGCACAGAAGATCATTTTGAGGTGACAAAGGCAGTCTTGTTCTTCTGAGGTTACAGGCATGAAGTACTTAATAAAATGGGAAAGCCAAATTTGGTTATGAGGTAATCTTACCAGTCCCATTAAACTGGTTGCTTGTTCCCTGAAATAAAGGACCAAATTCTATTATTATCTGATAATTTTAGTCATTTCTAAATGAAGGTTACAATGAGTTCATGATAGTGTTTTCCACCTGCGAATATAATTTTCGGGCTGCCTCAAGCTGAGACATTTCCGCATCTAATGTGTTGACAAGCTCCAGAACTTCTGGCGTGCTGACAAACCTCACAAACCTGCAAAGAAGAAACAAAATCAAATCATTATTCATTTTCCCATCTTTTTTCGGCGAAGCTACAAAAGCCATTACCTCTCCAGGGTTCCTTTTGTGAACCATGGTTCAGCCTTTCTGCGCCTTTCAACTTCAAGCTTGATAGACTGAACTGCCAATGCAACTTGCTCTTCTGCAATTTTTAAATGAGTCACAAAGGGCTTTACCAATCCCGATGCCAGTTTCTCTGTGTTTCCACCACGAGAAACAAACAATTCGCATCTGCCCAAGCAATTCCAACAATACAAGAAATATTAGCGAATTCGTATACCTTTTTCATACATAAACAAAAGCATATCTACCACTCACCGAGAGCGCTTTGGTGACAGCTGGAAGACCGCATAATCAAGGAGTGAATCAGATTCCATCTTTGCCCTCACCCTCACTAAATCAGCACAATGTTCCCTTTAGCTTCTTTCATATAACCTCCCCACCTTTTAAATTTCAGAAAAATATAGTCAACGATGAGCATAAGCCACTTCCAAATCTAAAGCACACAACTGTTCCACAGGTATATAATAGAAAGAAAATTAAGTCTATGTTCAGAAGCAGTAGTATTCAGCAGTTTCATAAGCATAACAAAAGAAGGAAATGAGACATGCTTTTAAAAGATAATAGTGTCAACAAGATGGACCTTTGCCCAAGAACTAGTTCATGAGGGAGACTGCCTAAGATCATATAAGGAGATAACAGCTCAATCCCTTAACCAGTGCGGGACAATCTAACACCCTCTGCATGCCCAGGCCTTAGTTAATTGGAGCGTGGAAAGCATAATATAAGGGGCCAGTATTGAGTAAACCGAGAATATGGATGGGTCTAGCAGGAAAATGGATTTTGGGCCTAACTTAATCCCAAATGTTAGCTCATGAAGCTGCGGTTTCCCAATACCACATAATAGACAACATCCCACTCCCTCAACCAATGTGGGACAATTTAATAGATAGATCTTATCTGAAAATGGGTGATAACCGAATATGCATTGCTCAAAAGCACATTTTCTTCAGATCCAGTTACAGGGAAAATATAATTTCAAATGCCAAAAAGGCAATGTACGACATTGTAAATATAGAAAGTAAAACATTGAAGTCTTCACAAGTCAAACCGAGCAAAAATGAAACAAATTATTCATTGAACACAAAAACCCTAACAATTAGGAATAGGGAGAAATGATACAGGATCATAGAAATCAAAACTCACATAAGCAATGTGAAGGCAGAGATCTTGAATTGCCGAGCTAGATCGGCGGATATCCGGTTCATATCCGAACCGACATTTTGATTTTCTTTAAGCTGAATGTCAGTTAGAAAAAAGAATTCAAAACCCTTATAATTTTTTCCCAAAGATTGTGTTTTTAAGGGTTTTCCCCAATTTCAAGGAAAACCCTACAATGCACTCTGACTAACTTCTAGCTGTCGTCAAAAGGATTTCGCTTTACTCCTTTCTCAAATGATCTTTTCTTTTTCCCTTTATTTATATTTATATTTATATGTATACACACGGTCGCACAGTTACAGAGGAAAAAATGGAGAGTGAATAGTAGATGCAGTAGAGAGAGAGAGAGAGAAGAAATAGTTTGAGTGGAGGCGTAGAGTGCAGTGCTTCGGACAAAATAAGCAATCTTTACTGTATTTTGTAATCTTTAACTAAGATGAAAGACAAAAGAGAAAAGTCTCATGCGGGTAGATGTTTTCAAATTAGCCAATGATTGGGTGACATCTGTCATTTGTCGCCCATATTTTTATTCGCAAGCTGTTTAGTGTTTTTGATTTAAGGTTTATGTTATATCCCCTTTTGGAAAGAAAATCAACACCAACAATTTTTAAATTACTCCTTTTGGCTCCTTTTTCTTTCAAAGTTTTATTGTTGTTGCATTTGGTTTCCTAATTAAAAAAGTTGGACGTATAGTTAATTATTACATTTTCTATCGCACTCTTTTTGTCTCTTTAAGATGAGAAAAATTATCCATATGGGTGAATATTAAAAAAATTGTTAATCATAAATGAACCATTTTTATTGCGATACTATGTCAAAACGAGCGATAAAACATGATAATAAAAAAGTAAATTTAATGTTAACAATTTTCAAATTAGTTATGTCATAATATGTGAGATGTATTTATGAAGAACCAAGTATATTTTTCTATGAATATATCTTTGCAATCATTTTATATTTTAAAATTAAATTTTATTTATACTGTTCTATGTAGTCTAGGTTAAATATAATATTTTATATTAAAAAAAATTGATCTTCCAAAAAAAAAATCAACTCATGCACTATGTGTGTAGGGGATAATGGACAATTTGACGGCAAACAATAAAAAAATCTAACATAGAATATTATTTCTAAAATCATAGGATATAACTTATTAATTGATGTTTCAAAATTTAAAGTTGGTTCATAGAACCATATAAAGCAACACTCAAAATTCTCATTAAAAGAAAAACAAAACCCGTCGTCGTGTATAAAATAAATTTTATAGCTGAGCATATACGTTTCTTTCCTCCCCGCGTGGAAAGAAGTAGTAAGATTTTTTTCTTCTTCTTTTTACACCAAGGGGGTCATTTTTGTTTTAATATACGTAAATACATACTTAGAATTAAGATGTCACAAACACACCCAACGGCCAACACGGACGTAGTCACTATTTTTCTTTTTTACGTAGTCATTAATTCAGGATCAAGAAATGGATGAATAACAATTAGTAGTTCAATTTTAAGACGGAAAGAAAGAGCAATGGTAGCATTTAGCAACAGGAACTGATTACGTGTCGTTGATAATAGGTGAATTTAACTATAATTAGGCTCTAAATAACCACTGTCTTGTATAGTTTGGATGATAAAAGTGATAACAAAATGCTCTTATTAGTGTTTTTCATGCTTTGCAGGTTATATATGATCACAGAAGGCTATGGAGTACTTTTGGGATCAAATATGGAAAAAAAGAGGCCGATCGAAAAATTCCGCCAAGTAAACCACGCGAAACAACTCAAGTCAGAACCGAAAGAGGATTGTCGCGGTTCCACTGCGACCACGGCAGAACCGCGGTAGAAGAGGGCTGCAGACAAAGTGAGAATCAGAGAGCATGTTTGGCCGCGGTTTGACCGCGACCGCGGCAGAACCGCAGCGGAGGCGGAGAACTTCAGGGACTAAAGTGCAAAATACGGGATTTTTAGCCCAAAACCCTATTTAAACACTAGACTCCGCCCAAGAGAGACATGTATTGTTTTAGAGAGTATTTTAGCAAGAAGGAGAGATCACCCAAAACATCTTTCTTCTTTTCTTTATTTTTCTTGCAAGTTTTATGATGAATATTGTTTTAGTTTATTTACTCATGGTTATGAGTAGCTAAATCCTTTGTCTAAGGTTTTGATGGAACCTATTGGGGGATGAACTTCTTGTTTATGTGAATACAAATTGCTAGTCTCAATCTTTATTTGTTCAACTTTGTGTATGTTGTAGTTAATTGACAGGATCCTCAATTAGCTGTGCCTATTTAGTGTGCATAACTCGGGAGAGAGTGCATATTTAGGTTATTGTTGAACAACACCACTCCCAAAGTATAAAAGGGATCTATAACTGCGGGTTTAAAGGCGGGATTAGGGATAACGAAGCCTTGAGTGCAATCTAAAGTGAACCGTGTTAATTAGAGCTAGCTAGTGTACCTCGGGATAGTGCATTGAGTATATTACTGTGATTACTCGGGAGAGATTTACGGTAAGATGAGCGTTCATGGTTGATAGAGAGCTGTTGGTCAATTTGTATGAAGCATAAACAGAAGGGATTCCATCAATAGGGGAAGTCATTACCTTAGCGTTTTCTCATTATTGTTTACAACCTTAGCATCCTTTGTTTACAGCTGTTTATTTACTTGCAATTTAGTTATTAAAGACACCATCAACTGTGATTCAAACGTTTGGGGAAATTGGTTCTCAAGAGTTTAGTGGGTTTAAAGATAGTGATTGATAGGTTAACTCTCTGTGGATTCGACTCTGGGCAGAATACTCAGGTTATATTTGCAACGTCCGCAGGGTCCTTTTTATAAGGCATAGTTGGGCGTGATCAAATTTTGGTGCCGTTGCCGGGGAGCTAACGGAATTATCAATTACCATTGATAGAAATACAAAAATTCTTAGTGTAGTCAGTTTTCTCTACATCAAGTTTTGATTGAAAATTTTGACGGTTGTTGACGTGGTTGCACAGGTGTATGCCTAGAAACTCTACGAGGACTGGAGAATTATTTGAAGGACTCTCAGACCCCGAGAAAACATTCCGGATATTGAACCGTGCCAACAAAAGACTTCAACAACCTCATCAAACACACAAACTCGAAATTGACATGGGTGACGTAGACAACGTCAACGGAAACATCAGAGATATGGCACCTCTTGTGCCTGAGGCTGCACTATATGACTGGGCACAACCCACAACTGACAATCTGGTCACTGCCATTGTTGTGCCCGTGATACAAGCTGAATCGTTCCAGATCATGAACAACATGCTGCACTTGCTGCAAAACAAGGGACTATTTTCTGGGACACCAGCCGAAGATCCTCAGCAGCACTCGAAGAACTTCCTGTCGATTTGCAAAACTCAAAGGCAACCCAACGTAACTCCGTAAGCAATCAGGCTGTTATTATTTCCATTTTCGGTGACAGGTGTGAGCACGTGATTTTTGTTTCGCGCGACAATCGCTCCAAAAGAAATAAAAATAATAACAAATGGTCCTGTTGTACAATTTTTGGATTTTTACATGGCACTTTGTTAATTATTTATGATTTTTGCCAATTTTATTTTATTAAAACAAAATACAAAAATGTATGTGTCATGCGTAATTTGAACCGTAATCCGGTCGTTAAATAGAAAATCATAAATAGGCATCTTTGTCCGTGATTTTTGTTTTGTTTGAT
This sequence comes from Nicotiana sylvestris, assembly GCF_000393655.2. Lineage (NCBI taxonomy): Eukaryota > Viridiplantae > Streptophyta > Magnoliopsida > Solanales > Solanaceae > Nicotiana > Nicotiana sylvestris. The sequence goes on from NC_091059.1 coordinate 188,781,442, forward strand.
TTTACCTGTTTTAAATATTTTAATATATGTGTGCAAATAATTGTATTAAGTGTTTATTTAATTTTTAAATTGATTTACTTAAGTTTTGTTTTAAAATAAAAAAAATAAAATAAAAGAGAGTGCAAAATTGGGTTTGGAAATCAGTTTGGGCTGATTTTTCATTTTTAATTCAGGGCCCAAACGAACAACCCAACCCAAATTACCCGGTCCAGTCCAGCTCAGCCCCTAGCCATCCAAACGACACCGTTTAATCCAGTATGATCTGAGCCGTTGATCTTTAAAAGATCAACGGCCAAGATCTCTCACCCCGAACCCACTAACAGACCCGACCCGTCTCACCCGGACCGACCCCAACCCTTTACCCTTGAAACGACGTCGTTCCCTGTTAGTCGAGGGATCCTGGCCCTTCATCATGTCTCATCCAACGGCCAGGATCCACCTATCCACTAACTATATAAACCTACAACCATACCCTGCCCCCTATCCAATACCCCAGCCTTCGTCTTCACCAGACCCTTCCCCTTCAAACCCTAGCCGCCCCCATCTCCCTTCACCAGAAACCCGGCGGCATGAACACCGGTGACCTTCACCTTAACACCCTAGGACCACCTTGACACCCTGAACATGGATCCACCAACCGTTCAGCTCGAATCCCATCCCACCTTCTCGAATCTTCATTTGAAGATTCGAGTCAAAACTCGATCTACACCGATCTGCCCTAAATTCATACCAGACACTCCCCAGACCCCTCGTGACCAAACCATGCTTGGTTTGGTCCGAATCTGACCGGGGAAGCATGAATCCCGGGTCTAATTTTTGGAACTTTAGGGTTCCTCGTCATTGGTCCGTATCTTGTTCAAGCCGAAGAGATTAAGGTCTAATGGACCTTAATCGAAGTGTTTCTCATCTGAGAAACACTTCGATTAAAGTCCGTTCAGCCTTAAGAAAGGTCTGTTCGAGTCCAAGTTAAGGCTTTTGATTTTTCGAGATTTAAGGTGAGTTTTGCTTTCTTTTCTTTATTCTGTTAGTCAATGTTTGTTTAAAAGGCTGTTCATGTTGTATTGAAATTTGTGTTTCGAATTTTATTAACTGTGTCCTGTCCACTTTGCCTAAACCTCGATGTCTTGAGTCCTTCTTCTATTTGTTCTGTTAATGTGTATGTATGTATGTGTTGTGCAATTAGCTGATTTTCAAATTTGAACTGACTAACTGATTCCTCGAGTACAATTTTGCTTAGTCAGTACAATTCGAATCATGTGTCCTATACTGTTAAATGTCTGATTTTGGTTTCGATTGTATGTGTTATAACTAGTATAGTCGAGTCGACATATGTCGTCAATTAGTTTCAGTTGTCCGAACAATAACAAATCGACTTACTTCTGCTAAGCATTTGCTTGAATCAATTAGGAACTGAGTTTGTTTACTTATAGTTGTTAATTTGAATCAGAAATGCCAAAGGAATGTTTTGTTTAGTTACAGTTCTGGATTGGAGGGCATGTGCACTTGTGCACAACATGTGCATTTGTGCACAGCCTGGTTCCTGCATAAAGGGCTTTTTGATTTAAAAATAGTTTGACAGCATATGCTGTCAGATATATTCTGCTGCCCATTACCCTGCTTTAGTTTAAGAAGTATTAAACCTCATTTAAAAGAGTAAGTCTGCCAGGGAATGTGATGGGGGGTTAATACTTAAATAGCTAAGTGGAAACTGAAAAGAGATAGCACATGGGAGGGGTGTGCTTTTGGTCTAACAGGCTGTTAAAGGGCTGATGTTAAGGCTTATAAAAGGGAAGGACTTCCATCAGTTTTAGGAGGAGGAGAAAAAGAACCAGAGATTAGGGAGAGCAAAATAGATACACATATATACATAGAAAAGATAAGAGAGAGAGGACATACATATTAACACACACAGACAGACAGAGAGAACTGGGGAGGGAACTGAGAGGAAACATCTTTGAGAGTTGAGTTCAGAAAATAAAAAACAGAAAACTGGAAAAGATTTCTTTTGATAACTTCAGTATAATTTCAAAACTGAAGATTGACATTAGATTTTGAAAAGAAAGGAGATAGGGAGAGGGATATCACAAAAAATCAGAAACTGCTTTCTTCCTACTATTTGTTCGATTCTTAGTTTGTTCAAACTGTCCAAATCAGTACTGTCTTCTTTCAAGTATCGGCTAAGTCTATTGTTTGGATTTGTATTGTTTGTTTCTCCTAGAATTGGATTGCCTGGATCTCTGATTCCATACTACTGGGAGTTTGCTTCATTCTGCCATTCCTCCATTGGCTTTAGTGGCCTCTTGTACTGGGATTTTGTTCTATTGGTACCTGCTGTTACTGCTGCTGTTTGGTATTGCTTCTATTGCTCTACTGACCCCTTGCTTCTTCTGTTGTATCCAATATACAGGTACATACTAAGACTTGCATCTGATGAAACAATGAAAGCATGAAATCAAAGATATGCAGGAGTTTAATCATTCGCTTGCTGCAATTACAGTTTTTTTATGAATACTATTAGATTTATGTAATTTGTTTAGTTTGTGATTCAACAAAAGAAGCACATTAGGTAGCCTTGTACTTAATCGCAACTTAGTTCACCCTAAATTGTGGTTTCGTTTGCTTAATGGATTGTCTGATAAGGCATGTATGAGTGTTTTGGCACACAGATAATTAGGTAACCTTTCAACTAATATTCTGTATGTATAGAATAGAATGCCCTTAATCTTGCCAGATATGATGTTAGATTTTATTGAATCTTTGTAGGTAGTTCACATGATCTGTTCAAACTCTATTAGCAATAGTTTTCGATAGGATAATTCTATTGACTTGGTTTAAATAAGCGGGTTTCAAACTCGGATCTGAAGAACATTTATCATAAGCTTTTAACATTTATCATAAGCTTTTATCGAGATGTGTTTAACAATTACGGGTGCGTTGATTGCGACGTAGTTCGAAATACATTTTCACGACGTTGCAACTCTATAAAAATAAATGATAATAATAAAAGCGGTTTAAACTTAATAAAAGCACATAAGTCATAACATGTATTTAAATAAGATATTTAGCCATTATAACAATTTAAGCGACCGTGCTAGAACCACGGGATTCGAGGGTGCCTAACACCTTCCCTCGGGTCAACAGAATTCCTTACTTAGAATTTCTGGTTCGCAGACTTCATTTGGAAAAGTCGAAAATTTCCTCGATTTGGGATTCAAGATAAACCGGTGACTTGGGACACCAAAAACCAAACCTTTCCCAAGTGGCGACTCTGAATTAAATAAATAATCCCATTTCGAATATTGTCACTTAAATTGGAAAAACTCCCCTCGCGCATTTAACCCTTCGGGGGCGGGCGCGCAAAAAGGAGGTGTGACAACAGGAGCTGCTCAGGTTTGGCTAAACTCACTCCCCATAAACTCTATATAAACTTGAGATGAGTTAGTCAAGCAATTTCACATCAAGTTCCACCCGCCCAACAAAACAGCTCAACAAATTGATAAGATCGTGAGCTTTAAACAGAAACCAGTGGAGACACTGCATGAGATCGATTTAAAAGAATGTTGGTTATATGTCCGCATCATGGTATTCCAGATCAGATGTTGGGACAACGGTTTTACATGAAACAGTTAGATAGCATGAAGAACACTGCAGATACCTCAGCTGGTGGGGCATTTTTGAGCAAAACTTGGAGAGAAGGTCAGAGTCTGCTTGACAAAATAACTCAGAATTAGGGGTGGACGACGAGGAATGCACCTATCACTCCAGTGGTACACTCTGTGCCTTTTGACCCATCAAATTCCATGGCTGAAAATGTGGCGACCCTTTTGACACAGATGAGCATACTCACCAAAAGGTGGAGGAATCAGGGCAGAAACAGCAAGTGCACATTGTAGATACTACCAATGGGGGCTTGTGCACATCTTGCATTAGTCAGCCAGTTGGTAATCCTTGGAATGCAGAACATGATCATCATCATCAGTACCCTAAAGACATGAACTATGTGTCAAACTATGGAGGCCAAAGACAGGGCAATCAGAACTGGGGTCAGCAAACTCAGCAGCCATACAGACCACCTCAGCCACAGTACAACGCTGGAAACATGGGAGGTATGAGACCTCCATGGCACCTTATCCAAGGCCACAGGGGTATAACAATCAGCAGCAAGGGTATCCCCCACCTCAGCAACAGCATGGTAGAAGGCAAGAAGATGGGTTCACGAGACTTGAAGCAATGATGCAGCAGGTTATTGGGTCCAATGCAAAAATAAATGAAAGAGTAGATGCACATGACGCAGCAATCAAAAATATTGAAGTGCAATTGGGCCAAATTTCAATGTCTCTGAACAATCGTCCTCAGGGGACATTACCTGCAGACACCCAGCTTAATCCAAAAGATCAGGGCCCAAAGCAGTTGATGGCGGTGAGTCTCCGTAATGGTAGGGATCTAGATGTAGAACAAGAGAGAGCTCGAGAAAATATACAGGTTGAGACATTCATTCCAGTGCCCATTGAGCTGGATGAGTCTACGATACTGACAGAAGTGGCAGTCCAGCCTGCTCAGGAAGAAAAGAACATTCAGCAGGAGACCGATAAAGTAGCTGAGCCAGTTGAAGAGCCAGTAGTTGAAATAGAATCTGATAAAGAGAAGTCCCAAGTGATTGGGAAGAAGAGACCTCCTGCACCCTTTCCACAGAGGCTGGCTAAGCATCAAAAAGAGGAGCAGCATAAAAATTTCTTTGAAATACTCAAACAAATCCATGTAAATATTCTACTGATTGAAGCTTTAAAGGAGATGCCTAGGTACGCAAAAATGATGAAGGACTTGATGTCCCGGAAATTTGATTTTCAAGACTTGGCTACGATTATACTTACTCAGACCTGTAGTGCAGTGGTGACGAGACCTATTGCTGAAAAGCTGTCTGATCCAGGTAGCTTTACAATTCCATGCACTATTGGGAATTTCGCCTTTGCTAAGGCACTCTGTGATTTAGGGGCCAACATTAATCTTATGCCCCTGGCTATCTATAAGAGGTTGGGCATTGGGAGAGCTAGACTCACCTCCATGTTGCTGCAACTGGCCGACAGGATTGTGAAGCGTCCATTCGGTATCCTTGATGATGTGCTTATTTATGTGGGGAAATTTGTGTTCCCTGCAGATTTTGTGATCTTGGATTGCAAAGTGGATGAAGAGATTCCTATAATCTTAGGAAGACCATTCTTGTCCACGGGGAGAGCTCCGATTGACTATGAGACTAGGGAGCTCAAAATGAGACTCAATGATGAGGAAATAACGTTCAATGTGCAGAAGTCTATGAGGCGACCAAGCGAGTTCGCCAATTGCTCTCTTATTTATGCCATGGATGTAATTGTAGAGTCTGATGATGAGGTGTTGACAATTGAGGAACCCTTTTCTGCATGTTTGATGAACTTGGATGAAGTGAATGGTGAGGATTTGGCGAAATGGGTGTTGGCATTGGAAGGTAAAGGGTTCTGGGAGAGAAATCTAGAGTTTGAGCCCTTGCACTTAGAAAAGAGAGAAACTCCTCCAGCTAAGCCATCCATTGAAGAACCACCAAAGCTGGAGTTAAAGCCATTGCCAGCCCACCTCAGGTATGAATTTCTGGGACCTGACTCCACATTACCTATTATTATCTCATCTAGTTTGTTAGATGTGCAGATTCAAAAACTTTTACAGGTACTAAAGGAGTGCAAAACTGCCATAGGGTGGACCATGGCAGACATCAGAAGGATCAACCCCGCCTACTGCATGTACAAGATTCTGCTGGAAGAGGGGCACAAACCTTCCAGGGAACATCAGAGGAGGCTAAACCCCAACATGAAGGAAGTGGTGAAGAAAGAGGTGATAAAGTGGTTGGATGCGGAAATTATTTTCCCAATCTCTGACAGCAGCTGGGTGAGCCCAGTGCAATGTGTTCCTAAAAAGGGTGGCATGACGATTGTGACAAATGACAACAATGAATTGATCTTAACAAGAACCGTCACAGGCTGGAGAATATGTATGGACTATCGAAAGTTGAATCTAGCCACCCGGAAAGACCACTTCCCACTTCCCTTCATTGATCAGATGTTGGACAGATTGGTAGGGAGGTCACACTTTTGTTTTCTGGATGGGTACTCAGGGTACAATCAGATCTCCATTGCACCGGAAGACAGAGAGAAGACCTCCTTCACATGCCCGTATGGCATTTATGCCTTTAGACGGATGCCCTTTGGCCTATGCAACACACCTGCCACATTCCAACGGTGCATGATGGCCATATTCACTGACATGGTTGAGGACATAATGGAGGTGTTCATGGATGACTTCTCAGTGGTGGGGAATTCATTTGATGAGTGCCTGATAAATCTGACGCGTATGCTGAAATGGTGCATCGAGACTAACTTGGTTCTAAACTAGGAGAAGTGCCATTTCATGGTACAAGAAGGCATAGTCTTGGGGCACCGGGTGTCAAGCAAGGTAATAGAGGTAGATCGCACGAAAGTTGATGTAATAGCAAAGCTGCCTCCACCAACTTCAGTCAAAACCATCAGAAGCTTCCTTGGACATGCCGGTTTTTACCGGAGGTTCATAAAAGACTTCTCCAAAATCGCCAACCCCCTCTGTAAGTTGTTAGAAAAAGATCACCCGTTTTTGTTTTTTGATGATTGCAGGGTAGCATTTGAGGAGTTGAAAAAGAGACTGGTCACAACACTCATCATTGTTGCCCCCAACTGGGAGAAACCGTTCGAACTAATGTGTGATGCCACTGACTATGCAGTGGGAGCAGTGTTGGGCCAGCGGAAAGACAAACTGATGCACCCAATCTACTATGCTAGTAGAACGCTAAGTGGAGCCCAGTTGAACTACATTGTAACTGAAAAGTAGATGTTGGTTGTAGTGTTCGCGTTTGACAAGTTCCGATCCTACCTGATAGGGTCCAATGTAATTGTATATACTGACCATGCAGCTCTCAGGTACTTAATAGAAAATAAAGAATCTAAGCCACGCCTGATTCGTTGGGTGTTGCTATTGCAAGAGTTCGATCTTGAGATTCGTGACCGTAAGGGCAGTGAGAATCAAGTCGCTGATCATCTATCACGACTTGAGGGAGCTGAAAATGTAGTTGAGGTTGAGGAAATACTGGAAACTTTTCCAGACGAGCAACTGCTCGCCACCACTCATCAGGAAGCTCCATGGTATGCAGACTTTGCTAATTACCTGGCCAGTGGTATAGTTCCTCACGACCTTTCATCGGTCCAAAGGAAAAGATTTTTTCGTGAAAGCCTCCAGTATTACTGGGATGAACCTTATCTGTTTAGAATATGCCTTGATAATATGATCCGGAGATGCGTCCCCGAGATAGAGCAATTTTCTATTTTGCAGGCTTGTCACGCATCGACGTATGGTGGACACTTTGGAGGGGTTAGGATAGCGGCAAAGGTGCTAGAGGTTGGATTCTTCTGGTCGATAGTGTTTAAAGATGCGCACCTATGGATGAAGGGATGCAATGAATGTCAGCGGACCGGGAACATTTCCCGACGCCACGAGATGCCCATGAACCCAATTCAAGAGGTGGAAGTGTTTGACGTATGGGGATTGACTTCATGGGTCCCTTCGTTAGCTCATATGGCAATAAATACATTATTGTTGCTGTAGACTATGTGTCCAAATGGGTGGAAGTTGCGGCGTTACCCACCAATGATGCAAAAGTGGTAGTGGGATTTCTAAAGAAGAACATATTCACCCACTTTGGGACACCACGAGCAATTATCAGTGATGGAGGCACTCATTTCTACAACAGGGCCTTTGAAAAGTTGCTTGCTAAGTACGATGTATGCCACAAGGTGGCTACTCCTTACCACCCACAAACTAGTGGACAAGTTGAAGTGTCCAACAGAGAAATCAAGAGTGTGTTAACCAAAACTGTGAACGCCACAAGAACTGATTGGGCGAGGAAGCTAGATGATGCACTCTGGGCTTACAGAACTGCCTTCAAAACTCCAATTGGTATGTCACCATACAAGTTGGTATTTGGGAAGGCCTGCCACCTGCTAGTGGAACTTGAACATAAAGCGTGGTGGGCATTGAAACAGCTGAACTTAGACATGGAAGCTGCGGGCACATCAATAGTCACTGAATTGCATGAGCTCGGGGAGTTCAGATATCTTGCTTTTGAGAGCACAAAATTATACAAGGAGAGAATGAAGAGGCTGCACGACCAGAACATTGTTGAGAGAAATTTCAAACCCGGGGACATGGTATTGCTATATAACTCAAGACTGCGTCTGTTCCCAGGTAAACTTAATTCACGATGGTCTGGACCATTTCGAGTAGTTGAAGTTTTCCCTTCAGGAGCTGTTGAGATTGCCACAGAGAATGACTCTCGTACATTCAGAGTCAATGGTCAGAGATTGAAGCCATATGTGGGCATAAGCGAGAAAAAGGAAGTATCTGAACTGCACTTGACTGACCCACAGAGGTCGAGCGAGCCTTAAATGCGTTCATCCTATGTCGTGCCGCGACGTTAAATCAGGCGCTGCGTGGGAGGCAACCCACGAAATTGTTGTAAGTGTAAAACATTATATATATATAAAAAAATTAGACAACTGCCCAGACCGCGGTTCCACCGCTACCGCGGTCAAACCGCGGTTAGAGACCCCATCTGAACTTCGTTCACCGCGTTTCCACCGCGACCGCGGTCAAACCGCGGTGGGAACCCCTCTCTGAACTTCGTCTACCGCGGTTCAACCGCGACCGCGGCAGAACTGCGGCAGACCCCGTCGGGCCCAGGTATGCAATTTTTTTTTTTAATTCACCCCCTTTTTTCTAATTCACCTAATCCTTCACCCACCCTCTCTATTCAGAATCAAAACGACCCCCCCCCCCAAAAAAAAAAAAAAACCAAATCCTCTCTTCTCTTTCTCTCTCAAATCCCTCCATCACCCCCAAAAACAGCCATTGTTATCTTCTCCACACCCCCTCTCACCACCACCCACCCCTTCCAACCTTCATCAACTAAGTGTTCTCTTCTTTTTGATTCTATTTCCTCTTTTAATTAGTGTAATCTAGTCTAAACTAGTTTAGTTAAACCCTAGGTAGGAATAGTGTAGATTTTCTTTCAATTTTTGCTTCTTCTCTGTTTTTATTGTTGTATTTGCTTATTGTGGGTTTGTTTTGTGCTAAAATGGTTGGGTTTTTCTTATACTTCGATTGTGGGGGTTGTTTAGATGATTTGGAGGCCTAGAAATAAGTTTTGTGGTGTAGTTTGGTGGAGGGCCCTTTTTGGCCGAAAATTTGGGGCTTATGGTGCTATTTTGAGGCATTGTGTGCCTATCCTAGGTTGTGGTGGTGTTGTATTTGGTGAATAGTGGTGTTATATTTAACGTGAATCACTTGAGGGAGTAAGTGTGGGGTGTTGTATGCCAGGATTTGTAAGAAAGTTGTGGGGCCATTGTGGAGGTTGTAACCTGGAACACCTCACTAGTTGGGGGTTTGGCATAGTGTATGAATGGAATAAATGGGGGTTATTATTTGGTGCCATCGGGTGGTGAAGTCTGAGTAACCATCCGGCTGGCCCATGTAGGATATCTTTGATGGTTCTCTTGTATTCTTTGCAGGTCATATGGCTCGTAAGAAACAAAAGAGATCGGCAGGCACGTCCCAATAGCCTACATATGATGCCTCAAGGTTCGAATAAGAATTGGCAGAGGACGACTTTCATGCCAAGGCCTCCAAGAGCTTCATCCCTAAGATTCTGATTGACAGGGCAACCCTCAGTGCAGAAAATGAGGAGATGTATGAGGAAATTTGACGGAGGGAAATAGAGTTCTTATTTGATGAACCTGAAACGGTGAACATGATGCTTGTAAGAGAGTTCTACGCGAACTGCCCATCACATACGTTGTGGGAGGTGACTGTGCGGGACAAATGGGTAGATGCCTCAGTTGAAGTTATTCAACAGGTGTTGTGGCTACCCCGGTTTACTGGCGATGTCGACTATTACCAGGACGCACCAGGAGTCACTTGGGATATTATGACTGATGCACTCTGCACAGGGGGCAACCAATCTGGATATGTGACCATATCATCCTGAACTCTAATTCATTCACCCATTTGGCTAAGTGTTGGCTCACTATCATTTGCAGCCGGTTCTTGCCCTTAGGCAACACGACTGACGTGAACTTCCAAAGATCCCTCTTGACGTGGTGCTTCGTCACAAAGAAAGATTTTGATGCGGCAAGACTTATTGGTGATGAAATGATCATACGGTCCCCGCTGAGGTCAAAGGGATTCTACTTCCCCTCCCTGGTGACTACATTGTGCCTGCTGAAGAATGTCCCCACCCATCCTACTGATGGAGAGTTGCCCCCTAAAGTAGCTTTCAGAGCGTCGGGCATCAGAGTGGGCAGGAGTGCACGCACCACCATTCAGATCGATGATGAGGATGATGACCCGATTCCCATGGCACCATCCAGGAGATCCTATGACAATGACGGACCCTCTCGGCGCCCCCATGCTGGGGCAGGCTTATCCAGATCATAGTCCACCCAACCTATGTTGCGTACTCTGGAGGAAGAGGTCGGGGATCTTCGCACCTCGGTGGAGGGCCTACACACGCGTATGGATGCCATGTCTCAGCCGCAGGCCAGGTCTGAGAGCCGGTTTATGTCCTGGTTCCGTGCTTTGGGGAGAGCTTGCCATGTGGACCCCAGCACCTTCTCCGACTCTGATTGAGGCTTAGGGAAGTCTTCTTACTCTTTTGCTCGTTATTTTTGATATGACATGGGGACATGCCATAAATTTTAGGTGTGGGGTGGGAGACTTGCTCGGGTAATGTATTGTAGTGTATATAGACATGGTGTATGTTGTAGTATTTGATTGGTGTTGTTGTGCATAATTGATTGTACTCACATTAGAAGTAACTGACTTGGCCCAACGACGGACACTTGTCGACAGGTCTCTTGAGGGTCAAAGTCAGATTTAAAAAAATGTAGAGGACTCTTCCTGAGGACGGACCACTTGGACAGTACTCTTGAGGGAAGTAGTCCATATAGTTTCTTTATTTTATTTTCTTTTTTTCTTTTTTTAGGTAGTGTAGTAATTTTCCCTTGGTTTTTCTTTTGACCACGATTCTTTTCCAAGGGCTTTTCTTGAACCGGGTTAGGTAGATTTTTTTTGTTTGTAGTTTTAGGACCAAAATGAGTAAAGGATAGAATGCAACCCTTGATGTACACACCTGAGAATAACAAAAACAAACATGAGGATGCGACGTCTAGGCTCGTTTGTAGACTCGTAAATTTGTGCCTTAATTTTGCACATCCTGCCTTGCTCGAACGCTCGTATGAGTGTGTTGATAAACTGATTCGGAATGAGTTACATGTCAAGTGTGTGTGAGCAATTACTTGTATTCTGTGCTTGCATGTGATACCTAGAACTTGCCCTGTGTGTTTGCAAAGCGAAATAGAAGCTGTTTGGTTTTAGAGATGATTGAGGCATTTTTTTGTGTAGCTTGTATATTTGTGAATCCACTTGTATATATTGTCATAGTTAACCTCTTTGAGCCTGAAGCCTGTTCTTTGATAACCCTATAATGACCTATATCCCTGTGTTTGAATAGTTTGACTGTTTGAACCTGAACCTCCTAGAAGCACTTGAATTACTAAAGAACATACAAAAGTCAAAGTGCGGGGTGGTAAGTAAATAGAAAAAAAGGGAATCAGGAAAGAAATACTTGAATGGTGCAATGGATTTGTAAAAAAAAAAAAAAGTTGCACCTAAAGAAAAGTGGGGGTCACCTATGAACTAAAATGTGGAAGAACGAGTGGACTGAGCATAGAAATTGAAATAAAAGGAAGTGAGTATTAAAAGTGCTTAGGGAGGCTAGTCACTATATCCAAATATATCTTACCTGTCCCTTAGCCTACATTACAATCAAATAAAGACCTCTTGATCATTGACTGAATAGTTCGATTCGTAGAGTACTACACTAGGGGCAAGCTTATGGTGTATCTGTGTGGCATGTGAATGTTCTTTGCTGAGAGTGAGTGAATTCTGCCCATCTTTGGTTCCTTGTTGCTTGAATTTTATGTGTGTGGAACTTCTCTCAGAATTATGATGTGAGGGCATGTGACTCAGGAAGAAAAAGTGAGTTTTCACTTCTGTTAGAGTAACTAGAGTGAGCATGAGTGTGTCATGGTGTTAGAGTCTTCATCTGAGGCGTGATTGTTGCACTGCTTAGGTTGTTCCTTCATAATGGCGGGTGTGGCATAAAAAAAATTGGGTAATGCATCGAACGATTAGGCCTAGAAGTGTGGTTTAACTTGCTCGAGGACGAGCAAAGGTTTAAATGTGGGGTGTTGATAATAGGTGAATTTAACTATAATTAGGCCCTAAATAACCACTGTCTTGTATAGTTTGGATGATAAAAGTGATAACAAAATGCTCTTATTAGTGTTTTTCATGCTTTGCAGGTTATATATGACCAGAGAAGGCTATGGAGTACTTTTGGGATCAAATATGGAGAAAAAGAGGCCGATCGAAAAATTCCGTCAAGTAAACCACGCGAAACAGCTCAAGTCAGAACCGAAAGAGGATTGTCGTGGTTCCACCGCGACCGCGGCAGAACCGCGATAGAAGAGGACTGCAGACAAAGTGAGAATCAGAGAGCATGTTTAGCCGCGGTTTGACCGCGACCGCGACAGAACCGCGGCGGAGGCGGAGAACTTCATGGACTAAAGTACAAAACACGGGATTTTTAGCCCAAAACCCTATTTTAAACACTAGACTCCGCCCAAGAGAGGCATGTATTGTTTTAGAGAGTATTTTGGCAAGAAGAACAATTGTGAGAGATCACCCAAAACATCTTTCTTCTTTTCTTTATTTTTCTTGCAAGTTTTATGATGAATATTGTTTTAGTTTATTTACCCATAGTTATGAGTAGCTAAATCCTTTGTCTAAGGTTTTGATGGAACCTATTGGGGGATGAACTTCTTGTTTATGTGAATACAAATTGCTAGTCTCAATCTTTATTTGTTCAACTTTGTGTATGTTGTAGTTAATTGACAGGATCCTCAATTAGCTGTGCCTATTTAGTGTGCATAACTCGGGAGAGAGTGCATATTTAGGTTATTGTTGAACAACACCACTCCCAAAGTATAAGAGGGATCTATAACTGCGGGTTTAAAGGCGGGATTAGGGATAACGAAGCCTTGAGTGCAATCTAAAGTGAACCGTGTTAATTAGAGCTAGCTAGTGTACCTCGGGAGAGTGCATTGAGTATATTACTGTGATTACTCGGGAGAGATTTACGGTAAGATGAACGTTCATGGTTGATAGAGAGGTGTTGGTCAATTTGTATAAAGCATAAACAGAAGAGATTCCATCAATAGGGGAAATCATTACCTTAGCGTTTTCTCATTATTGTTTACAACCTTAGCATCCTTAGTTTACAGCTGTTTATTTACTTGCAATTTTAGTTATTAAAGACACCATCAACTGCGATTCAAACGTTTGAGGAAATTGGTTGTCAAGAGTTTAGTGGGTCTAAAGATAGTGATTGATAGGTTAACTCTCTGTGGATTCGATTCTGGGCAGAATACTCAGGTTATATTTGCAACGTCCGCAGAGTCCTTTTTATAAGGCATAGTTGGGCGTGATCAGTGTACTCAAGCATGCATTGCCTCAGCTCCTTGCTATTTAATTTTATCACAAAGCATATTTATATATTACAAGATATTTTTATTAAGATAAATGTATTGCAGACATTAAAAATTTATATATTAACGTGCAATGATATGTTTCGTAGCAGCATCAACTAATTGTATCTGCTTCTTTAGTTCTCTGACATACTCGGCAAAGGAGATGTTCTTTCTTTGACTTTATTAATTAAAGATCATGTTCTTCTCATTACCTTAACCCACGAACTAATTAATGAAACTTAATTTATTAGCAAAGCTATCTGAAGACCTTTAGAGCCCGTTTGGCCATGAAAAAAAAATTCACTTTTTTTCGAAATTAGTGTTTGACCCTAAAATTTTCAATTTTCATTGGAAGATGAATTTTGAATTTTTTCGAAAATTTGAAAAACTCCAAAAAGCTATTTTTCAAAATTTTTACTCAGATCAATCACAAATTATAAAAACAACCCAAAATTATATTCATGTCCAAACACAACTCTAGTTTTCAAATACTATTTACAAACGCCCTCGTAAAAGTTACATATATGAAAGAATTAAGGTTTGCATAAGAATATAAGACCAATTTCACACATTAATAGAATTTTTTTTATCGTAGAAAGCGCTTTTCTCTTAACTGAACTATATTGTGTGAATTTAAATTAATCAGGTCCGTGCAGTACCAAATGATTAAATAAAAAAAGACTTTATCTTGTTTCTTAAAATAAAAAACAACAAAGTATTTATATACAAAATTAAAGTTTTCTCTGGAATCAGAATATTAGATTAAGACCATAGACTTTGATAAGACAGAGATTTTAGTTAACTAATAAAAAAGTCATATTTTATTGAATTAACAATGACATTCAGTGATGTTGAGATGATAAAAGTGCATTAACGGCATTGATTAAGGTAAATAACAGCCATTAGAGAGCTACGTCGGATTAGCATTTCAGTTTATGAAATTTCGCTTTCAATTTGTATCAATTCTCTGACCAGCCTCATGGAAAAGTTGCATTAGAATCCAGTCTTCACCAAAATGTTTCACTTTCACATATATAAAAAATAGTACGTACTGTATTACAAAAAGAATAAATTAGAGATAACATTCGAACCTTGCTTAAAATTTTCTCACCATTTCATTTTCTACTAATTGTGTTTGACCGTGCGTACGTGTGTATTTAGTGAATAATAAGGGTCTCGTTGATCTCTTCTTGTTTTTCTATATCTTGTAAATCCCCTTTAAGAGAAGTATGTCCCCTTTCTCTACATTCTCATTCTCATGTGTAAACCCATCAAAGATATCGAGCTGCATAATGGACGAGCTTGTTTCTCAGGTCTATGGCCCAACGGGAAAATAAATGCTATTGTTTTCACCATAGGCGGAGCTAGCCTATTAAGTGTAGGTTCGGCCATACCTAATTATTTTTGCGTAAATATTTTGTATTAGTTCTAAAAAATTCATTAAATATGTATAAATATTTAATTACGAACCAGTAGAGTTCCGTGGTAAAATCTTGCACGAATTATTAGGGGCGGACCTAGAGCATAGGTTACGGGTTCCCGAAACCCAGTAACTTTTGTGTATATCATGTATTTATATTAAGAAATTCACTAAATATTTGTAAATATCTAACTGTGAACCCAGTTATTATTGCATATAGTCTAAAATTACGGTAGGAACTCATAAGTCTCAAATCATGGATCCGCCTCTACAAATTATGTTCTTATCATTTATATATTGGCTCCGCCTCTAGCTTTTTCACTGATATTCATCGTCGCCCATGCATGTTGTTGATTCTCCATATAAACGGAAGAGTAATTTAAGGAAACATTTTCAATGCGTGTTTTAAGCCGCATTTCTAGAAAGATTATGATCGGCTGCAACTTGCTGGTTTATCAATTTGACGTTTCGATTGACTATTGATCCATTGGTCCATATTTTTGCCACACGTTTTACTCGATTGGTGAGTTCTAAACTAAAGTGTTTAAACTTGGATAGGCCAAATCATTTTTTAACTATTTTTTCATGATATGCAATTAACTTAATACTGTTATTTACTAATAAAAAGACGTGCAAATCCATGTCATTTTTTTCCTTATAAATAACTTAAATTTTATGGATTTGAAGCAATGACGTTTTTTATTTGGTCAAAAGGAAACATATATTATAGATATAATAAAAGGTACTAGTATATCATAGTAGCGAGAATAGAAGACATAATAGAAACAGGCGTCCCCCCATGGGCAACACTACTAGGTTCTAAGGTAGAAGTAAATGCTACATTAGTATTACAAACACTAGTTATAATAGGGAGCGGTTGTGTTAAAACAGATACAAGTCTCCGTTGTTGATTGCCATGTTGATCTTGCTGTAGATATGGTAAAACAAAAGGTGGTGGTTGCGCAAAAAGTTTGCAGGGAGACTCGTCATTCCTGGATCCATATTTAGCTAAACTGTCTGCAACACAATTCTGCTCTCGATATATATGCTGGATGGGTGGGCTACCCAGCTGTAGAAGTAACAACCTGTAATCATTGATAATGTTAGTGTATGGAAGAAATTTGAAACATACCGACGAGTTGTTGTGCGTTTGTTTCAATCACAAGTGGTGTCAAATGCTTTTGCAACGCTATTTTCAATCCCATGAGGAGTGCAAGTAGCTCTGTTTGTATGCTTCTGCCTTGTTTTGATTTTCCTGCAAAGCCCATAACCCAGTTGCCATGGTGGTTTCGAAATACTCCACCAATATATACTATATTGGTTATGGGAAGAAGAACTAGAGCCATCTATGTTTAGTTTATAGTAATTTTCAGCTGGTGGGTGCCATTTAATATATAGAGGAATGGATTGACAATCCTTTTTTTCTGCCTGTGTTTGGTTAAGTAGTAATATTCTGCAGTAGTATTAATGAGTGCTTGAATATTTAGAGGAAGTCGTTTGTTTTCCAACCTATGTTTATTATGTAAAATCCAGATATGCCATAGGGCAAATGGTATGAATGTAGTAGAAGGGATGTGATAGGGTTTGGGTGGATGGCGTGCATGAATAATATCATACAACCAATTAATAGGATCAATTGGAGAGGAAGTAGTGCATGAAATGGGTAGTGATAAAGTAAGGTGGTGCCATAACTGGATTGCATTAGGGCAGCTGAAAAATATGTGTTGCATTGTTTCAGGTGCCAAATGACATTGTGTGCATATGGATGATGCTAAAATACCTAAACGAGAAAGGTATTCAACAGTGGGAAGTTTATTATGAGAAATCAACCAAAGAAAGAAGGATATTTTTGAAGGAATATTCAAATTTCAAATCCAATTATAAGAAGGTGTTTGACTTGTATTAGGGTTAAGTAATGCATAGCAAGACTTGATAGAGAAGATGTCATCTGAGTTAATTGACCAAAAAATTTGATCAAAGTGTGTTGTTGAAAGTGTGTTGTTGAGAGAGGCATGTATACGTCTTTGATGCTTTGCTCAACTTGATATGGTAATATAAAAGGCAAGTTTTCCAAGTGCCAAGTCTGATTATAGTAGTAAGTTGAAACTACTTTTTTCTCTTCATATTTAGGGAATGGGCCAGTAATACAATTACAGAGTGTGAAATTTGGTTTAATCCAAGGATCAGACCAAAAATGAACATGTTTGCCATTTGTAATGTTCCATTGATACCCTAACCGACAAATCAACCAAATATGCATGATGTTTCTCCAAGCAGGTGAGACACACTTTTTTTATAAGATTTTTTGAACGTAGGTATATATTCAATAATACTTGCGCCCATAACTGATTAGGATTTTGGAAAAGACGCCATGCAAGACTTGCACATAAAGATTTATTCTTAATGGAGAGATTTTGAATGCCCAATCCACCTTGGTGTATTGGTTGGGTTACAGTATTCCACTTTACAAGATGTAATTTTTTCTTTTGCGAAGTTGTACCCCAAAGAAAGTTCCTTTGATATTGAGTAAGAGAAGAAATTATAGTGGCAGGTATTGTGTCATATTGCATAAGATGGTTTGGTAGCTGATTAAGGGTAGAACGAATGAGTGTTATTCTACCTGCTTTTGATAAGAATTTTCTTTTCCAACCCGCAAGCTTATTCTTGAAATTATCAAGCAAAAATTGGTAATCTCTTTTTGAAGGTGATTTTGTGAAGATTGGAAATCCCAAATACCTTCCAAAGGTTTTCCCTTCCTTCATATGAAATAGTTGAAGAACTGTTTGTCTAGTTGGGATTGGATAGTTTTTTGAGAAGAAAATATTAGATTTCTAAAAATTGATATTTTGGCCTGAGTGAGTAGTAAAGTTAGCAAGAGTACGCACAATTGAATCACACGTAGTAGAAGTAATTTTTGCTGTGAGGATGATGTCATCATCAAAAAATAGGTGAGAAAGTTGAGGGCCCCTTTTAGCAAGGGTGCTGGATTGCCAAGAGCGATAATCAACTGCTGTGTGAATTGTGCGCGAGAGCATTTCAAGACAAAGGATAAACAAATAAGGAAATAAGGGGTCTCCTTGTCTTAGGCCTCTGGTAGGTAGGAAAAATTCTGATGGGTTACCATTGATAATTATGGTTGCAGATGTAGTAGTAAGACAAGACATAATTAATTGAGTAAAATTAGGGGAAAATTGAAGGGTAATAAGAGTGTAGTAAATGAAAGACCATTCCATTTTATCAAAAGCTTTTTCAAGATCCAATTTTATAAGCATATTGTAATTGGCACCTTTTATTTTTTGGAATCTTGTGATTATTTCTTGAACTATAAGTGCATTATCTGCAGCCCGTCAATTTTTCTGAAAGCTAGATTGAGTAGGATTGATAAGATGTTCCAGTAGTGGTTTAAGCCTATTAACTATAATTTTTGCAATAGTCTTATAAATAGTATTACAAAGACTGATAGGTCGATATTAGTTAATAGAGGAAGCATGTGTAGTCTTAGGGATTAGGCAAATTAAAGTGTTATTAATGTTAGGGTCTATCTTATGGTCTTGGAAAACCTTATGGCAAAAGTATTTTACGGAATTATCAACGATATGCCAATATTTTTGATAAAAAAAGGGTGTAGTCCATCAGGACCTGGTGCCTTGAATGGTTTAAAGGATTTTAAAGCTATGATGATTTCAAGATCTTGGAGAGGTTTGGTTAAGGAATTTTGTTCCTACAACGTAAGAACATTGGAAGGTTGGAGTAAAGGATTCCGAGTGGAGCAAATTTTTTGTGTTGTAGAGAGAGATTGATAATAACTGGTAATATTGAAATTAATAATATGTGGGTATGTTATTCAATTACCCCCTTGATCTTGTAGAGTGGTTATACGATTGTGTCTATGACGATTTAAAGTTGATAGATGGAAAAATTTCGTATTTGCATCTCCGTCATTTAACCAGTTAATACGGGACTTAAGTTTCCAAAATTCCTCTTCGAGTTTTAAGATCACATTGAAGTCATAGTTTAATTGAACTTCTAAATTTTTTAAGAAAGCACTAGTAGGATAATTAGAAGAAAATTGGAGACCCCGTAAACGAGCCAAAAACTTTCGCTTACGTGTAAAGATATTTCCAAAAGTAGAATGATTCCAATCTTGGATAATTTCAGTGAAATTTTCAATTGCGGGTAGCAAGTGCATATGATTATGCCATGCTTGTTGGATTATGGAAGGAAAGGCAGGAAGTGTGTCACGACCCAAAATCCATTAAGGGTCATGATGGCGCCGGACACCGCTGTCAGGCAAGCCAACCAAATTACTTAATTAAATTCCAATTTTTGGTATTGTTTAAAATTATTTTTCTTTATACTTTAAATAACGAATAATAAAATTTACAGAAATAACCATGAAATATTTAACAAAACTTAACACTTAATAATCCAAAAATCCTCCCAGAACTCGGTGTCACAAGTGCATGAGCAATTTCTAGGAAATAATATAATACAACAATCGTCCGGAATACAATATTGGACCGAAATAAATTCAAAAATTTGAAAGAGGCTCTGCTGGCTGCGGGTCGCCTCGAGAAGTGCAGCTCACCTAAGTCTCTGTATCAACCATACCGTCACGCCCCGTAGGCCACTAGAGACGCATGTGCCTGTGCAACAAAAATGCACAGAAGTGTAGTACAAGTACGAAACAACGTGTACCCAATGAGTATCCCGTCTAATCTTGAAGAAGTAGAGACGAGAGGTCGACTTTGACACTTACTAGTGGTCCAATAATGATATATTATTAATGCAAATAATCGAGGATTTATTAAGAATGACAGTAATTTCAAGTAAGTCATGAACAGGTGAAAGCTCCTTTTTATATTAAAAGTCTCTGGATTCATAATCCAATAGTTTCCAATTATCTCAAGTCGGGGAGAGCAAATATCAATCTCAAATAATCTCAAGGCAAACAATACAAGCATGCGCAAATCATGCCGAGTACGTACGGCCCGCTCCAATAGAAATGTAAATTGTGCACTACAGAGGGTCAAACGGCTCGAACCATAGATGCATCTATTACCCCGCTCGCGAACTATCCTGCGACGCGATCAACATAAAATAAACAAATACCCTACTCGTGAATCATACATGCAACGCAGGCACACATCGAAATACATGCTCAAACAGCCAATTAAGGATTTATCGAGGAACATTTATCCAAATAAAAGCCAATCCTTTTTTAACAATTTAAGAAAAGAAGTTTAATCCTTTTAGAAATTCATTTACTAATTCAATGTGATTTAAGCAATTCAAGCTGTCAATAAGTTTATAATTAATCCAAGTATAGGATGCTTTTGGGTCCTAGACTACCCGGACAATAGCATAATAGTAGCTACGCACGGACTCTCGTCACCTCGTGCGTACGTAGCCCCTACAAATAGGAGCACATAAGTTAACTCACCTATGGGGATAATTCTCTCTTACAAGGTTAGAAAGGAGACTCACCTCGCTCCGGAGATCCATAACCGACATTCCACGTGATGATATGCTATAATTACGTATTTTAGTCGCTTATTATACTCTAATTTACTGCACTTTAATTGAGTTTGAGCTTTAATCGCTAGTGTCTTGCGCTAACTGTGTGTTTTATGCTTTGTAGGAATGATTCCGAGCTATATAGGTGTTATGGAATGAATTCAAGTGATTTGGAGATTTGAAGTATGAGTAAAAGTCCAAGGAATTAAGCCGGGATCGTGTCAGGGATCAACTTTGATAGTTAAAAACAAACAAAGACTCGAGTAGGCATATTGCGCACTGTTTAGTAAAATGCACATAACTTTTTGCGCAGAACTCTATTTGGGCTTCACAATATATGGTTGGAAATCTAACTCAAACGGCTATAACTTTCATGTTTACATTTTTCCAAATTCCAAGCATAACAGGGTGAAAAGTGCGCGTCAATAGCGCGGCCGCGCTTAGGCCGCGCTCGTCAGGCAGAATACTGGGCAATATGTGCGGCCGCGCTTGTCAAACCCGAGAAAAGTGTCCTTTTTCACATTGGAAAAGGTATAATTGTTTGGTCCTAACCCTACTTGGTATATATACATGGAAAAACGGTATTTTGAGGGAGGAGACCAATTTTTGACACAGATTCGACCTAAGGAGGCAGAGACTCAATAGGAGTAAGACGGAGAATTCTTCTACGAGTTTTTCCTTCCTCTTCCTATTTTTCATTATTGGTTATGACTTTTAGTAATGTAGTTTTACATACTATTATGAATAGCTAATTTGTTATCTAAAGTTTTGATAGAACCTTTTGTAGGATAAATTCTTGTTATGTTTTTATATAATTGACCCGTAACTTTTCTCTATTTGTTCAACTACGTTTATATTGTGGTTGGTTGAAGAGCTCTCAATTAGTTATGTCTATTTAGTATGTATTACTCGGGAGAGAGTGCATATTTAGGTAGTTGTTGAATAACATCACTCCCGACATATGTGAGGAATCAATAACCAAGGGTTTAAAAGTGAGATTAGGGATAACGAAACCTTGGGTGCGATCTAAGTGAGCTGTAATTAAAGCCAGCTAGCGTAACTAGGGAGAGTATGTCTTGTGAATTGTAGTAATTACTCAGGAGAGAATTACAACATACATAACGCTCATGATCGGTAGAGAATACTTAGGCAAAATTATAGAAGACATAGCGGGAAGGATTCCGACAATTGGGGAAATCATAACTCTAGACCTCTTTAATCTTGTCTTTAACCCTTAGTATCTGTAGTTGTTAATTTACTATTTTAATTTGTTAGTTATTTAGTTAAACACAAGAATCTTAATATCTATAAATTAGGAATTTTTCAAGCTTGAATTCTTGGTGATAGTGAACAACTGTAGCTAAGCCTTAGTTCTCTGTGGGATTCGACTCTGGACTTGTAAACCGGATTATATTTGCAACGACCGCATTGTCCTTTTTATAAGGCATAGTTGTGCGTGATCAAATTTTGGCGTCGTTGCCAGGGAACTAACGGTGTAGTTGTAGGCGTACATATTGCTAGGTTTCACGTTTGAACTTTTATTTTATTATTTGATTTTTTTATTTTAGTTTTATTTGTTTATTTGAGAAACATGACATCATGGAATTATGAGAATTTTGATGTTGGTAATTCTACTTTTAATCCTCCTTATGCATATTGTGAAGGAAACTACCCAGGGCAAAATTATCAAAATATTCCCGAGAGCGAGTTTTGTGCACCAACTCTATCTTATGTGTGGAATGTGTATGATATGTGTGGTGGTCAAGATGGTCACTTTCATGGTTGTGCTTATATTTCTTATCTTCCCCCAACCCCTTACTTTGATGGTTCTTCTTTTTCTTGTGAAGTTAATAGGAACAAAGAACTCAGGTATGAGGACCTAAAAGAGATCGAGGATATGCTAAAGTGCCTTACGGAACAATATGATGAGATACAACTGCGGGTACAAAGGCAAGGGACAACTATTCACAACTTAGAGGCTCAAACGGATAAATTAATTGAACCTTGTAAAACGCAACAAATTGACATTGTGGATAGTAGCCAATATGAGCATGAATTTGCTGTAGAAATTGCCATTTTACTGGAGGATTTAAAAAAATATGAGGATGAGCTAGAGAAGGAGGCTAGAGTAGAACACCAACGATCAATCACACTAGATTTTGAGGATGTCAATGTTGTAGAAGAGATACTAGAGTCAACCAAGGATATTGAGGATACATATTTAGTTGACTCTATTATCATTAGTGTTGAGAATGTAGACAGTCCCAATGTTCATGTAGTTGAGCGCATTGGTCCTCACTCCAAGCATTTTTTCATATTGTGTTTAGATGATGATATGAAAATAGAGTCGTCCGAGCCATTTGAGGAGTCAAGGAATGAGGAACAAAGTGCTTACATTCTGGAATTCTTCTTGCCAGAAAGTCGGGATTACACACCTCATCTAAAGGCCAAGAAGTGCAGAATACTACATTATTTTATTGGGCCAGTCAGATTCGTTCCACCACCCCAAGAGCATGATCATAGAGCAAAATCAAAACTTGGGGTCCGATTCATAAGTTCAAAGTTGAGGCAAAAAGTGATTCACGTCGTGCCGCGATGTTAAATCCAGCGCTTGTTGGGAGGCAACCCAGCTTTATTACTTTCTTTTATTTATTATTTTTTTAATTGTATTATTTTTTTAGTGTCAATTTTTTATTTTCTAGGAGCATGGAAAGCAAAGGTATTGGAAGGATGCAACAACAAACCAAATGGTTGGATCTAAGTGTGAGGTACTCGCACGAAGGACCAAGCTTGGGAGAAGTCTGAGTACCCCATGGGCTGCTAGTGCTTTGGCCTTTGGCCTACTAAGGAGTTTCTTTTACCCTCTTGTATGTGTGGGTGTGCATTGGGGACAATGCACAATTTTAAGTGTGGAGTGAGGAGATTGTCTGGGTGACTTTCTATGCTATTTTATTATGTTAGTTTTATTGAATATTTTTTTAAATAAAAAAGATTGGACTTTTCCCAACGATGGATCTATTAGACAATTTTCTTGAGGGATTTAAGTCTAATGAAAAAATAAACTAAAAAAGAGTTTCTTTTGTTAGGTAGTGTAGCAATTCCCCTTTGGTTTTTCTTTGTGCCACGGTTTCTTTCCAAGGGTTTTATTTGAATCGGGTGTAGTTAGTTTTTTTAGGAATATGAGCCATTGTGTTATCGAGTGGTAGGAAGTGGGTGGGAGCGTACAACTACATCGAGCACAACAAATCAGCCACAGTTTTTGTTATCGGGAGTTGGTACCTCCTGTTTTACTGTTTCCCTTTTGGTGTTAGCTAAATTACTGTTACTTTACTTCGCAATAGTTAAACCTTTCAACTAGGATACTAGTTACCACGTGTTTCCTTCTAGTTTGATTTGTGTACGTTGTGCACTAGCGAGTCTTCTCTAGATTGTTGTAGGTGTAGTGGCTGTAGTCTGGGATGATAGAATAAGGGCATGTCCTCGGGTGGGGCAGAGTGTGGGGCGGGGTTCAGGGGGTGGGTCGGGTAGCAGGGGAGGTAGAGGGGTAAAGGGAGCCTATAGGTTGAGAATCGGGTCATGGAACATAGGTTCACTAACGAGTAAATCCATAGAGTTGGCGAAAATCCTGCAGAAGAGGAAGATTAATATAGCGTGTGTCCAGGAGACTAGGTGGGTCGGATCGAGGGCGAGAAACGTGGATGGGTATAAGTTGTGGTACTCTGGTGTCCTGAGGGGTAAGAATGGAGTGGGTATCCTGGTAGATAACCATCTTAGGGAGTCCATGGTAGAGGTCAGGCGGGTGAATGATAGGCTAATGACTATTAAGTTGGTGGTGGGTGAGGGTACTTTAAATGTCGTTAGCGCGTACGCACCACAAGCAGGCTTGGATGAGGATATTAAAAGGCAATTTTGGGAGGGGTTGGATGAGATTGTTCGTAGTATACCGCCTTCCGAGAGGTTATTCATAGGAGGAGATTTCAATGGTCATATTGGGTTATCTGCAGGTGGGTACACTGAGGTGCATGGCGGATTTGGTTTCGGAGAGCGGAACGGAGGGGGCATTGCGCTGTTGGACTTTGCCAAGGCTTTCGATCTAGTCATTGCAAACTCGAGTTTTACGAAGCGGGATGAACATTTGGTTACTTACCAAAGTTCGGTGGCGAAGACTCAGATTGACTATCTCCTCCTCAGGAGATGCGACAGAAGGTTGTGCGAGGACTGCAAGGTTATCCCAGGTGAGACCCTCTCTACGCAGCATAGGCTTTTGGTGATGGACATTTGTATTAGGATAAGGAGGAAGAAGAGGTCAGTACAAGGACGCCCCAAGATTAGGTGGGGCACCTTAACTAAGGATAAAGCTAAAGAGTTGGAAGGAAGGTTATCGGCAATGGGAGCTTGGAGAAGTAGTGGGGACGCAAACACAATATGGTCGACGACAGCGGACTGTATAAGAAAGGCGGCGAGAGAGGTGTTAGGGATATCTACGGGACACTATGGTGGACACAAAGGAGATTGGTGGTGGAATGCAGTTGTCCAAGGTAAAGTGGAAGCAAAGAAGGCGGCTTACCTAAGGTTAGTAGGGAGCACTGACGAGGAGGAGAAGAGAGAGAACAGTCAAAGGTATAAGGTAGCTAGGAAGGAGGCGAAGATGGCAGTGACGGAGGCTAAGACGACAGCTTTTGCTCGTCTGTATGAGGAACTAAGGAACAAAGGTGGGGAGAAGAAGTTATTCCGACTCGCTAAGGCGAGAGAGAGGACAACTCGGGATCTGGACCAAGTGAGGTGCATAAAAGATGATGACGGCAAAGTTTTGATGGGAGATGACCAGATTAAGAGGAGGTGGCAGACCTACTTTCATAAACTTCTAAGTGAAGAAGGGGATCAGGATATTATACTTGGGGAATCGAGGAATGCCGATAGTCACCATGAATTAAGTAATTGTAGGGACATTGAGATCGATGAAGTCATGGAGGCAATGCGTAAGATGAGAAGGGGCAGAGCTACCGGGCCAGACGAAATTCCGGTTGAACTGTGGAGGTGTGTGGGTAGAGCAGGCTTGGAATGGCTTACTGCATTGTTTAGTGTTATATTCAAGACTAATAGAATGCCTGAAGAGTGGAGGTGGAGTACAATGGTCCCGTTGTATAAGAACAAAGGTGATGTCCAGAGCTGTAACAACTATAGGGGCATCAAATTACTAAGTCATACCATGAAAGTTTGGGAGAGAGTGGTAGAAATGAGAGTGCGAAGGACGGTGTCTATTTCAGACAACCAGTTCGGGTTCATGCCGGGACGATCTACCACAGAAGCTATCCACCTTATTAGGAGGATGGTGGAACAGTACAGAGATAAGAAGAAGGATCTCCACATGGTGTTTATTGATCTGGAGAAAGCGTACGATAAGGTTCCTAGGAAGGTCTTATGGAGCTGCTTAGAGGATAAAGGGGTCCCGAGTAACTATATTAGGGTGATTAAAGACATGTATGATGGAGCTAAGACTCGGGTTAGGACAGTAGGAGGCGACTCTGAACACTTTCCAGTTATTACGGGGTTGCACCAAGGGTCTGCGCTCAGCCCATTCCTATTTGCCCTGGTGATGGATGCACTGACTCATCATATTCAAGGGGAGGTTCCATGGTGCATGCTATTTGCTGATGACATTATTCTAATTGACGAGACAAGAGGCGGCGTCAACGAGAGGCTAGAGATTTGGAGACATGCTCTTGAGTCTAAAGGTTTCAAGTTGAGTAGGACGAAGACGGAATACCTCGAGTGCAAATTTGGAGTTGAGCCGACGGAAGCGGGAGTTGAAGTGAGGCTTGACTCTCAAGTCATTCCCAAGAAAGGTAGTTTCAAGTACCTTGGATTCGGTTATTCAGGGGATCGGGGAGATTGACGAGGATGTCACACACCGTATAGGGGTGGGGTGGATGAAGTGGAGGTTAGCGTCGGGAGTCTTGTGTGACAAGAAAGTGCCACCGTTACTAAAAGGTAAGTTTTATAGAGCAGTGGTTAGGCCTGCCATGTTGTATGGAACTGAATGTTGGCCGGTAAAGAACTCACACATCCAGAAGATGAAAGTAGCAGAGATGAGGATGTTGAGGTGGATGTGCGGGCATACAAGGATGGATAAGATTAAGAATGAAGATATTCGAGAGAAGGTGGGTGTGGCCCCCATGGAGGACAAGATGCGGGAAGTAAGACTCAGATGGTTCGGGCACATTCAGAGGAGGAGCACTGATGCACCGGTGAGGAGGTGTGAGCGACTGGCTGTAGTGGGCACGCGGAGAGGTAGAGGAAGACCTAAGAAGTATTGGGGAGAGGTGATCAGACAGGACATGGCGCGACTTAGGATTACTGAGGATATGGCCCTTGATAGGGAAGTATGGAGGTCGAGCATTAAGGTTGTAGGTTAGGGGAGAGTGTGAATATTTCTACAGCACAATAGAGTGAGACTATCCAGTTAGGAGTTAGACTAGGAATGTCATTGGTCGTCTATTGATGCAGGGCTTTACCTTCTAGTTGTACTATACCAGCCATCTATTTCATATTTCGTATTTCGTATTCTGTATTTCATATTTCATATCTCTTATATATTGTTGTTATTTTTATTACGCATTTTTATGGTACTAATATATCATCTCCTATTGCTTTTTTGAGCCGAGGGTCTCCTGGAAACAGCCTCTCTACCCTTCGGGGTAGAGGTAAGGTCTGCGTACATATTACCCTCCCCAGACCCCACTTGTGGGATTATACTGGGTCGTTGTTGTTGTTGTTGTTGTGAGCCATTGTGTTGTGTTTTGAAATGAAGCAATATCTCTTGACTTTGTCATGCCTTGAGAATAGTGAGTACTTTCGTTGTGACGTTTAGGCTCAGTTTTTGACTCTTGTAGAAGTACCTTAAATTGTATGATCTTAACTTTGCTTAACTTCTTTGACTAGAGTGTCTATGAAACCAATCCTGAGTGAGTTATGTGCCATGTGTGTCTTAGGATTTGTTATATTCTGTGCATTGCATTTGATGCCTAGAACTTGCCTTGTGTGTTTGCAAAGCGAAATAGTAGTTTTGTTTGGTCTTGAAAGTGATATAGGCGTTTCCTTGTTGAGCCAGATATGTATATTTTACCCACCTAATTGTTATGTACCATAGTTAACCCCTTTGAGCCTGTAATCTTGTTTCTTTGGCAACCACATTACAAGCCTTACCCATTTGTTTGAATTAATCATCTATTTGAACCTTTTAACCTCTCATGAGCACTTGAATTATTATGAACTGTGTAAAAGTTAAAGTGTGGGGTGGTTGATTTGGCTTTTGAGTGGAACTAATGAAATAAGGAGAAAGGTGCACTGTTTTAAAAAAAGTAAGAGCCACTTGAATTGGAAAAAAAAAGAAAAAAAATAGTTGGATTGTTGTGGAAAAAATAATTCCTTGATAAGTGATGGCTCTTGATGTAAGTGTGCTTAAAGAATAATGGGGTAATATACATTGATGTGAAGGTGGAGTTTTAGTTTGACATAAGTATGGGGTTTGAATGTTAAAGTATATGTATTAAAGTGCTTAGGGAGGTGTAGTCACTCTTATATCTAAATGTATCATACCCGTCCCGTAGCCTACATTACAACCAAATAAAGTCCTAATTGATCCTAGATTGAATGAGCTCGATTAGTGGAGTAGTACACTACGGGCAAGCTTATGGTGCATCTTTTGTGGCATATGAATGTTATTTCTGAGAGTGAGTGAATTCTTTCTATCTTGAGTTCCTAAGTGTTCTTAAATTTTATTGTGTGGAACTACTCTCTTTAGTTGTGTGAGGGCACTTGATTCATAAAGGAAAGGTAATGGCAGTGACCTCTATGTTAGAGTAAGTAAGTGAGTTGTGAATAATGCGTGGTACTTGTGAGTCAAATCTTGAGGTGAAAATATTACGCTTTTGTGCTTAGGCTATTTTAAATACTCTTGGTGTGATGAGTTAGGAGAATTGTTTAAAAAGGTCGTGTCTATAAAAAGTATAGTCTGATTGCTCTAGGAAGAGCAATGATTTAAGTGTGGGGTGTTGATGATAGG
The DNA here is from genome assembly GCF_000393655.2 of Nicotiana sylvestris. Classification (NCBI taxonomy): domain Eukaryota; kingdom Viridiplantae; phylum Streptophyta; class Magnoliopsida; order Solanales; family Solanaceae; genus Nicotiana; species Nicotiana sylvestris. The sequence continues at coordinate 188,810,141 of NC_091059.1, forward strand.
CTATAATTACGTATTTTAGTCGCTTATTACACTCTAATTTACTGCACTTTAATTGAGTTTGAGCTTTAATCGCTAGTGTCTTGCACTAACTGTGCGTTTTATGCCTTGTAGGAGTGATTCCGAGCGATATAGATGTTATGGAATGAACTCAAGTGATTTGGATTTTTGAAGTATGAGTAAAAGTCCAAGGAATTAAGCCGGGATCGTGTCAGGGGTCAACTTTGATAGTTAAGAACAAACGAAGACTTGAGTAGGCATATTGTGCACTGTCTAGTAAAATACACATAACCTTTCGCGCAGAACTCTATTTGGGCTCCACAATATATGGTTGGAAGATAACTCAAAGGGCTACAACTTTTATGTTTTACGTTTTTCCAAATTCCAAACAGAACAGGGTAAAAAGTGCGCGTTAATAGCGCGGCCACGCTTAGGCCGCGCTCGTCAGGCAGAATACTGGGCAATATGTGCGGCCGCGCTAGTCAAACCTGGGAAAAGTGTCCTTTTTCGCATTAGAGAAGGTATAATTGCTTGGTCCCAACTCTACTTGGTATATATACATGAAAAAACGGTATTTTGAGGGAGGAGACCAATTTTTGACACAGATTCGACCTAAGGAGGCAGAGACTCAATAGGAGCAAGGCGGAGAATTCTTCTACGAGTTTTTCCTTCCTCTTCCTATTTTTCATTATTGGTTATGACTTTTAGTATTGTAGTTTTACATACTATTATGAATAGCTAATTTGTTATCTAGAGCTTTGATAGAACCTTTTGTAGGATAAATTCTTGTTATGTTTTTATATAATTGAGTCGTAACTTTTCTCTATTTGTTCAACTACGTTATATTTTGGTTGGTTGAAGAGCTCTCAATTAGCTGTGCCTATTTATTATGTATTACTCAGGAGAGAGTGCATATTTAGGTAGTTGTTGAACAACATCACTCCCGACGTATGTGAGGAATCAATAACCAAGGGTTAAAGGTGGGATTAGGGATAACGAAACCTTGGGTGCGATCTAAGTGAGCTGTAATTAGAGCCAGCTAGCGTAACTCGGGAGAGTATGTCTAGTAAATTATAGTAATTACTCGGGAGAGAATTGCAACACGCAGAGCGCTCATGATAGGTGGAGAATACTTAGGCGAAATTATAGAAGGCATAGCGGGAAGGATTCCGATAATTGGGAAAATCATAACTCTAGACCTCCTTAAACTTGTCTCTAACCCTTAGTATATGTAGTTGTTAATTTACTATTTTAATTTGTTAGTTAGTTAGCTAAACACAAGAATCTTAATATCTATAAATTAGGAATTTTTCAAGCTTGAATTCTTGGTGATAGTGAACAACTGTAGCTAAGCCTTAGTTCTCTGTGGGATTCGATTCCGAACTTGTAAACCGTATTATATTTGCAACGACTGCATTGTCCTTTTTATAAGGCATAGTTGGGCGTGATCACCACGCTCCTCCGAAGACTTAAATCGACGCACAATGCTCCACAACTAGCCAATGATTATACAAATCCATTAAGATATGCTAAGGTACTCATTATAATCCAATTTATAACAATTCCTAACCTCGATCGAAAAGTTGACAAAAATGCCCTCAGGCCCACGTGACCGGATTCTGAAATTTTTCGAAGATAAAGTTTATCCATGAACTCATGAACTCAAATATATGATTTTCTCTTAATTTCATACCCAAAATCGTGGTTAAATTTCAAGAATATAAATTCTAGGTCTTTTTACCAAAACCCCATATTTCTACAAATTTTCATGCTAAAATCCATACATAATCGATGTATTTAACTCAAGATGGATGGGATTAGCTTACCTTATTGTTGTTGATGAAAATCCCACTTGAAGCTCTCCCAAAAATCGCCCCAACAAGAGTAAAATAGAGTAAAATGGCCAAAACCCCTGATTTTAACACCCTCACCGCCTCGGCACTTTCCGCACCTGCGGTTAAATGACCGCTTCTGCGGTTCCGCAGGTGCACCCATACTACCGCATCTGCGGCCCTTTCCAGGCCTCCCCATTTCCGCTTCTACGCTTCTTCTTCCGCAGATGTGGTCCCGCATCTGCGGCCAAACGACTACATCTGCTGTCCCAGCTCTCTTCCGCCCATACCGCATCTGCGACCCTAGGGCCGCTTCTGCGGCTCCGCACCTGCGGTCCTAGACTCGCAGGTGCGGTTACACCAGCAATCTCAGCCCTTCTTCAAACTCCGAATTCGATCCGTTAACCACCCGGAATTCACCCGAGGCCCCCCGGGACCCCAACCAATCATACCAACTAGTCCCAAAACACGTTATGGACTTGATCGAGGCCTCAAATCATATCAAACAACGCTAAAATCATGAATCGACCTCCAATCCAAGCTTTATGAACTTTAGAATTTCAAACTTCGACTTTCGATGTTTAAACCTATCAAATCACGTCCGATTGACCCCAAATTTTGCACACAGGTCATATTTGACATTACGGACCTACTCCAACTTCCGGAATCGGAATCCGACCCCGATATCAAAAAGTCCACTTCCGGTCAAGCTTCTTAAAAACCTTCAAATTTCTATCTTTAGCCAAATGACTTCAAAATGACCTACAGACCTCTAAATTCACCTCTGTTCGCGCTCCCAACTCTAGAATCACTATACGGAGCTACTCCCAGACTCGAAATTCCAAACGGATTTTGATAACACAAATATGCACTTCAAGCCAAACTTATGAAATTTCTTCCAAAATGCTAACTTCCATAATAGGCGCCAAAATGCTCCCGGGTCATCCAAAACCTGATTCGGGCATACGCCCAATTCCGAAATCATCATACGAACTTGCTGGAACCTTCAGATCCCGATTCCGAGGTCGTTTACTATGAAATCCAATCTTAGTTAATTCCTTCAACTTTAAGCTTCCGAAATGAGAATTCTCTTTCCAAATCAACTCTGAACTTCCCGAAATTCAATTCTGACCCTGCGTACAAGTCATAATACCTGAAATGAAGCTGCTCATAGCCTCAGACTGCTGAACGACGCGCTAGAGCTCAAAACGATCGGTCGGGTCGTTACATTTGTAAGCACGTGATTTTTGCTTCACGAGCAATCACTCCAAAAGGAAAACAAAAAATAAAAATAGTGACGGATGATTTCGCTGTACAATTTTTTTTTTTTTTCCGTGACATGTGTTATTAGTCGTTTGTAGGTCTGTCCATTTTGCATTTTAATCATTATCAAACAAAATACAAAAAATATATGTCATTAAAAAGAAAATTCAAAAATATAAATATATGTGCGTCGTTCGTTTTAGGTTGTAATTTAACTTACTTAAACATTTTTATTTGGTATGATAATTATGTTGAAGTGCTATATTGTTATTTGTTTTAATTTCATTTGTTTTATTAGTTATTTTTATTTTTCTTTAAATTGGAAAACAAAAGAAAGCTGAAATCAATTTGGGCCCAAAAAATAAGACAAAAACAGGCCCAAACCAACGATCTGACCCGGTCCAAACCAGGCCTGCCCTGACCACATCCCGAAACGACGCCGCATCATGCGTCTGATCTGGGCCGTTCAAACTCTCGATCCAACGGCTCAGGACCTCTATCAGTAACCCGTTTCAAAACCCGACCCAGGAACCAATCCGATCCAACCCCTCACTTAAACCAAACGACCCCGTTTAACTACCAAACGACCCCGTCTCATTTCTCAGCATCAGATCCAAGCCGTTGAGATCATCTGATCTAACGGCTCAGATCCAATCAGCCTCCCCATATATAAACTCAACCCTTCACCCCACGCCCCCTATCCGAACCCCACCCCTCACTCGTCTCCTTCCCCGAGCTGAAACCCCAAACCCTAGCAAGCCGCCCTAGCTTCCCCTCCACCAAAACCCGGCGGCACGAACGCCGGTGACCACCCCCTTCACACCCCTAAAGCATCCAACCACCCTGAACACGAATCCACTAACCACGAACCTCGAATCACCTCCTATCGTCTCGAATCTGGATTTGAAGATTCGAGACAAAACTCGATCTATGCCAAACCACCCCATCTTCATACCAGACACTCCCCTGACCTTCCTCGTGACCAAACCAAGCTTGGTTTGGTCCGAATCTACCCACAACTCCTAAAAATCCAGATCTGAAAATCCAGAACTTGAAACACATGCACCTGGGGAATCCGGCCGGTCTTGACAAGGGTTTGAGGTCTAATAGACCTTAATCAAGGTGTTCTCACGTGAGAACACCCTGATTAAAGTTTGTTCGGCCTCAAGAGTTCGAAGTTGAGTCAGATTTGGGTCATTTTGATTTCAAACTCTTTTGGTAAGTTTTCCTTTCTTTTGCTTTAGTTCTAATTAAGTTGTCAGCATATTTTGTTGTGTTTGTTTGTCATTTTGTTATTTTTCATTCGGATTTCTTCCATCTCTGTTAAAGGCCTTTTTATTTGGTCAATTGTCTTCTGTTTGTGTTCTGAATATACCCTGTGATATACGTGTTCATCAATTAGATTAGTCGTCAAACGAGTTTAATTCATATAAGTTCCCAGTGTTTGAACAAATTTGTCTGAAGTCATTCGGGACTCTATACGTGTTGTTTATATGAACGATTGATTGTTATGTGTTACGATTAATATAGTCGAGTCGATATATGTCGTCAATTAGTTTCAATCGTTAATGGTAACAACTTGATTCGTATTGCTTATTTCTGCTGTGATCGTATTTGAGTCCCATTAGGAACTGAATTGTATTGCCTATTGAATTTTGTTCAAATCGAATTAAAGAACATCTAGGGGAAGGGTTATAATGGCAGATTCAGACTTTGATTTTAAAACACGATGCCATTTGGTTTAGACCGTGGGCAGCATGTGTATGGTTAGCTTTAAGGAATTAAAATAATTGGACAGCATGTGCTGTCAGATTATATTCCTACTGCCCATACTTTGGTTAAATAAACAAGTGATCAATACATTTTAACAACAAAAGAGAGAGGGGCTGTCAGGGATTTGATGGGAGTTTTGTTTATTTAAAAGAAGTGAGTGGAAAAACAACGAGGGGGGGACAATTTTGAGTTGTAAAACAGACTGTAAAGTGTTAAGGTTAGGCTATAAAAGAGGCAGACCTTCCATTAGAAAGGGGGTTCATTTTTTGAGTCTTGAGAGATTCTGTGAGTAAGAAAACTGAAAAGGAAAAACAGAAATAAATTTCAGAACATTGTGAATGAGTATTGTCTAGAAGAAACTGTGTAAGAATCCAGTTGGATCAGGTTGTCTTTGTGGTTTTGCTTTTCTGTCGTTTGCCAAGCTTTCTTGTGGTCATTGGATTTCTGTTGCTGTTACATTCAACATTCTGGGCTGTTATTTCCTACTCTGTTTTTCTGGGATTGTTTATTTGTTGCTCGACTCCTTGCTGAGCTTCATCATTGTTGGCTGGTTGTTGTTGTTGTGTTGTTGCTGCGAATCTGCTGTTGCTGTTGTTTGCTGTGTACTACTCAGCTGATCCTTTTCCTTCTTCTTTTGTTCCTCTATACCAGGTACACAACTAATACTGTCCATGTAATTTGAAAGTCGAGCATGAATACAAAAGGGAAGATTTGAAGACATCTATGTCCACATGTAGTTGCTATATAGATGATTATGTAGTGTGTAATGGTTTACAATCTTGTTTGGGTATTGGAGTTGGTCCTTTCATATAGTGAATACAAAAAATGTAGTATGGTTTAATATCATATGTTGGTTAGGTTAACAGACAAAAGGATTGGCAGTATACTAGGCTATGTCTTGGAAATTAGTTGTGTTTTGTAATTAGCATTCTCTTTTAATGCATGTCAAAGAATAAAACTATCCGCCTTAGTTAATTTTCATTCTCTTTTGATAAACTGCCTCGTTATAATTATCAAGCCACAACCTTATAACAATTGGCACAAGTCCGCGCCCCTCAACCTTATGAAGGTCGAGCCCAGGTCAAAACAGACCAAACAGACCCGCCTCGGATAAACAGTGACCCAGGTCTGGCCCATTCCGCATGAGCTGGATTTGGGCCCATAATGTTCGATCAGCTGTCCGTATGCATGGTCATGTTTCCTTATTCTGTAAAAGCATTTCGGATCCTGCTGTAAATAATCTGCAAGCATGTAAATAATTAAGAGATTTTCTTTTATTTTAGAGACGAACTTAATAGGAAATATAGTCATTATAGGTTTATCCTTTAAAATAAAAATGAGACGAGCCTCGACAAACAAAAATGTAGAAGCTGCGGGGCCCTCTAAATGTATATATTAAATACTTAGATTCCGGGACGGGCCGTTTAGCAAATTTCACGGCCCTTCCCAAAATAATAACACGATAGTCTCTTTAGGTGCGTGTTTAATAATCTACTTTCTTAAAACTTGGGGTGTGCATTTCATGCGACCCAGATCCAAATCCCAAAACATCAAATAAAATATGTTCCAGATTGTGGGTGCATTTCATGTGACGCAGTCCAAAGACATGTTTTAAGCGATGTTCACATCCTTTTGAAATAATAACAATAAAGCGGTAAAAAGTTAAAATTGGCACATTGGTTCATAATGGTATTTAAAATCAGATAAATAAGCCGAATATGACAGTTGAGCGACCGTGCTAGAACCACGGAACTCGGGAATGCCTAACACCTTCTCCCGGGTTAACAGAATTCCTTATCCGGATTTCTGGTGCGCAGACTGTAATATGGAGTCATTCTTTTCCTCGATTCGGGATTAAAATTGGTGACTTGGGACACCCTAAATCTCCCAAGTGGCGACTCTGAAATTAATAAACCAATCCCATTTCGATTGTCCTTTAATTGGAAAAAACTCCCTTGCACCTCTCTGGTGCGGAAAAAGGAGGTGTGACAGCTCTGGCGACTCTGCTGGGGAATTTTTTACCCAGAACCACTGGTTCAGGGTTAGAAGTTCGAGCTTAGATAAATTGTTATATTTGGTTATATCTGATGTTCACATGTTTGAGCCTAATGTGCTAAATGTTGCTTTTACCGCTTTGATATTATCTGAACTGTATATAAACTGTGCCGAAACCCATCTCTTCTTTCCTCCGGGGAAAGGCTCGCTGGTCGAGACTCCCTATTCTGTTAGTGTCAATACCCGAAATAAGAAAGAGGACGGATAAGTTACGAAGCCGGACGGCCTTTTGGTTCCCGGTAAGTTGCCCCTCCTCGGCTCGAGTTGTCCGCTCGGGTACACTGTCTAGAACACTGACCCAGGTTTTGAACATAGAATAACGTGACTTCATGCCGGATCCCTAGTAGGAACGCTTATTTGCATCATGTTGCATATGACTTAGGGGACTCAACACAGGGGTTGGGTCCGTCTAGGACTAGCAACCTGATATGAAAGGACCATCCTAATGCATCCCATTTGTTTTCCGTGCATTTATTTGTCTCGAGCCCGCATGCTGACCAGTGTTTGAATAATGTGAAATTGAAAAAAAAAAGAAAAAAAAGGAAGGAATAGCGGTTAAGGAGTTAATTGTTTATTTTTGAAAAAAAGGCCAATGCCAAAATACCGTCAAAACTCTGCCGAAATTTTGAGAAAATGTCTTATTAGTTTTGTTTTATTAAATGCAAAGGAAAAATAGAAAAGAAGAGAAAAAAAAGGGGTCGTCGTTCTGCTTTTATATACTTTTTATAAATATATATATATATATATATATATATATATATATATATATATATATATATATATATATATATATATATATATATATATATATATATATATATATAGTTTGTCCTGTCACAAAAATGAAGATGGAAAAGAGTCTTATTTTTGATATATATATATCTCTACATATATATATATATAAATATAAATATATGTCTTTATTTGTGGCAAAAAATACTTGTTTTTCCAAAAGTCATGAAAGTTTTTAGACTCTTAATTTTCAAAAAAAAAAGTAATAAATGTGCAGGATGAGCACAGTAATAAATGTGCAGGGTTTTTCATAAAGTTTTATAAAAAGTATACGTCTAAATAAAGTTTTATTTTTTATTCACTTGGCATTATCACCCTAATAAATGTGCAGGATGAGCACGGTACAAAACGAACCTTTTTCAGTAATGACCAAGATCCCGTTTGAGTTGCGGTTATGGTGGAACGACTTAGGCAAAGAAGGGCAAGACAAAGTAAGGAAATATCTGAAAGGTCTCCCGGACCTACTAAACGTTCAGCCTCGGGGTGATATCATCAGATCATTGGTCACTTGTTGGGATTCCGCACACAACGTGTTCCATTTTTCGGACTTCGAGCTCACCCCGACGTTGGAAGAAATAGCAGGGTACATCGGGATTGATGAAGCCCCTTTTAGGTTCAAATACTTGATTGCACCTAGAGCTGTCACGGTACACAGGTTTCTGGATTTCCTAAAAATACCTCGGACATTCCACCATCCAGATCTTGCCAAAGGATTCTGCAGTCTCCACCTCATATATGCTAGATACGGCCACGTGGGCGGGTTCAATAAGCCGGATTTCAAACTATGCAGTAGAGGCAACCGACAAAAGTGGGACGAACACAGGCTAGTGGCTTTTATGACAGCCTTTCTGGGTCTTATAGTGTTCCCTAGGAAAGATGGAAACATTGATCTAAAGATAACCGGGGTCGTCAATACTTTGCTTACCCAAGATAAAAGTACTCTGGCGCCTATGATTATGGCTGACATTTTCCGGGCTCTCACTGCTTGTCGAGCCAGGGGCGACTTTTTCGAAGGATGTAACCTACTGTTGCAAATGTGGATGACCGATCATTTATGCCATCGCTCCTCACTTTTGGGTTATGGTTCGCCAGAGAAAACTTGTATTGGAGAATTCTACACGAGAATCAAAGGGCTCAATTTACCTGAGGGAGTCACATCATGGACCTCATTTCTCCAAACTCTCACTGCCAGCCAAATCCAATGGACACTCGGATGGTCACCTATCGAGGAAATCATATACATGCCGGCAACCCGGCCTCACTTTCTGTTGATGGGACTGAAAAGTATCCAACCCTATGCACCGTATCGGGTTTTGAGGCAACTTGGGAGGTACCAAGTGGTACCGAAAGATGAAGATTTGAGTACCCAAGTGATTGAAATCAGTCCGAACGGTCATTTCCCTGAAGAAGAAGTTCGCCAAATCTGGAGTGAATGCCAACATCTGACAGCAAACACTTGTGTGATTGATACGGCACAAGGGGAAGTCGCCCCAGAATATCACGCTTGGTTTAGAGGTAGCCTGTCCTACGAAAGACCGGCTAAGAGGCCGCATCTCAAAGATTTCGTAGAATCATCCCAAGGGCAATGGAACTGGTTAGCAAAAGAGAAGGGTTATCGGGCAGAGATTGGCGATTTGAAGCTACAAATGGACAGTCTGAAATTCGATAACAGCGTACAAATCGCGGCGGATCGAAGCGAAAAGAATAGATTGATCCAAGAGAATGAAGAGCTTAAGGCCCAAGTCCAAAAATTGAGATTGTCTCTCGATGAGCAGCCCAGAAGTCGATCAGACCAGCGGTTGATAAAGGGTTTGAAAAGAGAGATCACGGAATGGCGAGACAGGTTAGAAGAATCCGAAAAGGTCATGACAGAGTTCAAGGCACGGTGGGGAACAAGAGTAGATAAGCATCGCCGATGTTTGAACCAATTGAAACGTGACCACGAGAAGACTGTGGCCAAAATAAAGAGGGAGATGGCTACACTTGAGTTTAAAACAGTCAAGCAGGCCGGGGATTTCCAATCGGAGAGTAGATACTGTTACGACTTGTTGGCCCAAATGAAGGAAGAAGTGCGGCAGCTGAGGGATCAACATATACAGGACTCACAGGTATTCAAGACGTGCAGTGATCAGATAAGACACCTACTCATAGAGAAGAAAAAAACCAGAGACAAGATCAGGGCCATTGCCCATGCCATCATCAGAAGGTGTCGGCGGTGTGAAAACATGACCTGCGTTACCGTTCTCCCAGCAGTGATGGGTTATGTCAAACAGACCATGCACGAGTTGGAGCAGCTCGAAAGGGATCTCGCACCTAGAACCGCGAAAAGGCCGAACGATGCCTCGCGGGTCCCTAAGTTGGAAAATTAACCTCTGGTCGAGTCTTGTTTTAGTTGAGCTTTGATGTTTTCCCATATGTTGTTTTCCATTTTTCCTTCAATCAAATAGGGTCAAAGAACCGTGGAGTCTGTACTGTTGCTATTTTGTTTGAAGCAATGTGTAATAGCAAATTTTGATAATGAAATTAAGTGACTCCGGAAGAATTTCTATGTGTCTTTACTTTGAGGCAGAACTACGCCTGGTCTGATTCACGCGGGGACGTGATACGTAGGCAATCCCCATAAGATTCGACCGCTTTTAATAAATAAAGAAAAGAAAATGTAAATAAAATAAAACGCAGAGTTTCGCAAAATACTTTAAAAGAGACGAATGAACAAGCCGGGATGACGCATGTGGTTTGAAGCAAAGCATGTAGAAACGGTTAACTGCCTAGGTGCATTGCATCCTCTATGTGTTATGATCAAATCTGTTAAGCTCTAACACTAACAAAGTTTATGGTTGTCTGATACCAGACAGTTAGTTGTTAAAGAATTCTGGCAACACATTCATACCAAACCAGATCCAAAGGACCGATAGCATCAAGCATGACTACTTCGGAGAATAGCAATGAAGAAGAAAGGCCGATGAGCCAGTTGTTAAAAGAAGCGATGGAAAAGATTGAAAGGATGGGACTAGAAATGAATGCAATGCAACTAGCCCTAGCCAAAACACAAAAGAGTCCTGAAACACTGGGACACATGCCGGAGTACCCTCACTCTGGCCCTTCCACAAGCCGCCCAAATCCCCTCTATCATCAAGAAAGAAGCCCTCATGATTCCCAAGCTCCACCACCCCATCAACCTCTCCCAACACCCAATATTCCCATTTTTGTGGGACCTGCATCAGCCCCTTTGCAGCGAACGACCAGTGAGCCATTGTTTCAGGCTCACGATACACAATACTATCCCCCTGAGCCTACATTCCATGCACCCGAACCACAGGCTTACAATCCCCATTTGGAAGTACCGGCAGAGGTTGAGAAGCCGGTTAAGGCCCCTGAACAGGATGAAGTGTTGAGAAAGTTCAAAAGCCTGGAGCAATCCTTCAGGAACTTACACGGGCTGGGCAATCAAGTCAGCGTGGCATACAAAGATCTGTGCCCTTTCCCAGATGTCCAACTCCCGGCTGGGTTCAAGATGCCCAAGTTTGATTTATATGAAGGGCACGGTGATCCCATGGCACATTTGCGGGGATTCTGTAGCAAAATGAGAGGGGCAGGAGGCAAGGATGAGCTTTTGATAGCTTATTTCGGCCAAAGTCTGAGCGGATCTGCACTGGAATGGTATACCAGGCAGGATTTCAGCAGGTGGTACACGTGGGATGACCTGGCGCAGGCTTTTGCAGGTCATTTCCAATACAATCTGGAGATAGTCCCTGACCGTCTCACGTTATTGAGAACTGGGAAGAAACCCGGGGAAAGTTTTCGCGAGTTCGGGTTCCGCTGGAGAGAACAAGCAGCTAGAGTCGATCCTCCCATGAGAGAGGGAGAGATGGTGGACTATTTTTTGCAGACATTGGATCCAACCTACTTTGGTCACTTGGTGACAACGGTTGGAAAATCTTTCAACGAGGTGGTCAAGATAGGGGTCATGATAGAAGAAGGTTTGAGGTCGGACAAGATCTTGAACTATTCGGCGCTTAAGGCCACAACCCAGGCTATTCAAAGCGGCACGGGAGGTGCGCTGAGAAGAAAGAAAGAAGAGGTTGCCACGATCGAGGCAGGCAGTTGGTCCAGGGCTGGCAGGCCGCACTACAACCAACCCAGGCCTCACAGGTCAAACTACCCATACAACCCACCACAAAATTTCTATCCACCTCGAGAACCACATTGTTCCGTACACCAAGCCCAGGTATACACTCAGCCTCCGGTTCGCCCACAATGGCGCGCACCGGCTCCCCAGAACATATATGCACCACCACAAAACACCTACCCTCCACCAAGGGCATATAGAAACCCTTCAGGGGCAGGTTTCCGGGGAAATCCAGATGCTAGGAATGACAGGTTGCGGAAGCAAAGAACCTTCACCGAACTGGGAGAAACCTACACCGCTGTGTTCCACAAGCTGCGGCAATTGGGTTTGGTTAGTCCTGTCCATACTCGGGAACCAAATCCCCCGCCTCAGAATTTGGATCGTTCAATCAGTTGTGAATACTGTTCAGGGATGCTCGGGCACGATACCGAGAAGTGCTGGAAGTTAAGGCATGCCATACAGGATCTTATTGACACCAATAAGATCGAGGTCCAGACACCGGAGGCTCCTAACATCAACCAAAACCCACTGCCAGCGCACCACGAAACTCACATGATTGAGTTGGTGTGTGAGGGAGGAGAATTAAGAAAACCCTCACAAACAGTGATGATGATCCAAGCCGCCCCGAAAGAAGTCTTAACTAGTGGAGGAACGAGTGTACAGTCGCAGGGAGAAGGCGTCAAGCCGGTAGTGATATTGGGGAAGAGCCCGTCCGTCATAGCAAGCAAACCCGAGCCAAGCAAGTTGGTAATACCAGGGATCCTGCCCACACCGGCAGTCATGTTGAAAGGGGTATGTAGAGAACGGGTGACCATAAAGCCTGTGGTCCAACTACCGATGATTGACAGCAAGGCTGTGCCTTGGAAATATGAAAAGGCAGTGGTGACGTATCAAGGAAAACAGGTGGAAGAAGTCAGTTGTGAAGCGCAAGGGCTGACTCGATCAGGTCGATGTTTTGCTCCGGTGGAGCTAAGAAAAACCAACCCAGTGGCAACCAAGAAGCCAGTGTCTGAAGAAGAGGCTGAAGAATTCCTGAGGAAGATGAAGGTACAAGATTATTCTGTGGTTGAGCAGCTGAGAAAAACACCGGCCCAGATCTCACTATTGTCATTACTCCTCCATTCTGAGAAACATCGTCGGGCCCTGTTGAAGATATTGAACGAGGCTCACTTACCCAGTGAGATTTCTGTAAACCACCTGGAAACCATTGCCAGCAAGATTTTCGAGGTGAACAGAGTGACATTCTCAGATGATGACCTGCCGGTGGAAGGAACAGAGCACAATAAAGCTCTATACCTAGCTGTCAAATGTGAAGACTCGGTGGTAACCCGAGTATTGGTGGATAACGGCTCAAGCGCCAATATTTGTCCATTATCCACCCTGGACCAGTTAAAGATTGACCGTGGAAGAATCCGGGAGAATAGCATCTGTGTCCGGGGGTTTGACGGAAACGGAACAGCCACTGTGGGGGATGTTGTACTTGAACTGACCATTGGTCCGGTCCTGTTTACCATGGAATTCTAGGTATTGGACGCCACGGTATCTTACAACTTGCTGTTAGGACGACCCTGGATTCATGCAGCTAAAGCGGTGCCTTCCACCCTACATCAGACAGTAAAGTTCGAGTGGGAAAGACAAGAGGTCGTGTTGCACGGCGAGGATACAACATGCACCATGAGCGGAACCATTGTGCCTTTCATAGAGACCACTAATGACAAGGGTCCCTGGGTCTACCAGATTCTCGATACAGGGTCGGCCAACAAAATTTCTGAAGGAGAAATCATCCCGCACCCTAGGGTGGCTGCCGCAACAGTCATGATGGTATCAGAAATGCTGGGTAATGGGTTTGTGCCGGGAAAAGGCCTGGGAGTTGAACTTCAAGGGATAGTCCAACCTGTCTCCCTTCCTAAGAATCTGGAAACTTTCGGGTTGGGGTTCAAACCAACCGCAGCAGACAGGAAGCAAGCGCGAAAAATGAAGAAGAGGGTCTGGTTTCTGCCTAAACCAGTGCCACGCCTCTCAAGGTCTTTTGTTAAAGCAAGTGCCAAGGGGTCAGCGATCCCAAAGATTCGAGGACCTTTGATCGGTATAAATGAAGACCTGAATCAGAGTTTTGAGAGACTATTCGCGGATGTCAGTATGGTGGAAGCTGGAGAAGGTTCCAGCAGAGCAGAGATACAATTTGTGGGGCCTGAGGCCAAGACCAACAATTGGACGGTTACTCCTCTTCCTGTCCGAGGGGAGTCTTGGTAGTAGGCTTTGATTAATGTTTTGTTTGTTTATTTGTTTGATCGGATTATTCAAGGGTGTAATCCAAATTTTACTTTCGTTTTGTAAAAGTGTGAACCCTTTTATCCCGCAAATTTAATAAAGTTCTCTTCTTTTGTCTCATTTTAATTTTTGTCTTGTTCTTTTTCTTTCTGAACAGTTCTCTTTTTACTGGTTCTAATGACATGGCATGCACAGCGGATCTTCGACCTAGTCTAATAAATCAATCTGAAACCGACTCAATGATGCAAAAGGTCGTTTGTGACGATGAATCTGAATGTGACGAAGGTGAAGCCTTCGAAGAAATAAACAGAGAACTGTGCCAATTTGAAGAGAAACCCAAGCCTAACTTAAATGACACCGAGGCTGTGAATCTAGGAGACGCTGATAACGTCCAAGAGACCAAAATTAGCATCCACATTGAGCCGAATGTCAGAACAGAATTGATCAAAACTCTCAGGGAATTCAAAGATGTTTTTGCCTGGTCATATGATGATATGCCTGGATTAAGCACCAATTTAGTGGTTCACAAATTACCCACTGACCCGGCATACCCTCCGGTCAAGCAAAAACTAAGGAAATTTAAAACAGAAAATGAGCGTGAAGATCAAAGAAGAAGTGATTAAGCAATTGCAATCGAAGGTCATTCGGGTCACTCGGTATCCCGAGTGGTTGGCCAATGTGGTACCAGTCCCAAAGAAGGATGGAAAAATCAGGGTGTGCGTTGACTACCGCAACCTCAACAAAGCAAGTCCCAAGGACAATTTTCCGCTACCCAACATTCATATCCTGATCGACAATTGCGCTGGGCGCGAGATCGGATCCTTTGTGGATTGTTATGCGGGTTATCATCAGATCCTAATGGATGAGGAGGATGCTGAGAAGACAACGTTTATTACGCCATGGGGAACCTACTGCTATCGGGGAATGCCGTTCGGGTTAAAGAACGCTGGGGCAACATACATGCGAGCAATGACTGCGGTGTTTCATGACATGATACACAAGGAAATTGAGGTGTACGTCGATGATGTGATCATCAAATCTTGGCGTCAGGAGGACCATGTAGCAGACCTAAGGAGATTTTTCCAAAGACTCCGGAGGTATGATATCAAGCTTAACCCGGCCAAATGCGCATTCGGGGTTCCATCAGGAAAGTTGCTAGGATTCATCGTCAGTCGACGGGGGATTGAGTTAGACCCATCCAAAATTGAATCCATCCGAGATTTGCCACCGCCAAGGAACAAAACAGAGGTAATGAGTTTGCTGGGTAGACTCAATTATATCAGCAGGTTCATCGCTCAACTCACAGCAACTTGTGAGCCCATATTTCGGCTGCTGAGAAAGGATGCTGCGGTAGGTTGGACAGCAGAGTGTCAGGAAGCCTTCGACCAAATCAAAGGGTATCTGTCTAATCCACCCGTATTGGTCCCACCTAAGGCCGGGAAACCCCTAATCCTTTACCTGACAGTCTTGGAAAATTCATTTGGTTGTGTACTGGGGCAACATGATGACACAGGAAGGAAGGAGCAGGCCATCTACTATCTTAGCAAGAAATTCACAGTGCATGAGGTCAAGTACACTCAACTCGAGAAAACATGCTGCGCCCTAACTTGGGTAGCTCAGAAGTTGAAGCACTACCTGTCTTCATATACTACTTATCTCATATCCCGCTTGGACCCATTGAAGTATATCTTTCAGAAACCTATGCCCACGGGAAGGTTGGCAAAGTGGCAAATTCTGCTCACAGAGTTTGATATCATCTACGTAACGAGGACGGCCATGAAAGCCCAGGCACTGGCAGACCATTTGGCAGAGAATCCCGTTGATGAAAAATACGAGCCCTTAAGAACGTATTTTCCTGACGAAGAGGTGATGCATACGAATGAGTTGGAATTACCCGAGGAACCGGGTTGGAAGCTTTTCTTCGATGGAGCTGCAAACGCAAAAGGGGTTGGAATAGGAGCAGTACTCATTTCTGAAACAGGACGGCATTATCCTGTTACGGCTCAACTACGCTTCTATTGCACCAACAATATGGCCGAATATGAGGCTTGCATTCTGGGTCTGCGCTTGGCTGCCGACATGGATGTCCAAGACGTCTTGGTCTTGGGAGACTCGGACCTCTTGGTACATCAAATTCAGGGTGAATGGGAAACACGAGATCTAAAGCTCATACCATACCGACAATGCTTGCATGATCTGAGCAAGCAATTTCGATCGGTAAAGTTCAAACACATCCCGAGAGTTCACAATGAGGTTGCGGATGCCTTGGCCACCTTGGCATCAATGCTGCACCACCCTGACAAAATGTATGTTGATCCTCTACACATCCAGGTCCGTGATCAGCACGCCTACTGCAATGCCATAGAAGAAGAAGCAGATGGCGAACCCTGGTTTCATGATATCAAGGAATACCTCAGGATGGGGATATATCCAGAACATGCCTCTGGAGACCAAAAAAGAGCCCTCCGGCGGTTGTCGAATGGTTTCTTCCTCAGTGGGGGAATATTGTACAAAAGAACCCCGGATCTGGGATTGTTGAGATGCATAGATGCCAGGCAGGCAACAACGGTTATGGCAGAAGTACATGCTGGAGTTTGTGGGCCACACATGAGTGGATATGTATTGGCAAGAAAAATCCTTCGAACAGGGTGTTATTGGCTCACCATGGAACACGACTGTATCACTTTCGTGAGGAAATGCCATCAGTGCCAGATACATGGAGACTTGATTCATTCTCCGCCAACAGAGTTACATACGATGTCAGCACCCTGGCCGTTTGTAGCATGGGGCATGGATGTCATTGGGCCCATCGAGCCAGCAGCGTCCAACGGTCATAGGTTCATTCTAGTGACCATTGATTACTTCACCAAATGGGTTGAGGCTAAAACCTTCAAATCAGTAACCAAGAAGGCAGTGGTGGACTTTGTTCACTCCCATATCATCTGCAGATTTGGGATCCCAAAAGTGATCATCACGGATAACGGTGTGAATCTTAATAGCAGCTTGATGAGAGAGGTATGCCAACAATTCAAGATTACACACCGCAATTTCACCCCATATCGTCCTAAGGCAAATGGAGCAGTCGAAGCAGCCAATAAGAATATCAAGAAGATACTGCGAAAAATGGTGGAAGGGTCCAGACAATGGCACGAGAAATTACCCTTTGCCTTGTTGGGTTACCGCACTACCGTCCGGACTTCCATAGGCACAACTCCTTATTTGTTGGTGTATGGAACTGAGGCCGTGATACCAGCGGAGGTCGAAATTCCGTCCCTCCGAATTGTCGCTGAAGCCGGGATTGATGATGATGAATGGGTCAAGGCTCGATTGGAACAGTTGAGCCTGATAGATGAGAAAAGATTGGCAGCAGTGTGCCATGGTCAGCTGTACCAGAAGAGAATGGCAAGAGCGTATAATAAAAAGGTGCGCCCCAGGAAGTTTGAAGTAGGGCAGCTGGTATTGAAGAAGATCCTCCCACATCAGGTCGAGGCAAAAGGCAAATTCGCCCCAAATTGGCAAGGGCCTTATATCGTGACCAGAGTATTGGCCAATGGTGCTTTGTGTTTGACAGATGTCGAAGGTAGATGTGTCGACATGGCTATCAATTCAGATGCAGTCAAGAGATATTATGCGTAATTTCTTTAATTATGGCAATTTTTGGTTTATTTGTTTGTATTTGGCATTTGTTGAATAATGAGATGACGGAGGCAATTCTTTCTTATACCCAAACACTGTTTAACCCTTGCTTCCCCCTTTTGAGCCTTAAGTTATTCTTTCATACCCCTCTTTTGGAATCACTAATGGGAAAGATATGAAAAAGAAAAGAGAAGAAAAGAAAGGAAAAGAAAAGGGAAAAGAAAAGAAAAGAAAATGAAAAGAAAGAAAAGAAAAATCAAGGAATATAAAACCGTGGGAACTACGTTTGACCTGATTCCTCAAAGAGGATACGTAGGCGCCTCACGGCTCGGTCATAGTATGCATCATAGCAAATATAGGATGCATAATGTACATAGTGTGCACAATATAGCACAATGTGCGTAACGCACGTAACTCAACATAAGCGTAAAAAATAAATTCCCCAAGCAAGAAAACTGGGGCAGAGGTTATGTTTTAAGTTCCAACAAAGGTTTGATTCCAAAAGTTGTAGCACATCACCCTTCAAGTTGTTTTCATTTTTATAGCCTTTCTTCAATCCCACACCAAAACCAACATCAACATCCAAAAGACCTCCCGATCAATGTTCGAGAGATGCCAAATCCGGCAAATAAGGCCGAGAATAATACACTGATCCCCAGCAAAGAAGAGGATCGTAAGACTGGGAATGAGTTGATAGTCAAAAGAATCCCCGGAAGAGAGGGTCGTATCTACAACACCCCGGATCCTCGAAAGAAATAAAATGAGAGAGTCTTATCGGTGAAAACCTTCACAGGCACCGAGAGGCGATGTAAGATGAGGGATATGAAATGAGAGAGTCTTATTGGTGAAAACCTTCACAGGCACCATAAGGCGCCGGGAGATGAGAGAAACGAGAGAGTCTCATTAGTGAAAACCCCTCGAAGGGCACTATGAGGCGACAAGACAGATCAGCAAAAGCTACAACATCCGAAACGGACACTCCTTTATCATCCCCAGCAAGTCAGACCATCGGGCAAATCGATTGATACAAATAGACTGGGTCGGGAATCTATGGTGCACGTCATGATCACGGGGACCAGTCGTATCCTCCAGATAAGTTCTTTTGAGTTTCTTCTCCCACCAAAATATTCGTTCAGAAAGATCTTCTCCTTTTTCACATCTTTATTTATTTTCCTAAAATGTGTCTTGAAAGGATTTTTCAAAGCTTACTACCAGAAACCGAAGGGGAATTCATCCCAATGCAGGATAATACAAACAGTCTTGAAGGCCGGTCCCGGGCAATGCAGGGATTGTGCCCGAAAATGTTGGAAGAAGTAAGCTCCAAAAGGGAGTGGTTTCGGGAGTTAGAAGCAGACTCCCACATCACGCGTTTAAAGAGAAAGCAAAAAAGGGGATAAATTGAAAGCCAATCCCCAGCAAGCTAGAGACCCCCCCCCCAGCAGGCAACTCTGCCCGTTAATCGATTATGGGGACATAGAGCAAGAAAAGGGGAAGAGAGAAAAATCGCTCGCCGGAAAGGCACCCTCTACCACCACGATTAAAACTGACTAAATCCTTTTGTCTATTGCAGGAGAACAAAGAATTGACAATGGCAGCAAGATGCAACGCCAGGGAAGTCACCAAAAACCGGGGCAGAAAATTTTCTGCCAATTGTCGAAAATTTTCTCGGAAGAACGGGGAAGCAATTTCAATACTTTTAAGTTCTAGGTCGCCCACCAGTATAATGCGGGAATACTTTTAAGTTCTAGGTCGCCCACCAGTATAATGCGGGAATACTTTTAAGTTCTAGGTCGCCCACCAGTATAATGCGGGAATACTTTTAAGTTCTAGGTCGCCCACCAGTATAATGCGGGAATACTTTTAAGTTCTAGGTCGCCCACCAGTATAATGCGGGAATACTTTTAAGTTCTAGGTCGCCCACCAGTATAATGCGGGAATACTTTTAAGCTCTAGGTCGCCCACCAGTATAATGCGGGAATACTTTTAAGTTCTAGGTCGCCCACCAGTATAATGCGGGAATACTTTTAAGCTCTAGGTCGCCCACCAGTATAATGCGGGAATACTTTTAAGTTCTAGGTCGCCCACCAGTATAATGCGGGAATACTTTTAAGTTCTAGGTCGCCCACCAGTATAATGCGGGAATACTTTTAAGCTCTAGGTCGCCCACCAGTATAATGCGGGAATACTTTTAAGCTCTAGGTCGCCCACCAGTATAATGCGGGAATACATTTTAAGTTCTAGGTCGCCCACCAGTATAATGCGGGAATACATTTAAGTTCTAGGTCGCCCACCAGTATAATGTGGGAATACTTTAGCTCTAGAGTTTTGGAATCAGTCACCCCACCTAAAGACGGAAGGGTACAACAGAGATCCCCAAGCAGGAAAAACAATAAAATCCCCAGCGCAAAGAAGCAGAAGTCTGCCAAAGCAAGCGCACATTCAAAAGGAAGGAAGAACGCGTCTCAGAAGAAGCAGTTCGGAAACATTATGGCATGCCCAACATAACAATTCTGATGAAAAACCATACCGCTGAAGAAACCATTGAAAGATTTAAGGAAGAAAGCCATGTTCCCAGCAAATCAAGCAAAGTGATGAGAACTGACATTCAGAAAAGGTGAAAGACCAGCATCATCTCCAAGTTCACAAAATAAAGGCGTCAGAGGAAAGCGTCAGCCGACAAGAAAGCAAGACAACAAGAACAAGTGGGAGATAGATGAGATCTCATACTCTAGCTTAACTTCTTGTTTTTCCTTTTAGAGCAATGTAACAGGGAGATTGGTTGAGCAGTAGCATCCTACAGTAGCATACAACAACGCACAACAACAGCAAACACTACAGTCACACGGTAGTCCCAGCTACCAAAAATTTCCCGAACTACATTGACCTGATTCCTGTTCAGCCCAGGATATGTAGGAAACCTCTGAAGCAAAGGTTCGGTCAAATCCTTTTCAAAAAATGCTTCACACGGAGTATTCGGACAGGCAAAAATCGCTCGCTTTATCTTTGCGCGAAAACCCTTAGTGTCTTCGTGCAAAGAGGGGCAGCTGTAAGCACGTGATTTTTGCTTCACGAGCAATCACTCCAAAAGGAAAACAAAAAATAAAAATAGTGACGGATGATTTCGCTGTACAATTTTTTTTTTTCCGTGACATGTGTTATTAGTCGTTTGTAGGTCTGTCCATTTTGCATTTTAATCATTATCAAACAAAATACAAAAAATATATGTCATTAAAAAGAAAATTCAAAAATATAAATATATGTGCGTCGTTCGTTTTAGGTTGTAATTTAACTTACTTAAACATTTTTATTTGGTATGATAATTATGTTGAAGTGCTATATTGTTATTTGTTTTAATTTCATTTGTTTTATTAGTTATTTTTATTTTTCTTTAAATTGGAAAACAAAAGAAAGCTGAAATCAATTTGGGCCCAAAAAATAAGACAAAAACAGGCCCAAACCAACGATCTGACCCGGTCCAAACCAGGCCTGCCCTGACCACCTCCCGAAACGACGCCGCATCATGCGTCTGATCTGGGCCGTTCAAACTCTCGATCCAACGGCTCAGGACCTCTATCAGTAACCCGTTTCAAAACCCGACCCAGGAACCAATCCGATCCAACCCCTCACTTAAACCAAACGACCCCGTTTAACTACCAAACGACCCCGTCTCATTTCTCAGCATCAGATCCAAGCCGTTGAGATCATCTGATCTAACGGCTCAGATCCAATCAGCCTCCCCATATATAAACTCAACCCTTCACCCCACGCCCCCTATCCGAACCCCACCCCTCACTCGTCTCCTTCCCCGAGCTGAAACCCCAAACCCTAGCAAGCCGCCCTAGCTTCCCCTCCACCAAAACCCGGCGGCACGAACGCCGGTGACCACCCCCTTCACACCCCTAAAGCATCCAACCACGAACCTCGAATCACCTCCTATCGTCTCGAATCTGGATTTAAAGATTCGAGACAAAACTCGATCTATGCCAAACCACCCCATCTTCATACCAGACACTCCCCTGACCATCCTCGTGACCAAACCAAGCTTGGTTTGGTCCGAATCTACCCACAACTCCTAAAAATCCAGATCTGAAAATCCAGAACTTGAAACACATGCACTTGGGGAATCCGGCCGGTCTTGACAAGGGTTTGAGGTCTAATAGACCTTAATCAAGGTGTTCTCACGTGAGAATACCCTGATTAAAGTTTGTTCGGCCTCAAGAGTTCGAAGTTGAGTCAGATTTGGGTCATTTTGATTTCAAACTCTTTTGGTAAGTTTTCCTTTCTTTTGTTTTAGTTCTAATTAAGTTGTCAGCATATTTCGTTGTGTTTGTTTGTCATTTTGTTATTTTTCATTCGGATTTCTTCCATCTCTGTTAAAGGCCTTTTTATTTGGTCAATTGTCTTCTGTTTGTGTTCTGAATATACCCTGTGATATACGTGTTCATCAATTAGATTAGTCGTCAAACGAGTTTAATTCATATAAGTTCCCAGTGTTTGAACAAATTTGTCTGAAGTCATTCGGGACTCTATACGTGTTGTTTATATGAACGATTGATTGTTATGTGTTACGATTAATATAGTCGAGTCGATATATGTCGTCAATTAGTTTCAATCGTTAATGGTAACAACTTGATTCGTATTGCTTATTTCTGCTGTGATCGTATTTGAGTCCCATTAGGAACTGAATTGTATTGCCTATTGATTTTGTTCAAATCGAATTAAAGAACATCTAGGGGAAAGGTTATAATGGCAGATTCAGACTTTGATTTTAAAACACGATGCCATTTGGTTTAGACCGTGGGCAGCATGTGTATGGTTAGCTTTAAGGAATTAAAATAATTGGACAGCATGTGCTGTCAGATTATATTCCTACTGCCCATACTTTGGTTAAATAAACAAGTGATCAATACATTTTAACAACAAAAGAGAGAGGGGCTGTCAGGGATTTGATGGGAGTTTTGTTTATTTAAAAGAAGTGAGTGGAAAAACAACGAGGGGGGACAATTTTGAGTTGTAAAACAGACTGTAAAGTGTTAAGGTTAGGCTATAAAAGAGGCAGACCTTCCATTAGAAAGGGGGTTCATTTTTGGAGTCTTGAGAGATTCTGTGAGTAAGAAAACTGAAAAGGAAAAACAGAAATAAATTTCAGAACATTGTGAATGAGTATTGTCTAGAAGAAACTGTGTAAGAATCCAGTTGGATCAGGTTGTCTTTGTGGTTTTGCTTTTCTGTCGTTTGCCAAGCTTTCTTGTGGTCATTGGATTTCTGTTGCTGTTACATTCAACATTCTGGGTTGTTATTTCCTACTCTGTTTTTCTGGGATTGTTTATTTGTTGCTCGACTCCTTGCTGAGCTTCATCATTGTTGGCTGGTTGTTGTTGTTGTGTTGTTGCTGCGAATCTGCTGTTGCTGTTGTTTGCTGTGTACTACTCAGCTGATCCTTTTCCTTATTCTTTTGTTCCTCTATACCAGGTACACAACTAATACTGTCCATGTAATTTGAAAGTCGAGCATGAATACAAAAGGGAAGATCTGAAGACATCTATGTCCACATGTAGTTGCTATATAGATGATTATGTAGTGTGTAATGGTTTACAATCTTGTTTGGGTATTGGAGTTGGTCCTTTCATAGAGTGAATACAAAAATGTAGTATGGTTTAATATCATATGTTGGTTAGGTTAACAGACAAAAGGATTGGCAGTATACTAGGCTATGTCTTGGAAATTAGTTGTGTTTTGTAATTAGCATTCTCTTTTAATGCATGTCAAAGAATAAAACTATCCGCCTTAGTTAATTTTCATTCTCTTTTGATAAACTGCCTCGTTATAATTATCAAGCCACAACCTTATAACAATTGGCACAAGTCCGCGCCCCTCAACCTTATGAAGGTCGAGCCCAGGTCAAAACAGACCAAACAGACCCGCCTCGGATAAACAGTGGCCCAGGTCTGGCCCATTCCGCATGAGCTGGATTTGGGCCCATAATGTTCGATCAGCTGTCCGTATGCATGGTCATGTTTCCTTATTCTGTAAAAGCATTTCGGATCCTGCTGTAAATAATCTGCAAGCATGTAAATAATTAAGAGATTTTCTTTTATTTTAGAGACGAACTTAATAGGAAATATAGTCATTATAGGTTTATCCTTTAAAATAAAAATGAGACGAGCCTCGACAAACAAAAATGTAGAAGCTGCGGGGCCCTCTAAATGTATATATTAAATACTTAGATTCCGGGACAGGCCGTTTAGCAAATTTCACGGCCCTTCCCAAAATAATAACACGTTAGTCTCTTTAGGTGCGTGTTTAATAATCTACTTTCTTAAAACTTGGGGCGTGCATTTCATGCGACCCAGATCCAAATCCCAAAACATCAAATAAAATATGTTCCAGATTGTGGGTGCATTTCATGTGACGCAGTCCAAAGACATGTTTTAAGCGATGTTCACATCCTTTTGAAATAATAACAATAAAGCGGTAAAAAGTTAAAATTGGCACATTGGTTCATAATGGTATTTAAAATCAGATAAATAAGCCGAATATGACAGTTGAGCGACCGTGCTAGAACCGCGGAACTCGGGAATGCCTAACACCTTCTCCCGGGTTAACAGAATTCCTTATCCGGATTTCTGGTGCGCAGACTGTAATACGGAGTCATTCTTTTCCTCGATTCGGGATTAAAATTGGTGACTTGGGACACCCTAAATCTCCCAAGTGGCGACTCTGAAATTAATAAACCAATCCCATTTCGATTGTCCTTTAATTGGAAAAAACTCCCTTGCACCTCTCTGGTGCGGAAAAAGGAGGTGTGACAACATTCTCTCCCACTTAAACATACGTTCGTCCTCGAACGTGCTGAGAACTGCACTGAAGTAGTCTGAAATCACTGTTTAACACCTTATGCACCTTCCCATGCTACCACAACCCAGTTGAGCACATTAACTCAATAAATTCTGAGATATTCTCTTTCATTCAAGCAATTAAGCCTTAGAGCCCAATTACAACATCCGAAATTCTATGCCAGACCTGCTTCCAACATATGCTCACCATAACAATGACTACATGCAGTACCAAAACACGATTGCATACCTTAACTGAATTCACCCCTTGTACCATTTTACTCACAGGACCACAATAACATTCTTTAAGCATACTAGTCGAAATTCCACGAATCTGATGCTCACAACGCACCTCAGGATACACATAGTTCTTACTCTAACTCTTTCAATACCGCCACGACGGAAGATAGGCGTAGAAATTCACAACCAGCTGCCGAATCAACAATCATCGGGTCTATACTACTAATAAGAACCCTCGCCTCATTCTGAACCAAATAATGATCTTTGATTCTCAATATATTCCATGTAATCGAATTGCACTGATCCTAAATCTAATAATCTCGTCTCACCTAATATGAACTGTTCAGGCAATAAGCCATCCCGGACATGACCAAAAATCTCATATGATGCCACATTGTGCCAATAGGCTACTAATTAGAGTGCGGTACAAAAGGAAAACGAACTCCAATAGGAAATTCAGTTGCCCTGCTCGCGGATCATACATGCGACGCGGTCAACATACTAAACAGACACCCCGCTCGCGAATCATACATACGACGCGGGCACATAGCTAATATGAGCTTTCTTCAGAAAATAGGAAACAAACACATAAAATTAGATATGGGGAGCTGTACTGAACATCACACTGTTGCGACGCGCAACCAGATCCAACAGCGTAACCATGGCGGCATGCCAACCGATCCACACAACACAACCATGGCGGCATGCCACCCGATCCAAATAATATACCCATGGCGGCGTGCCACCCGATCCACATGTAGAACTCACATAAGGAGATGCACATCGAGCTAAATTGCTCATTACAATAAAATACCGAAATTGGATCACGGGCACGCTAAGTGCATAATACCATCCCTGGGGGGACATATCGCGATATAAGCTATGAAACTCAAGCACAATTGAGGTGCGATATACGATTTGAATCTCAAGATCCATTTTGCTCGAATAACATCATCTCAATGCGGAAACTTAACACATAAGCAATTTACCAAGCCGTCTCTCAACTCATACGGCGCAATGCATCATTGCATGGAATAGCTGACGACGAAATAACATCCACATCTGAATACTCCTCCATAAGGAGCGCTATGCTGAAATGAACACATTCGGCCTGATATACGACCCATATTCACATTTAAATCCATCCACAGACCTTAAGTAGATCCGCATCGTATCGGACTAGGTCCATAATCCTTCCTGGGTCCATAATAACCCCTTTTCCTCATAACACACAAGAATAACCATCATAACTGGAGTAATCCTCCACAGTCCACAACCCAATAACCGAGTGCCCTCCAAGCACCAATTCTCAAATTAACGGCATCACTAAAATATTCATGCTTGGTTTAACTCTTCCATCAATCCAGTGGCTACATGCCACACTTATATAACCTTCCCGTGGGAACGCTCCCATAACCTTCCGTAATAGATAACAAGTCGGAACATCCAAACCATCGGTCGTACTAACGCTGAAAAGCGATCAAGAATCCTTATCCAGGATGCAAGGCATTTTCACGAAACACCGATCTCAGGTGACGCTGAAGAAAATGTCAGCTTACTCTAAACATTCAAATCCCTTTCCTGCTCATTCGAGCTCGTGACATCCTTGTCAAAACTGAATTGTAATCTTGATACTTACTTTCAAATTTCCATACTGCTCACTGCACCTAACAAGCCAATATGCGATAGTACAAGAATTTCATCATAACTCCTAAACCACTAATAGATTAATACTTTATCATATAAAAAAACTTTTCACTTAACTCACTTCAGGAGAACCATAGCAACACACAAGTGAATTCTCATAATCGTGGAATATGCAAATCTCTAGGTAGTGGTCCAAGCCACCATAGCCCTTCCGGGATCTGCCTACACATAACAGGCCATAACAGTGAAATACTTCTGAATAAAATTAATTACGGCGGCCGACAAGCCTCACATGTACCGTCATAAATCACTTGCATAACTCAATCACGCTGAAGGAACTGATCACTGCCAACAATATGCCAATTCAACTATGGCTAACCAATCTATCCTCTTTCAATTTACCCTGATTGCCTTAGAAATAATCATAACACCATACAACATATAGTACACCCCATCTCCACTCATCCCGAGTGACCATGAATCACGAGACCATGTTGTCTCAAATCCCACAAACCATTTCATGCCTTCCTTGTGCGCACATTCGCACCCTCAACTGATTTTCCATTCTGCTAATCCTTATACGAATCCAAAGCCTTTTTCTCATTTTCCTTCCAAATGCTGCATTGCACGCCAAAACATCATAGAACATTCTGGGCCTCGTCTCATAAGCTGCTATAAAGCTTGATTCTTAACTATACATATAGGCTCGAAATCATCAGGCACCATACTTTAACCTTTGAATTCACTAAGACCATTGTTAAGAGCCACCCGCTCTGACTTGGTTCCGAATATAATCAATTCCATGAATCTTCTAGCACATGAACACCCTCTCGACGAAACACCTGGCAGAATCACTTCCCTTGGAACCCGCATCTATACAAAGTACAAATCCTGAATCCTTCCCTCAAGTCTGAACATGAGCCAACAAGGCCAACCATAGCACCCCTTTAACAATTTCCTGCTCAAATTACCACTTATGGTCTTTTCCCATAGTTGAAATAACCCATCAACATGCTAATAACTGGAAACCTCGCAAGTAGTTAACCATGCAACCCAATCATAGGCTGTGGGACTCTCCCACTTAGTTTGAAGACACAATTACACAACTCTGAAATTCACCGGGATTCTTAATCTTTTATTGCCATAACCTTGCGCAATCAACCGCCAAAATTCTCGAAATCCTTCTATAAAACCCCTTTTTATACTCTGAATCATCAACCACATTCGCACGACCGATCTATTTGCTGAATAACCAATAGAATTCTTCGTAGAAGCCTCGCTAACCACGCAACCGCTAACCTGCTCACAGGGAATAACCCACATATGGAAATCACTTTCCGACATCTCCCAACGTTGTTGCATGGGGTACACTCACTACGACATCAATAACCCATCCTGAGTCCGAGCTCACTCTCTAGCTGCACAAGTTCATTCACCCCTCGTGGACATCGCTTAAGTGTGCGACAACATCCTTCTTCATTTCAAGCAGCTTCTTTCCGTTATATCAAACCTCCTGCCGCATAATAGCCCCTACTACAAATAAAATCCGCAGGCACCAATCACCAATCTCTAAAATTCCCAATTCATTCCAAACTCTCCTCAAGGCGCGTGGTCATCCTACCACCAAGCCCATATGCAACTCCGCCACTTTCCCACTTTGGTGGAACTCACCCTTTAATCAACTACTCGACCTTCGCTCCTTATACCTGGTCTTTTAGGAATTTTAACCACCTTTTGACATTTCCCATATGTCCTTCCTCATGCTTTGCTGCTCAGTTATTGCCTTAGACCGAAATTTAACTTGGTAGTGTTTGAACCAATAGACCGCTACTCACTTTTAAACGCTTCCGAGAATTATCTTTCTCGAACCGTCGACATTAAGGAACACTGATTCAATCCTGAACCACCATACCCCGCGATATCTAACAATTGTCTTTCCAATACCATTTCACAATATTCTACCCAAAGGGTGAATTGCAGAAGTTCACATCACCGGCGAACCTAGTACATTCCATAAGGATAACGATGCCTTATCATAGAAAGAAAACTCCACCATGCTTGCAAATACCAAGTCTCGTTACTCCATCGACCTAAATCGGAATGTTCTTAGTCTGATTGCCTTTCCCCTGTCGGGAATAAAATACCGAATCTCTGGATCGTGCACTGAGTAAACCTCCCCTCAAGTCATTCACTGCCCCGACACGTAGGTAGACATCCTACCATCATAACTACACCGCAGAAAAATTGTTCATAGGAATCATGGCAACTTGCGCCTAGCCTCAGAGCTCTCAGAAGTACCGCTACTGAGCTGAAATAATAGAATATCCTTCCACAAGCGACGATATTAGCTCAAACAACCCTGCAGGGAGAACCGCGCCACACCATATTCGTAGACCATTACAAATCCTTAAATTCTCGATTTATAACCAGCGGTTCGCGTCACATAAGATTGAGTAGGAAGGAAAACAAGGGCATAAGCCTTAAGGAATCAAATCGCACGATGAGGAATCAAGAAGGGAAGTACTCCTAACATCCCTGTAGCCTCCCAAAGATAAGTACAGACGTCTCCGTACTGATCCGCGAGACTCTACTAGACTTGCCCATGACTCGTGAGACCTAAGGGAACCTAGTGTTCTGATACCATGTTGTCACGACCCAAAATCCATTAAGGTCATGATGGCGTCGGACACCGCTGTCAGGCAAGCCAACCAAATTACTTAATTTAAATTCCAATTTTTGGTATTGTTTAAAATCATTTTTCTTTATACTTTAAATAACGAATAATAAAATTTACAGAAATAACCATGAAGTATTTAACAAAAGTTAACACTTAATAATCCAAAAATCCTCCCAGAACCCGGTGTCACAAGTGCATGAGCAATTTCTAGGAAATAATGTAATACAACAATCGTCCGGAATACAATATTGGACAGAAATAAATACATAAATTTGAAAGAGGCTCTGCTGGCTGCGGGTCGCCTCGAGAAGTGTAGCTCACCTAAGTTTCCGTATCAACCATGTTGTCACGCCCCGTAGGCCACTAGAGACGCATGTGCTTGTGCAACAAAAATGCACAGAAGTGTAGTATGAGTACAAAACAACGTGTACCCAATGAGTATCCCATCTAATCTCGAAGAAGTAGAGACGAGAGGTCGACTTTGACACTTACTAGTAGTCCAATAATGATATATTATTAATGCGAATAATCAAGGATTTATTAAGAATGACAGTAATTTCAAGTAAGTCATGAGCAAGTGAAAGCTTCTTTTTATATTAAAAGTCTCTGGATTCATAATCCAATAGTTTCCAATTATCTCAAGTCGGGGAGAGCAAATATCAATCTCAAATAATCTCAAGGCAAACAATAGAAGCATGCGCAAATCATGCCGAGGACGTACGACCCGCTCCAACAGAAATGTAAATTGTGCACTGCTGAGGGTCGAACGGCTCGAACCATAGATGCATCTATTACCTCGCTCGCGAACTATCCTGCAACGCGGTCAACATAAATAAACAAATACCCTGCTCGCAAATCATACATGCGACGCATGCATACATCGAAATACATGCTCAAACAGCCAATTAAGGATTTATCGAGGAACATTTATCCAAATAAAAGACAATCCTCTTTTAAACATTTAAGAAAAGAAGTTCAATCCTTTTAGAAATTTATTTACTAATTCAATGTGATTTAAGCAATTCAAGTTGTCAATAAGTTTACAATTAATTCAAGTATAGGATGTTTTTGGGTCCTAGACTACCCGGACAATAGCATAATAATAGCTACGCACGGACTCTCGTCACCTCGTGCGTACGTAGCCCCCACAAATAGGAGCACATAACCAGTTAACTCACCTATGGGGACAATTCCCTCTTACAAGGTTAGAAAGGAGACTCACCTCGCTCCGGAGATCCATAACCGGCATTCCACGCTACTCCGAAAACTTAAATCGACGCACAATGCTCCACAACTAGCCAATGATTATACAAATCCATTAAGATATGCTAAGGTACTCATTATAATCCAATTTATAACAATTCCTAACCCTGATCGAAAAGTTGACAAAAATGCCCTCGGACCCACATGCCCGGATTTCAAATATTTTCGAAGATAAAGTTTACACATGAACTCACGAACTCAAATATATGATTTTCTCTTAATTCTATACCCACAATCGTGGTTAAATTCCAAGAATATAAATTCTAGGTCTTTCTACCAAAACCCCATATTTCTACCAATTTTCATGCTAAAATCCATACATAATCGATATATTTAACTCAAGATAGATGAGATTAGCTTACCTTATCGTTATTGATGAAAATTCCACTAGAATCTCTCCCAAGAATCACCCCAACAAGAGTAAAATGGAGTAAAATGGCCAAAACCCCCGATTTTAACACCCTCACTGCCTCAGCACTTTCCGCACCTGCGGTTAAAACGACCGCTTCTGCGGTTCCGCAGGTGCATCCATACTACCGCATCTACGGCCCTTTCCAGGCCTCCCCATTTCCGCTTCTCTGCTTCTTCTTCTGCAGATGCGGTCCCGCATCTGCGGCCAAACGACCGCATCTGCGGTCCCAGCTCTCTTCCGCCCATACCGCATCTGCGACCCTAGGGCCTCTTCTGCGGCTCCGCACCTGCGGTCCTAGACTCGCAGGTGCGGTTACACCAGCAACCAGCAATCTCAGCCCTTCTTCAAACTCTAAATTCGATCCGTTAACCACTCGGAATCCACCCGAGGCCTCCCGAGACCCCAACCAATCATACCAACCAGTCCCAAAACACGTTACGGATTTGCTTGAGGCCTCAAATCATATCAAACAACGCTAAAATCATGAATCGACCTCCAATCCAAGCTTTATGAACTTTAGAATTTCAAACTTCGACTTTCGATGTTTAAACCTATCAAATCACGTCCGATTGACCCCAAATTTTGCATACAAGTCATATTTGACATTACGAACCTACTCCAACTTCCGGAATCGGAATCCAACTCTGATATCAAAAAGTCCACTTCCGGTTAAGCTTCTCAAAAACCTTTAAATTTCTATTTTTAGCCAAATGATTTCAAAATGACCTACGGACCTCCGAATTCACCTTCGATCGCGCTCCCAACTCTAGATTTATCATACGGAGCTACTCCCAGACTCGGAATCCCAAATGGACATTGATAACACAAATATGCACTTCAAGCCAAACTTATGAAATTTCTTCGAAAATGCTAACTTCCACAATAGGCGCTAAAACGCTCCCAGGTCATCCAAAACCTGATTCGGGCATACGCCCAAGTCCAAAATCATCATACGAACCTGCTAGAACCTTCAGATTGCGATTCCTCTGAAATCCAATCTTAGTTAATTCCTTCAACTTTAAGCTCTGAAATGAAAATTCTCTTTCCAAATCAACTCTGAACTTCCCGAAATTCAATTCCAACCCTGCGTACAAGTCATAATACCTGAAATGAAGTTGTTCATAACCTCAGACTGCTGAACGACGCGCTAGAGCTCAAAATGACCGATCGGATCGTTACAATGTGTAGCCCAGATGGTTTCAAAACGAAATTTTTTTTGCGAGGGAGAGGGAAGTGTTGAAGTTCTAGTAAGAGCGGGCAGTGATCAGAATGTGTTCGTGGTAAATGTGTGACAAGTGCATTAGGGTAAAGCTTAAGCCAGTCATAATTTGCTAAAAATCGATCAATACGTTCAAGAATATTATGACGATCGTTTGTCCAAGTATAACGACTACCTTTATAGCCCAAATCAGTAAAATGACAATAATTGATGCAGTTTAAAAACTTATTTGACCGTGAAATATTAATCTGATTACCACCAAATTTATCTGTAGCATTTGTGATTTCATTAAAATCCCCCTATAATCCAAGGCCCCTTATAATTATCATGCATACACCTAATATTTTTCCAAAGAATGTGTCTATTATCTAGATCATTACTTGCATAAATTGCAGTAAATAACCACTTTAAAGGAAAGGGGTGTACCTAGATGCGACAGTGTATCTCTTGGCGTGTAGATGCTACTAATTCGACTGTGAGTGCATCGGTAAACCATAAAATTGCTATACCCCCCGACTGACCAATAGCAGCTTCCTCAAGTAATCCTGTGAAATTGAACTCCTCTTTCAAATGCTAATGATCCTGGCAGTGTGTTTCCAATAGTACGACCAAGGAAGAGCGATTGTAGTCTAGTAAGGACCAAAAATTATGTCTAAAGTCTACAGAATGGGCTCTTCTACAATTCCATATGATAAAATTCATATGGGTATCGTTTGGGGTGAGCAGTGGACTGCTCTGTTGGTTCCTCACTGCAAAAGTTCTCTCCCCTGGTCTCAGACGTAGGGTTGGCATGAGTAACACTGCATATTTGCCTACGTTTGGATTGGTGGTTGGTCTGATGCGGAGTGAAGTTGTCATGAGATTTGAGGGACAACGTATGTAAATTTTTCTTTCGTACTCCTCTTTCTGGACAAAGACTTTTATGGCATCTAACCATGCATGCACTGGTCGTGTCTCCCTGTTGTAGAGTTTCGCTGCTTCGAGTTCTTCTTGAAATAGCCTGTTTTGTTCTTCTTGATTGTGAGGGTGTGGTGGGGATAAAAGAGTTGGTGTAAGGGATTCCAGTATTGGAGTGTGCTCCAGTGGGAATGAGTAGGGTTGTATCAATGGTGTTATTGGAGCTTGGAGAGGAGGTGGGTAAAAGGCTATCTGTAGGTAGTGTGGATGAAGGTGAGTAGGGTCCCAGAAGGGGCTTGGTAGCTGGAGAGGATGATATGGTACTAGTATGGACTTTGCATCATAGATCAGTGGTACTGGCCATAGAGTTTCGTCCCTACAATCATTCCCTCCATTACTATTTGTGCAAGGTCCACTGGGTTGTTGATTAGGATCGTTACCTCCTGATGATTCACTTCCATGGTGAATGTTAGAGCATAGTTCTGTAAGGCAATCTCTAACCAGGATCATGGCTCTGTCACTGCAAATTTTGTTTGAGTAGTGTAGATTATTGTGTTGGGTTCCATAATTAGATGTGCGGGTGGGAGAGAGTATGGATTCAGAAGGTGAGTAAGACGATGAATGTTCTATGGCCTGGGAGGGTTGGAGTGCCTTGGAAGGTGATTGAAGTTTATTGGCATTATCTTTTGTAGTTAAAGGACTGACTAAAGGATGATGGGTAGACTGTATAGAAATATGAGAGTGATTTAACAAGGAAGGTGTTGAAGTGGTGGAATTGGATGGTGAAGTATGATGAAGAGAAAGATTTGGATGTAGAGGTAATGGAGTAGGAGTAGGTACTGTATCTTGTAGAATGGTTTGCATGGGAGATTTAGTGTTGTGGCGTGAGGAGGAGGGAAAACCAACCCTGGAATTAGAATTGTGATGATTAGGTCGGTTGTTAGCTAGGGTTTGTAAGGGTGTGGTGCAAGATTGGGGTATTGGTGGTGAGAATGTTTGCATGTGGGTTTGGTTGTCGTGTCCATTTTGCATGGGACTGGACAGGTATTGGAGATTGTTTAATTTGTGATTGGGCCATAGGGGCAAGGTATTCTTTTAGTGGTGGGGGATTAATTAAAGGGCTAACTATATTATGTAAATCAAGTGTTACATTATCTAATAAAATGTCAAATTTATTTGAACTGGAAATATTTGACATGGCACCTTGATTAATTAAACCAGTAGATATGGAGTCATTAGTAGAAATATTTGTTTGTGACGAGTTAAGATTATTAAGTGAAATATTATTAAGCAAAAACTTGTTAGAGTTATTAATAACATTTTTTTGGTTTCACCTGCTCACCTGGCAATTGAGAACTTGAAGAAGCAACATCCACTGTTGTCGTTGATTTCAGTGGAGATTTCATAGGAAAATGTACAATCTTCCATTCGTCATTTGTAGACTGGGTGATTGGAAGGGTAGTTGTAGTGGGTTGTGTAAGGGTGATATAAGAACATTTTGTCTGATTATGCTCAAGTCGGCCACATTTAATACAAAGCTTATTTAGACCTTCGTAAAGGATAGTTTGTTTATGGCTTCCAATAAAAAGATGTGTTTTTAACGGCTGATCCAATAGGACCTCCACACATAATCGTGCATATCTACCTCTTGTTGTTGTGGAGGTACATGTATCAACTGTAAGAATTTTGCCAATCTTATTCCCCAACCTTTGCACTAGTTGAATATCATAAAATTCAATGGAGAATTCAGGCAAACGTAGCCATATTGCTGAAAATGTAATCTTTGTTTTAGATGCCATAAAATTTGGCTCCCATTGCCGGACAGAGAGAAAATGGTTCAAGATGAACCAAGGTCCACCAATCAAAGTATGAATTTTATCCTTTTGAAATTTGGGAAGGAAAAAATCAGAGCCTAGATCAATTAAAGGAATGTTTTCAGTTGGCCTCCATTGGGCAAAAAGTTTTTGCCGAAGAAGTTGGTGTTCAACCTTTCTGCCAAAAACTTTGACAATAATAGCATGCTTCCATGGTGCATAAAGCCTTGTTTTTTCTTCGAGTGTTAATGAGATGAAGTTTGAAGGATCAGTAGGTGCCTCTGTTTCTTCATGGATGTCGAAACTAGGGGTAATAGAGGAGGTGGTGTTATTTAGGGAGGATATACTGTTATGTGAGAGAAGAGTATGGAGATAGGATTTTGCAGTGCAGTCTCCTGGGTGTGTATTGGGAGTAGGGGAGTCAATATTCATGGTAGTATAAGTAGAGATATCTGGTGGCTTAGGTGGTATGGAAGATGAAGATGCATATAGTTTAGGGTTCATAGTAGAGAGAAAAAAGTTCGTCTTTTTTTTGGGATCCTTAGGTAATTTGTCGTCTTTAATGACGTTTTCACTAGGACTAATGTAGACTTCCTACTTTCTAAACAAATATAATTTAAAAAATCAATCTATCGTTTTGAAACTTTCTATTATATATAGCCAAAATGTCTCTCTCAAAGAAACAACTTTGAGGAAAGAAAATGAATAACTTCAAATGTGAATATCGTCCATTCAAAATGGAAATTGATGTTGTAATATCACTAACATAATTGCGTTGAGTATGCATTTGCCCAGTGACTTCAAATTTATATGATCACATCATTGATCTTACAGAAGGCTTTGAATTTATGTTTATTTCACTTTTTTTTATTACGTATATTGTAGCATCATTTGTTTCTTCTTTTAGCAACTAGTGATTGAGGTCTCTCAAATCATCTCCAACCCAACACCATTTTTCACGCCAAACGCTATTTTGGTATAAGATTTGACATTTTTATGCTCCAACCCAACACTATTTTGGTATGTGAATAGTGTTACCCCAAATTTGGTGTAACACTATTCATCAACTCCATTACTATTAATTAATATTTTATTGTTATCTTTTATTATATAACATTTTTAATTTAACATATTATAAATTTTGTAATTACTTATACTTTTTATTTAATATTTTTATAATATTAATTTTACATTTTAATTTTGGTATATAATTTTTAAAATTGTTGACTTCTTTTATCCATTATTTGTTTTTGTTCTTGTCGAATAAATTCACTTCGTAATGCATTAGTAGAGCATTTATGGGAGCAACATACTAATCCTGGAAGTTGAATATATAGGTAGAAATTAAACTAAAATTTATCATAATGTAATATTTATTTAATTATATCTTATCAATAATTTCGCTTTTATTTGAATTATCCATTAATATGTATAATGTATAATGATTGCTTAAAATTTATATTATTTAAAAATTTATGATATAAAATAGTTCTATATTAAATGGTTATATAAGAAAGGAATATGTGAGATGAATATGTAAAAAAGAAAAAAAGGAATTGTTTTATGAAATAAAAAATAAATTGAAATAAAAGACAATAATATAATATAGAAGAGAGAGAAGAATATAAAAAGGATATCCTTTTTTGGTGTAAAAAATAATATAATGGGTTGGAATTAATTCGAACCATTTTGGTGTAAAAAAAATGGTGTAAGGGTTGGAGATGCCCTAACTTGGGTAATTGGTGTAGGCATTGCACAATAAATAAACAAGTTGTATAACAACAACGACCCAGTAAAATCCCATAAGTGGGGTTTGGGGAGGGTAATGTGTACGCATACCTTACCACTACCCCGAAAGAGTAGAGAAGTTGTTTCCGATAGACCCTCGGCTCCAGTAGACAAAAAGAGATAATATATCAGTACCATCAACAGAAACCATAGAAATAATAACATTATAAGAACCAGGAAATAGATGAAAAGCAAAAAGAATAACCAATAAATAAGGCGCGACGCTATAAAAATGGAAGAGTAGTGTGAACACAACATTAACCACTAGCAATTTAAGACAACATCTTATCAGACTAGTCTCACACCAGTAAGAAGTAGAAATATGCTCAACTAGCTCCTAACCAAGCGGTAAGATCAACAAAACCCAAAAAGAAAGGGCAAAGGTAGAATGAATTACCTTCGGTGTAAAGCAGCATTTGATTTTGGAAATATATATAATTAGTGTCCTGAACTCAACTTGAGAAAGATGTAGGCTAACATAGACTATGAGCTTAAATCTAGAACCTCTATAGACCTTGGCTTTGTTTTAAGGTTTTTAGAGCCCGTTTGGACATAAGAAATTTTTTCTTTTTCCAATTTTTTTTTTACTTTTTTTCGAAACCAACGTTTGTTCATAAAATTTCCAATTTTCACTTGAAGATGCATTTTGGAATTTTTCGAAAATTTAAAAAACTTCAAAAAGCTGTATTTTCATAATTTTCACTCACAAAACTTCAAAAACAACCCAAAATTATATTCATGTCCAAACACAATTCTAAATTTCAAATACCATTTTCACTTGAAATTTTTTTTCACTTTTTTTTGGAATTTTACAGTTCTTATGTCCAAACGCACACTTATAGCGTGTTTGGTCAAGCTTCTTTTTGGCCAAAAGTGCTTTTTTTGGCCAAAAACACTTTTGGCCAAAAATTAAGGTGTTTGGCCAAGCTTTTGGAAGAAAAAAAATGCTTTTGAGGAGAAACAGAAACAGTTTTGGAGAAGCAGAAAAAAGTAGCTTCTCTCCAAAAGCATTTTTGAGGAAAATACACTTAGAAACAGTTTTTTAAAGTTTGGTCAAACACTAATTGCTGCTCAGAAGTGCTTTTCAAACTAATTAGCCAAACACAAACTGTTTCTCGCCAAAAGTACTTTTGAGAAAAGCACTTCTCGAAAGAAGCTGATTTTTGCAGCTTGGCCAAACGGGCTATTAGTTGCTGCCATTCTTGGTTTTGATGTGAAACAGTTGAATCTGATGACCGCAAGAATAAATTTTACCAAACTGCTCCTTAACCTGATATTTATCAACCGTGTCCAGTCTTCTGGCATTGCTTAAATACATACACTAAACTAATTTGCTGATCCAACTAACTTGAGGTGGATTTCCTCTTGATAGTTGCTAAGAGTTATGTGCTGATTATTTTCAGATATGCTTGGAAAAGTTAGGACAGTGAAGAGAAGATCATCAGTACTCAATGAAGATCAGCTTTTAGATGTATAGATTGCAGAAAGGAACATCTGCCTCAGTTTTACAATACACACACAGTGATTTTATCTTTCTATTACTGAAACAGTACGTGTTTTACTCGGTTCACAAATTAATACTATTAACTTGTTATTACTGATGTTGGAGGTGATAATTAACTAGACTAGCTTCTTCATTGATCAGTGCACTTTAAAGTAAACACCGTGGCATAAGAAAATTAAAGAAATAGCACCAGAAATTACGGTGACACGATGTAGAAACGAAATTGCAGCTGCATGAATCCAGTGGATGGAGCTAGGATTGACTTCTTGAATTAACATACACCATTAACAACATCCGTCGCAGCTTCACCTTTGTAAAAGTTGAAAGATTATTTTACTATACTTGCTATCCTTTCTATGATCATATAACATAGAAGAAAAGGCAAAAATGGAACGGGGCTGGAGCTTCGTTCAGCTAAATATACCTCAGTTAAGAAGTAATGAACTATATATATTCTACAACTTGGCTTTGAAATGAAGAGATAGTTTAGTAATAAAACTACCAAATTACAAATACAAATTCATGTCGGACACCAAGGCTGTGGATCTTTAACCTTCAAATTTCAGTCACAAACTAGACCTTAAATACTGCTATGAGCTATCACTACTATTATGGTTGTTGGCGGTGGTGGTATGATTGTTGCTACGGTGGTTGCTGTTCCCAACCCTCCTATGATTCTTCAGCTGTGAAAGCTCCAATTGTGTATTCATAAAAAACTGCATTCTCTGCAACTCCAGTTCTTTAGCAAACTTCATCCTTTGTTTCTCCATCTCCACCATTTGTTGTATCTTCGCGCTCTCTGCTTGTTCATAAGCTTCCCCGAATTTCAGAATCGCCCGTGTCAACTCCCTCACTGAATTCCCCCAATTTTTGCCCTTTCCACTAGCTTCTCCACTTCCTCCACGTGTCCCCTGCCTTGAGTTCATCAATTCCCTCTGAATCCTTGGCCTCTTTCTCTGGAAAGTTCCCGGTGGAAAACTATCAGTTGAATCAGGCGAAAGCTCCGGTTCCGACTCCGATTCCGACGTGTCTGAGTCCACGTGAGGCCTTTTCCGAAAGGGTTGCTTCTGCTTCTGTTGTTGTGATTGCAGCTGTTGATGTGGTCGAAGATGAGGAAGGGACCTAACTCCCATAGGAATACCCATAGGCACTTGCAATTTTTGATTACTTGAATATAAATTAGACGGTCCAACACCTCCGGCGGCGATGGTTGGATTGATCTTAGCCGTCGGACCAATCAACTGATCCAGCTTCTCAAAGAAAGGCCACTTGCTCGGACCTTGACCAGAAGCGATCTTAGACTTCTCCAGCTTGTATTTCTTCTTCACAGTATCAATTCGATTTTTGCACTGAATATCAGTTTTAGGTGTTTTTCTATAATCTTCACGGCTACTAACAATGTCGGCTACATCTTTCCAGTGCTTTTGCTTCAAATTACCTCTGCTCAACTCCAGGTACCGCTCACCCCAAGCGTCGATCAGTACACCCGTAGCGCCTTCACTCCAGCAATCCTCCCTTCCACCACCGCCACCTCCACCGCTTCCGCCGGACGTTCTAAGAGGTTGCGGTTGCTGTATTGGTAGAGCTAAAGTCAAGGTGTTCTGAGGAGGAGGCGCTGAGGCCACCGTCACCGTTATCCTCCCGTTAGATCGCGGCGATTCTGGAGATCGAGATCCAGAGCCACCGGACTGATGAGAGTGAGTTTCTTCATCGTGCTCCATAAATTCCGGTGCGCCGATCTGAGAGATTGTGACGAGGAATGTAAAGAGAGAAAGAGAGGAAGTTTTAGGGTAGGTGCGATTAGGGTTTCAGTTGACCGGCCGAATTTAATGACTGTTTTTTGGTTAGTATAAACTGAATTTGATAAAAGCAAAGTTTTAAAAGTTATTTTGGACATTTTATCGGTTGGACGGAAAAAACAGAGGTGGGTGTGACGGCGTCGGTCGTAGGGAACTGAAGGGAGTAGGACACGTGGAGGCTAGGCAAAGGCGGAAATTGGGTCCGACTACTTTTACGGGTTCAATAACGAGGAAATCCGTCACCGGCGTGATAATTCATTACTCATTACCGGCTTAAGTTTTTTCTTTTTATATTTAATTTGTAATAGATATTTTATTTTCACATGATTGCATAATTGACACAACATTTTTTTAAGTTTAAGTCATAATTAGAGGAACTGAAAGGAAAATTGAATATATATGTTCCTTTTAGAATAATAAATACTACATCTACTTAAATTTATGTGATCGTAGTTTCGTTTTAACCTTGTTAATAAAAGAACAACACTAGTGTAAATTTGAATTCATGTTAACTTATAACAACAACAACAACAACATACCTACTATATTCCTACAAGTGAGGTCTCAGAAGAATAATATGCGTGCAGACCTTACCTTTTATAAAGGTAGAAAGGTCGTTTCTGAAATACCCTCGGCTCAATAAACCAAAATTACAGCAATTATGACAAGGAACTATGAAAAATGAAATCGTAACAACAGCCAAAAAAATAAAATCGAAGCAAAAGAAACATCATGTAATAATATCAATCTAAAAAAAGAATACAGACGATAACACTAATAATATAGCTATGAAAGGAAGTACGCGTTTGGAAAGGAAATACGCTCGATAACTTACTAACCTACTACCCCAATTCTTGACCTCCACACTTTCCTAGGGTCATGTCTTCGGTAAGCTGAAGATGTGTCATGTCTTGTTTGATCACCTCTCCCTAATATTTCTTCAGCCTACCTCTATCTCTCTTAGCACCCACCATAGTCAACCTCTCACACCTACTCACTAGGGTATTTGTGCCTCTTCTCTTCCCGTACCCGAACCATCTCAGTCTCGCTTCCCGCATCTTGTCCACCACACATGCCACTCCTACCATGTCCCGAATATCTTCATTCATATTCCTAACCCTCCTAGTGTGCCTGCACATCCATAACATCATCCTCATTTCCACAACATTTAACTTTTGAACTTGAGAGTTCTTAATTGGCCAATACTATGCCCCATACAACGTGTTCGGTCTAACCACTACTCTTTAAAACTTCTTGGTGGCCCATTTTTGTCGCACAAAACACCGAATGCGAGCCTCCTCTTCATCCACCTCGCTCCAATACGATGTGTGATATCCTCATCAATCTTTTTATTTTCTTGGATTATAGACCCAAGTTATTTAAAACTTCCTCTCTTGGATACGACTTGTGTGTTCAGCCTCACATCAATGTCCACCTCCTGAGTCACGTCACTGAACTTGCACTCCATGTATTCTATTTTAGTCCTACTCAACTCGAAACCTTTAGACTCCATGGTCTGCCTCCAGACCTCTAGCCGAGCGTTAATACCACCTCACGTCTCGTTACTCAGTACTATGTCATCTATAAATAATATGCACCAAGGTACCATCACCAAGGCAAATAGGAACAAGCTAACCACTGGTCCCTGGTGTAACTCTATCTTTACGGGAAAGTGTCCCGAGTCTCTCCCACCGTTCTTACTAGTTCTTGGCTCCATCGTTCATATCTTTAATCGCCCTAGTATATGCGAGATGTACAACTCTAGCCTCCAAGCTTTTCCACATAACCATTCTTGGTACTTTGTCATGTGCCTTTTTCTAGATCGGTGAATACCATATGTAAGTCTTTCTTTCTCTTCCTATATTGTTCCACCAATCTTCTAACAAAGATGAATGACTTAAATTTAATTTAACTTAAACCTCCTAAATTACTCTTAATGATAAGTTTTTATATTCATACGAAATGTGATCACATATTTTAAATTATAAGTTCACAAAGCTAAAGTCCACAATGTTATGCCCTATTTAAAATGACAAGTTAGAAAAGTCTTTCTTTTTTCTTTAACTCATTTTATAGAATAAGAAAAAAAAAGAATTGGACATAAAATGAAAAATTATGAGCTTATTCCCTTTTGAGTTCCATAAAAGGAAAAAAAAAGGAAAAGTAACAAAAGAATAAGCAAATG
Source organism: Nicotiana sylvestris (assembly GCF_000393655.2). NCBI lineage: Eukaryota > Viridiplantae > Streptophyta > Magnoliopsida > Solanales > Solanaceae > Nicotiana > Nicotiana sylvestris. Next base: position 188,852,170 of record NC_091059.1, read on the forward strand.
GACCTAAGTTGAATGTTTATGTTTTTTTCTCTAAGAAATATTAGGTATTTGTAGAGGTTTGATGGTGCTCACGAACTTTCAAAAGGAAAAAAGTACTACTGTCTGGTTAAGTTATGTTATGTTGCACAACTTTTTCAAGAAATATTTGCAAAAAATCTAAAACTTTTTCCAAAAAGTAATACGTAATTAATAGTTTAGCTGCTCTTGGATTGTTGGACGTACTCTCTATTTGCAAAAAAATGAGTATATTATAGGCAAAAGAATATTATCTTTATAATTTTGTCTATTATTTCAATTTTAACTTGAATTTTTTTTTGAAGTTGTTTGAGGAGTAATTCAAGTGAAATAATAAATATCACTCACAAAATCTTAACCTTTTTGAGGTGAAATTCATGCCCAAACTTCAAATAAATGGAGTTGAATTTTCAAATACTCTATTTCAGCTTTAATATCATTTGAATTGGTGCTTAAGTTCTGAAATCAAAGTAAGACTTAAAAATTGAGTTCAATCTGAATTCTGTAATTGGAAGAGATTCCTGTGAGATGTATTCCCGTTTTCCTCAAAAAAATTCATTGTCTTTTGTAGAAAAATTGGTATTATTAGGGGAGTACGTGGACCGGGTTGGTTCGGTTTTATTAAAACCAAACCAAACTAACTATATTGAGTGGGATTGGTTCGGTTTTGTCGGGTTTTTCGGATTTTTATGTTATGTGAATATTATTTCATTCTTACTTTGTTAAACTAACTATAAGTAAATATATGTTTAGTAAAAATTGAAAAACTTGACAAACCTAAGATCTATTAAAATATTTTTATGATAGAATTTTGTTAATAACACATGATAATTATTTTTTTAGTCGTCTGATAATAATTTTTCGTAAATGTATACTTACAAGGTTAAACGAATTTAATAATTAAACATAAAAATCAATATGATACCTAATTAATGATAAGTTCTATTTAATTTTAGATTATCGAATACCACTTCAAATTTGAAAAAGATATAAGAATTTAATAAATCTTGACATATGAACATGGAAGAACAAAGAAATTAAGGCATTTCAGTAACACTTGATAAGAAGGTGAACATATAACTCATTATTTAAGGTTAATAAAAATGGAGTACTTCATATTCTATTAAATATTACATTCCATAAGATTGAACTAAAATAATGCGTCATGGGATCGGTAAAAAAACATTTGTGGAGATGCGGGGGATCGAACCCCGTGCCTCTCGCATGCAAAGCGAGCGCTCTACCATTTGAGCTACATCCCCTGTCTATCTAACCTATCAGACAAATTATTCTCATCGGCTTACGTAGCATAGGAAACTGTCTCTTCTGTTTTGTGGATAGAGTATTTTGAATATATTGTATCGCTTTTTTATAGTTTAATAGTATTTTAACTTTTTAATTTAACGGTATTATAGTGTACAAATTGATAAGTCTACTAAAACTCCCTAAAAATCATGTCTAACAATCGTATAGCTGCTGTCTGGCTAACTTATTTTAATTATAATAACACTCTAAAACTAAACAATGACAAACAAAACTTTGACAAGTAATGATTTGCACAAAAGAATAAAAATGAAATCATGACCAAGTTGTTAATTATTGCATAAAAAGAAAGTGGTAGTGCATATAGTTCTACCGGAACACAAGAGTATTAAAGGAACCAAAAATATGTGATAGAGATGTATATCGTAAACGAGAAGAAAGAACATATACTATGATGAAGATAAAATAGAGCATACGATGAAGTTAAATAGAAAAATATGGCAAAGAGTAAAGTATGGTTATAAAAAACTCTAAGGGCATAATGAGAAATTGGAATACTCGATATGTGGAATTGTCTTACGCTATAATGTACTCACATAAAATAGGTACCAAAAAAATTAGAGCCTCTAGTATTGTTAGTATTATCTTTTAGTCAATTAGTTGTATTAGGACTTTATTTGAACTATTCATGTAATTATCCTTTTCATATATTGTTGTAACTTTATCTTATATATATAAGTCTGGCAAGGTGAGCAAGACTCACACTTTGACGCTTCTCAGTTTATCAATCGCATCTTGGTATCAAGAGCCCTAAACGATCCCCTTCAATGGCTCCAGAAAATTCTTCTTCCTCTTCTGCTCAAACCGCCATGAATCAATCTTCTCTTGGCCTCCCCATCCCCCCCTCCCCCCGACAGTTTCCAATATCAAAGATTTTGTTCCTATCGAATTGACATATGTCAATTACCTCACCTGGAAGAGAGTTTTTCTCACAGTCCTTAAAAGTAGCAACCTTCTTTCCTTAGTAGATGGAACCATACCATGTCCATTACCAGACCACGCTGATTTTAACCTATGGATTCAATGCGATGTTATTGCATTAAGTTGGATTAATGCAACACTTTCTTCTGTTGTTCTTGACACACTTTTGAACTATGCTTGTGAGACATCTAAACAGGCTTAGTACACCCTTGCATCACTATATTTGGATCAAGTCTCTTCCTCCGCCATTCACCTTAAGTCAAAATTCTAAAATTTCAAGAAAGGTTCCCTTTCTATGGAAGATTATCTTCAGCAACTTCACTCTATTGCCTGCTCTCTCAGGGCAATTGGTAAACCTCTGACTGATGATGATTTAGTCACTCAAGCTTTGCAAGGATTGTCTTCAATCTTATCGTACCTTTGTGTCTGGATTAAGTGCTACCGGCTCACTTCCTTATTTCATTGCATTACGACCACTACTTCTCACTGAAGAAGCTCATATTAATGCAAATGCTTCTGAAGAGTCAAATGCTCAAACTGTGTTGCTTGCGTCAACTCAAGCGAAGACCACTTCTAATTCATCATCTTCATTCAATGGAAATCAACCTACAAAAGGATACTTCCATGGACGAGGTCGTGGAAAAAATAACAAGGGACAATATGGTAGGGGTCGAGGATACCACAATTCTTCATGGTCTAGTTTCCAACATCAATCTCGGCCTCCTTCCCCTACTACTGGTATTTTGGGTAGACCACCTTTCGTTCCTACTAAACAATGTCAAATTTGTTTTCATTAGAATTACACTGCGTTGGAGTACAGAAACATGTTCAACCATTCCTTTGTGGATAACAATATTCATAAACCATTTGCTCCAATGAATTTGAATGAGGTTCAACCAACAGTTTGGTACCCAGACTCTGAGGCATCTGCCCACATGACACATGATTCTTCTACTCTTACTTCTCACACTCCTTATTCTGGTCCTTCTCAAGTCATGGTTGGAGATGGTACTCTTCTTTCAATTAAATCTACTGGTTCATCTATCCTTCCAACAACTTCTAAGCCTCTTCTCTTAAAGAAAATTTTATATGTTCTGTCCCTTGCTAAAAATCTGCTTTCTATTCAACGCTTATGTGCTGATAATAATTGTCTTATTGAATTTACTAACTCTGGTTTTTTTGTCAAGGATTTGAAGACCAGAACATCGTTGCTCCACTGTAATAATTCTGGGTCTCTTTATCCTCTACGTGTCGCTCCATCTGCCTCCTCCATCTTTGGTCTCTTTGCTAAAGTCTTGCCTGCTTCTCTTTGGCACCAACGTTTGGGACATCCTGGCCGAGAGTCTCTTAGTTCATTAGTTTCTAGAAATTTAATTCGTAGTATTTCTTCCATCAACAATAATTCTTGTAATGTTTGCCATTTAGGCAAACAAACCAGAATGTCTTATCCTTTATCAAGTAGTAATGCAAATTTTCTGTTCGTTTTAATTCATTCAGATGTATGGCATGCTCCTATTGTCTCAAATTCGAGATATCGTTATTATATTTTGTTCCTCGATGATTACACTAAATTCTCTTGGGTCTACTTGATGCGCGAAAAATCTAAATCCTTTGACAAATTCAAAGAATTTTATGCAATAGTTAAAAATGTTTTCCACACCTCTATTTCTTATTTCCAGTTCGATGGAGGTGGGGAATACATTAACAAAAAATTTAGCTCATTGTTTATACAAAATGGCACAGTCCATCGTTTTTCTTGTCCTCACACTTCTGCTCAAAATGGTAGGGTCGGGCAAAAACATCGACATATTGTGAATGTCCTACAGTGTCTTATTTTTCAAGCATCTATGTCTTTTCAATTTTGGGCTGATGCTTGTTTATATGTTGTCTTCCTTATTAATGTTACTCCCCTTCCAGTGCTGCGTTTATAATCTCCGTTTGAACTACTCTATGGTCATGTGCCAAATTATAATCTAAGTTTCAACCACGATCAAAACATTGCTTATTTCTTGGTTCGTCGGATAAACACAAAGGATTTAAATGTTTGGCTCCTTGCTCAAATAGGATTATTATCTCTCGGCATGTCCATTTTGTTGAGGACTCATTCCAGTTTCAGACTCTATTTCCTACTCCTACTCCAAGTACCTCACCTAATTCTAAATATCCCATCCATATCACACGTCTTGGTAGAATTCCTCCCCTCTCCCCCCCCCCGTTTCGCAACAACCAATTTCAAATAGGAAAAATCTTCTGCTTCCTCCAACTTTGCAGAGTCCTATTTTAAATGGGAACAATCATCCTACTTCACCTATTTTGTAGCATCACATTTCAAATAGGAGTCTTTAAACTCCTTTGAATCACAAGAATATTTCCAGCTTTTCTCCTTCTTCACCAAGCACTCCTTCTCTTTCCCATTCTCAATCACCTTTAGATCACATAACTTCTACTAATCAACCTATTCTATCCACTTCGAGTTGTTCCTCTCTCTCTCTCCTATTGCATGTGATTCTTCATCTCATGCACATTCTACGCCAACTCTTTCTTCACCCGACAATCTTCAAGTATCTCGCACACAATCAACAGTTGTATAACCTCAAACTCATCATATGACTACGCGCTCTAAAATAGGATCTCTCAAGCCACACATTCTTCCTTCCTTGATGGCTTCTACATGTCCCATTTTATCTGAACCATCCTTCTTTGCTCAAGCTTCTAAAGACACCCGTTGGATGCAAGCAATTAGTTTATAAATTCGATGCTCTCATTCAAAATAAAACTTGGACTTTGGTGCCTCTTTCTCCTAATGCAAATATTATTGGCAACAAATGGGTGTTTCGAATCAAAGTTTGTGCAAATGGCTCTGTTGAAAAATTTAAAGCTCGTCTAGTGGGTCAAGGTTTTTCGCAGCAGCCTGGAGTGGATTATTTTGAAACTTTTGCTCCTGTAGTAAAGCCTAGTACAGTGTGTTTGGTCTTATCCTTGGCTCTTCAGCGAAATTGGTTCATGCACCAACTTGATGTGTCAAATGCATTCCTTCATGGTGAGTTATCTAAGACTGTTTATATGCGTCAACCTAAGGGGTTTGGGTATCCAGATTATCCCCATTATGTCTACAAATTGCAACGTGCTCTATATGGTCTTAAACAATCTCCGAGGGTTTGGTTCCATCATCTTGCTCGTTTTCTTCTTGATCTCGGTTTTAAGCAATGTGCTTCGGACCAAAGCATGTTCATTTTTCACTCCGGGAATGAATGCATTATTCTTTTAATTTATGTGGATGATATAACTGTTTTTGGTTGTTCAAAGTCCTTAATATCACAATTATCTCTTCCATGAGTATAGAATTCTCAATGAAGGACTTAGGATAACTTCACTACTTTCTTGGCATTGAGTTAAAACATAACTCTTTGGGACTTCTCTTACTGCAACGTCGTTACATTACTTCAATTATGCATCGCTTTAAATTGGAAACATGTAAACCAATGCTTACTCCGCTTCATAGTAAGCTTGATTGGAATTCCACTTCTTCTCCTTTGCTTGAAGATCCTTCTATCTATCGTCAAATGGTTGGAAGTCTACAATACTTGTCCTTTACTAGGCCAGATATTCAATTTGTTGTCAACCTTGCTTCTCAATTCCTTCACCAGCCGAGACAATTGCATTTTTAGGCGGTAAAACGGATTTTTCGGTATCTTAGTGGCACCATCGATTGAGGCTTACAGTTGTATAAAAATTCTCCCTCGGCACTTACTGTTTTCTCTGACTCGGATTGGGCTGGTTGTTCAGCCACTAGGTGGTCTACAACTGGATTCTGCATTTTTCTTGGCTCCAACCTCATCTCTTGGTCCGCTAAGAAGCAACCTACTGTTGCACGCTCAAGTACTGAAGCTGAATATCAAGCTCTTGCTGTTGCAACTGCTGAAGCTACTTGGCTCAAATATATTCTTCGTGATCTTGGAGTTTTTCTTACTTCTCCAGTCTCCGCAAAATGTGACAATATTGAAGTCATTCATCTAGCTCACAATCTAGTTTTTCATTCCTGTTCCACACATGTTGCATTGGATTATCATTTTATTCGTGAAAAGATTAGCCATGGTGATCTGGTGGTCTCTCATGTCCATACCTCTGAGCAACTTGCAGATTTATTCACCAAAGTATTGCCTTCCACCCGTTTTCGTGAGCTAAAAGCTAATCTTCACGTTCATTCTTTCCGTTCAGATTGAGGGAGGGTGTTAGCGTTATCTTTTAATCAATTAGTTGTATTAGGACTTTATTTGAATTATTCATGTAATTATCCTTTTCATATATTGTTGTAACTTTGTCTTATAAATATAAGTCTGGAAAGGTGAGCAAGACTCACACTTTGACGCTTCTCAAATTATCAATCCCATCTGGTATATGATGGAGCTTTTGAGCATCTCATTTTCCTTACTGATGTCATTTATGAATGAATATTAACTAATGAAAAGGTAGATGTTGAGGCCTCGATTAATTCTGATCTGTGTCGTATAAGACCATTTGTATACGGGTAAAATTGGGACTAGTAAGCGTCTTAATTTCCGGTGGGAGAAATAAAACGAGGACATAACTACAAGGAATCAAAACCAAACTTAGGAACTTCTAGCATTGAGCAAAACACCTACCCGGAGCCATCGAGACCACGCTCCTGAGTCTGGTTCGAGTTCCAAGGCCTCAGAAGGCATAACCAAACGGTTGTACTCGACTAACGAAGGGTCGTGATGTTCGCGCACCGGATATCACAGCATGGATCTCGGCCCGTATCGACATTGGATCAGTAATCAGCAAAAAAGAAGATTTTTTGCCTTTCTTAGAACGAAAAAGGTCAAGATATGCCAAAAAACTATACAAAATTGTACACATTTGCCCGTCGTTAAAAGGTAGACTCAATCCTACCCTTGCCGTGTACAAGGTGGATCACATATGCCTTTTTTTTAAAAGACCTTATTAATAAAAAATTTAGCATCAGATTTTGACTCGTGCATTCCATCAATACCTGATTTTAAATATGAGAAATTTTCATAGAGCACTATCTTTTAGTAGTAATTAGCCATCTATAGATACAATTTGCTATATTACGGATTATAGATACCTTTTATGTTGGTTATAAGATGTATTTAAGCTATTGTATTCATGAATACAGTAGCAAAAATAGGCGTGAATCAGGGAAGTCCAGCTAATCAGTTGTTGTATTCGAGTGTATTCGACTGTATTCATGAAGTGAAACATGAGATTACAGCTAGACAGATTATTGTATTCGACTATATTCACGGCGTGAAATAGGAGATTACACTATTTTTAAAATGGAAAGTGAATCAATTAACATAATAGACTCCTCATATAACTCAACAAACTCAATTATAACACACAACATTTGTATTTTCAGTTATAAAAAAGATTCTCAACCAAAAATACCCCAAAAATATAGCAATCTTCAGAGAAATTATATAATACATCTGAATACATAAATTATATTAATTAAAAAAAAATTATTAATACATTCATGGCATATAGCGAGACAGTGAATACGATGAAATACATAGAATACAACGGGATACATTGAAATACAATGAAAAAAAAGACAGAGAATACAATAAAATACATGAAATACAACGAGATACATTGAATTACAATTAAAAAAATGCGGCGGAAGGATCATTGAGGAGGTTAAGGACTGCTTGTAAGAGGGCGAAGAGGACTCTATCATCGACTACACAGACCACAATTGAGATTGATTCTTTGTATGAAGGTATTGATTTTTACTCGACTATTACTAGAGCGAGATTTGAGGAGCTGACCATGGATTTGTTCAGGAAATGTATGGAGCTAGTGGAGAAGTGTTTGAGGGATGCCAAGATGGATAAGAGCAGTGTTCATGATGTGGTTCTCATCGGTGGATCAACTAGGATTCCCAAAGTTCAGCAATTACTTCAAGATTTCTTCCCATCAATGGGAAGGAGCTTTGTAAAAGCATCAACCCGGACGAAGCAGTATCTTTTAAAGAGGGTCTTAAAGAGGTTTTTTCGGCGACCGGAAAACCAACCAAAAACGGTTGCGGAAGGTCACGCTGGTGTAAAGGGAGGGGAAAGTGGGAAGGGAAGGGATACAAAGAAAATTGGTGGAAGGAAGAGGAGATCGGAAATTTTAATGGGATGGGGGAGAGAATGGGATGTATCAAAGTAGAGAGAGAAAGAAAATAGTGTAACTGATTAGCGTATTTAGTGGCTTAGGGCTAGGAGGTAACCAAAATTAAATTTTTACTATAAACCTTAAAAGGTATCTATAGAATATAATTTTTTTAAATGATATTTATTTAAAATAAATAAGGTGTTAACCTTTGCTATAAGAGGTAAAAATTCCTTTAATAATAAACTAACCCGGCCCATCACTCTTATTTTATTAAACCGACCCAACCCGATATTCTTTTTAATAAACCCCAATCTAATTTTATAGATGGAATCTATATATATATATTAAAACAAGAAAGTTACCATATATAATTGATATTATGGTGAAGCCAAGTGGCAAACTAATAAATGTCAATAGTATATGGTGACTTTATTCTATATTTGACTACTAGTATTAGTACCCGCGCGGATGCACGGACACTAATCATGTCATATATTTAAGTTATTTGGATTGTATGTAAATAATCTTAAAATTTACACTTTCTCAGTAAATATAGATAATCATGGGATATTAACTACATGAAAAAAATTAACCATTTTTTCTATTATTTTTTTTGATATCATTCTTGTCGGTGTCATTGGATCCTAAAAATAGTCAAAAAGCAAAATAATAACTCATATTTATTGCAAAACAATCAAATGTTGAGACAATGAATGACTCTTTAGATAGGACTTAACTCTTTTACCACTACTTGAACTCTTATCTGGTGTGTTGATATTTTAAGATTCTTTCTTAAAATTTCAGTTTCTAAAATATTATTTTTCAATAATAATTATTTTTATAATAATGTAATTGAAATTATTTTTCTTAATTCAAAACTCATTTTAGTTGGCTATCTAAAAATATAAAAAAATTCTTTAGCAAGTGAATTTTTTTTACTCCGTTTTGATATTTGACATTAACCATGTTAAATATCTGAGTTATTTGAATTATATGTAAATAATCTTAACATTTACACCTTCTAAATAATTATAGATAATCGTTAGATATTAATTAAGAAACACTACATTAAAAAAGACTAACATTTTCTCAATTCTCGTAGTGATAATTTTATTTTAGCACTATTCTCATAAGTGTCATTGGAACTTTAAAATAGCCACAAAGTAGAATAATAACTCATATTTATGGCAAAGCACAAAGGTTGACACGATATAAATGATTCTTTGATTACGACGTGACTCTTATACTACGACTTGAACTCTTATTTGGTATGATTTTATCTTTCCAAAAATATTTCTATTTTGAAATTTCAATTTCTAAAACTTTATATATATTATAATAATGATTATCTTTATAATAATGCAAGTGAAGATATTATCCTTAATTTAAAATTTACTTTAATCGGCTATCTAAAAATTTAAATGATTCTTTGGCTGAATTTATTTCAGTATGATTCCACTTTAAGTTTATCGATATCTCTAGCCCCAAAATTTGAATTTTTAATACCCTATATATACAAAAGTTTTGTTCTTTGAATCATTAAATGTTAAATTAGTTCAAGGATAGGAAATCTACTAGAATCATCAATCAAGTGGCAAGGGACTGGAATGCATATTATAATTATAATGCACATCCAAATGGTAGAATTTGGTTACTATGGAAAAGTAATGTGAATATCCAGATTATGATGGTTGAGGATCAGTTTATTCATTATGAAATGCATGAGCTAAGTTCTAACTTTAAAGCTATGGTAACCATGATATATGTAAGTAATGATAGTAACCAGAGGAGTCAACTATGGAGGAAACTTATTCAAATAAGGAGTACAATCCAAGATTGTTGGTTATTATGTGGAGACTTTAATAATGTATTGCATACGAATGACAGAATTGGAACACCAGTTACACAAGGTGAGACACAAGGGCTACAGGATATGTTGCATGCTCTACAACTCATCCAATTAAAAAGCTTGGGGTGGTATTATATTAGGTGTAACAAACAACAGCCTGGCAAAAGAGTATATAGTAGGATTGATTGGGCATTTGGGAACTTCGAATGGCTGCAACAATATGGCCATATTGAAGCAGAGTTCTTGAACCCGGAGGTATCTGATCATTCTCCTATCTTACTCCAATGCAGTCAAGGGTATCAGCAGAGGGGATTACATCCAAAGCCATTCAAATTGTATAGTTCAGTTATGGAGCATACTGATTTTAAAGGGATTGTTGATAGAATATGGAAGCAAAATATAAAGGCGGACCCAATGCAAAGAATCTGGCTAAGGTTAAAGATGCTGAAGAGAGACCTTAAAGGCTTGAATACTTATATGGCTTCCTACAAACATCAACTGAACCATGCTAGGCACAAGCTTGAAGTTATACAGATTCAACTCATGGTCCATCACTTGGATCAAGATTTGATTGAACAAGAAAGGGGGGCTTTGGTAGAGGCTGAAAAATGGAGCAATATAGAGGAACAGGTACTTAAGCAGAAGTCCAGAGCAAACTGGATTACATGTGGTGACTCAAACTCTAAGTACTTTCATGCTCAATGGAAGCTGAGGACAAGTAAGAATGCAATTATGTCAATCTATAAAGATGATGGAGCAAAGGTAACTGATCTTATACAGGTAGAGAATGAGTTCATCTCCTTTTTTACTAAGCTCATAGGTGAGAGGGGTAGTGTTCATAGATGTCCAAATACAGAAGTTATACGTCAAGATCCATGCCTTACTCTTCAGCAAAAAGAGGAACAGATCCAAGAGGTTACATTGGTGGAGATCCAAAATGCAATAAAAGACATGCCTCATGAAAAGGCCCCTAGTGTAAATAGATTTCCAATTGAGTTCTTTACTAAACACTGGCAGGAAGTGGGAGATGAGGTTTGTGATGCTGTCAAACAGTTTTTTGTAACTGGGAAGATGCATAAAGAAATTAGTAGTACTATTGTGACATTAATTCCTAAGGGGCAGAATCCTAGTCATGTTAAAAACTACAGACCAATAGCATGTTGTACAACCTTATACAAGATTATTACTAAGGTTATCACAGCAAGAATAAAGAAGGTAATTGGAGGACTGGTAGGAGAGTCACAATCAACTTTTATAGAAGGCAGATATATCACAGATAATATTCTCTTCACGCATGAGTTATTCAAAGGTTACAACAGGAAAGGTATTTCTCCGAGGTGTGTTTTAAAAGTTGATTTGAGGAAAGCTTATGACACACTAGAATGGGCATTCCTGGAAAAGGGTTCTGTTAGACATGGGCTTTCCTTATAAGTTCACAAGTTGGATTATGGAATGTATCTCTTCAGTAACCTATTCTTTGAATATAAATGGTGGGTTAACTAGGCCTTTTAAAAGAAAAAGGAGGATAAGATAGGGAGACCCAATGTCACCCTATCTTTTTATGTTGGCTATGGAATACTTACAGAGGGAATTTACACAGCTGATGAAAAATAAAAATTTCAAGTTTCATCCCAGATGTCAAAAGCTTGGAGTGGTGCATATTTGTTTTGCTGATGACCTGCTCATATTTTGCAGGACTGACTTGCAATCCATTATATTGTTAAGGCAGACTTTCCAAAAGTTTGTTGAAGCCTCAGGTCTTCAAGCAAATGTAGAGAAGAGTGCAACCTACTTAGCAGGTGTTTCAACAACCCAGAAACAAGATATATTATAAGAATTGGGGTTCTTTGAAGGGACATTACCATTTCAATATTTGGGGGTCCCTTTGGCATCAAAGAAAATTTCAGTTATTCAATGTTGGCCTTTAGTAGAGAAAATCACACAGAGGATCAATTGATGGACAACATGACTTTTATCCTATGCAGGGCGAGTGTAATTGATCAAGTCAGTACTATTTAGAATATAGTCATACTGGGCACAAACTTTTCTACTACCAAAGAAAGTAATGAAGATTGTTGAAGCTATCTGTAGGTCATTTCTGTGGATAGGTTCATCAACAGTTTCAAAAAAGGCTTTGGTTTCCTGGAAAATAATTTGCTTACCACAAGGAGCAGGTGGTCTAAATATGATGAATTTGGTGTTCTAGAACAGAGCTGCTATAACAAAGCACCTGTAGCCAGTGGCAAAAAAGAAAGATTGCTTATGGATCAAGTGGATCCATACATTCTATATAAAACATCACACATTAGAGCATATACCAATACCCAAGAATGCAGCTTGGGCGATCAGGAAAATTCTGAAGTCAAGGAAATTCAATGGTGATGTTCAGGGTATCCAAGGTGATCTTATGAGCAGGTTGGATCAGCTACAAGAAGGTAATTCCTTTAGCATTAGGAAGCTGTATCGACTGCAATTCCCTCAACTCCCAAAGGTTCCTTGGAAAGGCATTGTGTTGGAACCAAAAGTGCATCCCAGATTTAAGTTCATACTATGGTTAGCATTACAAAGGAGACTAGCTACAGTGGACAGACTGTTAAAGTATGGTGTTCAAATTCCTCAACAGTGTATCCTCTGTAAGCTTACTGATGAAACCTTCGATCATCTATTTTTTGAGTGCTCTGTGACGAATGAATTGTGGTCGAGGCTATTGAAATGGCTGGGACATTGTAAAACTATTCGAGATTGGCAAAGTGAGGTGGCATGGATAAGTCACATTGCCACAAAAAAGAGTGGACACTGGGAAATTGTTACTTGTGTTTTTGGTATGATGATTTATACCATATAGAGAGAAAGGAACAAAATTCGATTCCAGGGGGGTATAGTAAACGTGAACAGCGTGTGCAGAGAGATAACAATTCATATACACACGAGAGGGCAAGAAATACAATATTGGAAAGGAGCTCTTACAACTCTCAATTGGTATCCGTAATAGGTATATTTTATCCTTTGATGTATTCTTGTTTTGACGTATTAGATTTAATCAGCTGTTAGTTTTGTTTGGTCACTTAGATATAGTGATGAATTCACTTAGTCTACAAGCTAGGGCTGTGTATTTAGGGATGTAGATGGTATGCATCTACCTGTTTTGTAAAGTTTTTTTTTGGAATGAAATAGATAAGCTATTTACCAAAAAAAAAATGTTAAATTAGTTTATTATTATTATTATTATTATAAAATATTGCATATATTGTCTTAAAATTGTCAAGTAGTTTATTTTTCGACACCATACTTGGCTTAACTTCAATGCAAACTACTCAAATTGCATTCCAATTCAAATTCGAATACCATATCAGTTTGTTAGTAATAGTGATTTTTTTTAAAACGACACATAATGTAAATTAAACAAAAATATTCAAAGATATCCTTGTCTTATAATGTATTTGAGTTGAAAAAAAATATATTTGAAATCGATGAGATTAACTTTCAAATTTTTTATACTCAACAAAGATGAAAGATAAGAAGAAATTTGTTTTCATCTTTTATTTCTCGTTTTTAGATCTTTCTAATATTTTTCAATATTTATTTTCTTTTATCTTATTTTTTATGTCATTATTTCTTTTGTTACAAAAAAATAATTTATTTCACTATAAAAGGATGAGTTTTAATAAAAGTTGTCTACATATGAACTTTAATTATATTTTTAGTCTTTGATTGAAATTATTTCATATTTTTCTTTTGGTTTTATCTAATCAACCTAAATAGGTGCTCACTCGACCGCTTAAATTTAAAAAATTTAATTAAATGATGTGTAATTTATATATAATCCATATATAATATGTTTATAATCGTGTGTTATCAGTATATCATCTATCTATATTATAAAAAGTAAATAATAAATATGGCCAGATATTATGTATATATTCCATAAAATTTCGATTTTTTGAGTTTATCCATAATATAACTTCTATTATAATAATTTTAAAACTCTCTACTAATGTTCAAAAATATCTTATCTTTTTATTATCTTTGAATAAAAAAAGTAAAGAGTTTTTTCGAAATAATTTATTTACATTTAAAAAACTTTTACATTTGGTTTTTCACTCACCTAACCTAGTATTAGCACCCGCGCGGATGTGCGGACACTAATCATGTCAAATATTTATTTATTTGAATTATGTGTCAATAGTCTTAGAATTTAAACCTTCTTGATAAATATAAGTAATTATTGGATATAATTAAGAAACACTGCATGAAAAAGATTAACCATTTCTCAGCGGTGTCATTGGATCCTGAAAATAGTCAGGAGGCAAAATAATAACTCATATCTATGGCAAAACAATCAAAGGTTGAGACTATGAAGAATTCTTTGGATACGACTTGACTCTTGTATTACTACTTGAACTCTTATCTGGTGTGTTGATATCTTTCAAAAAATATTTCTATTTTAAAATTTCAGTTTCTAAAATTTTATTTTTCAATAATAATTATGTTTATAATAATGGAACTAAAATATTATCCTTAATTCAAAAACTCAGTTTAGTAGGGTATCTAAAAATTTAAATAATTCTTTAGCCAGTGAATTTATTTTTTCCAGTATGACTCCATTTTGATACTTGACACTAACCATATTAATCATTTGAGTTATTTGAATTATATATAAATAACCTTAAAATTTAGACATTCTATATAATTATAGATAATCGTTAGATGTTAATTAAGAAATATTATATGAAAAAAAACTAATATTTTTTCAAATCTCGTAGTGATTTATTTTTTGCACCATTCTTATTGGAGTCATTGGAACTTAAAAATAGTCACAAAGCGAAATAATAACTCGTATTTATGGCAAAGCACAAAGGCTTACACAATATGAACGACTTTTTGGTTACGACATGACTCTTTTATTATGACTTAAACTCTTCTCTGGTATGTTATTATCTTTCAAAAAATATTTTATTTTGAAATTCTAATTTTATTTTGGTATGTTGTTATCTTTCAATAATGATTAGCTTTATATGATGCAAGTGAAGATATCATCCTTAATTTAAAATCCACTTTAATAGACTATCTAAAAATTTAAATGATTTTTTAGCCGACAAAACTTTATTTCAGTATGGCTCTATTAGTTTATTGATATCTTTAGCCACAAATTTTAAATTTTGAATACCCTATATATACAAATTTTTTGTTCTTTGAATCATTAAATTGTTAAATTAGTTGATTGTTATTATATAACATTGCACATACTGTCTTAAAATTACCAAGTAGTTTTTTCTCAACACTATACATGGCTTAACATCAATGCAAACTACTCAAATTGCATCTAAATTCAGATTCGAATATCATATCAGTTTGTTAGTAGTAGTAATTTTTTGAAAACGACACACAATGTAAATTAGGAAAAAATATATTCTAAGATATCCTTATCTTATAATTTATGTATTTGAGTTGAAAAAAATATTTTAAATCGATGAGATCAGCTTCCAATTTTTTTATACTCAACATAGATAAAGAAAAGAAGAAATTTGTTGCCATCTCTATTTTCTGGTTCTTAGATGTTCCATACATTTTTTCTATATTTATTTTCTTTTATCTTATTTTTTATGTCTTTCACTCTTTTGTAACAAAAAATTAATTTATTTCGCTATAAAAGGATGATTTTTAATAGAGATTGTCCACATAAGAAATTTATTTATATTTTTAGTCTTTGGTTAAAATTATTTCATATTTTTCTTTTGGCTTTATCTAATCAACCTAAATATGTGCTCACCTAACCACTTAAATTAAAAAATTAAAGAATGTGTAATTTAGATATAATCCATATATAATACGTGTATAATCATGTATCGTCAGTATATCAGCTATAAAAGATCAACGATAAATCTGGACGGATATTTATGTAAATATTCCACAAAATTTCGGTTACTTGATTTCATCCATGATATGACTTCTATTATAATAATTTAAAAATTCTCTACTAAAATTCAAAAATATATTATCCTTTTATTTTTAAAATTACATTATATTTTTAAAAATAATCACATTTTGAAATAATTTTTTTACATTTTTTTAAAAAATATTTGGCGTCATACCATTTATTTTTAAAATATACTTTTTGTTATACTTGAAAATCGATATAGAAACTACCCATTAGAAACCAATATTCCCCTTGCTGAAATTCGAGAAACCTTTCACATAATTTAATGATACAAAACTAATATTCTTCAACGAAAAAAATATTATACCCCTGCAATGATGGCTTGACTGCAACTAAATGAAAAGGTTTCAATACCCTTTAATTCCTAAAAGATGCTAAATTAAAAGTAATGATAACAATTGTATAACCAATATTTTGTTATTTTTTTATGTCCATTTATATAATTTGACTCTTCAAACAAACATTCTTCAATTTTTTTTTTTTTTTGAATATTAACACATTATTGTGATGTTTCTTTCTATACCATGTTGCTTTACTTCATTATATATGTAAATAAACTTTTATTTGATTTTTAAACTCCTTTTTGTTATTTTAATAAACATAGACATGTACCCTATATATTATATTTATTTTAAAAGAAATCTGCTTTATTCAAATCTAGCTATAGTGTTTTAAATAACTATAATTATAGGGTTTTAGATGTGAAAGAGTTTAGAATTATATGGAAATTTTTTTTCCTTTTTTTCCAGAGGCAAAGTAATATTTAAATAATTATAAAAAATTAACAAAAGTTCTTAACATTATTGCATATGATCATTAACTGAATTAAGCATGACAACATGATAACAAAAGATAAATTTCTTTTTATTTTTATTTTAATTCAAACTTTAAAACTTTATATATAAAATTCAAAATTACCTTTTAGTTCAAATTCAATTATATATATATATATATTTGAATTAAAAGATAATTTTGAATTTATATATAAAGTTCTAAAATTCGAATTTAAATTAAAAATAAAATTTATCTTTTTTTATCATGTTATCATATGCAGTCATGTTAGGAACTTTTGTTATTTTTTCTAATTATTTAAATACTACTTTGCCTCTAGCAAAAAAAAAAAAACTACTCCATATTACTATAAAACTCTTTCACATTTAAAATCCTATAAGTATAGTTCTTTGAAACACTGTAGCTAGATTTGAATAAAATGAAATTCTTTTAAAATAAATTTAATATATATGGTACACGTCTATGTTTATCTAAATAACAAAAAGAGTTTACAAAACCAAATAAAAGTTTACTTACATATATAATAAAGTAAACATACATGCTGGAGAAAGAAACATCACAAAATCAGTCAACATTAAAAAAAAAAGTTATTTCTTTTTTCTTCTTGAAGAATATTTGTTTGAAGAGTCAATTTGCATAAATGGACATCAAACAAATAACAAAACTTTGGCCGTACAATTGCTATCATTAATTTCAATTTAGCACATTCAAAGAATTAAAGGGTGGAGTTGAAACCCCTTCATTTAGCTGTAGTCAGACCAATATTGTAAGAATATAATATTTTTTTCGATTATGCGAAAGGTTTTTTTTTTCAAACTCAACAAGAGAGAAATTGGTTTCTGATTGATAGTTTCTATAACGACTTTTAGTGTAACAAAGAGCATATATAAAGAAGAAATTGGTATGACGTGAATTTTTTTAAAATGTAAACAAATTATTTCGAAAAAACTCTTTACTTTTTTTAATTTAAAGATAATAAAAAGATAAGATATTTTTGAACATTAGTAGAGAGTTTTATAATTATTTATAATAGAAGTTATATCATGGATAAACTCAAAAAATCGAAATCTTATGGAATATTTACATAATATCCGGCCATATTTATTGTTTACTTTTTATAGCTAATATAGATAGATATATACCGATAACACATGATTATAAACATATTATATATGGATTATACATAAATTACACATCATTCAATTTTTTAATTTAAGTGGTCGGGTGAACACCTATTTAGACTGATTAAATAAAGCCAAAAGAAAAATATGAAACAATTTCAACCAAAGAGTAAAAATATAATTAAAGTTCATATGTAGATAATATTTTATTAAAACTCATCATTTTATAATGAAATAAATTAATTTTTTGTAACAAAAAATATAATGAAACAAAAAATAAGATAAAAGAAAATAAATATTGAAAAAAAGTGTCAAAAAGATCTAAAAACGAGAAATAAAAGATGACAACAAATTTCTTCTTATGTTTTATCTTTGTTAAATATAAAAAAATTGAAAGTTAATCTCATCGATTTCAAATATTTTTTTTCCAACTCAAATACATAGATTATAAGATAAAGATATCTTACAATATTTTTTTAATTTACATTATATATCGTTTTTAAAAATCACTATTACTAACAAACTAATATGATATTCGAATTTGAATTGGAATGCAATTTGAGTAGTTTGCATTGAGGTTAAGCCAAGTATGGTATCGAAACATAAATTACTTAATAATTTTAAGACAATATATACAATGTTTTATAATAATAATCAACTAATTTAACATTTAATGATTCAAAGAACAAAATTTTTGTATATATAGGGTAT
Source organism: Nicotiana sylvestris (assembly GCF_000393655.2). Lineage (NCBI taxonomy): Eukaryota > Viridiplantae > Streptophyta > Magnoliopsida > Solanales > Solanaceae > Nicotiana > Nicotiana sylvestris. The sequence goes on from NC_091059.1 coordinate 188,870,987, forward strand.
TAAAAATTCAAATTCTAAGGCTATAGATATCGATAAACTTAAAGTGGAGTCATACTGAAATAAATCCGACCAAAAAATCATTTAAATTTTAGATAGCTGATTAAAGTAAATTTTAAACTAATGATAATATCTTCACTTGCATCATCATAAAGATAATCATTATTATAATATATGTGAAGTTTTAGAAATTGAAAATTCAAAATAGAAATATTTTTTAAAGATAAAATCATACCAAATAAGAGTTCAAATCGTAATATAAGAGTTACGTTGTTATCAAATAACCGTTTATATCATGTCAACCTTTGTGTTTTGCCATAAATATGAGTTATTATTTAACTTTGTGGTTATTTTTAGGTTCCAATGAAACCTATGAGAATAGTGCAAAAATAAAATTATCACTACGACAATTGAGAAAATGTTAGTATTTTTTCATGTAGTGTTTCTTAATTAATATCTGACGATTATCTATAATTATTTAGAAGGTTTAAATGTTAAGGTTATTTACATATAATTCAAATAACTCAGATATTTAACATGGTCAATGTCAACTATCAAAATGGAGTAAAAAAAATTCACTAGCTAAAGAATTGTTTATATTTTTAGATAACCAACTAAAATGAGTTTGAATTAAGAATAATATTTTCAATTACATTATTATAAAAATAATTATTATTGAAAAATAATGTTTTAGTAACTGAAATTTTAAGAAAGAAATATTTTTAAGATATATCAACACACCAAATAAGAGTTCAAGTAGTAGTACAAAAGTTAAGTTTTATTCAAAGAGTCATTCATTGTCTCAACATTTGATTGTTTTGCCATAAATACAAGTTATTATTTTGCTTTCTAACTATTTTTAGGATCCAATGACACTGGCAAAATGATATAAAAAGAAATAGAAGAAATAGTTAATTTTTTTTATATAGTTAATATCCAATAATTATCTATATTTACCGAGAAAGTGTAAATTTTAAGATTACTAAAATACAATCCAAATAACTTATATTTGACATGATTAATGTGTTGACAATAATAAGATCCCAAATTTCTGACGAATACAGTGTTTTTGCTGAATAATAAAGCTGAAGATAATCCGGAATAAGAAGTCCCTTCATAATCTCCAGCCTTCCAAAATTGCTTACTCTCCAAAGAAGAACCTAACTCCTTATTATTGCTTCCACTAGGCGGCGGAGCCGGTAACGACAACGGGGTTTCCTTGGGCGGAGGCAAAGGATCCAAAAATCCCAACGACAATGGGAAATTCACATCCTCCACACTCTTCCTTTTCTTCTTCGACCTATTACTGCCAATAAAACCGTCCGAATCAGAATCGGAGTCGTCACTACTGCTTAGGTCAATAAACACCGATTGAGTCGCCGGTGAAGAAACCGCCGCCGGCTTCTTTATCATAAACCCTTCCAAAAACGAAAATGGGGTGTAAAAGAGTATTTAGTGAAGAATTTAACGAAGTAAAAGGAAAGGGAGATTCAAGAATTTTAGATGAAGAGACGTATACAGGGTTTCACGTACACGGCGATGTTTAATGAACCGTTGGATCTACTTGGGATTTGTGTCCGTTTTTTTTTGCATTGGTTCCCTTTTCTTCTGTTGATCCAGCTTTGGGGTTTATTAAAAAGAATACCGGGATTAACCAACAACCAAAAACAAATTAACCGGGAAAAAAAAGAAGAATATCGGGTCGGGTTGGTTTAATAAAATAAGAGTTATGAGCCGGGTATGTTTATTATTTAAAATCAGTGTATAGATGGAATGCACCATATTGTGACATGTGTCAAAATTTGGTGCTAAAATTTTTATTAGCGAGGTTTGTTAAAAAAAAAGGGTATACATGACCCACCTTATACACGACAAGGGCAGGATTGAGTCCACCTTTTAACGATTTCGTATAGTTTTCTGGCATATCTGGACCTTTTCCGTTTTTAGAATTGTACTAAGGGTAGAACTATCCTACTATATAAAGGAGACAATTTTTATCCAAGAGGGATATTATAACACGCATATCAGGGCAATATACATTTGTTTTCTCTGTTTCTAAGCTATTCAAAGGTTTTGATTCTTGTTCATAAATTTTCATATATATATATTGCCAACGAATCGAAGGCAGGTTAATTGTTAAGCTCACAACCGAGCCCGCACTCAATATTACTACTGGTTTGGTTGTTCATTCTATCTTTAATTTGTTATCTAACGTTATTAATCACTTGTATTGAATGAGTCCACATATCCTTATAGCTGTATATAAATTCAATTGTTATCAATTTTAAGGATAAACACCACTAAAAGGAAAAAACGCTTTATACAACAATAAAAAATTCACTTCAATGCGAGACCTCTGATTAAGAGTAGAGAGATCTTATACTTTGATAGTCAAAGCAAACATTTTGCTTAGCCTCCAAGCTTACAAAGACATGATCCACAAGTAAAAAAATTGCCAGAAACAAAATAAGGATTCCACACTTAAAAAATAACCAAAATGTGCTCAAAGAAGAAAAAATGGATTTTATAGACAATTATTTACTAAAGACATTATAAATAGAACTTTATTGAAGAATTCTTGTTGTTAATATTGTGTGTGTGTGTGAAAGAACATTATATCTGTCACACCTTCTTTTTGCGTGCCCGCCCCAGTTTTTCCAATTTAAGTGACAATATTCGAAATGTGATTATTTATTTAATTCAGAGTCGCCACTTGGGAAGGGTTTGGTTTTTTGGTGTCCCAAGTCACCGGTTTATCTTGAATCCCAAATCGAGGAAAATTTTCGACTTTTCCAAATGAAGTCTGCGAACCAGAAATTCTAAGTAAGGAATTCCGTTGACCCGAGGGAAGGTGTTAGGCACCCTCGAATCCCGTGGTTCTAGCACGGTCGCTTAAATTGTTATAATGGCTAATTATCTGATCTAAATACATGTTGTGACTTACGTGCTTTTATTAAGTTTAAACTACTTTTATTATTATCATTTATTTTATAGAATTGCAACGTCGTGAAAATGCATCTCGAACCACGTCACAATCAATGCGCCCGTGATCGTCAACACATTTTGACTTCGTTGAGATTTGGATTTGGGTCACATCAATGTGCACCCGAAATTAAGAATATGATTTAATTAAGCCGCACCTAAAGAGTCTAACGTGTTATTGTCTTCGGAGAAGGCAGGGAAATTCACTAGACCGCCCATCTCCAAATTCTAAATGTTTATTATGGTTAATTATTGAGGGCCCCGCAATGTGTATCTTTCTTTAAACGGGGCTCATCTCGTTATTTTAAAAGAGATATCCTAAAGTGGCTACATTTTCTATTATGTTTGTCTCTAAAATAGAAAGGGAAAAGGTACGTGCTAATTTACCTGCATGCCTTTTAACTAAATCCGGATTTCCTGTCAATCGTTTGATTCATTTGGTTAATTGTTTGCAAGATGAAGAACGCAGTATCTCGTGGAACCTGCTTCTAATTTTAATGAAAATTACATACAAGCTGGTGAAACGCTACAACTACTCCGAACATTTCTTGAGTTGAACTTAACTAAACTTATTTAGGCTAGATTAAAGGATTTAGCTGCTAGACATTGTTACTAATGGGACTTGAACGTGACCCTATGTACTGCCTAACGAAACCCAAAAAAAGGGACTAAAATGAAACAGAAACAACATTGTATAAGGTCGGAGTATACATACCCCGTACTAACAAACAACTACCGAACTAAAACACAAAGGGCTAAACTCAGTCGAGTATCAGTACATACTTTCATACTATTGAATTATAAACTAATCAATTTTTTACAGACCCGTTAATGTACCATGAATATTACAACAAATACTTGAACTTCTTCAACCTTTTTCATTTCATGCTTTCGAACTGTTTCAGTTACATCAATATGGGACTCGAACTGTGTACCTGGAATGCTGAAATGCAAAGAAGAAGAGGAGAATAACAGGGAAGATCAGCAGCAGCAGGGATCAGAGTAACAGCAACAATCAAAGCAACACAGCAGAGCAGGTTCTATTGCAAGGAATGGGACTATAGTTGACGGGAAAGTAGCCAAATGATAGCAGCACACAGTGTAGTAGAAACAGAACTCCAGACAATCCAATTCCGAGATAAACCAAATGCAACAAACACTACCAGTAATCTCGATTGAAACTTAGAAGAAGCAATACTACCTAACAGATTGACAACAGATGAACTTCAGACAAACAAAAACCAAGTTTCTGATTTCCTGTCTGTTTTTTTTTTCTTGCTCTCTTTCTATTTCTATGTATATATGTGTATCTATGTATGTCCCCAGCCCTCTCTTCTCAGATCTATCTCCCCTTTAAAACTGATGGAAGTCCTTCCCTTTTATAAGCCTTAACCTCAGCCCTTTAACAGCCTGTTAGACCAAAAGAACACCCCTCCCATGTGCTATCTTCTTTTCAGTTTCCACTTAGCTATTTAAGTATTAAACCCATGACATTCCCTTGGCAGGCTTAACTTTTTAGTAAGGTTTATTATTTCTGAAACTAAAGCAAAGTATGGGCAGCAGAATGTGATCTGACAGCATGTGTTGTCAACTATTTTATTCAAAAGCCCTTATGCAGGGCACAGGCTGTGGACAAATGCACCTGTGGTGCACCAATGCACATGTTGTGCACAAGTGCACATGCCCTGCAATTTTAGAACTATAACTAAACAAAACATTTGATTTTACATTCCTGATTCAAATTAACAATTATAAGTACTAAACTCAGTTCCTGATTGATTCAAACAAATGTGTCCAGAAGCAAATCGATTTGTTATTGTTCAGGCAGTTGAAACTAATTGACGACACATGTCGACTCGACTATATTAATCATAACATGCACAATCGTAGCCAAAAATCAGACATTTAACAGTATCGACACATGATTTGAATTGTACTGACCAAACAGAATTGTACTCGAGGAATCAGTTAATTGGTTCAAATTTGAGATTCAGTTAATTGCACAACACATACATACATACGCATTATCAGAACAAGTAGAAGAAGGACTCAATCAAACGCAGAGGTTCAGGCAAGGTGGACAGGACACAAGTTGATAAAATTCGAAACACAAATTTCACAACAACATGAACAGCCTTTTGAACAAACATGGACTAACAGAATAAAGAAAAGAAAGCAAAACTCACCTTAAATCCCGAAAAATCAAAAGCCTTAACTTGGACTCGAACAGACCTTTCTTAAGGCTGAACTGACTTTAATCGAAGTGTTTCTCATATGAGAAACACTTCGATTAAGGTCCATTAGACCTTAATCTCTTGGTTTAGACAAGATACGGACCAGTGACGAGGAACCCTAAGGTTCCAAAAATTAGATCCGGGATTCATGCTTCCCTGGTCAGATTCGGGCCAAACCACGCATGGTTTGGTCACGAGGGGGGTCTGGGGACTGTCTGGTATGAATTTAGGGCAGATCGGTGTAGATCGAGTTTTGACTCGAATTTTCAAATGAAGATTCGAGAAGGTGGGATGAGATTCGAGGTGTGTGGTTGGTGGATTTGGGTTCAGGACGGTGAGGAGCATCTATGGTGTTAAGGGTAGGGTCACCGGCGTCCATGCCGCCGGCTTTCATGGTGAAGGTATACAGGGGCGGCTAGGGTTTGGAGGGATGGGGTCTGGTGAAGACGACCTAAGGCAGGAGGGGTTTGGATTAGGGCGCGGGGTGAAGGGGGAAGGGTTTATATACGGGGTGGATGGCTTGATCTCAACCGTTAGATCAATCTAGATCTACGGTCTGGATCTGAGGGCTTAAGTGGAACGGTGTCGTTTGGCTTAGTAAGGGTCAAGGTTGGTTCGGGTGGAACGGGTCGGGTTCATTAGTGGGTTATGGGGTGTGAGATCTTGGCCGTTGATCAATCTGAGATCAACGGCCCAGATCATACTGGATTAAACGGTGTCGTTTGGATGGCTAGGGGCTGAACTGGACTGGACCGGGTAATTTGGGTTGGGTTGTCTGTTTGGGCCCTGAATTAAAGTGAAAATCAGCCCAAACTGATTTTCAAACCCAATTTTGCACTCTCTTTTATTTTTTTTTTATTTTAAAACAAAACCTAAGTAAATCAAATTAAAATTAAATAAACACTTAATACAATTATTTGCACACATATATTAAAATATTTAAAACAGGTAAAATCAAACAAAACAAAAATCACGGACCAAGATGCCTATTTATGATTTTCTATTTAACAACCGGATTACGGTTCAAATTACGCATGACACATACATTTTTTGTATTTTGTTTTAATAAAATAAAATGGGCAAAAATCATAAATAATTAACAAAGTGCCATGTAAAAATCCAAAAATTGTACAGCAGGACCAATTGTTATTATTTTTATTTCTTTTGGAGCGATTGTCGCGCGAAACAAAAATCACGTGCTCACAGCTGCCCCTCTTTGTTCGGAAACACGAAGAGTTTTCGTGCAAAGATAAAGTGAGCGTGTATGAGCGATTTTTGCCTATGGACTACTCCGTGTGAAGCATGTTTTTGAAAGATCTGACCGAATCTTGCTTCAAAGATTTCCTACATATCCTGGGCTAAACAGGAATCAGGTCAATGTAGTTCGGGAAGCTTCGGTAGCTGGGACTACCATGCGATTGCAATGCTTGATGTTACTGCTGTTGCTGTAATCACCACTGCTTTACTGACCGCCTTATTACAACCAAAGAAAAATTGAAACTGAACTTAAATACTTATATGCATGTCAACTGCTAGTTACAAGATCCCTATCTATGATTCTTTTGCGACTTGATCATGGGTCTTAGCTGATTTTGCTTGGAGACTTCGATCCGAATCTTGATGCTTGCGAGTTGTAGGTGCTTGCTTATTCTCTGGGATGCTGAGTGAGGCGTGACTGGCAGAGTTTAGAATCTTAATCCAATGTTGGAGTCGATCCGCATTCCATTTAACTCCGATATCTCGGGATATCTTCTTTTTGTCTTTTTTTTTATTCTGAGTTGAGACTCACTTCGTGGGTCATTTCGATCCGTGTGGCTCGAGGTTAGACCTGCGAACGAAATTTTCTGCCCCAGTTTCACTAGGAAAATTTCGTGAATTATTAGCCAGGAAGTTCATAAAATTGATGAAAGAGGATATGCATGCTCAGTTCAGGGTTGGGGCCCTAATACCGACTAGCTGGGGAGAAGTTTGGTTTTAGAGTTGAAACTCTAATACTGACCAACTGGGGGAAAGTTCAGTTTAGGGTTTAAAACCCTAATGCTGATTAAGAGAAAAAAGTTCAGTTTAGGGTTTAAAACCCTAATGCTGGCTGAATTGAAAAAAGTTCAGTTTAGGGTTTAAAACCCTAATGCTGATTAAAGGAAAAAGGTCAGTTTAGGGTTTAAAACCCTAATGCTGACTGCATGGAAAAGCTCAGTTTAGGGTTTAAAACCCTAATGCTGGCTGAATGGGAAAAGTTTAGTTTAGGGTTTGAAACCCTAATGCTGATTAAAGGAAAAAGGTCAGTTTAGGGTTTAAAACCCTAATGCTGATTGCATGGAAAAGCTCAGTTTAGGGTTTAAAACCCTAATGCTGATTGCATGGAAAAGCTCAGTTTAGGGTTTAAAACCCTAATGCTGGCTGAAAGGAAAAAGTTCAGTTTAGGGTTTAAAACCCTAATGCTGACTAAAAGAAAAATTCAGTTTAGGGTTTAAAACCCTAATGCTGATTGCATGGAAAAGCTCAGTTTAGGGTTTAAAACCCTAATGCTGGCTGAAAGGAAAAAGTTCAGTTTAGGGTTTAAAACCCTAATGCTGACTAAAGGAAAAATTCAGTTTAGGGTTTAAAACCCTAATGCTGATTGCATGGAAAAGCTCAGTTTAGGGTTTAAAACCCTAATGCTGACTAAAGGAAAAATTCAGTTTAGGGTTTAAAACCCTAATGCTGATTAAAGGAAAAATTCAGTTTAGGGTTTAAAACCCTAATGCTGATTGCATGGAAAAGCTCAGTTTAGGGTTTAAAACCCTAATGCTGGCTGAGTGGAAAAAAGTTCAGTTTAGGGTTTAAAACCCTAATGCTGACTAAAGGAAAAATTCAGTTTAGGGTTTAAAACCCTAATGCTGATTGCATGGAAAAGCTCAGTTTAGGGTTTAAAACCCTAATGCTGGCTGCATGGAAAAGCTCAGTTTAGGGTTTAAAACCCTAATGCTGGCTGAATGGAAAAGCTCAGTTTAGGGTTTAAAACCCTAATGCTGACTAAAGGAAAAATTCAGTTTAGGGTTTAAAACCCTAATGCTAATTGCATGGAAAAGCTCAGTTTAGGGTTTAAAACCCTAATGTTGGCTGAATGGAAAAAAATTCAGTTTAGGGTTTAAAACCCTAATGCTGATTGCATGGAAAAGCTCAGTTTAGGGTTTAAAACCCTAATGCTGGCTGAATGGAAAAAATTCAGCTTAGGGTTTAAAACCCTAATGCTGATTGCATGGAAAAGCTCAGTTTAGGGTTTAAAACCCTAATGCTGGCTGAATGGAAAAAAGTTCAGTTTAGGGTTTAAAACCCTAATGCTGACCAAAGGAAAAATTCAGTTTAGGGTTTAAAACCCTAATGCTGATTGCATGGAAAAGCTCAGTTTAGGGTTTAAAACCCTAATGTTGGCTGAATGGAAAAAAATTCAGTTTAGGGTTTAAAACCCTAATGCTGATTGCATGGAAAAGCTCAGTTTAGGGTTTAAAACCCTAATGCTGGCTGAATGGAAAAAGTTCAGTTTAGGGTTTAAAACCCTAATGCTGACTAAAGGAAAAATTCAGTTCAGGGTTTAAAACCCTAATGCTGATTGCATGGAAAAGCTCAGTTTAGGGTTTAAAACCCTAGTGCTGGCTGAATGGAAAAAAGTTCAGTTTAGGGTTTAAAACCCTAATGCTGACTAAAGGAAAAATTCAATTCAAGGTTTAAAACCCTAATGTTGATTGCATTGAAAAGCTCAGTTTATGGTTTAAAACCCTAATGCTGGCTGAATGGAAAAAAGTTCAGTTTAAGGTTTAAAACCCTAATGCTGACTGGCTGGGGACAAAGTTCGAGAATACTAAACGATCTCTTTTTTTTGAATTTTCTTGTTTTAGTAGAAGATAAAAGGGAGTTTCGTGGAAACTTACCTTTCGAGTGAATTCATCATTGCCAAGGTATTTCTTGTACCCGCGTACCTTCTTCTTTGGGCGACACCTGCTTCTTGCACGGTTGTCTTGGATCATACCTGTTTCAACTTTTCAGACAAAAAACAATTGTTAGTTCGGAAATAACGGTCAGTTTGGTGACCTTGATCATTCCCGGTTGCTTTGTTGTGTCTTCATTTCTGTTGCGAAATCCCGCCATTGATTTGATTCACATGCCGAAACCCTTTAGACCGCTCAGGCTTGTATTTCCAGATTTTGTGATGATTTGCCTCGTAAGGCTCTTTTTTATTTTTCTCTTTTTTTTTGTGTGTCTCGTTTTGCTTGGAGGTTCTCAACGGGGATTTTATTGGAGGTATTCTGTGGGGATTGGTACAACAGGAAGCTCTGTGGGGGGGGATATTTACAAAGTGGATTCTTTATGGGGATTTTGTACAACGGGGTATGCTGGGGATTTGTTTCAAAGCGGGCTTTCTAGGGTTTGTTGGGGTAAGCTTGTTGGGGAATATTTACAAAAGGACTCGCTGGGGAAATTCCAACGGGGATTTTTTTTTATTATTATTTATTTATATATTGGGGGGACTCTGTGGGGGATTGTACAAGGGAGACTCTGTGGGGATTCGTTCGAAGGCGGACTTGCTGGGGGAAATTTCTCTTTTTCCTCTTTACTTTGAACACCATCAAACATCATGATTCATCAGGCTTGGACGAACGTACCAACGAAACGAGGCGTTTTCCTTCATGAAATGGAATTCCGTGCAACCAAACCTACCACCTGTCCTTTCCGGTACATCTAGGACTTGGGCCTAAACATAAAAGAGATTCGAAGAAAAACAAAGAAAAGATAAAACGAATTTTAGAAAAAGAGTACCCCCTTCGGGACGAGAAAGACTTATCTGAGGAAGATAATGCTGGCTTTAAATGACATGACATGCTCTTTGGACTGGACGCCTGACTTTCCATGAGCTTGCGTTTCCCTCAACCAGAACGGATCTGTGATTCCAAACCTGGTGGAACTTTGCCGAAACCTCCTTGGGTGGGGTCACTCTTTCGGCCAACAGCGCCCTTTGCGGGTTTTCGCCGGCTGACCTCTTCTCATTTCTCTTCCTGTCATCGCTTGATAGCACTCTTTGTGAGTTTTTACTAAACAAGCTCTCTCATTTTGGTTTCTCTACTCCCGTCGCCTCGTGGTGCCCGAAGGTTTTCACCGACGAGACTCTCTCATTTTATCTCTCTCAATTCAGAGTGTGCCGGTCTCCATTTGTGACGCTTATTGGTTTCCCACTATCTTTGGTAATTGATCTGAAGGCTTGTGCTTGGTAAAGAGAGGTAGATGATACTAACTTCTAAACTGCTCGACGTGCCCCGGTTTCAATTTCAGGGTGAATGGGATTTTATTGTTGGTGTGACTGAACCTCAGGGAGAGGCTGCCTACGTATCCTTTCGGAATCAAGTCAAACGTAGTTCAGGCCTCAATCAATTTTTGTTTTATTTTTTTTATTTTTATTTTTATTTTTTGTAAGCGGCTCAAAGGTTTGTAGAGAGAATTGGGTAGTGTTTGGGAAGTAGTGGGGAATAAAACCTTCGTCATTTCGAATGCGTCAAGACTACTGGAGTATAATTCAGACGTAGTATCTCTTGACTGCATCCGCATTTACTGCTGTGTCGGGGTCATTTCCTTCGATATCACCTAAATACAATGCTCTTCTCGGCAATATCTTCCTTATGATGTATGGGCCTTTCCAATTTGGAGCAAACTTCCCTTTTGCTTCCTCATGATGTGGCAGAATACGCCTCAGTACCAGCTGACCTACTTCGAAATTCCTGGGTCAGACTTTCTTGTTGTAAGCACGGGCCATCCTTCGTTGGTACAACTGTCCGTGACAAACCGCGGCCATTCGCTTTTCATCAATCAACGTCAATTGCTCTAACCGAGTCTTGACCCACTCGCTGTTTTCGATTTCTGCTTCGACAATGGTTCGAAGCGAAGGAATTTCTACCTCTGCTGGTATTACCGCCTCGGTCCCATAAACCAAAAGATAAGGAGTCGCTCCTACTGACGTGCGTACTGTAGTACGATATCCCAACAACGCAAATGGTAACTGCTCATGCCACTGTCGGGAACCTTGGATTGTTTTTCTCAAAATCTTCTTGATGTTCTTGTTCGCCGCTTCTACAGCACCATTGGCCTTTGGCCGATAAGGAGTAGAGTTCCTATGCGTTATTTTGAATTGCTCGCATACATCTCCCATCAAGTGACTGTTCAAGTTTGCTGCGTTATCTGTAATGATAGTCGCAGGAATACCGAAACGACAGATAAGATTTGAGTGTACAAAATCCACTACAGCTTTTTTAGTGACCGACTTGAGAGTGACAGCCTCTACCCATTTCGTGAAGTAATCGATGGCAACCAGTATAAACCTGTGTCCATTTGAAGCTTTTGGTTCGATTGGTCCAATGACGTCCATGCCCCAGGCGACAAATGGCCAGGGTGCAGACATGGGATGCAGCTCCGTGGGAGGTGCATGAATCAAATCAACGTGCACCTGACACTGATGACACTTCCGAACGAAGCTAAAGCAATCCTTTTCCATGGTCATCCAGTAATAACCTGCTCGAAGGATTTTCTTTGCTAAGACATACCCGTTCATGTGAGGTCCGCACACACCTGCGTGTACTTCGTGCATGATCTTTCTTGCCTCCTCGATATCGACACATCTTAGAAGATTGAGGTCCGGGGTCCTCTTATACAACAATTCACCGCTCAGAAAGAAACCACTTGCATGTCGCCTAATGGTCCTCTTTTGATCTCCAGTAGCGTGCTCGGGGTATTCTTGTGTCTTCAGGAACCTCTTGATGTCATGGTACCAAGGCTGCGTATTTGATCCCGCCTCGATTACATTGCAGTAACCGTGTCTTTCCTTGATTTGGATTTCCAAAGGATCGACGTGGGCGTTGCCCGGGTAGGGTAGCATTGAAGCCAAAGTAGCAAGTGCATCTGCCAGTTCATTGTGACACCTCGGGATATACCTGAACTCTATTGATGTAAAGCGCTTGCTGAGGTCCTCCACATGCTGTCGGTAAGGGATAAGTTTGACATCCCGAGTTTCCCATTCGCCTTGAGCTTGCCGGATAATCAGGTCAGAATCTCCCATAATCAGTAAGTCTTCGACATCCTGATCGATTGCCATATGCATGCCCATGATGCAGGCTTCATACTCAGCTGTATTATTTGTGCAAAAGAAACGAAGGGGGGAGGGTGTTACAACCCATATCCACATGTGTTAGTTCATGCCATATATTAGTTAACATAAATCCAAGAAGGAATTATCTTTGAGATGATAAGAAGTCAATCCTATTGGTCTTAAGTGATACAAGAGTGTATAAGGGTGATTAACCAGTATTAGAAGTTAAACGAATCAAGGATGTTGTAACTCGAATTTTCAGGTAATCTAGCGGTGCTTAATACACTCAAGAGGTCATTTATGAAGGTATTTTAATCATATAATATCCGTATCATAAGTCTTGAAGTCAAACGAGTTATGAAACAAAAGTCGACAAAAGTTGTCGCAACTTAGGTTCATAATTTTACTTAAACATTAGGTCAAATGTTTCTAATCTTTTCTCATAATTTACAAGGAATTACGGGGTGATATACCAACAAAATTAAAGATCTATGAGTCTAGTTTCCAACGCATTAAACCTTTCATCGATACGATCTCGGAGTATAGAGATATTTGCATTTTTGCGAGACTGCGCCAAGTACCTCTCTATGGGGCCCACTAAGTCGGTTTAAGATATTTGGACCTATATAGGATACCTCCAAACCGTTTTAAGTCATTTCTTTTCACTATTTTCAGACCTTAGAACCCTAGGAACATCCTCTCAAGGTCCTCTCAAGATTCAAGACCCAAAAAGGGCAAACAACACAAATCAAGTGTCGGGAATTCCGTGGCGCTAGTAAGTCTCTTGTTCTTCTTGTTGTTGCTCATTTTTGTGTCGTGTCAGCTCGTGTGGGAGGTTGTTTTAAAGGATTTATGTTCTGTAAATACTCCCTCATGTTCTTAATATCAATCCTAGGTGATTTCAAGCCTTCTAAAGTGATTCTAGTGCCGAAAAACACTAATTGATCGCTAGTTTCGCTTTTTTGTTGTTGTGGCAGCATTGGAGGGATATTTCATGGAAATTTAAGGTCAAATTGGAGTTGTTCTTTCTGTATAAAGGTAAGGAACCTCTTACTCTATATGTATTTAAGATTATCCAAGTTGCGGCTAAGCCATTGAAGCTAGAACTTGTGAGATATATATCGAAAGGCTTGGTAGTAATGTTATTGTTTTGTGGACTGTTTTGCGTTGTTGTTGGGCTGCGTATTTTACTACTATCTTGTGGAGTTTTGGAGGAGGAAGGGTGTGGAGAAACACCATATATATGTAGGGTTATGGGCTGATAGTTATTCGTAACATTTCCAGGTTGTTTGACACGACTACGGTGGTCGTCGTATGTATGGAGTGATTAGGCTATGTGTGGACTATTTTGGGAGGCTCAATATGTTTATTATTGATGTTGTTTGGGCTGTTTGGTGACTGTTTTGAATGGTGTGAGGTCATATATATAGGGGAGGTGCTGTCCGTTTCATCGTAAAATAGGTTGTGGTCGATACATAATAGTTATGACGCTTAAATGATAACGATAGTATCGTTTCTCTTATTGTAGACTAAGGAGTTTTGACAATTGCATAGCTTGAGATTGGGGCAGTATATACAAGGTATGTGAGGCTATCCCTTTCCTTCTTTTGCATGACTCCAATTGTACATAATGTAATGAACGAGCTTCCAAGATACTCTACTCTTAGAAGCTAGCAGTACTTACATTGTTTTCCCTCTTATGGAACGATTGATGTTAATGTTACTTCTCTTATTCTTATGTTATCAATGTTGTTCGTACTTTCTAAATCTTATAAGGTTCATAGTGAAGAGTTAGTCCTAATAACGTGTATAGAGGATACCGACCTTACGTCACTCCGAAAGGTTTAGAATGTGATTCCATGAGTCGAGCATGCATTATATATATGTATCTATTTTACTCTACCGAGCCACGCTATAGTTGGCCGGGTACGGCACCTATTGTGCAACCACTGATCAGTTGGGTTTTACCGAGCTCCACGTGGCCGGGTACGATTCTACCGAGCCTATTATGGCCGGGTACGATATGATGATAATGATGCCCACAGAGGCGAATGCTTTAAAGGTTTATGTATTTATACATATGTATCATGCATTTCATGTAAGTAGCCCTCAGAGGTACTAAGATGTTACAGGTTGTATATTCTCTATCCTTGCTTACATTACTGATCGTATTTATGGTTCCTTGCCTTACATACTCAGTACTTTATTCGTACTGACGTCCTTTTATTTGTGGACGCTGCATGTCGTGCTGCAGGTCCTGATAGACAGGCAGGTGCAGCTCCCCCACCACAGTAGACTGTCCAGTTCAGCGGTGATTGGCGAGATCCCTTCTCCGGACTTGCCTTGGTCTTGGTATGCAATTTTTGTTATAGACATTATGGGTATGTCGGGGCCCTGTTCCGGCTATGTTGCAACACTTATGTTCTTTTAGAGGCTCATAGATAGGTGTCGGCTCATGTATAGTTTGGTATGCCTTGTCGGCTAGTTTTTGTTGTATAGTCTTTCATAGTAGCGTGGTAGCTCATACCTTATATGTAGTTTCTTGATTGTCTGGTCATCCCCTGCTATGTATGTTCATGCCGTCATATTTTATTGTTGGTTGTCCATGATCTAGGTCTACCATTTATATTGATCTCGTCAGCCTTAAAAGATAATAATGAAGGTTAGATGAAATGTACGTTGGTGCTCGGCAAGTGTGGTCGGGTGCTAGTCATGGCCCTTCAGTTTGGGTCGTGACAAACTTGGTATCAGAGCAAGTCTGTCCTAGGGGTTGTCTATGAGCCGTGTCTAGTAGAGTCTTGATTATGGATGTGTAGCGCGCCACATTTATAATCAGGAGGCTACATGACATCTAGGGTTGTTACCTTCTTCCTGAATCTAGATCGTGCGTAGAGTTGAGTCGTAAGTGTTCGTCTCTAATATTCACCTTGTTTTTTTCAGTGATGCCTTCGACTAGGAAGCAAACGATTAGTAGACGGCTTGATACAGCAGCGGAAGAGGGTACCAGTCAGGTGCCCCAAGTCAGAGCAGGACAAAGTGAGGCTCAAAGTGAGATGCCCTCTCATACCTCATCTACTCCATCTCCTCCAGAGGATATTAGAAGGCACCCAGCGCCTCCAGTTCCTCCGTCTGGCACTCCAGACCAGGATATGCGGAGTGCTTTGCAGTTATTGACTAGCTTGGTAGCTGCTCAGGCTCAGAGGCAGAATACAGGTGCTGCTGAGAAACCAGTTAGTACAAGAGTTCGTGATTTTATTAATTTAGACCCTCCAGTGTTTACCGGATCAGACCCCAAGGAGGACCCACAGACTTTTATTGACCAGGTTCATCGTACACTTCGGGTTATGCATGTTAGTGATACAGAGGCAGTAGAGTTGGCTTCTTATCGGCTACGGGATTTAGCGGTTCTCTGGTATGATAGTTGGGAGAGATCCAGGGGTCCGAACCCTCCTCCAGCTGTGTGGAAGGAATTTTCTGAGGCCTTTCTTCGTCACTACTTGCCAGTTGAGATACGACGAGCTAGAGCTGATAAGTTCTTGAACCTTAGACAAGGTAATATGAGTGTGCGAGAGTACAGTATGCAGTTTGATTCTTTGGCAAGGTATGCTCCCCATATGGTGGCCGAGATGAGTGATAGGGTGCATATGTTCGTGAATGGGTTGGGACCACATCTGATAAATGAGTGTACGACAGCCTCCTTGGTGGAGGGCATGGATATTTCCCGTATTCAAGCTTATGCCCAGACCCTAGAGGATCGTAAGCGCCAGCAGAGGGCAGTTAGGGAGCAGGATAGGGGCCAGCATAAGAGGGCGAGATTTGCAGGGTATTCTGATGACTTCAGAGGCCGCATCAGGCCACAGTTTTCGAGGAGTTCGGCGCCACCTGTAGCTAGTGCTCCTCCACAGTTTCAGAGGCCTCGATATGATCGATCCTATTCTGGTCCAGGTCAGAGTTCGCGGGCATCTGGCTCGCAACATCACAGGGATACTAGTCAGATGAGACCCCCAACACCACATTGTGATCAGTGCGGCAAGGCCCACTTTGGACTGTGTCGTCGAGGTTCTGATGCATGCTATTCGTGCGGGCAGCCTGGCCATATGATGCGGGAGTGTCCTAATAGAGGAGGTGATGGTATGGCTCAGCCGACTGGATCTGTGTCTGGTTCTTCCTCATCAGTTCGACCTCCAGCACGGGGTTTTCAGCAGTCGACAGGTCGTGGTAGGGGTAGAGGTGCAGTGCCGAGTTCGAGTGGTGCTCAAAATCGAACCTATGCTCTAGTAGGTCGACAGGATCTCGAGTCGTCTCCAGATGTTGTTACAGGTATTATATCTGTGTTTTCTTATGATGTATATGCGTTGATTGATCCGGGATCTACATTATCCTATGTTACACCCTTTGTGGCTAATAAGTTTGGCATTGAACCTGAATTGATAAGTAAACCCCTCGCGGTATCTACTCCGATAGGAGATTCTGTGATTGCTAGAAGGGTATATAGAGGTTGCACTGTGATGATTTGTAGTCGTCAAACCTCGGCAAATTTATTTGAGTTAGAAATGGTTGATTTTGATGTGATAATGGGAATGGACTGGTTGGCCTCATGCTATGCAAATGTTGACTGTCGTACGAAGATGGTTAGGTTCCAATTTCCGGGTGAACCCATCATTGAATGGAAAGGGAACATTGCTACACCGAAAAGGTAGGTTTATTTCCTATCTTAAGGCAAGGAAAATGATCTCAAAAGGTTACATTTATCATCTCGTTCGCGTTAGGGATGCGGAGGCGAAACCGCCTACTTTACAATCAATCCCTGTGGTCAACGAATTCCCAGATGTTTTCCCAGATGAACTCCCAGGCCTTCCTCCTGAAAGGGAGATTGAGTTTAGCATTGATGTGTTGCCTGACACTCAACCGATCTCTATTCCTCCATACAGAATGGCCCCGGCAGAGTTGCAAGAGTTGAAGGTGCAGTTGAAGGACTTGCTAGATAAGGGCTTTATTAGGCCTAGCACTTCACCTTGGGGTGCACCAGTCCTATTCGTGCGGAAGAAAGACGGGTCGTTACGGATGTGTATCGACTATCGACAGTTGAATAAGTCTACTATAAAGAACAAGTATCCACTTCCAAGAATTGATGACCTGTTTGACCAACTCCAGGGTGCCAAGTATTTCTCCAAGATTGATTTACGTTCAGGGTATCATCAGGTAAGGGTTAGGGAGAAAGATATTCCAAAGACGGCCTTCCGGACAAGATATGGGCACTTTGAGTTCTTGGTGATGTCGTTCGGGCTAACAAATGCCCCAGCAGCTTTTATGGATCTCATGAATACTATATTCAGGCCCTATCTTGATGTGTTCGTGATTGTATTCATTGATGACATTCTAGTATATTCTCGTTCGGAGGCGGAACATGCGGGCCACTTGCGGATAGTATTACAGACGCTTCAGGATCGTAAGTTATATGCTAAGCTCTCCAAATGTGAATTCTGGCTGAACTCAGTAGCATTCCTTGGCCATGTGATATCTGATGAGGGTATTAGTGTCGACACTCAGAAGATCGATGCAGTAAAGAATTGGCCGAGACCTACAACACCATCAGAAGTCCGCAGCTTCCTAGGGCTAGCAGGATATTATAGGCGGTTTGTAGAAGGATTTTCCTCTATATCATCACCATTGACTAAGTTAACACAAAAAGCTACCAAATTCCAGTGGTCTGACACTTGTGAACGTAGTTTTCAGGAGTTGAAGAATCGATTGACATCTGCACCAGTGCTCACTCTTCCTGAAGGAACAGAAGGTTATGTGGTATATTGTGATGCCTCAGGTATAGGTTTGGGGTGCGTATTGATGCAGCGTGGGAATGTGATTGCTTATGCATCAAGACAATTGAAGAAGCATGAAAAGAATTATCCAACCCATGATTTGGAATTGGCTGCAGTAATATATGCTTTGAAGATATGGCGGCACTACTTATACGGCGTCCATGTTGACATCTACACAGATCACAAGAGTTTACAATACATCTTCAAGCAGAAAGAGTTGAATTTGAGGCAGCGTAGGTGGCTTGAATTATTGAAAGACTACGACGTCGAGATATTGTATCATCCCGGTAAAGCCAATGTTGTGGCAGACGCTCTCAGCCGTAAATCAATGGGAAGCTTAGTACATATTGAGGCAGGTAGATGGGGGTTGATTAAAGAGCTTCATCAGCTAGCCAATATGAGAATCAGATTGTTAGACTCTGATGACGGAGGTGTTACTGTACAGAATACATCAGAATCATCTTTGGTAGCCGAGGTAAAAGCACGACAATATGAAGATCCTATCTTAGTACGATTAAGAGAAAGCATTCAACAGTGTAAAAGTATGGCTTTTGGGATCGGAAAAGATGGGGCACTGAGATACCAGAGCCGATTGTGTGTGCCTAATGTGGCAGGGTTGCGAGAGAAGATTATGAATGAGATTCATCAATCCCGATATTCCATCCATCCCGGCTCGACAAAGATGTATCATGATGTCAAGGAGCAATATTGGTGGGATAATATGAAGAAGTCTATTGCAGAATTTGTAGCCCAGTGTCCCAATTGTCAACAAGTAAAGATAGAACATCAGAAACCCGGTGGATTGCTTCAAAATATAGAGATTCCGACCTGGAAGTGGGAGGTGATTAATATGGACTTCATTATTGGATTACCTCGCTCTTATCATAAGTTTGACTCCATCTGGGTGATAATTGATCGACTTACAAAATGTGCCCATTTTCTGCCAGTAAAGACAACTTACACGGCTGAAGATTATGCGAAGTTGTATATCAAGGAGATTGTTAGGCTTCATGGTGTGCCCATATCTATTATATCAGACCGAGGAGCTCAATTTACGGCTAACTTTTGGAGGTCTTTCCAGAAGGGTTTAGGCACACAGGTAAATCTCAGCACTGCATTTCATCCGCAGACTGACGGACAGGCTGAACGTACCATTCAGACACTGGAAGATATGCTACGAGCATGTGTTCTAGATTTTAAGGGGAATTGGGATGATCATCTTCCACTCATAGAATTCGCCTATAACAATAGCTACCATTCCAGTATTAAAATGGCCCCATATGAGGCACTATACGGGAGGAGATGTAGATCACCAGTTGGATGGTTCGAAGTCGGTGAAACAGAATTATATGGGCCAGATTTGATTCACCAAGCTATTGAGAAGGTGAAAGTGATACAGGAGCGATTGAGGACGGCACAAAGCAGGCAAAAATCTTATTCTGATGTCCGACGTCGTGATCTAGAGTTTGAGGTTGGTGATTGGGTTTTCCTGAGGATCTCACCAATGAAGGGTATTATGCGTTTTGGGAAGAAAGGTAAGCTGAGTCCAAGGTATATCGGGCCGTATAAAATTCTTCGACGGATTGGACAGGTTGCTTATGAGTTAGAATTGCCATCCGAATTGGAATTTGTCCACCCGGTATTCCATGTATCTATGTTGAGAAAATGTATTGGAGACCCTTCTCGAGTCATCCCTATCAAAGATGTACAAGTTACAGAGGACCTATCATATGAAGAAGTGCCAGTGGCGATATTAGATCGGCAAGTCCGCAAGCTGAGAACAAAAGATGTAGCTTCCGTCAAAGTATTGTGGAGGAACAAAAATATGGAAGAAATGACATGGGAAGCAGAAGAGGAGATGAAGTCTAAATACCCTTACTTATTCCAGAATGAAGATAACAAGGATGCTGGTGGAAGACAGGATACATTGGAAGAAGAAACGGCTCTATGAGGTAAGCAATAATTTGAGAATACTCCTCCTTAATACAAAATGGTGATATGTAGATAATGTAAATACGCATAATGCTTTGTGTAGCCTTGTGAAGCCATATGTTGGGCTTAATTACTTGCAAGTTTTGCTAGTGACCATTTTATAGGGGAAAATTGATCGGAAATTTCCATTGGAATCCACGATGATTTAAACTCCCCATAAACCCTTACATTCGAGGACGAATGTTCCTAAGGGGGGGAGGGTGTTACAACCCATATCCACATGTGTTAGTTCATGCCATATATTAGTTAACATAAATCCAAGAAGGAATTATCTTTGAGATGATAAGAAGTCAATCCTATTGGTCTTAAGTGATACAAGAGTGTATAAGGGTGATTAACCAGTATTAGAAGTTAAACGAATCAAGGATGTTGTAACTCGAATTTTCAGGTAATCTAGCGGTGCTTAATACACTCAAGAGGTCATTTATGAAGGTTATTTTAATCATATAATATCCGTATCATAAGTCTTGAAGTCAAACGAGTTATGAAACAAAAGTCGACAAAAGTTGTCGCAACTTAGGTTCATAATTTTACTTAAACATTAGGTCAAATGTTTCTAATCTTTTCTCATAATTTACAAGGAATTACGGGGTGATATACCAACCAAATTAAAGATCTATGAGTCTAGTTTCCAACACATTAAACCTTTCATCGATACGATCTCGGAGTATAGAGATATTTGCATTTTTGCGAGACTGCGCCAAGTACCTCTCTATGGGGCCCACTAAGTCGGTTTAAGATATTTGGACCTATATAGGATACCTCCAACCCGTTTTAAGTCATTTCTTTTCACTATTTTCAGACCTTATAACCCTAGGAACATCCTCTCAAGGTCCTCTCAAGATTCAAGACCCAAAAAAGGGCAAACAACACAAATCAAGTGTCGGGAATTCCGTGGCGCTAGTAAGTCTCTTGTTCTTCTTGTTGTTGCTCATTTTTGTGTCGTGTCAGCTCGTGTGGGAGGTTGTTTTAAAGGATTTATGTTCTGTAAATACTCCCTCATGTTCTTAATATCAATCCTAGGTGATTTCAAGCCTTCTAAAGTGATTCTAGTGCCGAAAAACACTAATTGATCGCTAGTTTCGCTTTTTTGTTGTTGTGGCAGCATTGGAGGGATATTTCATGGAAATTTAAGGTCAAATTGGAGTTGTTCTTTCTGTATAAAGGTAAGGAACCTCTTACTCTATATGTATTTAAGATTATCCAAGTTGCGGCTAAGCCATTGAAGCTAGAACTTGTGAGATATATATCGAAAGGCTTGGTAGTAATGTTATTGTTTTGTGGACTGTTTTGCGTTGTTGTTGGGCTGCGTATTTTACTACTATCTTGTGGAGTTTTGGAGGAGGAAGGGTGTGGAGAAACACCATATATATGTAGGGTTATGGGCTGATAGTTATTCGTAACATTTCCAGGTTGTTTGACACGACTACGGTGGTCGTCGTATGTATGGAGTGATTAGGCTATGTGTGGACTATTTTGGGAGGCTCAATATGTTTATTATTGATGTTGTTTGGGCTGTTTGGTGACTGTTTTGAATGGTGTGAGGTCATATATATAGGGGAGGTGCTGTCCGTTTCATCGTAAAATAGGTTGTGGTCGATACATAATAGTTATGACGCTTAAATGATAACGATAGTATCGTTTCTCTTATTGTAGACTAAGGAGTTTTGACAATTGCATAGCTTGAGATTGGGGCAGTATATACAAGGTATGTGAGGCTATCCCTTTCCTTCTTTTGCATGACTCCAATTGTACATAATGTAATGAACGAGCTTCCAAGATACTCTACTCTTAGAAGCTAGCAGTACTTACATTGTTTTCCCTCTTATGGAACGATTGATGTTAATGTTACTTCTCTTATTCTTATGTTATCAATGTTGTTCGTACTTTCTAAATCTTATAAGGTTCATAGTGAAGAGTTAGTCCTAATAACGTGTATAGAGGATACCGACCTTACGTCACTCCGAAAGGTTTAGAATGTGATTCCATGAGTCGAGCATGCATTATATATATGTATCTATTTTACTCTACCGAGCCACGCTATAGTTGGCCGGGTACGGCACCTATTGTGCAACCACTGATCAGTTGGGTTTTACCGAGCTCCACGTGGCCGGGTACGATTCTACCGAGCCTATTATGGCCGGGTACGATATGATGATAATGATGCCCACAGAGGCGAATGCTTTAAAGGTTTATGTATTTATACATATGTATCATGCATTTCATGTAAGTAGCCCTCAGAGGTACTAAGATGTTACAGGTTGTATATTCTCTATCCTTGCTTACATTACTGATCGTATTTATGGTTCCTTGCCTTACATACTCAGTACTTTATTCGTACTGACGTCCTTTTATTTGTGGACGCTGCATGTCGTGCTGCAGGTCCTGATAGACAGGCAGGTGCAGCTCCCCCACCACAGTAGACTGTCCAGTTCAGCGGTGATTGGCGAGATCCCTTCTCCGGACTTGCCTTGGTCTTGGTATGCAATTTTTGTTATAGACATTATGGGTATGTCGGGGCCCTGTTCCGGCTATGTTGCAACACTTATGTTCTTTTAGAGGCTCATAGACAGGTGTCGGCTCATGTATAGTTTGGTATGCCTTGTCGGCTAGTTTTTGTTGTATAGTCTTTCATAGTAGCGTGGTAGCTCATACCTTATACGTAGTTTCTTGATTGTCTGGTCATCCCCTGCTATGTATGTTCATGCCGTCATATTTTATTGTTGGTTGTCCATGATCTAGGTCTACCATTTATATTGATCTCGTCAGCCTTAAAAGATAATAATGAAGGTTAGATGAAATGTACGTTGGTGCTCGGCAAGTGTGGTCGGGTGCTAGTCATGGCCCTTCAGTTTGGGTCGTGACAAACTTGGTATCAGAGCAAGTCTGTCCTAGGGGTTGTCTATGAGCCGTGTCTAGTAGAGTCTTGATTATGGATGTGTAGCGCGCCACATTTATAATCAGGAGGCTACATGACATCTAGGGTTGTTACCTTCTTCCTGAATCTAGATCGTGCGTAGAGTTGAGTCGTAAGTGTTCGTCTCTAATATTCACCTTGTTTTTTTCAGTGATGCCTTCGACTAGGAAGCAAACGATTAGTAGACGGCTTGATACAGCAGCGGAAGAGGGTACCAGTCAGGTGCCCCAAGTCAGAGCAGGACAAAGTGAGGCTCAAAGTGAGATGCCCTCTCATACCTCATCTACTCCATCTCCTCCAGAGGATATTAGAAGGCACCCAGCGCCTCCAGTTCCTCCGTCTGGCACTCCAGACCAGGATATGCGGAGTGCTTTGCAGTTATTGACTAGCTTGGTAGCTGCTCAGGCTCAGAGGCAGAATACAGGTGCTGCTGAGAAACCAGTTAGTACAAGAGTTCGTGATTTTATTAATTTAGACCCTCCAGTGTTTACCGGATCAGACCCCAAGGAGGACCCACAGACTTTTATTGACCAGGTTCATCGTACACTTCGGGTTATGCATGTTAGTGATACAGAGGCAGTAGAGTTGGCTTCTTATCGGCTACGGGATTTAGCGGTTCTCTGGTATGATAGTTGGGAGAGATCCAGGGGTCCGAACCCTCCTCCAGCTGTGTGGAAGGAATTTTCTGAGGCCTTTCTTCGTCACTACTTGCCAGTTGAGATACGACGAGCTAGAGCTGATAAGTTCTTGAACCTTAGACAAGGTAATATGAGTGTGCGAGAGTATAGTATGCAGTTTGATTCTTTGGCAAGGTATGCTCCCCATATGGTGGCCGAGATGAGTGATAGGGTGCATATGTTCGTGAATGGGTTGGGACCACATCTGATAAATGAGTGTACGACAGCCTCCTTGGTGGAGGGCATGGATATTTCCCGTATTCAAGCTTATGCCCAGACCCTAGAGGATCGTAAGCGCCAGCAGAGGGCAGTTAGGGAGCAGGATAGGGGCCAGCATAAGAGGGCGAGATTTGCAGGGTATTCTGATGACTTCAGAGGCCGCATCAGGCCACAGTTTTCGAGGAGTTCGGCGCCACCTGTAGCTAGTGCTCCTCCACAGTTTCAGAGGCCTCGATATGATCGATCCTATTCTGGTCCAGGTCAGAGTTCGCGGGCATCTGGCTCGCAACATCACAGGGATACTAGTCAGATGAGACCCCCAACACCACATTGTGATCAGTGCGGCAAGGCCCACTTTGGACTGTGTCGTCGAGGTTCTGATGCATGCTATTCGTGCGGGCAGCCTGGCCATATGATGCGGGAGTGTCCTAATAGAGGAGGTGATGGTATGGCTCAGCCGACTGGATCTGTGTCTGGTTCTTCCTCATCAGTTCGACCTCCAGCACGGGGTTTTCAGCAGTCGACAGGTCGTGGTAGGGGTAGAGGTGCAGTGCCGAGTTCGAGTGGTGCTCAAAATCGAACCTATGCTCTAGTAGGTCGACAGGATCTCGAGTCGTCTCCAGATGTTGTTACAGGTATTATATCTGTGTTTTCTTATGATGTATATGCGTTGATTGATCCGGGATCTACATTATCCTATGTTACACCCTTTGTGGCTAATAAGTTTGGCATTGAACCTGAATTGATAAGTAAACCCCTCGCGGTATCTACTCCGATAGGAGATTCTGTGATTGCTAGAAGGGTATATAGAGGTTGCACTGTGATGATTTGTAGTCGTCAAACCTCGGCAAATTTATTTGAGTTAGAAATGGTTGATTTTGATGTGATAATGGGAATGGACTGGTTGGCCTCATGCTATGCAAATGTTGATTGTCGTACGAAGATGGTTAGGTTCCAATTTCCGGGTGAACCCATCATTGAATGGAAAGGGAACATTGCTACACCGAAAGGTAGGTTTATTTCCTATCTTAAGGCAAGGAAAATGATCTCAAAAGGTTACATTTATCATCTCGTTCGCGTTAGGGATGCGGAGGCGAAACCGCCTACTTTACAATCAATCCCTGTGGTCAACGAATTCCCAGATGTTTTCCCAGATGAACTCCCAGGCCTTCCTCCTGAAAGGGAGATTGAGTTTAGCATTGATGTGTTGCCTGACACTCAACCGATCTCTATTCCTCCATACAGAATGGCCCCGGCAGAGTTGCAAGAGTTGAAGGTGCAGTTGAAGGACTTGCTAGATAAGGGCTTTATTAGGCCTAGCACTTCACCTTGGGGTGCACCAGTCCTATTCGTGCGGAAGAAAGACGGGTCGTTACGGATGTGTATCGACTATCGACAGTTGAATAAGTCTACTATAAAGAACAAGTATCCACTTCCAAGAATTGATGACCTGTTTGACCAACTCCAGGGTGCCAAGTATTTCTCCAAGATTGATTTACGTTCAGGGTATCATCAGGTAAGGGTTAGGGAGAAAGATATTCCAAAGACGGCCTTCCGGACAAGATATGGGCACTTTGAGTTCTTGGTGATGTCGTTCGGGCTAACAAATGCCCCAGCAGCTTTTATGGATCTCATGAATACTATATTCAGGCCCTATCTTGATGTGTTCGTGATTGTATTCATTGATGACATTCTAGTATATTCTCGTTCGGAGGCGGAACATGCGGGCCACTTGCGGATAGTATTACAGACGCTTCAGGATCGTAAGTTATATGCTAAGCTCTCCAAATGTGAATTCTGGCTGAACTCAGTAGCATTCCTTGGCCATGTGATATCTGATGAGGGTATTAGTGTCGACACTCAGAAGATCGATGCAGTAAAGAATTGGCCGAGACCTACAACACCATCAGAAGTCCGCAGCTTCCTAGGGCTAGCAGGATATTATAGGCGGTTTGTAGAAGGATTTTCCTCTATATCATCACCATTGACTAAGTTAACACAAAAAGCTACCAAATTCCAGTGGTCTGACACTTGTGAACGTAGTTTTCAGGAGTTGAAGAATCGATTGACATCTGCACCAGTGCTCACTCTTCCTGAAGGAACAGAAGGTTATGTGGTATATTGTGATGCCTCAGGTATAGGTTTGGGGTGCGTATTGATGCAGCGTGGGAATGTGATTGCTTATGCATCAAGACAATTGAAGAAGCATGAAAAGAATTATCCAACCCATGATTTGGAATTGGCTGCAGTAATATATGCTTTGAAGATATGGCGGCACTACTTATACGGCGTCCATGTTGACATCTACACAGATCACAAGAGTTTACAATACATCTTCAAGCAGAAAGAGTTGAATTTGAGGCAGCGTAGGTGGCTTGAATTATTGAAAGACTACGACGTCGAGATATTGTATCATCCCGGTAAAGCCAATGTTGTGGCAGACGCTCTCAGCCGTAAATCAATGGGAAGCTTAGTACATATTGAGGCAGGTAGATGGGGGTTGATTAAAGAGCTTCATCAGCTAGCCAATATGAGAATCAGATTGTTAGACTCTGATGACGGAGGTGTTACTGTACAGAATACATCAGAATCATCTTTGGTAGCCGAGGTAAAAGCACGACAATATGAAGATCCTATCTTAGTACGATTAAGAGAAAGCATTCAACAGTGTAAAAGTATGGCTTTTGGGATCGGAAAAGATGGGGCACTGAGATACCAGAGCCGATTGTGTGTGCCTAATGTGGCAGGGTTGCGAGAGAAGATTATGAATGAGATTCATCAATCCCGATATTCCATCCATCCCGGCTCGACAAAGATGTATCATGATGTCAAGGAGCAATATTGGTGGGATAATATGAAGAAGTCTATTGCAGAATTTGTAGCCCAGTGTCCCAATTGTCAACAAGTAAAGATAGAACATCAGAAACCCGGTGGATTGCTTCAAAATATAGAGATTCCGACCTGGAAGTGGGAGGTGATTAATATGGACTTCATTATTGGATTACCTCGCTCTTATCATAAGTTTGACTCCATCTGGGTGATAATTGATCGACTTACAAAATGTGCCCATTTTCTGCCAGTAAAGACAACTTACACGGCTGAAGATTATGCGAAGTTGTATATCAAGGAGATTGTTAGGCTTCATGGTGTGCCCATATCTATTATATCAGACCGAGGAGCTCAATTTACGGCTAACTTTTGGAGGTCTTTCCAGAAGGGTTTAGGCACACAGGTAAATCTCAGCACTGCATTTCATCCGCAGACTGACGGACAGGCTGAACGTACCATTCAGACACTGGAAGATATGCTACGAGCATGTGTTCTAGATTTTAAGGGGAATTGGGATGATCATCTTCCACTCATAGAATTCGCCTATAACAATAGCTACCATTCCAGTATTAAAATGGCCCCATATGAGGCACTATACGGGAGGAGATGTAGATCACCAGTTGGATGGTTCGAAGTCGGTGAAACAGAATTATATGGGCCAGATTTGATTCACCAAGCTATTGAGAAGGTGAAAGTGATACATGAGCGATTGAGGACGGCACAAAGCAGGCAAAAATCTTATTCTGATGTCCGACGTCGTGATCTAGAGTTTGAGGTTGGTGATTGGGTTTTCCTGAGGATCTCACCAATGAAGGGTATTATGCGTTTTGGGAAGAAAGGTAAGCTGAGTCCAAGGTATATCGGGCCGTATAAAATTCTTCGACGGATTGGACAGGTTGCTTATGAGTTAGAATTGCCATCCGAATTGGAATTTGTCCACCCGGTATTCCATGTATCTATGTTGAGAAAATGTATTGGAGACCCTTCTCGAGTCATCCCTATCAAAGATGTACAAGTTACAGAGGACCTATCATATGAAGAAGTGCCAGTGGCGATATTAGATCGGCAAGTCCGCAAGCTGAGAACAAAAGATGTAGCTTCCGTCAAAGTATTGTGGAGGAACAAAAATATGGAAGAAATGACATGGGAAGCAGAAGAGGAGATGAAGTCTAAATACCCTTACTTATTCCAGAATGAAGATAACAAGGATGCTGGTGGAAGACAGGATACATTGGAAGAAGAAACGGCTCTATGAGGTAAGCAATAATTTGGGAATACTCCTCCTTAATACAAAATGGTGATATGTAGATAATGTAAATACGCATAATGCTTTGTGTAGCCTTGTGAAGCCATATGCTGGGCTTAATTAGTTGCAAGTTTTGCTAGTGACCATTTTATAGGGGAAAATTGATCGGAAATTTCCATTGGAATCCACGATGATTTAAACTCCCCATAAACCCTTACATTCGAGGACGAATGTTCCTAAGGGGGGAGGGTGTTACAACCCATATCCACATGTGTTAGTTCATGCCATATATTAGTTAACATAAATCCAAGAAGGAATTATCTTTGAGATGATAAGAAGTCAATCCTATTGGTCTTAAGTGATACAAGAGTGTATAAGGGTGATTAACCAGTATTAGAAGTTAAACGAATCAAGGATGTTGTAACTCGAATTTTCAGGTAATCTAGCGGTGCTTAATACACTCAAGAGGTCATTTATGAAGGTATTTTAATCATATAATATCCGTATCATAAGTCTTGAAGTCAAACGAGTTATGAAACAAAAGTCGACAAAAGTTGTCGCAACTTAGGTTCATAATTTTACTTAAACATTAGGTCAAATGTTTCTAATCTTTTCTCATAATTTACAAGGAATTACGGGGTGATATACCAACAAAATTAAAGATCTATGAGTCTAGTTTCCAACGCATTAAACCATTCATCGATACGATCTCGGAGTATAGAGATATTTGCATTTTTGCGAGACTGCGCCAAGTACCTCTCTATGGGGCCCACTAAGTCGGTTTAAGATATTTGGACCTATATAGGATACCTCCAACCCGTTTTAAGTCATTTCTTTTCACTATTTTCAGACCTTATAACCCTAGGAACATCCTCTCAAGGTCCTCTCAAGATTCAAGACCCAAAAAGGGCAAACAACACAAATCAAGTGTCGGGAATTCCGTGGCGCTAGTAAGTCTCTTGTTCTTCTTGTTGTTGCTCATTTTTGTGTCGTGTCAGCTCGTGTGGGAGGTTGTTTTAAAGGATTTATGTTCTGTAAATACTCCCTCATGTTCTTAATATCAATCCTAGGTGATTTCAAGCCTTCTAAAGTGATTCTAGTGCCGAAAAACACTAATTGATCGCTAGTTTCGCTTTTTTGTTGTTGTGGCAGCATTGGAGGGATATTTCATGGAAATTTAAGGTCAAATTGGAGTTGTTCTTTCTGTATAAAGGTAAGGAACCTCTTACTCTATATGTATTTAAGATTATCCAAGTTGCGGCTAAGCCATTGAAGCTAGAACTTGTGAGATATATATCGAAAGGCTTGGTAGTAATGTTATTGTTTTGTGGACTGTTTTGCGTTGTTGTTGGGCTGCGTATTTTACTACTATCTTGTGGAGTTTTGGAGGAGGAAGGGTGTGGAGAAACACCATATATATGTAGGGTTATGGGCTGATAGTTATTCGTAACATTTCCAGGTTGTTTGACACGACTACGGTGGTCGTCGTATGTATGGAGTGATTAGGCTATGTGTGGACTATTTTGGGAGGCTCAATATGTTTATTATTGATGTTGTTTGGGCTGTTTGGTGACTGTTTTGAATGGTGTGAGGTCATATATATAGGGGAGGTGCTGTCCGTTTCATCGTAAAATAGGTTGTGGTCGATACATAATAGTTATGACGCTTAAATGATAACGATAGTATCGTTTCTCTTATTGTAGACTAAGGAGTTTTGACAATTGCATAGCTTGAGATTGGGGCAGTATATACAAGGTATGTGAGGCTATCCCTTTCCTTCTTTTGCATGACTCCAATTGTACATAATGTAATGAACGAGCTTCCAAGATACTCTACTCTTAGAAGCTAGCAGTACTTACATTGTTTTCCCTCTTATGGAACGATTGATGTTAATGTTACTTCTCTTATTCTTATGTTATCAATGTTGTTCGTACTTTCTAAATCTTATAAGGTTCATAGTGAAGAGTTAGTCCTAATAACGTGTATAGAGGATACCGACCTTACGTCACTCCGAAAGGTTTAGAATGTGATTCCATGAGTCGAGCATGCATTATATATATGTATCTATTTTACTCTACCGAGCCACGCTATAGTTGGCCGGGTACGGCACCTATTGTGCAACCACTGATCAGTTGGGTTTTACCGAGCTCCACGTGGCCGGGTACGATTCTACCGAGCCTATTATGGCCGGGTACGATATGATGATAATGATGCCCACAGAGGCGAATGCTTTAAAGGTTTATGTATTTATACATATGTATCATGCATTTCATGTAAGTAGCCCTCAGAGGTACTAAGATGTTACAGGTTGTATATTCTCTATCCTTGCTTACATTACTGATCGTATTTATGGTTCCTTGCCTTACATACTCAGTACTTTATTCGTACTGACGTCCTTTTATTTGTGGACGCTGCATGTCGTGCTGCAGGTCCTGATAGACAGGCAGGTGCAGCTCCCCCACCACAGTAGACTGTCCAGTTCAGCGGTGATTGGCGAGATCCCTTCTCCGGACTTGCCTTGGTCTTGGTATGCAATTTTTGTTATAGACATTATGGGTATGTCGGGGCCCTGTTCCGGCTATGTTGCAACACTTATGTTCTTTTAGAGGCTCATAGACAGGTGTCGGCTCATGTATAGTTTGGTATGCCTTGTCGGCTAGTTTTTGTTGTATAGTCTTTCATAGTAGCGTGGTAGCTCATACCTTATACGTAGTTTCTTGATTGTCTGGTCATCCCCTGCTATGTATGTTCATGCCGTCATATTTTATTGCTGGTTGTCCATGATCTAGGTCTACCATTTATATTGATCTCGTCAGCCTTAAAAGATAATAATGAAGGTTAGATGAAATGTACGTTGGTGCTCGGCAAGTGTGGTCGGGTGCTAGTCATGGCCCTTCAGTTTGGGTCGTGACATAGCTGTGGCAGGATAATGCTGACCAGAAGGCGAGATCAAGATTGCCCCAATCCCTACACCCTTGGCGTTCACGGCTCCATCAAAGAACATCTTCCAAACATGAGCTTCCTCCGAGACCACTTCTACGGTGTTTACTTCTTCATCTGGAAAGTAGGTATCCAATGGCTGGTATTCCTCATCGACCGGATTTTCGGCCAAATGATCTGCTAACGCCTGGGCTTTCATTGCCGTGCGAGTGACATAGACTATGTCGAATTCCGTAAGCAAGATTTGCCATTTAGCCAGTCTCCCAGTAGGCATTGGTTTCTGAAATATATACTTCAAAGGATCCAACCTGCTTATGAGGAACGTAGTGTGGGTTTGGAGATAATGTCTCAGCTTTTGAGCAACCCATGTGAAAGCGCAGCATGTCCTTTCCAGCAGAGCGTATTTGGCCTCGTAGCCGGTGAATTTCTTGCTCAAGTAGTAGATTGCTTGTTCCTTCTTTCCGGTTATGTCGTGTTGCCCGAGGACGCAACCGAAAGAGTTCTCCAAGACTGTCAGATACAAGAAAAGTGGCCTCCCTGGTTCTGGAGGGACCAAGACTGGGGGATTCGAAAGGTATTCTTTGACTTTATCAAAGGCTTCTTGACACTCAGTTGTCCATTTAATCGCCGCATCTTTCCTTAACAGCTTGAATATGGGCTCACACGTGCTTGTCAGCTGGGCAATAAACCGACTGATGTAGTTCAACCTGCCCAACAGACTCATCACGTCTTTCTTTGTTCTCGGGGGAGGCAGATCTCTGATGGATTTTATCTTAGTTGGATCTAGCTCGATACCTCTCCTGCTTACGATGAAGCCCAAAAGTTTGCCCGACGGAACTCCGAAAGCGCATTTGGCTGGGTTCAGCTTCAAGTCATACTTCCTTAATCTCTCGAAGAATTTCCTCAAGTCTTGGATGTGATTATCCTGCGTCCTGGACTTGACTATCACGTCGTCCACGTACACCTCTATTTCCTGATGCATCATGTCATGAAAAATGGCAGTCATGGCCCTCATGTAAGTAGCCCCAGCATTCTTCAAACCAAATGGCATGACCCGATAACAGTAGGTGCCCCAAGGCGTGGTGAAGGCAGTTTTCTCGGCGTCCTCTTCATCCATCAATACCTGATGATACCCAGCGTAACAATCTACAAAAGACTGTATCTCGTGTTTGGCACAATTATCAACGAGGATGTGGATGTTGGGCAGCGGGAAATTATCTTTAGGACTTGCTCTGTTCAGATCTCGGTAATCTACACATACCCGAGTTTTCCCGTCCTTTTTTGGTACTGGAACCACATTCGCCAACCATGTTGTATATTGGACTACCCGAATCACTCCCGTTTTCAGTTGTTTGGTGAT
Source organism: Nicotiana sylvestris (assembly GCF_000393655.2). Taxonomy (NCBI): domain Eukaryota; kingdom Viridiplantae; phylum Streptophyta; class Magnoliopsida; order Solanales; family Solanaceae; genus Nicotiana; species Nicotiana sylvestris. The sequence goes on from NC_091059.1 coordinate 188,903,310, forward strand.
CTCCTCTTTAATCTTGTCACTGACCTCAGTTTTGAACTTTCGTTGCTTTTGTTGAACTGGAGGACAATCAGGATGAATCGGCAATTTATGAACCACTAGATCAATACCTAGTCCCGGCATGTCATCATATGACCAAGCAAACACGTCTTTAAATTCAAAAAGAAGTTGAATTATCGCCTATCGCGTTTTCTTGTCCGTGTGAATGCTTATCTTGGTCTCCCGGATTTCTTCCGGGGTTCCTAAATTTACCAGTTCAGTGTCATTCAGATTTGGCTTAGGTTTATTCTCGAAATGTTCCAACTCTCGGTTTATTTCCCTAAAAGCCTCTTCTTCATCATATTCTGGTTCTGAGTTCATTAATTCACAATTAAATAGCTCGTTGTGATCTGGGCGTGAAGTCCGCAAGCATGTCATATTTAAAGCCACATTATTATAACTGAAAAGAAAGATAAAAGGAAAAATAACAAAAAATCAGAACAAAAGAAAGAATGGGAAAGCAATGATGATGATTTTTTTTTCTTTGGGAAGTTGGAAGACAACACTGTTTACAACTTAGGAATTCAAAACAACAATTGAAAGGAAGAAAACGTTCAAGTTATGTCCTGGAGATAACTTGTGACACAGGAAAGGTGGCAGGACAGGTCTACCCGGACTTCTGTCTAGTCGGGAATGGCGTGGCCTCCCAGTTTCGAAGTTTGGCGTTCGGCCCCATGTACAGCATCTCAGCAGTGCTTGTGCCTTCACCTGGTTGAACCATGTGAGTCTCGTAGAGCATTTCTCTCATCGCCCCACATATCTCCTCGATTTCCTCGGCTGTGAAGGCCTCATCATCTTCTTCTTCAGCGTACCCTGGCCTGATGAAAGTTGCATATAAATCCGGCAATGGTCGAGGTAACTTCCAACCCTCATTTTTCCTTTTCTTTGCCCACTCTTCGTCTGCTGGAGTAGGTTTGAAACCTAGTCTAAAAGATTTCTTGGTGACTGGCAAGGTAATGGGTTCTGTTATTCCCTGAAGGGTTCGTCCAAGCCCTTTCCCTGGCCTAAATCCGTGCCGGATCATCTCTTTGGCCACCATAACCGAGGCGTTAGACAAGAAAGGCTGGGGGCAGGGTATTCCCTCTTCGTGCTGCTCTGCCAGTACAATCTCGAAAGCTTGATAGACCGTATGTTCGCTCCCTTCTCTCGGTTCAAGATATGGGATAGATGGGTCCCGATAGATAGCATGCTCGTCTTCCCCATGGACCACGATCTCTCGGTCTTCGTACTCGAACTTCACCATCTGGTGAAGAGTGGAAGGCACAGCTCCTGCCGCATGGATCCAAGGTCTGCCGAGGAGGAAATTGTAGGATGTATCCATGTCGAGCACCTGAAAGGTTACTTCAAACTCGACTGGTCCTATGACCAACAACAGGTCTATTTCCCCCATGGTATCTCTCTTGATGCCGTCGAAAGCCCTTACGCAGACATTGTTGGGTCGGATTCTTCCGGTCCCAATTTCCATTCTTTGTAGCGTGGAGAGCGGGCAAATGTCAACGCCTGAGCCCCCATCCAACATTACCCGCTTGACATAATAGTCTTCGCATTTAACTGTTAGATGCAAAGCCTTGTTGTGTGCCGCTCCTTCCGGGGGTAGATCGTTCTTGCTGAAAGAGATTTGGTTGACGGCGAAGAATCTTTCTGTCATCCGCTCTAATTGTTCTACCGAGGTTTCAACTGGCACATATGCTTCATTCAGGGTCTTCAGTAAGATCTTTTGATGCTCGGTCAACCTCATTAACAATGACAGCATGGACACTTGCTCGGGGTACTTGCGCAGTTGATCTATCACTTCGTAATCCGGCATTTTCATTTGTTGGAAGAACACTTCCGCTTCTTCAACACTTACGGGCTTCTTTGGCGGGAAGCGCCTTTGTGTGGCGTTGTTCAGTTCTTGGGTATTTGAATACCTTCCAATGAAAGTATTTTCTGGAAGTTCTCCCATGACCTCTTTACCTTTGTACATTACCAAAGTCTTTTGATAATTCCACGGCACTGTGGACGGGTTGGTCATTGGCTTTTGTGGCACGCGTCCGATAACCACTGGCTCATTCAGCCGAGGTGGTTGAATCGTCCCCCGGACCACATAGGCCCCTTTCGGCACGTACATAGGTTTTGTCTTTTTGATTCCGAAGTTCTGTGTCTTCTCAGCTCGACCTCGTGGTATGTAAAGAACTCCATCCTTTACTGGTATCACCTTCTTTTCAGGCCCTTTCTTTATAGCTTTGGCCTCCTCCCCCTTTTCTGGTTTCTGGTCTGTTTCGGGCCTCTTCCCCGTGTCGACAATGGCAATTATGGCTTTCAGAGCAGGGTCGAACTCTTTGTCTTCACAAATCATTCCGATCAGCGGTCCATTATTGTGAGCAGGTAATGGATTGTTAGTTACATTCGGGATCTCTTCGTCCCTTAGCACTATTTTCCCTTGCTCTATCAAATTCTCGACCACTCTTTTCAACGACCAACAGTCATTTGTATCGTGTCCCTCGGCCCCTGAATGATAGGCGCATCTGACTCCAGCTTTGTAAGAAGGTGACGTTGGGTTTTGCCTCATTTGAGGGATTGGTTGTAAGAAACCCAACTGGACTAGCTTCGGGAACAAAGTAGAGTATTGTTCACCGATGGGCGTGAAAGTCCGCCTTCGAGGTAGCTCCTGAGGGCGAAAGTTATTCTGCGGGGGTTGTGGGTTATAGTGGTTGCGGTAAGGAGGCTGATTTCTGGGAGGTGGAGCTGGGCCTCGGTTGGCTTGTTGTGGTGGATGGGCATAAGGCTGGGCATTCATGACCATATAAGGTTGATGAGCATATGCCAAATTTGAGTGGGGGTAGTAGTGTTGTGGGGTTCTTTCCAGAAAACGGGGCCTGGGATGACGATACTCCCTTGCTTCCGAGGCTGCCATGGTCGTTTCTTCCTTCTTCTTCCCTCTTGTCATTCCTCCGGACCCGCTTTGGACGGCTTGGGAGGTTGCCCTTATGGCTGCTTGACTCAGAATCCTACCTGTTTTCAGACCATTTTCCACCATCTCTCCAATCTTAATCGCTTCCGCGAATGGCTTACCCATGGCTGACATCATGCTTTGGAAATAGTCAGACTCTTGAGCTTGGAGAAAGGTAGTGACCATTTCCATTTCATCCATGGGAGGCTTCACCCTCGACGCCTGCTCACGCCACTTAATAGCATATTATCTGAAGCTTTCTGAAGGTTTCTTCTTTAAATTTGACAGAGAATTTCGGTCTGGTGCAATGTCGATGTTATACTGAAATTGTTTTACAAAATCTCTGGCGAGATCATCCCATATATGCCATCGGGACATTTCCTGGTCCATGTACCATTCCGAGGCTATCCCTACTAGACTTTCCCCAAAATATGCCATTAGCAGTTCTTCTTTTCCGCCGGCTCCCCGCAATTGGTTGCAGTATTTCTTAAGATGTGCAATGGGGTCACCGTGCCCATCGTATTTCTCGAACTTTGGGGTCTTGAAACCCGCTGGCAGGTGCACGTGAGGGAACATGCATAGGTCGGCGTAAGAGATGCTCTTCTGTCCGCTCAATCCTTGCATATTCTTCAAACTTTGTTCAAGGCTTCTTATTCTCTTGGCAATCTCATTTTGTTCTGCAATTCTGGGGTTCTGATCCTGCCCGGGTGCAAGCTCGCACTGAGGCGGTAGAGGATTAGTGCTGGTAGCGAACCTAGTTGGTTCCATTGAGAATGATGGTGCTTGGAATGTAAAAGAGGATGAGTCAAAGCTTGGCTTGTACGTGGCAGGCTGTGCCGTAATCGGGCAAGGTGATGCAGTAAAGATGTTCATGCTTGCATCGGTGGCTGACATTCGGGGATGAGGCTCAGAAGGCGATCCAGCAGAGAAGGCTGAGGTGGCTGGGTACCCGAATGGGGTAGCAGGATAATTTATGGGGACATTAGAAGTCCCACTTGACCTGGAGAATAATTCAGGGAACCCGGGGACGACACTTGGCGGCTCTTTCCCATTATTCCAGTCGTCCAGCATTTCCAACATGCGGAGCCGTAGGATTCTATTTTCCTCCGCAGTTGCGGATTCAGGTGTGAGGACGGCTGAGATTGAGCTCTCCTCGGAAACAGGGATTGTTTGCAATGGAATTTCTGAAGACATTTCCACACTTCCTTTTGACCTGGTGAAGTAAGTGTGAGTACTGCTTCTGGTCCTAACAACAGGTAGTTGAACACTTCTCCTTGACCTCGTGAAGTATGAGTGCGAGGCCAGACTTTCACCAAACCAACCGTCTTTTCAAAAACCCTGGATACTCAACGACAAACGTACGGTTAATTTGCAGCAAATAACAGATAGTTAAACTCACGTTGGGCATGATGCACCTATACAGTTAAGTGGATTACTACATGTTTGCTACGAGAGCATGCGTCATTCCGGCATTTTCCTCTTATTAGGTTTTCCCCTTTTTTTCTTTTTTTTTTGTTTTCTTTTATTATTATTATTATTTTTTCTTTATTTTGCAGTAAAAGAAATGCGACCGGATCCGATGAGGATTGCCTACGTATCACGATGCCTACGTGAATCAGATCATTACGTAGTTCGAAAAACACAAATGAGCGTAAAAGAAGCAACCTCTTTATTGTTGAAATGGTCTATTACAAACTACATTTTGCAAAAGAAAGAGCAAACTTTGAAAATAAACCTAGACTCAAAATAGACTAAAAATCACCCTGATGGAAAAACAGGCAGAAGATGCTAAGATACAGGCTTGACTTATGAGTGCATTATGGTTTTGAAAATTGGTGTCCGCGGGGCATCGTTCGGCCTCGCCGCGGTCCTAGGCGTGATATCCCTCTCAAGTTTTTCCAGCTCATGCATAGTCTGCTTGACATAACCCATCACTGCCGAGAGGAAGGTAACGCCGGTCATGTTCTCACATCGTAGACATCGTCTGGTGATGGCATGGGCAATGGCCTTGATCCTATCCCTGGTTTGCTTCTTCTCTACCAGTAGGCGTTTTATCTGATCACTACATATCTTGAATACCTGAGCATCCTGCATATGCTGATTCTTCAGTCGCCGTACTTCTAACTTCATCTGGGCTAATGAGTCATACCAGTATCTGCTCTCAATTTGGAAATTCTTGGCCTGATCAGCTGCTTTGATCTCAAGTATAGCCATCTCTTTCTTCATTTTGGCAACAGTTTTCTCGTGGTCGCGTTTCGATTGGTTCAAATGTCGGCGATGCTTCTCTATTCTTATTCCCCATTGTGCCTTGAGCTTTGCCATAATCTTTCCCGATTCTTCTAAACCATCTCGCCACTCCGCGACTTCTCTTTTTAAACCCTTAATCAACTGCTGGTCTGATCGACTTCTGGGCTGTTCATCAAGAGACAATCTCAATTTTTGGATTTGGGCCTTGAGTTCTTCATTCTCTTGGACCAATTTATTCTTTTCACTTTGATCTGCCGCGATTTGTATGCTGTTATTGAACTTCAGACTGTCAATTTGTAGCTTCAAATCACCGATCTCTGCCCGATACTCTTTTTCTTTTGCTAACCAATTCCATTGCCCTTGGGATGATTCTACAAAGTCTTTGAGATGCGGTCTCTTAGCTGGTCTTTTGGAAGACAGGTCGCCTCTGAACCAAGCGTGATACCCTGGGGCAATTTCCCCTTTTGCTATATCCATCACACAAGTTCTTGCCGTCAGATGTTGGCACTCACTCCAGATTTGGCGAACTTCTTCTTCGGGGAAACGACCATCTGGACTGATCTCAATCACTTGGGTACTCAGATCTTCATCTTTCGGCACCACTTGATACCTCCCCAGTTGCCTCAGAACCCGATATGGGGCGTAGGGTTGGATGCTTTTAAGTCCCATCAACAGAAAGTGGGGCCTGGTTGCTGGCATGTATATGATTTCCTCAACAGGCGACCATCCGAGCGTCCATTGGATTTGGCTAGCAGTGAGAGTTCGGAAAAATGAGGTCCATGATGTGACGCCCTCAGGTAGATTGAAACCTTTGACTCTAGTGTAGAATTCTCCAATGCAAGTCTTCTCAGGCGAACCGTAACCCAAGAGCGGAGAGCGGCGGCATAAGTGATCGGTCATCCATATTTGCAATAGTAGGTTACATCCTTCGAAAAAGTCGCCCCTGGCTCGACAAGCAGTGAGAGCCCGGAAAATGTCAGCCATAATCATAGGCGCTAGAGTACTCTTATCTTGGGTGAGCAAAGTACTGACAACCCCAGTTATTTTTAGATCGATGTTGTCGTCCTTCCTCGGGAACACTATAAGACCTAAGAAGGCCGTCATGAAAGCCAACTGCCTGTGTTCGTCCCACTTTTGTCGGTTGCCTTTACTACATAGTTTGAAATCCGGCTTATTGAACCTGCCTTCATGACCGTATCTAGCATACATGAGATGGAGACTGCAGAAACCTTTGGCAAGATCTGGATGGTGAAATGTTCGGGGTATTTTCAGAAAATCCAAAAATCGGTGTACCGTGACGGCCCTAGGTGCAATCAAGTACTTGAACCTTAACGGAGCTTCATCACCCCCAATGTATCCCGCTATTTCCTCCAACGTCGGGGTGAGTTCGAAGTCTGAAAAATGGAATACATTGTGCGCCGAATCCCAGTAAGTGACCAATGATCTGATAATATCACCCCGAGGCTGAATGTCTAGTAAATCCGGGAGATTTTTCAGATATTTCCTCACTTTGGCTTGCCCCTCTTTGCCTAAGTCGTTCCACCATAATCGCAACTCAAAAGGGATCTTGGTCATTATTGAAAACGATTCATTTTGTATTGTGCTCATCCTGCACATTTATTTAGGGTGATAAACTTTATTAGACTCAAAAATTAAAATTATCTAGATTTTTTTAATTTTTTTTTTGCAAAAACGGGAGGTTGGACCCGCCGAGGGTTGCCTACGTATCTCACCCCGTGCGAGAATCAAACCGGCGTAGTTCGGTCAGATCAAAATAGGGGAAACAAAAATAAAATCTTTTAAAGAAAAGAAGAATAACCCTTTTTTTTTGAAATTTTGTTATATGTTTTGTTTTTCATTTTATTATTTATTTTTGAAAAGAGACCAAGGAAATATTTACACATTTTAAACTTCCCTTTTTTAATGAAATTTTGAAAATCTTTTAAAGCGGTGCTACAAATGAAACAATAAAATTTTTGATTTTTTATTTATATATTTTTTTTGGATTTTGAAAGTGATTAAAAGGAATAGTCAAACTGAAAGGCGAGCTTTTTTTTTTATCTTAGAAAATTCCGATTAGGTTTGACATCACTCGGACATGGGGTTTTTTTTCAAAAGAATAAGTAATTATCTCCCTATCCTGCTATTCTTTTTTTTTTTGAAAATTTTTCGGAAACCGGTCAACATGCAGATCTGAAGCAAATAGATGCGCACAACAAACGGGATGCATCAGGATGGTCTTTTCATTCCAGGTTGTCTGTCCTAGACGGACCCAACCCCTGTGTTGAGTCCCCTATGTCAAATGCAACATGATGCAGATAAGCGTTCCTACTAGGGATCCGGCATGAGGTTTCGTTATACTAGGTTTATAACCTGGGTAGATGTTCTAGACTGTGTACCCGAGCGGACAACTCGAGTCGAGGAGGGGCAACTTACCGGGAACCAAAAGGCCGTCCGGCTTCGTAACTTATCCGTCCTCTTTCTTATTTTAGGTATCGACACTAACAGAATAGGGAGCCTCGACCAGCGAGTTTCTCCCCGGAGGTGAAGAGAGAAGGTTTCGGCACAGTTTATATACAGTTCAGATAATATCAAAGCAGTAAAAAAAAACAATGCAGCACGTTATGTCAAAACATGTAATAAATATCAGATAATAAAGCCAAATATAACAATTATTCTAAGCTCGAATTCTTGAACCCTGAACCGGAGGTTCTGGGTTCGTTGTCCCCAGCAGAGTCGCCAGAGCTGTCACACCTCCTTTTTGCGCGCCCGCCCCCGAAGGGTTATAGTGCGCGAGGGGAGTTTTTCCAATTTAAGTGACAATATTCGAAATGGGATTATTTATTTAATTCAGAGTCGCCACTTGGGAAGGGTTTGGTTTTTTGGTGTCCCAAGTCACCGGTTTATCTTGAATCCCAAATCGAGGAAAATTTTTGACTTTTCCAAATGAAGTCTGCGAACCAGAAATTCTAAGTAAGGAATTCCGTTGACCCGAGGGAAGGTGTTAGGCACCCTCGAATCCCGTGGTTCTAGCACGGTCGCTTAAATTGTTATAATGGCTAATTATCTGATCTAAATACATGTTGTGACTTACGTGCTTTTATTAAGTTTAAACTGCTTTTATTATTATCATTTATTTTATAGAATTGCAACGTCGTGAAAATGCATCTCGAACCACGTCACAATCAATGCGCCCGTGATCGTCAACACATTTTGACTTCGTTGAGATTTGGATTTGGGTCACATCAATGTGCACCCGAAATTAAGAATATGATTTAATTAAGCCGCACCTAAAGAGTCTAACGTGTTATTGTCTTCGGAGAAGGCAGGGAAATTCACTAGACCGCCCATCTCCAAATTCTAAATGTTTATTATGGTTAATTATTGAGGGCCCCGCAATGTGTATCTTTCTTTAAACAGGGCTCATCTCGTTATTTTAAAAGAGAAATCCTAAAGTGGCTACATTTTCTATTATGTTTGTCTCTAAAATAGAAAGGGAAAAGGTACGTGCTAATTTACCTGCATGCCTTTTAACTAAATCCGGATTTCCTGTCAATCGTTTGATTCATTTGGTTAATTGTTTGCAAGATGAAGAACGCAGTATCTCGTGGAACCTGCTTCTAATTTTAATGAAAATTACATACAAGCTGGTGAAACGCTACAACTACTCCGAACATTTCTTGAGTTGAACTTAACTAAACTTATTTAGGCTAGATTAAAGGATTTAGCTGCTAGACATTGTTACTAATGGGACTTGAACGTGACCCTATGTACTGCCTAACGAAACCCAAAAAAAGGGACTAAAATGAAACAGAAACAACATTGTATAAGGTCGGAGTATACATACCCCGTACTAACAAACAACTACCGAACTAAAACACAAAGGGCTAAACTCAGTCGAGTATCAGTACATACTTTCATACTATTGAATTATAAACTAATCAATTTTTTACAGACCCGTTAATGTACCATGAATATTACAACAAATACTTGAACTTCTTCAACCTTTTTCATTTCATGCTTTCGAACTGTTTCAGTTACATCAATATGGGACTCGAACTGTGTACCTGGAATGCTGAAATGCAAAGAAGAAGAGGAGAATAACAGGGAAGATCAGCAGCAGCAGGGATCAGAGTAACAGCAACAATCAAAGCAACACAGCAGAGCAGGTTCTATTGCAAGGAATGGGACTATAGTTGACGGGAAAGTAGCCAAATGATAGCAGCACACAGTGTAGTAGAAACAGAACTCCAGACAATCCAATTCCGAGATAAACCAAATGCAACAAACACTACCAGTAATCTCGATTGAAACTTAGAAGAAGCAATACTACCTAACAGATTGACAACAGATGAACTTCAGACAAACAAAAACCAAGTTTCTGATTTCCTGTCTGTTTTTTTTTTCTTGCTCTCTTTCTATTTCTATGTATATATGTGTATCTATGTATGTCCCCAGCCCTCTCTTCTCAGATCTATCTCCCCTTTAAAACTGATGGAAGTCCTTCCCTTTTATAAGCCTTAACCTCAACCCTTTAACAGCCTGTTAGACCAAAAGAACACCCCTCCCATGTGCTATCTTCTTTTCAGTTTCCACTTAGCTATTTAAGTATTAACCCCATGACATTCCCTTGGCAGGCTTAACTTTTTAGTAAGGTTTATTATTTCTGAAACTAAAGCAAAGTATGGGCAGCAGAATGTGATCTGACAGCATGTGCTGTCAACTATTTTATTCAAAAGCCCTTATGCAGGGCACAGGCTGTGCACAAATGCACCTGTGGTGCACCAATGCACATGTTGTGCACAAGTGCACATGCCCTCCAATTCAGAAGTTAAACAAACATTCCTTTTACATTTCTGATTCAAATTAACAACTATAAGTAAACAAACTCAGTTCCTAATTGATTCAAACAAATGTGTCCAGAAGCAAATCGATTTGTTATTGTTCAGGCAGTTGAAACTAATTGACGACACATGTCGACTCGACTATATTAATCATAACATGCACAATCGTAGCCAAAAATCAGACATTTAACAGTATCGACACATGATTTGAATTGTACTGACCAAACAGAATTGTACTCGAGGAATCAGTTAATTGGTTCAAATTTGAGATTCAGTTAATTGCACAACACATACATACATACGCATTATCAGAACAAGTAGAAGAAGGACTCAATCAAACGCAGAGGTTCAGGCAAGGTGGACAGGACACAAGTTGATAAAATTCGAAACACAAATTTCACAACAACATGAACAGCCTTTTGAACAAACATGGACTAACAGAATAAAGAAAAGAAAGCAAAACTCACCTTAAATCCCGAAAAATCAAAAGCCTTAACTTGGACTCGAACAGACCTTTCTTAAGGCTGAACTGACTTTAATCGAAGTGTTTCTCATATGAGAAACACTTCGATTAAGGTCCATTAGACCTTAATCTCTTGGTTTAGACAAGATACGGACCAGTGACAAGGAACCCTAAGGTTCCAAAAATTAGATCCGGGATTCATGCTTCCCTGGTCAGATTCGGGCCAAACCAAGCATGGTTTGGTCACGAGGGGGTCCGGGGACTGTCTGGTATGAATTTAGGGCAGATCGGTGTAGATCGAGTTTTGACTCGAATCTTCAAATGAAGATTCGAGAAGGTGGGATGGGATTCGAGGTGTGTGGTTGGTGGATTTGGGTTCAGGACGGTGAAAAGCATCTATGGTGTTAAGGGTAGGGTCACCGGCGTCCATGCCGCCGGCTTTCATGGTGAAGGTATACAGGGGCGGCTAGGGTTTGGAGGGCTGGGGTCTGGTGAAGACGACCTAAGGCAGGGGGGTTTGGATTAGGGCGCGGGGTGAAGGGGGAAGGGTTTATATACGGGGTGGATGGCTTGATCTCAACCGTTAGATCAATCTAGATCTACGGTCTGGATCTGAGGGCTTAAGTGGAACGGTGTCGTTTGGCTTAGTAAGGGTCAAGGTTGGTTCGGGTGGAACGGGTCGGGTTCATTAGTGGGTTATGGGGTGTGAGATCTTGGCCGTTGATCAATCTGAGATCAACGGCCCAGATCATACTGGATTAAACGGTGTCGTTTGGATGGCTAGGGGCTGAACTGGACTGGACCGGGTAATTTGGGTTGGGTTGTCTGTTTGGGCCCTGAATTAAAGTAAAAATCAGCCCAAACTGATTTTCAAACCCAATTTTGCACTCTTTTATTATTATTTTTTTATTTTAAAACAAAACCTAAGTAAATCAAATTAAAATTAAATAAACACTTAATACAATTATTTGCACACATATATTAAAATATTTAAAACAGGTAAAATCAAACAAAACAAAAATCTCGGACCAAGATGCCTATTTATGATTTTCTATTTAACAACCGGATTACGGTTCAAATTACGCATGACACATACATTTTTTGTATTTTGTTTTAATAAAATAAAATGGGCAAAAATCATAAATAATTAACAAAGTGCCATGTAAAAATCCAAAAATTGTACAGCAGGACCAATTGTTATTATTTTTATTTCTTTTGGAGCGATTGTCGCGCGAAACAAATCACGTGCTCACAATATCAATCACCATCCACTTTCAGGTGATGGATTCAAAGGATAAAGATTATTTTCCAATAGGTCGCTTCTTCAAATGGCGACCTGGTTTAGAATTCAATATGCTGTTTACCTCACTACTTTAAAGCGCCGTTGTGTATTTCAATGTGTTGTTTGTGTATTTCAATTTCCTTAAAGGAGATAGAAACATTTAATACAGCGTCTAAGGATAGTAGGCACTTGCTTGCATAAGCATGTTGAATTGTTGATGGAGTCTTACGTTGCGTAGACTCTCCAAAATGATGCCATACCATGTCGGATCCTCCAAAAATGCACTATTTTTGGAGGATCCGACACGCACCAGACCACATTTTAGGAGAGTCTAAGCAACATAAATGGAGGCAGTATATGTAAATCAGCCATTTTCAGAGAATGAATTTCAGGGTATTCATCCTAGTTTGTCAATATTTGCATCTGATGATAATTTGCAGGCCAGTGTTCTGCTAATTATGTTGGTGGAGGCAATTTATGAAACGTTCAGGAAATGTTTTCTCAACTTTAAACTTCTCATAGCCTTCTCAAATAATGGTCAACGGTGATGCAGAAGCTAGATGGATTCTTTCGTCATTACTGCTAAAAATTTGAATATTCCATTTCCACTGCTGTAAATTTATAAGTCAAAATTTGAATATATTAGGACTCTTGATATCTTTTCGAGGTCTCCATATATACTTTTGTCTCTTGAAGAGAGCCGTTCTGTCGGACGAAAAGCGTCTTTTATAAGTAATCCTGCATTGCGTAGAGCACATTGACATGAAATATGAGCAGAGTAATTGGTAAATCCCAGTAGTTATAAGCTGAAATTCTTGCAATGAATATGTTAAACCGATTTTCTATAAAACAATTCACGTCTCTACCACAGTGAAATCTAAAAGGGACCCTTGGAAAAAATCTGTTTGTAATATCTAACAGCATAAAACCTGTTCGATATAATGTTTCAACTATGATAAACGGTAAAACAAAGATTTGACCTCGTTCGCTGGTATACAGAACGAAGAGGTGGCTAACAGAATAATTTACAGGATATTAGTGAACATGTCATCCAGCGGACTATGGTGGAGAAACCAAATCTGAGCAAGTTCATCGTCACAGGCTGAATTAGCTACTGTCAACTAAACTGCATACTTTACAGGCCTTTAAGACCATTCAACTATTGGTGGTTCATTCTACACTTTTTCTTCGCACGCCTCAAGTCTCAAAAACTTCCATTAAGCTACACCTATATAACTTATGCCTCCTATCATTATTGATCTGCAACAGGGAGAATATGATTAGCTCGTTCGTATATGTAAACATGATAATCCAAGTGCATGACAGGTAAAAGATGATCATGACAAAATGACTTGTCACTACTGATTTGCAGTGAAAGCCAAAAAAGTAACAGCATTATTATCACTTGCAGCAGCTAAGACATAACTTAGAACACCACACTATATATGGCACATTTATCCAATGTGCAACTGGTGTTGGTCTAGAGAACAATCGCTTATACAAACTAGTGATGGGGCATGAAAATTAAGAGCCACTAAACGCTGGATTCTCCAGTAAACCAAATTACACCAGAATTCATCCTAGAAGAAGCGACATTTACCATTCAGGTCTGTACAGTTAACACGGGAGATAACCAAGAACTCCTGGGACATCAAAACTTTGTCATCTCATGCAGCATTTGTGAAGCATTAGACTGTGAGACCAATTTCTCTGAACTTGGAGGCCTGATCATGTGATTTGAGTCACCCACCCCTGGTCTGACGGTCTCCTTAGCACTAGTATGTGCACTTGTTTCTGCTTGTGAGGCCTCCATCAACGTACGTATCTAAGTCAAATTAACAACGGTTCTAAAAGTTATCCACCAAGATTGAGGCAGGTTGTATTATCATATAGAATTGCACTCACCACATCCAAACGCTTTTTGTGGAGATCACTTGGTGACTGCACAGAATTAGAAACACATTGTCAAAGAAAACATTAATTTTCACCCAGCTTTAATAACTACAACCAATGACAAATAAGTAGATTACCAGCAACTGGTGGACTACAACCAGCAACCAAACCAATGAACAAGGATGAGGCAAAGATATTTTGTCAGAGTACATCTAGTAGTCATAATTCATGTTATCTCATTATTCGACATTAGTGCAGATAGAAAAAGGGACTATACCACCACGTAAAAGCTAAGAAAGAGAGGCAGAGATACATACATGTTCTGGATAGTGTTTCCTCTCCTCGCTTGAAAAGCCTGGAATAGTCAAATGCCAGTTTTTCTCTGTAGAAATCACAATTAGATTAGAAAAATACCTCAGTTTCCTATATTTCTTTGAAAATGATATAAAACATCACTAGATGATATAAAACATCTCCCTAATATACCAATTACAACTTATCCTAAATATGTCTGTGGGTGTTTACACATGCAAGTGCCCCCACTGCAAACATTCTAACATTCTCGCTAATACTTGAAGACATCCTAAAGTAGCTCTCCATGCGCGATAAAATAGAGTGCATTAGGCAAAAAAAAGCTGGTCCTTACTGATAATGATGTTTACATATTCAAAATATTTGAGATAGTTAGTACCTTAACAAGAAATGTTACCTGCTGTAGTTAAAACATGAAATGGGTGAAAACTTTTAAAACCACTTGATCTCTCTCTATATATACAACAACTACAATTTGTATCTCTCAGATGCATGGTCATATTGTTATACCATTAGGGACAATTAGATATTTAAGTTCCTGGAACTCACGTTCAGGAGCTTAAGCTTCAACTACTCCTAATGATAATAGAGAGCTTGGTATTCAACTATAACCTGTCCATTGAAAATTTTGCTAGCTACTCATAAATATGAAAGTGGTGACATGTGTGTGCCATAAGCAGATGAAAAACTTAAGATGCATAAGAAAGTGAAGGAGATGATATGATAAAAGTTGGTATCAAAGTGAATGCTAGATAAAACTGCCATTATCCAGTACAGCATATAACTCCATAAATTCTGAACATGACCACGATCTTTCCTAGTATCCTGGAAACTAATGAACATTTGGGGGGGGGGAGGGGGGGCTACTGGGAGAGCCTTAAACCGAAGGCATTCTATTTGTCTACGGCCATAATACCTATTGCCCAGGATAGCTGTTTTCTTCCTAAACGGGGATTATCTCACTACATAAGCCGGTAAAGAGTATACTAATCAACAAAAAAAAAAAAGTAGAAATATACTAAAACAAATATACACCATACAAATGCAACCTTTGTACCTAATAATGCAATCTTTACAAGTAAAAACTGTACCAAGTGATAAAAACGGTCTTTCTAAATAATGGAAACAAACTAAAGAATAGATCCTTTATTTCCAGTTGCAGGCACAAACCTAGATGTAACAGTACATCCTTGGACTCCAAAGTCGAAGATTTCCGATGCTTCGCCAAATTGCAAGCAAATGTAGTAACCTACAATGAGGCGTTGAACATAAGTACGTAAAAAGCATGATAAATAATCAATGTAAAACAAATTCATGCATGTCAGTTTTTCATGAACAATTATCTGCACAAAGAATTTTAGATGAGGCTGGTGACATACAAAAGGGTGGTAGAGCAAACTGGTACAAGTGCCAGGGTAATAAATTTTAGTTTACAAAAAAATAGAAGTATTGCAACAATCACCTGACGTGGTTGCATAAAACATAATTTACAAGCCAAAAATTTCAGTATTAGCCAGAAAAGAAAAAGGGCACCCGGGGAGCAACACCCTGAAGTCATAGGAGTATGTAACTCTAGTTAAATTGAGGACTGCAGCAGTTTATTGCGGACTGGAAATGACCCTAACGGTGATATCATGTTTATGGCTCTGAGGCGCAGACATTGCTAGAAAGCTACCACGTGCAAGGCAATAGATTGGACACCAGGGAACATGCAATTGGATATGGTTGTGTTATCTTTCCATCCTTTGCCCAAATAAAAGTATGACTCACATCTTGTAGCATATCACCATTTCATTAGGAATATAAACGACATGTAGGGTATTAGAGAAATAAGCTTTTGATATCATTTAATAACCAAGCACTAAAATAAAAATGTCAATCACTTTCTGATAAAAGAAATATTCTTAGACAACTGCCAAGGCAGGAAAACAACAACGTCCTTGATTTACAATCCAAGGTCGATTCACTTGATGATCTTATACCAGAACCTTGCGAAGAAGATTCATTATCATCCTTTGACTGTGTTTAGAAGTCCAAATTGAATGGAATAATGAAAAGGTAATGAAGAAGAGATTTTACAACAAACAAGAAAAAGAACAGGAAAAAGAGAGGACTGAGGAGGGAAACCAAAATCAGCAGGATGGCAATATCTCCTTTAAGTGCATATTATTAACAACTATGCAGTCTAACAAGCTAGCACATCAACGATTTCACCCGAAAGGTACCCAAATCAGTGATAGCCAAATGTGATACACACAGCAAACCACAACCAACCCAGCAACTGCCCTACCCAGAAAAGAAAGACAAAAAACAATTAATGAAGCATATTCAAGCCTACCGAATCAATGAAGTCATCAGCAATCTCTAGAAGAAGATCTTCAACTTCAGGATCAAGCTTTCCATGTGAATCCACCTGAAAAATTACAATAGTGATTGCTCAACATCAGTGAGCAAAATCAGCTGGTGGAAGACTTTACAACAGTAACAGTGTTGACCTAATAGTATGGGTCAACACTATATGCTGTGACTGAAATTTAAAGTGAGTCTTTTGAAGTTGGGAGGGAGGACAGGAATGTTATCACTATCAGTATATGTAATCTTTCACAAAATTTCTGAAGTAGATTTTGGGCACTTCAAAACTAAAGAAGATATCCATATTTCAATTTGGAGCAACCAACATAGACAACAGGATTTTAGAGATTAATAAAGTGAAGTGGAGGAAGGACCTGTGAAACCAAATCCTGTATCTTTCTCTTTCCAAGAAGCTGATTGCTTGCTTCAGTCCCCTGACTTGAACTTCCCCCAGGAGTAGTTGTTCCAGATCCAGTAGCATCTGGTTGTGACCCAGTTAAACTCAGAGATTTTTGGCCAGCTGGGGCAGCCATCCTTGGAGAAGACTGCTGCTGATGCAAAAGCTGCTGTGGCTGTTGTTGCTGCTGCTGTTGATGCATCTGAGGGTGGCCAATCTGTTGTTGCTGTTGTACAATTTGGGATAGTTGCTGTGGGTTCAAACCAATTAAATTTTGATGCAACTGTTGAGATGAAGTTAATTGTTGCTGCATAAGCATTGGTTGCTGCTGCCTCTGCGGTTGAAGACGATAGGAGGGGGAATTAGGAGAAGAAATAGCAGGCATTTGCTTCAACCACTGCTGCTGTGATGAATTGTTCTGCATTATTGTAGATTGTCCATTCTGAGTCAATCCAGGTAACTGAGGGTTAATAAATGACGTCCTTGGAAGGTTCTGAACCGATATTTTCTACAGTAAATTGTAACATCAAAGTGAGCACTAAAAACAAATTGTTGCTATGTAATAAGGAACTGACAAGAGACTATCAGATGTACATTAAATTCCACAAGAGGATTACATGTGATTTACCAAAAGGAGAAAGCAAAATTAAAGAAGTGAAGATAATTATGTAATTATGACAGCCTTAAATGACCATCAGCTTCAAATCACTAGCAAATGAAGAAATCCACAACTCTAAAGCACTTTATAAACAAGACTTCATCTTGGCATTCAATTAACTTGTAATTAGACAAGGATATTTTTGTGCCAGAGGTACATTTTCATTATCTTAATATCAAGTTGAAAATTAACAAGATGAGTAAAGGAGCTCACGTGCACCTAACTGAAATGTCGATAACAATATCCATTGGCTAAGATCATTCTTTCCAGGAAAAAAAATCACTCGTTGTTCTGTGCAAAGTTTCAATTTTTTTAAAAAAAATAAGATAAAGATTTTATTGAAGTAGATACAAGAGGTATATAAAAGCCAAATGTTCTTTTTTCTTATAAGGTAATGAATTTATTATTATTAATGTAAATTAATGTATAGAAGCAAAACCCCCATTATGATTGTTTGCATCGCTTATCTATGAACCATCAATTCCTCAAACAGACACCAAGCTTCTCCTCCACACCTCAGAACATAACTATAACTCGCAAGTTCGGTGCCTACAGGTTAGATCGTCCACCTTGATGGATATTGTTATTTGTTATGTAGAGAATAAAGTGATTGAAGCAAGTAACTCAAAGATTGTTTTACCCAAAATTTAATCCAACTAGTATAGGGGTTGAAAACATAGGATTACCTAACAAAACACATGTAATAGAATGTACTTGAGGAAAGAAAAACTGTCGAACTTGAATAACATAACGAACATAAAAAGCTGCTACTAAAAACGTAATATTAAAAAAAGATTGAGCTTTTAAGTTATAAAATGTAAATGCATCAAATCCCAAAGTATTTTACAGAAAGCAAATGGGACAAACTGTGTTAATGATACTTCCTCTAGTACTAAATGTTCATAATTGGCACCTCCAGACATAGCTATTACAGCGTATAAACCGAGAAATAGCTGCATACTCAATGAGGTTCAGATAAGAACGACATGCTGGAAATATAGTACAAAAGAACTGTAAGAGCAGCAAACCTATGTTTCTTTGAATCAAATTCAAACTTTTCACAAGGAATTTTTGTCTTTACAAGGTTATTCTCATATACCACCTAAAGCTTTAACGCGCATTGAAGTTTTGTGCCACCTCAGGGTGAGAGTTTGTAAAGCGGTAGGTACAGTGAAAAATCTCAGAAGATACAGTACCATAGGCTAAAGGCTCTCTAGAAAGTAGTACTAAAAATATTCATGGGCATCCCATAAATCTCAATGTGTTAAAACATGCAATAGCCCTCATGTATTCATCAGTGAGTAGTTCTTTGTCTCCTGATACTATGAAATGCCAGAACAAAGTTAAACATGAGCCTTTTTTTCCTTTGGATAAAATTAAGTTAAACATGAACCTTGTGCCAAAAATCAGCATTTATTTACTATATACCAAGTTACTTTGAATGACGTTACACGTTTATGCATGTGTGTCATTGTTGTGATTGCATAATCCAAGTATCCGGCTATCAGATTTCATAAACAAGAGTCATATCCTAGTTTTGACCTGTTAGTCAACAAAATACATTAGAAATTACCCAGAGCAATCTTTTACAGAAATATCTCGGAACAAACTCTCATGTGATAGGAAATATCTAGGAGAATGAAAACACAAAAGATTCTCTTTGATTTGCTGCTATGACTGATGACCAAATTCATGACCTGAATGATTTGAAGAACAAATGCTGCGGACAACTTTTTTGGGTTACACAACCTGGAGAAAAAATTGCAACTAGATTTCTGAAAGAGTCATCTCCAATTTTTACCACGGTGTCAAGTGGAAAACTCATCAGAATAAATGAGAGGGTTAGTTTTTAGCATTAAAGATATGTTACTAGCATGTTCGAAGATTGGCACCTGAGCAGTGGTGAGAGGATTTTGCTGGGACAACTGCTGCCTCAACTGATTTTGATTGACCCTTTGTTGTGCATATGCAAGGGCACCATTTGCCCTTAACTGAGAGCTCATGTTGAGAGATCCCATCATTCCCATTGCCTGTATACCCTGCAAGGACTGGCCATGGGAATTCCCCGTGTGAAACTGATTCCCCTGCATTAGACCTGCCTTCTGCCGTGGCTGCACCCACAATAGAACTTTTTTCAGAAACACATAAAGCAACAATGACAAATAGCAGTTGTGTCTTCAAAATAACACCACCATGTTGGAATGGACTATCTCATCTAAAAGCTTAAGCTGTTAGAGATAACACACTTTTATTTACTTAATTGTGTCTTCAACAAGTACATGGTCAAACCAAATTCATGCATTTAATGGCTCAAGAATAGAATTAGCAAAACATAAAACTGAATTTGAAAGCTGTAAGTGCTGAAGTGGTACCGGATTCAAAAATTGAGATTGCAAATTGAACTGGGCGACAGCTGCAGCAGCTTGTCCGGACAACATGGGAAGATGGCCAGTCTGTCCCATTAAAGCTGCCCTAGTTAAATTTCCGCTACCCATTTGGCCTCCTATTTGCTGCTGCTGTTGTTGATTCTGTTGTTGCTGTTGCTGCTGCTGTTGTTGTTGCTGCTGTTGCTGCAATTGTTGTTGCTGTTGTTGCTGCTGCAATTGTTGTTGCTGTAATTGCTGTTGCTGGAGGGCAGTACCACCGGAACCAAAATTCATTTGACCATAAAGCCCTCCTCCTCCCGATTGCTGCCTCATCAAACCAAATTGCTGTTGCTGCTGTTGCATTTGGAATTGACTCAACCTCGACATGGAAGGTGATCTCTGCATCTGAAAATTAGAGGCGGCGGCCATTAAGTTATTATTATTACTGCCGTTAAGACTAGTAGAATTATTATTATTCTGCTGCTGAAGCTGCATTTGTTGCTGCTGTTGTTGTTGAGATTGTGTCAATTGCTGTTGCTGCATTTGTTGAGGCTGCATCTGAATTTGCTGTTGCTGCATTTGTTGAGACTGCATCTCAATTGAAGGAGATTGTGAGATAGAATTGTTGTTGTTAGAAGGAGAAGTCATGGTTATTCCGGGATCGGACGATGCCGTCGATGATGATGGTGCGGCAACTAGGTTTGCAGGGTTAATTATACGGTTGGAAGGTAATTCCAATGTTTTGGGGGAAGAAGATGGAATTTCCGCCATTGTTTATTGGCTTGAATTGTGACTTTGTATAAATTGAGTGGAATTCAAACTCAGATGAACAGAGTCATCTGCAACTTTGAATTTTCTCTGAATTTCAACATTTGGGGATTTGGGGACTGCGGGAAACTCCGTCGACGAACAAAGAAAGGCAAAACGCACAAGTAATTCGCAGTTCTGCGGGTCTCGAAATTGCCCACGTGTAGCTTGGTGATAACAGTTGGCGAAGTGGGTAAAAGAAAAAGAAGATATTTAAAACTGTTATTATACACATATATATATATATTATGTTATGAAATAAAGACTATAAATTAAAGACAAGTATAGAGACAAACTGATATATTATTCGAATTCAAACTGATGTACATAGTGAACTGAAATCTCTTCTATTTATAGAAGAAAGGAAGTTGCTCTGTAAGTTGCTACTACAAGCTGCAGTGTAAGCTGCTACTACAAGCTGCAGTGTAAGCTACTATAAGCTGCTGTGTAAGCTGCTACTACAAGCTGCTGTGTAAGCTGCTACAAGCTGCTGTGTAAGCTGCTGCTGTACCAGATATGGATAATCTTCTACTGAGAGCAATATTTATCCATAACGGAGTACTGAATGGATAAGCTTATTATATCCGGTATGGATAATCTTCTACCGAGGGTAATGTTTATCCATAACTGGGTACTGAAAAGATAAGCTTATTATACCCGGTATGGATAATCTTCTACCGGAGGTAATGTTTATCCATAACTGGGTACTGAAAAGATAAGCTTATTATACCCGGTATGGATAAACTTCTACTGGGGGTAATGTTTATCCATAACCGGGTACCGAAGTGATAAGCTTCTTCAGGAAGCTTATTTCCAATATAGTACTAAATAGATAAACATATTTACGGTGGAGTCTCACATGGATAAGCTTCTTCAGGAAGCTTATTTACAACGGAGTACTAAATGAACATCCATAATATAATATATTTATAACACTCCCCTTGGATGTTCATTAAAAGATAATGTGCCTCATTAAAACATTACTAGGAAAAACCACGTGGGAAAAAAAATCTCAGTGAAGGAAAAAGAGTACACATATTTAGTAAGACGCATGGCTATGTGCCTCATTAAAAACCTTATAAGGAAAACCCATGGGAAAAACCTTAGTAAGGGAAAAAGAGTGCATCGCGTATTTACTCCCCCTGATGAAAACCTTTTTTCATATATTTGAGTCTCCGCATTCCAATCTTGTATATCATCTTCTCAAAAGTTGAAGTTGGCAAAGATTTAGTGAATAAATCTACTGGATTATTACTTGAACGGATTTGTTGCACATCAATGTCACCACCTTTGTTAGCATTAGCAAGATAAATAAGTGCAACATCTACACCGAGATAGAGTATTTCAGGACCAAGGAGCTCCTCATCCTCTTCTAGAGGTTGGAACATATCCTTATTCACTTCAAGTGATTGAATATCCAATGGCGTACTTAACGGGTACACTTTGTCCATGTAAAAGCATTTTTAAGACCCTCTTGGAGCTCTTCTGGAGTTCCAATTTATGTCACCAACATAAACAGCAAGTGTAACAAATTCTGATGACATTTTCTTTATAAAAATACATGGACAAATAACATAATTTATGTAACTTTCTTTCAGCAAATATTTACTGAGGCGATTATACCGCACACGCACAGATTGCTTTAAACCGTACAAAGATCTTTATAATTTGATCAAGTACATTTCTCAAGACTTTGAATTATATGCTTCAGGCATTTTCAATCCTTCAAGGATCTTCATATAGATTTAGCCAAATAAGTCATATAGGTCAAAACTTGTATCTAAATGGTATGACATATTCAAGTGTCTGGACTGCTAGTCCGATCCTCACAATCTTTTACAATATTGTGCACTATATCATATTAAATATATCGTCTACGATCATTTTGTGTCAGTTCCGAAGCGACATAACTTGTGGAGATCTCAACACTTTCTTTATTTTCAGGTACCTGAACTTTTTCGGGAGTTTCATGAAATGTTATGTCGTGGGCTCTTCTAGAGCTTATTTCCTCCTCATTATGATCATTTCGATCATTAGCTCCTACTATTTTTCAAGGATTGTTACCTTTGGAACCGATTGGTCTACCACGCTTCATGCGTACAGTAAACTCTATCCTTCAGGGACTTTAATTTTAATAGGAGCATTTGCAGCTGAAATATGATATTTAATTTTGGATCAGCAAATGCTTCTGGCATTCGACTTGAATTATCTTCTAAGTGAGGATCATGATAATTCGATTCATATAACATATTTTTCAACTGTTTATTCCATCCCTCAAATGTTAGAAAAACTAACATATATCCTCAATCATCTTTGGGAAACATATCTTTGTGTATTATGGTAGAGAAATTAATCACATACCACACAACAAAAGATAGTAAAAATATTTGGTTTCTGATCCTAAACCAATTGTGAAGGGAGGACTTATCATATATTGTTGATCTGATGCATACAAGTGCTGCTATATGCAATTTAGAAAATCTTAGACCAACACATGAAGCTTTGTTCTCATAAGCAATGGTTTAGACATTAATAGGAGGTATTCAATGCTAAACCAGCTTGGATATAAACCAGCATTATCAAGATGAACTGTCTTGATTTCATAATCTGAAAATTATGCTCTTAATCGAGAAAAGCAATTCCAAATGCCAAACTGCAGGTTGGCAATAATTACACATGTAACCATTTCATATATGCACATATAAGTGGTTCACATGATAGGTGAACGTGCCCATATTCACCTTTTATATATTTCAGAATCAGGGGTCTTAGTCCCAACTTTAGCTGGTATAATCAATTCATTATGAGAACAAGCAACACATGAGAATTCCTGAAGAATCTTCTAGTTCTTTAGTATATGCTTATCTGAATTTTCAAATAGCTCATTTAAAAATGGCAAATGAAAAACTTCAAGTTTATCATGTCATGTGCTATCTCTTAGTAAACTTCTGGTTTACTATGGCATAAACTTTTGCTTTAGTAAACTTCTAGTTTACTGTGATACATGATATAGTACAAATTAAAGAATAAGGCGGGTAACTTCTCACATACATATTATTTTACCCCCTATGATTGTGGAAACATGAAGATTATCAATCTTCCAATCATTTGTAGTCTCAATATGATAGCCATTTGTATTAGTAAACTTCAGGTTTACTACAACATATGTTTTGACCATAATCATATAATATGAATGACATATTTGTATATAAGCTCTTCGAGAGCCTTAATTTATTATCCACAATCTAATATTTATCTGGCACTACTGGTGTCATGTATTCTTTAGGCAAACATTTAGCTCTTCAGGAGTTATTGATACATTTTGTACTATCAAATATTGCTCAGACACTGCTGGTGTCATGAGAGAAAATCACAATCAAATAAACAATGTAAAACAATTGTTTAAGCACACGAAAACTCTTCTTCATAATATTTTTCCACTTCAGGAGGCAATTTCAACTGTGTTACTTCTTCAGGAGCAAATTTAAAATACGAAATATTGAGTATATATTCTCTCAATTATATTAACTCTTCTGGAGGTGAATTGTAATGTATTCACATCAAGAGCGCGTTCATATTTACCCGACTTATTAGTATTGTCACATTCACTTCAGGGAATGGATTAATATTATCAAAAGTTCTCATCCTTCAGGAAATCGAACATAATTATCTGAATGCGCATTAATCACATCAAATTGTGATGCCTCAACCTCTTTTAAAATATTTACTACTTCAGGAGCAAATCGAGGCGTGCATTTAATATAGAGAATATTTATGTAGCTTATCTTCAATTGTAACTATATAGAAAGCCTAAATTATCACTTCTGGTGATCATAGACATATACCACTTCTGGTGGTTAACAAAATATAATTACAATGAGATATATGAAATATAACTACTTCTGGTGGTTGTATATTTCTTGCAAACTCTGCTAGAGTTTAAGTTGATCTAATAATATTATCCATATTCTTTAAAATGACATAAATAAGATATATTATAGTAAACATCATTATCAAATCATAATTTTTCTTTATGTACAACAATTACATAACCATACTATCTATTACAAATAACAAAAATTAAAATATTTACATTTCTACAGATTCACCACCGATTACATGACTTGTTTCTCCTTCTGGGAGTGCAAAGTAATCAGCTACATCCAAATGCATGAAGTCTAAATTATCTTCAGAAATAAAATTTGCTTCAGCATTTTTCTCTGTCTTCTTCAGGGAGGCTTGATAAAGCTCAACCAGGTGCTTTGGCGTACGACAAGTACGTGACCAGTGCCCTTTTCCTCCACATCTATAGCATGCATTTTCTACATTTGGCGCTTGCACCGCTTCATGCTTTTGTTCCTTCCTTTTCCACTGCTGGTGGTGAGAAGGCTTCTTTGGTGCATTATTATTACCATGATTGGGGTTTCTTCCCCGACCACGGTCATGACCACGACTGGGGCCACGACCTCTTCCACGTTTAGCTTGGTGGAAGTTCGTCTCATTCACTTCAGGGAATGGACAAGAACCAATAGGTCGACTTTCATGATTTTTCATTAATAGCCCATTATGTTGCTCTGCTATAAGAAGATGTGAGATAAGTTCAGAATACTTTTTAAATCCCATCTCTCGATATTGCTGCTGCAGGAGCATATTCGAGGCATGAAAAGTGGTGAAAGTTTTCTCCAACATATCATGATCAGTAATATTATCACCACATAATTTTAATTGGGAAATAATTCTGAACATAGCAGAATTATACTCACTGATAGATTTAAAATCTTGTAGCCTTAGATGAGTCCAATCATAACGTGCCTGTGGAAGAACGACCATCTTCAGGTGGTCATATCTATCTTTCAAATTATTCCACAGTATGACTGGATCTTTAATAGTGAGATATTCCATTTTCAGGCCCTCATCAAGGTGATGGCGTAGGAATATCATTGCTTTGGCACGGTCTTGGTTTGATGCCTGATTTTTATCCTTGATGGTGTCTGCCAGACCCATCGCATCAAGATGAATTTCAGCATCAAGCACCCAAGACATGTAGCTTTTGCCCGATATATCCAGGGCTACAAATTCAAGTTTAGAAAGATTTGACATTATTTAGGAAAAGAAAGTTCTTACCTCAGATACTTTCAAAATATTTGCTCGAGATGGTAGAGCTTCGTGCTGATAACGTGTTATGAAATAAAGACTATAAAGTAAAGACAAGTATAGAGAGAAACTGATATATTATTCGAATTCAAACTGATGTACATAATGAACTGAAATCTCTTCTATTTATAGAAGAAAGGAAGCTGCTCTGTAAGCTGCTACTACAAGCTGCAGCGTAAGTTACTATAAGCTGCTGTGTAAGCTGCTACTACAAGATGCTGTGTAAGCTGCTACAAGCTGCTGTGTAAGCTGCTGCTGTACCAGATATGGATAATCTTCTACTGAGAGCAATATTTATCCACAACGGAGTACTGAATGGATAAGCTTATTATATCCGGTATGGATAATCTTCTACCGAGGGTAATGTTTATCCATAACTGGGTACTGAAAAGATAAGCTTATTATACCCGGTATGGATAATCTTCTACCGGAGGTAATATTTATCCATAACTGGGTACTGAAAAGATAAGCTTATTATACCCGGTATGGATAAACTTCTACTGGGGGTAATGTTTATCCATAATCGGGTACCGAAGTGATAAGCTTTTTCAGGAAGCTTATTTCCAATATAGTACTAAATAGATAAACATATTTACGGTGGAGTCCCATATGGATAAACTTCTTCAGGAAGCTTATTGACAACGGAGTACTAAATGAACATCCATAATATAATATATTTATAACAATATATAAATTTTTCAAACTTTTATATATAATGGTTTGTACTCTTAGTTATAGACTAGTTCTTTGCCATTATAATAGTTAAGCTATTTGCCTTTTATTTTAGTTTGATGGTAATTTTATTTTTCTAAGTCCAGGAATTTATTTCATGTTAAAATAGCATATCTTTAATTGAGTCGTTAAATTATTCATTACTATTTAATTCAATTATATATTATCGATATATCTTGGTAAACGGAAAATTTTCTTAAAGAATAATTGATTTGATAGTATGTTGTTTAAATATAGTTTAAAAACGGACAAAAATCTGAAGTAATCGAAAAAATCTACTAAACCGATATAAATCGAAGGTATAAAAACCGAGTTAATTGATTTACTTGATTCTAATATTTAAAAATTTGACTTATTTAGTTTGATTTCTTTTTAAAAGAAAAATCAACCCAGATCAAACTATGAACACCCTGTGTAGCCTTTCGGTGTAACTCAATTTATTCGTTTCTCTCCTCTAGACTAGACTAATTAGACAAATGTATCATCACATATCACAAAGGGGTTTTGGACGTGGAGATAGTTTAAATGGAAATGATGAATCATAGTATAATAATAAAAATTAGAAAAAAAAACTACAGAGTGAGAAGAAAAATAAAGTAGTTATTGTAGGGAACTCTTATTAATTATTTAGAACAGAGTTTGTTGAATAGCAAGAGAAACGGAAACATTTAGAGACAAACTACGGAAAATTACACTCAATGACCTTGAAAATAAATGATCTTGATTTTTTTATCCCTACTTGCCTCATGGGTAATTCAAAAGTCAAAAGTGTTGGATATGGGGCAAGCGAGAGAAAATACTTGTTAAATTTGAAGTCATGCTTAAGAGGCAAACAACATCAAAAAATCAAAAGTGACACCCCGAAGTGTCATATTTGTGCAAATTAGCCGACAAAAATATTTAGGCCAAAACATACACAAACACCTAAACTTATCCCGATATTTCATTTAAAAAATAAACTGCGTGTTTTATTCAAATCTCCAAAAGAGATACATTGAGCTAAGCTAGTATAGATAAACTAGCTAATTCCCTAGGTCACCTTTGTAAGACAGCAGATGCCAACTTTTACAATTGAGATGAAGTAAATGCATATGAGAAACATTACACAAGAAATGTGCCTGGAAGAAGGAGATTCAGCCTACACAAAAAAGTACTACCGGGAAGTTTATCCCTACTGTACAAGATTGCATGGTCAAGGAGGATTAAAGGTTTGTCTAGTTCTTTGAAATACCGGCAAGTCCCATCTATACATGTTCATGAGGCCCTTGGCTTGAGGAGGAAGATCAGAAAACACTCGAAACAGTTGAGAATGAGGGATAGAGTGACTCATGGATGCAAGCTTGTCTGCAACTTCATGACTTCTCTCTCTATAACAGCGATTAAGAGAGAATCTGGACTGCTCCACGAACTTTTTAAGTTCTTCTACCTCCTTTTCAATATTCCATGGAATTGTATTACGACCATTAACACGATCCACTAATAATTTAGAGTCACTGTCACTACCAGTAAGATAATAACCATTAAATAGACATCATTTAATGTTGTAGTGAAGAGCAGCTGCGTATGCCAAGTTGCTTGTTCCTGAACCAGGCACTAAAGAGTAGGCAAAGACAAGGCAACACTCTTTATCCCTTATCACACCTCCAGCTCCACACTTTCCCTCTTTGCAACTACCATCAGAGTTTAATTTAACCTATGATGACTTCAGTTTAATCCATTTAACAATAATGGATTTCTCAAAATGGATAGTACTTCTCAAAAGCTGACTGATCTCCTCCCAGTTGGGAACCAACTGAATTTGCTGGAATTGAAGATTGACAAGTTGGGACGTGGAGAAAGCAATCAGATAAACTATTTTTCTCACATTAGTGTCATACTTGGCACTACATCTAGCTCTCCAAATCTCGCAAGATATGCTAATAGACAAGCATTTAACAATGAATGCATGGACATAATTTGTGACTTTACATCTCCACCAGTTGATCATAAGTTGCCTGAAAGAGGTGTTTGAATGTGCAATGCCCAATGGACCACACAAGATTCTCCATACCTCCTGAGCAAAGAGGCTACTGCAGAAAATATGGTCAATAATTTCTAAATTTAGAAATCTACAACAGCAGTACCTGGAGGAAGTAGGGATGCCTATCTTAGCTACTTTAGCATGTGGGAATCTTATCTCTCAGAGCTCTCCATATAATAAAATTCATCTTGAATGGGACACATTTCTGCCAATTCATAATATTAATCTGTGACTTATGCCTCTTCTTTCTAAATAATTGCCCAAGCTGAAGCAACTAAAAAATAATCACTATTATCCGCTGTCCAAATTGGACTATCAGGAATTGTGGATCTTAGTGATATCTGGAAAATATTCACTTTATCCACCACATGTTGTGAAAGTAAAAGATCTAATCCTCTCCAGTTTATGTAATTGTTGAGCAGCATACTATAGAGAGTAATATTCTTAGGTTTATAACCTTCCGGAAGAAAGTTGTATAATGGGTCTAACTTGGACCAATTATCAAACCAGACAGCAACCTTTCCACAGCCAATTTTTCATAGAATTTGCTTATCCACAAGCTTTTTAATTTTGCACATTGCATTCCATGATTGGGACTGCCCAGAGTAGAACTATTTTATAAGTGGATGAGCTCTCTCACAATATTTGACCATTAGGAACCCCTTCCATAATGATTGACCAGTTCTAAAGTTCCACCACTATTTTGCAGTTATTGCATTGCAGATGTCATTAAGTTTCCTGAAATTGGCACCCCCTCCTCATATGGAAAACACAGGTTATCCCAAAAAGCTCAGTGATGTCTTTTCTTCTCAGTCGACTCTTCCCAAAAAAACTGTTAAACATCCTCTCTATTTGGTTGACAACACCCTTTTAAGGATGAATAACAGTTAGTATATGTGTAGGCAATGCTAATAAGATATGTCTAATTAACGCCGCTCTACCCCCAGAGGACAAAAACTTGAAATGCCACCCTGAGATCTTATTCAGGATCGTGCTGATAATCTTAGAGAAAATAGAAATCTTCTTCCTTCCAACATACAAAGGGTAACCCAGGTATTTGATAGGAAGACTTTTGTGTTCCATATCAGTACTGACTTATATTCAAACTGTGTCTACTGGACACTCTTTGCTGACATGGCAGATAATGTGTTGCTCATGTGAACTTGAGCGCGTATGAGACGGGAAAATGGAGTTTCTCTCAGAGATCAATTTCCGGCCACTTTTGTCAAAGATTCTTCTTTCTCCGGTAACCTCTAGTCTTCTTTTATTCCTTTTTCTTTTCGTATTTCTCTTTTCTCACCCATAAAGATTCATTTTCTCCCAAAACCTATATCTTAAAGCCTAGCCTCTGCCAGAAATATCATCACTGGCGATCCCACATTTTTGCCAACCATCACTAATGACTCCCCTTCCTTTTATATATTTCCTCTTTCATTTTATCCCCGAAAGCTTGTTGTGAATGAAAATAGAGATGACATGGAAACGGCTTGAGGACTACGTCTAGAAAGGGGGAAATGCACGTGACAAGGGGTAAAACTAATTGGGCAGCAGTATAAGGTACCAAGAAATCGGCATTGCAAGGAGTCAATTGAGTTGTTATGAATGATTCTATTTCTCTTACCAGTTCTTCTGTATTCCTCACCTCCTTCTACTTTCTTTATTCTTAGTTGTTGCTAGTTCCAGTATTTCATTGTAATTTTTGCTTTAGCGATTTCATCCAGCTTTGTCTTTGTAAATGAGTTTCAGTTTAATCAATCAACAATTATGGTACTATTTTTTGTTTATTTGAGTTGCACCCTTCTGCTCTTTTGAATTTGTAACATTGGTGCTTTCATCCAGAGGTCTAAAATGGATGACCAAAAACTCAAGTCTCTCGTAGAAACTCAGTTCAAGGAGTGAAGGATTCAATCCTTGCTGATATCCGTTCATTGTTACTGGAAGTGGTGGGAAATCAACATCGAGACCCAACGATGGAAGTCACTCGCCATCGCCATGGGAGAGACCCACACGATGACTAACCTACGGCGGCATCGATTCTTTGCCGTAGAGGTCCGGCGGAGATAGGGCGGTTTCGTGGTAAAAATCTGGAGACCTGGATTTTTCAAGTAGATCGCTACTTCGATTTTTACCACATAGTAGAGGATCAAAGGCTCTCAATCACCTCCTTCTACTTGGACAGAGAAGCTCTCGAATGGTATCGTTGGCTTTTTCAAAATAAACAACTGGTGGATTGGGATCATTTTGCAGCAAAGGTGCGAATCCATTTCTGTCAGAAAGGGTTAGAATCAGCTGAGGGACGCTTGGCGAAACTCAGACAGACCACCACCGTATCGGATTTTCAGAGTCAGTTTAAGACTATTGCCAACGAAACAGACGACATGATCGATGGTCGTATGGTACGTCTCTTTATTTCTGGGCTTAGAGAGGATATTAAGAATTCAGTGCTTGTCCATAGGCCAAAAACTTATGAAGAGACGTTAGATTTGGCCCATATTCACGAAAAAAGGATCCAGGCTGAAAAAGGGCCCATCCGACCAGCCTTCACCAAAACTCCACCACTGTTACCCACACCTAATTTTGCACCATCACCACACACCGTAAAATCCTCGAGTCCTCTCATTCCAGCGCATCTAGCTCTTACCCACCAAATCGTCCACCCCTCAAATGCCTATCTCATGCCGAATTACAGAGTCGTCGGGAACGTGGATTGTATTACTATTGTGAAGAGAAATATACTGCTGGTCATAAATGTAAGATGCCTCCTCAGCTTTTATTGCTTACAGATAGGCCCGATATAGACCTTGGCTTGCTGGAATCCTTTGTTACTAATGATTTCATAGCCGAGGAGTTGCAATGTTTGGAATTACAGGAGCAATCAGCTATTTCTTACCATGCTTTAACTGGTGGAATCTCCCCATCAACTTTGCAATTCACTGGGCAAGTGAGTGGATCGCCCGTCCAAGTATTGGTAGATGGAGGAAGTACTCACAACTTTGTTCAACCACGAGCAGCTAAACACCTTCAATTCCAAATTGAGGTCATTCCCAGTTTTGTCGTAATGGTGGGCAGTGGCCAGAGACTTCATTGTGAAGGAGTAGTGCGCCAAGTCGCCTTGTTGATTCAAGGAACTACGCTGGTTGAGGACATGTATGTCATACCTTTCCACGGGGCTGATGTAGTACTTAGGGTAGCATGGTTGGCAACTTTGGGGCGCACTGTCACTGATTATGCAAAACGGGAGTTTGAAATTACTTTGAAGGGGTCCAAAGTGCTATGGCATGGAAATTCTCCCACCGACGCTCACCAAATTCAGTTGCATAGTTTGAGGCGCATGGTAGCAGCTAATGCTATTTCCTCTTTCGTTTGCCTAGAGATGATCGTTGATGAGAGAGGAACGACAGACGAGATGGCCCCTGACTTGTGCAACCTATTGGAGTCTTATGCTGATATCTTTCAGAAGCCAGCCGGTTTGCCTCCTTCTCGTGCCCAGGATAACTCGATACACCTCACCCCAGAGGCACCACCTATAAATGTAAAACCATATAGGTACCCCTATTTCCAGAAACAAGCTATGGAGCAACTTGTGACAGATATGCTCAAGGAGGGAGTGATACGGCCGGCACCAGCCCATTTTCGTCCCCAGTATTGCTAGTGCGCAAGAAGGATGGTATATGGAGGTTTTGCGTTGACTATAGAGCACTAAATGCTATCATAATTCGTGATCGATTTCCAATTCCCACCATTGATGAATTGTTTGATGAATTGCACGGAGCTTGTTATTTTTCCAAGATGGACTTGTTATCCGGATATCATCAGATCAAGGTCAGGCCTGAAGATGTGGCCAAGACTGCTTTTCGTACCCACGATGGGCACTACGAATTCTTGGTAATGCCGTTTGGCTTGACGAATGCCCCTTCCATCTTTCAGGCAACTATGAATGAAGTTTTTCGGCCCCATTTACGTCGTTTCGTCTTGGTATTCTTTGATGATATATTTGTCTATAGTTCATCCTGGAATGCACACATGGAACATTTACATGTGGTCCTGCAGTTGTTACGCGACCATCAGCTAGTCGCCAAGTGATCCATATGTTTATTTGGCCAACCATCCGTGGATTATTTGGGCCACATCATCTCTACGCAAGGACTGTCCGTAGACCCTGAAAAGATCATGGCTATCCAACAATGGCCACCCCCTCATTCTGTAAAGGAAATTTGCAGTTTCCTTGGCCTTGCAGGTTATAACCGTAGATTTATCCATCATTATGTTGCTATAGCTGGTCCTTTGACTGATCTTTTGCACAAAGACTCTTTCAAGTGGGCAGATGCAGAACAAAGTGCCTTTGATGCTTTGAAGGCCAAGTTGGGCTCCACTCCTGTTTTGGCTCTACCAAATTTTAGTCAGGAATTTTAGGTGGAAACTGACGCATCCGAACAAGGTATCGAGGCTATTCTATCACAACGAGGCCACCCCATTGCTTACTTCAGCCAAAAGTTAAACTCTCGTATGCAGAAGGCCTCCACCTATCACAGAGAGATGTTTGCCATTACTCAGGCTGTGAGTAAATGGCGGCAATACCTTTTGGGATGTCAGTTCACAATCTTTACTGATCAGCAATCCTTGAGGAACTTGACTACGCATACCATACAAACACCTGAGCAACAGAAGTGGCTCACTAAACTTGTGGGATATGACTTTCGCATTTTGTATCGGCCTGGTAAACAAAACTCTGCCGCAGATGCTCTTTCTTGAACTTCAGAAGCGACCTTCATGAATCTATCGGTTAATTCTTTTGCTATTGAGGTTGAGTTGAAGCAATTGAACCACTCCAATCCGGAGTTGGTCGACATTCAACAGGCTTTGAGTCGTGGGGATGTTATGAAGACTATCTGTTCAAAGATGGGTTACTCTTTTATAAAGGAAGGATAGTTATTCCTTCAGATTCTTCCTTACGCCTGCAACTAATTTTTGAGTTCCATGCCACTCCTACTGGAGGACATGCTGGGGTTTCTCGCACCTTCCATCGTTTGGCATCTAATTTCTTTTGGAGGCATATGCGTTGCGATGTACAAATTTTGTGGCAGCCTGTCAGATATGCCAACAGATGAAGGACTCTCACCTTCATCTTGCGGGTTTATTATAGCCATTGCCATCCCTGATCAAGTTTTTGAGGACATTGCGATGGACTTTCTAACATGTCTTCCAAGTTCGAAAGGGAAGACTACCATCATGACTGTAGTAGATCGACTCACGAAATATGGGCACTTCATACCACTGCCTTCTACTTTTTCGACTCAAACTGTGGCAGAGGCTTTCGTGGTAGGTATAATGAGGCTCCATGGACCTCCCTGAACTATCGTGACTGATCGTGACCCCGGGTTCCTACACTTGTTTTGGTAAGAATTTCATCGTTTATAAGGGTCGACTCTTGCCATAAGTACTGCTTATCATCCTCAGACGGATGGGCAATATGAGGCACTCAACAAGTGTGTGGAACAGTATTTGCGCTGCTTCGTCGCTGAGGTTCCTTCCCACTGGGTTGCCATGATACCATGGGCAGAATATTGGTATAATACCTCTTATCAAACTGCAGCTGGCATGACTCATTTTCAAGCACTCTATGGTCGTGAACCTCCAACCATCGCTCTCTATATTTTGGGCAGCACTGTGAGCGAATTAGTTGAGTCCTACCTACTGCAACGTGATGAAGTTCTGCAGATTCTCAAGCACAATTTGTTAAAGGCTCAGAACCGTATGAAGCTATTAGCAGATAAGTCCCGCACTGATACGACCTTTGCTATTGGTGATTGGGTGTACGTCAAATTAAAACCATTTAGGCAGACTTCTTTGCGCTTGCAGCGAGATCACAAGATTGGCAGACGATATTTTGGTCCTTACCAGGTGTTGAAATGCGTTGGCAATGTTGCCTACCGCCTAGCGCTGCCCGAGTCTGCTAAGATCCACTCGGTCTTTCATGTTTCCATGTTGAAACGATGTATTGGAACTCCTAATCATCAGGTCACTCCTTTGCTTTTTGGAGATATCACTGACACGGTAAATCCAGTTGATCTCAACCTTGAGGACAAGGTTGCTTTTCAGGAGGGGAGTATTGTTGTGAATGAAAATAGAGATGACGTGGAAGCCACGCAAGCAGAGCACATGGGAATGCCACACAAGACTTCTAGAATGATCATTCCGCCTAAACGACTTGAGGACTACGTCTGGAAAAGGGGAAATGCACGTGACAAGGGGTAAAACTAATTGGGCAGCAGTATAAGGCACCACGAAATCGGCATTGCAAGGAGTCAATTAAGTCGTTATGAATGATTCTATTTCTCTTTCCAGTTCTTCTGTATTCCTCACCTCCTTCTACTTCCTTTATCCTTAGTTGTTGTTAGTTCTAGTATTTCATTGTAATTTTTGCTTTAGAGATTTCATCCGACTTTGTCTTTGTAAACGAGCTTCAGTTTAATCAATCAACAGTTGTGATACTATTTTCTGTTTATTTGAGTTGCACCCTTCTGCTCTTTTGAATTTGTAACAAAGCCCCTCCCTAAAAGCCTAAAAATAACATATCAATTTTTACTGTTTTATTGCTATTTTGACGACCCCGTTTTCTCTCCCCGACAACCCTTTTGTTCTCCTCCATTCCAGATTCATTGCAACTATTTGCTGCTCCTTCGCTGCTCCGGTTGAGATTTTGCTTAACAGTGAAATTGTATGTTGTTGTCCACCAAACCCAAGATTTGTGACTGAACGGACTTCGCCGTAAAGGTGAAACTTTGCTGGAAACTTTTCCAGTCAATTCTTTTTTCTTTTAGTTTTGCTTTTAAACATTTTGACTTTCTTTTTTGCTGACATGTCATTTTATCATTGGTGTAGTTTGCCACGTCAGAACGAGTAGCATTCACGCTCCTTTAGTTTCTTAGGATTATGTAATATATGTGTTCAATAGACACAGTTTAAGCATAGGTTGTAGGCTTAGTTTATGTGTTTAAATGGAATATCGGTACAAGTTTATGTTATGTATTCGGCCAAATATTTATAAAGATAAACTTTAGCCCATTGAGATAAAATATGTTCATAAAATTTGTACAGGTTGTTCAAGTTCCTTCTATAAAGTTTCGACTACTATTGTTTGAAAAATTCGAATATTGATTTTCTTTTTGATTAAATATTGTATGTTTCATTATTTCTTCTTATTCTTCTTATATTACAAAATTACAATAGGCAAATATATACTGCTGAGCTGAGATTATTACATTAAAATGTGAATATGCAGTAAGAAAACATGTGTATTACTAGAAGTTTGTTCATAAATTTTTAGGTTGTTCTTGTATTCTATAATTTCAGTTCATGGGTGGTTTGACATGTATTTCCTTCTTGCATATATCTTGTATATTTTTATCGTTTGATCTTTACTCTCTTAAAATTGCATACTCATAATGAGTAAATATAAATTATCTGGCTGAAGTTATTGCATAAAAACGTGAATATGTAGTGAGAAAAGATATGCATTATGCAACAGACGTACCTTAATCTAGTGAACTAAAGTTCACAATCTTATACAATTTGTTTGGTTTGATAATAATCTATGAATGTTAATTTTGACGGGAATTATAAAAGGAAAAAAAACATTTAAGGAGATCTAAGACTTGGAGGGGTAATATTTGTAATTTGTGCTATATTGGGGAATATATTGGGATTATTATTGCTGTTGTTATTGTTGCTATTCTTGATTTATTTTTGGAGGTGTTTTAAAAGGCATTTTCGGGGCGAGGCGCATCAAAAATGCCCCGAGACGATGGTGTGGGGCGAAAGTCTCAAGAGGCGTACGCCCAGCAATTGGGGGAGTGCTCGAGCGTTTGAGACGCATTTTTGTAGCGAGGCGTAAGCCATAGAGTCTTTTCCAAATTAAAAGAAGTTTTGCTGAATAAGTCCTTCATATAATACCCAAGTTCTCAAATGTTAGTTTGTAATTACTCAAAAAATTTAAAAAGGAATTGAAATATTAAATTTAAAAGTTAAGACCCTTTTTATTGATATAAGCCTTAATTTATGGTCTTTTTCAATTTTTTATCTTGTTCGCTAGCCTGCTACTATCTCCCAAAAGTAATGAATAGTCATTTTTTTTACAAATACAAAGAGAAGTTTATTCTCCTTCATAGCAACAAGCTCAAAGTTCAAATTGTAAGTTAGTCATCATTTTTGTTCCTCCATGTAGAAAACTTTATTATTTTCAATTCAAGTTACTTGTTGTGATGACCCAAAGGGTCATCTTCTGTTTTAGAACTCGAATCCGTGTCTCGAGACCTTAAAATCTCATTTTTACCTCTTCTCAATTTGCGTGCACAATCGAAACATGTATCCGGAAAGCCCTTATGTGAAAAATTTATGAAATGATGATTTTTGGCCTAAAAAGTTAACTTTTGTTGACTTCGATCAACGTTTTGGGTAAACGAATCCGGACCCGTATTCCGACGATCCGGAGGGTCCGTAGTAAAATATAGGACCTGGGCGCATGCCCGGAATCAAATTTCGAACTCCTTATCCTGAGAAATGAATTTTTTGAAGGAAATTGATAAGACTGAAAATGTAATAATTTGAAGGATTGATCTTGTTGGTATCAGACCCGTATTTTGGTTCCGGAGCCCGGTACAGGTCCGTTATGATATTTAAACCTTATATGTGAAATTTGGGGAAAAACAGAATTGATTTGACGTGATTCGGACCTTTGGTTGAGAAAATAGAAGTTTTGAAACTATCTTGAAAATTTTATGCAATTTGGTGCTAAATTCATAGTTCTAGGTATTATTTTGGCGATTTGATCGCATGAGCAAGTTCGTATAATGTTTTAAGACTTGTGTGCATATTTGATTTAGAGCCCCGAGGGATCTTGTGAGTTTCGGATAGACTACGGATTGTTTTGGAACTTAGGAAAAAATTGCTCGTATTGCTAAACTTGTTGCAGGCCTCTGATCTCGCATTTGCGAGGTCAGGCATCTCAATTACGAACCATGCAGGTTCCGCATTTGCGAGGCTTCCATCGCAATTGCGATTAAAAGCTGGGCCAAGCAGTCTTCGCATTTGCGATGTTAAGTGGGGAGGGGTAGTAATCGCAAATGCGATCATTTTGACGCATTTGCGGAGGTTCCTATTCGCAATTGCGAAGATTACCTTCGCAATTGGAGTCCAGAACCTTTTTGTTGTCTTTTTGGACAAAAGACACGTAAATAAGTGTAAAAAAAGTTACATTTATATATATAACACCAACTATACCTTAACAGTAACTTTTGCCGTTAAGGTATAGCGTGGTGTGTTTTCACGTTATATATATTGACATTTACTGACACAGGTATAACGTGCTGTATTTTTACGCTATATATAGCGTACAAATACAGCGCGCTATACCCTTTATTATGGGCCCACCAATAAGTGAATGTATCAATCCCTGGGCTCGCACATTTCCTATATAAACGAGTTAGGATTCTAGGAAAATCCATTCACAAAATATTCTAACTCCCATTCACAATATATATATACCTATTGGGTTCTAGGCTCTATATTTGAGGCCCAGTAGCACCAAACTATGATGAGTAATGATGTGTGTCAAATTCAATATTTTGATAATTTTGTGTGTGTTTGTTTTAGAATTTAAATTCTTAATTTTTAATTATTTAATTGTACAAAGTATATATTTTCATCTACAAATATAAGCATACTTAAACTACAGGGATTCTACGCTAAAATAATCTACAGTTTACCACGCTAAAAGGTTCTACAATTTACTACGCTAATAAATAATCTAAACTAAATATAAACAACAAATACATTTTAATCACATAACATAATACATATAACATACTAGTTTCGCAAAAATAAAATACAAACCGGTATGGAAACAGTAATATCTAAATCTTGATATTAACAGAAAAAATTATTTTTCAATTTTACATATTTTTTAGAACACTAATATCTAAGTCAGGATAAATATAACATACTAGTTTCGCAAATAAAACACAAAACGACATGGAAACACATTCAATCAACTAATAAATATGTATTATTATATAAATTTCGACATAAAATAAATTGAAATACCTCGATGTAGTGTTTTGTGTGAAAATTTGAGTCCGAAA
Organism: Nicotiana sylvestris; assembly: GCF_000393655.2. NCBI lineage: Eukaryota > Viridiplantae > Streptophyta > Magnoliopsida > Solanales > Solanaceae > Nicotiana > Nicotiana sylvestris. The sequence continues at coordinate 188,941,944 of NC_091059.1, forward strand.
GAGTGAAACCACAACAACACGATGCTCTACTACGATGGGGGACCTACGTTCTTAACGGTTTGTGTGACTGGTGGGGCCCGCAATTTTTTTTAAAGAAGACGCTGGGAGGGGGGACCAGAAAATTCTTCAAAGTAAAAAAATGGGGGAAGGAACGTTCTGGTCGGGGAAGAAGACGAAGGGGATTATTTAATTAGGGGTATAGTGCGCTGTATTTGTACGCTATATATAGCATAAAAATGCAGTACTCTATATATGTGTCAGTAAATTCAGTATATTTAACGCGAAAACACACCACGCTATACCTTAACGGCAAAAGTTACCATTAAGGTATAGCGTGGTGTGTTTTGGCGTTATATATATAAATGTAACTTTTTTAACACCAAAAAGACAACAAAAAGGTTCCGGATCGCAATTGCGAAGGCAGCAGGGTGTGGAGGACCTTGAATTTGCGATGGTTCTTCGCATTTGCGAGCTTCACAATTGCGAAGCTTAGGTCGCAAATGTGACATCCGCAGCTGATAACTTTGGACTTGGACGGGATTTTTCATTCATTCTCCCATTTTTCAAAATCTAAACTTCAAGAGGCGATTTTTCAAAGGCTAGTTCTTCCCCAAATCATAGGTAAATGATTCTTAACTCATTTCTTTCAATCTTTTACTTTTTTTCACAAGATTTCATCATAGAATCTAGGGTTTTTCATGGTGGAATTGGGAATTTTTGGGTAAAACTTAAGAATTTTGAAATTTGGGGATTTAGACCTCAAATTGAGGCCGGATTCCAAAACCAATTGTATATCTAGGCTCGAGAGTGAATGGGTAATCGGGTTTTGACCAAGCGGGCTCGGGGTCGGTTTTTGACTTTTTGAAAAAAATATTAGGAAATCTATAATTATGCATTGGAATTAATTTCTTTAGAAATAATTAATGTTATTAAGTTAATTATGACTAGATACGAGTGGACTGGAGGTGGAATCGAGAGGTAAAATGGTAATTGAGCTTTGAATTGGCCGTTGGATTGAGGTAAGTATTTGGTCTGACCTTGACTCGAGGGATTAGGGATCCCCGACTTAATTGATATGTGAAATTCCATGCGCGTGACGTATAGGTGTGGTGACGAGTACCTATGCGCTGCCAAATTATTTATTTAGCCTGTTCCATTCGCCGTTTCTAATTTATTGTCTTCCTGTCTTAACTGTTATGTGCTTATTGATGCTTCCATGTCTATTTGCTTCTTGTTAGATGTTGTTTTCTTTATTGAAGGTATTAATTGTTCCGTCGTTTCATTGTATTACGTTATTGGCTTAAGCTGATTTATTGGTGTTTCATGATACATTTTGTTTGGTCTTGTTGTGTAGTAATAATTGAGGAGATTTCATAATTGTATAGATTTCTGTTTGATTTGGTTGAGGAATAAATATTGTGGAGGGTTTGAGCTAAATCGTGAAATACTTGTTCTTATTGTGTGATTGGTACTGACATGGTGGGATCGGGTTGTGTGTCGCAACAAGGAGTAATAAGGGTGGACTGGTGGGATCGGGTTGCACGCCACAACATGAGGATAAGGGTGATATATTGAGGAGTAATAAGGGTGGACTGGTGGGATCAGGTTGCACGCTGCAACAAGGAGTAATAAGGGTGAATGTTCATATTGTTATTGATTATATGGTGGGATCGGGATGTATGCCTCATCATTTTGTTGTTTATGTATTTTTCCTCTGTTGTGATTCTATTCCGTAGCACTGTAACTTTCTTAGGATTGGTTATAGCTGAGTACTGGCAAGAATTGAGTTATGTAATTATCTTATTGCAAGTTGTTGTTCCATTTCATTTCGTATTTCCTTTTTGCCTTATTATATACTATATGCAGGTTATGTTGTAAATGCCCCGCCTTAGCCTCGTCACTACCTCGTCGAGGTTAGGCTCGACACTTACCAGTACATGGGGTTGTTGTACTGATACTGCATTCTGCACTTTCTGTGCAGATTTTGGAGCTGATTGTGGCTGATCGAGAGGTCGGTTGCAAGCTTTCACCTAGGAGACCCAAGGTAGTCCTGCAGGCGTCCGCACCTATGTGCTGCATTTCTATTTTATTTTCTTTCGAGATAGATGTACTTTTCTTTTAGACCATTACTTGTAGATATTCCTAGAATGTTCGTGGATTGTGACACCAGCGAGTACGATGTTAGGCGTCATCACGGTCCCGACGATGGGAAATCCAGGTCGTGACAAGTTGGTATTAGAGCACTAGGTTGCCTAGGTCTCACAATTCACGAACAAGCTTAGTAGAGTCTGAGGGATCGGTACGGAGACGTCTGTGCTTATCCCCAGAGGCTACCGAGTTAGGAACAATTTTACTTCTATTCTTCTCGATCGTGCGATTTGATCTCTCAATGCTAATTAAACTCTCTACTCTTGTACCTTCGTAGATGGCGAGAACACGTATCGCTTTATCAGCTGATCAACAGCTCCTACAAGGGGTAGAGGACGATGCCGAGGCCATATTAGAGGCCGAGGTAGGGGCAGGGCTCCGCCCAGAGCTCGAGCAGTAGCACCAGCGGCGGAGCCTCAGGTAGAGTTTGATGAGGAGGCTCTGACCCAGACCGTTCCATCAGGGTCAGCTTAGGTTCCATAGGGGTTCATAGCTACCCCGATACTTTATGATGCTTTGGTCCGTCTAGTAGGCCTTATGAAGAGCGTTACTTAGGCCGGTACATTCCTTGTGGCACCAGCCGTCTCTCGGGCTAGGGGAGGAGCACAGACTACTGCTACTCATACTCTAGAGCAGATGGCTTCCCAGTTTCAGACTCTAGTAGCTCATCCAGTCGGGGTTGTTCCGCCGGGTATTGTAGCACAGACCAACGAGAGATCAACTATCTCTTCTGAGGCCTTGTAGAGATTGGATAAGCTTACCAAGCTTTTCACCACTACCTATGGCGGTACATCTTCAGAGGATCCCTAGGACTATCTGGATAGTTGTCACGAGGTGTTATGGAACATGGGGATAGTGGAGACCAATAGGGTCGACTTTGCTACCTTTTGTCTGTCAGGTTCCGCCAAGAAATGGTGGAGGGATTATTGTTTGGCCATACCAGCTGGGTCAACAGCTCTCACTTGGGACTAGTTCTCTCAGCTATTTTTGGAGAAGTATCTTCCTATCACTTAGAGAGAGGATTATCGGAGGCAGTTCGAGCTCCTTCAGTAGGGTTCTATGACCGTCACTCAGTACGAGACCAAATTTGTTAATTTGTCTTGTCATGATCTTCTTATACTTCCTACCGAGAGAGAGGGTGAGGAGGTTTATTGAGGGACTTGCTTAGCCTATCAAATTGCAGATGGCTAAGGAGTCAGAGAGTGAGATTTCTTTCCAGGATGCAGCCAATGTGGCTAGACGAGTTGAGATGGTTCTATCATAAGGGAGTGGGGGTCTAACAAGAGTCTGCATCACTCCTGTGGATTTAGTGGGGCCTCATCTGGAGGCCAGGGTACTTTTGGTAGGGGTCATCCTTCCAGACCATTTCATTCAGCACTTCAGACATCTCATGGAGCTTCAGGGGGTCGTGATCCTTATGTACCTCCTTCAGGGCAGCCAGCTTATAGTGCACCGCCAGCTCCTATCAGAGCACCTCCTCTTTAGAGTTATTATTGCGGTCAGCCGGATCGTCAGGGTCAGTCTCAGCTTTCTCAGCCGCAATATCAGGATAGATGTTTTGAGTGTGGTGAGTATGGGCATATCTGGAGGACTTGTCCGAGATTGGTGGGTGTTCAGCCACAGCAACATGGTTCTCGTGCCATGATCCCAGCACCGCCCACTCAGCCAGCTAGAGGTAGGGGTCAGGGAGCCAGAGGTAGAGGTCAACCCGCTAGATGTGGAGGTCAGACCGTTAGAGGTGGAGGCCAGTCAGCAGGAGGCTGTACCAGGGATACGACTCAGGGTGGTGGGGCCCAGCCTCGATGTTATGCTTTTCCAGCCAGGCCTGAGGCTGAGGCATCAGATGTTGTTGTCACAGGTACTATTTCGGTTTGTAGTAGAGATGATTTAGTTCTGTTTGATCCAGGGTCTACATATTCCTATGTGTCTTCTTATTTTGCTTCATATTTGGTTGTGCCTCGTTATTCTTTGAGTTCTACCGTATATGTGTCCATACTAGTGGGGGATTCTATTGTTGTAGATCATGTCTATCACTCATGTGTGGTTATTATTGAGGGTCTTGAGAATAACATAGATCTCCTACTTCTCGATATGGTGGATTTCGATGTTATTTGGGATGATTGGCTGGCACCTTATCATGCTATATTGGATTGTCACGCTAAGACCGTGACCTTAGCATTACTGGGGTTGCCTCGACTGGAGTGGAGAGGGACTCATAGTCATACTACTAGCAGGGTTATCTCTTATATGAAGGCTCAGCGTATGGTCTAGAAGGGGTGTTTGGCTTATTTGGCTTATGTCTGTGATTTTAGTGAACGGATTCTGTACGAGTTGTTCGGGAGTTCCCAGAGGTTTTTATTGCAGACCTGCCAGGGATGCCACCTAATAGGGATATCGACTTTTGTATTGATTTGGCTCCGGGCACTCAGTCCATTTCTATCCCGCCATACCGTATGGCCCCACCAGAGTTGAAGGAATTGAAGGAGCAGTTGCAAGATTTGCTTGATAAGGGCTTTATTAGACCTGGTGTCTCGCCCTGGGGTGTGCCAGTATTATTTGTAAAAAAGAAGGATGGGTCGATGAGGATGTGCATAGACTATCGGCAGTTGAATAAAGTCACCATCAAGAACAAATATCCATTGCCGAGGATTGATAATTTATTTGATCAGCTTCAGGGTGCCAAAGTATTTTCGAAGATTGATTTGAGATCTGGCTACCATCAGTAGGTTCCTAGTAATGGGCATTATGAGTTCCTAGTAATGTCATTTGGCTTGACAAATGCCCTATCATCATTTTTGGATTTGATGAACTGGGTGTTCAAGCCCTATTTGGATTCCTTCGTAATTGTTTTCATTGATGATATCTTGATCTATTTTCGCAACCAAGAGAAGCATGAGCAACATCTTTGGATCGTTATTACGACTCTGAGAGATGGCCAGTTATATGCTAAGTTTTCAAAATGTGAGTTTTGGTTGAGTTCAATTGCTTTCTTGGGTCACGTTGTATCAGCAGAGAGTATTCAGGTGGATCCTAAGAAGATTAAGGCAATCAAGGACTGGCCTAAATCCACATCAGCTATAGAGATCCGAAGTTTCTTGGGTTTAGCGGGTTATTGTCGTCGGTTTGTGGAGGTTTTTTTTATCTATAGCAGCCCCGATGACCAGGTTGAACTAGAAGGGTGCCCCGTTTAGGTGGTCGGACGAGTGTGAGGCGAGCTTTCAGAAGCTCAAGACAGCTTTGACTACGACACCAGTGTTGGTGTTGCCCACAGGTTCAAGGCCCTATACCGTATATTGTCACACATCTTGTATTGGACTTGGTGCAATACTGATGTAGAATGACAAGGTTATTGCATATGCTTCACGGAAGTTGAAGATTCACGAGAAGAATTATCCAGTTCATGACTTAGAGCTAGCAACCATTTTTCATGCACTGAAGATTTGGAGGCATTGTTTATATGGCGTGTCGTGTGAGGTGTTCATGGATCATAAGAGTTTGCAATATTTGTTCAAGTAGAATGAGCTCAATTTGAGGCAGAGATGGTGGTTGGAGCTATTGAAAGACAATGATATCACTATCTTTTATCATCCTAAGAAGGCCAATGTGGTGGTTGATGCCTTGAGTAGGAAGTCAACCAGTATGGGCAGCCTTGCGTATATTCCAGTCGGTAAGAGACTGCTTGCATTAGATGTTCATGCTTTGGTCAATTAGTTCGTGAGGTAGGATGTTTCTGAGCCCAGTCGTGTTTTAGCTTGCACAGTCGCTCGGTCTTTCTTGTTTAAGCGTATCAGAGAGCGGCAGTATAATGATCCTCATTTGCTTGTCCTTAGGGACACAATGTGGCGCAGTGATGCTAAGCAGGTTACAGTTGGAGATGATGGAGTTTTGAGGATGTAGGGTCGTGTTTGTATGCCTAATGTGGATGGGCTTCATGAGTTGATTCTAGAGGAGGGCAACAGTTCCCGATATTCTATTCATCTGGGGACCTTTAAGATGTATTAGGACTTGCGACAACATTATTGGTGGAGGAGAATGAAGAAGGATATTGTTGCATATGTATCTCGGTGTTTGAATTGTCAGCAGGTAAAGTACGAGCATCAGAGACCTGGTGGTTTGCTTCAGAACATTGAGATTCCTAAGTGGAAGTGGGGGCATGTCACTATGGATTTTGTTGTTGGACTCTCACGAACTCAGAGGAAGTTCGACACAGTTTGGGTTATTGTGGATAGACTGACTAAGTCAGCGTATTTCATTCCCGTGGTAGTTTCCTATTCTTCTGAGAGATTGGCAAAGATTTATATCCGTGAGATCATACGGCTTCATGGTGTGCCCGTGTCTATCATTTCTGATTGAGGTACGCAGTTTACCTTGTATTAATGGAGGGTAGTACAACGTGAGTTGGGTATGCGGGTTGAGTTGAGCATAACATTTCATCCTCAAACGGACGGACAGTCCGATCGTACAATTTAGATATTAGAGGATATGTTTCGCGCCTGTGTTATTGACTTTGGATGTTCTTGGGATCATTTCTTGCCATTAGCGGAGTTTGCCTACAACAACAGTTATCAGTCAAACATTTAGATAGCTCCCTATGAGGCGTTGTATGGTAGACGGTGTCGATCACGATCGGATGGTTTGAGTCGGGGAGGCTCATTTATTGGGTACAAATTTAGTGCATGATGCCTATGATAAGGTTAAGATCATTTAGGAGAGACTTCGTACAGATCAATCCAGGCAAAAGAATTATTGCGACCGTAAGGTTCATGATGTGGCATTTATGGTTGGAGAGAGAGTGTTGCTTCGGGTGTCATCCATGAAGGGTGTGATGCGATTTGGGAAGAAGGGCAAGTTAAGCCCTAGATTCATCGGGCCTTTTGAGATCCTTGATCGAGTGTGAGATGTGGCCTACAGACTTACGTTGCCACCAGGTTTATCAGCAGTGCATACAGAGTTCCATGTGTCCATGCTTCGGAAGTATCACATCGATTTATCCCACGTGTTAGACTTTAGCACTGTCTAGTTGGACAAGGATTTGACCTACGAGGAGGAGTCAGTAGCTATTCTAGACCGGTAGGTTCTACAGTTGAGATCAAAGAGTTATCCTTCGGTTCGTGTGCAGTGGAGAGGTCAGCCTGTTGAGGCAGCTACCTAGGAGTCCGAGTGCGATATGCGGAGCAGATATCCCCATCTTTTCATCGGCTCAGGTACTTTTCTATGTCCGTTCGAGGACGAACGATTATTTTGGAGGTGGAGAATGTGATGATCCAAAGGTCCATCTTCTATTTTAGAACTCGAATCTGTGTCCCGAGGCCTTAAAACCTTATTTTATCTCTCCTCAATTTGCGTGCACAGTCTCGGTCGTGTATCCGGAAATCCCTTATGTAAAAAAATTATAAAGTGATGATTTTTGGCCTAAAAAGTTAATTTTTGTTGACTTCGGTCAACTTTTTGAGTAAACTGAATCGGACCCATGTTCCGATGGTCCTGGAAGGTCCCTAGTAAAATATGGGATCTGAGCGTATGCCCGAAATCAAATTTTGAGGTCCCTAGCCCGAGAAATAAATTTTTGAAGGAAATTGATAAGACTGAAAATGTAATAATTTAAAGGATTTGATCTTGTTGGTATCGAGCTTGTATTTTGGTTCTGGAGCCCGGTACATGTCCGTTATTATATTTAAACCTTATCTGTGAAATTTGGTAAAAAACGAAATTGATTTGACGTGATTCGGACCTTTGGTTGAGAAAATAGAAGTTTTGAAACTATCTTGAAAATTTCGTACAATTTGGTGCTAACTTCATAGTTCTAGGTGTTATTTTGGTGATTTGATCGCATGAGCAAGTTCGTATGATGTTTGAAGACTTGTGTGCATGTTTGGTTTGGAGTCTGATAACTAGGGATTCTAGCCTATTTTATGCTCCTTTTTTGCTTAGGTTTTGGATTAAAAGTGTGTACAAGTATTCTCGAAAGCTAACTTATTGTGCTTGTTTGCAGTGTTTGGTCAAAAAAGAGACAAAGAAGTCATAACTAGCTCAAAATGGAGTGAAACGTGCACAAGTTCAAAAGTTGTGTCAAAAGAGCTTTGACAGCGAAGAAACAAATATGGACGCGGAGGGTCCACCGCTGAGGCGGTCTTGATTTCGTTCTCAGCGATGGCAAGGTTCAGAGAGCTGTAATTTTAGGCTTATCAAGTTACCACTGCCCGCGGTGGATTTTGCGCGTCCACGGTCATTTTACCGCCCTCAGCGGAAGCCAGATTCAGAGAACCAAAAATGGATCTAAAAACTGAAGACCGTGGTCCGTGCTCGCTTTTGCGCGGCCGTGGCCGCGGTAGTTATAGCGCTGCAGTGGTCCATTTTCCGCTGTCAGCGGAACCTCCGTAGGGGCATTTTTGTCCAAAAATTTAGTTGTGTATAAATAGTTTTTTCCAGATTGTTAGGTCATCTGTTATTTTGTAGAGCACATGAACCGCCTCCTTTTACCTTTTTGAGTAATTTTAGAACATCTTTAGCAATTAATCTTAGATTTTAATCTTGTAATTACTTTTTATGGCTTATATTTCATCTAAATCTTTGATTTCTTCCTTGATTATGAGTAGTTAAACACATTAGCTAGGGTTGTGGCTCAACCCTGGTGTGGGTATTTAATGGGTCTTCAATTTTAGGGCTTAAATATTTATGGGTGAATGATATTTGGCTTGATTTTTGCTTTAAATATTGAATTGGTGGTTTCAAACACTGATTTGTGCCTTTTTGACTTAGGCTCTTCTTGAGAAAGAGAGACTAAGTCTAGGAAATTCAGGCCAACAAGGAATTGGGGTGCATTCAAGAGATTGATAGCCCCAATTAAAGGGTTAAATCTAGAGATAGTAATACCCGATTTGAGCCAATTTTGCTTGCATTGTTTGAACACCCAATTGGACTTGAGAAAGCCAATTAGGGCAAAGTCACTCAAACTACCGAGAGGTATATAATGAGTAACTATGTGCAATGGCTATATCAAGATCTCAATTATAACAAATTTTCCCTAAGTTTTAGATCCCGTTAGATACCCACCTAGGTGCAAATCACTTCCCTAGTGCCTTTAGACCAATTAAGAAAAGCTTACAAAAAGTATCATACTTAGCTTATTTCCTGCATTATTTGTATTAAAGTAGAATAGTAAACAAACAAAGAATGATTGGAAGTGCAATTAAGAACATCGCACATTGTTATATTAGATAGGAACCCAATTCCAAACATATCTTAGTTCTCTGTGGATTCGATCCCGACCTTTCGGGTAAAAGCTGCATCGACCGCTCTTGCCACTCTATAATGGTATAGGGTTGGAACCGATCACTTTTTGGAACCGTTGCCGGGGAGTTAAACGGTTTTGGCTATCTATCTAACTAGTTTTGTGTCTTGTTTTTCTTTCCTTCTATGTTACTAACTTGTGTGTATCATCAATTCAGGTACAAAATGGCAAACAATGATCCTCTTGGAAATGTTCTCCCGGGGAGGAGGTAGATGATAATGGTGAAGATGAGGTGCCTCTAGTGCCTTAAGGTCAAAGAAGAGGCCGCTAGTCCAATGACAATGTTCCAGACCCTCCCTCGCCTCCTCCAAGAGTCACTCCTCGGGTTCTTCCAAATGAAGGATATGCAAGCGTAATTGTCCCACCCCGGATCCGGGCAAGTAATTTCCAAATTACAAATGTGATGTTAACTTTATTGGAGTAACGAGGGTACTTCACATGCACTCTCCATCAGAATGCATATAAACATCTTAAAGGCTTTGTGGATACCTGCTGGGGAAGCAAACAGACCAATGTGTCGGAGGATGTATTGAGATTGAGATTATTCCCCTTTTCACTCAGAGGGAAAGCTTTGGACTGGCTCAAAAGGCTTCCCAACCATTGCATTGAGATTTATAGCTAAGTTTTTCTCGCCAGGGCATATGGCTACTTTGAGAGATGAGATTTTGGCCTTCAAATAGGATCCTAATGAACCACTTCATGAGATCTAGGACAGATATCGGACAATGGTGAAAGAATGTCCGAACAATGACATGACAGAAGCAATGATCCAGCAGACATTCTACCATGGCATTAACATGTCCAATCAGTGTGTAGTAAACCAGCTAGTTGGGGGAAATTTTATGAACACCCCTTATGCTGAGGGGTGTGAGATATTAGATTAGATGGCAAATACTTCCTCAGCTTGGCAAAGTCGAGCTAATGTGCTATTGGGTGATCCGACTGTCATTCACTTGCACAAAGAGCTCCACGACTATGGCTGAGCAATAACAGAGTTAACTACAATAATGAACCAGTTGGCAAAAGCTCAATTGCAACAAGTTCAAGCACCAAGGCAAGTAAATGCTATGGAAGGTGTCAACATGTTGGTCAACAAGAGGAGACAAAGAGTTCAACAAGGTCAAGGCAGTCCGGATCAATATGAGAAGGGTAGTGGTGGTTTCAACCAAGACGATGGGTATGATGAGCAAAGTGAAGAAGTGCAGTACGTGAACAATTATCAAGGACAAAGAGGCAATGCTTCTAACCAACAACAACAATGGAGATCCCAAAGAAATTGGGGGAATCAAAACCAACAAGAAAATAGCAACCGGGGGAACAACAGAATTGGGGCAATCAGAACAACCAGGGCAACTGGAGTGGAAACAACAACAATTGGGGAGAAAATAACAACCAAGGGGGTTGGAATAATGGCAATCAAGGGAATTGAGGGCAAGGCTTTCAAAGACCTCTGATGTATCAACAACCAAACAACCCGCCTCCATTTCCATCCCAAGGTCCTAACTCATCAAATTATAAGATGGGAAGGACCGAGATGATGTTTGAACAAATGATGAAAAAGAATATCGACTCTAATGCTCAGTTGGCATCCCGTAATACTTTAATCCGAAACTTGGAGGTTCAATTTGGCCAGATTTTGTAATCTTTGATTACTCACCCTAAGCGGGATGTACCTAGCGATATAGTAGTAAACCCGAAGGGTGGGAACAATACCGGGCATGCAATGGCGGTGATCACAAAAAGCGGTCGAGGCAGTGATGTGAATACCTCCAAGCAAAAGGAAGTTGTGAGTGATGAGGTTGAAGTGCAAGAAGATGATGTTCCTATAGTTGATGAGCAAGTGAGTGAAGAGAATTTGAATGCAGAAGTGAGAATTTATATTCATGATAATGAGGTGGAGACTCATGATGACGTGAACCCGTCTAGGGAACACGTAATAGACATATCGAAAATGGTAGTGCCCAAGGCTAAGGCTCCCTTGCCAAGGCCTCCTCCACCTTACCCTCAAAGACTTGCGAAACAAAAGAATGAAAACCAATTTAAAAAGTTTATTGAGATGATGAAAAACTTGTCGATCAATGGTCCTTTGGTGGAAGCTCTTGAGCAAATGCCGGGTTACGCCAAGTTCATGAAATAATTGGTGACTAAAAAGAGATTCATGGATTGTGAGACCATGACTCATCAAGTAAGTGCAATTGTGCACTCGATGGCTCCAAAGCTTGAATATCTCGGCACTTTCACCATTCCATGTACCATTGGGAGTGCAGATTTTGCAAAGGTATTGTGTGATTTGGGAGCAAGTATCAATTTGATGCCTTACTCCTTATTGAAAACTTTGGGTATTGGTCAACCGAGAGCTACTTCAATGAGATTGCAAAAAGCGGATAGAACAATGAAGAGGCCGCTTGGTATTGTTGATGATGTTCTTGTCCGGGTAGACAAGTTTATTTTGCCTGCTGACTTTGTGATTCTGGACTACGAGGTCGACTATGAGGTGCCGATAATATTGGGAAGACCTTTCCTTGCAACTAGGAAGGCATTGGTTGATGTGGTATCAGGGGAGCTCACCTTCCGGGTGGGTAATGAAAAAGTAGTCTTTCATGTGTGCAAATCAATGAGGCAGCCGAATAGTACTGAAGTGTGCTCTTTTGTGGATCTTGTCACGGAGGTGATAGTTGATGATACTAGTGAAATGGTTAATGTGGAGGATTATTTAGAAGCGGTATTGTTGAACCTTGATGTGAATGAGGATAAAGGTCGGGTGGAGTGTGTTAATGCTTTACATGGAATTAGCTCTTACTCTTATGAGCCTCGAAAGCTCTCTTTGGATCTTAAGAATAGAAAGACTCCGCCAACAAAGCACTCAATTGACGAGGACCCTCCCGTTTTGGAGTTGAAGCCTTTGCCTTCACACATCAAGTATGCATTCTTAGGCCCTAATTCAATGTTACCTATTATTCTTTCGTCTTGTCTTACTAACGTGCAGGTAGATGCAACACTGGAGGTGCTCCAAATAAGGAAGAAGGCAATTGGATGGACTCTAGCTGATATTCGGGGAATAAGCTTGTTACACCCCACGTTTTCATACGTGAGAGTAAATCGTAAGCCAATGATGTAAGCTCGAAATGACATTATATTTGGAAGCAAATAAAGTAAGTTAATCATATTACCTTGGAGGTTACAAATATTTAAGATCATGAATAATGAGTACCAAAAGGGTTGGAAAGCTTAGAGGCTAAACCAATTGAAGAAAATAAGTTTCGTCGAAAGTCGACAAGTTTAGAATGTTATAACATGTACCTTAAGGTGAGACTATGGTTATTAACATGATAAGGAGGTCATGATATCAGTCATTTTAGGTATATAATATTCGTGTGCTACATTTTGAAGTCAAGCAAGTTGTGGAACAAAAGTTGGCAAAGGTCATCACAAGTTACATTCATAATGTGCTGAAAATTAGGTCAAATGTAAATGGGCTTTTCTCCAAATATACTTGGAATTATAGGGTGATCTACCTACCATATTGAAGATCTATGAGTCTAGTTTCCAACGCATTAAACTGTCCGTATATAAGACATCGAAGTAGAGAGATATTCATATTTTTACGAGACTGCACCAAACAACTCTCTATGGGGCCCACATAGGCGGTTTGAGACATATGGATATATATATAAGATAACTCAACTCCGTTTTAAGTCATTATTTTCAGTATATTCATACCTTAGAACCCTAGAAACACTCTCTCAAGGTTCTCTCATGATCCAAGACCCAAACAAAGGGCAAACAACACAAATTAATTGTTGGGAATCCCATGGCGCTAGTAAGTTTCTTATTCTTCTTGTTGTTGCTTATTTTTGGATGGTTCCAGCTCGTGTGGGAGGTTGTTTTAAGTGGTTTATGTTCTATAAAATATTCTCCTATGGTTTTCATATCAACCCTAGGTTATTTCAAGTCTTGCAAATGGATTATACCATATTTCAACATCAAAAGTTAGTCATAGTGAAGAATAACACCTCTTTGAGGTTGTGTTGTACCGATGTCCCTTTTGCCTGGGGACACTGCATTTCATGACCGTAGGTCCCAATTGATAGTTTTAAAGTCCTCCTAGTAGGCTATTAGCTCAGCGGAAGGTGTTGGTGCACTCCACTTGCTCTGGAGTTGCCTATTTGGTTAGTATGCTTTGGACATGTATTGATGCTATGACGGGTCCCTGTCCCGATATTTATGATGTTTATGTACTCTTAGAGGCTTGTAGACAGATGTCATGTATATGGATACTTGTATGGCTTTGTCGGCCTATGTCTTGGTTGTGCAGATGATCATTTCGGCCTTATAGTCCCGCATGTCACATGTATAAGTTTGTATATCATGTTGGGTCGTCATATGTTGAGTATTCCCTTATGTTTTATTCTTGTTATCTCATGACGGCCTTTCTGCTCATTTACCCATGATAGTATGATAATAAAGATATGTTACGTTGGTACTCGGTTGAGTAATGTACCGGGTGCCTGTCGCGACCCTCCGGTTTGGGTCGTGACAAAGCCCCGCTTTTTGCATGCACAAGATTATACTTGAATATGATGCCAAGCTCTTTGTGGAACATCAAAGGAGGTTGAATGAGGCTATGCAAGAGGTTGTCAAAAAGGATGTGATCAAGTGGTTGGATGCATGGATTGTGTACCCCATCTCAGATAGTTCTTGGACTTCGTCGGTGCAATGTATGCTGAAGAAGGGTGGTATGACTGTGGTTATCAATGAGCAAAATGAGTTGATTCCCACCAGGACTGTCACCGGATGGAGGGTGTGCATGGACTACCACAAGCTGAATAAAGTGACCCGCAAGGATCATTTTCCATTGCCCCTTTCTTGACCAGATGCTAGATAGATTTGTTGGGCGTTCTTTCTGCTGCTTTCTGGATGGGTACTCAGGTTACAACCAGATTTTGATTGCTCCGGAAGATCAAGAGAAAATCACCTTCACGTGTCCGTATGATACCTTTGCATTTTCTAGGATGCCATTTGGTTTGTGTAATGCATTGGCTACATTTCAGCGGTGTATGATGGCTATATTTACCGATATGGTGGAGGACTTCTTGGAAGTGTTCATAGATGATTTTAGTGTTGTAGGTGACTTCTTTGATGAGTGTTTGAATAATCTTGACAAGGTGTTAGCCCGGTGTGAAGAGACAAATATTTTGCTTAATTGGGAAAAATGCCACTTTTTGGTTGAGAAGGGCATTGTCCTCGGCCATAAGATCTCAAAGCACGGTATAGAGATGGACAAGGCTAAGATTGAAGTGATCTCAAAGCTTCCTCATCCTACTTCAGTCAAGGGGGTTAGGAGTTTTCTTGGGCATGCGGGGTTCTACCGAAGAGTCATCAAAGACTTTTCTAAGGTAGTAAATCCTTTGTGCAAATTATTAGAAAAGGATGCAAAGTTCGTGTTTAATGAGGAATGTATGAAAGCTTTTGAACTTCTAAAGTACAAATTGACAACCACTCCCATTATTACCGTCTCCAATCAGAGCTTACCTTTTGAGCTCATGCGTGACGCAAGTGATGTTGTTGTAGGAGCGGTCTTGGGTCAAAGAGTAAACAAGATGTTTCACCTGGTGTATTATGCAAACAAAACAAATGAATGATGCTCAAGTGAATTACACGGTGACGGAAAAAGAGTTGCTAGCAATTGTGTTTGCAATGGAGAAGTTTAGGCCTTATCTCATGGGTGCCAAGGTGATAGTTCATACTGACCATGCAACACTCTGCTACTTGATGACAAAGAAGGATTCTAAGGCTCGGTTGATGAGATAGATTCTATTGCTTCAAGAGTTTGACCTTGAAATTGTTGATCGAAAAGGGAGTGAAAACCAAGTGGCGGACCACTTATCCCTCTTGGAGGAGGAGGGATTCCCTGTGATGGCCTCGAAATTAATGATTCATTCCCTAATGAGCAACTCCTCTCTGTATCTGTGAATATCATGCCTTGGTTTATGGATGTTGACAACTTTCTGGTGACTGGTATTGTTTCGTGTGAGCTCTCTTCTATCCAAAGGAAGAAGCTTAAATGGGATAGCTTGGACTACTACTGGGATGAGTCTTACTTGTTCAAAATCTGTAATGATGGTGTGATCCGGAGATATATTCCAGAAGAGGAGAAAATTAGTAGTCTGGATGCTTGTCATTCCTCTTCATATGGTGGTCATCGTGGTGGGGCGAGGGCAGCTTCAAAGGTGCTTAGCTGTGGTTTTTATTGGCCTACATTGTACAAGGATGAGAGTGAGCTTGTAAAGAGATGTGATGAGTGTCAGAGAGCAGGTGGAATTTCAAAGAAGGATGAAATGACTCTCACCACTATCTTGTGGTTGACATATTTGATGTGTGGGGCATTGACTTCATGGGACCTTTTGTGAGTTCATGTGGCAACACATAAATTCTGGTGGCCGTTGATTATGTTTCCAAGTGGGTTGAGGTCATGGCTTTACCCAACAATAGGCCTGGAGTGTGGTGGCTTTTCTCAAAAAGAATATCTTTACTCGGTTGGGCACCCCTAGAGCAATCATTAGTGATGGGGGTTCTCATTTATGCAATAAGGCATTTGACACTTTGCTTGCAAAGTATGGTGTCAATCACAAGGTTTCAACCCCTTACCATCCTCAGGTTAGTGGGCAAGTTGAGATCTCCAATAGGGAATTAAGAGCATATTGTCAAAGACTGTCAATGCAAATAGGACTGACTGGTCAAAGAAATTGGATAATGCTTTGTGGGCTTATAGGACTGCTTACAAGACTCTGATTGGTATGTCTCCGTACCGGTTGGTGTTTGGGAAAGCTTGCCATCTCCCGGTTGACATAGAGAACAAGTCCATGTGGGATTTGAGGAAGTTAAATCTTGAATGTGATGTTGCAGCAAATCTTCGAATGGAGCAACTCAATGAGCTTGATGAGTTCTAATTTAATGCCTATTCCACCTCGTCCTTGTATAAGGACAAGATGAAGTGTTGATACCTAATTTTTTTATATATATTTTATAGACATATATACTTTCAAAATAGCATATATATGCATACATAAGCATGCACAAGGTTTTTATAATTTTTCTATAATTTTAAAGGCTTTAAAATGATTTAATTATTCCCCTTTTACATATAAAATTTCCAATAATTATCTTTCAAATTATTGTTGTGGTAATTTAGCCATATAAATCCTATATTTATGCCAAAATAGTGCTTAAGTATTTTTAGTGCATTTATTATAATTGCATTTGCTTTTTTTTTTTTAAAACTAATTTGCATATATTTGCAATACTAGCCCTATTAACGCATAATTACATTTATACGCATAAAATGATCTTCTATATTTTTAAAATGTTAAATATCTATTTTAGATCATTCTAGAACACGAAATTATTTTTTTTAAAAATTATTTATTATTTATTATAAATTATATAGGCTTAAATTGGCTATTTAAAACTTAGCCAAATTGTATTTCAATTTTAGCCTAATTTCAACCCAACACCCAACCCAATTCTTAATTAAATTACCCGACCCAGGCCTTAAATGCACCTACCTTACCCAAGGCCCCATAAGATCCTTTCCTTTTTAATTCCAAACGGCCCGCTAACCCTAATCACCCCTCTACATCCGCCGCCCTAAAATCTTCTCTGCACTCAAAACACTCTCAACCTAACCCTAATCTTCAACCGCCGACCTCCCATCTCCGGCCATCTCCGGTGACCTCTCATCGTCTCTTAAGCCTCCAATAGCTTCTCTCATGCCATGCTTGCCTTCTCTAAGGTCTTCAAGGGCCCAGGGCCATGCCGACTTGCATCTAGGGTTCATCTCTAGCCTATTCTTGGCTATTCCAGTGTGATTTCAAGCAAAATCATTCTATATTTGCTACGATCTTTGAATTTCTAGACAGATTTCTTCATCTCTATATGGGTTCTTTCGAAACCCTAATTTCCTTTCTACACAGATCTAGGACGATTTGAGTTTGTTTCTTGAATGTTTTACACTGTCCTTGAAGTTCTTTACAAGTATCATATGATTTTAAGTATTTTTCATCTTCTTCTAAAAGCTAGGGTTTCCGGAACTTCTTTTTAAAACCTTGTTTAACTGATTCTTTGTGTTTAAACTTTTATTTCTCACATATCGTGACTAATTCTATGAGTTTACTACATCTTTAACTCGTCTATGTTGAAAGTCCTAATTTTTAGGGTTCTTCATTTGGTCATGTGTATCATCATGACTAACCGGTTCTCGTTTTTTAGTTTCTGTGATTTCTCGTGACTATCTTGCCTTGATATGTTTCTACTGAGTTTCTTAGCTTGAATTTACACTAATTCTATATGCTTATGTTCATCTTGACTGTTTAACTTTCATGTTTGCTAGAGTTGCACGTCGACTCTTGACTATCCAAGTCTTACTTTATTTATATGCTAAACACTGATTCATGACTTTCTCTTTGATTGATTTTAAATTCCATGTTTCTTGGTCTGATTCGAACACTTTCCTTTAAACCTTCGATTTCTACCTTTCTGCTCAATTTGATTGATTTGCTTACCTTGTTTGCATTGGTACTTGCTTCTTACTTACTATCTCCTTAATTAGAGTTTTTCTGAACCTAGCCCTAATTGTTTACTCTATGCCTACTATGTTTGAATTATTTCCCTTGCCTGTTATGCTCCAGTTACACACTGTTTTCTTTCCTTATTTGTTACTTGTTCTTACTGTTTGAACTGATTCCCTTAATTAAGGAGTACTTGTACTAATTTTGCTCTAATTGGTTCTGAGTTCCATAAACTGTACAATTATGATTCTTGCCTTATTTTACCTAGTTTCGAACTACTATATATATGCTCTCTCATTAACAATCAAGACACAATCATATTGGTTCAAAAACTCTCTCTCTCACACTCAAAACTTTCTGCTCTCTTTTGTGCTACTTGCTACTATTCTAAGTTAGTTGGCTGCAAGTCAAGGATAACTATTGGGTTCTCTTTCACTTTGTGCTTGTTGTTTTTTACTAGTATGTGCTAATTTCGATTCTAGTTTCAAAAATAATATGCTTCTTCTACTACTTCAGTTTGTCATATTTCTAATATGTTTCTGTCTATGGTTTTGTTGTTCAACCTGCAACTAACATGTCTACTTCATTGTCTTTTTTACTGCATGCTTCTGAATATGTCCAACCCCCTTAGGATTATCCTATTCATAAATCCCTTTCTAGTATACCCCCCAATGTGCCTCTTCTTTGCTTATGTTTCTCTGATTTCTGGCATGCACCTTCCTGTGTAAAGTAGTTGGCTATCCTAAGTCTGTCTGATTCTATATTAATTCTGAAGTTCATGTTGTACCTTAATCCCTTGAACCCCTTTCAGGACTTCTTTGATTCTGTGTCTATGTGCATCTTTGCCTACTATGTGCCCTATACTCGCCCCAAATCCCCCATTACCCCTGAGTGAATGTTTGTACCTGTTTGATTCTATGTCTTGGAGTGCTGATGAACCTCCTTAAGTTCATCCCCTCCAGTGTGTGACTTCCTTGAGATCCCTCCGAACTATGACGCACTGGAGCTGGCTCTTCCACATTCTACTTACTCAATTTTGGTTATAAAGTTTAGATGTGAGCACTGCCCGGGATCCTTGAGATCCTTAGGGAACTCTAACGTACCTAGACAATGATATTGTCCATGAAATTTGGCATATGAGGCTATTGGAGGTTTGGAAAATCACTTGGGCCTGCTTTAGGCTCCCTATAGTGTACTTCTTCTTTTTCTTTTATCTATTTATGTAATTTATTCATCTGGTTTGTAATAATTATTTGTAAACGAATATTGGGGTGACTAGTGAAAAGGGGTGGGTAGTTACATATCTGTGGGGTAGTATGGGTAGAAACCATGCCTATAGGATTTTATACTTGCTATGTCTGCTTTACCATGCTAGAAACCATGCCTATAGGATCATATTAATATACTTGTTATGTTTGCCTAACCATGCTAGAAATCATGCCTATAGGATTTAAGTGATTCCAATAATAGAAATCATGTCTATAGGTTAAAAATCAACTCCTTAAGTAGATACCATACTTATAGAATGTGATCAGGTTTACTTACAACGGGTATTTACATTTGTTTTCATTAGATATCATGCCTATAAGTTTCTAACACTAGTTCTTAATAATTAGATACCATGCTTATAGGGAATAAAATCAGAATTCTGCCTATAGAATTAAAATCAATTTAGTTATACAATTTCATATGAAATTGGCTTAATCAATTGTCCGCTTCTTTAATCGATCTTTTAAACATTGCCTTCATTCACTACTGTTAGAAAGCATGCCTATAGGAACTCAAGAGTTTGTTTTAAAAACTACTCACTATTTTACTACATCGAACGTAGTTAACATGTTCTTAGGACATCACCATTCCGCGTTTAGGCAAGCCTATAGGGCGATTTTAAATTCTGCAACTCTGATAACTGTATCTTTTTTGCTATTTAAAGCTGTTCAAATTTAACAGGTTTTAAAATCAGTAGGCAAATTAATTAGGACCTTATTGTCGAGTTTATAAAAACAGAGTTGCATATTTCTGTACAT
This sequence comes from Nicotiana sylvestris, assembly GCF_000393655.2. Taxonomy (NCBI): domain Eukaryota; kingdom Viridiplantae; phylum Streptophyta; class Magnoliopsida; order Solanales; family Solanaceae; genus Nicotiana; species Nicotiana sylvestris. Next base: position 188,961,977 of record NC_091059.1, read on the forward strand.
TAACACCCACTTAGATGCCCTGTTTAGGTGTTTTCTCTAATAAAAACTGATTTTTGTGCTTGAGACGTGCTGCTTATGTGCATTACTTGTGGAGGTAAACATAGGCCTCTTAACTGTTTCTTTCTGTATTTAGTTGTTAAGTCCTCGTTGTTCTTTCCTGTCGCCTAGAATTTTCTCCTTTTAAAACACCTTAGGGGTTGTCTAGAACTGCCTAGATTTAGAGGTCCTAAAATACCTCCAGGGCCACAAGGAAGGGACGGCTAGTGCACACATAGGCATTGTCAAGGTTATTAGAATGCTTTATGCTATGACCAAGTGGGAGAGACTTGGGTAGAATGGGATAAGATGACTACGCGTTAATGTCACATGTAGCCCCTCGTTGAGGAGTGTTTACCAGGCATTGCGTGGGGTGATTCTATAGGCTAACCAACCTAGGACCCCTCTTTCCCAAATTCCTTTTGCTTAAAAACTTTACTTTCTTCTTTATGCTCACAACTTGTTCAAATTCTGTGTCTTGTTTTCTGAGTCACACAATGTCCAACATGCCTTATTTGTAATTATTTGTTTCAAGTACTTATTTATTGAAAGACTAATTCATGAGTATAAGTTTGGCCAGGACCCACAGTTGTGGATCAAGAGGGGTGCTTAACACTTTTTCCTCAAGGTTATTTCGAGTTCTTACCCTAAATTTCTGGTAAACGCAAACCAATCCAAGAGTTAATAGCTCTAGGTGCCCTAACGCACTATAATCCGTTAGGTGGCAACTCTTCAAAATACCCAATTCCCAAAAGAAAATGAGTTATTACCCATAAATATCGAAACCCGAACCTTTCTTCCTCATAAAAAAGGGAGGGAAAAAAGGGGACGCAACAGCGTGGCGACTCTACTGGGGATTCCTTTAGGATCTTACCATAATGAACTTATTCTTACGAATTAGTCCAATCATGTTTTATACCGTACCATTTCCCCTTATTTTAATTTAACTGTTTGTTTTCTTTTAAGTATTTATGATTCTTTATCCCTGAAACTGGCTTGTCTTTTTATTTCTTTTTCCTGTAACTGTCTTTCAATTATTTAAATACCGTATTTATTTTTCCTACGTACAAATACTTAACTACATGTTATTAATTGCTGCATAAATCATGCTCCACATCATATTCCACTTGTGCGTATCAAATCCTATAGCAACGCTTAAATGAGTGGTTGCACTCTTCCTATTTACTACCCTTAAATTCGGAAAGGCTTATTTGCGGTAAAACCAGTCGATCAGCGGTGCAGTCAACGGTTCCGTGCCTTCCCCCTCAAATTGTCCGCTTGAGAGTACCAGTCTAAACCCTATATTAGTTTTACTCTGGTCAAAATTACTCATGCATCATGGTCAAACCTAGTCCGATTAGTTATGTTGTCCACATAATGATCCTTTAAGATAAGCCGTATACCAAGTCCACCGGGGTTTCCATAATCCCAACGGACACAGCCACGTTTTGTGCATTAATTTGGAGAAATAAATGTCGATATGCTGATCGTAAATGTATAAATAATCGAGTTTGGTGGGGGTAAGGCCTAACCCTTTTGTTTTGCAGAAAATAAGGCACGAGGTCCCCATCTTCGGCATGGTTAGCACACCCTCACTCTTGCTAGACTGGTGGGGGAATCTTTCATCAAGCGGTCAAATCAATGAATGGAAACAGAGGGCCGCCAAATCTAGCGAGAAGCTAGAATATCTGGAATGCAGCCTGTTGGAATTGGAAGGAAAAGTGAGGAAGAGAGTCACCGACTGCCAGAACGCTGAGGGAAACGAAGGAGAATATTTGGCAAAGGCATTTTTACTGGTGAACCTACGCGAACTGGAGGATTTGATCAACAAGAGCATTCAGTCTGGGGAAGGTCCTTCTAGGACCAAATAGGTTAAATTTATTTGCTTTCCTAAATGTAATAAGGCCAAGTGCCACTAGTGACTTACTTTTATCTTAGTGTTGTTTTGGGATTCGTCTATTTTTATATTATGAAATGAAGCATTTATTGGCATTTAAAGTTCTCCAAATTTATTTGTCGCTAAGCCTACCTCGGGCACAACGAGGTTCCCAAAGTAGGACACGAATTTACATTCCCACAACATGTGTTTAAATACTACAAACATTTCAGGATCCTCACTGACTTGTTACCTCTTTTGTTTTTCTTCCTTGTTTTTATTATTTTCATCCCCTTAGGTTGGTTCACTCATATTGGCCTCATCAGCGTATCATACTAGATCTAGAGGCTCTCCACCTCCTCATCCTCCAAGCAAAACAAAAGGCAGAGAAAAAGCAAAAATAGGGAGTCTCAACCAGTAAGCACATCCCCAAAGGTGAGAAGAGAAGGGTTTCGGCACAGTTTATATATAGTTCAGATAATATCAAAGCGGTAAAGCATTTAGCACATTTAGCATGAAACATGTAAGGAGATTAGATAAAGCCAACACAACAATTATTCTAAGCTCGAATTCTTAAACCCGGAACCGAAGTTCTGGGTAAAAATTCCCAGCAGAGTCGCCAGAGCTATCACACCTCCTTTTTACCTGTACCCGTGAAGGTGTACGAATATAGGAGTTTTTCCAGTTAAAGGACAATCGAAACGGGATTTAATTATTATTATTCAAAGTCGCCACCTGGGAGATTAAGGGTGTCCTAAGTCACCGGTTGAATCCGAACCGAGGAAGAATGTGACTCTGTTACAGTCTACGAACAAGAAATCCGAGTAAGGAATTCCGTTAACCCGGGAGAAGGTGTTAGGCATTCCCGGGTTCCGTTGTTCTAACACGGTCGCTTAACTGTTGCATTTGATTTTATCTGATTTTAATACATGCTAGCTTATGTGCCTTTTATTCGTAAACCGCTTTTTGTCATCGTTTATTTTAAAGGAATCGCGACGTCGTGAAAACGCGCTTCGAACCAAGTCACAATCAATGCACCCGTGGTCGTTGACACATTTCGACTCCGTTGAGATTTGGATTTGGGTCGCATCAATGCGCACCCGAATTTTAAAATTGTGTATCACAACTATGTCACGTGAACCGTACCCGTAGCTATGACACTTTATTTAATTATTATTCTACAAAAATATTACGAATCGCGTCACGGGAACCGTACCCACGATCTATAACATGAAATTTCCTCCATCCCTTTTTATTTGTTGGAGTCAGGGATAGAGAGACAAATTGAACTGCTAATGTAATACAAAGAATTGCCAAATGGTAAACAAAATACGAAAGACCAAGTTCGTCTAATGTTATAGCCAATTGGTCTATTCCATTTGCAAACAAAGGCTTGTAATTAACGTTATTTTCGTTATCCAGTAAACTATTCATTAGTATAACGGAAAACTTTACCATGACTAGTAGCAAAACACATCTTATACATTGTAAAACGGTTGGAAAGTTCGTAACCTAGAATTAATGAGATTCTTCCTCAAAATATTACAAGTAACAAAAATTCACATAAATCTTCACGTTGAATCATAATTATAAGAAATACACGAAATGAACACAAAGGGCGAAGAACAGGAACTTTCGAACCTCGACGAACTCAGAATGACAAACGACAACCTCGAACAGAACAAGCAACAACGAACGGAGCTTCGGACAGAAAAACGGAATGCTTCGCCGGAGCCTCAACGAAACTCGACCAAACCTCTTCGAACTCGGATACGACGGACACCTCGACTCAACTTCTTGAACTTTGGACTGAAATGCTAGACTTCAAAACAAGGTCGAGCAACTCGCCTCCATGAATTCCGATATCCGAAGAAAAATCGCAGGTTGAGGGTTGGTAGTTTCCGGCGAGGGGTTGCCGGTGTTCTGGGGGAAAGGGTTCGTCGAAGAGAACGATGTAAAGGGGTGGGGGTCGTGCTTGTATAGTTCTACTTTCGTTCTGGTTTGCTGAAGGAAAGAACAAGCGAACAGGGGGGTCGTTTGGAGAAGATGATGGTCGGGGGGGTCGTTTGTGTTGCGCAGCTTTTTCCAGTTGCTGCTCGTACCAGCTTCTTAAACGAAGAAGCTTTCTTCGTTTTAGGTCCGCAGCTTTTTGTTTTTCATTTTCATGCGCAACCTTTTTTTTTGTTCGTTCCCCCCTCCTTTAGTTTTAGGCTTTGCTTCATATATATAGGTCTAGGTTAGTGGTAGGGTTTTAGGTTAAGGTGTATGAGCCTAGGAATTATGGGCTTGACAATTGTGGGTTAGGTCCAAAATTAGGCCTAAAGATAGGTTGCTCGAGCCCAAGCTCTATTCTTTCGCTGCAAACGAGATTAACAATATGGGCCCATTTGTTAATTATTCCTACTATTCAAATAACTATTAAAATAAAACTAACCATTAAAACAAATTTATTTTTGGTATTTTCAAATATCATATTAAAATAAAAATACGATACTACTGTGTGTATATTTTTTAAGATTTCTTTTAGATTAAAAATGACTACAAAACATTAATGAACCTATTTTTTATGATTTTTTGTTTTCTTGTAATAAAATAAAGTAAAAGAGTCAAAATTACTTAAAATATCTATATTATGCCTAAATTAAATATTTTACGCTAATATATAAAAAATCTTGGGGAGGGTCAAAAATCACATGTCTACAATACTAGATCTAGAGGCTCTCCACCTCCTCCTCCTCCAAGCAAAACAAAAGGCAGAGAAAAAGCAAAAATGGACGATTTAAGTAGTATCCGAAAGGAGAATGTTGAGAACGCGGTGCCACGCTTAGAACAAGCTTTTCACCAAGTTGATACGATATGTGGGACTGTAGAAGAGGAAGCACTAGCTGGGTTGAAGAATTTGTTCTTGAAAAATGGGGACATGGATTGCAGTGCCATAATTGAGGAGGAAGAGGAAGAAGGCCTCACTATTCAGACTGTGAAGAAGGGAGTTGTTCTCGGAAACTGGACTGCCACACCATCCCGGGCTTGTCGAGTCCCTGGGTAGCTTGGCAGCATTTACTTCTATAGCCATTCTAGATAAGATTTCCTGTAATTTTGTTTTAAGGTTTATTTGTTTCAAATTAAATGCTCGATTCATCGAGCCGTACTTTGTCTGGACAATTTTTCAGTTTTAATCAAATGCATTTGCTCTTTATTAGTCAGTACTATCTTTGCATTTTTCCTTTCTACAACGTTATTATTACTTTTCTTGATAAACCAGTGACTGTGACATGTAATGAGGCAACACAACATGAGAATAGTGATTCAGATGAAGAAGATGAGATACCCGAGGAAATTGTCAGGGAGGTTGAAAATTTTGAGAATAAGCCTAAGTCCAATCTGGGCGAGATCGAGGCGGTAAATTTGGGAGACTCCGAGACCGTCAAGGAGACTCGCATCAGCATCTACTTGTCACCAACAGAGAAGGAAGAGTACATTTGGTTCCTAAAAGAGTATGAGGATATTTTTGCATGGTCGTATGATGACATGACTGGCTTGAGCACGTCCATAGTGGCTCACAAGCTGCCTATTAATCTCATGTGTCAACCAGTCAAGCAGAAACTTAGAAAGTTCAATCCAGACATGAGCCTGAAAATCAAGGAGGAAGTTACCAAGCAGATCAAATCCAAAGTTCTCAGGGTGGTTGAGTACCCAACCTGGTTAGCTAACATTGTGCCAGTTCCGAAGAAGGATGGGAATGTCAGAGTATGTGTTGACTATCAGGATTTAAACAGAGCAAGTCCCAAGGACAACTTCCCACTGCCAAATATACACATCCTGATCGATAATTTCGCCAAGGATGAACTCCAATCCTTTGTAGATTGCTTCGCGGGTTACCACCAGATTTGGATGGATGAAGAAGATGCAGAGAAGACAACTTTCATCACACCGTGGGGTGTATACTATTACAAAATGATGCATTCGGTCTGAAGAATGTTGGGGCCACTTACATGAGAGCCATGACAACCATCTTCTATGATATGATACACAAGGAAATAGAGGTGTATGTGGACGACGTCATTACCAAATCCAAGAGGGCCGCAGATCATATAGCGGACCTGAGAAAATTCTTTGACAGGCTAAGGAGGTACAATTTGAAACTGGATCCCACAAAGTGTGCATTTGGAGTTCCCGCAGGAAAATTATTGGGATTCATCATCAGTCGTCGAGGGATCGAGCTGGATCCATCTAAAGTCAAGGCTATTCAGGAGTTGCCACCACCTAAGAGCAAAAAGGACGTGATGAGCTTCCTAGGACGTCTCAACTATATCAGTCGCTTCATTGCACAGTTCATAGTCCTATGTGAACCCATCTTCAAGATGTTGAGGAAGGATGCCGAAACAAGCTGGACAGAGGATTGTTAGAAAGCTTTTAACAAGATCAAGGAGTACCTGTCCACACCACCAGTTCTGGTCCCGCCAGAACCACGACGACCCTTGCTACTCTATCTATCTATATTAGATGGAGCCTTCGGATGTGTTTTGGGACAACATGACAAGACAGGAAGAAAGGACCAAGCCATATATTACTTGAGTAAGAAGTTCACACCTTATGAAGCACGATATTCTCTGCTTGAACGCACTTGTTGTGCTTTGACTTGGACAGCTCAGAAATTAAGGCATTATTTTTGTGCCTACACTATATATCTCATATCCAGGATGGATCCTTTGAAGTACATATTTCAGAAACCCATGCCTACTAGGAAGTTGGCTAAATGGCAGATACTATTAAGTGAGTTCGATATCTTCTACGTTAGGGGTGTGCGTTCGAATCGGTTTATCGATAAATCGAATCGATTATTTGTTATCAGTTTATCGATTTATCGATTTTGATTTCGATTTCGAAATTTTCCTTATCGAGTTATCGATTTCGATTTCGATTTTGTCCTCTTCGGTTATCGGTTTATCGATAAACTGATAAGATATACTAAAAATACAAATATACCCTTATTCTATAATACTCTTTCCTTTACCCTAAGTCTCTAACCCTATTATTTTCTCTACCCATTCTTCAGCGCCATTTTTACTTTTCTCCCTCTCTCCCGCGAACTGCAAACCCAACAGAAAAAGTGAACTCCGGCGTACTCTGGCGTACTCCGAAAACCCAGCAGAGAAAGTGACTGGGATGCCATATATTGCACAGACGACCAAATAATGGGTACACAATAATCGGAAATGATTTGTTTTAAATCTTCATTGACATCAGTTAATTACTAAATTACTGATATCCTTGTTAAGTTTGAAAATTATAAGATTAACCACTACATTGATTTATTAAACTACTGTATTAAATTCAAAGTCAAGTAAACCGAAGACTACGTTGTTCTGCACGTGAGAGGACAATTCATTCATCTCCAACAAGATAACCTTGAAATTTCTTATTTTTAAACTTGCACTACGTATTAACAAGCTTATCATTATTGTTATTTTAAAAAAGAGTAACAGAACTAATAAATATAAATTGTATTCGTATTATTTTAGCTTCTTTTTGTCCATATTAATTAGGCGTGTTTATAGCGATATACTTTCCATGGAATCCCGCAAATTTTCTTATTGGTGTAATCGATAACCGAATCGATAAGCCCCCAAAATCAATAAATCGAAATTGAAAAAATCGAAACCTTATTGAAACGATAACGATAAGCATATGTACAAATCAATAATCGATAAGTAATTATTGATAAGGGTCAAAATCGAATCGATAAATCGAATGCACACCCCTAGTCTACGTAACTCAAAAGGCGGTCAAAGGGCAAGCATTGGCAGATCACCTTGCTGAAAATCCGGTGGGAGGAGCATATGAACCTTTGAAGACGTATTTTCCTAATGAAGAAGTATCATTTGTAGGAGAAGACATTACCGAAGCATACGACAGTTGGAGGATGTTCTTTGATGGAGCTGCAAATTTCAAGGGAGTAGGCATTGAGGCAGTTTTGGTATCAGAAACGGGTCAGCATCATCCGATATCTGCTAAACTCAGATTTTCTTACATCAACAACATGACAAAGTATGAAGCCTGCATACTAGGACTCAACATGGCAGTCGACATGAACATTCAGGAGCTGCTGGTGATCGGTGATTCAGATTTGCTCATGCACCAGGTACAAGGAGAGTGGGCCACCAAGAATTCCAAGATATTGCCATATCTGCACCATGTGCAGGAGTTGAGAAAGAGGTTTACAAAGATAGAATTCGGACATGCGCCCAAAATTCAGAATGAGTTTGTCGAGGTATTAGCCACTTTGTCATCTATGATACAACATCCAGATAAGAATTACATTGATCCCATTCCGGTAAGGATCCATAATCAGCCGGCATATTGTGGTCACGTTGAAGAAGAAATAGATGGAAAGCCTTGGTTCCATGACATCAAGGAATATTTGTCAAAGGGAGAATATCCCGAGCATGCAAACCACATTCAGAAACGCACACTCCGGAGATTGTCCAGTCACTTCTTCCACAACAAAGGGAACTTGTACAAAAGAACTCCTGATTTGGGTTTACTAAGATGTGTTGAAGCGAAGGAAGCTTCTAAGCTACTTGAGGACGTGCATGCTGGGACCTGTGGCACACACATGAATGGTTTCGTCTTGGCTAAGAAGATACTCAGAGCAGGTTACTTTTGGATGACCATGGAGACGAATTGCATTCAGTATGTCCGCAAATGCTTTCAATGTCAAATGCATGCTGATATGATAAAAGTGCCGCCAAATGATCTCAATGCAACAAGCTCACATTGGCCATTCTCCGCCTGGGGAATGGATGTTATTGGTCCGACACTGCTTCAAACAGACACAGGTTTATTCTGGTAACCATTGATTACTTCACAAAATGGGTAGAGGCTGCATCTTACAGAGCTGTAACCAAGAAAGTCGTCACAGATTTTGTCAAGGATCGGTTTGTTTGCCGATTTGGAGTTCCCGAATCCATTATTACTGATAATGCCACCAATCTCAATAGTGATCTGATGAAAGTTATGTGTGAAACTTTCAAAATCAAGCACAAGAATTCCACAGCCTATAGACCTCAGATGAATGGAGTCGTAGAAGCCGCCAACAAAAACATCAAGAAGATACTAAGGAAAATGGCAGAGAACCACGAACAATGGCATGAGAAGCTACCTTTTGCTTTATTGGGATACCGCACTATGGTTCACACATCGACCAGGGTAACTCCCTACATGTTGGTTTATGGTACCGAGGCTGTCATCCCAGCCGAGGTAGAGATTCCTTCTCTAAGAATCATATAGGAAGCTGAACTCAGCGATGTAGAGTGGATAAGGAGTCGCTATGAACAATTGGCCCTCATAGATGGAAAGAGGATGAACGCGGTATATCATGGCCAACTTTACCAGAGCAGAATGACCAGGGCTTTCAACAAAAGGGTAAAACCAAGACAGTTCGCACCAGGGCAGCTGGTATTGAAGAAAATCTTCCCACATCAAGATGAAGCCAAAGAAAAATTCTCTCCCAACTGGCAGGGTCCGTACATGGTTCACAGGGTACTGACAGGAGGAGCACTCATACTTGCAGAAATGGATGGAGAAATCCGGCCGAAACCAATCAATTCTGACACAGTCAAGAGATACTATGCCTAGATTATTTTACATTTCTCTTCTGATGTAATTGAACCACGCTTGACCTGATTCCCATTTAAGATGGGATACGTAGGCAGTCTTATGGGTTCGGTCATATCATAATAAAATTTCCATTTTTTCCCAATCTCAGAAACTAGGGCAGAATTTTGAAGAGGACCCTCAAAATTCCGGAGCAAGTCTAGCCAACGCCATCACATGCTAGAAAGTCGGTAATCAGTCAAGAAACTGGGGCAGAATTTTAAGAAGGATTCTCAAAATTTCGACGAAGGATTCATCAAGGCTTACTATCCGCAAACAGTCAAAAGATCATCCACCAAACTGGGGCGGAATTTTGAGGAGGACCCTCAAAATTCCAATATAAGAGAGCTGCAATGCCTTTGAGATGTGTTACAGTCACTAGTCGTCTAAATGTATCAATATATTTCTGAAATAACTCTATTTTTATCAAATTGCATTTTCAAAAAACTCTATTTCCGTAACATTCAGGTGTCACCCAGGGGAACTCGAAAGGCTTTCAGAACAGAGCAAAGCAAAGCCAACCGACAAAAGCACGAACCAACCTTCCCCCATAAAACTTACAATTTTTCTTTGAACGCAGGCACATCCGACGTAACGTAGCAAGATCACTATCAATCAGGCCATTAGACAATGAATATATCTCCAGCTAAGAAATATACTACTTTCATTCGACGCTCCCCATTTTTATGAGGCTAATCCCTGCCTCCCTATTTGCATGAGGCTAATCCCTGCCTCCCTACTTGCATGAGGCTAATCCTTGCCTCCATACTTGCATGAGGCTAATCCTAGCCTCCCAATTTGTGCATGTGGCTAATTCTTGTCTTCATACATGTATGAGGCTAATCCTTGCCTCCCTATTTGCATGAGGCTAATCCTTGCCTCCCTACTTGCATGAGGCTAATCCCTGCCTCCATAACTGCATGAGGCTAATCCTTGCCTCCATATCTGCATGAGGCTAATCCTTGCCTCCATACTTGCATGAGGCTAATCCATGCCTCCCTATCTACATGAGGCTAATCCTTGCCTCCATATCCGCAGGAGGCTAATCCCTGTCTCCCTATTTGCATGAGGCTAATCCCTGCCTCCCAATTTGTATGAGGCTAATCCCTACCTCCCAATTTGCATGAGGCTAATCCTTGCCTCCATACCTGCATGAGGCTAATCCCTGCCTCCCAATTTGCACGAGGTTAATCTTTGCCTCCATACCTACATAAGGCTAATCCCTGCCTCCTAATTTGGATGAGGCTAATCCATGCCTCCATACCTGCATGAGGTTAATCCCCACCTCCACATTCATATGGGACTAAGCATTGTCCCTTTTCGCACAAATATTGCTCTATTTTACTATCTATTTGTTTTTCAATCGGGCTAAGCTCTGCCTCCCATTTCACAAAACTAAGCCTTGTCTTGTTAACATCATATTATTGCATATCATGGGATAAAATATTGCTAATCTATCCGAAGGCGTCATGGTCTAAAGGCATCATCCTCATAGACGGAAGACACCATGTCATGGCCTGAGGATCTCTCAAATTTGCATATCATTATTCAAAGGCATCATGGCTCGGAGGCACCATTTTCATGGCTCGAGAACATAATTCAATGGCCTGCAAATACCTCACTAAACAATTCATGGTCCAGGACATCATGGTTCAAGGACGTCATCTTTAACTGTCTAGAGACAACCTTCATGGTCCGAAAGGAATCTACATCATGTTTAAATTTTCGCAAATACGTGTTTATAGCATCTTTTATCTGCAGGTAACCAGTAAGAAACCGCTATCCTAGCAGGAGTGATATCGCTCCAGTTCCTTCAACTGTCCCGAACCTTAACCGCTCACCATAGTCGCTTCCACATCGCTTGTCCGTTCTTGCAATAATTTCATCGGCATATTCCGTCAATGAATCCAGAGCTACACATGGCCTAATTCCTGTAAAACCAGGGATATGTAGGCAACTTGAAGACTGGAGTCCAGCCTCTTTCTTTCAAAACATCCCGCCCGATCAAAATTGGCCATCATTTCTTTACCCGAAAACTCTTTCATCCTTCCCGGGTAAAGAGTGGCAGCTGTTGATACCCAATTTTTTCATATATATTTTATAGATATATATACTTTCAAAATAGCATATATATGCATATATAATCATGCACATGGTTTTTATAAATTTCTATAATTTTAAAGGCTTTAAAATGATTTAATTCTTCCCCTTTTACTTATAAAATTTCCAATAATTATCCTTCAAATTATTATTGTGGTAATTTAGACATATAAATCCTATATTTATGCCAAAATAATGCTTAAGTATTTTTATTGCATTTTTTATAATTGCATTTACATTTTTTAAAACTAATTTGCATATATTTGCAATACTAGCCCTATTAACGCATAATTACATTTATACGCACAAAATGATCTTCTATATTTTTAAAATGTTAAATATCTATTTTAAATCATTCTAGTATACAAAATTATTTTTTAGAAATCATCTATTATTTATTATAAATTATATAGTGTTAAATTGGCTATTTAAAACTTAGCCAAATTGTATTTCAATTTTAGCCTAATTTCAACCCAACACCCAGCCCAATTCTTAATTAAATTATCCGATTCAGGCCCTAAATGCACCTACCCGACCCAAGGCCCCATCAGATCCTGGCTGTTGATCTGAAAGATCAACAACCCTCGTTTGTTCTTTCTTTTTTAATTCCAAACGACCCCCTAACCCTAATCACTTCTCTACATCTGCTGCCCTAAAATCCTCTCTGCTCTCAAAACACTCTCAACCTAACCCTAATCTTCAACCGCCGACCTCCCATCTCCGGCCATCTCTGGTGGCCTCTCATCGTCTCTTAAGCCTCCAATGACTTCTCTCATGCCATGCTTGCCTTCTCTAAGGTCTTTAAGGGCCCAGGGCCATGCCGACTTGCATCTAGGGTTCATCTCTAGCCTATTCTTGGCTATTCCAGTGTGATTTCAAGCAAAATCATTCTATATTTGCTACGATCTTTGAGTTTCTGGACATGTTTCTTCATCTCTATATGGGTTCTTTCGAAACCCTAATTTCCTTTCTACACCTCCTAGATTTGTACGGATCTAGGACGATTTGAGTTTGTTTCTTGAATGTTTTACACTGTCCTTGAGGTTCTTTACAAGAATCATATGATTTAAAGTGTTTTTCATCTTCTTCCAAAAGCTAAGGTTTTCAGAACTTCTTTTTAAAACCTTGTTTAACTGATTCTTTGTGTTTAAACTTCTATTTCTCACATATCTTGACTAATTCTATGAGTTTACTACATCTTTAACTCGTCTATGTTGAAAGCCCTAATTTTTTAGGGTTCTTCGTTTGGTTATATGTATCAGCATGACTGACCGGTTCTCATTTTTAAGTTTTTGTGATTTCTCGTGACTATCTTGCCTTGATATGTTTCTACTGAGTTTCTTAACCTGAATTTACACTAATTCTATATGCTTATGTTCATTTTGACTGTTCACATCAAGACTTGTATCTTTCTCACTGAATCAGTATTGTTTAACTTTCACGTTTGCTAGAGTTGCACGTCGACTCTTGACTATCCAAGTCTTACTTTATTTAAATGCTAAACACTGACTCATGACTTTCTCTTTGATTGATTCTGAATTCCATATTTCTTGGTCTGATTCGAACACTTTCCTTTAAACCTTTGATTCCTACCTTTCTACTCAATTTGATTGACTTGCTTACCTTGTCTGCATTGGTACTTGATTCTTACTGACTATCTCCTTAATTAGAGTTTTTCTTAACCTAGCCCTAATTGTTTACTCTATGCCTACTATGTTTGAATTATTTCCCTTGTCTGTTATGCTCCAGTTACACACTGATTTCTTTCCTTATTTGTTACTTGTTCTCACCGTTTGAACTGATTCACTTAATTAAGGGAGTACTTGTACTAATTTTACTCTAATTAGTTATGAGTTCCATAATTACTGTACAATTATAATTCTTTCCTTATTTTAAATAGTTTCGAACTACTATATATATGCTCTCTCATTAACAATCAAGACACGAACATATTGGTTCAAAAACTCTCTCTCTCTCTCTCACTCAAAACTTTCTGCTCTCTTTTATGTTACTTACTATTGTTCTAAGTTAGCCGGCTGCAAGCCGAGGCTAGCTATTGGGTTCTCTTTCACTTTGTGCCTTCTGTTTTTTACTGGTATGTGCTAATTTTGGTTCTAGTTTCAAAAACAATATGCTTCTTCTACTACTTCAGTTTGTCATGTTTCTAATATGTTTATGTCTATGGTTTTGCTGTTCAACCTGCAACTAATATGTCTACTTCATTGTCTTCTTTACTGCATGCTTCTGAATATGTCCAACCCCCTTAGGATTAGCCTGCTCATGAATCCCTTTCTAGTATACCCCCCAATGTGCCTCTTCTTTGCTTATGTTTCTCTGATTTCTGGCATGCACCTTCTTGTGTAAAGTAGTTGGCTATCCTAAGTCTGTCTGATTCTGTATTAATTCTGAAGTTCATGTTGTACCTTAATCCCTTGAACCCCTTTCAGGACTTCTTTGATTCTGTACCTATGTGCACCTTTGCCTACTATGTGCCCTATACTCGCCCCAAATCCCCCATTACCCTTGAGTGAATGTTTGTACCTATTTGATTCTATGTCTTGGAGTGCTGATGAACCTCTTCTGGTTCTGTGTTTGGTTTGTTGTTTGTTGATCACCTTACCCTTCTCAAAATTGTCTTATTGAATAACTCCCTATGTTGTTTTTACAAAACTATTTCAAATAAGTATCTTTTAACACTATTTTCTTACTAAAACCCTTTCAAACTATGTTAAGCACCCTACTCTACTCTTAGGTCCTTAAGTTTTGTCCCTCCAGTGGGTGACTGCCTTGAGATCCCTCTGAACTCTAACGCATTGGAGCTGGCTCTTCCACACTGCACTTACTCAATTTTGGTTATAAAGTCTAGTTGTGAGCACTGCCCGAGATCCTTGAGATCCTTAGGGAACTCTGACGCACCTAGACAATGATATTGTCTATGGAATTTAGCATCTGAGGCTATTGGAGGTTTGATAAATCACTTGGGCCTACTTCAAGCTCCCTATAGTGTACTTCTTCTTTTTCTTTTATCTATTTATGTAATTTATTCATCGATTTTGTAATATTTTTTTGTAAACGAATATTGGGGTGGGTAGTTACATATCTGTGGGGTAGCATGGGTAGAAATCATGCATATAGAATTTTATACTTGCTATGTCTACTTTACCATGCTAGAAACCATGCCTATTGGATTTTATACTTGATATGTCCGCTTTACCATGCTTGAAACCATGCCTATAGGATCATATTAATATACTTATTATGTTTGTCTTACCATGCTAGAAATCATGCCTATAGGGTTTAAGTGGTTCCAATAATAGAAATCATGTCTATAGTTTAAAAATCAACTCCTTAAGTAGATACCATACTTATATAATGTGATCAGGTTAAGTTACAACGGGTATTTACATTTGTTTTCATTAGATATCATGCCTATAAGTTTCTAACACCAGTTCTTAACAATTAGATACCATGCTTTTGGGGAATAAAATCAGAATTCTGCCTATAGAATTAAAATCAATTTAGGTATACAAGTCAGTCCAATTCATGTTATTTAATTTAAAATTGGCTTAATCAATTGTCCGTTTCTTTAATCGATCTTTTAAACATTGCATTCATTCACTACTGCTAGAAAGCATGCCTGTAAGAACTCAAGAGTTTGTTTTAAAACCTACTCACTATTTTACTACAGCGAACGTAGTTAACATGTTCTTAGGACATCACTATTCTGCGTTTAGGCAAGTCTATATGGTGATTTTAAATTCTGCAACTCTGATAACTGTATCTTTTTTGCTATTTAAAGTTGTTTAGATTTAACAGATTTTAAAATCAGTAGGCAAATTGATTAGGACCTTATTGTCGAGTTTATAAAAGCAGAGTTGCATATTTCTGTGCATTGACACCTACTTAGATGCCCTGTTTAGGTCTTTTCTCTAATAAAAATTGATCTTGTTTGTGCTTGAGACGTGCTGCTTATGTGCATTACTTGTGGAGGTAAACATAGGCCTCTTAACTGTTTCTTTCTGTATTTAGCTGTTAAGTCCTATGTGTTCTTGCCTGTCGCCTAGAATTTTCTTCTTTTAAAACACCTTAGAGGTTGTCTAGAACTGACCAAATTTAGAGGTCCTAAAATACCTCCAAGGCCACAAGGAAGGGACGGGTAGTGCACGCATAGGAATTGTCAAGATTATTAGAACGCTTTAGGCTATGACCAAGGGGAGGGACTTGGGTAGAACGGGATATGATGACTATGCATTAATGCCACGTGTAGCCCCTCATTGAAGAGTATTTACCGGGCATTGCGTGGGGTGATCCTATAGGCTAACCAACCTAGGACCCCTCTTTTCCAAATTCCTTTTGCTTAAAAACTTTGCTTTCTTTTTTATGCACACAACTTGTTCAAATTTTGTGTCTTATTATCTGAGTCACACAATCTCCAACATGCCTTATTTGTAATTATTTGTTTCAAGTGCTTATTTATTGAAAGACTAATTCATGAGTAAATGTTCGGCCGGGACCCACAGTTGTAGACCGAGAGGGGTACCTAACATCTTTTTCTCAAGGTTATTTTGAGCCCTTACCCTAAATCTCTGGTAAACGTGAACCAATCCAAGAGTTAATCTCTCTAGGTGCCCTAACGCACCATAATCCGTTAGGTGACGACTCTTCAAAATACCCAATTCCCAAAAGGAAATGACTTATTACCCATAAATGTTAAAACCCAAACCTTTCTTCCTCGTAAAAAAGGGAAGGAAAAAAGGGGGCGCGACATGAAGTACTTACCTGACAAGTATGCCCATAGCAAGAAATTCAAAGAAGGTGACTTAGTTCTCTTATTCAACTTCCGGTTGCGACTGTTCCTGGAAAAGCTCAAGTTAAAGTGGAGTGGACATTTTAAGGTGGTGTTTGTAACTCCGTTTGGTGTTCTTGATTTCAAAAACAAAAATGGTGAAATATTCAGAGTTAATGGGCACAGAGTGAAGCACTACCTTGGCAAGTTTGATGATAGCCACGTGGTGGCAATGATCCATCTGAAGTGATTGATGGTAACCTGCATCGTGCCGCAACATTAAATCAGACGCTTCTTGGGAGGCAACCCTTGTATTTTTTGTCTTTTTTAATTTACTTTGTAGTGTAGGATTTGTTTTTGAACTAACTGGTTGTGATATGTGTTGGAATGTTTTATGCAGTGCAGGACTAAGCTGGAAAAATTTGGCACTCTCTGAAGTTGGACCACTAACAGCACTCTATTTTTCGCGGTCAGCGGTGGCCTTATCGCGGAGGCGGAAATTGGTGGTGGACACGGGATTGAAAAGCTCAAAATGAGACTTCTCTAAAGTTTCCACCGAGTCCGCAGTGCTATTTTTTGCTGAAAGTGGTGCCTTACCGCGGCCGCGTACCATTTACCGTTCTCAGCGGTAATCTCAGAAAAGCAGTCCTTATGTTTGTCATAAGTGCGGACCGCAGTGATTTTCCGCGGCCGCGCCGGGTGAGTTGTGTGGGTCCCTGGGTATTTTCTATAAATAGGACCTCAAGAAGCCTTTTACACTTTTCGATCTTTTGACTCTCCAGCACAAATTTTCTCTGTTCACCTTAGCCCTAATTTGCACAAACATAATTAAAGTTCATTTTTCACCACTCATCTCACATCTGGTAATTTTACTCCTTCATTATTATTTAATTTTGTATTTGTTTTTCTTTTAGTTATTAGTTTTTACTTCTTCTTCCCCTTTTCTTTTAATTTTGACCTAGGGTTGTTTAGTATTAATTAGATTTGGCTTAAAATAGTTAGGATTTATTAATGAATACCTAGTGGGGTTAACAATGTAGAGGATATTGCTAAATGCATGACAATTTGAAACCCTAGGTTGACTCAGCCCGATTTTGACTTATGCGTTCGCGGTTGATTTTCTGCGGATAGCGGTGTAACTTCCGCAGCTGCGCTCAATTTTCAGCACTCAGCAGTAGTATAGAATCAGAGGATGGGTAGTCTGATCCCCACACCTCCGTGTCCGCAATGCATTTTCCGCAGTCAGCGGTGCTCATTCCGCGACTGCGCTTGTTGACATCCAATTTTGTCCCTCCTTTCTTCTAAAATATTTCTTTAAGCTTCAAATATTACTAATAGTTTAAGAACAATTATTTTACTATTGTCATCCCAAAAAAGACCTAATTAGTATTATTATTGTTATTATTGTTATTATCTCTATTACTGTTATTATTATTATTATTTTCTTTCGAAAAATGTATTACTTTCATTCATTTAATCAAATAGTAGTATTTATTTTAATTCTATACTTTACAAAATTTTACTCTTTATTTCACAATTAGTGTAATAGTTATTGTGCAAAATTAAATGCTACCAAATTATAAGTTTTGATAAAGCGAGTCGAACAATTTAAGTAGTTATTTAAATAACGTGATTAATTAAGAGATTTTAATAAGAAGTAAGCCCAAAGAAATACCCAAGAAGAAAAGAGGCTAAAAGTCCAAAGATTACATTCTCAAATCAGTTCGCCCAACTACACAAATAGCCCAAATCGTAGGCCTGCTCCCACCAGCCCACTTACTCTACTATGTGCCATGTCATCTCCACATAAGTTCCACGTAACTACCATGTCAGTGCCAATTGTGCGCCAACAATTAAAAAAACACATGCCAAACTCACGCTTGCACACTAAGCCACACGCTACCCCACTCATTTGTCCTCTTCTCCAATTTTTTCACAAAAAGTCAAAAGATGTTTTCTTTCACCAAGAAAATAAACGTTCCCCTTCCCTTTCCCCCCTTTTCAATCCTTACCTCCTTTTCCTTTCATCTTGACTTTTCCTCCATTTCTTTAGCCAATTCTTAACTTTCAAACACTTACGTACAAGAGCATATCCCACCATTTTGAATCCAACCTAAGGTTCCAACGATACTTTAATAAATCCGTTTGACTTCTTTTGAAATCTGAATTTCAAATTCCCGCTCAAATGAAGCAAGAACCTTGATTTTACACCTATAAATACCAGACTTTGTGACTATTTTCAACACCTTGGTAACCGCCGCTCGATGACTCATAAAAGCTACTGCTCTCATTTGTTCTCATAATTTTGCCTTGCCAAAAATCTTCTCTTTTCTCTTGCCACTTGATTCTGTTGGTTTTAAATACAATAGAGGTGCTGCATTTTGTTGACGATTGCATCGTTTAACAATCATCTGAGTTAGCAAGTTCGAGGTCGAAGTTCGGTAGATCCAAAGCCGATGCCTCAGTTCACTGCCCCGCAACAGGTCAGTGACTTTAAAGATTTTTTCTCTTTTTCTCTTTCTTATTTTTTTTTCAAATTCGAAGTTATGTTTGTTACAGCTTAAAAACCTATTTAATCTGAATGACTTGGCAAATGTGATACATAATGTTATTTTACTCCTCACTTACTTAATTGTTATGTAAAATAAAAATTATTTTCTGCTAAAGAGGGTTAAAATATTAGTTGTCCATCTTTGAACTGGTGTGTGATGATTATGTCTTTATTCATCTAAAGAAGATTCATGATTTGCTTACATGAAGTAAGAAACTTGTTTGGATATTCAAAGTGAAGTCTCGTTGTTGTTTCTTTTTAAAACTTCTTTTGAGATTTTTATGTGCCGAGGATATGATTTTTGTTTTTCCTTTAAAAGCATCTACAATAATTAAGGTCATATAGAAACTATGCCTATATGCTTAATAGATTTTTATTTAATTGAAAAGGGATGCCTTTAGAAATCTTTTCTGTAGAATACTTATTTGACTTTCCTATAAATGATTAGAGTAAATCCAGATTTTACTAGTTATTATTTTATAAAAATATTTGTCGTTAGGCATAGTTAACTACATGCTCTTTCAATTTGTTAGTATGAGACTGAGTGATTAGAAAGATAACTCTTTAAGTTTCAAATGACATAGAATGGGCCATCCTGAATGCCTATGGATAATAAAAAATATAGACTTGTTTATGATTTGGTATTGATTCTCGTAGTTGCGTCTCTTCACATATTTTATGAATAGGATAATGTTTCTCTCTAATTCTATTTTTTTCTCTCTTTGCACGTACACTCCGGAGCAAATGGGGTCTTGATTCGAGACTCTCGCAGTGGAGTCTCATAGAGACTCAACGCTACTACCATCACATGGAGTCATTGTATACCATATCTCATAGATGCATCGGATAGTCAGAAAACAAGCGAATTGCTTGGAGTCGCCTATGGCGGCTTTTTGTTTTTGCTTACTCTGTCTGATGTTGTTAATTTATGTGATTTGTTTTGTTTGAACCTATGATTGTTGATTAATTTTACCATTTAAAATTACAACTTTAGTTTTTAAGCAAAGTATTTTTTAATAAGGACGTAAAAGTATACAATGCACTTAACGATTTGGAGGTAGTATTTTTATATGAAACCTAAGGAAGTAAGGAAGGAAATTGATTTCTCCTCATCATGTCTTAATAGTTTGAAAACTTGGACTACTTTTCATAAAAAATGTGAGTCTTCAAGAATTGGAATTTGGCCAGCTTCGTTTTTTTAAGTTATTTGATTTAGAACTTTATCGTATTTGGAGTTAAACAAAACTGTTTGTTTCAAAGTTTAATTCTAAAGGCCGTTTTTGCTTATTGTATAAATTTTATTTAGGCACTTACTTAGTAATGCTTTCAAAGTGAATTATTTTATTATGTCTCAAACACTTTATTTTTCCTAATTAATTAACCTCAGTTTGGCCGGTTTACCGTTATTAACGGATCATATAGGGTGCTTTAACAACCTTCCCTTTAGGATTAATTAGAACCCTTATCCATAATCTTAAGCTAACCAGACCATATAAACAGAGTTATTTTTAGCAATATTTAGCTGAAATTGGTGTCCTAATTCACCATTAAACCAATTAGGTGGCGGCTCATTTTAATTAATTAAACCTCTATATTTACCAATATGTTATACTCTAATTTGACCCGTGTTAAAAAGGGTATAACAACGTTTCTTTTTCAGTTGTCAGCGGTCTGCAATTTTTTTCAAGCATTGTAAATTGTTCTTATGTTTTTCTTTAATGCTTCTTCTAGCACCAGTACTAACACTCTTCCACTGATTATATTTGCAGACAATGGTTAAATCTAAAGGTGGTAGTGAGAAACAAAAGGGGAAAGCAGAGTCCTCCCGGGGTAGGGGACGAGGACAAATTAAGTTAACCCCTGCAATACGGAAATCCATTGGGCAAATAAGGAAGAACATTCGAGTTGCAGACAGAGCTGCTTCCCACTCCGAGGGGAGTGAGTATGTGCCCTCCCGGGAGGCCTCAGAGACTGACTCGATGCCTACACATGTAGCAGACTTTCCGAGGAGGTTTCACTTGACAGATGAGCCCACACCCCTAACCTCTCCTGCTTCTCCTACTACTTCTGAGTCGTCTGATGGCTCAGCGGAGATAGCGAGTCCTATGCTTTAGCCATACCTACAGCTTCGTCACCGACACAAGATCCCATAGATGTAGATGTCGAGGTACCGGATGACAGGAAAAGGGTGTGACACCTAGACCGGAGGTGTGGAAAGGACAAGAAACCCTGAGGTTTGGCAACATAGGTTTGTTAGTGAGCTGGCATACCATAAATTCAGGGAGTGGTGTCCTCAAAAGCCACTCATTCATGAGTGCCAGTTCATAGAGCGGGATCTTCTGCCTCACAACCCCAATATGAAGCAGCACTTCAATGAATGAGTGGGATGTGAGTACTTCACTAGCAAGGTGCCGGATGCTAATGAGCACCTAGTCAAGGAATTCTACGCCAATGCCTCCCACATCAAAAAGGACACAAAAGTGACTAAGGTGTGGAACCTGAAGGTCAAGTTTCATGGGAAGATGATCAATGATTACTTGGGATTCAATGATGAAGATGAGTCACTGTACTTAGAGAAGGTGGCGATGGATGAGGCAGCTCGCCTGTGGTTGGCATCACTTCTGGCTCTCCCGGATACTACTCCAGCATGGTTGACAGTAGGGGTTCCTATCTTGAGGAACACCCTAAACTTTGAGGCAAAGGGTTGAGAGACCTTTGTGTGCAGCAGACTAGACCCCACTACTCACGACAACACCATGCCGATTTCCCGGGCGATTGTAGTGGCGGCTATCATGGCGGGGTTCCCGATCAATGTCGGGAATATCATGTCTAGGGTGATTATTAGAGTGGTCAACGAGGGTGATAGATCTTACCCATTCCCGAACTACCTAACCATGTACTTGGAAGATCACGAGGTGAAGAAAAGAAATTTCGATGTCATGGTAAAGCCTAAGAAGCCCTTCTCATGGTACAACCTTCAGGGTCCAAGAAACCCCAAATCCAAGGGATCCAAGGGCAAAGCTACTACTTCTACTGGCCAGTCTGAAGAGCCAGCAGTGGTAGTCACTACTTTACAACCTCCAACTGCCATACTAGATCTTGCCTCCGTACTATCTACTTCCATGTCGTCCTTAGTGCCATCCTCCCCAGCATACCGTTGACTGCTCATATATTGAACCAAACACTCTCCATGATCAACAACTAGATGTAAGCAACAACTTCTAAGCTGTCTGTGCTATCCAGTTCAGTGGCAGCCCAGTATGTTCCCCCACAGTCACAGGTGCCAGCTTCAGTAGAAGAGTCTTTCAAGGAGCCTTTGGACAACCAGAAGAAGCTCCTAGAGAATCAAAAGCTTATCATCGATGCTCTTGTAGTTCAGGGAAAAACACTTAAGGAGCTGAGCAAGCAGACAAAGAAGCTGAAAAAGACTCGGGCCTTGAAGGAGTCAGTGAAGCAATTAAGGGGAGAGATGGAGAAGATGAAGTTAGCTGGCGACCTACCATTGGAGCTACTATTACAGGACCAGCTTCCAGCAGCTCAAATAGAGCAGATTTAGGAGCAGGAGACTGAGGGAGAGCCTAGGAGGAGGAGAGTGATGCCCCGGGTTAATGATGTAGAGATTGAGTTGGAGGATTCTGAGGGAGGTACCTCTGGCTAGCCACAGGCCCCAGAGCCAGGTGATCCAGGGACCCAACCACATGACCCCATGCAAAAAGAGGACTCATAGAGAGTTTTCTTTACTCTCTACCCTTCTTTTTGATCTTATTTTTGGTTATTTAGTATTGAGCACAATGCTAGTTTTCATTTGAGGGGGTGGTCCTACTTTGATGATTTGGTAGTTGGTTTGTAATGTTTATACTATTTTTTTCTTTATACTTATTTTTCACTTTTGGTATATATATAATTTTACCATTTATTTCACTTTTTGTTATTTCTCAATCTTGGTCTGTATATAAAGTTACTCTCTCATGTATATATTCATTCCCTCTTATGTATATTCATCTAAATCCCCTATTGTACATATTTAGTTTACTTTCCGTATTTTACTTCATAACTTCTTTTGCAATTTTCCTTTATAGTATAGCTTCTTATTTCATTTAGTAGCTTCTTTTTTTCGGTTCGTAGCTTCTTATTTTACAAGTTTTTGTGATCAATAAGCCTTTGGTTTTCTTAATGTCACTGTTCTTTTCAAAGGTGGAGGTTTTATGAACTAGGTGGCTTTTTCCGATGATGGATGGCATGACAACCTTCTTAAGGGTTTGAGTCTATTTTTCTTTTTATTTTTGTGTAAATAGTAGCTAGTGAACAATGATGCCTCAGGCAAAACATCACTTGGGCCTAACGCATTTACTTTTGACCTTATGGTTAAAATAAATTGGTATGTATAGGTTGGTGATAGTTGTGACTTTGAGACTCTTGTGTTGACTAAACAATCATCGAGTGGTTTCTCGGAACCATTTGTGTTGCTCAAATCTTAGCTAAGGTTGTTGTGGGCCCCCGACTCTCTCTCTTTAGCAATCTTATATCTTGTGTGGTGAGGTATTGATTTGAAAATCCAAGTCCCGTGCCAATGAGTCTAGAACTTGCCCTGAATGTTTTTTTATCTAGGCAAAATCCTAAGTGTAGCCCGACTTGAGAAGTGATTATAGACTCTCCTTGATCCTAATGGAGACTTGGAAACATCCATAGCCCACCAATGATAATATCCCTAGTCAAACCCGTTGAGCCATAACCTTTATTCTTTCAATAACTATGATACAAGCCTTTATCCGTTCTAAAATGATCCTTTCTTGTCACCCGATCTTTCCTTAGCACAAGCCAAAAGCATAAGTTTTGGGGGAGAGACAAAAAATGCAAAAGTGATAAAAGGTACAAAATGAAGAAAAGAAAATTCAAAAAGAAAAAGAAAAAAAATCCAAAAAGTCAAAAAGAAAGTGAACAATGTAGAAGAAATTAAGGGATTCAATAAAAGCAAAATATGAAAAGCTAAGAAAGATTAGAAAGAAGAAAAATGATTAAAATGAATAAGAAAGAGTGACAGTGTGTCTCTCTAGCCCCTAAGGAATAAGTAAATGACTCAAAGAGTCAAGAAAATGTGTGCCAAAATGAAACAAATGAAGTGCTTAAGGAAAGATGAAACCTTCTTAGACCAATATATCCTACCCTGAACCAAAAGACTTCATTGCATTCCCGCAAAAGCCCTATATGATCTTGAGTTGAGTGAGCTTACATTAGTGGTGACTCATATAAGGGGCAAGTTTATGGTACTTAGAGCCAGACTTGTGACCTTCCTTTGAGAGAGATGAGTGTATTTTCCAAAATCCTCGTTCTGAGTGCTACAATCTAAAAAGTGAGGTTTGCTTATGGAGAGTTGAGGAGTATGAGTTTGGGTTCCACAACAACCAATGTAATAGAAAAAGTTTCCTTGATGAGTTGAGTCAACTCTTGATGCTTTTGTGTCGCACTATAGCCATGGTGCTAAAAATATTGTGTATTGTTAATAATGCATTTGAGTTGAGGGTAATTGTTAGTCCCAATTGATTCTTGATGAGGTTACTTTAGGACAACTGAAATTTTTCTTTCTTTTAGCTTGAGGAAGTGGGAATTACTTTGTTTGCTTAAGGACAAGCAAAAGTTTTAAGTTTGGGAGAGTTGATAACTAGGGATTCTAGCCTATTTTATGCTCCTTTTTTGCTTAGGTTTTAGATTAAAAGTGTGTACAAGTATTTTCGAAAGCTAACTTATTGTGCTTGTTTGCAGTGTTTAGTCAAAAAAGAGACAAGAAAGTCATAACCAGCTCAAAAAGGAGTGAAACCTGCACAAGTTCAAAAGCTGGGCCAAAAGAGCGCTGACTGCGAAGAAACAAAGGTGGACGCGGAGGGTCCGCCGCTGAGACGGTCTTGATTTCGCTCTCAGCGGTGGCAAGGTTTAGAGAGCTGTAATTTTG
Organism: Nicotiana sylvestris; assembly: GCF_000393655.2. Classification (NCBI taxonomy): domain Eukaryota; kingdom Viridiplantae; phylum Streptophyta; class Magnoliopsida; order Solanales; family Solanaceae; genus Nicotiana; species Nicotiana sylvestris. The sequence goes on from NC_091059.1 coordinate 188,986,929, forward strand.
GGCTTATCAAGTTACCGCTGCCCGCGGTGAAATTGCGCGGCGGTAGTGGCTTTTGCGCAGCTGCGATCATTTTATCGCCCAGCGGAAGCCAGATTCAGAGAACCAAAAATGGATCTAAAAATTAAAGACCGCGGTTCGCACTCACTTTTGCGCAGCCGCGGTAGCTATAGCGCTGCAACGGTCTATTTTCCACTGTCAGCGGAACCTCCGTATGGGCATTTTTGTTCGAAAAACTTTGCGGTGTATAAATAGTTCTTTTTCAGATTTTTAGGTCATATGTCGTTTTGTAGAGCACGTGAACCGCCTCCTTTTACTTTTTTGAGTAATTTTAGAATATCTTTAGCAATTAATCTTAGATTTTAATCTCGTGACTACTTTTTTATGGCTTATATTTCATCTCAATCTTTGATTTCTTCTTTGATTATGAGTAGCTAAACCCATTAGCTAGGGTTGTGGCTCAACCCTAGTGTGGGTATTTAATGGGTCTTCAATTTTAAGGCTTAAATGTTTATGGGTGAATAATATTGGGTTTGATTTATGCTTTAAATGTTGAATTGGTGGTTGCAAATACTGATTTGTGCCTTTTTGACTTAGGCTCTTATTGAGAAAGAGAGACTAAGTCTAAAAAATTCTAGCCAACAAGGAATTGGGGTGCATTCAAGAGATTGATAGCCCCAATTAAAGGGTTAAATCTAGAGATAGTAATACCCGATTTGATCCAATTTTGCTTGCATTGTTTGAACACCCAATTGGGCTTGAGAAAGCCAATTAGGGCAAAGTCACTCAAACTACCGAGAGGTATAGAGCGAGTAGTTATATGCAATGGCTATATCAAGATCCCGATTATAACAAATTTGCCTTAAGTTTTAGATCCCGTTACATACCCACCTAAGTGCAAGTCACTTCCCTAGTGCCTTTAGACCAATTAAGAAAACCTTACAAAAATACCATACCTTACAAAAATATCATACTTAGCTTATTTTCATGCATCATTAGTATTAAAGTAGAATAGTAAACAAACAAAGAATGATTGGAAGTGCAATTAAGAACATCACACATTGCTAGATTAGATAGGAACCCAATTCCAAACATATCTTAGCTCTCTACAGATTCGATCCCGACCTTTTGCTTACCATTCTATAGTGGTGTAGGGTTGGAACCGATCAGAGCCCTGAGGGCTCAAGTGAATTTCAGATAGGCTACAGAGTATTTTGGAACTTAGGAAAAATTTACCGGTATTGTTGAACTTGTTGCATGCTTCTTATCTCGTATTTGCAAGGTCAGGCATCGCAATTGCGAACCTTGCTGCTTCCGCATTTGCGAGGCTTCCATCGCAATTGCCATTAAAAGCTGGGCCAAGCAGCCTTCGCATTTGCGATGTTAAGTGGGGAGGGGCATTTGATCACATTTGTGGAGGTTCCTATTCGCAATTGCGAACATTACCTTTGCAATTGCGAATGCAGCAGGGGTGTGGAGGACCTTGCATATGCGAGCTTCGCAATTGCAAAGCTCAGGTTGCAAATGCGACATTTGCAGCTGATAACTTTGGACTTAGACGAGATTTTTCATTCATTCTTCCATTTTTCAAAACCTAAAACTTCAAGAGGCGATTTTCCAAAGGCTAGTTCTTCCTCAAATCATAGGTAAATGATTCTTAACTCATTTCTTTCAATCTTTTACTTCTTTTCACAAGATTTCATCCTAAAATCTAGGGATTTTTCATGGTGGAATTGGGGATTTTTGGGTAGAACTTAAGAATTTTGAAATTTAGGGATTTAGACCTCAAATTAAGGTCGGATTCCAAAACCAATTGTATATCCAGGCTTAGGGGTGAATGGGTAGTCGAGTTTTGGTCTGAATTTTGGGTTTTGACCAAGCGGGCCCGGGGTCGATTTTTTACTTTTTGGGAAAAATATTGGGAAATATATAATTATTCATTGGAATTGATTTCTTTAGCAATAATTAATGTTACTAAGTTAATTATGACTAGATACGAGTGGATTGGAGGTGGAATCGAGAGGTAAAGTGGTAATTGAGCTTTGAATTGGCCGTTGGATTGAGGTAAATGTTTGGTATGGCCTTGACTCGAGGGATTAGGGATCCTAGACTTAATTGCTATGTGAAATTTCATGTGCATGGCGTATAGGTGTGGTGACGAGTACCTATGCGCCGCCAAATTATTTGTTTAGCATGTTCCCTTCCCCATTTCTAATATATTGTCTTTCTGTCTTAACTGCTATGTGCTTATTGATGCTTCCATGTCTATTTGCTTTTTGTTAGATGTTGTTTTCTTTATTGAAGGTATTAATAGTTCCGTAGTTTCATTGTATTATGTTATTGGCTTAAGTTGGTTTATTGGTGTTTCATGATATATTCTGTTTGGTCTCGCTGTGTAGTAATATTGAGGAGATTTCATAATTGTATAGATTTCCGTTTGATTTGGTTGAGTCATAAATGTCGTGGAGGGTTTGAGCTAAATCGTGAAATACTTCTTCTTATTGTGTGATTGGTACTGACATGGTGGGATCGGGTTGCACGCCGCAACAGGAGGAATAAGGGTGAAATGTGATTGTCTGGTGGGATCGAGTTGCGCGCCGCAACAAGGAATAATAAGGGTGGAGAGGTGGGATCGGGTTGCATGTCGCAACATGAGGAATAAGGGTGATATATTTAGGAGTAATAAGGGTAGACTGGTGGGATCGGGTTGCACACCGCAACAAGGAGTAATAAGGGTGAATGTTCATATTGTAATGATTATATGGTGGGATCGGGATGCGCGCCGCATTATTTTATTGTTTATGTATTTTTCCTCTGTTGTGATTCTATTATGTAGCACTGTAACTCTCTTAAGGACTGGTTATAGCTGAGTACTGGCAAGATAATTGAGTTCCGTAATTATTTTATTGCAAGTTACTGTTGCATTTCGTTCCATACTTCCTTTTTGCTTTATTATATATTGTATGCATGTTATATTGTAAATGCCCCACCTTAGCCTCGTCACTACCTCGTCGAGGTTAGGCTCGACACTTACCAATACTTGGGGTCGGTTGTACTGATACTACACTCTGCACTTTCTGTGGAGATTTTGGAGCTGATTGTGGCTGATCGAGAGGTCGGTTGCAAGCATTCACCTAGGAGACCCAAGGTAATGATGCAGGCGTCCGCAGGCCATGGCATCCCCTCCTATGTGCTGCATTTCTATTTTTTTTTCTTTCGAGACAGATGTACTTTTCTTTCAGACCATTACTTGTAGCTATTCCTAGAATGTTCGTGGGTTGACACCAGTTTCTGGACGATAACTGTTTCAGTTTTGTTGATAATATAAGGATAATCAGTTAAATATGTACCTCCGCATTTATATCTGTTCGAATTAGTTTTGTAAATTTTAAATTATGAAAATATAAAGAAAAAGGTGAATATAACTCTAACGTTGGCTTGCCTAGCGAGTGTGATATTAGGCGCCATCATGGTCCCGACGATGGGAATTCGGGTCGTGACACTTGTGCTTGTAAGTAACATATAATTGATTATTTTGACTAGTTTTTTGTTGGGATGGAGTGTGTGTGTGTGTGTATTTTTATGCAATTTTACCCATTTGTAAATATTTATTGAAATTGTATTATTTTATGAAATATAAAATTTTAAAAACCCATGGGGCTTACGCCCCGTGCCTCGGAGCTTACGCCTCGCTGAGGCATATGTAAAATACCTCACCTTACGCCCATGCATTTTAAAACACCGATTTTTGGTGTCAGTGCAATTTCTCATACTTTGATTTACTCATGGAGTCTAGTGCAACTTTTGAGATTTGATGAAACTTTTTTTTTGGTGTGGGGCGGAGGGGGGGAGGGAAGGAGAAAGAGGGAGAAGATTATAAGATGGAGATCGAACTCTTACTAACGAGATGAAAGTTTTGTATCCAACCAACTATACTACTAAGATTTTCCGCTTTAATAAGATTTCTTGTTAGATCTCATAAAATATTTTCTTTCATACTTTTTGCTAAATCTATTAGTCAACAACAACAACAACAACGACCTAGTAAAGTCCCACTAAGTGGAGTTTGGGGAGGGTAATGTGTACGTAGATCTTACCCCTACACCGGTAGGACAGGGAGGCTGTTTCTGATAGACCCTCGACTCAGGATTAGTCGGACCAAATATACATCTTAATCTTTTTTTTATAGATAATTTGGATGACCAAAATAAATAAAACCTATGTTTGTTCTTTATAATGTTGTGATTATGCATGATTCTTTAAGCCGAGGGTGCATTGGAAACAACCTCTCTACCTTCACAAAGCTAGGGGTAAGATTGCGTACTTTCTATCCTCCCTATACACCACTTATGGGATTGCACTATTGTTGTTGTTGTTGTTGGACAATGAAAAAAAAGACCTTTTTTTCTTCTTAACTCTTAAGTTAAGTATACAACAACAAACCCAGCGTAATCCCACAATTGGGGTATGGGGAGGGTAGTATGTATGCAGACCTTACCCCTACCTTCAAAAAGACAGAGATGGTGTTTCCGAAAGACCCTCGACTTAGGAAAGATAAAAGGAACGACAACAACAATCACACCAATTCTAAAACCGAAGAAAAAAATACAAAGATACAAAACTAAAACTGAGTATTGTAATCAGAAGGCCAAAACGAAAGCAACAACAAGTAATAATCAAGAAACACGAAAATACATAACTAACGCTAACTCATTTACTAAAGCTATTGTTACAGACAAGGACAACGCTATGCCTTTATTCTCAACCTCCACACCTTCCCATGAAGGTTATGAACAATGAAAATGAACTACATATGGTAGAAAACCATGTGAATCATCAATACGATATTTGATTCACACGGTCCGCACGCTGGTTCATGCAATCACAAAACCATGTGAATCATCAATACGATATTTGATTCACACGGTCCGCACGCTGGTTCATGCAATCACCGCCCGCTCTTGTATTTGTAATAACTTGTCTTGAATAAAATAAAATTTTGATGGAAAAGAACCATAACTATGCAATCCTATTCTTAATAGATTGACCCCAAAATAGCATATCCAGATTATAAGAAAGCCACCTCAAGATATTATTTTTTATACAGATGGTAAAGCAAAAATGAAACTCGCATAATTGCCTCAGCCTTTTGCTCTAATGCAGTTCACGATTATGTATAACATCTTAATTATTAAAATTACCAAAAATCAGCAAAAAGTATCATGTTTAGTGTTAAGGTCTGGTTTAATCTCTCGTGTCTCAAATGTTGCTTTTAGATTTTAAAGCCAAATGCATCCACTCCTAGATTTTCTACTAAAGAAAGAAAGGACTACGCTTGCTGCTCAGATCATCACTGAAGGCAAAATACCATTCAGATCCCTGAAATGAATGCTTCATAGGTGACTCATATTCAGAAAAACCAAATACTTGAAAACTATTGAGTGCAGGTTTGACATCAAAAAGGTTTATCATGAGTAATCAAATTAGAAATAGCAGAATCATTGACAGAAAGATAATTGAGAACAAAATACACTTATTACCTTTTCAACCAATTCTTCTTTTGGTGGATGCAACATAAAGCTTGGGGTACCACCCAACATAAATCTATTAGTCAAAGTTTGTTAAATATTTAATGGGGAAATGACCAAAATTGCTCAAAAGTTTATTTAAAGGACTAATAAGAACATACCTCAAACATAAAGGACCATTTTCGTCATTTCTCATATAGTTTGGTAAAAATGGGAGCTCATTCTTTTTTTCTACTCCTATAAATAGAAGCACCACTACAGCGCTGGATGTGCAAAACCCTAATCAGTGGCGGCTGTGCCTCTAAAACCCTAATCAGTGGCTGCATGTACATCTATAAGCTGTCTGTGTTATAGCTCTGGCGGTGCCTCCCAATGGCAGGCGTTACGAGTAAGGAGCGAAAACTCCTTTATCGCTTTGTTACTTGGACCTACATTTGAACATCTCCCTCTATGTGGATTCAATATTTAGAGGATTCATCATTGTCTAAATACTAAATGATGAATCCTCTAATACTAAATCCAACTTAGTGGTTTAGCATAGGGTATAGAGGAGCTTTGAGTCTCTGTATAATGTGTTTGGTTTACAACGAAGCTCACGGAATCGGACGGATACTGCGCCGTCATATGTCTCCAACAGAACTGGTAAACTGGTATATCCTTATTTTGATTTTGTTCATTCTTATGTATGCATAACATGGCTTGTGTTAGCATTGATTGGTCTATTCCTCTTCCCCAGTACTATGGGTGTAGAGAGGTCTCTAATCAAATGCTTATATGAAAGTTTGGAGAATGGTTGGCCCCTCGAATTTGTTTATGCTGTTGGGGTTTTCAAATTTTCTCCTAAAAACCATCAATTATGACACTAACTTGCATCCAGCTCCCAATTCCTTTTTATTTTAACGAGCTTGTGTAAATTCCCTAGAGTTAGCAATCTATTTACTCAACTGCATTTCATTTTTGAGTTGAAGCTGTTCCTCGGCAGTGCTAATATGAAATGGTATGACTCTAGCATTGCTTATTTCTCTCCTTCCTGTACGTATGGATGGAAGAGGATACTCATCGATGCTTACATTGAATTTGAAGTTTGTCAGGCTCCTTTGAAAACTTTTTATGATAGAGGAGTTTGGAAAATACTCCTACATATATATATATATATATATATATATATATATATATATCATTATGTCAGGAACTGTAAGCATATTGTTAAAGAAGAATTAACTGAATTAGCCACCCACCCAATTGCTTAAACTAAAAATAGTCGGCAGATGTATAATATATGCATAGTCCATATATAATATGTGTATAATCATGTATAATCATGTATAATCAATGTATATTTGCTAAGAAAAAGTAAACAATGAATTTTATCGGCTATTTGTGTAAAAATCCCTATTTTTAATCTACCTGAGTATTTTTAGCAGACAATCGAGCTGAAGCTATTTGGTTGATGAAAAGTTCCCAACTGAAATGTGGTTGTATTTTGTGGAAATCTTATAAGGGGAACTAGGATCTTGAAAATTGGAAGAGCATTTTTATGAGTTAAGGATTTAGTTATAGACTAGTTTATGGTTCTGTCTGACAATGAAATATGTTATTCTTTTTTGGCTCTGATTGACTTCCTTTAGGCTATAGTAGTAGAAACTTTCTTTTTATTTCTTATGACTTGCCAACTTTAATCCACCAGTTCAATACAATTAACATTTAGATGATCATCAATTGTAATGCTGCTAAACCAAAATGTCAAATGCTTTCTCTAAACTGAAATCTTTTAAATTTTTTTCTGAAGAAAAAAAATGTAGTTTAATTTTTATTTGGATCAGATTGCTTTTTCATCAAAAAATAGTGATGGATCCACTTTCTTATGTATGCATAAGTTGTACTGTGGTTGATGCTTGTTTGTACTGATAAGTCAGCATTGATTGTTATATGCCTCCTTCTATCACTATGGTTGTACAGAGGTCTCAAATCAATGCACATATTAAAGTTTGGAGAACGGTTGGCCCCTCGAATTGTTTTATGGCTTGGGGTTTTCAAAATTTCTCATACAAATTATCCTCAATGACTCTGTAACTTGCATCCAGCTCTACAATTGCCCTATTATCACTTGTGATTCACTGCCACATAATTATGTTTTGTTATGCCGAAACAGAAATCTTTATATATTATTCTGAATGGAAAATGTATTGATCATTCTTTTTGGGCTGGTTGGTTGTAACATGCAATAGTTGCTCAAGCTAGTTCACTCAAATGAGCTAGTTATAATCGGTTGCATTCTATATTTGCTCGTTTGTTGTTTGATCTGGCTGTTATTGGGTTCCCATCTCTGTCCGAGTACAGGCAGATACTATCAAGTCTCTTTACATATGCATGAATCTTAACTGTTCATATATTTTTTTAAAACTGCTTGGCCGCTGGCATCTGGCTAAGTTTCGTTATGTTTGCAGGGTATTGGTGTTAAATTGAAGAGTCGAGGTTACTCTGAAAGCTAGCAGGTCCATGTCTCAGCTTGACTCAGTATTATGATTCACTATCCGAGGGCATGCGTCTGAGTGTTAGATTGCATCAGAAGCATGAAATGTACTATATGATCTGTAGATGGTAGAATAGAAGATTCTTTATGGCATCAACTCACGCTGGGAAGGGTAACGTGTTTCACAAGACCTCCATTGCCTAGCAGTACATGACACATCTCTAATCTCTGTATAATTTTATTCTGTAACTATGTTTACATTTATTCTGCAATTAGGTTTACATGTGAACAGAACAGTGCAAATAGGAAAAAGGAATTCAGAGAGTTCTCATATTCTCTTTGTGACATTATTCATGAGTGGTGCTGAAATTAAGTATTTCATCTTGTGTTGAATTAAAACAAGGAAATATGACTCATTGCCTTTACATGGTCTTTCACAACCTTTACCACGAGATGCTTAGTGAGCTAAATTATTTGAAAAGAGCATAGGTGAGCTGATTATTTTATCAGAAAATTTCATACCTCTCGACCATTAGCAAACAAGGATTGATTAAATTACAGGATTTATTATAGTTACGGACATATTATAGGTCCTAAAACATCAGCCAATCTACAGTTAGGTTGGAATTAACACACAAGTATCCTAAGACAGAAGAAACTATCCTAACAGAAATAAAAGAAAAAAGTAATTAACACGCAAGTATCATCTCTCTTGGAAGAAAAAAATTTTCCAAATAAAGCAATAGTAATTTTAAAAGGAAACTTTCACGTACTAGATAATTGAGTAGCAATATATTGGATGAAATTGCACCCTAAGAATTAACTCCCGCCCATTTAACTTCTTAAACTTTTGCTTAAATTAAAAATAACCGGCGGAGATATAATATATGTATAATTTATGTATTAAATGTGTAATTGTGTATAATCAATGTATATGGCTAGAAAAGTAAATAATAAATATGACCGGTTGTTTATGCAAGGATAATCTCTTCTCTTCTCCTCTTTCTATCAAGATCTTCGTCGCAAAACAGAATGGTTAAGAGAATGGCTTTTGCTTCTTAAAGCCAACTTTTAAGTTATAATTAAAACAAAGGTTAGGAATACAATTACTTTATTACTTTTTCTTTTCTTTTCTTTTATTTCTCTTCCTCCCTCCCTCCTACAGTTGGTCCAAAAAATAAAAAACTTTATTCCCTTCTTCATGGTAACATTTTTATGTTATTATCCTAATTCTCTGTCAAATATATAATTAATTTTACTTCTATGTTAGCATTTCTGTTTCTCCGTTTAAAGCAACAACGAAAGCACCAATTAAATTCCAATAGTTTATTATGTGTCCATATAATATAGATATGCAAATCCATCATAAGATCGCATGAACAATAACTTAATGAAATAAAGATGAAACTGTTTTAAGAAATTAGCAAGCAAAAAGTACCTGCACTGCATCAGATTGGCTGCATTGCGGCCCTCATTTTTTATGTGGATAAATCATCATGAAGTTTGTCACAAATTAAGGCCATGCTTAAAAGTGGAAATTTTTATATCCGTTTCATCCTATAACTTCTTTTGTTCTTGCATAGCGAAATACAAGATCCTGCTTTAGTTTATTAAGCTCTCCGCCGGCAATCTGACCAGCCATGTGATGAGATGAACATTGAAAGACAGAATAAGGTGTCATATAATTACATATTAAGCATTTGGGAGTTATAAACATGAAAAGACATGAGAGTTATGGATAATATTAAGGGATTTTTTCATTCCTATACACTATTAGAAACTTTATTATCCTAAATGTTCATGTTTAGTAAATTACCCTACCTACACAAGTTTTGTTTACAAAATATATACATTCCATCTTAAAAGGCTCCCAATTCAATTAAGGGATTTAGTTCCACCTTAAATCACTTCCAGAATTATTCATATTCATGCGGCAATAGAGTTGATTCAATTTTCTATGATTTCGCGCACAAGCATTAACGAAACAAGCAGGAAAAAGCTTTCTTTACTTGTTCAATTCCTCTTAATTCAGTTGTGTGTCGGTCCATTTGATAGACTCCCGAGTGAGATAAAATGTGATTGTTTGATGTAGCAACCTGTGATTTATAAAGATAAAATGCACCAAAAAAAGTATGTAATTAATTAGCAAGTAGTTGAAGGTGAACACAGTAAATCTCATAGTTTACCTACACAAACAATATATATCTGGAGTTTGCATATTTTAAGCAACCCAACTTGCACCAAACAAGAGAAGATCATATCTTAGAAGACAAAAAGGCAAGAACAGGGAGGGGGCAAAGAAAATTTATTCATGTTCAGAATTATTGTATGTTAATTGCGAAGTGATTTAAGACCATACTTTTCAACAGCTTTACCATTTCTAGGATTAAAATGAATTCCACTGATGAACTCGTACAAAGACCTTAAGCAAAGAACAAGAAAAAAATACATGCCTGTGTCATCAGTTACACGACTACAAGCTGAAATATAAGAAACCTACGCAGTCAACTTCTTGCACGTAAACATTAGCAAAAGCCAAAAAGTTTCTATCACGTAATACAGGTTTCTACAACATGCTCTATTTGTTCCTTTGAATACTGAAACAGGTCAAGAGATGAGAAAGTTGAAGGCATGATGACCTTGCGGAGTGCCAAACTTCGTGAATAGGGATAAAATATATACATTTCACCTCTGAACATGACGGTATAATTTTAAGGTAGCAGGACTATCTTCACTAACAAAATAATCTGTTAGCTCTGGCTTTGCATTTGAAAATTTTCCAGTATATGGATTAAGATTTCAAGTTAAAAAAGAGAAGATAATTAAATGACAAAAGAACCCTAAAAGTGAATAAAGCTGCATAGAAACAAATACAAATTTTATACAATATGTCTTTTGTATATTTTGTATTTGATTTATACATAGTAAAAATAAATTTCATACAACTAATTATATATTATATAATTTATCTACAACTTATCTACAACTTTCACACATTATTTCTACCCAGTTAAATACAACTACAATAACATATAACTTAAATACAAATTTTATATAAAATTTATACAAAATGTCTTTTGTATATTTTGTATCTGATTTATACATAGTAAAAATAAATTTCATACAACGAATTATATATTATACAATACCCAATCCAAACAAATAATGATTTTTGAAAGTCCAAATTCGAATTCAAAGCTTCAAAGCTTTTTAATGGCTGTCAATGGTGAAATTGCTGCTTTCTTTTTCTTTGCTTTACATTACTGAAATTAGGGATTGAGAGATAGAGAGAGACGTATAGAGAATTCTCAATTCTTTGCAACAATATTCAATTCAAACAAATAATGTTTTTTGAAAACCCAAATTCGAATTCAAAGCTTCAAACCTTTTAATGTTTTTAATGGTGAAATCGTGGGTGGGTGCAAGATACGTGGGGGTAAGATGTGGAGAGAGAAACGTGGGGGAGTGGAAAATATGTTAGAGTACGTTTAGGACACTAATTATTATCATTAATTCCCTTAAAATGTACATAAATGGTAATTGGGTATATAAAATATAATTATAGTAAAACTTGAGTAGGGAGGGTAATATAGTTTCATATAGTGTATAGGAATGTAAAAATTCCTAATATATTAATTAGAAAAGTTAAGGACATTAAGATATGTGAGTTATGGAAAAGATATATCCAAGGGACGGTTCTTTTATCAGGCTTTGAGGTAACGTCTTGGACTTCCCAATAAAAGACGTAACAGTTGTTTATTATTTAATACATTATTTTAAACTTTTTAATAGTTTTAATAATTGAATGAAAAAGGAAGTAAAATGCAAAAAAAAGGAGAAAAAAGATAATTATAATTGCTGGGCAGATAGAGGTGCCACATCACCTTACTAATTCCCAGCTTTATATTTATATATAGATTTTATAGATAAACAAACAAAAATGAAAATAAGACATTATTTTTTAAAATTAATTTTAATTAAAAAATATTACATTTAGCTATAGATATACCTTATAGGAGTGTGCGTGTAGTATTTCGATAATACTTTTGAGCAGTAAGTAGCTAGCGTTTGACCATAAATTCCCAAATTTGTTTTGAAAAATCTCATTTGGGTGGAGTTTGATTTGAAGATGAAAATGTGTTTAGACATCAGTTTTTAAAAAATATTTCCCAAAATTATTTTGGAAAAAATATGAAACATGATTTATACCCACAATTTCTAAAAACTATCACAAATACACAACAATACCATTATCAATAACATTCTTATATTATCGTAAACTATAGTCCTGAACATAAATAAATTTGGTACAAAATTATCCTTTTTATAATGAACTACATGATACACTATCAGATGACCGAGAAGACGAAGCAACATTATTACAAAATAATAAATGGTAGGCTCTTTTATCATAATCATAATCTATATTATATTAAAAGTGGGAATCCCATAACTAAAAAGTCAAATTACATAAATACCCTTCTAAAAAATCTAAATGCCCTATTTTATAAATTTTATATAATTATTTAATAATATAATAAAACATCATTTAAATAAATGTAAATGATGACCCAAAAGGTCATCACTTGTTTTAGAAATGAATTTTATGTTCCGAGGCCTTAAAAACCTTTCAGTATCACCTCATTTGCGTGCGCAGTTCGGGCGCATAGTCGGAAAGCCAATATGTGAAAATTTGTGAAAAATGATGAATTTTGACTCTAAAATGAATTAATTTGATTTCGGTCAACATTTTGGGTAAACGGACCCGGACCCGTGATTTGACGGTCCCCGAGAGTCCGTAGGAAAATATGGAACTTGAGCGTATGCCCGGAATCGAATTCCAAGGTCCCAAGCCCGAGAAATAAATTTTTAAAGAAAATTATTTTCTGGAATATTATTGAGTTTTTGGAAGTGAAATGTGTTTAAACTTTGATGGTATCGGACCCGTATTTTGGTTCCGGCTAGGGCTGTTCTTTCGGATCGGATATCCGAAATCCGAACCGATCCATTCAATTTCGGATTTTGGATTTCAGATTGGATCGGATTTCGGATTGTGTTTATTAAAATTTCGGATTTCAGATCGGATTCGGATTGGTATATTTTAATCCGATCCGATCCGAAATCCGAAATTATTAGGCAATGTATAAATACTACACTTTAATTTCGGATAGTAAATACTTCCTATACATCTTCCTCCAAGTTATTACCTTTACAATTGCTAGATTTAGATATATTGGCACTATAGTACTCTCATAATTGCATAAACATGAATTTTCTTAATATATTGCCTCTTTTACAAAGAAAAAAAATATTAGTTTGCAACTTTGAGGCATAATAATATGATCCGTAAGATCCGATCCAAACTTTAAAATCCGATACGATCCGATATAATTCGGATTGGATTGCATTTTCTAAAATCCGAAATCCGAAATTCAAATCCAAAATGTGCTAAATCCGATCCGATCCGTGCACAACCCTAGTTCCGGCGCCCAGTACAAGTCTTATATGTGATTTAAGATAAGTCTGTGAAATTTGGTAATAAATAGACTTGAAATGATATGAATCGGACCTTAATTGAGGACATTGGGAAAATTTGATGTTCTTAACAAATTTGATGATTTTGATGCTAAATTCATAGTTGTTGATGTTATTTTGGTGATTTGAATGCACGAGCGAGTCCGTATGATATTTTTAGGTGGGTGTGCATGTTTGGTTTGGAGCCCCGAGGGCTCGGGTGAGTTTTGGATAGGCCACGGGGTGGATTTTGAACTTAAGAAATTGCAGACTTCAGCTGTTGCATTGCAGGCCTGCATGCGAAGCCTGGCTCACAAATGCGAAGGCTTTGTCGCAAATGCGAACAATAGCCCAGGCCAGCTTACCTCGCAAATGCGAGGGATTGATCGCAAATGCGATCCTCTAGTTTTAGCCAGCCGTCGCAAATGCGACACATTTGTTCGCAATTCCCACTTCGCAAATGCGAAAACTGCTTCGCAAATGCGAACTTAGCAGAGGCCTTGGTCACAATTGCGACATCTGCAACCTGCAATTTTATAATTTAGCCGAAAATCTTTCATTTTTCACACTCTTTCAAAATCAAAATACTCTTGGGCGATTTTTCAAAGACAACTCTTCTTCCAAATCAATTGTAAGTTAATTTTAACTCGTTTTCTTCAATCATTAACATAATTTACATGATTTCAACTCAAAATCAATGATTTTCATGGGGGAAATTGGGTGTTTTGGATAGAACCTAGGTTTTTCAAAAATTAGGGATTTGAACCTCGACTTGAGGTCCGATTTCAAAACAAATTATATATTTGGGTTCGTGAGGGAATGGGTAATCGGGTTTTGGTTCGAACCTCGGGTTTTGACCATGTGGGCCCGGGGGCGATTCTTGACTTTTTGGGTAAACTTTTGAAAAACTCATTTTCATGCATTACAATTGATTCATTTAGCATTTCTTGATGTAATTAAGTAACTTATGGCTAGATACGAGCGAATTGGTGGTAGAATCAAGAGGTAAAGCGATAGTACAGACTTGAATTGTGTTCGTGGCATCGAGGTAAGTGTTTGGTCTAACCTTAGCTTGAGGGATTATGAGTCGTGTCTTATTTGCTACGTGTTAATTGTGGAGTACAACGTATAGGCATGGTGACGAGTATCTATACGTCGGTGTCAAGCATGCCCGTGAGTCTTGTATTGTAATTGTTATGACTCTGTTGTGGTTTGTTATGCTTCAGATGTTATTATCATTATTGTTCCCTTACCGGGATGTTATTATCATTACTGTTCCTTTGCCGGGATATTATTATCATTATTGTTCCCTTGCTGGGATGTTATTATCATATTATTGTTCCCTTGCCGGGATGTTATTTTGATGTTATTATTCCCTTGCCGGGACCCATTTATGATTTGTGTTGATAAAAAAAATGAGAGCGGGTTGCACGCCTGTAACAAGATATGTGAAATGGGAGCGGGTTGCACGCTTGCAACAAGATATGTGAAATGGGAGTGGGTTGCACGCCTACAACAAGATATATGAAATGGGAGCGTGTTGCACGCCTGCAACAAGATATGTGAAATGGGAGCGGGTTGCACGCGTGCAACAAGATATATGAAATGGGAGCGGGTTGCACGCCTGCAACAAGATATATGAAATGAGAGCAAGTTGTACGCCTGCAACATGATATATGAAATGGGAACGGGTTGCACGCCTGAAACAAGACATGAGAAGTGGGATCGGGTTGCACGCCTGCAACAAGATCTGAAATGAAAGTGAATTCTGCATTTGTTTTCCTTATCCTTGTTAGTAATTGGATTTTGGTTTCTTTATATTCTCTTGATGCAACAAGATCTGAAATGAAAGTGAATTCTGCATTTGTTTTCCTTATCCTTGTTAGTAATTGGATTTTGGTTTCTTTATATTCTCTTGATATTCTGTTGTTATATGTCATTCCCTGAAGCATGTTTCCCCCGCCCAATTTTAAATGTAATTATCTGCTTCTATTTTCACTGTATATGATATAACTGCACAGGTTTATTTGGTAGTCTGGGCCTAGCCTCGTCACTACTTCGCCAAGGTTAGGCTAGGCACTTGCCAACACATGGGGTCGGTTGTGCTGATACTACACTCTGCCCTATTTTGTGCAGATCCCAGTGTTTTAGACTTTGGACCGTAGTGAGGTTGCTACCTTCAGTCTAGTAGGCGACCCGAGGTAGTCCTGCAGGCGTCTGCGGGCCTTGGCGTCACCTCCTATCTTTCCTTTATCCTGTTTCCTTTACTTATTTCAGAAACAGTGTATCTTTTATCTTTCAAACTTTGTATGTAGTATTCTTAGACCATCTGTGAAACTGTGACACCAAATTCTGGGTAGAGTTGTATTAGACTTCCGCGGTTTGTATTAAGATAAATTATCAGATTTTGTCTTCCACTCAATTAGTTTTGCTATTTGCATGATATCTATTCATCACTAATAATGGTTTAAAACTGGAAAAGGTTAAGTAATTAGAATAATTTGGCTTGCCTAGCTTTCACCAGTAGGCACCATCACGACTTTCAAGGGTGGGAAATCCGGGTCGTGACAAGTTGGTATCAGAGCTCTAGGTTACATAGGTCTCACAGTTCGTAGACAAGCTTAGTAGAGTCTGAGGGATCGGTATGGAGACATTTGTATTTATTCCAGAGGCTATAGAGTTAGGAAAAACTTCACAATTATTCTTTCCTATCGTGCGGTTTGGTTTCTCAATGCTAATTGAATTTTTACTCTGTTCTTTCGCAGATGGCGAGAACACGCGCTTCCTCAGCCACTGACAAGCAGCCCGAGCCTCCAGCAGCAGCTCCCATGAGGGGCAGAGGGCGAGGCCGAGGTCGTGCTAGAGGCTGAGGTAGGGGTAGAGCACAACCTAGAGTAGCAGCAGCAGCGGCGGAGCCTCAGGTTGACTTTGATGATTAGGTTCTGGCCCAGACAATTCCGGTGGGCCCAGCTCAAGTCTCAGAGGGGTTTATTGCTACCCCAGTACTCCAGGATGCTCTGGTCCACATAGTGGGCCTTATGGAGAGTGTCACCCGGGCATGCTTACTTCCTATAACACCAGCTGTCTCTCAGGCTGGAGGAGGAGCCCAGACTCCTTCTACTTGCACTCTGGAGCAGGTAGCTCCCCAGTTTCAGACTCCAGTAGTTCAGACGGGTGTGGTAGCCCAGACCGGTGATGGAGAAGCTATATCTGCCAATGCTTTGTGGAGTTTGGATAGGTTCACCAAGCTCTTCACTACTACTTTTAGCGGTGCATCTTCTGAGGATCCCCAGGATTATCTAGACAGTTGTCATGAGGTTCTCAGGAACATGGGGACAGTGGAGACCAATGGGGTTGATTTTGCTACTTTTTGCTTGTCTGGATCCGCCAAAACTTGGTGGAGAGATTATTGCTTGGCTAGACCAGTCAGATCACCAACTTTGACTTAGGAGCAGTTTACTCAGCTATTTCTGGGGAAGTTTCTCTCCATCACTCAGAGAGAGATCTATCGGAGGCAGTTTGAGCATCTCCAGCAGGGTTCTATGACTGTTACTCAGTATGAGACTAGATTCATTGACTTGGCCCGTCATGCTCTTATCATACTTCCCACACACAGAGAGAGGGTAAAGATGTTCATTGAGGGGCTTATCTAACCTATTCGACTTCAGATGGACAAGGAGAAGGGAAGTGAGATTTATTTTCTGGAGGCGGTCAACGTGGCCAGGAGAGTTGAGATAGTTCTATTGCAGGCAGGTGGTCAGGGTTATGACAAGAGGCCTCGTCATTCAGGCAGATTCAGTGGTACCACATTTTTAGGTAGGGATTCGTATGGTAGAGGCCATCCTCATAGACCTTTTCAGTCAGCACTTCAAGTCTCTCATGGTGCTTTAGGTGGCTGTGGTTCTTATATGCAGTATTCTGATCAACAGTCCTACAACGCACCACCAACTCCTATCAGTGCACCGCCGCTTCAAAGTTTCTAGAGTCGTCAGCCCCAGCAGCCGAAGGCTTGTTTTACTTGTGGAAACACAAGGCACATTGCTAGGTATTACCCTCGAGCACCGAGTAGTTCTCAATAGCAGAGTTTCCGTGCCATGGTTCAGGCACCGAGTGTTCCACAGCCCGCCCAGCCAGCTAGAGGTGGGAGTAGAGGTGCTAGATGTGGAGGTAGAGGTATTAGAGGTAGAGCTCAGGCCACTAGAGGTGGAGGCCAGCCAGCAGCAGGCCGTCCTAGTAGTTCAGGGCGGTGGGGCCCAGCCCCGATGTTATGCTTTTCCAGCCAAGCCCGAGGCTTAGACTTCCAATGCAGTTATCACAGGTACTGTTCTGGTTTGTAGCAGAGATGCTTCGGTTTTATTTGATCCAGGATCTACATACTCCTATGTGTCGTCTTATTTTGCACCATATCTGGTCATGCCTAGTGATTCTTTGAGTGCTCTTATTTATGTGCCTACACCGGTGGGTGATTCTATTGTGGTAGATCAAGTCACTCGTTCATGCATAGTTGTGATTGGGGGTCTTGAGACTCGTGTAGATTTGCTCCTGCTAGACATGGTTGATTTTGATGTCATATTGGGGATGGACTGGTTATCACCTTACCACGCTATCTTGGACTGTCATGCCAAGACTGTGACCTTAGACTTGCCGGGTTTACCTTGTTTAGAGTGGAGAGGGACTCCTGGTCATTCTACCCGTAGTGTTATCTCATATGTGAAGGCTCGATGTATGGTCGAGAAGGGGTGTTTGGCCTATTTGGCCTATGTTCGTGATTCTAGTGCTGAGGTTCCTTTTATTGATTTTGTGCCTGCTGTTCGCGAGTTTCCTGAGGTATTTCCTTTAGACCTGCCGGGTATGCCACCCGTTAGGGATATCGACTTTTGCATTGATTTGGCTCCGGGCACTCAGCCCATTTCTATTCTGCCGTATCGTATGTCCTTGCCTGAGTTGAAAGAGTTGAAGGAGCAGTTGCAAGACTTGCTTGAAAAAGGTTTCATTAGACCTATTATTTTGCCTTGGGGTGCGCCAGTGTTGTTTGTTAAGAAGAAGGACGGATCGATGAGAATGTGTATTGATTACCGACAGTTGAACAAAGTTACAATCAAGAATAAATATCCATTACCGATGATTGATGATTTGTTTGATGAGCTTCAGGGTGCTAAGATATTTTCGAAGATTGACTTGAGATCTGTCTACCATCAGTTGAGGATTAGGGCATCCGATGTCCCTAAGACAGCTTTCCGCACTCGGTACGAGCATTATGAGTTTTTGGTGATGTCATTCGGGTTGACAAATGCCCCAACAACTTTTATAGATTTGATGAACCGAGTGTTCAATCCTTACTTGGATTCGTTCGTGATAGTCTTCATTGATGATATTTTGATCTATTCCCGCAGCTGGGAGGAGCACAAACAACATCTTAGAGTAGTTCTTCAGACTTTGAGGGGTAGTCAGTTGTATGCCAAGTTTTCGAAGTGCAAGTTCTGGTTGAGTTCGGTTGCATTCCTGGGTCATGTTGTATCTGCATAGGGTATTCAGGTAGATCCGAAAAAGATAGAGGCAGTTAAGAACTGGACTAGACCTGCATCAGCTACAGAGATCCGGAGTTTCTTGGGTTTGGCAGGCTATTATCGTCAGTTTGTGGAGGGGTTTTCATCTATTGCAGCCCCGATGACCAGATTGACCCAGAAGGGTGCCCAGCTCAGATGGTCGGACGAGTGTGAGGCGGGCTTTCAGAAGCTCAATATAGCTTTGACTACGACATCAGTATTGGTTTTTCCCATGGGTTCAGGGCCATGTACAGTTTATTGTGATGCATCTCGTATTGGACTTGGTGCGGTGTTGATGCAAGATGGAAAGGTCATTGCCTATGCTTCGCGACAATTGAAGATTCATGAGAAGAACTATCCGGTTCATGATTTGGAGTTGGCAACCATTGTACACACGTTGAAGATTTGGAGGCATTATCTGTATGGCATGACATGTGAGGTGTTCACGAATCATAAGAGTCTACAGTATTTGTTCAAGCAAAATGAGCTAAATTTGAGGCAGAGAAGGTAGTTAGAGCTATTAAAAGACTATAATATCACCATCTTATATCATCCGGGAAAGGCCAATGTGGTGGCCGATACTTTGAGCAGGAAGTCAGCCAGTATGACAGTCTTGCTTATATTCCGGTCGATGAGAGACCGCTTGCTTTGGATGTTCAGGCTTTGGCCAATCAGTTCGTGAGGTTGGATGTTTCTAAGCCCAACCATGTGTTAGATTGCACAGTCACTCGTTCTTCTTTATTGGAGCGTATCCGAGATCGGCAGTATGACGATCCCTATTTATGTGTCCTTAGAGACACGGTGCAGCATAGAGGTGCCAAGCAGGTTACCTTAGGGGATGATGGAGTTTTAAGATTGCAGGGTTGAGTTTGTGTGCCTAATGTGGATGGGCTTCAAGAGTTGATTTTAGAGGAGGCCCATAGCTCCCGATACTCTATTTATCCGGGCGCCACTAAGATGTATCAGGATTTGTGGCAGCATTATTGGTGGAGAAGAATGAAGAAGGATATCGTTGCATATGTGCCTCGGTGTTTGAATTGTCAGCAGGTTAAGTACGAGCATCAGAGGCCTGGTAGTTTGTTTTAGAGGATTGAGCTTCCCGAGTGGAAGTGGGAGCGTATCACTATGGACTTCGTTGTTGGACTCCCACAGACTCAGAGGAAGTTCGACGTAGTGTGGGTTATTGTTGATAGGCTGACCAAGTCAGCATATTTCATTCCTGTGGCAGTTTCCTATTCTTTCGAGAGGTTAGCTGAGATCTATATCTAGGAGATAGTTCGTCTTCATGGTGTGCCTGTGTCTGTCATTTCAGACCGAGGTACGTAGTTTACCTCACATTTCTAGAGAGCGGTTCAGCGAGAGTTGGGCACACGGGTTGAGTTGGGCACAACATTCATCCTCAGACGGACGGGCAGTCCGAGCGGACTATTCAGATTTTGGAGGATATGCTCCCAGCTTGTGTCATTGACTTTGAAGGCTTGTGGGATCATTTTTTGCCTTTAGCAGAGTTTGCCTACAACAACAGCTACCAGTCGAGTATCCAGATGGCTTCTTATGAGGCTTTGTATGGTAGGCGGTGTCGGTCGCCGGTTGGATGGTTTGAGCCGGGGGAGGCTCGGTTGTTGGGTACAGATCTAGTTCAGGATGCCTTGGACAAGGTCAGGATTATTCAAGACAGGCTTCGTACAGCTCAGTCCAGGCAAAAGAGTTATGCCGACCGTAAGGTTCGTGATTTGGCATTCATGGTCGGTGAGCGGGTGTTGCTTCGGGTATTGCCTATGAAGGGCGTGATAAGATTTGGGAAGAGGGGTAACCTTAGCCCTAGGTTCATTGGCATGTTTGAGATTCTTTATCGAGTGGAGAGGTGGATTACAGACTTGCGTTACCGCCGAGTTTATCAGTTGTGCATCCAATGTTTCATGTGTCCATGCTTTGGAAGTATCACGGCGATCCATCCCACGTGTTAGATTTCAGCACTGTCCAGTTGGACAAGGACTTGTCTTATGAGGAGGAGCCGGTAGCTATTCTAGACCGGCATGTTCATCAGTTGAGATTGAAGAGTTTTCCTTCTGTTCGTGTTTAGTGAAGAGGTCAGACTGCTGAGGCATCGACCTGGGAGTCCGAGTCCGATATGTGAAGCCGTTATCCCCATCTTTTCTCCGACTCAGGTACTTCCTTCTTATGTTCGTTCGAAGATGAACGATTGTTTTAGAGGTGGAGAATGTGATGACCCAAAAGGTCATCACTTGTTTTAGAAATGAATTCTGTGTTCCGAGGCCTTAAAAACCTCTTTCAACATCACCAAGATTTGTATGCGCAGTCCGGCACGTAGCCGGAAAGCCAATATGTGAAAATTTGTGAAAAATGATGAATTTTGACTTTAAAATGAATTAATTTGACTTCAGTCAATATTTTAGGTAAACGGACCCGTACCCGTGATTTGACGGTCCTAGAGGGTCTATAGGAAAATATGGGACTTGGGCGTATGCCCGGAACCAAATTCGAGGTCCCAAGCCCGAGAAATAAATTTTTAAAGAAAATTATTTTTTGGAATATTATTGAGTTTTTGGAAGTGAAATGTGTTTAAACCTTGATGGTATCGGGCCCGTATTTTGGTTTCGGCGCCCGGTACAGGTTTATATGTGATTTAAGATAAGTCTGTGAAATTTGGTAATAAACGAACTTGAAATGATATGAATCGGACCTTATTTGAGGAAATTGGGAAAATTTAATGTTCTTAAAAAATTTCATGATTTTGATGCTAACTTCATAGTTGTTGATGTTATTTTGGTGATTTGAATGCACAATCGAGTCCGTATGATATTTTTAGGTTGATGTGCATGTTTGGTTTGGAGCCCCGAGAGCTCGTGTGAGTTTTGGATAGGCCACGGGGTGGATTTTGGACTTGAGAAATTGCAGACTTCAGCTGTTGCATTGCAGGCCTGCAGGCTTCGCATTTGCGAAGCCTAGCTCGCAAATGCGAGTTCGCAAATGCGAATAATAGCCCATGCCAGCTTACCTCGCAAATGCAAGGGATTGATCGCAAATGTGATCCCCCAGTTTTAGCCAGACGTCACAAATACGACACATTTGTTCGCAATTCCCACTTCGCAAATGCGAAAACTGCTTCACAAATGCGAACTTAGCAGAGGCCTGGGTTCTCAATTGCGACATCTGCAACCTGCAATTTTATAACTTAGCCGAAAATCTTTCATTTTTCACACTCTTTCAAAACCAAAACACTCTTGGGCGATTTTTCAAAGACAACTCTTCTTCCAAATCGATTGTAAGTCAATTTTAACTCGTTTCCTTCAATCATTAACATCTTTTCACATGATTTCAACTCAAAATCAATGATTTTCATTGGGGAAATTGGGTGTTTTGGGTAGAACCTAGGGTTTTCAAAAATTGGAGATTTGGACCTCGATTTGAGGTCCGATTTTAAAATAAATTATATATTTGGGTTCGTGGGGGAATGGGTAATCGGGTTTTGGTCCAAACCTCGGGTTTTGACCATGTAGGCCCGGGGGCGATTTCTGACTTTTTGGGTAAAACTTTGGAAAACTCATTTTCATGCATTAGAATCGATTCATTTAGCATTTATTAATGTAATTAAGTAACTTGTGGCTAGATGCGAGCAAATTGGTGGTGGAATCAAGAGGTAAAACGATAGTAGAGACTTGAATTGTGTTCGTGGCATCGAGGTAAGTGTTTGGTCTAACCTTAGCTTGAGGGATTAGGAGTCGTGTCTTATTTGCTACGTGTTAATTGTGGAGTACGACGTATAGACATGGTGACGAGTATCTATACGTCGGTGTCAAGCATGCCCGTGAGTCTTGTATTGTAATTTTTATGACTCCGTTGTGGTTTATTACGCTTCACATGTTATTATCATTATTGTTCCCTTGCCGGGATGTTATTATCATTACTGTTCCCTTGCCGGGATATTATTATCAATATTGTTCCCTTGCTGGGATGTTATTGTCATATTATTGTTCCCTTGCCGGGATGTTGTTTTGATGTTATTGTTCCCTTGCGGGGACCCATTTATGATTGGTGTTGATAAAAGAAATGGGAGCGAGTTGCACGCCTGCAACAAGATATGTAAAATAGGAGCGGGTTGCACGCCTGCAGCAAGATATATGAAATGGGAGCGGGTTGCACGCCTGCAACGAGACATGAGAAGTGGGATCGGGTTGCACGCTTGCAACAAGATATGTGAAATGGGAGCGGGTTGCACGCCTGCAACAAGATATATGAAATGGGAGCGGGTTGCACGCCTGCAACAAGACATGAGAAGTGGGATCGGGTTGCACGCCTGCAATAAGATGTGAAATGAAAGTGAATTCTGCATTTGTTTTCCTAATCCTTGTTAGTAATTGGATTTTGGTTTCTTTATATTCTCTTGATATTTTGTTGTTATCTGTCATTCCCCGAATCATGTTTCCCCTGCCCAATTTTAATTGTAATTATCTGCTTCTATTTTCGCTATATATGATATATCTGCACAGGTTTATTTGGTAGTCTGGTCCTAGCCTCGTCACTACTTCGCCGAGGTTAGGCTAGGCACTTACTAGCACATGGGGTCGGTTGTGCTGATACTACACTTTGCACTCTTTTGTGCAGATCCCAGTGTTGTAGACTTCGGACCGCAGTGAGGTTGCTGCCTTCAGTCTAGTAGGCGACCCGAGGTAGTCCTGCAGGCGTCCGCGGGTCTTGGCGTCACCTCCTATCTTTCCTTTATCCTGTTTCCTTTACTTCTTTCAGAAATAGTGTATCTTTTATCTTTTAGACTTTGTATGTAGTATTCTTAGACCGTCTGTGAAACAGTGACACCAAATTCTGGGTAGAGTTGTATTTAAACTTCCGCAGTTTGTATTAAGATAAATTATTAGATTTTGTCTTTCGCTCAATTATTTTTGCTATTTGCGTGATATTTACTCATCACTAATAATGATTTAAAACTGAAAAAAGTTAAGTAATTAGAATAATTTGGCTTGCCTAGCTTTCACCGGTAGGTTCCATCACTGCAACTTTCCAGTACATGAAGATATGAGAAATCTGATGGAGATGACATTTTGTCATATACTTATGGAACCTATAAATAATGCCCATTAAACAATTATTTTGCTTTTAGCAAAAAAGAAAGTCAGTATCACTCTATCAGGGATTAGCCTGGTTTACATCTAATTATTATTATTGTGAATTTTACTTTGTAAGTTTATCTTGATTTGAGAAAGGGATAGAGATCCATGTGGATTGCATTTGACGTATTAATTTTATTAATTTCCTTTCCTCTAGGGGTACGGTTATCTGAAAAAATGCATGGTTGACATGTTCAAATGCATCAAAGACAAAGTGATTTAATGCATCTAACCATCCAAATTTCTCAATGAATGCACCCGTCAGAGTATAAATTATATATTTTTAATTTTTTTTTTTGGAAAAATCGTGAGATTGAAGAAAAAATTCCTGATAAAGATCTTTCAAGTCAAAAGGATTACTGGTTGAGAACTTTATTCGGTGAAATTCTACATACTAATTAAATAAGCATATCAGTCTACTTATCTTCTTTTACATGTGAGGGTTTAACCGATTTGGCGAAGATGAAACACTAAAAATTAAAATGAAGGACCAGCAGTAATTTTTATTGTTGATACTAAGGAAGAAGATAGTCTTAGGCCTCATTAGATCTGAATCTTAATCATTCAAATCTTAAATATTAAGTGCGTTTGTTTTTAAAGTCTGAATCTTAATTATTCACATCTTAATCATTAAATGTGTTTGTTTTTTTAATTCACAACCACGGTCTGAATAGATATGTATGATTAAGATCTATAACAGAGAATTAATTTCACTAAGATGCTATCACATATTCATTATTAATTGCCGCCGCCTATCATTATCAACTACCACCATGCCACCACTACCATACTCAACCACCACCACCACTACCACGCCACCATCATCTTCAATCATAGTCGCCACCATTATCGACCATCACCACCCACTATCCCCACCACTCCGACCACCATATATCATTTTTACCCACAATCAATACTCATCCAACTCAACTACCACAACTGACCACCCCATCAACATCAACAACCACAGCCGGCACTGCCCATCATTATAACCTACCACCACCCACCCACCATCCTCCTCAGTCACAAGTACTACCACCACCCGCCATTATTAACTATCACCGCCCACCACCACCATTCTCAATTATTCATCAACCAAAACTACCACTAACCACCGCCTCTAGTCGGCATTCACCCGTTAGCCATCACCACCACCAACTATCATATTTTAAAAAATTATATATTTTATTGATAAAATATTAAATTAGTTAGTATTTCATTTGAATTTTATGTTTATTTATTCTAATAAAGATAAATTTTATATATTCAGATGTTAAAAATCAAACAGTCTTAATTATTTCTATTCAGATCTTAATATACATCTTAGTATATTCAGAGATGTATTCAGATTAAGACGTCTTAATCTTGATACACATCTTAATATTCAGATGTGTATTAAGATTCAGACGTCTTAATCTTAAAAAAAAAACAAATGAGGCCTTAACCACTTCTCATTTTTTACTAGCTGATACATTTGGTATGTGCACCGTTTATGTTATTAATTTCTTTAACCTTTTAAATATTTATTTATTAATTGTGATAACACTTGAGGAGAGGCTAATGGTTGAGAATGTTTGGAAATGCCGCAGACGAAAAAGTTCGTTCAGATTAGAGCAGTTTTGATTATTGAGGTAATCAAAGAGACAACGTCTAGGCGATGACGCAAAATTTGGAAAGCTTGAATATATTCCATGTCGTTATACCAGGTTCTACTTTCTTAACTTTATTTATTATTTGTTTCTCTATTATTAACCTATTATTTTCTTATGAATCTTAAATTCTGTGAATGATAGGGTAAACATTTCATAAAAGCGATTACCTCAAAATATATCATGTATGCATCATGTTAATTATTACTATTAAATTTAACATATTTAATGGTTATAGTTCTTATTATTTGAAAAATGTAAATAATTAGTTGGCATATGGATATGTCACCTACATGAAATTATGTTAATTTTAATTTCAAGAAGTAGGGTGACATGAAGTATATTATTTGAGAAGAATTATCGCTATACTTAAAAGTTGTTCTATTGTTTTAAGATCATGAAATACAAAGTTATTCTTATTTAGACACTATTTTGAGTTTCATTAAAGGTTGAAGATCTGTAATAAATTTTATGTTGTTCTTGTGATGAAGAAACATAATATATCCTTGATTATTAGATTTCAAGTTTAAATATATGATAAATGTTACTTTATCATCTTAGATGTATTCTTTATATCATGTCGAAGTATACATATGATCGAGCCATACAAATATTACCTTGTGAGTTATATATATTAGTATTAATTTTTGTGAGCTTATGCTTCTACATGGTTAACATATACATTTATTGAAATTCATGAATTGACTTATCAAATGTGGAGTTATAGTACATGTGCGTGAATTATTTGCAACCTTAATAACTATATTTATATTTACAAGAGTATAATTGAGCTTATCAAGTTACGTGTTATATGGTATAAAATATTTGAGATTAATGTTTCTATTCAACTAATTCGAATATAAGAATATCAATCTTTAGTTTGTGGGAGCATATGACCGTACTTTTGTATTGGTTGGAGTATATATGAAAAACAATTTTTAACTAAATGAGAAAATAAAGGTGATATCAACTTAGTTGTAATTGTGTACACCTACAAATTATAACAATGACCGGAGTAAAAAAATACTATTAAAAGACGTTTCTTTTTCATTAGATATTGTTCATCTTCGTAGGTTCATACGATATTCAATCATTTTAACCTCGACAAAAGATTACAACCCATATTGATCATTCAAGGAAACAAACACTTTATGATATTATTTTAAAACATCGCATATTATAAGACTCGACATTCATGTGCCGAGAAACTAGTATATTATAAGCGTGAACACTCTAAGTCAAAGTTAATTTACCATAATATCCTTTAAAAATTGAGTGAGCATTTTACCCATCTATCACACTACATTATTTTTGCTATTATTGTACAAATATATAAATATACAATATTATAAGTTCTACGGTAAGTTACAATTAGCAAAACAACTCTCCAGTTTTATATGTACAATTAGCAAAAGCTCTCCAGTTTTATATGTACAATTAATTAGTGTTAATACATAGAATATGAGTACTTTTTATTGAGATACATTTGTTTTTGAATAATAAAAAAAATGGTCAGCAGGTAAAGAACTCAAGCAACGTGCAAGTAGTTATTTCGGGAATTTAAAGTCTAATGTAATATGTATGTTTGCCTGAAGAAAACTATCAGATATTTAAAGACTTTTATCATATGTGACTGTTGAGTTTTCTACATATTCTTAACGTATTTCTAGGCTTATAAATACAATTATGTCACGACCCGGATTTTTCCACCATCGGGAATCGTGATGGCGCCTACTCGTGAAAGCTAGGCAAACCGAGTGTTATAAATTCATTACCCTTTTTTCATTTTAATCCATTAACAATGAAGAATCGACATTTTGTAAATAGCGGAATTTAATAAGCGGAAGAACAGAATATAACATTTAATTATTACCAATACAAATTAAACATAACTACCCAGAATTGGTGTCACAATTTCACAGACTGTCTAAGAATACTACAAATAAGGTTTGAATAGAAATACACGAATCTGTCTCTTAATAAGTAAAAACAGAAAAGAAATGATAGAAGGAGACGCCAAGGCCCGCGGACGCCTGCAAGACTACATTGGGTTGCCTGTTGGACTGAAGGCAGCAACCTCACTGCGGTCCAAATGCTCCAGTACCAGGATCCGCACAGTACAGAGTGTAGTATCAACACAACCGACCCCATGTGCTGGTAAGTGCCTAACCTCTGCAAGGTAGTGACGAGGCTAGGACCAAACTACCAAATAAACCCGTGCAGTTAAATCATATACAACGAAAAATAAAAGCAGATAACTACAACTAAAGATGGGAGGGGGAAACATGCTGCGGGGAGTAACAGATAACAACAAAATACCAAAGAGGAATGTAAGGAAACCAAAATCCAATTACTAACAAGGATAATGAAAACAAACACAGAATTCACTTTCATTTCATATCTTGTTGCACGCGTGCAACTCGATTCCATTTCATATATCTCGTTGCAGGCGTGCAACCCGATCCCATTTCATATATCTCGTTGCAGGCGTACAACCCGATCCCATTTCATATATCTTGTTGCAGGCGTGCAACCCGCTCCCATTTCATATATCTTATTGCAGGCGTGCAACCCGATCCCATTTCATATATCTTGTTGCAGGCGTGCAACCCGCTTCCATTTCGTATATCTTGTTGTAGGCATGCAACAAGCTCCTATTTCATATATCTTGTTGTAGGCGTACAACCCGCTCCCATTTACAAATCAACATCAATCACAAAAGAATTCCGGCAAGGGAACAAGAATATAACAACAACATCCCATCAAGGGAGACAATATCGTAACAATAACATCCCGGCAAGGGAGACAATATCATAAACAATAACATCTCAGCAAGGGAGACAATATCATAAACAATATTATCCCGGCAAGGGAACCAACAATGATAATCAACACGTTAAGCATGCATAAATCTCAACGGAGTCACAACAATTACAACACTAGACCCACGGGCATGCTTGACACCGACATATAGATACTCGTCATAATGCCTATACATCGTACTCCACAATTAGCACATAGCAAACAAGACACAACTATTAATCTCTCAAATTAAGGTTAAGCCAAACATTTACCTCAAACTTCCACGACCAACTCAAGCCTCAAACACCGCTTTTCCTTTAGAATTCGCCTCCAAATTACTTGTATCTAGCCCAATTTAATTTAACAACATTAATAAATGCTAAAGAATTCATACCCAATGCTTAATTATAGGTTTTCTATCATTTTCCCCAAAAAGTCAAAAATCGACCCCGAGCCCGCTTGGTCGAAACTCGAGGTTCGGACCAAAACCCGATCACCCATTCGCCCACGAGCCCAAATATGCAATTAGTTTCGAAATACGACCCCAAAATGAGGTCTAAATTCCAATTAATCAAAAAGCCCTAACTCTACCCAAATTCCTAATTTCTACCATAAAACCCTAGATTTTTGGATGAAAATTGATGAAATGCAATGAGAAATCAAAAGGAAAAGGTTTAGAATCATATACCAATGCTTTGGGGAAGAACTTTTAATTCACTGGACAGGCCTTCTTCGCGTTCGCGAAGGGCCTGTCGCGTTCGCGGAGCTTTAGCTCGTCAAGCCATCGCGTTCGCGGGCAAGTGGCCGCGTTCGCGTAGAACAAAATCCCTTTCCCCATGTCCCGGCCAAAAGGCCTTCACGTTCGCGAAGGGTAGCACCCCAAGGCTTCGCGTTCGCGTCTTGTTTCTCGCGTGCGCGTAGAAGGAATTGTCCTTCAGCCTGATGCGAACACGAAGAACAAAACTCCAGAATACCAGAAATTGAAAACCTGCAATTTTTCTAAGTTTAAAAACCTTCCAAAACCTATCCGAAACTCACCCAAGTCCTCGGGGTTCCAAACCAAACATGCATACTAACTCAAAAACATCATATGGACTTACTCGTGCGATCAAATCGCCAAATTAACAGCTTTAACAACGAATTTAGCATCAAAATCAAAGAAAAATCTCATGAACACTTAAGTTTCAAATTTCACAATCGAGGGTCCGATTCACGTCATTTCAAGTCTGTTTCTTACCAAATTTTACAGGCTCAATTTAAACACCATATAAGATCTGTATCGTGCTCCGGAACAAAGATACGTGCCCGATACCATCAATTTCAAATACATTCAAATTTCCAAAAACTCTTAAAATTTCAGTTAAATAATTTTCTTCAAAAATTCATTTCTCGGGCTTGGGACCTTGGAATTCAATTCCGGGCATACGCCCAAGTCCCATATTTTCCTACAGACCCTTCAAGACCGTCAAATCACGGGTCCGGGTTCGTTTACCCAAAATATTGACCGAAGTCAACTTAAATTAAATTTTAAAGGTCAAATTAAGATTTTCATCAAATTTCCACATAAAGGAGTTCCGGATATATGCCTGGACTGTGCACACAAATCGAGGTGAAGAAAAAGGAGATTTTAAGGCCTCGGATAATAGAATTTAGTTCTAAAACAAGTGATGACCTTTTGGGTTATCACATTCTCCACCTCTAAAACAACCGTTCATCCTCGAACGGACATAAGAAGGAAGTACCTGAGTCGGTAAAAGATGGGGATAACGGCTCCGCATATCGGACTCGAACTCCCAGGTCGATGCCTCAGCAGGATGACCTCCTCACTAAACATGAACAGAAGGGAAACTCTTCGATCTCAACTGACAAACCTGCTGGTCTAGAATAGCTACCTTCTCCTCCTTGTAGGACAAGTCCTTGTCCAACTGGACAGTGCTGAAATCTAACACGTGGGATGGATCGTCATGATACTTTCAAAGCATGGACACATGAAACACTGGATGCATAACTGATAAACTCGGCGGCAACGCAAGTCTGTAAGCCACCTCTCCACTCGATCGAGAATCTCAAACGGGACAATGAACCTAGGGCTAAGGTTACCCCTCTTCCCAAATCTCATCATGCCTTTCATAGGCAACACCCGCTCACCGACCATGAATGCCAAATCACGAACCTTACGGTTGGCATAACTCTTTTGACTGGACTGAGCTGTACGAAGCCTATCCTGAATAATCCTGACCTTGTCCAAGGCATCCTGTACTAGATCTGTACCCAACAACTGAGCCTCTCCCTGCTCAAACCATCCAACCGACGATCGACACCGCCTACCATATAAAGCCTCATAAGGAGCCATCTGGATACTCGACTGGTAGCTGTTGTTGTAGGCAAACTCTGCTAAAAGAAAGAACTGATCCCACGAGCCTCCAAAGTCAATGGCACAAGCTTAGAGCATATCCTCCAAAATCTGAATAGTACGCTCGGACTGCCTGTCCGTCTGAGGATGAAATGCTGTGCTCAACTTAATCCGTATGCTCAACTCCCGCTGAACTGCTCTCCAGAAATGTGAGGTAAATAGCGTACCTCGGTCTGAAATGATAGACACGGGCACACCATGAAGACGAACAATATCCCGGATATAAATCTCAGCTAACCTCTTAGAAGAATAGGAGACTGCCACAGGAATGAAATGTGTTGACTTGGTTAGCCTATCAATAATAACCCATACTGCATCGAACTTCCTCTGAGTCCATGTGAGTCCAACAACGAAGTCCATAGTGATAACGCTCCCACTTCCACTCAGGAATCTCAATCTTCTGGAACAAACCACCAGGTCTCTGATGCTCATACTTTACCTGCTGACAATTCAAACACCGAGCCACATATGCAACAATATCCTTCTTTATCCTCCTCCACCAATAATGCTGCCACAAATCCTGATACATCTTAGCGATGCCCGGATGAATAGAGTATCGGGAACTATGGGCCTCCTCTAAAATCAACTCTCGGAGCCCATCCACATTTGGCACACAAACTCGACCCTGCAGCCTCAAAACCCCATCATCTCCTAATGTAACCTGCTTGGCACCACCGTGCTGCACCGTGTCTCTAAGGACACACCAATAAGGATCATCATACTGCTGATCTCGGATACGCTACAATAAAGAAGAACGAGCGGCTATGCAAGCTAACACATGGTTGGGCTTAGAAACATCCAACCTCACGAACTGATTGGCCAAAGCCTGAACATCTAAAGCAAGCGGTACCGGAATATATGCAAGACTGCCCATACTGGCTGACTTCCTACTCAAAGTATCGGCTACCACATTGGCCTTTCCTGGATGGTATAAGATGGTGATATAATAGTCTTTCAATAACTCCAACCACCTTCCCTGCCTCAAATTTAGCTCCTTCTACTTGAAAAAATACTGAAGACTCTTGTGATCTGTGAACACCTCACATGCCACGCTATACAAATAATGCCTCTAAATCTTCAATGCGTGAACAATGGCTGCTAACTCCAAATCATGAACCTGATAGTTCTTCTCATGAATCTTCAACTGACGTGAAGCATAAGCAATAACCTTGCCATCCTGCATCAACACCGCACTAAGTCCAATACAAAATGCATCACAATAAAGTGTATATGGCCCTAGGAAAAACCAACACTGACATCGTAGTCAAAGCTATCTCAAGTTTTTGAAAGCTCGTCTCACACTCGTCCAACCATCTGAACTAGGCACCCTTCCCGGTCAACTTGGTCATCGGGGCTGCAATAGATGAAAACCCCTCCACAAACCGACGATAATAGCCTGCCAAACCCAAGAAACTCCGGATCTCTATAGCCGATGCAGGTCTACTCCAGTTCTTAACTGCCTCTATCTTTTTCGGATCTACCTGAATACCCTATGCTGATACAACATGACCCAAGAATGCAACCGAACTTAACCAGAACTCACACTTTGAAAACTTACCATACAAATGACTATCTCTCAAAGTCTGAAGAACCACTCTTAGATGCTGCTCATGCTCCTCCCGACTGCGGGAATAAATCAAAATATCATCAATGAAGATTATCACGAACGAATCCAATTAAGGCTTGAACACTTGGTTCATCAAATCCATAAAAGCTACTGGGACATTTGTTAACCCAAATGACATCACCAAGAACTCATAATGCCCGTACCAAGTGTGGAAAGCTGTCTTAGGGACATCAGATGCCCTAATCCTCAACTGATGGTAGCGAGATCTCAAGTCAATCTTCAAAAATACCTTGGCACCCTGAAGCTGATCAAACAAATCATCAATCCTCGACAATGGATACTTATTCTTGATTGTAACCTTGTTCAACTGCCGGTAATCTATACACATCCTCATCGATCCGTCCTTCTTCTTAACAAACAACACCATCGCACCCCAAGGCGAGACACTAGGTCTAATGATGTCTTTATCAAGCAAGTATTGCAACTGCTCCTTTAATTCTTTCAACTCAGGTGGGGCCATACGATACGACAGAATAGAAATGGGCTGAGTGCCCAGAGCCAAATCAATGCAGAAGTCAATATCCCTGTCGGGTGGCATACCCGACTGGTCTGAAGAAAATACCTTAGGAAACTCACGAACAATAGGCACAAAATCTATAGAAGGAACATCAGCACTAGAATCACGAACATATGCCAAATAGGCCAAATACCCCTTCTCGACCATATGCCGAGCCTTCATATATGAGTTAACACTATGGGTAGAATGACCAGGAGTCCCTCTCCACTCTAAATGAGGTAAACCCAGCAAGGCTAAGGTCACAGTCTTGACATGATAGTCCAAGATAGCATGGTAAGGTGATAACCAGTCCATCCCCAATATGACATCAAAATCAACCATGTCCAAAAGTAATAAGTCTACTCGGGTCTTAAGACCCCCAATCACAACTATACATGAATGATGGATACGATATACCATAATAGAATCACTTACCAGTGTAGACACATATACAAGAGCACTCAAGGAATCACTAGGCATGACCAGATACGGTGCAAAATAAGATGACAGAGTACGTAGATCCTGGATCAAATAGAACTGAAGAATCTCTACGAGAAACCAGAATAGTACCTGTGATAAGTGCATCGGAAGCCTCAACCTCAGGCCTGGCTGGAAGAGCACAACATCGGAGCTGGGCCCCACCACTCTGAATGACATCTTTGGGACATCCTGCTATTAGCTGGCCTCCACCTCTAGCGGCCTGAGCTCCACCTCTAATACCTTCACCTCCACCTCTAGCTGGCTGAGCAGGCGGTGGGATACTTAGTGCTTGAACCACAGTACGAGAACCCTGGTGCTGAGAATTGCTCGGTTCTCGAGGGCAAAATCTAGCAATATGCCTTGTGTCGCCACAAGTAAAACAAGCCCTCGGCTATTGGGGATGACGAGCCTAAAAACTCTGAAGCAGAGGTGCACTGATAGGATTGACAATGCACTATAGGACTACTGATCAGAATACTACATGTGAGAACCACGACCACCTGGGGCACCATGAGAAGCCTGAAGTGCTAACTGAAATGGCCTAGGAGGATGGCCCCTACTAAAAGAATCTCTGCCTCCAGATGAGGCACCACTGAATCTGCCCGAATGATGAGGCCTCTTGTCTTAACCCTGACCACGCCCCTGTGATAGAGCCATCTCAACTCTCCTAGCCACATTGTCGTCCCCTGGAAAGAAATCTCACTCCCCGTCTCCTTATCCAACTGCAATCGAATAGGCTGAATGAGTCCCTCAATAAACCTCCTCTCTCTCTCTCTCTCAGTGGAAAGTATAAGAAGAGCATGATTGGCCAAGTCAATAAATCTGGTCTCATACTGAGTAACAATCATAGAACCCTGCTGGAGACGCTCAAACTACCTCCTATAGTTCTCCCTCTGAGTGATATGAAGAAATTTCTCCAGAAATAGCTGAGAGAACTGATCCCAAGTCAAAGCTGGTGACCCAACTGGTCTAGCCAAACAATAATCTCTCCACCAAGTCTTGGCAGATCCAGATAAGCGAAAAGTAGCAAAGTTGACCCCATTGGTCTTCACTATACCCATGTTTCTGAGAACCTCATAACAACTGTCTAAATAATCCTGGGGATTCTCAGAAGATGCACCGCTGAAAGTGGTAGTGTTGAGCTTGGTAAACCTGTCCAATCTCCACAAGGCATTAGCAGACATAGCTGCTCCATCACCGGTCTGAACTACCACACCCGGATGAACTGCTCCAACTGGCTGAGCTGCTAGAGTCTGAAACTAGGGAGCCATCTGCTCCGGAGTGCGAGTAGCAGGATTTGGGGCTCCTTTTCCAGCCTTAGAGACGGCTGGTGCTACAGGAAGCAAGCCTGCCCGGGTGACACTTTCCATAAGGTCCACTAGACGGACCAGAGCATCCTGGAGTACTGGATAGCAATGAACCCCTCTGGGACCTGAGCTAGGCCTACCGGAACTGCCTGGGCCATAAACTCATCATCAAACTCAACCTGAGGCTCCGCCACTGGTGCTGCTGCTATGGACTGAGCTCTGCCCCTGCCTCGGCCTCTAGCACGACCTCGACCCCGCCCTCTGCCCTTCATGAGAGCTGCTGCTGGGGGCTCGGGCTGATCAGTGGATGAGGAAGCGCGTGTTCTTGCCATCTGCGAAAGAACATAGTAGAAATTCAATTAGCATTGAGAAACCAAACCGCATGACAGGAAAAAATAGAAGTGAAGTTTTTCCTAACTCTGTAGCCTCTGGGGGATAAATACAGACGTCTCCATACCGATCCCTCAGACTCTACTAAGCTTTTCCATGAATTGTGAGTCCTAAGTAACCTAGAGCTCTGATACCAACTTGTCACGACCCGGATTACCCACCCCCGGGAGTCGTGATGACGCCTACTCATGAAAGCTAGGCAAGCCGAGTGTTATAAATTCATTACCCTTTTTCCATTTTAATCCATTAACAATTAAGAATCAACATTTTGTAAACATCGGAATTTAATAAGTGGAAAAACAGAATATAACCATTTAAATATTACCAATACAAGCCCGTAGACATAACTACCTAGAATTGGCGTCACAATTTCACAGGTTGTCTAAGAATACTACAAATAAGGTCTGAATAGAAATACACGAATCTGTCTCTTAATAAGTAAAAATAGAAAAGAAATGATAGAAGGAGACGCCAAGGCCCGCGGACGCCTGCAGGACTACCTTGGGTTGCCTGTTGGACTGAAGGCAGCAACCTCACTGCGGTCCAAATGCTCCAGTACCAGGATCTGCACAGTACAGAGTGTAGTATCAACACAACCGACCCCGTGCTGGTAAGTGCCTAACCTCTGCAAGGTAGTGACGAGCTAAGACCAAACTACCAAATAAACCAGTGCAGTTAAATCATATACAACGAAAAATAAAAACAGATAACTACAACTAAAGATGGGAGGGGGAAACATGCTGCGGGGAGTAACAGATAACAACAAAATACTAAAGAGGAATGTAAGGAAACCAAAATCCAATTACTAACAAGGATAATGAAAACAAACACAGAATTCACTTTCATTTCATATCTTGTTGCACGCATGCAACCCGATTCCATTTCATATATCTCGTTGCAGGCGTGCAACCCGATCCCATTTCATATATCTCGTTGCAGGCGTACAACCCGATCCCATTTCATATATCTTGTTGCAGGCGTGCAACCCGCTCCCATTTCATATATCTTGTTGCAGGCGTGCAACCCGCTTCCATTTCGTATATCTT
Organism: Nicotiana sylvestris; assembly: GCF_000393655.2. NCBI lineage: Eukaryota > Viridiplantae > Streptophyta > Magnoliopsida > Solanales > Solanaceae > Nicotiana > Nicotiana sylvestris. Next base: position 189,023,341 of record NC_091059.1, read on the forward strand.
GTTGTAGGCATGCAACAAGCTCCTATTTCATATATCTTGTTGTAGGCGTACAACCCGCTCCCATTTACAAATCAACATCAATCACAAAAGAATTCCGGCAAGGGAACAAGAATATAACAACAACATCCCATCAAGGGAGACAATATCGTAACAATAACATCCCGGCAAGGGAGACAATATCATAAACAATAACATCCCAGCAAGGGAGACAATATCATAAACAATAATATCCCGGCAAGGGAACCAACAATGATAATCAACACGTTAAGCATGCATAAATCTCAACGGAGTCACAATAATTACAACACTAGACCCACGGGCATGCTTGACACCGACATATAGATACTCGTCACAATGCCTATACATCGTACTCCACAATTAGCACATAGAAAATAAGACACAACTCCTAATCTCTCAAACTAAGGTTAAGCCAAACATTTACCTCAAACTTCCACGACCAACTCAAGCCTCAAACACCGCTTTTCCTTTAGAATTCGCCTCCAAATTACTTGTATCTAGCCCAATTTAATTTAACAACATCAATAAATGCTAAAGAATTCATACCCAATGCTTAATTATAGGTTTTCTATCATTTTCCCCAAAAAGTCAAAAATCGACCCCGAGCCCGCTTGGTCGAAACTCGAGGTTCTGACCAAAACCCGATCACTCATTCGCCCATGAGCCCAAATATGCAATTAGTTTTGAAATCCGAACCCAAAATGAGGTCTAAATTCCAATTATTCAAAAAGCCCTAACTCTATCCAAATTCCTAATTTCTACCATAAAAACCCTAAACTTTTGGATGAAAATCGATGAAATGCAATGGGAATCGAAAGAAAAAGGTTTATAATCATATACCAATGCTTTGGGGAAGAACTGGTTCTTTTAAAATCTCCTCAATGCTCTCTAGTTTTGAAAATATGAAGTTATGGACTCAATCCCGATTTTGCTTCTATTTTTAATTCACTGGACTGGTCTTCTTCGCGTTCGCGAAGGGCCTATTGCGTTCGCGAAGGGTCAGGCCCAGTTGCCTTCGCGTTTGCATTTAGTGGCTCACGTTCCCGGAGCTTTAGCTCCTCAAGATATCGCGTTCGCGGGCCAATGGCCGCATTCGCGTAGAACAAATCCCTTTCTCCCTATCCCGGCCAAAAGGCCTTCGCGTTCGCAATAGCAGGTCCGCGTTTGCGAAGGGTAGCACCCTCAAGGCTTCGCGTTTGTATCCTGTTTCTCGTGTTCGCGTAGGAGGAATTGTCCTTCAGCCTGACTTACTCTTCGCGTTCGCGAGAGTCTTTCTGCGAACGCGAAAAGCAAAACTCCAGAATACCAAAAACTGAAAACCTGCAACTTTTCTAAGTTTAAAAACCTTCCAAAACCTATCCAAAACTCACCCGGGCCTCTGGGCTCCAAACCAAACATGCAAACTAACTCAAAAACATCATATGGACTTACTCATGTAATCAAATCGCCAAATTAACAGTTTTATCTAAGAATTTAGCATCAAAATCAAAGAAAAACTCAAGAACACGTAAGTTTCAAATTTCACAACCGAGGGTCCAATTCACGTCATTTCAAGTCCATTTCTTACCAAATTTTACAGGCTCAATCTAAACACCATATAAAACCTATACCGGGCTTCGGAACCAAGATACGGGCCTGATACCATCAATTTCAAATACGTTCAAATTTCTAAAAACTCATAAAATTGTAGTTAAATAATTTTCTTCAAAAATTCATTTCTCAGGCATGGGACCTCGGAATTCAATTCCGGGCATACGCCCAAGTCCCATATTTTCCTACGGACCCTCCGGGATTGTCAAATCACGGGTCCGGGTCCATTTATCCAAAATGTTGACCGAAGTAAACTTATATTAAATTTTAAAGGCCAAATTAATATTTTCATCAAATTTCCACATAAAAGCGTTCCGGATATACGCCCAAACCGTCCATGCAAATCGAGGTGAGGAAAAATGAGGTTTTAAGGCCTCGAATGACATAATTTAGTTCTAAAACAAGACCTTTTGGGTCATCACAAATTATTTCACAGTTGTTATAAATATATTATATTATGGATGTTCATTTAGTACTCTGTCGTAAATAAGCCTCCTGAAGAAGCTTATCCATATGAGATTCCGCCGTAAATATATTTATCTATTTAGTACTCTATTGGAAATAAGCCTCCTGGAGAAGCTTATCACTTCGGTACTCAGTTATAGATAAACATTACCCATGGTAGAAGATTATTCACACCGGCTACAATAAGTTTATCCTTTCGATACGTTGTTATGGATAAATATTACCCCCGGTAGCAGATTATCCATACCAAGTACAATAAGCTTATCCTTTTGATACTCCGTTATGGATAAATATTACCCCTGGTAGAAGATTATCTATACCCGGTGCAATAAACTTATCCTTTCAGTACTCAGTTATGGATAAATATTATCCCCAGTTGAAGATTATCAATATCTAGTACAGTGACAGCTTACACAACAACTTGCAGTAGCTGCTTGCTCAGCAGCTTCCTTTATTCGATAAATAGAGGAGATTTCAGTTTATTATGTACATTAGTTTGAAGTTGAATAATATAACAGTTTCTCTCTATACTTGTCTTTACTTTATAATCTTTATTTTATAACACGTTATCAGCACGAGACTCTGCCATCTCGAGCAAATACTTTGAAATTATCTGAGGTACGAACTTTCTTTTTCTGTATAATGTCAAATCTTTCTAAACTTGAATTTGTAGCCCTAGATATATCAGGCAAAGCTACATGTCTTGGGTGCTTGATGCTGAAATTCATCTTGATGCGATGGGTCTGGCAGACACCATCAAGGATAAAAATCAGGCATCAAACCTAGATCGCGCCAAAGCAATGATATTCCTGTGCCATCACCTTGATGAGGGCCTGAAAATGGAATATCTCACTATTAAAGATCCAGTCATACTGTGGAATAATTTGAAAGATAGATATGACCACCTGAAGATGGTCGTTCTTCAACATGCACGTTATGATTGGACTCATCTAAGGCTACAAGATTTTAAATCTATCAGTGAGTATAATTCTGCAATGTTCAGAATTATTTCCCAATTGAAATTATGCGGTGATAATATTACTGATCATGATATGTTGGAGAAAACTTTCACCACTTTTCATGCCTCGAATATGCTCATGCAGCAGCAATATCGAGAGATAGGATTCAAAATTTATTCTTAACTTATCTCACATATTCTTGTAGCCGAGCAACATAATTGGGCAATTAATGAAAAATCATGAAATTCGACCTACTGGTTCTTGTCCATTACCTGAAGTGAATGAGACGAACTTCCACCAAGCTAAGCGTGGAAGAGGTCGTGGCCCCAGTCGTGGTCATAGCCGTGGTCAGGGAAGAAACTCTAATCATGATAATAATAATGCACCAAAGAACCCACCTCGCTACCAGCAGTGGAAAAGGAAGGAACAAAAGCATGAAGCGGTACAATCACCAAATGCAGAAATGCATGCTATAGATGTGGAGGAAAAGGGCACTGGTCACGTACCTGCCGTACGCCAAAGCACCTGGTTGAGCTTTATCAAGCCTCCCTGAAGAAGACAGAGAAAAATGCTGAAGCAAATTTTAGTTTTGAAGATAATTTAGACTTCATGCATTTGGATGTAGCTGATTACTTTGCACTCCCAGAAGAAGAAACAAGTCATGTAATCGGTGGTGAATCTATAAAAATGTAAATATTTTAATTTTTGTTGTTTGTAATTGTTGATACCCAGTTTTTTCCTATATATTTTTTAATATTAAAATACCTTCAAAATAGCATATGTACGCATATATAAGTATGTCCAATGTTTTATTATTTTTTACTTAATTTTTAAAGGTTTTTAAATCAATTTATTTCCCTATTTTATCCATAAAAACCCCATAATTATTTCCAAAATTATTATTTTTGGTAATTAGTTTATTGGACTTTCACATTTATGTAAACTATAGCTAAAATAATTTTTGCATATTTTTACAAATGTATTTAGTATTTTTAAAGGCTAAATTGCATAATTGCAATATTAGTCTCTTTTAGGATTTAATTGTGTTTATATTCATGAAAATGAAGTCTCGTATTTTTAAATTGATAATTATATGTCATAAACCATATTAGTACTTTTAATTTATTTCCAGAAATCAATTTACTATTTTTTTTATTTTAAATAGGAAAAATGGCTATTTAAATGATAGCCCAATTTCTTTTCAATTATAGCCTGAAATTGACCCCAAATCAGACCAAATTTCCCAACCCAATTGCAACTCGAACCCGACCCCCTAACCCAATTTAAATGACCCAACCCGGACTCCCCATCTAACCCCTTTAATCCCAACCGTTGATCAATTAGATCAACGGCTCCCGTTCCCCCTTTCCCTTTTTAATCCCAAACGACCCCTAAACCTATCTCATTTCTCACCTTCCGCCACCCTTGAATCCCTTTTCTCTCTCAACTCTCTCTGAAACTCCTACAAACCCTAGCCGCCACTATCAAACCAAACCCTAATCCACCTTGATACCTAACTAATCCATGGCCTTCAGTGGTCATTTGAGACCTATACCAGCCTTCCATGGCTCCTATGTGTTTGGTTCTATGGTTTCACGACCAGACTTTGAAGGAGTTTGGTCCAGTCCTTGCTCGACTGGTGTTCATGGCCTTTCTCCGACCATCCACGACCTTTCTTGGCCATTCATGGCCTTTCAAGGCAGGTCCTTGGCATTTTCTGGTTAGATTGTTAACTTTCGAGATCTTTCTCATTTTCTTTTAGGTTTTCTGAAACCCTAATCTCTAAGATCTTTCGATTTCTTTCAGATCTACCTTAGATCTGTGCTTACCATGAAATTTTAAGCATTTTTCTCGAAGGTTCTTCAACGTTGTTTTCAAAATGACTCTTCATTGTTTTGATTAGGGTTTTCCTTTAAGTTATTTCAAAAATCTTTTCTCTGATTTTCGATGATGTTTTATGACTTTACTATGTTCGAACTATTTGTTATGCTTTCCTTCTACTTGAGTCAGCATGTTGAAAACCCTAATTTCTTTTGGGTCTCATTCGAATCCTGAAGCTGTTTGTTTAAATGTATACTTGTTTAATTAAGTTCCTCGTTCTTGTTTGATTTATTTGTGTTACCATTTTAAAACTCGATTATTGTTGAAAAGCCTTAGGTCTTTGGGGATGAAATTGTTTGTTTGAGTACTTGACTCGACTGAAAGCTTTTGTTTTAGACGTTCTTTTCTTTATGTGACTCATCTGATTCTGAGTTTTACTATCTTTCTAACTCAACTTTTGTCGAAAACCCTAACTTTTCAAAAGGTTTCCTCACCTGATACTGTGAGACCTTTGCATGTTTCTGATACTCTGTTTTCTTTACTGTTGAATTCAATGTGACTTTACTTACTTGATTACTATGCTTCGAATATTTGCTTTACTACTGAACCCTAGCTTATTTCTGCCACTACTGCATGCTTGTGATTATCTATGACGACCCGACCCATCGTCTCGTGAGTTACTGCCCCGTTTCCCCCATTTTATGCTTCTTCATATTTCATTATCGGTATTCGGTGTGTTAGAGTTAAATCGGATTAGTTTAGATAGGAAATGAGACACTTAGTCTCTTTAAGGAAGGCTTGTTTTGGAAAAGTCAACCGAATGTTAACTATTGAGTTATAGGGCTCGGATGTGATTTCCGGTGATTCGGTTAGCTTCGGGGGTTGATATGTGGCTTAGGAGTGTGATCGGAATTCATTTTGGAGGTCCGAAGTAGAATTAGGCTTGAATTGGTGATGTTAGTATTTTGGCAAATTCCGGTTGGTAGGTGAGATTTTGATACAGGGGTCAGAATGGAATTCTGAGAGTTGAAGTAGCTTCGTTAGGTGATTTTGGATGTGTGTGCAAAATTTTAGATCATTCGGAGGTGTTTTGGTCGGGTTTTTGATCAAATGCGTATTTCAGAAGTTTTTAAGAAATTTAGGCTCGAATCCGATGTAATTTGATGGTTTTGGTGTTGTTTGTGGTGTTTTGATAATTGGAACAAGTTTGAATGATGTTTTAGGATGGGTTGAAACAATTGGTCGAGGTCCCAGGGGCCTCGGGGTGATTTCGGATGGTCAATCGGACCAATTTTGGTGTTTGAAGTTGCAGATTTCAGCTGAGTGTTGCAGAACATTTTTGTTCTCTGCGATCGCAGGAGTGCAATTGCAATCGCATAGAAGGTTGGGGAAGGCCGTTCTGATTGCTCAATGCGATCGCGGAATAGGGTATGTGATCGCATAGGTTGACGAGTTTGTTCATTGCGATTGCATGAGGAGTAATGCGATCGCGTAGTGTTAAATGGACATGAGGTTCTGAGGGGTACTTTGTTCAATGCGATCGCGGAGTAGTGTATGCGATCACGTAGGTTTGATTGGTGAAGCAGTGCGATCGCAGTTAAGGGGTCGCGTTCGCATAGGACATTTTGGAGGCCTGGGAAAGTTGAGCTATGCGATCGCAGAGGCTTGGATGCGATCGCATAGAGTAAAATCTGGGCTGACAGAAGGGTTTTAATAAACATTTCATCCGCGAACCAAACCCATTTTTTCCACCATTTTTGAGCAACCTTGAGAGCTTTTGGCCGGGAATTGAAGGGGTTTTAACGGAAAGTGATTGGAGGTAAGTCCTATGAACTAAATACATGATTATATTGTGAAATCATCCTTGAAATTCATGAAAATATAGCCAAATTGTAAGAAATTAGGGCTTGAAATTGAAATTCTAAATTTGGGATTTGAGGGGCCATTTGTGGTCCGATTTGAGAGATTTTTATATGTATAGACTCGTAGCGAGATAAGGAACCCGATGATGTAAAAATATCTGAGTTTCGAGACGTGGGTCCGGGGCTCGAGTTTTGTCAAATTCGTTAATTTTGATATTTTTCGAGTGTTTTCGATTGTGTATTGTCTCTTTAGCATAATGCGACATATTCGTTGTGATTTTGAGCAGATTCGTCGCACGAGGAGGCTAATTTAAGAGGCAATGGAGTAGCGAGCTGGGATTTCGGCCTGCTTGAGATGAGTAATGGTTATAAATGATGTTCTGAAGGTTTGAAACCCCGGATTTGCACAACGCGGTGCTATGTTGAGATGAGACACACGCTGTATGATGAGCGTGGTGTCTGTTACTACTGGGGATTTGGACTCGGTCCATCCCGTTTGATGACTCTACTGTATTTTTGACTGAGACTTAATTAATATCATCATATTATGGGCTAGTTGCCATGTTTGGGGCCTTGTGCCGATCTGTAGAACCCTTAGGGTGCATTTGTATTGGTTGACCTCACTTTTCTTGTCGAAATCATACCCTCAGTCATGTTCTTAACTGATAAACATAATATGAACCAGCTTTAGAAATTGCTAAATCCTAATAAGAGTAACGTGTGGGTTGAGAACCCCGTCTTATCTTAGTGTGCTCGAGAGGCCAAGTCTATATTGACTGAGAGGGGTCGAGAACCCCATTGTGAGGGTATTTGATATGCTATAGATCGGGCTGCACGCCGCAATAGTATATATATTTATGTGGATCGGATTGCATGCCGCAGTAGTATATTATATAGATCAGACTGCACGCCGCAGTAGTATATTATATGGGTCGGACTACACGCCGTAGTAGTATAGCGCTTGGGCTGAAGGAGCCCCTCCGGAGTCTGCATACCCCCAGTGAGCGCAATCGACTATTCTTGGATCGGGCTGCACGCCGCAGCAATATACTATATGGATTGGGCTGCACGTCGCAACAGTACAATATGAATTCGGTTATCGTGAGGAGTAAATGAAATGAATACTGGATTAAAGGACTTTTCACTGACTTCTTCATTTAGTGGCTGTTTTTTATATTCTCACTGTTTTAAAATAGAACTGCATAGTGTTTTACGAGTTTTCTTTCCGTCAATCATTATTTATTGCTATTACTCACTGAGTTAGAGTACTCACATTACTCCCTGCACCATGTGTGCAGGTACAGGTATTCCTAAGGCATAAAGCGAGCTTTCCTGCCGTTCTGTTTTCATCGGAGTTAACGAGGTAGCTGCATGGCGTTCACAGACCCTATTTCTCCTTCTATCTCCACTTATTATTCCGCATTTTAGACATATTTCTATATTAGATTGTTGGAACCTTGTATTAGAGGCTCAGACTTGTGACACCAGATCAGTGGGCTGTTTTACAGAGATTTTTTATGATTATGGTTTCAGTACATTTCATCTGTTAAATTCATACTTCTATTTATATTAAATTGGTATTAAATCCCAAAAATTGGTATTGAATTATAAAGAAAGAGGTTGTGAGATGTTAGTTGGTCAGGCTTTCCTAGCATTGTGTTGGGCGCCATCACGGCCGGGGTTGGGGTCGTGACAAATTGGTATCAGAGCCTAGGTTACTTGGTCTCGCGAGTCATGAGCCGATTTAGTAGAGTCTCGCGGATCGGTACGTAGACGTCTGTATTTATCCTCAAGAGGCTGTAGAACCTTTAGGAAAACTTCACATTCTTGAATTCTTATCGTGCGTCCTTGATTCATCTTGAAAAGAAACTTTTGAAATTCCTTCCACGCGTTTGTATGCGCACATGAGCGCTCAGTATCAGATGTGCCTCAATGGCTTGTGATTCCCCGATCGAGGGGCGAGGTGTAATCTTTGTGAGTTTATGGTGGGCCAGTCTGAAGGACTTGAGGTTGGATCTTTGCCTATGGCTGGAGCGCCGAGGTGCTGATTGTGTAAACAAGTGTTTTTGAACTTATATGTTCGGTAGTGTCCCCGTTAGTAGAAATGATGGCTGTGGCTATGTGAGGAGTATGTTAGTACTACGAGGCGTATCCATATGAATTGGAAGCGATGAGAAGAGGTCTGTTGAATGATGGAAGAATTAGTAGATGCTTGAAGTCTATCTTGATTCAAGTTATAGCCCGAGTTATGGGCATTTGAAGAATCTTTTCATGACTCCTAGTTGGGAGTGAAGTAAATTTCATGTTGCGGTATGAGTACAGACTTAGGAAGATCATGTGACTGCGTAATTCTTATGGTGGTGGAAGGTATACGAAAATGTTATATTGAGGCGAAGCAGGTGGGTTATCTCCCGTGAAGTGTGCTGAGGCAGTGTGATCCTCATGTGATTGACAGAAGATCTCATGTGCAAATGAATTGTAAGTGTTGAAGTTTGAAATTTTTGGTTCACTTAAGAGAGTGAGTTTAACTATTGCAAGATTGCCAAAGAGTTGAAGTACTAGATGAAATGTGTTTACAAAAGCTTACAGAGGATTTGAGTTTAACCTCACTATGGTATTGAGGCAACAATGGAGTATATGGGTTATGAGTATAGTGTGTTATGACCTATGGCTTCGAGCCAAGTTGGGGAGTTTGCTATTGGTTAGCGGATTGTGCGGTTATGTATTATGTTAGTTCCGATTTGATGCATGCTGGTGAATCAGTTCTGGTTGTGGAAATTGGGCCGAGAATGGCACGAGTGAAGGAAATTTTTTGACAAGATGTCATGAGCTCGGATAAGCAGGAGATAAGTTTTGATATTTACGGTAAGTTGGTATTGTCTTTAGCGTCACCTAAGATCGGTGTTTTGTAAAAAGGGTTTTGCGTCCTGGTTAATGATTCTTGATCGCTCTTCAGCGTTAGTGTGACCGGTGGTTTGGAGGTATGCTCCAGATATTGTTGTGGTAGGTTGTGGGAGTGTGTCCCACGAGAAGATTATATAAGTGTGGCATGTGATCACTTGATTGATTAAAGATGTAAACCAAGTATGAAGTTTGTGATGGTGTCGTTAAATTGAAGATTCATGCCTAGATGGCACTTGGTATATTGGGTTGTAAACTGGGGATGATTACTCCGATTATGATGGTTGTTCTTGTGTGTTATGAGAAAAATGGGAGTTATTATGGACCTTTAAAAGGTTATCAGACTAGTTCAGTGTGATCAGAATCAACTTGAAGTCGGTGGATAGATTTAATGTGAATAATGGCTCTATATCAGGCCAGATGTGTGCATTTTAGTAACGCGGTCCTCATGGAGGAGTAGTTAGGTTGATGTTTCGTTGTCATATATTTTGCGTAGTGATGCATTGCGCTGTGTGAGTTGTGAGACGGCTTGAGAAATTGCTATGTGTTGAGAATCTGCGTAGGAATGATGTTATATGAGCATCTTGGCTCTTGAAATTCAGATTGTACATCGCACCTCAGTTGTGCTTGAGTTTTGTAGCTTATAACGCTATATGTCCCTCAGAGATATAATTATGCACTTAGCATGCTTACGACCGATACTCGGTATTTTGTTGTAATGAGCAAATTTGGCTTGATGTGCATCTTGTTATGTGAGATCTATGTGTGGATCGGGTGGCATGCCGCCATGGGTATGTTATCTGGATCGGGTTGCACGCCGCAACAGTGTGATGTTGAGTATAGTTTTCTATATGCTATTTTGTATGCCTTGCTTCCTGTTTTCTAAGGAAAGTCTGTATTAGTGTGTGAGATTGGTAATTCCTTCCAAAGTTCGTTTTCCTTTTTTGTATCGCGTTCGAATTGGTAGCCTATTGGCATATTAGGGCATCATATGTGGCTTTTGATTATGTCTGGGGTGGCTTATTGCCTGATCAGTTCGTAATGGGTGAGACGAGATCATTAAATTCGAGATCAGTGCAATATGAGTATATGAAGCAAATTAAGGGGCTAAGACCATTGTTTGGTTCATAATGAGGTGATAGTTCTTGCCATAAGTATAGACCCAATGAATTGTTGATTCGGCGGTGCTATGAATTTATACAGATCTCATCCGTCGTGTCGGTATTGTAAGAATTTGAACAAGACCTATGTATGTCATGCAGAGCACGGGATGTGTAATGATTTTTCTTCTAGATGGGATCAATGGAAGTTCTTGACTAGTTGAGTACGTAAACGTTCATGGTTTGGAAGGGAGGTGAAGTCCTCATGTTACCTTAGGATGATATGGTATATGCGATATGTTGTGAAGGATTGAGATTTGCGTGTGTAAGGTTATGGTTCAGTTCTGAATGGAAATTCATAACATTCTTAGGCAGTACGGGCAACTTTAGGTGATTAGAGAAATGAGCTTCAGATAATTAGGGTGAATGATCTTCAGATGATTAAGGAAATTGTATTTCTAATCATAGTGATTTGTAGAGGGTATATGTTTCAGAAAAAGGCCAATGTGATTAAGTTGATGGTGCTTCAATAGTATTGTGGCACTTTAAGGCTGGATCGACTGCTGATATTCGAGTTGCTTGTATGGCGCATGGACATTTTAGGGTATTTATCGTGGGATGATTGGGTATTAAAGGTGTGCATGTATTCGCACGGTGGAAACTGGAATCATGTATGATGATTTGTGTGCCATATGGAGTTGGAGACTGGGAGTTCTCATGTACAGGCTAGGTTGTGGTGGTGGATCGTGTGTATTCGGCACCGTTTATCGGCAATCAGGATTTGGAGGCTCGAGTGGATCTTTGTTTGCTGGTATGTTAGATTTATGATGTGATGTCAGAATTCAGACTGGTTGTCTTAGTGTGAGTGATTCTGAACTATTGCGCTACGGGCAATACCGAAAATGCCACGGGTTGAGTAATGAAGCGCGTTGGATTATGTTCTAGCAGAGTGGTTTTTATTTCAAAGAACCAGCAGACGGTTGGGAAGGATTGCTTTCTTAATTGGGTATTCGTGATGGATGTTAGTGCAAAGGTTGCTATCATTAATTCAGTTCCGGTATTGCGGGACTTTTCGGATGCGTTTCGTATGGCTAGGCATGTTGCCGGGCGAGGTTGTTGATTTCGGTATTAATTTGGTGCCGGGCACCGGATCGTCTGGCTCCGATAGGAGTTGTAGTAGTGGAAGTCGAGCAGGATGAGTAATTGGGTGTTGCTCGGTGAATAACATACCGGTTATGTTCTATCAGGTTTGCCTGGTATGTGGTATTTGTTTCACCATGGGTGTAATGATTTGCTTTGGCTCCAGACATCAATTTAGCATGGTTGTCGATTTCAAGCATAGTAACTTGAGGTATTTCATGTGGAGTAGTATTTGGATAGGATCGCGCGTTGCAGCAAAGCTGTGTGGAAACATGACCTTGCGGGTCAAATTTGTGTGTCCTATTTCTATGATGTGAGACAAGGTCTCAGCCTTGCGTTGTGGCAGTACTGGTGAGTTTGAGGTACAACTCTCTCAGTTGAGTCATTTTCATGATTTGAGTATGTTCGGAATGTTTCTTATTGGTGCACGTATTATGCAAGTTGTGGCTTAGGAATGTATTGATGTGTCATGTCACCAGAGTGGTGTGTTGGGTTCGAAGTGATTGTTGGGGTCATTAATGAATACAATCGGATTTGATTTCAGCATGTTTGATGGGTAAATATTGAGGTTCGGTTCAATATTTGTTATGATAATTGCTAGAGGAGAAATGGCCTCATGAATGGTTGATCTGAGCAATGGTTATGGTTTATTGCATATTTCAATTATCGTTGGCAGTATATGAGAGTGTTGGAATGAGACCTTGGCTAATAAGAGATTTCTATCGGTATTTGGTTGTTGTGGGCAGCTGCTGTGAATGGAAGTTATCACTGCATTTGTTTGAGTTATTGGTATATCATATAATTGCACCTAAGGTTACAGGCATGGTCTATTACATCTGGTTCAGACTTATTCTGAATGTAGCTGTGAGGTTCTGATCTTGTGTATGATTCCGAAAAGGTGAAATGTGGCTCTATGATTTATGGGCTAGACTAGATTGTGTGATTTTAGTTAAAATGCGTTATCGGACCCATGTGAGATAGGGTGACATGGGATCATCCCCGAGTTTATGCTTGATAAGGTCATTCAGCTTTTGGTTGGCTTCTAGGACAACTCTGGGTACGCTCGAGGATGGGCGTTTGTATAAGTTGGGGAGAATGTGACGACCCGACCCGTCGTCTCGTGAGTTACTGCCCCGTTTCCCCCATTTTATGCTTCTTCATATTTCATTATCAGTATTCGGTGTGTTAGAGTTAAATCGGATTGGTTTTGATAAGAAATGAGACACTTAGTCTCTTTAAGGAAGACTTGTTTTAGAAAAGTCAACCTGATGTTGACTATTGAGTTAGAGGGCTCGGATGTGATTTCCGGTGATTCGGTTAGCTTCGGGAGTTGATATGTGGCTTCGGAGTGTGATCGGAATTGATTTTGGAGGTCCGGAGTAGAATTAGGCTTGAATTGGCAAAGTTAGTATTTTGGCGAATTCCGGTTGGTATGTGAGATTTTGATAATGGGGTCGGAATGGAATTCCGAGAGTTGAAGTAGCTTCGTTAGGTGATTTTGGATGTGTGTGCAAAATTTCAGACCATTCGGAGGTGTTTTGGTCGGGTTTTTGATCAAATGCGTATTTCGAAAGTTTTTAAGAAATTTAGGCTTGAATCCGATGTAATTTGATGGTTTTGGTGTTGTTTGTGGTGTTTTGATGATTGGAACAAGTTTGAATGATGTTTTAGGATGGGTTGGCACTTTTGGTCTAGGTCCCGGGGGCCTCGGGGTGATTTTGGATGGTCAATCGGACCAATCTTGGTTTTTGAAGTTGCAGATTTCAGCTGAGTGTTGCAGAACATTTTTGTTCTCTGCGATCGCAGGAGTGCAATTGCTATCGCATAGAAGGTTTGGGGAAGGCCGTTCTGATTGCTCAATGCGATCGCGAAATAGGGTATGCGATCGCATAGGTTGAGGAGGTTGTTCATTGTGATCGCATGAGGAGTAATGCGATCGCGTAGTGTTAAATGGACCTGAGGTTCTGAGGGGTACTTTGTTCAATGCGATCGCGGAGTAGTGTATGCGATCGCGTAGGTTTGATTGGTGAGGCAGTGCGATCGCAGTTAAGGGGTCGCGTTCGCATTGGACATTTTGGAGGCCTGGGAAAGTTGAACTATGCGATCGCAGAGGCTTGGATGCGATTGCATAGAGTAAAATCTGGGCTGACAGAAGGGTTTTAATAAACATTTCATCCGCGAACCAAACCCTTTTTTCCACCATTTTTGAGCAACCTTGAGAGCTTTTGGCCGGGAATTGAAGGGGTTTTGATGGGAAGTGATTGGAGGTAAGTCCTATGAACTAAATACAAGATTATATTGTGAAATCATCCTTGAAATTCATGAAAATATAGCCAAATTGTAAAAAATTAGGGCTTGAAATTGAAATTCTAAATTTGGGATTTGAGGGGCCATTTGTGGTCCGATTTGAGAGATTTTTATATGTATAGACTCGTGGCGAGATAAGGAACCCGATGACGTACAAATTTCTGAGTTTCGAGACGTGGGCTCGGGGCTCGGGTTTTGTCAAATTCGTTAATTTTGATATTTTTCGAGTGTTTTCGATTGGGTATTGTCTCTTTAGCATAATGCGACATATTCATTGTGATTTTGAGCAGATTCGTCGCACGAGGAGGCTAATTTGAGAGGCAAGGGAGTAGAGATCTAGGATTTCTGCCTGCTTGAGGTGAGTAATGGTTATAAATAATGTTCTGATGGTTTGAAACCCCGGATTTGCACAACGTGGTGCTATGTTGAGATGAGACACACACTGTATGATGAGCGTGGAGTTTGTTACTATTGGGGATTTGGACTCGGTCCATCCCGTTTGATGACTCTACTGTACTTTTGATTGAGACTTAATTAATATCATCATATTAGGGGCTAGTTGCCATATTTGGGGCCTTGTGCCGATCTGTAGAACCCTTAGGGGGCATTTGTATTGGTTGACCTCACTTTTCTTATCGAAATCATACCCTCAGTCATGTTCTTAACTGATAAACATAATATGAACCAGCTTTAGAAATTGTTAAATCCTAATGAGAGTAATGTGTGGGTTGAGAACCCCATCTTATCTTAGTGTGCCCGAGAGGCCAAGTCTATATTGACTAAGAGGGGTCGAGAACCCCATTGTGAGGGTATTTGATATGCTATAGATCGGGCTGCACGCCGCAACAGTATATATATTTATGCGGATCGGACTGCACGCCGCAGTAGTATATTATTTGGATTGGACTGCACGCCGCAGTAACATTTTATATGGGTCGGACTGCATGCCACAGTAGTATAGCTCTTGGGCTTAAGGAGCCCCTCCGGAGTCTGCACACCCCCAGTGAGCGCAATCGACTATTCTTGGATCGGGCTGCACGCTGCAGCAGTATATATATATATGGATCGGGCTGTGTGCCGCAGCAATATACTATATGGATCGGGCTGCACGCCGCAGCAGTACAAATATGAATTCGGTTATCGTGAGGAGTAAATGAAATGAATACTAGCTTAAAGGACTTTTAACTGACTTCTTCATTTAGTGGCTGTTTTTGATATTCTCACTGTTTTAAAATAGAACTGCGTAGTGTTTTACAAGTTTTCTTTCCGTCAGTCATTATTTATTGCTATTACTCACTGAGTTGGAGTACTCACATTACTCTCTGCACCATGTGTGCAGGTACAAGTATTCCTGAGGCATAGAGCGAGCTTTCCTGCCGTTCTGTTTTCATCGGAGTTATCGAGGTTGCTACATGGCGTTCGCAGACCCTATTTCTCCTTCTATCTCCACTTATTATTCCGCATTTTAGACATATTTCTGTATTAGATTATTGGAACCTTGTATTAGAGGCTCGGACTTGTGACACCGGATCAGTGGGCTATTTTACTGAGATTTTTTGTGATTATGGTTTCCGCACATTTCATCTGTTAAATTCATACTTCTATTTATATTAAATTTGTATTAAATCCCGAAAATTGGTATTGAATTATAAAGAAAGAGGTTATGAGATGTTAGTTGGTCGGGCTTGCCTAGCATTATTTTGGACGCCATCACGGCCGGGGTTGGGGTCGTGACATTATCTCTTTTGCCAATGTGCTTGGCCTCGCATGTCTGATGACCCTGTTTACTTTACTTATATACTAAAGTGCAGAAGCATGTTTTTTCTTTGATTGATCTCAATCGTGTGACTGATTTCAAAAACCTTTCTTTTATGAACTCTAATTTTAATCGCCTATTAAAGTTAATTGATTCCTTTCCTTATTTTGCCTTGCTGAATCTTTTCCCAAAATAAGCATATTTCTGTGCTTAGACTTGATTACTTACTAAATGCTTTTACTACTCCTTTTATGGCCAT
This sequence comes from Nicotiana sylvestris, assembly GCF_000393655.2. Classification (NCBI taxonomy): domain Eukaryota; kingdom Viridiplantae; phylum Streptophyta; class Magnoliopsida; order Solanales; family Solanaceae; genus Nicotiana; species Nicotiana sylvestris. The sequence continues at coordinate 189,039,519 of NC_091059.1, forward strand.
AATCAGTTTGTCTCTAGATTGATCTTATTTCCTTATTGTGAATCTGTCATTACCCGTTAAACAGTGACTTCTTAATCAAAGGGAGTCACTTGTGTAATTGATTCTGGCTTGTGATTGTTTCCATGTTTGTGGTAGAACTTTACTTATTACCTTATTCCTCATCTGTTTTCAAAACTATAAATACCCTGCACCCCTCTTCTTTCAAAAACACGAACGAACCACTTGAGTTCAAAACACACACTTCACTCAAAGCTCTCTCTCTTTTCTCTGTTACTACTTGTGTTGCTGCCTTGTCTAGCTGGCCGAAATCCAAGGCTAGGCTGTGGAAATTTGCTTACTTTTCTTTCTGCATTTGCCTTTTTACTGGTATGTTCTAATTAATCTTCCAGCATCAACAACAACATGTTTCTTTACTATTTCCTTCACTCTTGCATGTTTCCTGCTTGCGTTTAATCCAGTTACATTACCAAGCATGCTGTAATCTGCCCCTTCCTCTTCTGAATTAATGTATTTTTCTTATGTATGAACTCTGTCAGTCACTTATTATGACTTATGAATCCCAACCCCCCATATCCCCTATGTGTTTGTGTTCTTTGGTTGGTTTGAGGGCATGTCAGCATGAGACATTGCTGTGCATGACCCAAATCTGACCCTCCCTGGGGTCATATGCTTCATATCCCCTCTATGTGTTGTGTTCTCCGGCTGGTTTATGGGCATGCCAACACTAGCTATTGCTATGCATGTCCAAACCTGACCCCTCTTAGGGTCATATGCTCACTGCAATGTATTCCCAAACCCCTGACCCCTTTGTATAAAAATGCTGATTCTGTGTAGTGTTAGCTTTACTATTACTGTTTTCAAATTACCCTTACACCTTATTATTCTCAACCCAGTTTTAAACAAATTCTCTACTCCTGCACTTCCACTATACTCTTAGACTTAGGTTCTGCCCCTCTTGTGTGAGCCTTGCCTTGGACCCATGAGCTCCCTCTGAACTTGGACACATAAGGGCTGGCCTTTCCACACTGCACTCATCTCTATCTGGTTATGCAAACTTGGGTGTAAGCACTGCCCGGGGTCCCTTGCGACCCTTAGGGAATTTTGACACACTCAAGTCTGAGAAAGGCTTTGGAACAAATGGCATTTGGGGTGGTTTATTCCATAACTCAGAGAGGAAGTCAAGAATCAGGCTTCCTCTGGTTGTAACTTCTTCTTTTATACTTTTCTGATGCAATTCATTATTCAGTTTGTAATAATTTGTAATAAACATTGGGGTTGGCTAGTGAAAAGGGCTGGGTAATTGTGCATGCTTAAGGGTAGATATCATGCCTATAAGATCTGTTGTTTTAAATTCTACATGTTTAACTCTGCATTTAGATGCTATGCCTATAAGATATGTTGTTCTGCACGTTTAACTCTGCATTTAGATATCCTGCCTATAAGATCTGTTTTCTTTAAAGTTCTGCATGTCTAACTCTACATTTAGATAACATGCCTATAGGGTTTGTCTTCAATTCTTCATGTTTATTATCATACTTAGACACCATGCTCTTAGGATCTAAGTGGTTACAATCCGACATCATTACAATCAGTACCTTTATAGAAATCATGCCTATAGGATTCAAGTAAATATTGCCTGCTTCATTTCACGTTCGGCTAGATATCATGTCTATAGGAATTAAAATTAGCAATAATAGATACCAACATCTACAAAATCTGAAACCAGTCTAGTTTAAAATCAGCCTAACTCGTATTGTTCTGAATTAGCTTTAAATAGCCTTACTCCTTTATTCAACGCGGTTTAGAAAGCATGTCTATAGGATCTCAAATCGTTTATTGTAGAACTATTACTGCTTTACTACATTCTGAATCAACAATATATATCATGTTTATAGGATCTCACCCAAAAACTGAATCCGCCGTTGTTAATCAGTAACTGCTACAACCAGCAGGCAGGCCTGATTCAGACTTCATATCTGAGTTATGTAATAAACTGGTCTTCCTTAACAATTAAAATTCTCCTTGCCTTAGCACTTTAAATTCAAACCCTAACTGTGTTTAAGTCATGCTATTTATGTGCTTTGTTTGAGGAGGTATACATGAGCCTTTTAGTTATTTACATGTTTCCCCTAATATGCAGTCCTATGTGTTTTTTTGTATGTCGCCTTAGCTTTTTCACTTTTTGAAACCTAAAAGTCAGCCTAATATCCCCCCCTTTAGGAATAGTAGTCCTAAGTTCCTCTGGGACTGATAGGAGTGGGACGGGTAATAGCATGCAATAGTGGTCGAGACCAATCCACGCTTTATTACCTCAACGGGGTGGGAAGGGTAGATATGAATATGATGACCGGTGCACTAATACCACGTGTATCCTCTCTTCTGAGGAGTGTCATACCGGGTATCGCATTGATGTGATCCATATTATAAATAAACCTAGGGGATCCTTTTATATTCTCAAATATTTGTAGAACTGTAACTCCTTTTCAAGATTTGCCTTTTAACAATTGTTTTCCAACTCTTATGTGTTCGAACTTAAATCCCTACTATTTGAGCATATATTTATCTGTTTGCTAATTGTACAAATTCACAAAAAATTGTCTGGCTAGGAACCACACTAATGGATCCCGAGGGGTGCCTAACACCTTCCCCTTTGGATAATTTCAAGCCCTTACCCTATCTCTGGTTATCAAACAAACTTAGAAGTGAACCTTATAGGTGTCCAAATGCACCTTAAATCATTAGGTGGCGATTCTTCAAATGCAAAACCCAGTTCCCAAAAGGAATGAGTTATCTTATACCCATAATGTCATAAACCCGATTTTCCGATACGAAGAGGGAAAAAAGGGGGCGCGACAACATGGCGACTCTGCTGGGGATCTTTAGGCTTTTACCATTTCAGATTGTTCTTGTGAATTTGTACCTCCCTTATGTGAAATTACTTGTTTAAATTCCTTTAAGTGCTTAATTTCTTCCTCAAAAGCAAAACTGACATATCTTTTCTTGTTTCCTTCCTTTATAACTACTTTAAATTTATGAAACTTCTGTATTTATCACTTTCTTAATGTGCAAATACATGTCAACATGTTTTTAATTATTGCATAATCATGCTCAACATCATACTCCATTTGTTCCAAACAAATACCGTAGCAACGCTTATAATGAGTGGTTGCGCTTTTCCTATATCATTAACCCCCTAAATTAGGAAAGGCATATTTGCGGTAAAATCAGTCGATCAGCGGGGTAGTCGACGGTTCCGTGCCTTCCCCCTTGAGTTGTCTGCTCAAGGGTACCAATCTAAAACCCCATAGAAACCTTACTCTGTTCAAATTGTGCATGCATCATGGTCAAACCTAGATGGGTCAGTTATGTTGTCCACATAATGATCTTTTAAGATAGCCCTGTCCAAAGTCCACTGGGTTTCCCTGAACCCAAACGGACATCACCACATTCTGTGCATTTATTTGGAGAACTAAATGCTTCATGCTAATTGTTGCTATTAATAGTCGAGTCTGGTGGGGGTAAGGGCCTAATCTTGTTTACCTTGAAGAAATATGAAGAATGGGGTCCCCAGCTTCAGTATGGTTAGCACAACCTCACTCTTGCTAGACTGGTGGAGGAATCTTCCGTCAAATGACCAAATCAATGAATGGAAAGAGAGGGCTGCCAAATCCAGCGAAAAGCTGGAATATCTGGAATATAGCCTGTTGGAATTGGAAGGATAGGTGAGGAAGAGAGTCGCCGATTGCCAAGACGCTGAGGGAAATGAAGGAGAACATTTGGCAAAGACATTTTTACTGGTGAACCTACGCGAACTGGAAGAACTGGGTAAGGTCCTTCTGGGACCAAATAGATAGGAGTTTTTCTTTTTGCTCTATAAAATGTAATAAGGCCAATGGCCATTAGTGATTTTCATTTCTTGTTCATTTAGTGTCAATTTGGAATTCGTCTATCTTTATCAATAAAATGAGGCATTAGTATCCTAAGTTCGCCAAATCAATTTGTCGCTAGGCCCACCTCAGGCATGAAGAGGTCCCCAAATTAGGACACGATCTAAATTCCTCCACTATGTGTTTAAATACTACAATACTTTTTATGATCCTCACTAACTTGGTTACCTTTTGTTTTTATTTTTGTTTTTATTATTTCCCTCCCCAAAGGTTAGTTGGTGCACTCTCGCATCATCATTTTACTTTACAAGGCCCTTCCATACAAGCTGTAAGCAGAGGTGCACATCTCAATAACTGAACCATCAGGACAACCAGAGCCCGACGAGCCTCGAGGTAGTAAGGCTAAAACAAGCATTATCCATTATTTTTACTAAATGATTTTCTTTTCGCATTTTTATTCCCTTAATAAGATCTCCAATATTTAAAACAGTTATGCAATTTATCAAAGCATTTCAACTTTTCTTATGAATCAACACTCATTATTATTTTTCTATGATTACTCTACTTATACAGCATGACTATTACTTATCTTGACGAACCAATGATCGTGACATGCAAAGAGACAACGCAACAAACAGACATTGATTCAGCGGAGAATGACATACCAGATGAGATCGTCAAAGAAGTTGAGAACTTTGAGAACAGACCTAAGTCCAACCTGGACGAGACAGAATTTGTTAACCTAGGAGATGCAAAAAACGTCAAGGAAACACGAATCAACGTTCACTTATCGCCATCAGAAAAGAAGGAATACACAGAATTTCTAAGGGAGTATAAGGACATATTCGCCTGGTCGTATGATGACATGACTGGTCTAAGTACGTCTATTGTGCCTCACAAATTGCCAACCGATCCAACATAGTCCACCGGGTTCTGACAGGCGGAGCCCTCATACTTGCAGAAATGGATGGAGAAGTCTGGCAAAAACCGATCAATTCAGATGCGGTCAAACGTTACTATGTATAATTTTCATGCTTCCCTTGTATGATGTAATTTGAACTACGCCTGACCTGATTCCCATTTAAGAGGGGATACGTAGGCAGCCCTATGGGTTTGGTCATAACTCAATAAAATTTTCATTTCCCCCGCAATTGGAAACTGGGACAGAATTTTGAAGAGGATCTTCAAAATTCCAAAGTAATTTCAGCCGATCGTCGCAAGCAATAGCCAGAAGCATCAACCATTAAACTGGGGCAGAATTTTGAGGGGGACCCTCAAAATTCTGTAGCAAAAATGGTTGCAATGTCCCGAACCACGTCACAGTCGACGGTTCATCTAAAAATTATTATATCATATTTTTACAAAATCATGCATATTACTGAAATTGCTTTGTTTAACAATACTACCCCAATAATACATACAATATCACCAGATTAGAGCCGAGCAGGTCAAGCAAAATCCAACAGGGATGCAAACTAACCTCCCTTTACAAAACTCACGATTTTTCTTTGGATATAGGCACTTGGATTAAGAAATCATCAAACATACTATACACTCACGAGACAAACATTGTTCGGGAATACAACTCTTAGAACCGTTGCACTTACTAAAATTTTCTATCCACACACACCAATGACATTCTGTGTGTCACAATGTCCCTAGTAGTCGCAATATCGCAATCTGCTATCAGTTAAGAAAGCTCTATCACCATTCGACATTTTATTTCTTGCATAAGGCTACCATTCTGCCTTCCGAGACTAAACGTTGTCTCCATCTGCATTTCTGCATTGCATAAGGCTACCATTCTGCCTTCCGAGGTTAAGCTCTACCTCCATCTGCATTTTTTGCATTGCATAAGGCTACCATTCTGCCTTTCGAGACTAAACGTTGTCTCCATCTGCATTTATGCTTTGCATAAGGCTACCACTCTACCTTCCGAGGTTAAGCTCTACCTTCATCTGCATCTCATGGGCTGAAAGATCGCCTCATACTACATTGCATGACTGAAAGATCGTTGCATACTGCATCTGCATGGCTGAAAGATTGCCGCATACTGCATCTGCATGGCTGAAAGATCGCCTCCGTACGGCTGAAAGATCGCCTCATACTGCATCTGCATGGATAAAAGATCACTGCATACTGCATCTACATGGCTGAAAGATCGCCTCCGCATGACTGAAAGATCACCGCATACTGCATCTGCATGGCTTAAAGATTGCCTCCACACGGCTGAAAGATCGCCTCATCCTACATCTACATGGGCTGAAAGATCGCCACGTACTGCATCTCATGGGTTGAAAGATCGCCAAATTATCCAAAGGCGTCATCGTTAGGATGCACCATTTTCATAGCCCGAGAACACCATGTCATGGCCCGAGTATCCCTTTTTAATCTTTTGTATATCATTATTCAAAGGCATCATGGTTTGGAGGCACCATCCTCATAGCCCGAGAGCATCATTTTATGGCCTGTGAATCTTTATTGCACGCTTCATGGCCTAGGACGTCATGGTCTAAAGGATGTCATTGTAACCGTCCAAAGACAACATTCATGGTCCGACATGAACTTGCATCATGTTTAAACTCATGCACAGTATACGCCTGTATTGTTTCTAATTGCAAGGACACCGACAAGCAATGGCCATCCCGGCAGGAGCAAGCTCGCTCCAGTTCCCGCAGCCATATCAAACCTTAACCATTCTCGCAAGCCGCCCACTCACCCCATCTTGGGTATTGCGTCCGTTATTGAAGAGTCTCCATCGGCATACTCCGCCGACGGATCCTGAACTACATATGACCCGATTCCTATAAAACCAGGGATATGTAGGCAGCTCATAGGCCAGGGAGCGGCCTAACTTCTTCGAACCATTTCGTTTGGTCAAAATTGGTCATCATATCTTTACCCGACAACTCTTTCATCCTTATCGGGTAAAGAGGGGCAGTTGTTGATACCCAATTTTTTCCTATATATTTTTCAATATGCAAATATCTTCAAAATAGCATATGTACGCATATATAAGTATGTCCATATGTTTTATTATTTTTTCCTTAATGTTTAAAGTTTTTAAATCAATTTATTTCCCTATTTTATCCATAAAAACCCAATAATTATTTCCAAAATTATTATTTTTGGTAATTAGTTTATTGTACTTTCACATTTATGCTAAAATATAGCTAAGATAATTTTTGCATATTTTTAAAAATGTATTTAGTATTTTTAAAGGATAAATTGTATAATTGCAATATTAGCCTCTTTTAGGATTTAATTGCGTTTATATTCATGTAAATGAAGTCCCGTATTTTTAAATATATAATTATATGTTATCAATCATTTTTTAGTACTTTTAATTTATTTCCAGAAATCAATTTACTATAGGGAAAAATGGCTATTTAAATGATAGTCCAATTTCATTTCAATTATACCCTGAAATTGAGCCCAAATCAGACCCAATTTCCCAACCCAATTGCAACTCGAACCCACCCCCCTAACCAAATTTAAATGACCCAACCCGAACTCCCCACTTAACCTCTTTAATCCCAGTCGTTGATCATTTAGATCAACGACTCCCATTCCCCCTTTCCTTTTTAACCCCAAACGACCCCTAAACCTATCTCATTTCTCACCTACTGCCGCCCTTGAATCCCTCTTCTCTCTCAAATCTCTTTGAAACTCCTACAAACCCTAGCCTCCTCCATCAAACCAAACCCTAATCCACCCTGATACCTACATAATCCATGGCCTTCCATGGTCATTTGAGACCTATACCAGCCTTCCAAAGCTCCAATGTGTTTGGTTATATGGTTTCACGACCAACTTCGAAGGAGTTTGGTCCAGCCCTTGCTCGACTAGTATTCATGTCCTTTCTCCGACCATCCACGACCTTTCCAGGCCATTTATGCCTTTCAAGGCGGGTCCTTGGTATTTTCTGGTTAAATCGTTAACTTTCGAGATCTTTCTTATTTTCTTTTGGGTTTTCTGAAACCCTAATCTCTTCTTTCAATTTCTTTCAAATCTACCTTAGATGTGTGCTTACCATAACTTTTAAGAATTTTTCTCAAATGTTCTTCAACGTTGTTTTCAAAATGACTCTTCATTGTTCTGATTAGGGTTTCCTTTAAGTTATTTCAAAAATCTTTTCTCTGATTCTCGATGTTGTTTTATGGATTTACTATGTTCGAACTGTTTGTTATGGTTTCCTTCTACTCTAGTCAGCATGTTGAAAACCCTAATTTCTTTTGGGTCTCATTCGAATCCTGAAGCTGTTTGTTTAAATGTATACTTGTTTAATTAAGTTCCTCATTATTGTTTGATTTATTTATGTTACCATTTTAAAACTCGATTATTGTTGAAAAGCCCTAGGTATTTGGGGTTGAAATTGTTTGTTTGAGTACTTGACGCGACTGGAAGCTTTTGTTTTAGACTTTCTTTTCTTTATGTGATTCATTTGATTCTTAGTTTTACTATCTTTCTAACTCAACTTTTGTCGAAAACCCTAACTTTTCAAAAGGTTTCCTCACCTGCTACTGTGAGACCTTTGCATGTTTCTGATACTCTGTTTTCTTCACTATTGAATTCAATGTGACTTGACCTACTTGATTACTATGCTTTGAATATTTGCTTTATTACTGAACCCTAGCTTATTTCTGCCACTACCGCATGCTTGTGATTATCTCTTTTGCCAATGTGCTTGGCCTCGCATGTCTGATGACCCTGTTTACTTTACTTATATACTGAAGTGCAGAAGCATGTTTCTTCTTTGATTGATCTCAATCGTGTGACTGATTTCAAAAACTTTTCTTTTATGAACTTTAGTTTCACTCTCCTGTTAAAGTTAATTGATTCCTTTTCTTATTTTGCCTTACTGAATCTTTTCCCAAAATAAGCATATTTCTGTGCTTAGACTTGATTACTTACTCGATGCTTTTACTACTCCTTTTATGGCAATAATAAGTTTGTCTCTAAATTGATCTTCTTTCCTTATTTTGAATCTATCATTACCCGTTAAACAGTGACCCCTTAATTAAAGGGAGTCACTTGTGTAATTGATGCTAGCTTGTGATTGTTTCTATGTTTGTGGTAGAACTTTACTTATTACCTTATTCCTCATCTGTTTTCAAAACTATAAATACCCTGCACCCTTCTTCTTTCAAAAACACGAACGAACCACTTGAGTTCAGAACACACACTTCACTCAAAGCTCTCTCTCTTTTCTCTGTTACTACTTGTGTTGCTGCCTTGTCTAGCTGGCCGAAATCCAAGGCTAGGCTGTGGAAATTTTCTTACTTTTCTTTCTACATTTGCCTCTTTACTGGTATGTTCTAATTAATCTTCCAGCATCAACAACAACATGTTTCTTTACTATTTCCTTCACTCTTTCCTATTTCCTGCTTGCGTTTAATCCAGTTACATTACCAAGCATGCTGTAATCTGCCCCTTCCTCTTCTGAATTAATGTATTTTTCTTATGTATGAACTCTGTCAGTCACTTATTATGACTTATGAATCCCAAACCCCCATATCCCCTATGTGTTTGTGTTCTTTGGTTGGTTTGAGGGCATGTCAGCATTAGACATTGCTGTGCATGACCCAAATCTGACCCTCCCTAGGGTCATATGCTTCATATCCCCTCTATGTGTTGTGTTCTTCGGCTGGTTTATGGGTATGCTAGCACCAACTATTGTTGTGCATGTCCAAACCTGACCCTCTTAGGGTCATATGCTCCTTATAATGTATTCCCAAATCCCTGACTCCTTTGTATAAAAATGCTGATTCTGTGTAGTGTTAGCTTTACTATTACTGTTTTCAAATTATCCTTACACCTTACTATTCTCAACCCAGTTTTAAACAAAATCTCTGCTCCTGCACTTCCACTATAGTCCTAGACTTAGGTTCTGCCCCTCTTGTGTGAGCCTTGCCTTGGGACCCATGAGCTCCCTCTGAACTTGGACACATAAGGGCTGGCCCTTCCATACTGCACTTATCTCTATCTGGTTATGCAAACTTGGGTGTAAGCACTGCCCGGGGTCCCTTGATATCCTTAGGGAACTTTGACACACTCAAGTCTGAGAAAGGCTTTGGAACAAATGGCATTTGAGGTGGTTTATTCCATAACTCAGAGAGGAAGTCAAGAATAAGGCTTCCTCTGGTTGTAACTTCTTATTTTGTATTTTTTGATGCAATTCATTATTCAGTTTGTAATAATTTTTAATAAACATTGGGGTTGGCTAGTGAAAAGGGTTGGGTAATTGTGCATGCTTAAGGGTAGATATCATGCATGTAAGATCTGTTTTTTTAAATTCTGCATGTTTAACTCTGCATTTAGATGTCATGCCTATAAGATCTATTGTTCTGCACGTTTAACTCTGCATTTAGATATCATGCTTATAAGATCTGTTTTATTTAAAATTCTGCATGTCTAACTCTACATTTAGATAACATGCATATAGGGTTTGTCTTCAATTCTGCATGTTTATTTCCACACTTAGACAACATGCTCTTAGGATCTAAGTGGTTATAATCCGACATCATTAAAATCAATACCTTTATAGAAATTATGCCTATAGGATTCAAGTAAATACTGCCTGTTTCATTTCACGTTTGACTAGATATCATGTCTATAGGAATTAAAATTAGCAATAATAGATATCAATGTCTATAAAATCTGAAACCAATCTAGTTTAAAATCAGCCTAACTCGTATTGTTCTGAATTAGTTTTAAACAACCTTACTCCTTTATTCAACGCAGTTTAGAAAGCATGTTTATAGGATCTCAAATCCTTTGTTGTAGAACTGTTACTGCTTTACTAAATTCTAAATCAGCAATAGATATCATGTTTATAGGATCTCACCCAAACACTTAGGCGAGCCTTAGGTGATAACGTGTCACGACCTGGATTTCCCCACCATCGGGAGTCGTGATGGCGCCTACTAACAGAGCTAGGCCAGCCAAACTTTAAACATTCTCTGATAACTTCTCAACAATAACCATATACGAAAGCAATTAAATAAAAGAAACAGAAGGCTTTAAGTTTATAAAACTGAAATTCAAATGCGGAAGTTTAAGACAAATCTCTACCCAAAATCTGGTGTCACTAACTCACGGACTGCTAAAGAGTGCTACAAACAAGTCTGAATGGAAATACAAAATATCTGTCTCGGTACAATGAAGACAAACTAAACATAGAGAAGGACTTCGGCCTGCGAATGTCAGCTAGGCTACCTTGAAGTCTCTGGACTGAAGTCAGCTCCCGATCAATACGCTACTACTGCGGTCCTAAAGCTGATCTGGTACCGTAATCTGTGCAAAAAGCACAGAAGTGCAGCATCAGCACAACCGACCCCATGTGCTGGTAAGTGCCTGGCCTAACCCCGGCGAGGTAGTGACGAGGCTAGGACCAGACTCCAGATAAACCTGAGCAGATATATAATATGTTGCGGAAAATAAACAGGAATAAGCAGTTTAAAATGGAAGGGGTACATGCTTCAGGGAAACATATCAAGACCAACAAAAGAAACTTGTTAAAATATGAAAGGACAACTCAATACCTACAACGATACAATAACAATACTGTTGCGGCACACAACCCGATCCCTTATCATTTAACATTGTTGCGGCGTGCAACCCGATCCATATATATATATATAGCTGTTGCGGTGCGCAACCCGATCCAATATAATATCTGTTGCGGCGTGCAACCCGATCCAATATATATATAGCAGTTGCGGCGTGCAACCCGATCCAATTCATTATCTTGTGGTAGGCGTACCACCCGCTCCCATTTCATCATATCCTGTGGTAGGCGTACCACCCGCTCCCATTTCATTATCTTGTGGTAGGCGTACCACCCGCTCCCATTTCATTATCTTCGATGAAAACAATCACGAACAAATCCAAATAGGGAACATAAGGAATATACTACTTCCCGACAAGGGAGAAACAACTATAACCAAACTTGTTACCACCTAACTACCTCAGCTACATCTAGACTTGTTACAACACCTAACTACCTCAACTATATCTAAACTTGTTACAACACCTAACTACCTCAGCTATAACCAAACTCGTTACAACATCTAACTACTTCAGCTATAACTAAACTTATTACAACACCTAACACAAAGAATCATCAACCTAAGCATCCGTAATATCAAATAAGAACACTATGCAAGGGAACCACAACTCAACAATAGCCCGACAAGGGTGCAACGTGATAATCTCTTCCCTTTCTCACTTTTACTTCCAAAACCCTGTTACCCATTCTCCCACGAATCCAAATATATGTTTTGTTTTGAAATCGGACCCCAAATTGAGGTCCAACTTCTCAATTTGTAGAAAACCTAGGTTCTACCCAAAACACCCAATTTCCCCATGAAAATCTTTGATTTGAAGTTGAAATCATGTTAAAAGATGTTAAGAAGTGAAGAAATTAAGTTAGAAATCACTTACCAATGGTTTTGGAGAAGAAAAGTAGTTTGGAAAATCGCCTCTTAGGTTTTGGGTTTTTGAAAAGTGGAAAAATGACTGAAAGTCCCGAATATATATACTTTTGCTGGGGGCTGGCGCGGACCGCGCAGAAATGTACCGCGGTCGCGCCGAGGGAGGGAAGAAGTGGGCTTTCTCTAAACCCACCCAGCACGGACCGCACTGATTTGGTGCGCGACCGCGCTGGTCGACCCTCTGAACTCTACCACGCGGACCGCACAGAAAAGCACCGCGGCCGCGTGGCTGCCAGCGCGGACCGCGCAAAAAATGACCGCGGCCGCATTGGGGCCTGCAACATCTGAACCTGCATTTTTAAGCCTAAGACCTCCCGGGCCCCACTCAAAACTCACCCGAGCCCTCGGGGCTCCAAACCAAACACTCATATGATCTCGAAAACACTTTACAGACTTACTCGTGCGATCAAATCACCAAAATAACATCATATACATAGGATCAAGTCTCAAAACTCATGATTTTCTTTCAACTTTCATAAAACTCAAATTCCCCATTTTAAGTCCAAAACACGTCATATGACGTCCGTTTTTAGCCAAATTTTATAGATAGTGCTTAAAACATATTTAAGACTCGTACCGAGCGTCGGAACCAAAATACGAGCCCGATACCACAGTTTTCTGCTAAATTTTCTTCTTCATTTTACTTAATAAATTTCAGGAAACAAATTCACACAAAAATTCATTTCTCGGGCTTGGGACCTCGAAATTTGATTCCGGGCACATGCCCAAGTCCCATATTTTTCTACGGACCCTCCGGGACCGTCGAATCACAGGTCTGGGTCCGTTTACCCAAAATATTGACCGAAGTCAATATTATGCATATTAATATCAAAATTCATCAAATTTCTCACATAATTCACATATTTCAACATAAAAGCTTTCCGGCTACGCGCCCGTACTGCGCACGCAAATCGAAGCAACTAAAAGCGAGGTTTAGGCCTCGGAAGCACGGAACAAGGAAGAATTACGGCGATGACCCTTTGGGTCATCACATTCTCCACCTTTAAAACAACCGTTCGTCCTCTAACGGACAAAAGAAAGAAGTACCTGAGTCAGGAAATAAATGAGGATAACGGCTCCGCATATCGGACTCGGACTCCCAGGTCGATGCCTCAGTAGGCTGACCTCTCCACTGAACACACACCGAAGGAAAACTCTTCGACCTCAACTGTCGAACCTGCCGGTCTAGAATAGCCACCGGATCCTCCTCATATGACAGATCCTTGTCCAATTGGACAATGCTAAAATCTAACACGTGCGATGGATTGCCGTGATACTTCCGGAGCATAGATACATGAAACACTGGATGCACAATTGCCAAGCTAGGCGGCAAAGCAAGTCTATAGGCTACCTCTCCCACACGCTCAGGGATCTCAAATGGGCCAATGAACCTAGGGCTAAGCTTGCCCTTCTTCCCAAATCGCATCACGCTCTTCATAGGCGACACACAGAGCAACACTCGTTCACCAACCATGAAAGCAATATCTCGGACCTTGCAGTCTGCATAACTCTTCTGCCTAGACTGAGCTGTCCGAAGTCTATTCTGAATGATCTTGACCTTATCCAAGGCCTCCTGAACTAGGTCTGTACCCAATAACCGAGCCTCTTCCGGCTCAAACCATCCGATTGGGGACCGACACCGCCTACCATACAACGCCTCATACGGAGCCATATGAATGCTGGACTGGTTGCTGTTGTTGTAGGCAAACTCTGCTAAAGGCAAGAACTGGTTCCACGAGCCTCCGAAATCAATGACACAGGCTCTGAGCATATCCTCTAATATCTGAATAGTCCTCTCGGACTGACCGTCCATCTGGGGATGAAATGCTGTGCTCAACTGAACCTGGGTGCCCAACTCTTGCTGAACCGCTCTCCAGAAATGCGAGGTAAACTACGGACCTCGGTCCGAGATGATAGACATAGGCACCCCATGAAGGCGAACGATCTCCCTGATATAAATCTCAGCTAATCTCTCGGACGAATAGGTGGTGGCAACCGGAACAAAATGCGCTGACTTGGTCAGCCTATCTACAATAACCCAAACCGCATCAAACTTCTTCCGAGTCATCGGAAGTCCAGTAACAAAATCCATAGTAATTTTCTCCCACTTCCACTCGGGAAGCTCAATCCTCTGAAATAAACCACCGGGCCTCTAATGCTCGTACTTAACCTGCTGACAGTTCAAACAACGAGCCACATATGCAAAAATGTATTTTTTTCATTTTGCGCCACCAATAGTGCTGCCTGAAATCCTGATACATCTTCGCAGTGCCCGGATGAATAGAATACCGAGAACTGTGGGCCTCCGCTATGATCAACTCTCGAATCCCATCAACATTGGGCACACAAACTCGCCCCTACAATCTCAATACACCATCGTCATCTAAGGTTACTTTCCTGGCACCTCCACGCTGCACCGTGTCTCTCAAGACCACAAATGGGGATCTTCAAACTGCCGATCGCGGATACGCTCCAATAACGAAGAACGAGCGACCGTGCAAGCTAATACTCGACTAGGCTCAGAAATGTCCAACCTCACAAACTGATTGGCCAAAGCCTGAACGTCCAAAGCAAGCGGTCTCTCACCGACCAGAATATAAGCAAGACTGCCCATGCTGACTGACTTCTTACTCAAGGCATCGGCCACCACATTGGCCTTTCCCAGGTGATATAAGATAGTGACGTCGTAATCTTTCAACAATTCCAACCACCTCCTCTGCCTCAAATTTAACTCCTTTTGCTTGAACAAATACTGAAGACTCTTATGATCCGTGAACACCTCACACGTCACACCATATAAATAATGCCTCCAAATCTTCAAAGCATGAACGATGGCTGCCAACTCCAAATCATGCACTGGATAGTTCTTCTCATGAACCTTCAACTGCCTCGAAGCATAGGCAATGACCTTGCCATCCTGCATCAATACTGCACCAAGCCCAATACGAGATGCATCACAATAGACTGTATAGGGCCCTAAACCTGTGGGCAAAACCAACACCGGTGCCGTAGTCAGAGCTGTCTTGAGCCTCTGAAAGCTCGCCTCACACTCGTCTGACCATCTGAACTGGGCACCTTTCTGGGTCAACCTGGTCATCGGGGCTGCAATAGATGAGAACCCCTCCACGAACCGACGATAGTAACCTGCCAATCCCAAGAAACTCCAAATCTCTGTGGCCGATGCTGGTCTAGGCCAGTTCTTGACTGCCTCAATCTTTTTCGGATCAACCTGAATACCCTCTGCTAAAACAACGTGACCCAGGAATGCAACAAAACTCAACCAGAACTCGTACTTCGAAAACTTGGCGTATAACTGACTATCCTTCAGAGTCTGAAGAACAACTCTGAGGTGCTGCTCATGCTCCTCCTGACTGTGGGAGTATATCAGAATATCATCAATGAAGACTATCACGAACGAGTCCAAATAAGGCCTGAACACTCGGTTCATCAAATCCATAAAGGCTGCTGGGGCATTGGTCAACCCAAATGACATAACCAAGAACTCATAATGCCCGTACCGAGTGCGGAATGCTGTCTTAGGGACATCGGATGCCCTAATCCTCAACTGATGGTAGCCAGATCTCAAGTCAATCTTTGAGAATACCTTGGCACCCTGAAGCTGATCGAACAAATCATCAATCCTTGGCAGTGGATACTTATTCTTAATTGTAACCTTGTTCAGTTGCCGGTAATCAATGCACATTCTCATCGAACCATCCTTTTTCTTAACAAACAACATCGGCGCACCCCAAGGCGAAACACTGGGTCTAATGAAACCTTTCTCAAGCAAACCTTGCAACTGTTCCTTTAAATATTTCAACTTCGGCGGGGCCATACGATATGGTGGGATAGAAATGGGCTGAGTGCCCGGAGCCAAATCAATACAAAAGTCGATATCCCTGTCGCGCAGCATACCCGGCAGGTCTGAAGGGAAAACCTCAGGAAACTCCCGAACAACGAGCACAGAATCAATAGAAGGGACCTCCGCGCTAGAATCGCGAATGTACGCCAAATAGGCCAAACATCCCTTCTTAACCATACGCCGAGCCTTTACATACGAGATAACACTGCGGGTACAATGACCAAAAGTTCCTCTCCACTCTAAACGGGGTAAATCCGGTAAGGCTAAGGTCACGGTCTTGGCATGGCAATCCAAGATAGCATGGTACGGGGACAACCAATCCATCCCCAATATAACGTCGAAGTCCACCATATATAAGAGAAATAAGTCAACACGGGTCTCAAGACCCTCAAATACTACTACACAGGAATGATGCACTCGGTCGACCACTATAGAATCACCCACTGGTGTAGATACATATACAGGAACACCCAAGGCATCGCTAGGCATAACCAAGTAGGGTGCAAAATAGGATGACACATACGAATACGTAGACCCAGGGTCAAATAGCACTGAAGCACCTCTATCACAGACCAGAATAGTACCTGTGATGAAAGCATCGGAAGACTCAGCCTCTGGCCTGGCTGGCAAATCATAACACCGGGGCTGAGCCCCACCACCCTGAACTGCCTCTCTAGGACAGCCTGCTACTGGTTGGCCTCCACCTCTAGGACCTCTACCTCCACCTCTAGCACCTCTGCCCCCGCCTCTAGCTGGCTGGGCGGCCTGCGAAGCCTCTAGTGCCTGAATCATAGCTCGAGGACCCTGCTGCTGCGGCTGTGCACCTCTCAATCTCGAGCAAGCTCTCCTGATATGACCATACTCACCACACTCGTAGCACCCACCTGACTGCTGCAGCCGAGAGGGCTGAGGCTGACCTTGTCGACCTGAATGACCTCCTCGAAAGCTCTGGAGTGGTGGTGCACTAATAGGCTGCTGATCCGAATAGTGCTGCTGAGAACCACTACCGCCCGAAGTACCATGTGAGACCTGGAGTGCTGACTGAAAGGGTCTAGGGGGATGGCCTCTACCATATAAATCTCTACCTCCAGACGAGGTACCACTGAATCTCCTGAATGACGAGGCCTCTTATCTGACCCATGACTACCTCCCTATGACAGAACCGTCTCAACTCTGCGCGCCACATTGGCCACCTCCTGAAATATGATCTCGCTCCCAGCCTCCTTGGCCATCTGAAGACGAATCGGCTGAATAAGACCATCAATAAACCTCCTCACCCTCTCTCTCTTAGTGGGAAGTATGATGAGAGCATGGCGAGCTAGATCGATGAACTTGGTCTCATACTGGGTAACAGTCATGGAACCCTGCTGGAGGCACTCAAACTGCCTCTGATAGGCCTCTCTCTGGGTAACGGGGAGAAACTTCTCCAGAAACAATACCGTAAACTGCTCCCAAGTCAAAGATAGAGATCCGACTGGTCTCGCTAAGCAATAATCCCTCCACCAAGTCTTGGCGGATCCAGACAAACGAAATGTAGCGAAATCAACCCCATTGGTCTCAACAATACCCATGTTCCTGAGAACCTCGTGGCAGCTGTCTAGATAATCCTGGGGATCCTCAGTAGATGCTCCGCTAAAAGTAGAAGTGAATAGCTTGGTGAATCTGTCCAGTCTCCACAAAGCATCGACGGACATAGCCGCTCCATCGCCAGTTCGAGCTATGACACCCGGCTGAACTACTCCAACTGGCTGAACTGCTGGAGTATGAGGAGCTACCTGCTCCGAAGTGCATGTAGTAGGAGTCTAAGCCCTTCCTCCAGCCTGAGAAGTGGCTGGTGCTACTGGAAGCAAACCCGCTCGGGTGACACTCTCCATGAGGCCTACCAATCGGACTAGAGCGTCCTGAAGAACTGGAGTGGCAATGAAGCCCTCTGGGACCTGAGCTGGGCCCACTGGAGCTGCTGGAGCTGGAACCCCCTCGTCATAGTCAACATGAGGCTCTACCTCTGGGACTGCTGCTCGGGGCTGGGCTCTGCCCCGGCCTCAGCCTCTAGCACGGCCTCGGCCTCGCCCTCTGCTCCTAATAGGAGCTGCTGCTGGGGGCTCGAGCTGCAGCGTGGTAGAAGTGGAAGCACGTGTTCTCGCCATCTGCGAAAGAACGGAGTAGAACTACAATCAGTGTTGAGAAACAGAATCGCACGACAAGAAAGAACAAGGTGAAATTTTTCCTAACTCTGTAGCCTCTGGGAGATAAATACAGACGTCTCCGTACCGATCCCTTAGACTCTACCATGTTTTTCCGCGAGTTGTGAGACCTACGCAACCTAGAGCTCTGATACCAACTTGTCATGACCCAGATTTCCCCACCATCGGGAGTCGTGATGGCGCCTACTAACGGAGCTAGGCCAGCCAAACTTTAAACATTCTCTGATAACTTCTCAACAATAACCATATACGAAAGCAATTAAATAAAAGAAATGGAAGGCTTTAAGTTTATAAAACTGAAATTCAAATGCGGAAGTTTAAGACAAATCTCTACCCAAAATCTGGTGTCACTAACTCACGGACTGCTAAAGAGTGCTACAAACAAGTCTGAATGGAAATACAAAATATTTGTCTCAGTACAATGAAGACAAACTAAACATGGAGAAGGACTTCGGCCTGCGAACGTCAGCTAGGCTATCTTGAAGTCTCTGGACTAAAGTAAGCTCCCGATCAATACACTATTGCTGCGGTCCTAAAGCTACTCCGGTACCGTAATCTGTGCAAAAAGCATAGAAGTGCAGCATCAGCACAACCGACCCCATGTGCTGGTAAGTGCCTGGCCTAACCCCGACGAGGTAGTGATGAGGCTAGGACCAGACTCCAGATAAACCTAAGCAGATATATAATATGTTGCGGAAAATAAATAGGAATAAGCAGTTTAAAATGGAAGGGGTACATGCTTCGGGGAAACATATCAAGACCAACAAAAGAAACTTGTTAAAATATGAATGAACAGCTCAATACCTACAGCAATACAATAACAATACTGTTACGGCACGCAACCCGATCCCTTATCATTTAACATTGTTGCGGCGTGCAACCCGATCCACATATATATAGCTGTTGCAGCGCGCAACCCGATCCAATATAATATTTGTTGCGGTGTGCAACCCGATCCAATATATATATATATATAGCAGTTGCGGCATGCAACCCGATCCAATTCATTATCTTGATGTAGGCATACCACCCGCTCCCATTTCATCATATCCTGTGGTAGGCTTACCACCCGCTCCCATTTCATTATCTTGTGGTAGGCGTACCACCCGCTCCCATTTCATTATCTTGTGGTAGGCGTACCACCCGCTCCCATTTCATTATCTTCGATGAAAACAATCACGAACAAATCCAAATAGGGAACATAAGGAATATACTACTTCCCGGCAAGGGAGAAACAACTATAACCAAACTTGTTACAACCTAACTACCTCAGCTACATCTAGACTTGTTACAACACCTAACTACCTCAACTATATCTAAACTTGTTACAACACCTAACTACCTCAGCTATAACCAAACTCGTTACAACATCTAACTATTTCAGCTATAACTAAACTTATTACAACACCTAACACAAAGAATCATCAACCTAAACATCCGTAATATCAAATAAGAACACAATGCAAGGGAACCACAACTCAACAATAGCCCGGCAAGGATGCAACGTGATAATCTCTTCCCTTTGTCACTTTTACTTCACAACTTCCTTCACCACTCGAGCCAATACTCTAGAGTTTCAATTATCACTTATACTTTCACAATTCGTTACACAACTGGAGTCAACGCTCCTCAATGTTCATAGGTCACAATTCTTTCCACAACTTTACACAACAAAAATAGAAATCTTCATCAAGGCATGAATAATACAACAAAATCATGGAAATCACAATATAAGACTCACGGTCATGCTTGTCACCCACGTATAGATACTCGTCACCTTGCCTATATGTCGTACCCAACAAGAGCAAGTAGCAGATATGACTCAACTCCTAATCCCTCAAGATAAGGTTAGACCGAACACTTACCTCGAGTGCTCCAACTCAAGTTTCGATTATAGCTTTACCTCTCGAATTTACCACCCAACCACTCGAATCTAGTCACAAATTACTTGAATGCATTAATAATTACTATTGCATAAAAATAGTTTTTACAAGGTTTTTCCCAAAAAGGGCAAAAATACCCCCGGATCCACGTGGTCGAAACTCGAGGTTTGGACCAAAACCCTATTACCCATTCTCCCACGAATCCAAATATATGTTTTATTTTGAAATCGGACCCCAAATTGAGGTCCAACTTCTCAATTTGTAGAAAACCTAGGTTCTACCCAAAACACCGAATTTCCCCATGAAAATCTTTGATTTGAAGTTGAAATCATGTTAAAAGATGTTAAGAAGTGAATAAATTAAGTTAGAAATCACTTACCAATGGTTTTGGAGAAGAAAAGTTGTTTGGAAAATCGCCTCTTAGGTTTTGGGTTTTTGAAAAGTGGAAAAGTGACTGAAAGTCTCGAATATATATACTTTTGCTGAGGGCTGGCGCGGACCGCGCAGAAATGTACTGCAGTCGCACCGAGGGAGGGAAGAAGTGGGCTTTCTCTGAACCCACCCAGCGCGGACCGCACTGATTTGGTGCGCGGCCACGCTGGTCGACCCTCTGAACTCCACCACGCGGACCGCACAGAAAAGCACCGCAGCCATATGGCTGCCAGCGCGGACCGCGCGGAAATGACCGCGGTCGCACTGGGGCCTGCAATATCTGAACTTGCATTTTAAGCCTAAGACCTCCTGGGCCCCACTCAAAACTCACCCGAGCCCTCGGGGCTCCAAACCAAACATTCATATGATCTCGAAAACACTTTACAGACTTACTCGTGCGATCAAATCGCCAAAATAACATCATATACATAGGATCAAGCCTCAAAACTCATGATTTTCTTTCAACTTTCATAAAACTCAAATTCCCCATTTTAAGTCCGAAACACGTCATATGACGTCCGTTTTTAGCCAAGCTTTACAGATAGTGCTTAAAACATATTTAAGACTCGTACCAGGCGTTGGAACCAAAATACGAGCCCGATACCACAGTTTTCTGATAAATTTTCTTCTTCATTTTCCTTAATAAATTTCAGGAAACAATTTCACACAAAAATTTATTTCTCGGGCTTGGGACCTCGGAATTTAATTCCGGGCACACGCCCAAGTCCCATATTTTTATGCAGACCCTCCGGGACCGTCGAATCACAGGTCCGGGTCCGTTTACCCAAAATGTTGACCGAAGTCAATATTATGCATATTAATATCAAAATTCATCAAATTTCTCACATAATTCGCATATTTCAACATAAAAGCTTTCTGGCTACGCGCCCGGACTGTGCACGCAAATCAAGGCAACTAAAAGAAAGGTTTTCAAGGCCTCAAAAGCATGGAACAAGGAAGAATTACGGCGATGACCCTTTGGGTCGTCACATAACGACAATAAAAATCGAATCCGCCTTTGTTAATCAGTAACTGCTACAACTAGCAGGCAAGCCTAATTCGGACTTCTTATCTGAGTTATGTAATAAACTAGTCTGCCTTAACAATTAAAATTCTCCTTGCCTTAGCACTTTAAATTCAGACCCTAACTGTGTTTAAGTCGTGCTATTTATGTGCTTTGTTTGAGGAGGTATACATGAGCCTTTTAATTGTTTACATGTTTCCCCTAATATGTAGTCCTATGTGTTTTTTTGTATGTCGCCTTAGCTTTTTCACCTTTTAAAACCTAAAAGTCAGCCTAATATCCCTCTCCTTTATGAATAGTAGTCCTAAGTTCCTCCGTCACTAATAGGAGTGGGACGGGTAATAGCATGCAATAATGGTCGAGACCAATCCGCGCTTTAATACCTCGATGGGGTGGGAAGGTTAGATATGGATATGATAACCGGTGCGCTAATACCACGTGCATTCCCTCTTCTGAGGAGTGTCATACCGGGTATTGCTGATGTGATCGATATTATAAATAAACCTAGGACCCCCCTCCTTTTATATTCTCAAGTATTTGTAGACTTGTAACTCCTTTTCAGAATTTGCCTTTTAATAATTGTTTTCCAACTCTTATGTGTTCAAACTTAAATCTCCTACTATTTGAGCCTTTATTTGTCTGTCTTCTAATTGTACAAATTCACAAAAAACTGTCTGGCCGGGAACCACACTAGTGGATCTCGAGGGGTGCCTAATACCTTCCCCTTGAGATAATTTCAAGCCCTTACCCTATCTCTGGTTATCAAACAAACTTAGAAGTGAACCTTATAGGTGCCCTAATGCACTTTAAATCATTAGGTGGTGACTTTTCAAATGCAAAACCCAGTTCCCAAAAGGAATGAGTTGTCTTATACTCATAATGTCATAAACCCGATTTTTCGATGCGAAGAGGGAAAAATGGGGGTGCGACAGTAATAGATAGTATGGTTATGTAATTGTTGTACATAAATAAAAGTTATGATTTGATAATGATGTTTACTATAATATATCTTATTTATGTCATTTTGAAGAATAAGGATAATATCATTAGATCAACTTAAACTCTAGCAGAGTTTGCATGAAATATACAACCACCAGAAGTGGTTATATTTTGTATATCTCATTGTAACTATATTTTGTTAACCACAAGAAGTGGTATATGCCTATGATTACCAGAAGTGATAATTTAGAATTTCTATGGTTACAATTGAAGATAAGCTACATAAATATTCTCTATGTTAAATGCATGCCTCGATTTGCTCCGAAAGTAGTAAATATTTTAAAAGAGGTTGAAGCATCACAATTTGATGTGATTAATGTGCATTCAGATAATTATGTTTGATTTCCTAAAGTATGAACTTTTGATAATATTAATCCATTCCCTGAAGTGAATGTGACAATATTAATAAATCTGGTAAATATGAACGCGCTCTTGATGTGAATATATTACAATTCATCTCCATAAGAGGTAATTTAATTGAGAGAATATATACTCAATATTTCGTATTTTAAATTTGCTCCTGAAGAAGTAACACAATTAAAACTGCCTCATGAAGTAGGAAAATATTATGAAGAGGAGTTTTCTTGTGCTTAAACAATTGTTTCACATTGTTTATTTGATTGTAATTTTCTCTCATGACACCAGAAGTGTTTGAGCAATATTTGATAGTACAAAATGAATCAACAACTCCTGAAGAGCTAACTCTTTACCTAGAAGACACATGGCACCAGTAGTGTCCAATAAATATTAGATTGTGGATAATAAATGAAGACTCTCGAAGAGCTTATATACAAATATGTCATTCATATTTTATATGATTGGTCAAAACATATGTTGTATTAAACCTGAAGTTTACTAATACAAATGACTATCATATTGAGACTACAACTGACTAAAAGATTGAAAATCTTCATGTTTCCATAATCATAAGGGGTAAAATAATATGTATGTGAGAAGTTACCCGCCTTATTCTTCAACTTATATTATATCATGTATCACAGTAAATCAGAAGTTTACTAATGCAAAAGCAGTCACGGTAAATCAGAAGTTTACTAATGCAAAAGTTTATGCCATAATAAACCAGAAGTTTACCAAGAGATAGCACATGCCATGTGTCACGACCCAAAATCCCAACCCGGTCGTGATGGCGCCTCTCGTGGGGACAAGGCCAGCCAACAACAAAACAATACATCTCTTTATAATTATTTAGCAGGAATAAGTCTAATTCGCAGATAATATAATCACAAGTGCGAAGTAAACATGATAGAATAATGGAAACCATCCCGACTCAGCCCGAAATCGGGGTGTCACAAGCCACGAGCATCTAAAGATCTAAATACTAATACAAGACCAGCAATATACAGAATGGAATTTAGAATCAATGAAGAAATACGGTGCCGTGAACGCTGACGGTCACCTTGCTCAGCTACAATAGTATACCTTCAGTCCGCTAATAACCCGCTACCGGGTGAACAGTACCTGCAACTGCACGCGAGGTGCAGGGAGTAAAGTGAGTACTTCCAACTCAGTGGTAATAAGAGTAAATAATAACTGAGCGATAAGAAATCACGTAAGAACACTTCATCATGCTATCTAAGACGGTACAACCCTTTTTGAAAATAGTAATTCCATGAAAATTCTTTATAAAATATCTGACTCAGTTTTAAACCTCTTTTGAAAATAATCTTTTTAACAGTTGCAAAATAATTCCAGCCATCGGTGTCACTATGCATAGAAACCCGCCCCTCGGGCAATATCTTCGTTCCTGGTCAGCCACTTGGGCCCCAACACTCAAGGATCAGATAGCACCAGCAAAAGCAGATAAATATCTCCAGAAATATCACAACGACAAATAATGAACAAATGCATGAATGCAATGCAATGCATATGATGGTACATTCCAGTACCCACTGCGGCGTGCAGCCCGAGCCATCCATATTTATTTATCGTCGACGGCGCTCACTGGGGGTGTGTACAGACTCCGGAGGGGCTCCTACAGCCCAAGCGCAATATCTTGGTCAGTCATTGTTACCTGACCGGTCAGCCATTGTTACCTGACCAATTTATATCATACAGTGCCATTGTTACCACTGTTCAAGTATATCATCCAGTGTCATTGTTACCACTATTTCAAGTATATCACACAGTGTCATTGTTACCACTGTTTCAAGTATATCACATAGTGTCATTGTTACCACTGTTTCAAGTATATCACACAGTGTCATTATTACCACTGTTTCAAGTATATCACACAGTGTCATTGTTACCACTGTTTCAAGTCACTTTATAATCAGTCCAGAAAATAATATAATAAGCCCCTTGGGCATTTACAAAATAGAAGTTCCCAGCCCGGAATACATTTAAAAATATCATTTAAGTTTTCAACACTTAGAATTATGGCTGAGTTTGCAAAACAGCATTTAAAACCTTGGACTGAAATTAAATGATATGCAAATCATGCTAAGCAGTAATATCAATCCTCTAAGGATTTTACAAATTGGCACAAGGCCCCAAACATGGCATCAAGCCCAGTAATATCAATGAAGTATGTGTATCAATCACCAGTATAGTATAAACATCACACGGGATGGACCAAGTCACAATCCCCAATAGTATCCGACCCCGCACTCGCCATGGAGTGCGTGTCATGCCTCAATATAGCATTACGATGTGAAAGTTCGGGGTTTTAAACCCTCAGAACAACATTTACATCTATTACTCACCTCTAACCGGTCGTAGACTAGTCCGCAATGCCCTTTCCTCTTGAATCGACCTCTTCGCGCGTCGAATATAGTCAAAACCACAACAAATACATTACAATAGGCTAAGGGAATATAACCCAATCGAAAAGACTCGAAAAATGTCGAAAATCCCGAAATTAGCAAAACCCGAGCCCCGGGCCCACGTCTCAAAATTCAAAATTTTTTACATCAATACGACCCTTATCTCGCCACGAGTCTATACATACCAAATTCACAAAAATCGGAGTTCATTTGACCCCTCAAATCACCATTTAATTCTCTTAAGTTTCAAGCCCTAAACCACCATTTTTGTCCATAATTTACTTGAGTTTTCAGCTCTAATCCATGTATTTAACTTGGAAATAAGTAGAAACAACTCACCTTTGATGCTTGATGAAATCCCCCTTGAAATTCTCTCCAAAATAATCCAAGCCAAATGAAAGAAATGAAAGAAATAAGCCAAATCCGTGTTTAAAAGAATCTGCCCGTGCTTCGTCGAGTTGTACCTTGCACTTGTGCTATACAAGTTGTACATCCTATTAAAAAAATTTCCTTGTCGGACACCTTCTGTTTAAACACCCATAACGTCTTGTATAAGTATCCAAATGACAAACGGATTGAAGATTTAGAAACTAGACTCGAAGATCTTTAATTTGATAGGTTGTACACCATATAAATCTTTATATATCCCGAGATATGAGCTTCTAAAGTAGGCTCCCGAATCAGAAAATTGCAGCAGAAATTTCTGCAGCTTTTTCTTTTCTTTTTGGTCCGAATTTCATTCCGTTAACCTTCCGAAATCCACCCGAGGCCCTCGGGACCTTAACAAATTATATCACCATGTCCCACAATATCATTCAAACTTGTCCCAACCTTCGAAACACCCAAAATAACATCAAAACATCAAATCATCATCGAATTCAAGCCTAAGTTTTCAAAAACTTCCGAAAATACACTTTCGATCAAAAACCCGACCAAACGATGTCCGAATGACCTAAAATTATGCACACACATCACAAATGACATAACAAAGCTACAACAATTCTCTTTCCATTCCGACTTCCGGATTAAAATCTCACCTATCAACCGGAATTCGTCAAAATACTAACTTCGCCAATTCAAGATTAATTCTACACTGGTCATCACAAAAATATTCCGGACACACTCCTAAGTCCTATATCACCTAACAAAGCTATCCAAACCATAAAATTCGCATTTCGAGCCCTCTAACACATAAGTCAATATTCGGTTGACTTTTCCAACTTAAGCTTCTTTAAAAGAGACTAAGTGTCTCAAACCTTACCAAAACTAGTCCGAATGACTTTAAATTTTGCACACAAGTCATATTCGACATTACGGAATTGCACCAATTTTCGGAATCGCATTCCGACCCCGATATCAAAATTTCCACTTCCGGTCGAATTTTCTCAAAAACCTTCAAATTTCTATATTTAGCCAAATGACTTCAAAATGACCTCCGGACATCCGAATTCACTTCCGATCGCGCTCCCAAATCCAGAATCACCATACGGAGCTACTCCCAGTCTCAGAATTCCAAACGGACATCAATAACACTGAAATACATTTTAAGCCAAACTGATGCAATTTCTTCTAAAATGCTATCTTTCACAATAGGTGCCAAAACGCTCCCGGGTTATCCAAAACCCGATCCGGGCATACGCCCAGGTCCGAAATCATCATACGAACCTGCTGAAACCTTCGGATCCTAATTCCGAGGTCGTTTACTCAAAATTCCAATCCTAGTTCATTTCTTCAATTTTAAGCTTTCAAAATGAGAATTTCCATTTAGATTTGACTCCAAACTTCCTGAATTTTAATTCTGACCATACACACAAGTCAATATACCTGAGATGAAGCCGCTCATGGCCTCAAACTGCTGAATGACGCGCCGGAGCTCAAAACGACCGGTCGGGTCGTTACAATCTCCCCCACTTAAACATACGTTCGTCCTCGAACGTGCTGAGAACTACACTGAAGTAGTCCAAAATCACTTGTTTAACACATCATGCACCTTCCCATGCTACCACTACTCCGTTGAGCACATTAGCTCGATAATTCTGTAGATATACTTATTTATTCAAGCAAATAAGCCATTAGGCCCAATTCCAACATCCTGAATTTCCCTGCCAAGCCTGTTTCCATCATACGACCACCATATCAATCTCCACATGTTGTACCCAAACATGACTGCATAACTTTGCTGAATTCACACTTTGCATCACTTACTCATAGAACCAAAATAACATTCTTTAAACATAATGGTCGAAATTCCACGAATCTGATGCTCTCATTGCATCTCATGATCTACACAGGTCTTGCTCTAGTTTTTTTTCAACACCGATACGACTGAAGAGATGTGCCGAAATTCACAACCAACTGCTGAATCAACAATTCATTGGATCTACACTCCTGACAAGTTCCATTACCTTGTCCCAAACCAAAGAATGATCTTTGCTCTATAATATACTTCATATAATCAGTTTGCACTGACCCCAAATCTAGTAACCTCGTCTCACCCAGTACGAACTGCTCAGGCAATAAGCCACCTCAGACATAATCAAAAATCCCACAAGACGCCACAATGTGCCAGTATGCTATCAATTCGAACGCGATACAAAAGGAAGGCGAACTCTAGAAGGAACTACTCAACTCGCACACTAACATAGACTTCCTCAGAAAACAGGGAAACAGAACACACAAAAGCAAATATGGGCACTGAACTGAACATCACACTGTTGCAGCGTGCAACCCGATCCAAACAACATACCCATGGCGGTGTGTCACCCGATCCACATATAGAACTCACATAAGGAGATATACGTCGAGCTGAATAGCTCATCACATCAAAATACCGAATATCGGTCATAAACACACTAAGGTGCATAATATCATTCCCAAGGAAACATATAGCGCTATAGGCTACAAACTCAAGCACAACTGAGGTGCGATACATGATCTAAGTCTCATCCTGCTCATATAACATCACCGCTGAGCGGAACCTCAACACATAAGGAATTTACCAAGCCGTCTCACAACTCATACGGTGCAATATATCTTTACATGAATTAACTGACCACGAAATAAGACTGCGACTATCCTTCCATAAAGAGCGCATTGCTGAAATAAACACAACTGGCCTGACGTAAGGCTCACTTCCACATTTAAATCTATCCACCGACCTCAAGTCGATCCTGATCGTGCCAAGCTAGGCCAATAATCTTTCACAGGTCCATAACCCAATAAACAGAGTGCCCTCCAGGCATAAATTCTCAAATGGATGATATTACCAAAATCCTCATACTTGGTTTAAATTTCTAATTAATCAAGTGACTACATGTCACACTTATACAATATTCCTGTGGGACAAGCTCCCACCATCTTCCGAAATAATTAACGGGTCTGCACATCCAAACCACCGGCTGCACTAACGCTGAAAAGCGATCAAGAATCCCTAACCAGGATGCAAAGCCTTTCTCACAGAACACCGACCTCAGGTGATACTGACGTCAATACCCATCTTACTCAAAACACTGAAACTCATATACTGCTCATCCGAGATCGTGACATCACAGTCATTGACCAAACTGCAACCTTGGTCCTTACTTCAAATTCCATACCACTCACTGCACCTCACGTGCCAATATACGATAGACGCGATTTCCATCACAACTCTGGAACCGCCGATAGGCTAATACTTCATCACATAAGACTTTCCATTTAACTCACTTCAGGAGAACTATAGCAGCATACAGGCGAATCCTCATAATCGTCGAATATGCCAATCTCTAAGTAGTTGTCCAAGCCACCATAACACTTTCTGGGATCCGCCTACTCATAATAGGCCCTAACAAAAGCATGCTTCAGAATAACATCAATCACTGCGGCCAACGGGTCTCACATGCATAACTCGATCACGCTGGATGAACCGACCACTGACACCAGTATACCAACTCAACTATAGCTAATCAATCTACTTCCTTCCAATTTATCCTTGATTGCCTTAGAAATAATAATATCTCCCTTTAACACCTAACTTATTTCAACCAAACTCACCCCGAGTGACCTTAAATCACGAGACCATGCTGTCTCAAATACCATGACCATTTCATGTCTCTCAAATGCTACACCGCAAGTCAAAACATCATAGAACATTCTGTGCCTTTCTTCATAAGCTGCTTCAAAAGCTTGACTCTTAACCGTACTTATAGACTCAAAATCATTAGGCACCACACTTTACCTCTTGAATTAACTAGGACCGCTATTGAGAGCCACCCAGCTCTGACTTGGCCCCGAATGCAACCAACTCTACTGAATAGGGATCACTTCCCTCGTAGCCTGCACCTATACGAGGCATAAATCATGAATCTTCCCTCAAGTCTGAACATGAGCCAATAAGTCTAACCATAGCATGCATCCAACAATTCATTTACTCAAATTACCACTCATGGTCCTTTTCCGTAGCTGCAATAACCCACCAATACGCCAATAACCAGAATTCACGCAGGTAATAAACCGTGCAATCAGCTAATCAACAGCAAGCTCCCCAACTTGGCTCGAAGCCATAGATCACAACACATATACTCTATTGCTGCCGTAATATCATGGTGAGATTAAACTCACTCCATCATAAGCTCGTGGAAACACGAATCATCTGGAATTTTAACTCTTCTGCAATTCTTGCATTTACTCACACAACAGCTAAGCCCACTTACTAAGTCCTAAATTTTTCAAAAATTTCGGCAGAGCCTCCTTTGTAATTGGTCCTATCCACCTGCCAGAGAATCACCAAAACCATCCTAACAACACATCCACAACTTGACAAAGCATCACAATGCATATCAATTACATAAATCTAAATTGATACATGGACATGCGTTGCACCTATTTGAATCATAACACATAGAAAATACCCTTCAACCCTCCATTATTGGGCTATTCAATCAAGTAGGAACATATTCTTCCTTTAATATTTTCGACCTTCGAGGTGGTCTCCTTGACTCAACGATTTCGTCATAATAAATTTACGGAAGCGATCTCAGTTCCCAGACTTATCTAACTAGGAGACACAAAAAATATTCTTCACGCGCCCATAACTCGAGCTACTCAACAAATCACAACAAGAAACGAATCACTTAACAGTTCATCTACTATCCAGTAGGCTTCTTCGCCACTACTAAGTCGTACAAATACACCTCGCAACACTAACATACTCATCACGTGGATATCCAACCGTCATTCCGGCTAACACGGACAATAATGAACATATGAGTTCAAAACACTTGCTCACAAAATCAGCACCTCGGTGCTCAAGCCATTGGCAAAGATTTGGCCTCAAGTCCTCCTGACTGGTCTAACTTCAAACTCACAGAGATTACACCTCGCCCCTCGATCGGGGAATCAAAAGCCATCGAGACACATCTAATACTGAGCGCCCGTTGGTGCATACGATCACGCGGAAGGAATTTCAAAAGTTTCTTTTCAAGCTGAATCGAGGACGCACGATAAGAATTCAAGAATGTGAAGTTTTCCTAAAGGTTCTGCAGCCTCCCGAGGATAAGTACAGACGTCTCCGTACCGATCCGCGAGACTCTACTAAACCGACTCATGACTCGTGAGACCAAGTAACCTAGGCTTTGATACCAACTTGTCACGACCCAAAATCCCAACCCGGTCGTGATGGCGCCTCTCGTGGGGACAAGGCCAGCCAACAACAAAACAATACATCTCTTTATAATTACTTAGCAGGAATAAGTCTAATTCGTAGATAATATAATCACAAGTGCGAAGTAAACATGATAGAATAATGGAAACCATCCCGACTCAGCCCGAAATCGGGGTGTCACAAGCCACGGGCATCTAAAGATCTAAATACTAATACAAGACCAGCAATATACAGAATGGAATTTAGAATCAATGAAGAAATACGGTGTCGTGAACGCTGACGGTCACCTTGCTCAGCTACAATAGTATACCTTCAGTCCGCTAATAACCCGCTACCGGGTGAACAGTACCTGCAACTGCACGCGAGGTGCAGGGAGTAAAGTGAGTACTTCCAACTCAGTGGTAATAAGAGTAAATAATAACTGAGCGATAAGAAATCACGTAAGAACACTTCATCATGCTATCTAAGACGGTACAACCCTTTTTGAAAACAGTAATTCCATGAAAATCCTTTATAAAATATCTGACTCAGTTTTAAACCTCTTTTGAAAATAATCTTTTTAACAGTTGCAAAATAATTCCAGCCATCGGTGTCACTATGCACAGAAACCCTCCCCTCGGGCAATATCTTCGTTCCTGGTCAGCCATTCGGGCCCCAACACTCAAGGATCAGATAGCATCAGCAAAAGCAGAGAAATATCTCCAGAAATATCACAACGACAAATAATGAACAAATGCATGAATGCAATGCAATGCATATGATGGTACATTCCAGTACCCACTGCGGCGTGCAGCCCGAGCCATCCATATTTATTTATCGTCGACGGCGCTCACTGGGGGTGTGTACAGACTCCGGAGGGGCTCCTACAGCCCAAGCGCAATATCTTGGTCAGTCATTGTTACCTGACCGGTCAGCCATTGTTACCTGACCAATTTATATCATACAGTGCCATTGTTACCACTGTTCAAGTATATCATCTAGTGTCATTGTTACCACTATTTCAAGTATATCACACAGTGTCATTGTTACCACTATTTCAAGTATATCACACAGTGTCATTGTTACCACTGTTTCAAGTATATCACACAGTGTCATTGTTACCACTGTTTCAAGTATATCACACAGTGTCATTGTTACCACTGTTTCAAGTCACTTTATAATCAGTCCAGAAAATAATATAATAAGCCCCTTGGGCATTTACAAAATAGAAGTTCCCAGCCCGGAATACATTTAAAAATATCATTTAAGTTTTCAACACTTAGAATTATGGCTGAGTTTGCAAAACAGCATTTAAAACCTTGGACTGAAATTAAATGATATGCAAATCATGCTAAGCAGTAATATCAATCCTCTAAGGATTTTACAAATCGGCACAAGGCCCTAAACATGGCATCAAGCCCAGTAATATCAATGAAGTATGTGTATCAATCACCAGTATAGTATAAACATCACACGGGATGGACCAAGTCACAGTCCCCAATAGTATCCGACCCCGCACTCGCCATGGAGTGCGTGTCACGCCTCAATATAGCGTTACGATGTGAAAGTCCAGGGTTTCAAACCCTCAGAACAGCATTTACATCTATTACTCACCTCTAACCGGTCGTAGACTAGTCCGCAATGCCCTTTCCTCTTGAATCGACCTCTTCGCGCGTCGAATCTAGTCAAAACCACAACTAATACATTACAATAGGCTAAGGGAATATAACCCAATCGAAAAGACTCAAAAAATGTCGAAAATCCCGAAATTAGCAAAACCCGAGCCCCGGGCCCACGTCTCAAAATTCAAAATTTTTTACATCAATACGACCCTTATCTCGCTACGAGTCTATACGTACCAAATTCACAAAAATCGGAGTTCATTTGACCCCTCAAATCACCATTTAATTCTCTTAAGTTTCAAGCCCTAAACCACCATTTTTGTTCATAATTTACTTGAGTTTTCAGCTCTAATCCATGTATTTAACTTGGAAATAAGTAGAAACAACTCACTTTTGATGCTTGATGAAATCCCCCTTGAAATTCTCTCCAAAATAATCCAAGCCAAATGAAAGAAATGAAAGAAATAAGCCAAATCCGTGTTTAAAAGAATCTGCCCGTGCTTCGTCGAGTTGTACCTTGCACTTGTGCTATACAAGTTGTACATCCTATTAAAAAAATTTCCTTGTCGGACACCTTCTGTTTAAACACCCATAACGTCTTGTATAAGTATCCAAATGACAAACGGATTGAAGATTTAGAAACTAGACTCGAAGATATTTAATTTGATAGGTTGTACACCATATAACTCTTTATATATCCCGAGATATGAGCTTCTAAAGTAGGCTCCCCGAATCAGAAAATTGCAGCAGAAATTTCTGCAGCTTTTTCTTTTCTTTTTGGTCCGAATTTCATTCCGTTAACCTTCCGAAATCCACCCGAGACCCTCGGGACCTTAACCAATTATATCAACATGTCCCACAATATCATTCAAACTTGTCCCAACCTTCGAAACACCCAAAATAACATCAAAACATCAAATCATCATCGAATTCAAGTCTAAGTTTCCAAAAACTTCCGAAAATACACTTTCGATCAAAAACCCGACCAAACGATGTCCGAATGACCTGAAATTTTGCACACACATCACAAATGACATAACAAACAACAATTCTCGGAATTCCATTCCGACTCCCGGATCAAAATCTCACCTATCAACCGGAATTCGCCAAAATACTAACTTCGCCAATTCAAGCTTAATTCTACACCGGTCATCACAAAAATATTTCGGACACACTCCTAAGTCCTAAATCACCTAACAAAGCTATCCAAACCATAAAATTCGCATTTCGAGCCCTCTAACACATAAGTCAATATCCAGTTGACTTTTCCAACTTAAGCTTCCTTAAAAGAGACTAAGTGTGTCAAACCTTACCAAAACTAGTCCGAATGACTTTAAATTTTGCACACAAGTCATATTCGATATTACGGACTTGAACCAACTTTCGGAATCGCATTCCGACCCCGATATCAAAATTTCCACTTCCGGTCGAATTTTCTCAAAAACCTTCAAATTTCTATATTTAGCCAAATGACTTCAAAATGACCTACGGACATCCGAATTTACTTCCGATCGCGCTCCCAAATCCAGAATCACCATACGGAGCTACTCCCAGTCTCGGAATTCCAAACGGACATCAATAACACTGAAATGCATTTTAAGCCAAACTGATGCAATTTCTTCTAAAATGCTATCTTCCACAATAGGCGCCAAAACGCTCCCGGGTTATCCAAAACCCGATCCGGGCATACGCCCAAGTCCGAAATCATCATACGAACCTGCTGGAACCTTCGGATCCCAATTCCGAGGTCGTTTACTCAAAATTCCAATCCTAGTTCATTTCTTCAATTTTAAGCTTTCAAAATGAGAATTTCCATTTAGATTTGACTCCAAACTTCCTGAATTTTAATTCTGACCATACACACAAGTCAATATACCTGAGATGAAGCCGCTCATGGCCTCAAACTGCTGAATGATGCGTCGGAGCTCAAAACGACCGGTCGGGTCGTTACACCATGATAAACCTGATGTTTTCATTTGTCATTTTTTGAATGAGCTATTTAAGAATTCAGATAAGCATATATTGAAGAACTAGAAGATTTTTCAAGAATTCTCTTATGTTGCTTGTTCTCATAATAAATTGATTATACCAGCTAAAGTTGGGACTAAGACACCTGAATTCTGAAATATATAATAGGTGAATATGGGTTCGTTCACCTACCGTGCAAACCAATTATAGATGCATATATGAGATGGTTGCATGTGTGATTATTATCAACCTACAGTTTGGCATTTAAAATTGCTTTTCTTAAATAAGAGAATGATTTTAAGATTATGAAATCAAGACAATTCATCTTGATAATGCTAGTTTATATCCAAGCTGGTTTAGCATTGAATACCTCATATTAATGACTAAACTATTGCTTATGAGAACAAAGTTTCATGTGTTAGCCTAAGATTTTTCAAATTGCATACAACAACACTTGCATGCATCAGACCAACAATATATGATAAGTCCTCCCCTCACAATTAGTTTTGCACGACCCGAACGGTTGTTTCATGAGTTACCGCTCCGTTTCCCCTCATTTTTGCTTCTTTATGTTTTGTGCAGCTTCATTTCATCGTATCACATTGGTTGGTTTGGGTTCGGAGTGGTTTTGTAGAGAGATGAGACACTTAGTATCTTTTTGGGAAGTTGTAGTTGGAAAAGTCAACCAGAAGTTGACTTGTAAGTAAATGATCTCGGAACTTGGTTTTAATGGTTTGGATAGATTCTTTGAGGTGATTTGGGACTTAGGACCGTGATCAGAATGTATTTTGAAGATCCGAGGTAGATTTAGGCTTGAATTGACGAAATTGGAATTTTGGCGTTTTCCGATTGGTAGTGAAAATTTTGATATTGGGATCGGAATGGAATTACGGAAATTGGAGTAGGTCCGTTGTGTCATTTGGGATGAGTGTGCAAAATTTCAGGTCATTTGGGTGAGGTTTGATTGACTTTTTGATCGATTGTGAAATTCGAAAGTTTTGGAATCCTTAGGCTTGAATCTGAGGGTAATTTGGTGTTTCAATGTTGTTTCGAGTGTTCTGAAGATTGAAATAAGTTTGAATAGTGGTATGTGACATGTTCGTATTTTTTAGATGAGGTCCCGGGGGCCTCGGGATGATTTCGGATTTATAGGAAAGTTTAGAAATTGGAGAATGCAGCTGAAGTTGCTGGTTCTGTCATAACCGCACCTGCGGTTAGGGGACCGCAGGTGCGATGATCGCAAAAGTGAGGAAGGCCGCATATGCGGTTGGGCAGCACAAAAGCGGGAGTTGAGGCGTACGGTGGATTCACCACAAGTGCGGATCAGGGCTTTTAAGTGAAAATCTGCAGAAGCGGAGATTTGCCTGCAGGTGCGGACCGCAGATGCGATAATATTTCCACAGGTGCGAAAATGCGTGGGCAGAAACTATATAAACCTGCCTTCGCGATTTTCAGCTCTTTTCTCACCATTTTTGAATGGTTTTGAAGCTTTTTGAGAGGATTGGATGAGGGATTCAAGGGATAACGCTTGGAGGTAAGATTTGTGAACTCAATACTCGATTCTATGGTGATTTCTAACTGATTAGACATAAAATTAGTGGGATTTAAAGGCTAAAATTGAAGAATTAGGGCTTGTAATTGGAGAGCTTTAATTAGGGATTTGAGGGGTCATTTGAGGTCCGATTTTGATGATCTTGGTATGTATAGACTAGTGGGTGGATGAGGATTCTTTTGATCTAATTTTTATCGAATTTAGAGATGTGGGCTCCAGGGGTCGGGTTTGGCCAATTTTAGGATTTTGAGTTAATTTGATAATTTTCCTATGGGTTTTATTCCTTTAGTGTATATTAATGATAATATACTTATTTTGGTTATATTCGGGGCATTTGGAGGCCGAATCAAGAGGCAAGGGTGTCGTGGGCTAGAGTTTGACTTGGCTTGAGGTAAGTAATGCTTCCAAACTTGGTTTTGAGGGTTCGAAACCCCGAACTATGTGTTCTATGATTACTATTGAGGTGATGCAAATGCCAAGTGACGGGCGTGTGGGCGTGCACCATGAGAATTGCGCCCTGAATCATTCCATGGCACTGCATAGTAACTCTTTCTTATTGATATCCGTGTTTCTATCATGTGATTAAGTAAATGTGTTGTGAAAACATGCTATATATCCTGTTAAGGCTTCACGCCGATACTATTGAGACCTGAGAGGTCATTTATTTTTGTCATATCATTAGCTTTATTGATATTTTGTACTCAGTCATGTTCGTGCATTTACTTCTCCATGACATTGTGAGCCCGTGTGTGTGAGACCGGAGAGTGATGACTGAGTAAGGCAGAGAGCCTGATTGTGAGTGACAGTGTGGGATCGGGTTGTATGCCGCAACAGTTATATTGATGATTATGATAGCGCTTGGGCTGTAGAAGCCCTCCGGAGTCTGTAATACACCCCCAGTGAGCGCAGTTGATGATATTGAGGGATGGATCTTCCCTAGACATAGATCTTGTCCGAAGTATTTATACTTGGAGATAGATCTTCTCCAAAGGGTTGGAATGACCTTCCTCGGTACTGGATGACTACGGTCAGTGATATATATATATATATATATATATATATATATATTCCGGGATGGATCTTCCCTGGGCTGGATGACCATATACAGTACTGAGTGGTTGAGCACTTGTGAGTGGAGGTACATAGAACGTTGATCATTCTAT
This sequence comes from Nicotiana sylvestris, assembly GCF_000393655.2. Classification (NCBI taxonomy): domain Eukaryota; kingdom Viridiplantae; phylum Streptophyta; class Magnoliopsida; order Solanales; family Solanaceae; genus Nicotiana; species Nicotiana sylvestris. Next base: position 189,077,013 of record NC_091059.1, read on the forward strand.
CTGTGCATTGGTACATAGAGATTTCCTAAGCTTTATACTGTGTACTATTCAGACTGCATTTATTTACTATTGAGTTTTTACTTGAACTACAAACATGTTTACTTTTCTGTACAATTTAATAGTATTACCTGTTGAGGTTTGGTTTGTCACTACCTATCAGTCCATAGTTTGGACTTGTTACTTACTGAGTTGGTGTACTCACGTTACCCCTACACCTTGTGTGCAGATCCAGGTATCTCGGGCCACAGTAGCAGTTGCTGATCATTTTAGTTGTGGACTTTCCCTGGCAATAACGAGTAGCTATTTGGCGATCGCAGACCCGTCTTCTCTTTCCTTATCTTCCTCTTAGTGTATTTGTTGGCTAATCTCAGACTATGTTAGTCTTGTTTATTTCAAACATTTATAGTATTTTGCTCATGACTTAGTGACACCCGAGGTCAGGCTTGTATTTTCCGCTTTGATTTGACTTTTACTTTATATTTTTTATCGGGTTTCATTTGGAAACATGGTTTTAATTAAGTTTTAAATGAAATATGGATTATTTGGAAATCAGTTGGCTGGTCTAGTTTCACGATAGGCGCCACCACTACCGGATCAGTTTTTGGGTCGTGACAGGTTTAGGATCAGAAACCAAATATTTTTACTATCTAATAACTTTCGATGCATGGTATATGATTAATTTCTCTACCACAAAGCACAAAGATAGGTTTCCCAAAAAAGATTTGGGATATATGTTAGTTTTTCTAATATTAGGGGGATGGAATAAACAGTTGGAAAATATGTTATATGAATCGAATTATCATTAATATGATCCTCACTTGGAAGATAATTCAAGTCAAATGCCAGAAGTATTTGCTGATGTAACGACTTGGTCGGTCGTTTCATGAGTTACCACTCCATTTTCCCCATTTCTGCTTCTTATTGTCTTGTTCAGCTGTATTATGTGTTATCGGATTGGTTGGTTCGGATTCGGAGAGGTTTTGGAAAGGAATGAGATACTTAGCCTCTTTTGAGTAAGCTTAGGTTGGAAAAGTCAACTGGATGTTGACTTACGTGAAAAAGGGCTCGAATGTGAATTCCGATGGTTCGGATAGCTTCGGGAGGTGATTTGGGACTTAGGAGCGTGATCAAAATGTGTTTTGGATGTCTAGAGTAGATTTAGGCTTGAATTGACGAAATTAGAATTTTAGCGTTTCCCGGTTGATAGGGGAGATTTTGATATAGGGGGCAGAATGGAGTTCCGAAAGTTGGAGTAGGTCCGTTGTGTCATTTATGACATGTGTGCAAAATTTTAGGTCATTCGGACGAGGTTTGATAGACTTTTTGATCGAAAGTAGAATTTGAAGGTTTTTGGAATACTTAGGCTTGAATCCGATGATGATTTGGTGTTTTATTGTTGTTTTGAGCGGTCCGAAGGTTGGAATAAGTTTGAATAATGCTATGGGATATGTTTTTATGTTTGGTTGAGGTCCCGAGGGCCTTGGGTGAGTTTCGGGTGGTTGAACGGATCAAATCTTGTTGTGGGAAATTGTAGAAAATCTGTTGTTGGTGTTGCAGACATTTGGCCTTCGCGTTCGTGAGTAGGCTCTCGCGTTCGCGAAGGGATGTGGTGTGAGGCAGGAAGTTTGACCTTCGCATTCGCAATGTGGGTCCCACATTCACGAAGGGTTAGGTTCAGTGTTCATCACGACCGCGATGAGTTTCCCGCATTTGCATAGAGTAAATGGGAGCAGCTGGGGTCCAGGTTCATTTGTGCTTCGCGTTCGCGAGCTAGAGGTCGCGTTCGTGATGGGTTGAGGAGCTGAAGCTTCGCGTTCGCGTTCAGGATGTCGCGTTCACAAAGAAGGATTAAGTGGTCAACGGATTTTGTGCTTCGCGAACGTGAGGCGTTGACCTCGTTCGTGAAGAAGGAAAGGTCACCTAGGTAGAATGTTTAAATAGCTATTGTCCACGATTTTGGGTCTAATTTTCACCATTTTTGAGCAATTTTGGAGCTTTTTGAGAAGGAGTGAAAAGGGAATCAAAGGGAAACACTTGGAGGTAAGATTTATGGACTTAATACTCGATCCTATTATGATTTTTACGTAATTAAACATGAAATTTGTTGAATCTAAAGCCTAAAATTGGAGAGTTAGGGCTTGGAATTTGAGACTTTGACCAATTTTGGGATTTTTATGCAAATTGGTCATTTTCCAGTGGGCTTTGTTCCCTTAGCATATTTTGATGGTATAAATCTGTTTTTGGTTAGATTTGGAGCTATCGGAGGCCGAGTCGAGAGGCAAAGGCATCGCGGGCTAGAGTTTGGACCAGATAGAGGTAAGTAATGATTGTAAATTTTGTCCTGAGGGTATGAACCCCGGAATTTACATCGTTGTGCTACTTTGAGGTGTCGCACACGCTAGATGATGAGCGTGGGGTCATGCACTATTGGGGATTGTGTCTTGGCCCATCTCGTACGACTGTTAAGTCGCGTATTTGATTAAATCTTGTTAAATATCATTGTGTTTTGGAAATTATTACTATGTTTTGGGCCGAATGTCATATTTGGGCCTCGTGCCAACTGTTTTGGACCCTTATGGGCTTTTTACTATTATTCTTCACTGTTTTGACTTCATATTTGTACTCAATCATGTTGTATTCTACTGTTTTTATAACTCAATCATATTTACTCCATTTTGATAATTTAAATGATATTTTAGGCTGAGCATCATGTTTTATTCTTGCTTGAGTGACTTGAGAGATTTCTGACTGAGTGAGGCCGAGGGCCTGTGTTTTGAGGATACTATGGGATGGGCTGCGCGCCGTAGCATGTTGTTACTGATTCATGATTATGAGGCCGATGGCCTGATTTGTTATGCCATGAGGTGGCTTGTTATGAGGCCGATGGCCTGTTTGATTATGCCACGAGATGCCTTGTTATAGTTCTTGGGCTGTAGGAGCCCCTCCGGAGTCTGCACACCCCTAGTGAGCGCGGGTACCCAGTATGAGATGTGATATTGCCCGAGGGGATATTGTTGTTTCATGTTACTCATCGAGGGGTAGATACGGGTGATTGTGAGGTATCCCAAGGGGCTGGTTCGATTGATATTTTATCCTAGGGGCGGTTATGGTACTTGTTTTTGCCCGAGGGGCTGATCTATGCTACTATCCTTTTCTCACTATTTTCATCACTCGTTTGAACTACTAAAAGATGTTTTAAAAAGGCTTTTACTAAACTGAGACGTCTTTACGAGTTTACTACTTTACTGCATTATTCTGGATTTATATTGTTTTGTTGTAGCATTATGATGCGGTTTATGTGTTTTCTTAGTGCTCAGCTGCCTTTACTTTTATTACTTACTGAGTTGGCGTAAACACATTACTCCCTGCACTCTGTGTGCAGATTCAGGAGTCTCGGGTCACGCTAGCGAGTGTTGATTGTCTTCCAGCAGGCGTTTCGGAGTTGACTAGGTAGATGTTTGGCGTTCGCAGCCTAGTGCTTCTCCTTCCTATCTTTATTTCGCTTTGCACTAGCTTTGTATCAGACTATGTTGTCTTTTCATATTCCTAGACGAGTTGTAAATGCTCATGACTGGTGACACCCCGATGTCGGGCTGTGTTTTGGTTTCGACACTGTTTTATCCTACTTTATTCTATGAGATTTTAGCTTATTAATGTCTTTAAATGACTTATTATACTTACTTGATTGGTATTGGGAGTTTGTGTCGGCTGACATGTTTCACGATAGTCGTCATCACGATCGGGTCCGTTTAGGGTCGTGATGAGTTGGTATAAGAGCCTAGGTTATATAGGTCTCACGAGTTATAAGCAGGTTTAGTAGAGTCTCGTGGAGTACAGAGACGTCTTTATTTATCCTCGAGAGGCTGCAGAACCTTTAGGGAAACTTCATATTCTTGAATTCATGTCATGCGAATTTGTTGGTCCGAGTACTAAACTTTTATTATTGTATTCTCTCGCAGATGGTGAGGACACATGCTACCGGTCAGGATGGACGACCACCAGTACCACCAGCTGGGGCCTCTATAGGTCGAGGACGCGATCGAGGCCATGGTAGGGGTAGGGGTGTAACTCGCACAGCAGCTAGGGCAACACCTACAAATCCACCAGCCGCCCTAGTTCACGATCAAGTCCCAATTGTGGATGCTTTAGCAGCACCGGCTCAGGCACCAGCTGTGCCTATTGTGATTCCAGGTTTTTAGGAGGCCCTACCTAGATTCTATCAGTGTGCACTGGCCTAGATCAGGCGGTCTCAGTTACTACAACCACAACTACTTTTAAGGCCGGAGGAGGTACTCAAACTCCCGCCGCTCGCACACCTGAGCAGGTCGTGCATGGACTTCAGACGCCGAGGGCACCTGCAGCCCAGCTGGTTGTAGCTGCTCAGGACTATGTAGCTCATGTTATGCTAGAGGACGAGTAGCACAGATTGGAGAGGTTTTATAGACTTCAGCCTCCAACTTTCAGTGGTACAAAGGGCAAAGATGCTCAGGGTTTCTTGGACAAGTGTCAGAGAATTCTTCGTACAACGGGTATTCTGGAGACCAGCAGGGTAGAATTTACTACTTTTCAGTTTTCTGGAGATGCCTTCACTTGGTGGGAGGCTTATGAGAGACGTAGTCCTGTTGGTATAGTGACCCTTACCGGGCAACAGTTCTCCGTTCTCTTTTTGAAGTATGTGCCACAGTCTCGCAAAGAGGAGCTGCGCAGGCAGTTCAAGCAGTTGCATTAGGGAGATATGATTGTGACACAATATGAGATGAGGTACTCAGAGTTAGCTCGTCATGCTGTTTAGTTGGTTCCTTTGGATAGAGAGAGGATCAGGAGGTTCGTTGATGGCTTCACATACCATCTTCGGATTCTCATGACTAGGGAGAGGGTGTCTGGTGCTACTTTTGAGGAGGTTGTTGACATTTCTTGTGAGATTGAGTCAGTTCGTTGCTAAGAGCGAGATGAGAGGGAGGCCAAGAGGCCTCGGGGATCTGGTAGTTTTGGTGGTGCTACTTTGAGGGGTCAGTTTTAGCACGGCAGAGGCCGTCCATTAAGACATGCTCAGTCAGTTTGCCTAGGTTATAGTGGGGCATCATCGGGTCATACTTCTCACAGTTCTCATCAGGGCCATTCATCACTCAGTGTCCTTCCAGCCCAGAGTTCGTCCCGTTCTCCATCAGTTTAGTGCTCTTCTATTCCAGGTGCATCTGCTAGTCATTCTGGTGCTAGGGGTTCCCTTCAGTCCCCGTCTCCAGCAGAAGTTGTTATGAGTGTGGAGAGTTGGGTCATATGTGGAGGCAGTGTCCTCATCGTCTTAGGGGTTCATCTCAGCAGAGGAGTTAGCCATTGGCTTCAGCGCCAGTTACTCACCACCACCCACCCAGCCAGCTAAGGGTGGAGTTCAATCAACTAGGGTTCGCCCCATAGGGGGAGGTCGATCAGGTGGTAGTTAGGCCCATTTCTATGCACTCCTATCTAGACCCGATGTTGTGATTACAGGTATAGTCTCAGTCTGCCACAAAGATGCCTCTGTGTTATTTGATCCTGGTTCCATTTTTTCATATGTGTCATCATATTTTGTTCGTTATTTAGATACGCCATGCGAGTCTCTTATTTCATTTGTTCGTGTATCTACTCCGGTAGGCGATACTATTGTGGTGGACCATGTGTACCGGTCGTGTGTTGTGACTATTAGGGGTCTGGAGATCCGAGTGGACCGATTATTTCTTTGTATGGTGGACTTCGATGTAATGTTGGGTGTGGACTAGCTATCTCCATGTCGTGCTATTTTGGACTGTCATGCTAAGACAGTGACGTTGGCTATGCCGGGTGTGCTAAGGATTGAGTGGCGAGGTTCGTCTAATTTTGTCCTAGTAGGGTGATTTCATTCTTGAAGGCCCAGCGGATGGTTAGGAAAGGTTGTCTTTCATACTTAGCCTTTGTGAGGGATGTCAGTGCAGAGACTCCTAGTATTGATTTTATCCCTATTGTGAGGGATTTTCCCAATGTGTTTCCTGAAGACCTCCCGGGCATGGCACTGGACAGGGATATTGATTTTGTATTTATCACTCAACCCATTTCTATTCCACTGTATCATATGGCACCAACGGAGTTGAAGGAGTTGAAGAAGCAACTTCAGGAACTCCTTAATAAGGGGTTTATTCGGCCTAGTGTGTCGCCTTGGGGTACGCCTATTCTATTTGTGAAGAAGAAGGATAGCACGATGAGGATATGCATTGATTACAAGCAGTTGAACAAAGTAACAATCAAGAACAAGTATCATTTTCCTCCTATCGATTATTTGTTTGACCAGCTTCAGGGAGCGAGAGTGTTCTCCAAGATTGATCTTCGTTCAAGATACACCAGCTAAAGAGTAGGGACTCAGATATTCTTAAGATAGCTTTCAGGACCCGATATGGTCATAATGAGTTCTTGGTGATGTCTTTTGGGCTGACCAATGCCCCAGTAACATTTATGCATTTGATGAATGTGTTTCGGCCTTATCTTGACTCATTTGTAATAGTTTTCATTGATGATATTCTGGTGTACTCGCGTAGTCAGGAGGAGCACGCAGAGCATTTGAGAGTTGTGTTGTAGAGATTGAGGGAGGAGAAGCTTTATGCAAAGTTCTCCAAGTGTGAGTTTTGGCTTAGTTCAGTGGTATTCTTGGGGCACGTGGTATCCAGTGAGGGTATTAAGGTTGATCCGAAGAAGATAGAGACAGTTCAGAGTTGGCCAAGACCGTCCTCAGCCACGGAGATTCGCAGCTTTCTTGGTTTGGCAAGTTATTACCATCGGTTTGTGCAGGAATTTTCATCTATAGCATCACCATTGACCAAGTTGACTCAAAAGGGTGCTCCATTCAAATGGTCGGATGAGTGTGAGGAGAGCTTTTAGAAACTCAAAACTGCCTTGACCACAACTCCAGTGTTAGTTTTGCCATCAGCTTCAGGTTTATATACCGTGTATTGTGATGCTTCGAGTGTTGGTATTGGGTGTGTGTTGATGCATGAGGGTAGATTTAATGCTTATGCTTCTCGTCGGTTGAAGCCCCATGAGAAGAACTACCCTATTCATGATTTGGAGTTGGCTACCATTGTTCACGCGTTAAAGATCTGGAGACATTATTTGTATGGTGTGTCTTGTGAGGTGTTTACTGATCATCGTAGCCTCCAGCACTTGTTCAAGTAGAAGGACCTCAATTTGAGGCAGCAGAGATAGTTGGAGCTGCTAAAGGACTATGATATCATTATTTTATGCCATCCGGGGAAGGCCAATGTGGTGGCCGATGCCTTGAGTAGGAAGGCGGTGAGTATGGGGAGTTTAGCGTATATTCCTATTGGGGAGAGACCTCTTGCAGTTGATGTCTAGGCCTTGGCTAATAGGTTCGTGAGGTTAGATATTTCGGAGCCCAGTCAGGTATTGGCTTGTGTGATTTCTCGGTGTTTCTTATTTGATCTCATTAAAGAGCACCAATATGATGATCCTTATTTGCTTGTCCTTAAGGACAAAGTTCAGCACGATGATGCCAGCGATGTGACTATTGGTGATAATGGGGTATTGAGGATGCAGGGCCGAATATGCATGCCCAATGTGGATGGGCTTTGGGAGTTGATTCTAGAGAAGTCTCATAGCTCACAGTATTCTATTAATCCGGGTGCCGCGAAGATGTATCAAAGTCTAAGACAACATTATTGGTGGAGGAGAATGAAGAAGGACATTGTAGGATTTGTAGCTCGGTGTCTCAATTGTTAGCAGGTGAAATATGAGCATCAGAGACCGGGTGGCTTGCTTTAGCAGATGGATATTCCAGAGTGGAAGTGGGAGCGGATCACCATGGGCTTTGTAGTTGGTCTCCCACGGACTTTGAAGAAGTTCGATTCTATTTGGGTGATTGTGGATCGGCTGACCAAGTTCACGCACTTCATTCCTGTGTGTACTACCTATTCTTTAGAGTGGTTGGCAGAGATATATATCCGAGGGATGGTTCGTTTGCATGGTATCCCATTTTCCATCATTTCAGATAGAGGTACTCAGTTTACTTCATAGTTTTGGAGGTGTGTACATCGAGAGTTGCGTACTCAGGTTGAGTTGAGAATAACTTTTCACCCCTCAGATAGACGGGCAGTCCCTTGCGCACTATTCAGATATTGGAGGACATGTTGCGCGCTTGTGTCATTGATTTTGGAGGGTCATGGGATCAGTTTCTACCGCTTGTAGAGTTTGCTTGTAACAACAGTTATCAGTCGAGTATTCAGATGGCTCTATATGAGGTTTTGTAAGGGAGACGGTGTAGATCTCCGGTCGGTTGGTTTGAGCCGGCTGAGGCTAGGCTTTTGGGTACTGACTTGGTGTAGGATACTTTAGACAAGGTAAAGGTGATTCAAGAACGGCTTCGTACAACACAGTCGAGACAAAAGAGTTATGCTAACAGGAAGGTTCGGGATGTGTCCTACATGGTTGGTGAGAAGGTTCTATTGAAGGTTTCACCCATGAAGGGTGTTATGAGATTTGGAAAGAAGGGTAAATTGAGTCCTCGGTTCATTGGACCTTTTAAGGTGCTTCGGAAGATTGGGGAGGTGACTTATGAGCTTGCTTTGCCACCCAGCTTATGGAGTGTGCATCCAGTATTTCATGTTTCTATGCTCCGGAAGTATATTGGAGATCTGTCTCATCTTTTAGATTTCAGCACAATTCAGTTAGATGCTGATTGACTTATGATGTGGAGCTAGTAGCTATTTTGGAGAGTCAGGTTCGAAAGATGAGGTCAAAGGATATAGCTTCAATGAAAGTGCAGTGGAGAGGTCGGCCCGTAGAGGAGGCTACCTAGGAGACCGAGCGAGAGATGCGGAGCAGATATCCTCACCTATTTGAGACTTTAGGTATGTTTCTTGACCCGTTCGAGGACGAACGTTTGTTTAAGAGGGGGACGATGTAACGACCCGGCCGGTCATTTCATGTGTTACCGCTCCGTTTCCCCCATTTCTGCTTCTTATTGTCTTGTTCAGTTGTATTATATGTTATCGGATTGGTTGGTTCGGATTCAGAGAGGTTTTGAAAAGGAATGAACACTTAGTCTCTTTTGAGTAAGCTTAGGTTGAAAAAGTCAACTAGATGTTGACTTATATAAAAAAAAGGGCTCGGATGAGAATTCTGATGGTTCGGATAGCTTCGGGAGGTGATTTGGGACTTAGGAGCGTGATCGGAATGTGTTTTGGAGGTCCGGAGTAGATTTAGGCTTGAATTGGCGAAATTGGAATTTTGGCATTTCCCAGTTGATAGAGGAGATTTTGATATAAGGGGCGTAATGGAATTTCGGAAGTTGGAGTAGGTCCATTGTTTCATTTGTGATGTGTGTGCAAAATTTCAGATTATTCGGACGAGGTTTGGTGAACTTTTTGATCGAAAAGTAGAATTTGAAGGTTTTTGGAATTTCTAGGCTTGAATCCGATGATGATTTGGTGTTTTGATGTTGTTTTGAGCGGTCCAAAGGTTGGAACAAGTTTGAATGATGTTATGGGATATATTGGCATATTTTGTTGAGGTCCCGAGGGCCTCGGGTAAGTTTCGGGTGGTTGAACGGATCAAATCTTGTTGTGGGAAATTGTAGAAAATCTACTGTTGGTGTTGCAGATATTTGGCCTTCGCGTTCGCGAGTGGGATCTCGCGTCCGCGAAGGGATGTGGTGTGAGGCAGGAAGTTTGACCTTCACATTCGCAATGTGGGTCCCGCATTTCCGAAGGGTTAGGTTCAGTGTTCATCGCGAACGTGATGAATTTCCCGCGTTCGTCTAGAGTAAATGGGAGCAGCTGGGGTCGAGGTTCATTTGCGCTTCGCGTTCGCGATGGGTTGAGGAGCTGAAGCTTTGCATTCACATTCAGGATGCCACATTCGCGACGAAGGATTAAGTGGTCAACGGATTTTGTGCTTCGCGAATGCGAGGCGTTGACCGCGTTCGCGAAGAAGGAAAGGGTCACCTGGGCAGAATGTTTAAATAGCCATTGTCCGCGATTTTGGGTCTAACTTTCACCATTTTTTAGCGATTTTGGAGCTTTTTGAGAAGGATTGAAGAGCGAATCAAAGGGAAACACTTGGAGGTAAGATTTATGGACTTAAAACTCGATCCTATTGTGATTTCTACCTTATTAAATATGAAATTTGTGGAATCTAAAGCCTAAAATTGGAGAGTTAGGGCTTGGAATTTGAGTCTTTGATTTGAGGATTTGAGGAGTCGTTTGTGATTGGATTTTGATGTATTTGATATGTATGAACTCGTGAGAGTGTAAGGATTCTAGTTTTGTGATTTTTGTCGGAATCCGCAACGTGGGCCATGGGGTCGGGCTTGACCAATTTCGAGATTTTTGATGTAAATTTATTATTTTCGAGTGGGCTTTTTTCCCTTAGCATATTTTGATGGTATAAATCTGTTTTTGGTTAGATTTGGAGCATCCGGAGGCCGAGTCGAGAGGCAAAGGCATCGCGGGCTAGAGTTTGGACCGGATAGAGGTAAGTAATGATTGTAAATGTTGTCCTGAGAGTATGAAACCCCAAATTTCACATCGTTGTGCTACTTTGAGGTGTCACACACGCTAGATGATGAGTGTGGGGCCATACACCGTTGAGGATTATGACTTGGCCCATCCCGTACGATTGTTAAGTCGCGTATTTGATTAAAACTTGTTTGATATCATTGTGTTTTGGAAATTATTACTATGTTTTGGGCCGAATGTCATATTTGGGCCTCGTGCCAACTATTTTGGACCCTTATGGGCTTTTTACTGTTTTGACTTCATATTTGTTCTCAATCATATTGTATTCTACTGTTTTTATAACTCAGCCATATTTACTCTGTTTTGATAATTTAAATGATATTTTGGACTGAGCATCATGTTTTACTATTGCCCGAGTGGCTTGAGAGATTTCTGACTGAGTGAGGCCGAGGGCCTGTTTTGTGAGGATACTATGGGATCGGGCTGCGCGCCACAGTAGGTTGTTATTGATTCATGATAATGAAGCCGAGGGCCTGAGTTGTTATGCCACGAGGCCGAGGGCCTGTTTGATTATGCCACGAGATGACTTGTTATAGCGCTTGGGTTATAGGAGCCCCTCCAGAGTCTGCACACCCCCAGTTAGTGCGGGTACCCAGTGTGAGATGTGATATTGCCCGAGGGTCTATTGTTGTTTCATGTTATTGCCCGAGGGGCTTATATGGGTGATTGTGAGGTAGCCCGAGGGGCTGGTTCTGTTGATATTTTGCCCGAGGGATGGTTATGGTACTTGTTTTTGCTCGAGGGGCTGATCTATGTTTCTATCCTTTTCTCACTGTTTTCATCACTCGTTTGAACTACTGAAAGATGTTTTAAAAAGGCTTTTACTGAACTGAGATGTTTTTATGAGTTTACTACTTTACTGCATTATTTTGGATTTATACTGTTTTATTGTAGCATTAACTATGGTTTACGTGTTTTCTTACTGCTCAGCTGCCTTTACTTTTATTACTTACTGAGTTGGCGTACTCACATTACTCCCTGCACCCTATGTGCAGATCCAGGAGTCTCGGGTCATGCTAGCGAGTGATGATTTTCTTCCAGTAGGCTTTTCGGAGTTGACTAGGTAGCTGCTTGGCGTTCGCAGCCCAGTGCTTCTCCTTCTTATCTTTATTTCGCTTTATGCTAGCTTTGTATCAGACTATATTGTCTTTTCATATTCCTAGACGAGTTGTAGATGCTCATGGCTGGTGACACTCCGATGTTGGGTTATATTTTGGTTTCCGCATTACTTTATCCTACTTTATTCTATGGGATTTTAGCTTATTAATGTCTTTAAATGACTTATTATTCTTGCTTGGTTGGTATTAGGAGTTTGTGTAGGCTGGCTTAGTTTCACGATAGGCGTCATCACGACCGGGTCCGTTTAGGGCCGTGACAGCTGATCCAAAATTAAATATCATATTTGAGCTGCAAATGCTCCTATTGAAATTAAAGTCCATGAGGATAAAGTTTACTACACGTATGAAGCGTAGAAAATTGATCGCTTCCAAAGGTAACAATACTTGAAAAATGATAGGAGTAAATGATCAAAATGATCATAATAAGGAGGAAATGAGCTCTAGAAGAGCCCACGACATAACATTTCATGAAACTCCAGAAGAAGTTCAGGTACCTAAAAATAAAGAAAGTGATGAGATCTCAACAAGTTATGTCTCTTAGGAACCGATAGAAAATGATTATCGACGATATATTTGATATAATTTAGTGCACAATATTGTAAAAGATTGTGAGGATCAGACCTGTAGTCCAGTCATCCAGACACATGATGTCATGCCATTTAAATGCAAGTCATAACCTAATGACTCATATGATTAAATCTATATGGCGATCCCTGAAGGATTTAAATACTTGAAGCATATTATTCAAAGTCTTGATAAATGTACTCGATCAAATTATAAAGATCTTTGTACGGTTTAAATCAATCTGGGCACATGTGATATAATCGCCTCAATGAATATTTGCTGAAAGAAAGTTACATAAATGATGTTATTTGTCCATGTATTTTTCTAAAGAAAATGTCGTCAGAATTTGTTACAGTTGTTGTTTATGTTGGTGACGTAAATCTTGTTGGAACTCCAGAAGAGCTCCAAAAAGGCAATTGAATATCTTAAGAAAGAATTTGAGATGAAAGATCTTGGAAAAATAAAAATTAGTCTTTGGTCTGCAAATTGAACATTTAGCAGACCGGATCTTTATCCATCAATTTGCATATACAGAAAGGGTCTTTAAACGCTTTTACATGGACAAAGCGCACCCATTAAGTACACCAATGGATGTTCGATCACTTGAAGTGAATAAGGATCCGTTCCGACCTCCAGAAGAGGATGAGTAACTCTTTGGTCTTGAAATACTCTATCTCAGTGCAATTGTTATGCATTTATGTATCTTGCTAATGCTAACAAAGGTGGTGCAGATCGTATTGGTTATGCAGATACAAGATTAGAATGCGGAGACTCAAATATTTGAAAAGATTTTCATCAGGGGGAGTAAAATGCGCGATGCACTCTTTTTCCTTACTAAGGATTTTTTCCCACATGGTTTTCCTTATAAGGTTTTTAATGAGGCACCTAGCAATGCATATTACTAAATATGTATACTCTTTTTTCTTCACTAGATTTTTTTTCCACGGGATTTTTCCTAGTAAGGTTTTAATGATGCATATTATCTTTTAATGAACATCCAAATGAGAGTGTTATAAATATATTATATTATAGATGTTAATTTAGTACTCCATTGTAAATAAGCTTCCTGAAGAAGCTTATCCATATGAGTCTCCGCCGTAAATATGTTTATCTATTTAGTACTCTATTGGAAATAAGCCTCCTGAAAAAGCTTATCACTTCGGTACTCAGTTATGGATAAACATTACCCATGGTAGAAGATTATTCATACCGGGTACAAAAAGCTTATCCTTTTGATACTCAGTTATGGAAAAACATTACCTCCGATAGAAGATTATCCATATCGGATACAATAAACTTATCCTTTCGATACTCCGTTATGGATAAATATTACCCCCGATAGAAAATTATCCATACCGAGTACAATAAGCTTATTCTTTCGATACTCCATTATGGATAAATATTACCCCCGGTAGAAGATTATCCATACCTGGTACAATAAGCTTATCTTTTCGGTACTCTGTTATGAATAAATATTATCCCCAGTTGAAGATTATCTATATCTGGTACAGTAGTAGCTTACACAACAACTTCCTTTCTTCTATAAATAGAGGAGATTTTAGTTTATTATGTACATTAGTTTGAAGTTAAATAATATATTTGTTTCTCTCTATACTTGTCTTTACTTTATAGTCTTTATTTTATAACAAAAATATTTTTTTTTGAATCATGATTTGAGGAAGTATTTTTTTTTTAATTGTCTTCAATAGTAAATGTCATTGCCTATCTGTTTAAGATTTTGAATAATGGTGTTCATGAAAAAATGAATTATCATCATATCGTCATTATCATGGTGTGAGGGACAATGTGAACTTAGAACGGCCTATTCTCTCTAGCATGTTGGCAGTAAAAGGTTTCTCGATCTAAAATTAGCCATATATTATTATTATTATTATTATTTCATTCCTTGTTTATTTATCAACTACTTTATTTTGCTCTTTTTAGTATTCTGATAACTCCCTTGCAGTTATTATTTATTAATTACTACCATTTACAAGGTCCGATGAGATGTCGAAACAAGGACAACAACACTTTTCATTCACAATTGTTCATAATCTAATTGGCAGTGGATGTGGCATTATTAATTTTTGTTGTCGAGTATGGGCTTTCAGTAATGGAAGAAGCAGAAAAGTCCCTGATGAAAATTTAGATCCGAGAGTTCAAAGGGATGATGAAAGCTCATATTTCAAGGACAAACTATCGAATAAACGATGGTTCAACTTTAACCTTAAAGGATCTAATACAAAGAACTGAAAATGGATGGTTAACTGTACATGCTTTGTAGTTCATACCAAGTTCGGAGATATTGTGTTGCCTAAAGAAGTTTATTCAAATATTTTTGTGATATAAATATATATTATATTATGGATGTTCATTTAGTACTCTGTTTTAAATAAGCTTTTTGAAGAAGCTTATCCACATGGGACTCCGCTGTAAATATGTTTATCTATTTGGTACTCTATTAGAAATAAGCCTCCTGAAGAAGCGTATCATTTCGGTACTCCGTTATTGATAAATATTACCCTCGGTAGAAGATTATCTATATCTGGTACAGTAGCACCTCACAAGCAACTTACAAGCAGCTTGCAATAACAGCTTACACAACAGCTTGCAGTAGCAGCTTACACAACAACTTCCTTTCTTCTATAAATGGAGGAGATTTCAGTTCATTATGGACATCAGTTTGAAAATTGAATAATACATTAGTTTCTCTCTATACTTGTCTTTACTTTACAGTCTTTATTTTATAACACGTTATCAGCACGAGACTCTGTCATCTCGAGCAAATATTTGAAAGTATTTAAGGTACAAACTTTCTTTTTCTAAATATTTCTTTATCATGTATGTTAATAACGTCTTTCTAGCCAACTAATGATGCAGATGCCATTTTACTTGGATGAGGTCTCATGAAATTGGAAAGAAAAAATTGATTTTACTTAAGCTATTATATGATCGTGAGACTACCCCAGTAGTTTATGCGGCAAATGGTTGGGGGCTACGTACACTTATACAATCGCTATTTTTGTACTTATTTTCCTTCTTGATTATCTTAATAAAGAATTACAAAGTGGGTACTATTGTTAGATTCACTTAAACTCCAACAGATCTTATACAACCACCAGAAGTGGTTATGTTTCGTATATCTCATTGTAATTAAATTTTGTTAACCACCAGAAGTGGTATATGCCTATGACCACCAGAACTGATAATTTAGGCTTGATATGGTTACAACGAAGATAAGTTAGAGAAAATGTCTCTATATTTCATACAAACCTCGATTTGCTCCTGAAGTAGCAAATACATTAAAAGAGGTCAGAAGCATCACAATTTGATGTGATTATGCACGTTCAGATAATTATGTTCCCTTCCCTGAAGGATTAGAACTTTGATAAATATTGATTAATTCCTAGAGGTGAATGTGACAATGTTAATAAAGCTTTTAAATATGAACGCGCTTTTGGTTGTGAAGATATCACAACTCACCTCCAGAAGAGGTAATGCGATTGAGAGAACATATCCTTAATCTTTCGTACATCAAAATTGCCCCAGAAGTAGTAAACAATCGAAATTTCCTCCTAAAGTAGGAAAATATTATAAAGCGATGTAAATACCGCAACTCACCTTATGAAGAGGTAGAATAACAAAGGATATAAAATATTCAGATGTTAAAGTCGTTTCTCCCTGAAGGAGATATTTATCACAAAGTTGGTGGTAGAAATACTGAAATTCTTAACTTTTTACATTTATAAATTTAGTATTGTCTTTCTATTGTTTATTTGTTTATGATTTTCTTTCATGATACCAGAATTGTCAGAGCAATATTTGGTAGTATAAAATTTATCAAAAGCTCCTGAAGAACTAATTATTGTTTGTCTAGAAGACACATGACACCAGTAGCGTCCGATAAATATAAGATTGTGGATAATAAATGAAGGCTCTCGAAGAGCTTATATACAAATATGTCATTCATATTATATGATTATGGTCAAAACATAGTTCGGTACTCGGTTATGGATAAACATTACCCATGGTAGAAGATTATTCATACCGGGTACAACAAGCTTATCCTTTTGATACTCCGTTATGGATAAATATTACCCCCGATAAAAGATTATCCATATCGGATACAATAAACTTATCCTTTCGATACTCCGTTATGGATAAATATTATCCCCGATAGAAAATTATCCATACCGGGTACAATAAGCTTATCCTTTCGATACTCCATTATGGATAAATATTACCCCCGGTAGAAGGATTATCCATACCTGGTACAATAAGCTTATCTTTTCGGTACTCTGTTATGAATAAACATTATCCCCAGTTGAAGATTATCTATATCTGGTACAGTAGCAGCTTACACAGCAGCTCGCAGTAGCAGCTTTGTTACTCCCAAACGCACACGCAAGTATACGTGGTCGACAAGTAATATAGGATTATAAGTCCAGATATCGTACCCACAGGTACTGTGATTAACTATCAACTAAATTAAACCCAAACAATTAATCTATTCAAGCGAATTCTAAAGTATGAATGTTTAACTAAAACTAATCTAAAGTAACAAACTAAGAGGTTAAAGAAAACAAGTTGGACAATTAAAAAGACGAATTCAATGTGAGTGAATATTCTAGAGTTATGGGTTAGCTAACAATCCCATTGAGTTTTTCACTTAAATCGTCTAATTAATTTATCCGGTTTATTGATTGACGGGGTTAATATTGCTCGTAGCCTTCTACCGAAGTGCAACTCGCCTATTCAAGCTAACCTAACGCCTATATTCCTATGGAATTAGGATTAAAAAGAACGCATTTATAATTCCCGTATAATAAACAAGCAAGGCGGTTAGGTATATTCCTATCCTAACCGCAAATCCGCTCCCCCTCAGAATTAAGATCTTGCTCTACTCAATCTTATATGCAATCTAAAATTCTCTCTCCTAAGTTCAATCCTAGGTTAGTAGATACTATTCAATTGATGATCAAGCAATCAAATAATTAAGCACAAGATTGAATAAATAAACCAATATGATAAAATAATAAGAACAATTCAAGCTTCAAACTACAATGTTCATGTAGCATCCCAAAACTCTAGAACTAATAAACTATGAAATTAAAGGAAGAGAAGAGAAGAAAAACTAGGTAGAAGCCTCCTCCAAGCGTGGTGTGTGTTCCCCCACATGAATTCTCCTTCTAAGTATGTTAGATCCCTCCAAAAATAAGTTTAGTCTTGCTTTTATACGTGTTGGATAGGTCTAGGGCCGAATAAACCGTGTCCTGGGAAAAATAGGACACAATCACGTCACCGGCGCCCAGCCTGGCGCCAGGTGCCCACCAGGGTGCTGCCTCATCTTCCATTCTGCCTCCAGCGCCACAGGCGCTGCCTGTGGCGCCCAAATGCTCAATTCGTCCGGTTTTGTTTGTTTTGGCTCAAATCTTGCGTGTTTCGCCCCCAATTGCTCCCGAGTCATTCCTACACATAAAAACACTTCAAATTAACATAAATCATAGCATTTAACGTCCCAACTTCATGAAACAAAAGTAAAATATGAGGCGATATACATAAAAATATATATGCTTTAAGCTAAATATCAACACCTCACACTTAGACTCTTGCTCGTCCTCGAGCAATTGGACTATCTAATAAACCCCCAAATACGTACAAGTATCAATTATAGAGGAGCACTTTAACTTTTAACCACACACTATACCCTTGATTATGATCAATACCGGCACACAAGCATGAACACACAAAATTTCACATTCTTCCCGTTTAAGCATGCCCAAGTATAACCCTTCAATTCAATCAATTTCAACAACCTATTTGTCACCATCCAACCTCAAAATCCGACTTGCAACCACTAAACACCCTCAATTCATGCACTTATCCAACACGAAAGTTTACAACATTACTAACCTTTCATGAGATCATGTGCCCTTACCAACAAACAAAAAAGTGAATATAGTAGTCCACACATTCAAATATACTTTTGAATATAGATTAAGGACATCACACAATTAAACAAAATTCGCTCACTCTCACAAAGAGTTCATATACATCATGTGGTCGTACCATAAGCTTGCCTGTAGTGTATATCTCTACTAATTTAAGCTAGCCAAATCTAGGATCAATTAGGACTTTAAGATTGTAATGTAGGTTAAGGGACGGGTATGATACATTTAGAAATAGTGGCTAACCCTCCTAAGCACTTTAATGCACTACATTCATGATTCAAGCACATATTCTTCTCAATTAATTCGCTTGCCATATACAGCATAGCCCTCTTTTCAATTAAGCACTTCTATATTTCCACTAGCACAAATCAATAAGAATCGGAGGTGTGTATTTTCTCTATTATTTGTACTATAATATTTTCTTTTCTTTTCTTGCAATTTTTCTTTTCCTTTCTCTCTTTTTTTTCTTTTCTTCACACACTCCATACATTAAAGTTCATCGGCTCGTGACTTTTAAATTCAACTTTAGTGCACCAACGGGCCCTTCCATGGTTCCACTCAAAAGCTACTCCCCAATCTCTAACCTTACTTCTTTTAGCGACTAAGTGCCTTAGGAAGTAAATGTTCAATCAATATCAAATTAAGAACAAAATAGGGGTATAGCTTGTAATATGGGTGCCAAAAGAAAGGTCTATAGGCTCAAAGGGGTTAGCAACAGAAAATTTTATTTTTATGTGACAAGCACATTCATGATCAAGCAAGAAACTCCTACATCATCTCCTAAATTAGCAAAACTTATAATTTCGCTTCGATTAACACACGGGGCAAGTTCTATACTACACAGGATAGCATAGAAAATCACAAATCCTCACACACACGTTGCACATGACTCAATCAAGATGGTTCTGTTCAACTATCAAGTCAAGAAAGCACACATAATTGAGAAAATTAAGCAATATTACACTATGTGACATACAAGTCAACAACTGAGAAAAGGTGTCACAAAATAGGCTATTTACTTTACTTAGGCTTCACAATTCAAATCAAATACACGGAAAAATAGAATGTATGTCATAGCCTAATGTACCAACATCAGCCATGTCAATGAGTATCTCAGAGCGACTAAGTTCTTCCTAAACTACTCCTAAAAAAATAAAAATAAAGTACCCGATTCAAGCTACACCCTTGGAAAAGAACCGGTGCCCCAAGAAAAACCAAGGGATACTACCTAACTATCTTTAAAAAAAATCTTTTTGGTGTTTTTAATCGGACTTTATCCCTCAAGAAAATTGTCCAAAAGATCCATCATCGGGAAAAGTCTGGACTTTTTCTAATTCTTTTTTTCAATTTTCATTTTTTTTAAACTAGACTATGTCTACTACGAGTTCTAAAAGAAAAACTAAAAAAAAATAGTTTTATACAATTACACTTCAGAAAGTAGTTTTCACACCCCACACTTATTTTATGCATAGTCCTCGATGCATGATCATAGAGAAAAATAATACAACAAGGGTGAGAAATACTCCATGAGGCCTTCTCGGGCCTAGCTCGGACATGATCCTTAATATTAAGGGTCGGGACAACCCCACACTTAAGCTCAAACATGCTCCTCAGCTTCAACTTTGGGTACTCAGACTTCCCCTACTCTCTTAACAAGCGCTTGATTTAACGTCGCGGCACGACACCATCACTTTCACCATTTTTCCTTCCACTTTGAAGATATGAATTTCGCCCCCAATTTTGCATCAATATTTTTGTCAAGTTTCTGGGGCGGTGTTGTAAAAATAAATGAACCAAGCAATATGTATCGCATTTTGCACTTCTTGGCCTTTAAGTGAGGAATGTCATTTTGCCTCCTTAGTGTGGCAAATTTCAGAATATAAACACTTTGTTCCTCATCCATTGACTCCTTCATATGCTCGATTGGATCAATTCCCATGTCACCAACCAAACACAATATTGAAAAGTGTTTAGAATGAGGTCCAATATGCTCCAACTCAAAAATTGCATTATTTTTGACATCCTCAATTTTGCACTCTTCATCAACCTTGGCATCATTAATAATATTTTGGTCGAATAGTTGGAATTTCTCTTTCTGCTCCACAAGTTGGCCAATATCCACAAAATTGGTTGTGGGGCATCAGACGCCTCAAGCTTGTTATTCAATTGAGCCTGCATGTCATGGATATCTGAGCCAAATTGGTCTATCTCTTGCCTGAGCTCAGTTCTTCCTTTTATCAGTTGTTTCTCTTCATCGAATTGAGGTTCTTCTTGGAAATTGGCCATTAATTCATCCATTCTAGCCTGGAGTCTTTTGATCGTTAAGGCATCAAGACTTTGTTGCTCGACTATTTGCCTCATCATCATGTCCTGTTGTTCGGCTACTTGCCTTATCATCATGTCCTGTTGCTCGGCTAATTGCCTCATCATGTCCATAATATGAGCCGCTTTCCATATCCTCCACTCCATTGCTCCTATCAAACTCATAAACATTATTAGAAACATTATAATAAGAACTCTGAGAAGGATAGTAATAATTAGGATAACCATCCCAATGGCCACCTTGACAACCACACACATTACAAAAATTTCACATATCAGATTGAGATGCACAATTTTGCCCTAAGTGTGGTCCTCCACAATATGGACAAGGATCACCATAATAAGAATAACCAATATTCGACCAATTATCATTCCAAGATGCCATATCAACAAAGATAGTAAATATTAAACTAAGATAAAAATAATAATATAAAAAAACTTGAGTGGACAAAAAGTAAAAATCTAATCTAGTAGACTAGTAAATTTCTAAGTCCCCAGCAGCGGCGCCAAAAACTTATTACTCTCAAATGCACACGCAAGTATACGTGGTCGACAAGTAATATAGGATTATAAGTCCAGATATCGTACCCACAGGGACTTGTGATTAACTATCAACTAAATTAAACCCAAACAATTAATCTATTCAAGCGAATTCTAAAGTATGAATGTTTAACTAAGACTAATCTAAAGTAACAAACTAAGAGGTTAAAGAAAACAAGTTGTACAACTATAAAAACGAATTCAATGTGAGTGAATATTCTAGAGCTATGAGTTAGCTAACAATCCCGTTGAGTTTTTTACTTAAATCGTCTAATTAATTTATCTGGTTTATTGATTGACGGGGTTAATATTGCTCGTAGCCTTCTCCCGAAGTACAACTCGCCTATTTAAGCTAACCTAACGCCTATATTCCTATGGAATTAGGATTAACAAGAACGCATTTATAATTCCCGTATAATAACCAAGCAAGGCCATTAGGTATATTCATATCCTATCCGCAAATCCGCTCCCCCTCAGAGTTAAGATCTTGCTCTACTCAATCTTATATGCAATCTAAAATTCCCTATCCCGAGTTCAATCCTAGATTCGTAGATAATATTCAATTGGTGATCAAGCAATCAAATAATTAAGCGCAAGATTGAATAAATAAACCAATATGATAAAATAATAAGAACAATTCAAGCTTCAAACTACAAGGTTCATGTAGCACCCCAAAACTCTAGAACTAATAAACTATGAAATTAAAGGAAGAGAAGAGAAGAAAAACTAGGTAGAAGCCTCCTCCAAGCATGGTGTATGTTCCCCCACGTGAATTCTCCTTCTAAGTATGTTAGATCCCTCCAAAGTGGTGTCCTCTCCTCCAAAAATAGGTTTAGTCTTGCTTTTATACGTGTTGGATAGGTCTAGGGCCGAATAAACCGTGTCCTGGAAAAAATAGGACACAATCACGTCACTGGCGCTGCCTAATATTCCATTCTTCCTCCAGCGCCACAGGTGGCGCCAGGCGCTGCTTGTGGCGCCCAAATGCTCAATTCGTCCGGTTTTGTTCGTTTTGGCTCAAATCTTGCGCGTTTCACCCCCAATTGCTCCCGAATCATTCCTACACATAAAAACACTTCAAATTAACATAAATCATAGCATTTAACATCACAAATTCACGAAACAAAAGTGAAATATGAGGCGATATATATAGAAATATATATGCTTTAAGCTAAACATCAAGCTTACACAACAACTTCCTTTCTTCTATAAATAGAGGAGATTTTAGTTAATTATATACATTAGATTGAAGTTAAATAATATATCAGTTTCTCTCTATACTTGTCTTTACTTTATAGTCTTTATTTTATAAAAAAAGTATTTTTGTTTGAATCATTATTTGAGGAAGTTTTTTTTTCATTTGTCTTCAATAGTAAATGTCATTGCCTATCTGTTAAAGATTTTGAATAATGGTGTTCATGACAAAAATAAATTATCATCATATCGTCATTATCAAGGTGTGGGGGATAATGTTAACTCAGAACAACCTATTCTCTCCAGCATGTTGGCAGTAAAAGTGTGACGACCCGACCCGTCGTCTCATGAGTTACAGCCCCATTTTCCCCATTTCCTATTTCTTTATGCTTCATTATCAGTGTTGGGTGTGAAAGAGTTGATTTGGATTGGTTTTAGTAGGAAATGAGACACTTAGTCTCTTTAAGGAAGGTTTGTTTTGGAAAAGTCAACCGGACGTTGACTTATGTGTTAGAGGGCTCGGATTTGAATCCCGATGATTCGGTTAGCTTCAAGGGACTGATTTGTGACTTAGGAGTGTGATCGGAAGTAATTTTGGAGGTCTGGTATAGAATTAGGCTTGAATTGGCGAAGTTGGTATTTTGGCGAATTCCGGTTGATAGGTGAGATTTTGATCCGAGAGTCGGAATGGAATTCCAAGAGTTGTTGTAGCTTCTTTAGGTGATTTGGGATACGTGTGCAAAATTTCAGGTCATTCGGACGTGGTTTGGTCGGGTTTTTGATCGAAAGTGTATTTCGGAAGTTTTTAGAAAATTAGGCTTGAATTCGATGAGTTTTGGGTAATTTGATGTTGTTTGAGGTGTTTTGATGATTGGAAAAAGTTTGAATAATGTTATGAATTATGTTAGCATGTTTGATCGGGGTCCCATGAGACTCGGATAAGTTTTGGAAGAGTTTTTGGAAGATTTTTGCCGTTTGAGCATAAGCATGTAATGATCCAAAGGTCTATTTTTAGTTTTAGAAATCGAAATTTTATTTCGAGATTTCCATAATTTAAATAATGAATTATAGGAGTGATCTGGAAAGTTTGGTCTAATTTCATCAAGTCGCGATTGAGTTTTTGACACGAAACATGAGTTAATTGTTTAACGAACGAAATGGATATCGCACTAAGCAAATGAGCTCCGAATTGAGTTTCGATTGAAGGACTATGTTTGTATCATTATTTGTGACTCATAGGAACAAGAATCATCGAATTCCGAGTTTGTATGATGGAGTTAGAGCCATTTTTATTAAAAAGAAAAGTGCTGCAATTTCTTTGGCTGCTGCTGTATTATTTTTAGCAGTGTGAACAGTGACCGCGCGCGTGAACAGTGACCACGTGCGTGAATAGTAACCGCATGCGTGAACAATACTTCCGAAAAATTCTGGACAGTGAGCTTATAAAACACTTCATCAGCGATTTTGGGTCATTTTTCCTCCATGGTTGATCATTTTGAGAGCTTCTTGGTGGAGATTAAAGAGGGATTCAAGGGGGAACGACTTGAGGTAAGTTTCTTGGACTTAGAACTCGTTTTTATTGTGAATTCCACCTAGAGATTCATGAAATATAAACCTACAAATCAAGAACTAGGGCTTGAATTTTGAAACAAAACAATTAGGATTTGATGGGTCATTTGAACTCGGATTTGGGAGTTCTTGGTATGTATAGACTCGTGGCGAGACAAGGAATTCGGTGATGTAAATTTTCTGATTTTTTGAGACGTGGGACCGGGGGCTCGGTTTTTGTCAAATTCGTGAATTTTGATATTTTTCGATTGATTTCGATTGGGTATTGTCTCTTTAGCATAATGCGACATATTCATTGTGATTTTGGGCAGATTCGTCGCATGAGGAGGGTAATTTGAGAGTCAAGGGCATAGCGAGCTAGACTTTGACCGTCTTGAGGTGAGTAATTGATGTAAATGATGTCCTGAGGGTTTGAAACCCTGGAATTTCACATCGTAACGCTATATTAAGGTGACTTGCACGCCAGATAACGGGCGTGGGGTAGAGCACCGTTGGGGATTGCAACTTGGTCCGTCCCGAGAGATGTTTTTACCGTGTTTTCTACTTGAACTAAATTGAGAATCATCCTTACTTGGATTTAATTGTTACATTTGGGCTTCTTGCCATTTATTTGAATCCTTCAGGGATTGATATCATTGCTTTCGCATATTTTGCATATCATTTGACCTCAGTCCAAGGTTTTAAATACTGTTTTGCAAACTCAGCCATCTTTCTAAGATTTGAAAACTTAAATAATATTTCTAAATGATATTTCGGGCTGAGAAATACTGTTTACAAATGCCTAAGGGGCTTATGATGATTTCTGGACTGAGCATGGATCGGGCTGAGCGCCGCAACAGTGTTATATTGATATTGAGTCCGAGAGCCTGGTTGATTACATTGATATTGAGGCCGAGAGCCTGGTTGATTACATTGATATTGAGGTCGAGAGCCTGAGTGATTATACTGAGATTGATATGAGGCTGATGACCTAGATTTGATGCCACGAGATGGCTTGATATTGCGCTTGGGCTGTAAGAGCCCCTCTGGAGTCTACACACACAGCCAGTGAGCGTCATCAATGATAAATAAATGGATGGCTCGGGCTGCACGCCGCAGTGGGTACTAGAGTGTACCATCATATGCATTGCATTGCACTCATGCATTTGTTTTTATCTGTTATACCTGTCTCAGTATTTGGTACTCTGACTTAATTGACTTGTTGCTTCACTATTTGTTGTTCTAAACTGCCAGTTATAGTTTACTTTGTATTTTTCCATGATTTCTTATTCTCAGCCTTTATTTATGTTTATTACTCACTGGGTCGGAGTACTCACATTACTCCCTGCACCTTGCGTGCAGATCCAGGTACACCACAGGCTGAGTGAGGATTTGTTTAGCTGAACAACAGTATCCGGGAGTATTGAGGTAGCTGCATGACATTCACAGCCTTGATCTCTCCCCTCTATCTCTATCTTTTATTCCGTATTTTTCCTAGACAGACTTGTAATAGGTGGATATTCTGTATTAGAGACTCATATTCGTGACACTGGATTCTGTTGGGCTATGGTGTGGTATTTTAATTGAACTTCCGCAGATTTTATTATTAATTATACACTTGAATGAAATGACTTAGTAAATTCTCTGTGATATTTATCTATAATCTGAATAAGAATTTGGGATAATGTTGTTGAATGGTCGGGCTTGCCTAGCAGTGTGTTGGGCGCCATCATGACCGGGGTTGGGGTCGTGACAAAAAGGTTTCTCGATCTAGAGTTAGCCATATATTATTATTATTTCATCCCTTGTTTATTTATCAGCTACTTCATTTTGCTCTTTTTAGTATTCTGATAACTCCCTTGCAGTTATTATTTATTAATTACTACCATTTACAAGGTCCGATGAGATGTCGAAACAAGGACAACAACACTTTTCATTCACAATTGTTCATAATCTAATTGGCAGTGGATGTGGCATTATTAATTTTTGTTGTCGAGTATGGGCTTTCAGTAATGGAAGAAGCAGAAAAGTCCCTGATGAAAATTTAGATCCGAGAGTTCAAAGGGATGATGAAAGCTCATATTTCAAGGACAAACTATCGAATAAACGATGGTTCAACTTTAACCTTAAAGGATCTAATACAAAGAACTGAAAATGGATGGTTAACTGTACATGCTTTGTAGTTCATACCAAGTTCGGAGATATTGTGTTGCCTAAAGAAGTTTATTCAAATATTTTTGTGATATAAATATATATTATATTATGGATGTTCATTTAGTACTCTGTTTTAAATAAGCTTTTTGAAGAAGCTTATCCACATGGGACTCCGCTGTAAATATGTTTATCTATTTGGTACTCTATTAGAAATAAGCCTCCTGAAGAAGCGTATCATTTCGGTACTCCGTTATTGATAAATATTACCCTCGGTAGAAGATTATCTATATCTGGTACAGTAGCACCTCACAAGCAACTTACAAGCAGCTTGCAATAACAGCTTACACAACAGCTTGCAGTAGCAGCTTACACAACAACTTCCTTTCTTCTATAAATGGAGGAGATTTCAGTTCATTATGGACATCAGTTTGAAAATTGAATAATACATTAGTTTCTCTCTATACTTGTCTTTACTGTACAGTCTTTATTTTATAACACGTTATCAGCACGAGACTCTGTCATCTCGAGCAAATATTTGAAAGTACCTAAGGTACAAACTTTCTTTTTTAAATATTTCTTTATCATGTATGTTAATAACGTCTTTCTAGCCAACTAATGATGCAGATGCCATTTTACTTGGATGAGGTCTCGTGAAATTGGAAAGAAAAAATTGATTTTACTTAAGCTATTATATGATCGTAAGACTACCCCAGTAGTTTATGTGGCAAATGGTTGGGGGCTACGTATACTTATACAATCGCTATTTTTGTACTTATTTTCCTCCTTGATTATCTTAGTAAAGATTTACAAAGTGGGTGCCACTGTTAGATTCACTTAAACTCCAACAGAGTTTGCAAAAAATATACAACCAGCAAAAGTGGTTATGTTTCGTATATCTCATTGTAACAAAATTTCGTTAACCACCAGAAGCGGTATATGCCTATGACCACCAGAACTGATAATTTAGGCTTGATATGGTTACAATGAAGATAAGTTAGAGAAAATTTCTCTATATTTCATACATACCTCAATTTGCTCCTGAAGTAGCAAATATATTAAAAGAGGTCAGAAGCATCACAATTTGATGTGATTATGCACGTTCAGATAATTATGTTCCCTTCCCTGAAGGATTAGAACTTTGATAAATATTGATTAATTCCTAGAGGTGAATGTGACAATGTTAATAAATCTTGTAAATATGAACGCGCTTTTGGTTGTGAAGATATCACAACTCACCTCCAAAAGAGGTAATGCGATTGAGAGAACATATCCTTAATCTTTCATACTTCAAAATTTCCCCAGAGGTAGTAAACAATTGAAATTTCCTCCTGAAGCAGGAAAATATTATAAAGCAATGTAAATACCGCAACTCACCTTATGAAGAGTAGAATAATAAAGGATATAAAATATTCAGATGTTAAAGTCGTTTCTCCCTGAAGGAGATATTTATCACAAAGTTGGTGGTAGAAATACTGAAATTCTTAACTTTTTACATTTATAAATTTAGTATTGTCTTTCTATTGTTTATTTGTTTATGATTTTTTTCATGATACCAGAATTGTCAGAGCAATATTTGGTAGTACAAAATTTATCAAAAGCCCCTGAAGAACTAATTGTTTGTCTAGAAGACACATGACACCAGTAGTGTCCGATAAATATAAGATTGTGGATAATAAATAAAGGCTCTCGAAGAGCTTATTTACAAATATGTCATTCATATTATATGATTATGGTCAAAATATATGTTGTAGTAAACCTAAAGTTTACTAATACAAGTGGCTATCATATTGATACTACAAATAATTGAAAGAATGAAAATCTTCATGTTTCCACAATTATAGGGGGTAAATAATATGTATGTGAGAAGTTACCCACCTCATTCTTCAATTTGTACTACATCACGTGTCACAGTAAACTAGAAGTTTACTAATGCAAAATCAGTCACAGTAAACCAGAAGTTTTACTGAGGCAAAAGTAGCCACAGTAAACCAGAAGTTTACTAATGCAAAAGTTTATGCCATAGTAAATCAAAAGTTTACTAAGAGATAGCACATGCAATGATAAACTTGACGTTTTGATTTGTTATTTATAAATGGGCTATTTTAGAATTTAGATAAGCATATACTAAAGAACTAGAAGATTCTTCAAAAATTCTCTTAAGTTGCTTGTTCTCATAATAAATTGATTATACCGGCTAAAATTGGGACTATGATCCCTGAATTCTAAAATATATAAAAGGTGAATATGGGCTCATTCACCTAACACGTGAACCACTTATAGATGCATATATGAGATGGTTGTATGTGTGATTATTGTCAACCTGCAGTTTGACATTTGAAATTGATTTTCTCAATTAAGGGCATAATTTTCATATTATGAAATCAAGATAGTTCATCTTGATAATGCTGATTTATATCCAAGATGATTTGGCATTGAATATCTCCTATTAATGGCTAAATTATTGCTTATGAGAACAAAGTTTCATTTGTTGGTATAAGATTTTTTAAATTGTATACAATAGCATTTGTATGCATCAAACCAACAATATATGATATGTCCTCCCCTCACAATTGGTTTAGGATGAGAAACCAAATATTTTTTACTATCTAATAAATTTGGATGGGTCGTATATGATTAATTTCTCTACCACAATGCACAAAGATAGGTTTCCCAAAGAAGATTGGGAATATATGTTAGTTTTTCTAACATTTGAGGGATAGAATAAACAGCTGGAAAATATATTATATGAATCGAATTATCAATAATATGATCCTCGCTTAGAAGATAATTCAAGTTAAATACCAGAAGTATTTGTTGATCCAAAACTAAATATCATATTTCAGCTGCAAATGCTCCTATTAAAATTAAAGTCCCTGAAGGATAAAGTTTATTGCACGCATGAAGCGTAGTAAACCGATCGGTTCCAAAGGTAACAATCCTTGAATAATGATAGGAGCTAATGATCAAAATGATCATAATGAGGAGGAAATGAGCTATAGAAGAGCCCACGACATAACATTTCTTGAAACTCCAGAAGAAGTTCAAGTACTTGAAAATAAAGAAAGTGATGAGATATCAACAAGCTATGTCGCTTAGGAACAGATACAAAATGATCGTTGACGATATATTTGATACAATATAGTGCACAATACTGTAAAATATTATGAGGATCAGACCAGTAGTCCAGACACCTGAAGATGTCAGGCCATTTAAATGCAAGTCATAACCTATAAGACTCATTTGATTAAATCTCTATAAATATCCCTGAAGGATTTAAAATGCCTGAAGCATATAGTTCTAAGTCTTGAGAAATGTACTCGATCAGATTACAAAAGTCTTTGTACGGTTTAAATGAATCTGAGCGCATGAGGTATAATCGCCTCAGTGAATATTTGCTGAAAGAAGGTTACGTAAGTGATGTTATTTGTCCATGTATTTTTTTATATTGAAAATGTCATCAGAATTTGTTATACTTGTTGTTTATGTTGATGACATAAATCTTGTTGGAACTCTAGAAGAGCTCCAAAAGGTAATTGAATATCTTAAGAAAGAATTTGAGATGAAAGATCTTGAAAACACAAAACTTTGTCTTAGTCTACATTTTGAACATTTAGCACACGGGATTTTTATCCATCAATCTGCATATACAAAAGGGGTCTTAAAATGCTTTTATATGGACAAAACACACCCATTGAGTACACTAATAATTTTTTGATCACTTAAAGTGTAACAACCCGGATGGTCATTTGAAGAAATTAAGCTTTGTTTGGCGGTGTAAGGTTTGGAAAAGCTTCATAATATGAGTATCGACTTGTGTGCATGGTTGAATTCAGTTAACGGAAGATTCAAAGTCAAATTGGAAGAAGGAATCTAGTTTTGAAAGTTTAAGCGGTGATAATTTAACTGGAATTTGACTTTTGAGTAAACGACCCTAGAATAGGTTTTGGGTGATATCAACAGCTTCGTATGGTGATTTTGGACTTAGGCATGCACCCGAAATTAGATTTGGAGGTCCGTAGGGTAATTGAGGCATTTCGGCGAAATTTGGAAAAGTTGAAGTTTGGAAAATGGAGAAGTTTGAATCATAGTTGACTTTTGTGAAATCAGGTTCAGAATGCGATTCTGAGAGTTGGAGCAGCTCCATTATGTCATTTTGGACTTGTCTGTAAAATTTGGCATCATTCCGGGTAAATTTGATAAGTTTCGATGCAAGTTTTGAGAGTTGGAAGATTTGAAAGTTCCTAAGTTCGATTCATGGTGTGATTCGTTGTTTCGGCATGGTTTTATGTGACTTTAGATCTCGAGCGAGTCCGTGTTAGGTTATATGACTTGTTTGTATGTTTAGATGGGGTCCCGGGGGACTCAGGTGTGTTTCGGGTGTGTTTCCAATCATTTTAGGCTACTTTGGACGCTGATTTTCTGATATTTGGTGTTGTTCTTCGCGTTCGCGAAGAGCCTCTCGCATTCGCGATGAAGAATTTGGCTTCTAGAAGTTTGTTTTTGAGAGACTCTCACGTTCAAGAAAAAGGAAATCTCAGTTGCACAGGTCTGACTTTGGAGGCTCATTTCTCACAATCTATAAAAAATTTGGAGATAATCCAAAAATAAAAGTTGTAGCCCTTTGTGTTTAGTTTTCAGAAATGTAAATTAATTGGCATTTAGATTTGTATACAAAACGTTATGGTAGTTATACTACAGGCTGTTCGGGGAGAGTTCAAAAATCTCTGATGCACATGGTTGACTTGGGAAGCTTATATCTCGCAATATATAATGACTCAGGAAATGAGAAACCTATGAAACTATAGTCGTTGGTGTCTAGTTTTTACAACATCAAACCATTTGTTATTTGGAGTTGTGTGCAAAATGATATGGCCATTACACTAAAGGCTGTCTGGAATGACTTTGGATATCGCTAACGAGGAATTTGTTCATCGCGAACGCGAGAGAAGGTTGCGAACGCGAAGAACAAACCCCTGGATAGAAGAATAAAGTCCAAATTTGTCCCATTCTTCCATTTTTGGACAAAGGAAGCTCGGGTGGGGTGATTTTTTGAGGGTTTTTCAGAGAAAACAACAAGGTCGGTGTTCTTAACTTAATTTTGGTTAGATTACCCGAATCTATTACTAATTTTAGCATTTAATCTGTGATTTAAGTTGGAAAAGTTTGAAAACCCTCTTGGATAGATTAGAGGATTTGGGGATCGAATTGTTATCGGAATATAGTAATTTTGGTATGGTTAGACTCGTGAATGGATGTGCTTTCATATTCCGTGACTTCCGTCGGATTCTGAGACGTGAGCCCCACGGGTGAATTTTGAGTTAATTTCGGATTTTTATTGAAAAATGTAGTATTTTCTTATGAAATTGATTCTTGTTACGACCCTAAACCCGGACCCGATCGTGATGGCGTCTCTCATGAAGACAAAGCCAACCGATACTTTCCCATTTCAGTTTTAAGTAGTTAAACAATAAGTGTTAAGTCTTAAACATGATAAAATCCCAAATAATAAGTAGTGAACATTTCAGTTTGCGGAAATAAAACCCAACACAACCCGATATCGTGGTGTCACCAGTCATGAGCATCTATCAATATACTACAAGTCTGAAGTGTCTACAAAGCTATTACAGAATAACTGAAAGAGAAAAAAATGAGATAAATGGGGAGAAGCACAGGGCTGCGGACGCCAAATAGCTAACTCGTGAACTCCAAAAATCTACCGGGGAGCTCTCAACCCTCGCAAGCAGGATTAGCAATGCCTGAATCTGCACACGGGGTGCATGGAGTAAAGTGAGTACTCCAACTCAGTGAGTAATATTCATAAATAAAGACTGAGAAGCACGAAATCATGTAAGGCACATAACAGGCTATAAGGAAGCAGTAAAAGCCAGTAAAAATAGTGAAGCAGTAAAGATGTGTAAAGTCACTGAGTTCAGTTTAAACTTCATAAAATGCCTTTTTGACAATTAAGCAAGTAACTGACATGCAATTAGGAAAGGTAAACACATAAGAGATCTCCCCTCGGGCACCGTATCAACAAATCCGCCATTCGGGCAATATCTCAGAAACAATACCAGCCCGTCGGGCTATATCTCACATCACAATGGGTACCTGCGCTCACTGGGGGTGTGCAGACTCCTGGAGGGGCCCCTTACGGCCCAAGCGCAATAGGCTTCTCATGGCATCATCACTAGGCTCTCCGCCTCATATCAACAAGCCACCTCGTGGCGGTCAAATCTCATGCCCTCAGCCTCATAACCATAATTAGGGGTTTCCTCACAACATAGGCCCTCGGCCTTACTCAGTCAGAATCTCACAGCCACTCGGGCAACGGTAAAACATGGTGCTCAGCCCAAAATATCATTTAAAATATCATTTAAGTATTAAAGTAGAGTAAACATGGCTAAGTTACGAAAATAGTAGAATATATCATGACTGAGTTCAAGTATAAAGTCAAACAGTGAGGAAATATCAATAAAAATCCCCTAAGGGTTCAAATAGTTGGCATTCAGCCCAAAACATAATGATAGCAAATAGTTTTTAGTCAAATACGCGGTAAAATAGTCATTCGGAACGGACTAAGTCACAATCCCCAACAGTGCACGACCCCACGCTCGTCATCTAGCATGTGTGTCACCTTAATTTATCACAACAATGTGCAATCCGGGGTTTCATACCCTCAGGACATCATTTACAATCATTACTCACCTCGATCCGGTTCAAACTCTAGCCCGCGATGCCTTTGCCCTCACGAATCGACCTCCGGATGCTCCAAATCTAGCCACAATTAGTACATAACCATTAAAATATGCTAAGGGAACAAAGCCCACTCAAAAATAACCAATTTACATCAAAAATCTCGAAATTGCTCAAACCCAGCCCCCGGGCCCACATCTCGGAATCCGAAAAAAATTGCATCAATAAAATCTTCATGCATTCACGAGTCTACCCATATCAAATTCATCAAAATTCGACCTCAATTGCCCATTCAAATCCCCAAAAGAAATCTCAAACTTTTCTTCTATTTTTCCCCCAATTTTCACTCTAATTTCTCAAATTAAATGATGAAATTCAAGACCAAATCATGGAATTAAACCAAATATGAGTGAAGAATACTTACCCTAATAGCTCCGCTAAAAATCTCCTCAAATTTCACCTTCTCCCGAGCTCTCCAATGATTTTTATGAAATTGGACTTAAACCCTCGTTTTCAAAATATAATCTGACTGCCCAAGCATTTCTTCATCGCGAACGCGGCATAACCCTCCCATTCGCGAAACACACATGCTTCACAGAGAAAAATTCCTTCTACACGAACGCGATAGACTTCTCACGAACTCGAAGCACAACAAACTCAATAGGTCGCGAACGAGACCTCTACTACGCGAACGCGTAGAACAAAAGCATTGGGGACCCAACTATCCCCCTTCCTTTATGCGAACACGATAGGAGACTCGCGAACACAATGACCAGAGACCACAAACCTTCACGATCGCGGAACCATCCTCGCGAACGCGAAGGCCAACTCCAAGATCTCATACCTTAACCCTTCGTGAACGCGGGACATGCATTGCGAACGCGAAGGTCAAAAACCTGCAATACCAACAACAAAAATTCTACAATTTTTCACAACATTAAATGGTCTGATTGACCACCCGAAACTCACTCGAGGCCCTCGGGACTTCAACCAAGCATGTCAACATATCCCATAACATCATTCAAACTTGTTCCAACCTTTGGAACGCTCAAAACAACATTAAAACACCAAATTTGCATCGGATTCAAGCCTAAGAGTTCCAAGAACTTCCAAATTACGCTTTTGATCAAAAACCCAACCAAACCACGTCTGAATGACCTGAAATTTTGCACACACATCCCAAAAGACACAACAGAACTACTGCAACTTCCGGAATTCCATTCTGACCCATATTTCAAAATCTCACCTATCGACCAAAAAATGCCAAAATTTCAATTTCGACAATTCAAGCCTAAACCTTCCACGAACCTCCAAAATGCATTCCGATCACGCTCCTAAGTCCCAAATCACCTAACATAGCTAACCAAATCATAAAAATTCCAATCCGAGATCATATACAAACAAGTCAAAACTTGGTCAAACCTTTTCAAATTTCAAGCTTCAAACTGAGAACTGTTCTTCCAAATTCATTCCGATTACCCTGAAAACCAAAACCAACGATTTACATAAGTCATAATACATCACACGAGGCAAGTCATGCCCAAGAACTGGCGAACAAAGTGCAAAAGCTCAAAATTACCGGTCGGGTCGTTACATCCGCCCCACTTAAACATACGTTCGTCCTCGAACGTGTCCAGAGTTATTCTGAAACCCATCAAATCGTTGTTTAACCTTAAGATGCACATACCCGGGGGTGATCCCATGTCACCCTATCTCATATAGGTCTGATAATACAATGTAACTGAAATTTCACAATCCAACCTAGCCCATAAACCTTAGAACCACATTTCCACTTCCGAAATCATCCACAAGATCAGAATCTCACATCTATACTCTGAATAAGCCCGAACAAGCTGTAATAACCCATACCTGCAACCTCAGGTGCAATTACATGATATACTACATAACTCAAACACTTGTAGCGATAACTTCTAATCACATCAACTGCACATAACAACCGAATACCGATATAAAACCTCTTATCAACTAAAGTCTCATTCCAACACCTTTATATACTGCCAATGATAAATGAAACGCGAAATAAACCATAACCATTTCTCATATCAACCATTCGTGAAGCCATTTCTCCTTGGCAAGGACCATAACAAATTTTTGAGCTGAACCTCGATATTATCATCCCAACATGCTGAAACGGAATCCGTTTGTATTCATTCTAGATCCAAACAATCATATCTAATCCAACACAACTACTCTAGTGACATGACACATTAATACCACCTAAGGCTACAACTCGTGCAATCCGCACACCGATAAGCAACAACCCGAACATACCTAAATCATGAAAATGACTCACTGAAAGAGATGTACCGCAAGCTCACTAGAACCACCGCACACAATATTGAGAACCTGTCACACATTATAGAAACAAAACGCATGAATCGAACCCGAAGGGTCATAACTCTGCTGCAATACGCGGTCCTACCCAAGCATTGGTCCACATGAAACACCTCACGTCACTATGCTAAAAATCAACAACCACGCGCAATTTGATATCTAGAACCAAAGCAAATCATCACAAATATCGCGCCCCCTTTTTCTCGTGAAATCGGGTTTATGACATTTGGAGGGGCAACTCGTTCCTTTTGGGAACTGGGTTTTTGCATTTGAAAAGTCGTCACCTAATGAGTTAAGGTGCATTAGGACACCAATAGAGATTCAATTCTAAGTTTGTTTGGGTAACCAGAGATTGGGTAAGGGCTTGAAATTATCCCAAGGGGAAGGTGTTAGGCACCCCTCAGAATCCACTAGTGCGGTTCCCGGCCAGATAGTTATTGTGAATTTGGGGTGCAATTGACATATAAGCAGATAAGGCTCAAATAAGAGGGGATTTCAATACACAATAGTTTGAAAGTAAACAAAGTTTGAAAGAAAAATTAAAAGAGCTGATTTTAAATAAGAAGTTACAATGCTAAGAAAAGAAGGGGAAGTAAAGTAAGGGGGTCCTAGGTTTATAAAAAAATATGGATCACATCAATGCAATACCCGGTAATCACTCCTCAAAAGAGGGGTTACACGTGGCATTAGTGCACCGATCATCATATCCATATCTACCTTTTCCCACCCCATTTAAGGTACTAAAGCGCGGATTGGTCTCGAACACTATTGCATGCTATTACCCGTCCCGTTCCTATCAGTCCCGGAGGTACTTAGGACTACTAATCCTAAAGGGGAGGGGTATTAGGCTGAATTGAAGCTTTAAAGGTAAAAATCTAAGGCGACATACAAAACATATAAAAGACTACACATTACATGGGGAACACATAAACACATAAGACTCATACCTCCTCAAACAAAAGCACATAACTAGCATGATTTGCACATACTTTTTAGGTCTGATTAAAGCATATAAAGATGAAGGAAGTTAATTATTGAGGCAGATTAGTTTATTACATAACTCAGATAAGAAGTCCGAATCAGGCATGCCTGCTAGTTGTAGCAATTAACAAAATGGATCCAGTTTACAGTTATTACTCTAAGGCTTGCCTAAGTGTTTAGACGGGATCCTATAGGCATGATATCTACTTAATTCAGAAGGTGGTGAGACAGTGATAACTCAAAACGTACTGCTTGAAATCCTATAGGCATTCTTGCTAAACCTTGTTGAAAATAAGGGAATTATTAAACAGAGGTTCAGAATAGATGAATTTAGATTAGACTAGTTCTAGATTCTGCAGGTGATGGTATCTACTATTATTGATTTTAGTTCACATGAGCACGATATTTGAATATGGATGGAATGACTCAAATTTATTTAAGAATCTCTATAGGCATGATTTCTATGCGTTACTGATTTTAAACCCTTATAGACATGATACCTAACATTGCATGTGAGTCGAAACGAACAGAATTTTGCTTAAGAACCCCTATAGGCATGATTTCTATATGTTACTGATTTTAGCATTCTACTGGTTTATAACCAATTAGACCCTAAAAATGATATATAAACGGTGACAAATGTGCAGAATTTCAGATAATCCCTATAGGCATATTATCTAGATGTGAATTGAATAAGCGAGTCCTATAGACATGGTTTCTAAATGTCGTATGAATATGTAGAATTAGAGCAGTCCTATAGGCATGTTTTCTGAATGCGAATTGAACAAGTAGAGAATGCAGTCCTATAGGCATGTTTTCTACCCTTGAGCATGCATAATTTCCCAACCCTTTTTTCACTAGCCAGCCCCAAATGTTCATTATAAATTATTACAAACTAGGAATAATAAATTATATCAGAAAAAGTACAAAGAAAAGTTACAACCAGAGGAAGCTTGATTCTTGACTTCCTCTCTGAGTTATGAGATAAATCGACTCAAAATACCATTGATCCAAAGCCTTTCTCAGCCTTGAATGTGTCAGAGTTCCCTAAGGACCTCAATAGGACCCCAGGCAGTGCTCACACCTAAATTTCATAACCAGAAAAGGGACAAGTGCAGTGTGGAAATGCCAGCCCTCATGTGTCCAAGTTCAGAGGGAGCTTATGGGTCCCAAGGCAAGGCTCACATGAGTGGGGAAGATATGGATATGATAGGAATAAAGGAGAAGGAAAGGGTGATGGGAGACAGTCATTAACACTTCAAAGAGTTGATAACTTCACACAAAGGGGCAGGGGATTGGGAATCCATTACAAGGAGCCTATATACTTAGGCATGGGTTAACTTTGGGCATATACAACAATAAGGAGTGTTGTCATGCTTGTAAATCAACCAAAGCACACAACATATAGGGGAAACATGGGGGTTATGATCCTAGGAGGATCAAGTTTCGGTCATGCTCAACAATGTTCAATGTGTCATGCCCAAACTAACCACAAGTATTAATTACATTGGGGTAAGGATTTGGGATTCATAATACATTGATTCAAAACAGGAGAAAGGAAATTATAGCATGCTAAATAAT
The DNA here is from genome assembly GCF_000393655.2 of Nicotiana sylvestris. Taxonomy (NCBI): domain Eukaryota; kingdom Viridiplantae; phylum Streptophyta; class Magnoliopsida; order Solanales; family Solanaceae; genus Nicotiana; species Nicotiana sylvestris. The sequence continues at coordinate 189,114,552 of NC_091059.1, forward strand.
GGTACTGAATTAAATACAAGCAATAGGCAGACAAGAATGCAAGAACATCAAGTAAGCATGTTGTTGTTGATGCTGAAAACTTAATTAGAACATACCAGTCAAAGAAGCAAAGTGCAGTAAAGGAAAGTAGTAGGAATTCGAAATATAGCCTTGGCTTTTAGCCGGCTAAACATGCAGTAGCACAAGTAGTAGTAAAGCAAGAGAGAGTGTTTGAGTGTAAGTGTGAGTTCAAAACTAAAAGTGTGAGTTCAAAACTAAAAGTGTTCGTATTTTTTAAAGAGAAGGAGTACCGGGTATTTATAGTTTTTTGAAAACGAGTAAGAAAGAGGTAATAAGCTAGAAACATGGAAACAATCATGATTTAGAATCAATTATACAAGTGATTGCCCTTAATTAAGGGGTCACTTGCTTAACGGTAGTGATAGGTTCGAAATAAGGAAGGCAATCAATTAAAAAGCAGGCTGACAGTTGCCATAAAAGAGGTAGTAAAATAACAAGTAAGCAATTCGAGTCTAGGTACAGAGATACTCTAATTTTGGAAAAGATTCAGTAAGGCAAAACAGGAAAGAAATCAATTAACCTTAATAGGCGAGTGAAATCAGAATCTCACAAAGTAAAAGTTTAAACTTAGTCACGAGTTTGAAAATTAGTCAGAGAAGGAGACTCAACATATAAATAGGGTGCATAAATAATATACATGCGAGGCTAGGCCTGTTGTCAAGAGGAAATAGCACACAACAGTAGCACACAGATTCAGTAGGTAGCAACATTCGAATCGTGATAGTCCAGTAGGTCAAGTAATGAAGAAAACATAGAATATCAAAAGCATACGAAGGTCTCACAGTAGCAGGTGAGGAAAACCCCTTTAGAAAAATTAGGGTTTCGAGCATATTTGAGTTTTAGAGAAGACAGAAACCCAATAATCAGAAGAATCACACAAAGGGAACAAAAAATTTCGAAATAAAGAACTTCAAATCGAGTCATGCACTTAAACGAACAGTCTCAGACCCAAAACCCTGGGATTTTCAACAATATAAGAGTTTTAAAAAAAGAATAAGCAAACAAATCGGACAAAACTCTGGCAAACAAACTCGTTTAATAAACAGTTAAAAGAAATTAGGGGTTTCAACATGCAAACTCAGGTAGAAGAATGATATAAGCAAACATAGCCAAGCATGTCAAAGAATCAGAGAAACATTTTGAAATAACTTAACAGAAACCCTAATTGAAAAGACAAGGAGTTTTGAAGGCAGAGTTTTAAAAGAAAATTTGAGAAAAATGCTTAGAAGTTCAAAGCAAACATAGATCTGAAGCAGATCTAAAAAGAAATCGAAAGAACCTTAAAGACTAGGGTTTCAGAAGAACCTCAAGTGGTGAGAAAGGCTTTGAAAACCAACGATCTAAGCAGGAGAGTCAAGAGTCTGACTCGAATCGCCATGGCTGGCCGGAGAAAAAGTCAGAGATGACCGGAGAACAGTCATAAACTGCAATCGAACAAGGCCTGGACCAAGCTTTTTCGAGATCTAGCCTTGAGACCATAAGAATCGATCACGTAGAAGCCATGAGAGGTGGATATAGGTCTCCAATGATTTAGGGAACCATAGCTTTGGGGAGGTATTCGGGTTGTAGTTGATGGCGGCGGCTAGGGTTTGAGAGGATTGCAGAGAGAGTTGAGAGGGAAGGGAATTTAGAGGCGGCGGAATTTGGAAATGAGGCTAGGGTTAGGGGTCGTTTGAATTAAAAAAGGCAAGGATGGTTGTTGGCCGTTGATCTGAATGATTAACGGCCTGGATCAAAACGGGCGAGTGGGTGGGTTATGAAGATGGGTTTGGGTCAGATTAAATTGGAATTAGGTCGGAGGTTCAAATGGTTTCAATTGGGGTCAGAATTGGGCTATAATCGAAATGAAATTGGGCTAACATTTAAATAGCCAATTTTCCCTATTTAATTTTTAAAAATAATAAATTAATTTTTGGAAATAAATTAAAGGTACCAAAATGATTTATAGCATATAATTAACTATTTAAAAATACCAAACCTAATTTTTATGAATATAAACGTAATTATTTTTAAAAGAGGCTAATGTTGTAATTATATACAATTTAACTTTAAAAATACTAAATGACTTTATAAAAATATGAAAATATTATATTATCTCTATTTTAGCATAAATATGAAAATTAAATAAATGAATCACCAAAAATGATAATTTTGGAAATAATTATTGGGTTTTTTCTGGATAAAATATGGCAATAAAATTAATTTAAAAATATTTAAAAATTAAGGAAAATAATAAAACATTTGGACATATTTATATATGCATACATATGCTATTTTGAAAGTATTTTGCATATTAAAAATGTACATAGAAAAATTGGGCATCAACAACTGCCCCTTTTTACCTGGGAAGAATGAAAGAGTTGCCGGGTAAAGATATGATGGCCAATTTTGACCGAGCGAGACGGTTCGAAGAAGTTTATATCGTGCCCTGGTTTCTGAGCTGCCTACATATCCCTGGTTTTACAGGAATCAGGCCGTATGTAGTTTCGAATCTGTCGCGGAGTATGCCGATGAAGACTTTTCAAGAACGGACGCAATATCTAGGGTCGGGTGTGTGGTAGGTTTGTAGAAATGTTCAGGTTTGATATGGCTGCAGGAAATGGAGCAGGATCGCTCCTGCCAAGATGGTTGTTGCTAGCCGGTTTACCTGCGAATAAGCAATACAAGCATATATTGTGCATAAATTTAAACATGATGCAGTTTCCTGTCGGACCATGAGGATTTTCTTCGGACGGTTAGAATGACATCCTTATACCATGATGCACTGGGTCATGAAGCGTGTAATAAAGGATTCGCGGGCCATGAAATGATGCTCTCGGGCTATGAGGATGATGCCTCCGAACCATGATGCCTTTGAATAATGATATGTAAAAGATTAAAAGGCGTCCTCAGGCCATGACATGGCGTTCTCGGGCTATGAAAATGGTGCCTCCAAACAATGACGCACTTGGATAATTTGGCGATCTTTCAGCTAATGAAATGCACTATTTAGTGATCTTTCAGCCCATGAGATGCAGTAGGTGGCGATCTTTTAGCCCATGAGATGTAGTATGTGGCAAGCTTTCATCCATACGAATGTAGAGGTGGCGATCTTTCGGCCATGCAAATGTAGAGGTGGCGATGTTTCAGCCATGCAAATGTAGAGGTGGCGATCTTTCAGCCATGCAAATGTGAAGGCGACGATCTTTCAGCCATGCAAATGTAGAGGTGGCGATCTTTCAGCCATGCAAATGTGAAGGTGGCGATCTTTCAGCCATGCAAATATAGAAGGTGGCGATCTTTCAACCATGAAAATGTAGAAGTGGCGATCTTTCAACCATGCAAATGTGAAGGTGGCGATCTTTCAGCCATGCAAATGTGAAAGTGGCGATCTTTCAGCCATGCAAAATGTGAAGGTGGCGATCTTTCAACCATGCAAATATAGAAGGTGGCGATCTATCAACCATGAAAATGTAGAAGTGGCGATCTTTCAGCCATGCAAATATGAAGGTGGCGATCTTTCAGCCATGTAAATATAGAAGGTGGCGATCTTTCAACCATGAAAATGTAGAAGTGGCGATCCTTCAGCCATGCAAAATGTACACGTGGCGATCTTTCAGCCATGCAAATGTAGAGGTGGTGATCTTTCAGCCATGCAAATGTAGATGAGGTAGAGCTTAACCTCAGAAGGAAGAATGGTAGCCTTATGCGATCCAGAAATGCAGATGGAGACAGTGTTTAGTCTTGGACGGCAGAATGGTAGCCTTATGCAATGCAAAAATGCAAATGGAGACAATGTTTAGTCTCGGAAGGCAGAATGGTAGCCTTATGCAATGCAGAAAATGCAGATGGAGACAACGTTTAGTCTCGGAAGGTAGAACGGTAGCCTTATGTAATACAGAAATGTAGATGGGGATAGCGTTTAGTCTCGGAAGGTATAATGGTAGCCTTATGCAATGCAGAAAATGCAGATGGAGACAACATTTAGTCTCGGAAGGTAGAACGGTAGTCTTATGCAAGAAATAAAATGGCAAATGGTAATAGAGCTTTCTTAGTTGATAATATATTGCGATATTGTGACTGCTGGGGACGTTGTGTCACACGAAATATCACCGGCGTGCGTGGATAGCAAATGTTGGTAAGTGCAATAGTTCTGAGAATTGTATTCCTGAACAGTGTTTGTCTCTTGCGTGTATAGCATGTCTGAAGCTTTTGTAATCCAAATGCCTGCATCTAAAGAAAAATCGTGAATTTTGCAAAGGGGGGAAGGTTAGTTCGTATTCCGCTGGATCTGCTTGACTTGCTCGGCTTTGATCTAGTGATATTGTATGTATTATTGGGGTAGCGTTGCTAAACAAAGCAATTTTAGTAATAAACATGCATGAATTTGTAAAAGATACGACATAGGTATATAATTAAGATAGTTTTTAGATGAACCGACGATTGTGACGTGGTTCAAGACATTGCAACCTTTCTTGCTACAAAATTTTGAGGGTCCTCCTCAAAATTCTGCCCCAGTTTAATGGGTTGATGCTTCTGATTGTTGTTTGCGATAATTGGTTGAAATTACTTCGGGATTTTGAGGGTCCTCCTCAAAATTCTATCCCAGTTTCCAATTGCAGGGGGAAATGAAAGTTTTATTGAATTGTGACCGAACCCATAGGGCTGCCTATGTATCCCCTCTTAAACGGGAATCAGGTAAGGCGTAGTTCAATTACATCATATAGGGAAGCATATAGATTACATATAGTAATGTTTTAATGCATCTGAGTTGATTGGCTTTGGCCAGACTTCTCCGTCCATTTCTGCGAGTATGAGGGTTCCTCCTGTCAGAAACCGGTGAACCGTGTATGGACCCTACCAGTTGGGAGAGAACTTCCCTTTGGCTTCATCTTGATGTGGGAAAATTTTCTTTAACACCAGCTGCCCCGGTGTGAACTGTCTCAGCTTGACTCTTTTGTTGAAGGCTCGGGACATTCTGTTTTGATAAAGTTGACCATGGCAAACTGCATTCATTCTCTTTCCATCTATAATAGCTAACTGCTCGTAACGACTCTTCACCTATTCTACATCGTCGAGCTCATATTCCTATATGATCCTTAAGGAAGGAATTTTTACTTCGGCGGGATTGACGGCTTTTGTACCATAAACCAGCATATAGGGGGTTGCCCCAGTTGATGTGCGGACTGTTATGTGATATCCCAATAGAGCAAATGATAACTTCTCGTGCCACTGCTTATGCTTCTCTATCATTTTCCTCAATATCTTCTTGATATTCTTGTTGGCGGCTTCTATACCTCTATTCATCTAAGGCCTATAGGCTATAGAATTCTTGTGTCTGATAAAAAGGTTTCACACATGGCTTTCATCAAGTCTCTGTTGAGATTGGAACCATTATCAGTAATGATTGACTCTGGAATACCGAATCGACAAACAATGCGGTCACAGACAAAGCCTGCCACGACTTTCTTGGTTACTGCTCTGTAAGATGCCGCTTCAACCCATTTGGTGAAATAGTCGATTGCTACTAGGATAAACATGTGCCCGTTGGAAGCGGCAGGCTCGATTGGTCCAATGACATCCCTTCCCCTAGCGGCAAACGGCCACGACAAGCTTGTTGTATTAAGATCATTTGGAGGTACCTTTATCATGTCAGCATGTATCTAACAGCGGTGGCATTTTCAAACATACTGGATGCAGTCCATTTCCATAGTCATCCAAAAGTAACCAGCTCGGAGTATCTTCTTTGCTAAGACAAAGCCATTCATATGTGGCCCGCAGGTCCCAACGTGGATTTCCTCTAGCATCTTGGATGCTTCTTTTGCGTCGACACACCTTAACAATCCCAAATCAGGAGTCCTCCTATATAGGACTCCTTCGTTGTGAAAGACGTTGTTGGACAACCTCCGAAGTGTGCGTTTCTGAGTAGTATTTGCAAGTTCTGGGTATTCGTCTTTTGCCAAATATTCTTTGATATTATGAAATCAAGGTTTTCCGTCTGCTTCTTCTTCAACATGGGCACAATAAGCTGGTTGATCATGGATCTTTACTAGAATGGGATCAATAAAGTTTTTGTTTGGATGTTGTATCATGGATGATATGGTAGCTAATGCATCGGTGAACTCATTTTGGACTCTGGGAACATGTTGGAACTTCGTCCTTGTGAACCTCTTTCTCAACTCATGTACATGATGCAGATACGGGAGTATCTTGGAGTTCTTGGTTGCCCATTCTTCTCAGACGTGATGTATAAGTAGGTCTGAATCTCCGATCAATAGCAACTCTTGAATGTTCATGTCGATGGCCATTTTGAGCCCTAGGATGCAGGCTTCATACTCGGCCATGTTGTTGGTGTACAGGAATCTGAGTTTAGCAGACACCGAATAATGCTGACCGATTTCCGATACGAGGACTACTCATATGCCAACTCTTTTGAAGTTTGCTGCTCCGTCGAAAAACATTCTCCAACTGTCATAGGATTCTGCAATATCATCTCCTATGAATGATACCTCTTCGTCAGGAAAATACGTTTTCAGGGGTTCGTATTCTCCATCCACGGGGTTTTTAGCAAGGTGATCTGCTAGTGCCTATCCCTTGATTGCCTTTTGAGTCACGTAGACAATGTCAAATTCACTCAACAGGATTTGCCACTTGGCCAGCTTGTTAGTGGGCATGGTCTTCTGGAAGATGTACTTTAAAGGATCCATCCTTGATATAAGATATGTAGTATAGGCACAAAAGTAATGCCTTAGCTTCTGAGATACCCAAGTCAGAGCATAACAGGTGCGCTCTAACAGAGAATATCGGGCCTCGTACGGGGTGAACTTCTTACTGAGATAATAGATGGCCCTCTCCTTCCTCCCAGTTTCATCATGTTGCCCCAGAACGCAACCGAAAGCTCCATCCAATATTGCAAGGTAGAGTAATAAAGGTCTTTCTGGCTTAGGCGGGACTAAGACTAGTGGTGTTGATAGGTATTCCTTGATTATGTCGAAAGCTTTTTGGCAGTCATCAGTCCATGTGGTAGCGGCGTCCTTCTTCAACATCTTAAAGATTGGATCACAGATAACTGTAGATTGTGCTATGAACCGGCTGATGTAATTAAGTCTTCCCAATAAACGCATCACGTCCTTCTTATTCTTTGGCGGTGGCAACTCTTGAATAGCTTTGACCTTTGATGTATCTAGTTCTATTCCTCGGCGACTCACAACAAACCCAAGTAGTTTTCCAGCAGGAACTCCAAATGCACACTTCGCGGGATTCAGTTTTAGGTTGTACCTTCGCAGTCTATTGAAGAACTTCCTCAAATATTCCATATGATCAATGGCCTTCTTGGACTTGATGATAACATCATCTACGTACACCTCTATCTCCTTGTGTATTATATCGTGGAAAATGATGGTCATGGCCCTCATGTAGGTGGCCCCTGCGTTCTTTAACCCAAACGGCATCATCTTGTAACAATGCATTCCTTATGGCTTAATGACAGCCGTTTCCTCAGCATCTTCTTCATCCATCCAGATCTGATGATAACCAGCGAAACAATCTACAAATAACTGCAACTCATGTTTGGCGCAATTGTCGATTAGGATGTGTATATTCGGCAAAGGGAAGTCGTCTTTCGGACTGGTCCGGTTGAGATCCAGGTAGTCGACACAGACTCGGACCTTCCCGTCCTTCTTTGGTACTGGCACGATGTTGGCTAACTATGTCAGGTATTCTACTACCTTGAGAACCTTAGCTTTGACCTGCTTAGTGACTTCTTCTTTGATTTTCATACTCATATCAGGTTTGAACTTTCTGAGTTTTTGCTTTACCGGCGGACATGTTGGATCGGTTGGTAGTTTGTGAGCCATAATAGACGTACTCAGACCAGTTATATCATCATATGACCAGGCGAATATGTCCTTATATTCCCTTAGCAATTTTGTGTATTCTTTCTTTTTGGTTGGCGATAAGTGGACGCTGATATGTGTTTCTTTGACGTTTTCTGCATCTCCTAGGTCAACAATCTCAGTCTCGTCCAGGTTGGACTTAGGCCTGTTCTCAAAGTTCTCAACTTCCTTAACGATCTCTTCTGGTATGCCATCTTCCTCTGAATCTATATCCATTTGTTGCGTTGTCTCGTTGCACGTCACACGTCACAGTCATTGGTTCATCAAGATAAGTAATAGTAATGATGTGTAAGTAAAGTAATGAGAGAAAAATAATGATGAGTGTTGATTCATAAGAAAAGTCAAAATACTTTGATAAATTGTATAATGGTTTTGAATATTGGAGATCTTATTGCAGGAATTGAAACATGCGAGAAATAAAAATCCTTTAGTAAATAAGACAGTTCCTGTTTTAGCCTTGCTACCCCGAGGCTTGTTGAGATCTCGTTGTCCTGATGGTCCAGTTATTGAGGCGTGCCCCTCTGCTTACAGCCTGTATGGAAGGGCCTTCCTCCACCTTATCCTTGAGAACAACACAACAGTCAATGTCATTATCTTCTAGGAACAAGTTCTTCATCACTGCTAGTGCTTCTTCTTCATCTGACCCATAAATAATATCGGTCGGTTGGAAGGTCTGCTCCAGATGTGGTATCGACTGCTCCAGTGGGTAGTAAGGACCGCTCCATGGTGGTGACCAGTTGTTGAATTCTTCCCAGGTGTACTCATATCTCAGACCGAAAGTGGTGCCATGTTTCTTGAGTTTTATGGGCTTAGTGATTCCTTGAAGGTTCTTGCCAATCCCCTTGCCAGGTTTGTACCCACTCCAATTCAATATACTCTCGATCTTGTTATCCCACAATTTGTCTTTGTCAATAACATTTACCTATTCGATGTGATAGTAAGTCTCTCCATCCAGCCTTCTTCTTCCTTTGATTGACGGAATGGTCTGGCGACTATATAGGGTTTCTACCATCGCCGTGAATGATCACCTCTTGGTGATTCCATTCAAATTTTACCGTCTGATGCAGTGTTGATGTTATGGCCCTAGCAACATGAATCCATGTCCGTCCCAACAGCAGATTGTAAGATGTTGGCACGTCTATCACTTGGAAATCGACATCAAACCAAGTTGGCCCCCATTTATAAACACAGACTAATTTCCCCAATAGTGGACCTTTGGGAAACGTCGAAAGCTTTCACATTGATAGCCCCATCCTTTAGTTCATGCAGTCCTTTATCCAACTTCTTGAGTGTTACCAGTGGACAAATGTTGAGACTAGAACCCCCGTCGATCAAGATCCTGGTGATAAAGTAGTCCTTGCATTGCACAGTGATGTGCAGTGCTTTGTTGTGACTCAACCCTTCAGGTGGCAGCTTATCCTCGTGAAAAGTAATTTTATGACTTTCCAATACTTGCCCTACCATGTTGTCCATTTCCCCACCAGTGATGTTGCTGGGCACGTATGCTTCACTCAGCACCCTCAGCAGAGCATTCTTGTGTGCCTCAGAATTTTGTAGCAACGCAAGGACAGAGATTTGTGCCGGTGTGTTGTTCAACTAGTCGATGACCGAGTATTCCTTGGCCTGTATCTTTCTCCAAAGATCGTCTGGACCAGTTCTCGTCATACCCTATGCGGCAACAATTTCCTCGAACCTAACCTTGCCTTTCCTCCTTGCCTCGGTTGTATAGTCCCATGGTATAGCCTTTGTATGGAATAAGGTCATGGTCTACATTGCCACTAGGATCGGCGTGGGTATCTTTACTCCGAACGGAGCATATACCTTGGGTGGTAAAACTGCAACTTCGAATGGTGTAGGTGCATTTGCTGGAGACACGAATTCGACCTCGATTTGCGCTGGTGCCTTTGTAGATGATGTTGCTTCTAACTCAAGTGGCACAAACATATTTACCTCAACATCCCCAGAGGGCTGCATTTGGACTACGATCGGATTAAGAATAACTATTGGCTTCTTTGGGCTATCACCCTCTGCGATCAACCCGATTGATCCCTCGGGATCCCTCGGGATCCCTCGAGATCCCAATCATCCTCTATTTCAATCATGTGAACACCTCCACCCTTGTGGTCTGGCAGAGGATTATTGCGGACATTTGGAGCAGGTTCCTTTGCCACAATAATCTTGTTATCAATTAAAGTCTGGATCTTGTCTTTCAGAGAACGACATTCGTCAATGGTGTGTCCTTTCATGTCGGAGTCGTATGCACAAGATTTGTTTGGGTTAACCTACTGAGAAGGGTTCTCAGGAGTTGCAGCAGGGATAGGGATGACATAACCAGCAGTTTTGAGTCTCTCGTATAATTAGTCAATAGGTTCAGCAATGGCGGTATATTGTTTCGGAGGTTTGCGATCAAAATTTAATCTAGGTCTAGGGAGTTTTGGCATGTGGGAGGTGATTGATAGTGGGACGGTTGAGCATTGTAGGCCTTGCAAACATGTGCAGGTTGGGAATATCTGGGGGAAGTAGGCTGATATGTGGGAGGTGGAGGTGATTGATAAGTGGGTGGTGGAGTTTGGTAAGAGGGTGAGGGTGTTTGGTAGTTCGGGGTAGGCTAATATGTGAGTGGAGGAATTGGGTAGGTTTGGTATTTGATGGGAGATTTGGTTCTTTGTGCAACCATTACGGCCCCTCCGTCCCTTTTCTTGGACACACCACCGGACTGTAAGGCCTTATTTGTAGCTTACAAGGCCTCGAAGTTTGTAACCATACCATTCTTGATGCCTTCTTCGATTCTTTCACCCAGTTTGATAATGTCAGAAAATTTATGGCTCTCGATCAACATTAGTCATTTGTAATACTGCGGGTCTTGAGCCCGAACAAAGAATTTGTTCATTTGTTCCTCCTCTAAGGCAGGTCTAACCTTAGCAGCTTTGGACCTCTAGCAAGTAGCATACTCGCAAAATGATTCTGTGGGCTTCTTCTTTAGATTTTGAATGTAAAACACATCCAGCGCATTCTGTGTGTTGAACCTGAACCTGTCCATGAAGTCGGACGCCATGCCTATCCAGTTCCAACACTTCTTCGGATCTTGGCTGATGTACCAAGAGAAAGAATCTCCCTTCAAGCTCCTCATGAACAACTTTATGCGGATTTTCTCGTCTTTCCCTACTCTAACCAGCTTGTCATAGTACGTTCTCAAATGGACCCATGGATCCCATGTACCATCAAACATTTCAAACTTTGGAGGTTTGTACCCCTCGGGCAGTTCGACATCGGGCTGTATGCAAAGATCTTCATAATTCAGCCCCTCAATTCCCTTGCTTCCTGAAAACGCCTTGAATTTGGCTAGTCAATTTCTTAAGTTCCTTAGCCAGGTTCCTGATGAGCGAGTCTTTATCATCAGACTTGGGTGTGTTTGAGATGGGTTGGGTGGAATGTGGCATAGTCTCCATATAAATGGGGGCATTATGGTGGGTGTGAAAGTGGTCATTTGTGGAGTTTTGGGGTTCTGGGATGAGAAGCAGGGTGTTGTTTGAGGCATGGCAGGTGTTGCAGTGATGGTGAGGAACGGGATGGTTTTGTTGCTTTGGGATGTTCTGTGGAGGTGTAGGGTTCTGAGCGTTTGGAAAATTGATATTTGGAGTGGTGAGGAAAATGACAAATTTTCCAGCTCCCGGACGTGATCAAGTTCTTCTTGGAATTTCAGCAGTTTTTGTTCGAGTCGGGATGCATTTTCCTTGGACACCTGAGTACCATGACCATGAGTGACCTCTACCCATTCAGTTGAGTTCTCCTTTCTGCCATTGTTCAAATCTTCCATCTTCCCTTTGTTCTTGTTTTAGACAAGACTAAAAGGAGGAGTGGGTGGAAGGCCCTGGATCTCGTGGAATAAGATGATGTCGCAGAGTGCACGAACTAACCTTTGGGGAGGGGAATAATAAACAAAAAGTAAAACAAAAAGGTAACCAAGTTAGTGAGGAATAGTAAAAGTATTGCAATATTTAAACACATAGTGCGGGAATGTAAATCGTGTCCTAATTTGGGAACCTCTTTGTGCCCGAGGTAGGCCTAGCGACAAATTAATTTGGAGAACTTAGAATGCTAAATGCCTCATTTTATTGATAGAAAATAAGACGAATCCCAAATCGACACTAAATAAACAGGAAATAAATGTCACTACTGGCAATTGGCATTATTACATTTTATAAAGCGAAAAAAAACTCCTATATACTTGGTCCCAGAAGAACCTTCCCCAGATTCGGCATCTTTGGCTCCGTCAAACAGCTTTCCCAACTCGCGAAGTCCCAGCAATAAGTAGGCTCTAGCTAGATGTCCGCCTTCATTTCCTTCAGCATTTTGGCAGTCTTCGACCCTCTTGACGAATTTCCTTTCTAGCTAGATGTCCGCCTTCATTTCCTTCAGCATTTTGGCAGTCTTCGACCCTCTTGACGAATTTCCTTTCTAGCTCTACTATGCCTCGCTCCAAGTATCCTAGTCGCTTGTTGGCACTGACAGCCATGTCTTTCCACTCCTCAATCAGCTTTTGGTTAGCTTCTTTTATCTCACGGTGCTCGCTTTCGCACTCCCGAATCCTCTTGCACAGTTGATTGTACTTGACATGTGCCTCGACCCTTTTATCTATGATCTTGTGGCCCCTAGCAAACCCTGGATGGCCCAAACCATCGTGATTATCTTCCAACCAACCTGAATAGTAGGGACCACAACCAGCGTGGTATTTGTCTGACTCGATGGTATCTCTTCCCATGACGATCTTGCAGTGCCACATATGCTGAGCTTGGCACTTATAAGTGTCGACGTCCCCTTTTTCTATGGGTCAAAATCAGGTATACGACATTGGGAGGATAACTCTATTCCCTTTCGAGAATTGAGTTTAGAAATTGAAGAGTCGCCACATAATGATAATAGTGCATTAGGACACTTTTTAGAAGAGTTTAAGATGAAGAGACCAGAGATTAGGGTAAGGGCTAGAAATTATCTCGAGGGGAAGGTGTTAGGCACCCCTCAAGATCCACTAGTGTTGTCTCGACCATGTTACAATTGTGACTTTACAAGTAAACAATCAAGGCTCAAATAAGGACTTGCATACAATATTGCAATTAGGTCGAAAACTTTTGAAGGCAAGTAGAGAGGGCAGAAATTTATGAAAATGGATTTGAATAGGTTTAGAAGAAGAGATGAAAGCAAATAAAGGGAAGGGGGTCCTAGGTTTATGATTAATATGGATCACTTCAATGCAAAATCCAGCAATTACTCCTCAGAAGAGGGGTCGCACGTGATATTAGTGCACCTGTCACCATATCTATATTCTACCTTTCCCATCCCGTAAAGGTTATTTAAAACGCGTGATTTGGTCTCGAAAGCTTATTGCGTGCTATTACCCGTCCCATCTTATAAGTCCTAGAGGGTATTTAGGACCACTATTCCTACAAGGTAAGGACTAGGCTAAACCCTTAGGTTTAAAGGACAAAATGCTAAGCGATATACATAACAAGTAGGACTACACATAAAGGGAACACAAAGGCAAATAAAAAGCTCACAGATCCCTCCACAAGTAAACATGTAATCAGCACGTCTCAAACACATTTAAGGTCTCAAAGATAGGAGTTTTCAAAAAACAGGAATAGATAACAACAGTTGAGTTTAGCAACAGATAAAAAAATCGTTAAAGCATGGTTTTTGAAAATCAAGTAGTGACAGTAGCTTAACGAGGTGCTGGCAAGTATTTAAAATAGCATGATTCTGGGCAGAGAATGGTAACCCAGTTGTTTGAAAACATAATAGAACAAGAATCAGAAAATCAGTGAGAGTAAATAGATGCACAATTTCAAGATTTTGTTTCCAGATAGAGCGGGAGTTTTTTAAAAAAAACAGAGTGAACTTCAGCAAAAATGGGAGCAGCAGAGTTCAAATTATAAGAGGTTGATTGGTCTTAAACCGGTAAAACATGATTAATCGATTCTTATTAGGCCTAAAGTTTGTCTAGGCGTCGTATGCATTGCCTAATTACCTTAAAGAGGGTGAACATGCATATTAATTCTAGTTTTAAAAGGACGCAGTTAACCAAACTTGTATTATTAGATTAAACATACTGGTGAGGCGTTCAATAATTGCAACTCAGAAAAAATAAAAACCCTAAGTAACAGGATGTCTAGTGCACATAGAAGCTTCTAAAACATGGTCTCTAAATGCTAATGAGAATGCAGCAGTAATTTTATAACAGTTACTTGTTGGTTATTAACTAATCGTGATTGTGAAATGAGTATAATAATAGACTGAAAGTAAAGAGCCTAAAACAGGATTACTAATATGTGAGATGCATGTCCTATACATGATATCTATTGCGCAAGTAGGTAAATAAAGTCCCATAAGCATGGTTTCTACCCATTACTTGAACTAAGTATGCATCACCCCTCCCATATTCACTATTCGACCCCAATCATTCGTTTACAAATTATTACAAACCAAGGATAGCCGAATTACGGTAATAAAGAATAAAAAAATAAGAAGTTATTCTATAGGGAGCCTTCAGCCAGACCCAATCTTCCAACCTCACTCCTTTCGAGTTTCATAGCCTTTGCCATGGTCTAGGTGTGGCAAAGCTCCCTAAGGCCCCATTGGGTCCCTGGCCAATACCAGCACCCAAACATTTACCAAAAAATGTTGAACAAGTGCAGTGTGGAATTACCAGCCTTGTGTATCAAAGTTCAGTGAGTACTCATAGGTACCCAAAATAATGCTTACACGAAGGGGATAGAGCCTAATCTCTAAGAGTAGTGAGAGTGCGTGATATAGTTTTAAGGAAATTGAGTTGAGAAAAAAAATAGTTTAAAAATGATCCATATAGAATCAGTTCTTGAAAGAAAAACAATAGAAGAGTGTGACAGTTTTGTAAGAAGGTGAGTAGGACAATCTCAGAACTAGAATATCACACATAGTTCAGGGAAGAAAACACAAACATGGGAAGGGGAAATGGGGACAAGTAGTTCACATGTAAGAGCATAGTTGCACATACGTAGACATCAGAGAAAACATTTCGGAACTTAAACAGTCACAACACATTTCATCCCAAAGTGCTCATGGAAGAGGTTCAGGATTATTTAGTAGCTAGGAAGGGTCGTGAATACATGCTAATAATGTACTGGGGTTAGGGGGTAAGGAAGAACTGTATTAAACAAGTAAGGGAAGCAGTAGGCATGCTGATTTAAGGGAAGGGTAATCACATCAATGAACTAGCAAAGAGGCACGCTAATTGCAATGAAAACAGCAGAACCATAAGTAGAAGCATAAAAGAAATAAGAGAAAGTGCAATATGCATAAAAACATGTTGTTTTGGAAGCTGCAAATCAAATAGCAGACATACAAGTCAAAAGTGGGATAATAGAGCAGTAGTGTGCAGGGAAGTAGAGCAGTAGTGTGCAGACCAAGAGAGAAGCAATGTATAGAGCAATAAAACAGTAGAGTAACAAGTTACTCAGTCTTGGCTTTTAGCCGACTAGGTAACCAGTAGTCAATAAGAGAAACGAGAGAGAATGTGTAGGAAAGTAAGAGAGAACAGTGAGTATGCTTGTGTGTGTAAGAGAGAGTTCAGAACAGTGTGGTTGTTCGTCTGTTATGCTAAATAGAGGGTAGAGTATTTATAGTTTTGAAAACAAGTAGAGAATAGGGTAACAAGTACACAATTATAGAAGCAATACCAATTGGAATCAATCACATGACCAAACTCCTTTTAATTAGGGAGTCATCAAATGGGTACAAGTTATATCAGATAAGGAAAGAATCACTTATACTACTAAATCTACTGTAATAGGAGTAGTAAAGCATGTAACATGTAATAAGGGCCAAATACATAATATTTCAAGTAAGGAAAATATATACTGAATATTTGAAAGTATGTTTATACGCATAAATATGGTAAAAATATAAATTAACTCTGAAAATTAGTCAAAGAATCACGGATGAGACTAAAATCACAAGGAATTAGTTCTAAGTAAGGAAAGCATCTCACAAATAAGGAAGTGATTCAAAATCAGTGAAAAACTTCTAAGGAAAACATATACAAAATCAGGGATTCGAAGAGATGCACAGAATCAGCAGAATATTTGGTAAACAATGAATAAGACCTATTAAACACAATAGGCACGAAAATCAGAGAACCCTAAGCAAGAAATCACAGAAACAGTAGAAGGTTGGAACCCTAACAACAAAATTAAAGCATAGAACTCGGAGAATAACCCAGAAGATCACACAAACAAGCAAATAATATAAACACAAACATATAGTACTCAAAATCAGAAGATAAAGTGATTTCGAAGAGGGGTTCAGAAACCCTAGTTTGAAAAAAGGGAACAAAATGTTTAAAACATGAGCAATCGTAAAGATCGAGTAGAGAGTAGTGTAAAACATAAATGTGTGAGTTAAAATCGTATAAAAAATACAGAGATTTAAGAGGTCTAGGTAGAGATTAGGGTTTCATAAGAAACCAGTGAGAAGTAGGAGAAACCTGGATGTGAAACTCAGCAATAATGGTGTTCATAGCACCATCGGACCAAAAGCCATCGGAGAAAGGCCGAAGACAAACTAGGGAAAGATTTCAGTGACCATATCGTACGGTGGAGGCTCCTAGGGTCTCCAGGATAGAGAGAATCAGCGAGATAAGGTTTCACGGCGGCTGGTGGTCGAAAGAGGTGAGGCTGAAGGTGGCCGGATAGATGGTAAAGGCCATCAGAGAAGAATCAGAAGGTTCTATAGAGAAGGAGGAGAGGAAGAGACCAAGTAGAGAGAGAGAGACCGGTCTCGATGAAATGAGGGGTCGGGGGGTAGTTAGAATTTAATTAAGGAAACGAAATCTGGGCCGTTGATCTCATTTGATCAACGGCTCAGATTAAATCGAAGCTGGGCCGAGTTATTCGGAGATTGGGGCGGGCGGATTTGGATTGGGTATTGGGTTAATTAAAAATCTGATGGGGTGGGTTACAATTGGGGTTAAAATTGCAATAATAATAATAGGTTCGGTATTAAATAGCCAATTTCTCCCTCTTAATTTTATAAAAATAATAGAAACAATTTTAAAAGAAAATTAAAAGTACTAAAACCATTAGTAATACGAAAATACTGGAACTGCTTTTGCAATTATAAAAATACTATTAATCGAAACATGGGCTATAATTGCAATTATATGCATATTGGCTTTAAAAATACCAAATAAATTTGTAAAAATATGCAAAAATCACCTTAATTATATTTTGGTATAAATATGAGAAATAAATAAATTATTCACCAAAATGATAATTTTGGGAATAATTATTTGATTTTGCACTACTAATATAGACAATAAATTGGTTTTGAAAAATCCTTAAAAAATTTGGGAAAAATACCAAAATACTGGGCATGCTTATGTATGCACATATATGTTATTTTGAAAGTATTTTGAGTGTAAAAAATACTTAGGGAAAAATTGGGTATCAACAGCTGCCCCTCTTTACCCGGGAAGGATGAAAAAGTTGTCGGGTAAAGATAAGATGGCCAATTTTGACCGGAAGTGGCGATTTGAAAGGAGTTCTGACCGAGCTCTGGTTTATGAGCCGCCTACATATCCCTGGTCTTACAGGAATCAGGCCATATGTAGTTCAGGAACCATTGATGGAATATGCCGATGGAGATTTGAAACGGACGAACGCGATGTTTAGATTGAGAGAGGTTTCTGAAAATCTATAGGCTGCGGGAACCGGAGCGGGATCGCTCCTGCTGAGACGGCCTTTTCTAGCCGGTTTACCTGCAAATGAGCAATACGAACATATATTGTGCATAAATTTAAACGTGATGCAAATTCTCATTGGACCATGAATGCTGTCTTTGGACGGTTAGGATGGCGTCCTTGGACCATGACGTCCCAGGCTATGAAGAGCATAAAATAAAAATTCGTAGGCCATGAAATGATGTTCTCGGACCATGTAGATGATGCCTTTGAATAATGATATGCAAAAGATAAAATGGAGTCCTCAGGCCACGGCATGGCGTTCCCGGGCTATGCAAATGGTGCCTCCGAACAATGACGCCTTTGGATAACTCGTAGAGACCTTTTACCCATTCTGCATCATCCAACTCTACTTCTTGTATGATCCTTAAGGAGGGAATTTCTACCTCGGCGGGGATGACCGCCACTGTACCATAAACCAGCATATAGGGAGTTGTTCTGGTCGATGTGCGGACTGTGGTGCGGTATCCCAATAAGGCGAATGATAACTTCTCATGCCATTGTTTGTGCCTTTCGACCATCTTCCTTAGTATCTTCTTGATATTCTTGTTGGATGCCTCCACAACTCCACTCATCTGAAGCCTGTAGGCTGTAGAGGTCTTGTGTTTGATCTTGAATGTTTCACACATTGCTTTTATCAAGTCGCTATTGAGATAGGAACCATTATCGGTGATGATTGATTCTGGAATTCCGAACGGACAAACAATGCGGTCGCGGACGAAATCTGCCACAACTTTCTTAGTGACTGCCTTGTATGATGCTACTTCGACCCATTTGGTAAAATAATCGATTGCCACTAAAATGAACCTGTGCCTATTTAATGCGGCAGGCTCGATAGGTCCGATAACATCCATTCCCCAAGCGGAGAATGGCCATGGTGAGCTTGTTGCAGTAAGCTCATTTGGAGGCACCTTTATCATATCTGCATGTATCTGACAGCGATGGCATTTGCGAACATACCGGATACAGTCTGTTTCCATAGTCATCCAAATATACCCTGCTCGGAGTATCTTCTTTGCTAAGACAAAATCATTCATGTGCGGACCGCAGGTCCCTGCATGCACTTCGTCCAATAGCCTAGATGCTTCATTTGCTTCAACACACCTTAGTAGACCCAAATCGGGAGTCCTCCTGTACAAGATTCCTCCACTGTGAAAGAAGTTGCTGGATAACCTACGAAGTGTGCGCTTCTGAGTAGCGTTGGCAAGTTCTGGATATTCCCCTGTTGTCAGGTACTCCTTGATGTCATGGAACCAAGGTTTTCCATCCACTTCTTCCTCAACGTGGGCGCAATAAGCTGGCTGATCATGAATTTTTACTGGGATGGGATCAATGAAATTTGTATCTGGATGCTGGATCATGGACGATAAAGTAGCTAATGCATTAGCAAACTCGTTCTGGACTCTGGGGACGTGCTGAAATTCTATCTTCGTGAACCTTTTCCTCAACTCCTATATGTGATGCAAGTAGGGAAGTATCTTAGAGTTCTTGGTTTCCCACTCTTCTCGAACCTGATGTATGAGCAATTCTGAATCCCCGATCACTAGCAACTCCTGAACGTTCATGTCAATGGCCATTTTGAGCCCCAAGATGCAGGCTTCATATTCGGCCATATTATTGGTGCAAGGGAACTTGAGCTTGGCGGATACCGGGTAGTGCTGGCCGGTTTCTGATACTAGGACTGCTCTTATGCCAACTCCTTTGAAATTCGCAGCTATGTCGAAAAACAACCTCCAACCATCATACGATTCTGCAATATCTTCTCTTATGAAAGATACCTCTTCATCGGGAAAATACATTTTTAGGGGCTCGTATTCTCTGTCCACGGGATTCTCGACGAGATGATCCGCCAAGACTTGCCCTTTGATTGCTTTCTGGGTCACGTAAACAATGTCGAATTCACTTAGCAGGATTTGCCACTTGGCGAGCTTGCCAGTGTGCATAGGTTTCTGGAAGATATACTTCAGAGGGTCCATTCTGGATATGAGATAAGTAGTGTAAGCACAGTAATGCCTCAACTTCTGCACGACCCAAGTCAGAGCACAACAAGTGCGTTCTAAAAGAGAATATCGGGCCTCGTACGGTGTGAACTTCTTACTGAGATAGTAGATGGCCTGCTCTTTTCTCCCTGTTTCATCATGTTGTCCCAGAACACAACCGAATGATCCATCCATTACCACAAGGTAAAGCAATAGGGGTCTTCCTGGCTCAGGCGGAACCAAGACTGGTGGCGTTAACAGGTATTCCTTGATTCTGTTGAAGGCTTTCTGACAATCATCAGTCCACTTGGTAGCAGCATCATTTTTCAACATTTTGAAGATAGGTTCACAAATGACCGTGGACTGAGCTATGAACCGGCTGATATAGTTGAGTCTCCCCAAGAAACTCATCATGTCCTTCTTGTTCTTTAGTGGCGGCAATTCTTGGATAGCTTTGACCTTTGACGGATCCAATTCTATTCCTCGATGACTCACGATGAAACCCAATAATTTACCAACAGGAACCCCGAATGCACACTTGGTGGGATTCAATTTCATATTGTACCTCTTCAGTCTGTTGAAGAACTTTCTTAGGTCTTCCATGTGATCCCTGGCTTTCTTGGATTTGATGATGACGTCATCCACATATACCTCGATCTCCTTGTGTATCATGTCATGAAAGATGGTGGTCATGGCTCTCATGTAGGTGGCACCAGCATTCTTCAAACCGAATGGCATCATTTTGTAACAGTACATTCCCCATGGCGTGATGAATGCCGTTTTCTCTACATCTTCCTCATCTATCCATATCTGATGAAACCCAGCGAAACAATCAACAAAAGACTGCAACTCATGCTTGGCGCGGTTGTCGATAAGAATGTGTATGTTAGGCAAGGGGAAGTCATCTTTAGGACTGGCCCGATTAAGATCTCGGTAGTCAACACAAACTCTAACTTTCCCATCCTTTTTTGGAACTGGCACGATGTTGGCTAACCATGTCGGATACTCTACTACCTTGAGAACCTTGGCTTTGACTTGCTTGGTAACCTCTTCTTTGATTTTCAAACTCATGTCGGGTCTGAATTTCCTGAGCTTCTACTTTACCGGCGGACATGTTGGATCTGTTGGCAGTTTGTGAGCTACAATGGATGTACTGAGACCAGTCATATCATCATACGACCAGGCAAATATGTCTTCATATTCCTTTAGGAATTCCGTGTACTCTTTCTTTTCTGATGGTGGCAGGTGAACACTGATCCGCGTTTCTTTGACATTCTCTGTATCTCCCAGATTAACGACCTTAGTTTCGTCCAAGTTAGACTTAGGCCTATTCTCAAAATTCTCAACCTCTCTGACGACCGTTTCTGGTATATCATCCTCTTCTGAATCCATATCCGTTTGTTGCGTTGTCTCGTTGCAAGTCATAATCGTAGGTTCATCGTCGAGGCAAGTAATAGTAATGTTGTGTAAAATAAAGTGAATGATAGAAAAAATAATAAGAGCGAGATATATAATAAACTGAAATGCTTCGATTGAATTCATAATTGTTTTGAATATCAGAGCTCTTTTCAAAATTAGAAGACAATGCGGAAATAAAATCAGCTAGTAAAAGGTAAAAATGTGATGCATGGTGCTTTTGTTTAGACTTGCTACCCCGAAGCTTTCCGGGCCCTAGTGGTTCTGATTGACCAATTGCTGAGGCGCTCTCCTCGGTTCACAACTTGTATAAAAGGGCCTTCCTCCCCTTCCTCCTTGAAAATAACACAGCAGTCCATATCATCATCCTTCAGGAACAGATTCTTCACGGCTGCCAATGCTTCATCTTCCTCCAACCCATATACAGTATCTGCCGGCTAGAAAGTCTGCTCCAGGTGAGGTATCGGATGCTCCAGTGGGTAGTAGGGACCGCGCCATGGTGGCGACCAGTGATTTAACTCCTCCCAAGTGTACTCATACCCCAAACCAAATGTAGTACCATGTTTCTTCAGCTTGATGGGTTTGGCGATTCCCTGAAGGTTTTTGCCGAGTCCCTTTCCAGGTTCGTATCCACACCAATTCTGGATACTTTCAATCTTGTTATCCCACCATTTATCTCTGTCTACAGCGTTGACTCTTTCAATGTGGTGGTATGTTTCTCCGCCTATTCTCCTTCTGTCTCCAATTATCGGGATGGTCTGGCGACTATATATGGGGTAGCTACCATCGCCATGAATAATCACCTCTTAGTGATTCCATTCGAACTTCACTGCCTGATGCAGGGTCGATGCTACAGCTCCAGCGGCGTGGATCCATGGTCGTCCCAATAGCAAATTGTAAGATTCTGGGACATCCATCACTTGAAAGTCAATGTCGAACCAGGTTGGCCCCATTTTCAAGCATAGGCTGATCTCTCCGATAGTAGACCTTTGGGACCCATCGAAGGCTTTGACATTGATGTCCCCATCTTTGATCTCGTGCAGGCTCTTTCCCAATGTTCTAAGAGTTATCAACGGACAAATGTTGAGGCTGGAGCCTCCATCGATCAAGACTCTAGTGATGAAGTAATCCTCGCATTGCACGGTGATGTGCAGGGCCATGTTGTGACTCAGTCCTTCCGGCGGCAGCTCATCTTCGTAGAAGGTGATTTTGTGGTTTTCCAGTATTTGTCCTACCATATTTGCCATTTCGCCTCCAGTTATGTTGCTGTGCACATAAGCTTCGCTCAATATCTTCATCAAGGCATTTTTGTGTGCGTCAGAGCTCTGTAGAAGAGCTAGGATGGAGATCTGCGCTGGTATTTTGTTCAACTGCTCAACGACCGAATACTCCTTAGCTTGTATTTTCCTCCAAAGATCATCGGGCCCAGTTTCAATAGTCCGTCCAGAGGCTTGCTTACTGGACTCGGCTAGGTGCTATAGAGTGTAAACCCTGCCTGTTCTGGTCATACCCTGCGCAGCAATTGCTTCTCCTGTCTTGGTCTTCCCTTTCCTCCTAGCTTCAGTTGTGTAATCCCATGGTATGGCATTTGAGTGGAACAGTGTTATGTCTGACATTGCTACAGGAATAGGTACCCTTGGTGCTAACATAGCAACTTCAAAAGGTTCTGGTGCCTTCGGGACTCCAAACTCAACTTCAATTGGTCTGGGCGCCTTGGCAGAAGAAGGTGCTTCAAATTCAAGAGGTATAGACATGTTTACTTCATCGCCCATGGAGGGCTGATTCTGCACAACAATCGGGTTAAGTGTGACTGTCGGTTTCTTTGGCTCATCATCCTCAGCAATCAATCATATCGACCCATTAGGGTCCCAGTCATCTTCGATCTCGATCATGTGAATATCTCCGCCTTTGTGATCAGGCAGAGGGTTGTTGCGGACATTAGGAGCAGGCTCCTTTGCTACGATAACCTTATTGTCGATCAGAGTTTGAATCTTGTCCTTCAATGAGCGGCATTCGTCAATGGTGTGACCTTTCATGCCGGAGTGGTACACACAGATCTTATTAGGGTTGATCCACTGGAAGGATTTTCTAGAGTTATGGTAGGGATAGGGGAGATGTAACCAGCAGCTTTAAGTTTCTCATACAGCTGGTCAATTGGCTTAGCGATGGCTGTATATTGTCTGGGTGGTCTGCGGTCAATATTTGGTCTAGGGACATTTTGGCGAGTGGGAGGTGATTGGTAGTGAGAGGGTTGGACATTATAAGCTTGGTAAATAGGTGCAGGTTGAGAGTATCTGGGTGAAGTGGGTTGATATGTGGGGGTGGAGATGATTGGTAAATGGGCGGTAGATTTTGGTAAGAGGGTGCGGGTGCTTGGTAATTTGGGATAGGCTGATATGTAAGTGGAGGTGATGGGTAAGTGTGGTATTTTAGTGGTGATTTGCCTCCATGTGCGACCATCACGGAACTTACATCCTTCTTTTTGGACGTGCCACCAGACTGTAAAGCCTTGTTGGTGGCCTGCAATGCTTCAAGATTAGTAACCATACCATTCTTAATGCCTTCCTCAATTCTTTCTCCCAGCTTGATGATATCTGAGAATTTTTTGCCCTCGATCAGCATCAACCTCTCATAATATTGTGGATCCTGAGCCTGGACGAAGAATCTGTTCATCTGTTCCTCTTCTAAGGCCGATCTGACCTTAGCAGCCTCTGATCTCCAATGAGTAGCATACTCGCGGAATGGCTCGGTAGGCTTCTTCTTCAAATTCTGGATGTAAAATACATTCGGTGCATTCTCTGTATTGAATCGGAACCTATCCATGAAACCTGATGTCATACCTACCCAGCTTGTCTATTTCTTGGGGTCCTGACTGATGTACCAGGATAAAGCATCCCCCTTCAGACTTCTCATAAAGAGTTTCATACAGATTTTCTCATTCCTTCCGACTCCGACCAGCTTATCACAATACATCCTCAAATGGACTCTGGGATCTCCCGTGCCATCGAACATTTCAAACTTGGGAGGTTTGTACCCCTCCGGAAGTTCAACATCTGGCTGAATGTAGAGGTCCTCATAATTCAGCCCATCTATACCTTTGTTTCCTTACATGCCCTAGACTCGGCTGGTCAACTTCTTCAGTTCTGCTGCCAAGTTTCTGATAATAAAGTCCTTGTCATCAGACTCAGGTGCACTTGAGATTGGTTGAGTGTAGTGGGGTACGGTATCTACGTAGATGGGAGTGTTGTGGAGGTGGTCGTTTGTGGTGTTCAGTGGTTCAGGAATGAGTAGTGGAGTGTTGTTTGGAGTGTGGCATGTGTTGCAGTGTTGAGCATGAGTGGGTTGCATCTGTGGTTGTGGGGTGTTCTATGGAGGTGCGGGATTTTGAGCATTTGGAAAGTTGACATCAGGAGCGGTGAGAGAGAATGATAAATTTGCCAAGTTTCGAACTTGATCTAGTTTTTCTCGGAACTTCAATAATTTCTGCTCAAGTTGGGCAGTAGTTTCCTTAGTAACCGGGGTATCCTGAGGAATCTCAATTCATTCAATTTCCTTTCTGGCGCTTGAATCTCCCATCCTGCCTTTGTTCTTGTTCCGGATAGGACTCGGAGGAGGAGGAGGTGGAGGTCCCTTGGATCTAGTACTGTATGATGATGGTGCCAGAATGCACGAACAAACCTTTGGGGAGGGGAATAATAAAAGAAAAGAAAAACAAAAAAGGTAACAAGGTAGTGCGAATTATGAGGAAAAAATGTTGCAGTATTTAAACATATTGTGCAAGAATATAAATCGTGTCCTAATTTGGATGCCTCGTTGTGCCCGAGTAGGCTTAGCGACAAGTTAATTTGAAGAACTTATAATGCTACATGCCTTATTTTATTGACAAAAATAAGACGAATCCCAAAACGACACTAAAATAGAGGAAAGTAAAAATATCACTAATGGCCATTGGCCTTATTACATTAAAAGCGAAAAGAAAGACTCCTAACTACTTGGTCCCAGAAGGACCTTCTTCAGGTTGAATGTTCTCATTGATCAAGTCCTCCAGCTCGCGTAGATTTTCCAGTAAAAATGCTATCGCCAGACGTTCTCCTTTGCCTTCCTCTGCATTTTGACAGTCGATGACTCTTTTCCTCACTTTCCCTTCCAATTCCAGCAAGTTGTACTCCATGTATTCTAGCTTCTCACTAGCCTTGGTGACTCTCTCTTTCCATTCGTTGATTTGGTTGCTCGGTTGGAGGTTTCTCCAC
Organism: Nicotiana sylvestris; assembly: GCF_000393655.2. Lineage (NCBI taxonomy): Eukaryota > Viridiplantae > Streptophyta > Magnoliopsida > Solanales > Solanaceae > Nicotiana > Nicotiana sylvestris. The sequence goes on from NC_091059.1 coordinate 189,139,903, forward strand.
CAAGTCTGCAAGAGTGAAGGTATGTTTACCATACCGAAGTTAGGAAGTTTGTCATTTAGTTTCTGCAAAACAAAAGGGTTAAGACCTCACCCCCACCGGACTTGACTATTTAATACCAATAATCAGCATAACAAGCATTCAGTTCTCCAAATAAATGCACAGAACATGTAGGTGTCCGTTTGGGTTTCAGGGAAACCCGATGGACTTTGGACAAGGCTATCTTAATGAGTCATTATGTAGACAACATAACTTACTCGGCTAGGTTTGACCATGATGCATTTACAATTGAACAGAGTAAGGATTCTATTGGGGTATTAGATAGGTACCCTTGAGCGGACAACTCAAGAGGTAAAGGCACGGAACCGTCGACTGCACCGCTGATCGACTGGTTTTACCGCAAATATGCCTTTGCCGAATTTAAAGGGTGATAATATTGGAAGAGCGCAACCACTCATTATAAGCATTGCTATGGTATTTGTTTGGCACGAGTGGAATATGATGTTGAAGATGCAGTTTACAAGAATGAAACAAATTGACATGTATTTCACGTTCATAAGATAAATGATTACAATAATTGCAGTAATTACAACAGTATTGAAATAAAGCAGTAAAGGAAAGCAGTTAAAGGAAAGAAAAGACATGAAGAGCCAAGTCAGTTTCGTAGTGAAAGAATAAAAGATAGTAAATAAAGCAATTAATGAGATAGTAAAGTCACAAGCAACATGCAATGGTAAAAGCCTAAAGAATCCCCAGCAGAGTCGCTATGTTGTCGACGCCCCCTTTTTCTATGGGTCGAAATCGGGTATACGACATTAGGAAGACAACTCTATTCCCTTTCGAGAATTGGGTTTAGAAGTTGAAGAGTCGCCACCTAATGATTATAGTGCATTAGGACACTTTTTAGAAGAGTTTAAGATGAAGAGACCAGAGATTAGGGTAAGGGCTAGAAATTATCTCGAGCGGAAGGTGTTAGGCACCCCTCAAGATCCACTAGTGTGGTCCCGCCATGTTACAATTGTGACTTTACAAGTAAACAATCAAGGCTCAAATAAGGACTTGCATACAACATTGCAATTAGGTTGAAAACTTTCGAAGGCAAGTAGAGAGGGCAGAAATTTATGAAAAAGGATTTGAATAGCTTTACAAGAAGAGATGAAAGCAAATAAAGGGAAGGGGGTCCTAGGTTTATGATTAATATGGATAAATTCAATGCAATATCCAGCAATCACTCCTCAGAAGAGGGGTCGCATGTGATATTAGCGTACCGGTCATCATATCCATATTCTACCCTTCCCATCCCGTAAAGGTTATTTAAAACGCGTGATTTGGTCTCGAAAGCTTATTGCGTGCTATTACCCGTCCCATCCTATAAGTCCTAGAGGGTATTTAGGACCATTATTCCTACAAGGTAAGGACTAGGTTGAACCCTTAGGTTTAAAGGACAAAATGCTAAGCGACATACATAACAAGTAGGACTACACATAAAGGGAACATAAAGGCAAATAAAAAGCTCACAGATCCTTCCACAAGTAAACATGTAATCAGCACGTCTCAAACACATTTAAGGTCTCAAAGATAGGAGTTTTCAGAAAACAGGAATAGATAACAGCAGTTGAGTTTAGCGACAGATGAAAAAAATCGTTAAAGCATGGTTTTTGAAAATCAAGTAGTGACAGTAGCTTAACGAGATGCTGGACAAGTATTTAAAATAGCACGATTCTTGGCAGAGAATAGTAACCCAGTAGTTTAAAAACATAATAGAACAAGAATTAGAAAATCAGTGAGAGTAAATAGATGCACAATTTCAAGATTTTATTTCCAGATAGAGCGGGAGTTTTTTTAATAAAACAGAGTGAACTTCAGCAAGAATGGGAGCAGTAGAGTTGAAAATTATAAGAGGCTGATTGGTCTTAAACCGGTAAAACATTATTAATCGATTCTTATTAGCCAAAAGTTTGTCTAGGCATCGTATGCGTTGCCTAATTACCTTAAAGGGGGTGAACATGTATATTAATTCCAGCTTTAAAAGGACGCAGTTAACCAAAGTTGTATTATTAGATTAAACATACTGGTGAGACGTTCAACAATTGCAACTCAGAAAAATTAAAAACCCTAAGTAACAGGATGTCTAATACACATAGAAGCTCCTAAAACGTGGTCTCTAAATGCTAATGAGAATGCAATAGTAATTTTATAATAGTTACTTGTTGGTTATTAACTAATCATGATTATGAAATGAGTATAATAATAGACTGAAAGTAAAGAGCCTAAAATAGGATTACTAATATGTGAGATACATGTCCTATACATGATATCTATTGCGCATGTGGGTAAATAAAGTCCTATAAGCATGTTTTCTACCCATTACCTGAACTAAGCATGCATAACCCCTCCCATATTCACTATTTGACCCCAATCATTCGTTTACAAATTATTACAAACCAAGGATAGCCGAATTATGGTAATAAAGAATAACAAATAAGAAGTTATTCTATAGGGAGCCTTCATCCAGGCCCAATCTTCCAACCTCACTCCTTTCGAGTTTCATAGCCTTTGCCATGGTCTGGGTGCGGCAAAGCTCCCTAAGGCCCCATTGGGTCCCTGGCCAATACCAGCACCCAAAAATTTACCAAAAAATGTTGAACTAGTGCAGTCTGGAATTACCAGCCTTGTGCATCAAAGTTCAGTGAGTACTCAGAGGTACCCAAAGCAATGCTTACACGAAGGGGGTAGAACCTAATATCTAAGAGTAGTGAGAGTGCGTGATATAGTTTTAAGGAAATTGAGTTGAGAAAAAAAACAGTTTAAAAATGATCCATATAGAATCAGTTCTTGAAAGAAAAACAATAGAAGAGTGTGACAGTTTTGTAAGAAGGTGAGTAGGACAATCTCATAACTAGAATATCACACATAGTTCAGGGAAGCAAACACAAACAGGGGAAAGGGGAAATGGGGACAAGTAGTTCACATGTAAGAGCATAGTTGCACATACGTAGACATCAGAGACAACATTTCGGAACTTAAACAGTCACAACACATTTCATCCCAAAGTGCTCATGGAAGAGGTTCAGGATTATTTAGTAGCTAGGAAGGGTCGTGAATACATACTAATAACGTACTGGGGTTAGGGGTAAGGAAAAACTGTATTAAACAAGTAAGGGAAGCAGTAGACATGTTGAATTAAGGGAAGGGTAATCACATCAATGAACTAGCAAAGAGGCACGCTAATTGCAATGAAAGTACCAGAACTATAAGTAGAAGCATAAAAGAAATAAGAGAAAGTGCAATATGCATAAAAACATGTTGTTTTGGAAGCTGTAAATCAAATAGGAGACATACCAGTCAAGAGTGGGATAATAGAGCAGTAGTGTGCAGGGAAGTAGAGCAGTAGTGTGCAGACCAAGAGAGAAGCAATGTATAGAGCAATAAAATAGTAGAGTAACAAGTTACTCAGTCTTGGCTTTTAGCCGACTAGGTAACCAGTAGTCAATAAGAGAAGCGAGCGAGAATGTGTAGGAAAGTAAGAGAGAATAGTGAGTATGCTTGTGTGTGTTAGAGAGAGTTCAGAACAATGTAGTTGTTCGTCTGTTATGCTAAATAGAGGGTAGAGTATTTATAGTTTTGAAAACAAGTAGAGAATAGGGTAACAAGTACACAATTATAGAAGCAATACCAATTGGAATCAATCACAGGACCAAACTCCTTTTAATTAGGGAGTCATGATTCGAATGGTTACAAGTTATATCAGATAAGGAAAGAATCACTTAGACTACTGAATCTACCGTAATAGGAGTAGTAAAGCATGTAACATGTAATAAGGGCCAAATACATAATATTTCAAGTAAGGAAAATATATACTGAATATTCGAAAGTATGTTTATGCGTATAAATATGGTAAAAATATAAATTAACTCTGAAAATTAGTCAAAGAATCACGAATGAGACTAAAATCACAAGAAATTAGTTCTAAGTAAGGAAAGTATCTCACAAATAAGGAAGTGATTCAAAATTTGTGAAAAAATTCTAAGGAAAACATATACAAAATCAGGGATTCGAAGAGATGCACAGAATCAGCAGAATATTTGGTAAACAATGAATAAGACCTATTAAACACAATAAGCACGAAAATCAGAGAACCCTAAGCAAGAAATCACAGAAACAGTAGAAGGTTGGAACCCTAACAACAAAATTAAAGCATAGAACTCGGAGGATAACCCAGAAGATCACACAAACAAGAAAATAATATAAACACAAACATATAGTACTCAAAATCAGAAGATAAAGTGATTTCGAAGAGGGGTTCAGAAACGCAGAGTTTGATAAAAAGGGAACAAAACGTTTAAAACTTGAGTAATCGTAAAGATCGAGTAGAGAGTAGTGTAAAACATAAAGGTGTGAGTTAAAATCGTTTAAAAAATACAGAGATTTAAGAGGTCTGGGTAGAGATTAGGGTTTCATAAGAAACCAGTGAGAAGTAGGAGAAACCTGGCTGTGAAACTCAGCAATAATGGTGTTCATAGCACCATCGGACCAAAACCCATCGGAGAAAGACCGAAGACGAACCAGGCAAAGCATTCAGTGACCATCTCGTATGGTGGAGGCTCTTGGGGTCTCCAGGATAGAGGGAATCAACGAGATAAGGTTTCACGGCGGCTGGTGGTCGAAAGAGGTGAGGCTGGAGGTGGCCGGATAGATGGTGAAGGCCATAGGAGAAGAACCAGAAGGTTCTAGAGAGAAGGAGGAGAGGAAGAGACCAAGTAGAGAGAGAGACCGGTCTCGATGAAATGAGGGGTCAGGGGTAGTTAGAATTTAATTAAGGAAACGGAATCTAGGTCGTTGATCTCATTTTATCAACGGCTCTGGGCCAAGTTATTCAGAGATTGGGCTGGGCGGATTTGGATTGGGTATTGGGTTAATTAAAAATCTGATAGGGTGGGTTACAATTGGGGCTAAAATTGCAATAATAATAGGTTAGGTATTAAATAGCCAATTTCTCCCTCTTAATTTTATAAAAATAATGGAAATAATTTTAAAAGAAAATTAAAAGTACTGAAACCATTAGTAATACAAAAATACTGGAACTGATTATGCAATTATAAAAATACTATTAATCGAAACATGGGCTATAATTGCAATTATATGCATATTGGCTTTAAAAATACCAAATAAATTTGTAAAAATATTTAAAAATCACCTTAATTATATTTTGGTGTAAATATGAGAAATAAATAAATTATTCACCAAAATGATAATTTTGGAAATAATTATTGGATTTTGCACTACTAAAATAGACAATAAATTGGTTTTGAAAAATCCTTAAAAATTTTGGGAAAAATACCAAAATACTTGGGCATGATTATGTGTGCACATAAATGTTATTTTGATAGTATTTTGAGTGTAAAAAGTACTTAGGGAAAAATTGGGTATCAACAACTGCCCCTCTTTACCCAGGAAGGATGAAAGAGTTGTCGGGTAAAGATAAGATGGCCAATTTTGACCGGAAGTGGCGATTTGAAAGGAGTTCTGACCGAGCTCTAGTTTCTAAGCCGCCTACATATCCCTGGTCTTACAGGAATCAGGCCATATGTAGTTCAGTAACCATTGACGGAATATGCCGATGGAGATTTGAAACGGACGAACGCGATGTTTAGATTGAGAGAGGTTTCTAAAAATCGATAGGTTGCGGGAACCGGAGCGGGATCGCTCCTGCTGAGATGGTCGTTGCTAGCCGATTTACCTGCAAATGAGCAATACGAACATATACTGTGCATAAATTTAAACGTGATGCAAATTCCCATTGGACCATGAATGATGTCTTTGGACGGATAGGGTGACGTCCTTGGACCATGACGTCCCGGGCTATGAAGAGCGTAAATAAAAATTCGCAGGTCATGAAATGATGTTCTCGGGCCATGTAGATGATGCCTCCGAACTATGATGCCTTTGAATAATGATATGCAAAAGATAAAATGGGGTCCTCAAGCCACGGCATGGCGTTCTCGGGCTATGCAAATGGTGCCTCCGAACAATGACGCCTTTGGACAATTTGGCGATCTTTTAGCCCATGAAATGTAGAAGGTGGCGATCTTTTAGCCCATGAAATGTAGAATTTGGCAATATTTCAGCCGATGCAAAACGTAAATAAAAGGTGGCGATATTTCAGCCATGCAAGAGAGATAAGGTGGCGATCTTTCAGCCGATGCAAGAAAATAAAGTGGCGATATTTCAGCCATGCAGGATGGAGACAGAGCTTAGTCTCGAAAGGCAGAAAGGTAGCCTTATGCAATGCAGGAAATGCAGATGGAGGTAGAGCTTAACCTCGGAAGGCAGAAAGGTAGCCTTATGCAAAATGCAGATGGAGACAGAGCTTAGTCTCGAAAGGCAAAAAAGTAGCCTTATGCGAAATGCAGATGGAGACAGGGCTTAGTCTCGGAAGGCAGAAAGGTAGCCTTATGCAGATGATGATGGAGGTAGAGCTTAACCTCGGAAGGCAGAAAAGTAGTAGTATGCAGTGCAAGAATGTAAAAGGACGATTAGTAGTAAGATCTCTTAGTTGATAGCCGATTATGACAATATGACTGCTGGGGAGATTGTGTACGGATAGCAATTGCGGGCACGTGATGGTCCTGAGAAGTTGCATTCTTGGGAAAGTGTGAGTGCATAAATATATCTAATGATATTGTGAATTGAGTGCCTGCATCCAAAGAAAAATCGTGCGTTCTGTAAGGGGAAAAGGTTAGTTCGTCTTCCCCAGGCTCTTGACGTTGTGTGTCATTGGGGTAGCGTCGCTAAACAACAGTAATCCGGATAATAGTTATGCATGATTTAGTAAATATAACGTAAGTATATAATCGAAAATAGTTTTCTTTAGAAACCAACGACTGTGACGTGGTTCCAGACATTGCAACCTCTTTTGCTCCGAAATTTTGAGGGTCCTCCTCAAAATTCTGCCCCAGTTTGTTGAGCGGACATTTCTGACGGCTGTGCTGAATGACTAAAAAAATCATCTTCGGAATTTTGAGGGTCCTCCTCAAAATTCTGCCCCAGTTTACTGTGCTGGCGCTTCTGGCGATGCATGGACTAAAATCAACTTCGGAATTTTGAGGGCCCTCCTCAAAATTCTACCCCAGTTCCAATAGCGGGGGAGAAATGGAATTTTTATTAAATTGTGACCGAACCCATAGGGCTGCCTACGTATCCCCTCTTAAACGGGAATCAGGTCAGGCGTAGTTCAAATTACATCATAAAGGGAATCATAAGTGGTTACACATAGTATCGTTTCACTGCATCTGAATTGATTGGCTTCGGCCAGACTTCTCCATCCATTTCTGCAAGAATAAGGGCTCCTCCAATTAGAACCCGGTGAACCATGTACAGACCCTGCCAATTGGGAGAGAACTTCCCCTTGGCTTCATCTTGATGTGGGAATATTTTCTTCAACACCAGCTGCCCCGGTGTAAACTTCCTTGGCTTAACTCTTTTGTTGAAGACTCTGGACATTCTGTTCTGATACAACTGACCGTGGCAAACTGCATTCATCCTTTTCCCATCTATAAGGGCTAACTGCTCGTAGCGACCTTTTACCCATTCTGCATCATCCAACTCTACTTCTTGTATGATCCTTAAAGAGGGAATTTCTACCTCGGCGGGGATGACCGCCTCTATACTATAAACCCGCATGTAGGGAGTTGTTCCGGTCGATGTGCGGATTGTGGTGCGGTATCCCAATAAGGCGAATGATAACTTCTCATGCCATTGTTTGTGCCTTTCGACCATCTTCCTTAGTATCTTCTTGATATTCTTATTGGCTGCCTCCACAACTCCATTCAACTGAGGCCTGTAGGCTGTAGAGTTCTTGTGTTTGATCTTGAATGTTTCACACATTGCTTTCATCAAGTTTCTATTGAGATTGGAACCATTATCAGTGATAATTGATTCCAGAATCCCGAACCGACAAACAATGCGGTCACGGACGAAATCTGCCACAACCTTCTTAGTAACCGCCTTGTATAATGTTGCTTCGACCCATTTGGTAAAATAATCGATTGCCACTAAGATGAACTTGTGCCCATTTGATGCGGCATGATCTATAGGTCCGATAACATCCAGTGCCTAAGCGGCGAATGGCCATGGTGAGCTTGTTGCAGTAAGCTCGTTTGGAGGCACCTTTATAATATCTACATGTATCTGACAGCGATGGCATTTGCGAACATACCGAATACAATCTGTTTCCATAGTCATCCAAAAATACCCTGCTCGGAGTATCTTCTTTGCTAATACAAAACCATTCATGGGTGGCCCGCAGGTCCCTGCATGCACTTCGTCCAATAGCCTGGATGCTTCTTTTGCTTCGACACACCTTAGTAAACCCAAATCGGGAGTCCTCCTGTACAAGATTCCTCCACTGTGAAAGAAGTTGCTGGATAACCTACAAAGTGTGTGCTTCTGAGTAGAGTTGGCAAGTTTTGGATATTCCCCTGTTGTCAGGTACTCTTTGATGTCATGGAACCATGGTTTTCCATCCGCTTATTCCTCAACGTGGGCGCAATAAGCTGGCTGATCATGAATCTTTACTAGGATGGGATCAATGAAATTTGTATCTGATGCTGGATCATGGACGATAAAGTAGCTAATGCATCAGCAAACTCGTTCTGGACTCTGGGGACGTGCTGAAATTCTATCTTCGTGAACCTTTTCCTCAACTCCTATATGTGATACAAGTAGGGAAGTATCTTAGAGTTCTTGGTTTCCCACTCTTCTCGAACCTGATGTATGAGCAATTCTGAATCCCCGATCACTAGCAACTCCTGAACGTTCATGTCAATGGCCATTTTGAACCCCAAGATACAGGCTTCATATTCGGCCATATTATTGGTGCAAGGGAACTTGAGCTTGGCGGATACCTGGTAGTGCTGGCCGGTTTCTGATACTAGGACTGCTCCTATGCCAACTCCTTTAAAATTCGCAGCTCCGTCGAAAAACAACCTCCAACCATCATAGGATTCTTCAATATCTTCTCTTATGAAAGATACCTCTTCATCGGGAAAATACGTTTTTAGGGGCTCGTATTCTCCGTCCACGGGATTCTCGGCGAGATGATCTGCCAAGACTTGCCCTTTAATTGCTTTCTGGGTCACGTAAACAATGTCGAATTCACTTAGCAGGATTTGCCACTTGGCGAGCTTGCCAGTGGGCATAGGTTTCTGGAAGATATACTTCAGAGGGTCCATTCTGGATATGAGATAAGTAGTGTAAGCACAGTAATGCCTAAACTTCTGTGCGACCCAAGTCAGAGCACAACAAGTGCATTCTAAAAGAGAATATCGGGCCTCGTACGGTGTGAACTTCTTACTGAGATAGTAGATGGCCTGCTGCTTTCTCCCTGTTTCGTCATGTTGTCCCAGAACAAAACCGAATGCTCCATCCAATACCATAAGGTAAAGCAATAGGGGTCTTCCTGGCTCAGGCAGAACCAAGACTGGTGGCGTTGACATGTATTCCTTGATTCTGTCGAAGGCTTTCTAACAATCATCAGTCCACTTGGTAGCAACATCATTTTTCAACATTTTGAAGATAGGTTCACAAATGACCGTGGACTGAGCTATAAACCGGCTGATATAGTTGAGTCTCCCCAAGAAACTCATCACGTCCTTCTTGTTCTTTAGTGGCGGCAATTCTTGGATAGCTTTGACCTTTGACGGATCCAATTCTATTCCTCGATGACTCACGATGAAACCCAATAATTTACCATTAGGAACCCCGAATGCACACTTGGTGGGATTCAGTTTCAGATTATACCTCTTCAGTCTGTTGAAGAACTTTCTTAGGTCTTCCATGTGATCCCTAGCTTTCTTGGATTTGATGATGACGTCATCCACATATACCTCGATCTCCTTGTGTATCATGTCATGAAAGATGGTAGTCATGGCTCTCATGTAGGTGGCACCAGCATTCTTCAAACCGAATGGCATCATTTTGTAACAGTACATTCCCCATGGCGTGATGAAAGCTGTTTTCTCTGCATCTTCCTCATCTATCCATATCTGATGATACCCAGCGAAACTATCAACAAAAGACTGCAACTCATGCTTGGCGCGGTTGTCGATAAGAATGTGTATGTTAGGCAAGGGGAAGTCATCTTTAGGACTAGGCCGATTAAGATCCCGGTAGTCAACACAAACTCTAACTTTCCCATCCTTTTTTGGAACTGGCACGATGTTGGCTAACCATGTCGGATACTCTACTACCCTGAGAACCTTGGCTTTGACTTGCTTGGTAACCTCTTCTTTGATTTTCAAACTCATGTAGGGTCTGAATTTCCTGAGCTTCTGCTTTACCGGCGGACATGTTGGATCTGTTGGCAGTTTGTGAGCTACAATGGATGTACTGAGACCAGTCATATCATCATACGACCAGGCGAATATGTCTTCATATTCCTTTAGGAATTCCGTGTACTCTTTCTTTTCTGATGGTGACAGGTAAACACTGATGCGCGTTTCTTTGACATTCTCTGTATCTCCCAGATTAACGACCTCAGTTTTGTCCAAGTTAGACTTAGGCCTATTCTCAAAATTCTCAACCTCTCTGACGACCGTTTTTGGTATATCATCCCCTTCTGAATCCATATCCATTTGTTGCGTTGTCTCGTTGCAAGTCACAATTGTTGGTTCATCGTCGAGGCAAGTAATAGTAATGTTGTGTAAAATAAAGTGAATGATAGAAAAAATAATAAGAGCGAGATATATAATAAACTGAAATGCTTCGATTGAATTCATAATTGTTTTGAATATCAGAGCTCTTTTCAAAATTAGAAGACAATGCGGAAATAAAATCAGCTAGTAAAAGGTAAAAATGTGATGCATGGTGCTTTTGTTTAGACTTGCTACCCCGAAGCTTTCCGGGCCCTAGTGGTTCTGATTGACCAATTGCTGAGGCGCTCTCCTCGGTTCACAACTTGTATAAAAGGGCCTTCCTCCCCTTCCTCCTTGAAAATAACACAGCAGTCCATATCATCATCCTTCAGGAACAGATTCTTCACGGCTGCCAATGCTTCATCTTCCTCCAACCCATATACAGTATCTGCCGGCTAGAAAGTCTGCTCCAGGTGAGGTATCAGATGCTCCAGTGGGTAGTAGGGACCGCGCCATGGTGGCGACCAGTGATTTAACTCCTCCCAAGTGTACTCATACCCCAAACCAAATGTAGTACCATGTTTCTTCAGCTTGATGGGTTTGGCGATTCCCTGAAGGTTTTTGCCGAGTCCCTTTCCAGGTTCGTATCCACACCAATTCTGGATACTTTCAATCTTGTTATCCCACCATTTATCTCTGTCTACAGCGTTGACTCTTTCAATGTGGTGGTATGTTTCTCCGCCTATTCTCCTTCTGCCTCCAATTATCGGGATGGTCTGGCGACTATATATGGGGTAGCTACCATCGCCATGAATAATCACCTCTTAGTGATTCCATTCGAACTTCACTGCCTGATGCAGGGTCGATGCTACAGCTCCAGCGGCGTGGATCCATGGTCGTCCCAACAGCAAATTGTAAGATTCTGGGACATCCATCACTTGAAAGTCAATGTCGAACCAGGTTGGCCCCATTTTCAAGCATAGGCTTATCTCTCCGATAGTAGACCTTTGGGACCCATCGAAGGCTTTGACATTGATGTCCCCATCTTTGATCTCGTGCAGGCTCTTTCCCAATGTTCTAAGAGTTATCAACGGACAAATGTTGAGGCTGGAGCCTCCATCGATCAAGACTCTAGTGATGAAGTAATCCTCGCATTGCACGGTGATGTGCAGGGCCATGTTGTGACTCAGTCCTTCCGGTGGCAGCTCATCTTCGTGGAAGGTGATTTTGTGGTTTTCCAGTATTTGTCCTACCATATTTGCCATTTCGCCTCCAGTTATGTTGCTGTGCACATAAGCTTCGCTCAATATCTTCATCAAGGCATTTTTGTGTGCGTCAGAGCTCTGTAGAAGAGCTAGGATGGAGATCTGCACTGGTATTTTGTTCAACTGCTCAACGACCGAATACTCCTTAGCTTGTATTTTCCTCTAAAGATCATCGGGCCCAGTTTAAATAGTCCGTCCAGAGGCTTGCATACAAGACTCGGCTAGGTGCTATGGAATGTAAACCCTGCCTGTTATGGTCATACCTTGCGCAGCAATTGCTTCTCCTGTCTTGGTCTTCCCTTTCCTCCTAGCTTCAGTTGTGTAATCCCATAGTATGGCATTTGAGTGGAATGGTGTTATGTCTGACATTGCTACAGGAATAGGTACCCTTGGTGGTAACATAGCAACTTCGAAAGGTGTCGGTGCCTTCGGGAATCCAAACTCAACTTCAATTGGTCTGGGCGCCTTGGCAGAAGAAGGTGCTTCAAATTCAAGAGGTATAGACATGTTTACTTCATCACCCCTGGAGGGCTGATTCTGCACAACAATCGGGTTAAGTGTGACTGCCGGTTTCTTTGGCTCATCATCCTCAGTAATCAATCCTATCGACCCCTTAGGGTCCCAATTATCTTCGATCTCGATCATGTGAATATCTCCGCCTTTGTGATCAGGCAGAGGGTTGTTGCGGACATTAGGAGCAGGCTCCTTTGCTGCGATAACCTTATTTTCGATCAGAGTTTGAATCTTGCCCTTCAATGAGCGGCATTCGTCAATGGTGTGACCTTTCATGCCGGAGTGGTACGCACAGGTCTTATTAGGGTTGACCCACTGAGAAGGATTTTCTGGAGTTGTGGCAGGGATAGGGGAGATGTAACCAGCAACTTTAAATTTCTCATACAACTGGTCAATTGGCTCAGCGATGGTTGTATATTGTCTGGGAGGTCTGTGGTCAAAATTTGGTCTAGGTCTAGGGAGATTTTGGCGAGTGGGAGGTGATTGGTAGTGAGAGGGTTGGACATTATAAGCTTGGTAAACAGGTGCAGGTTGAGAGTATCTGGGTGAAGTGGGTTGATATGTGGGGGTTGGAGATGATTGGTAAACGAGCGGTGGATTTTGGTAAGAGGGTGCGGGTGCTTGGTAATTCGGGATAGGCTGATATGTAAGTGGAGGTGACGGGTAAGTGTGTTATTTTAGTGGTAATTTGGCTCCTTGTGCGACCATCACGGCACTCACATCCTTCTTCTTGGACATGCCACCAGACTATAAAGCCTTGTTGGTGGCCTGCAATGCTTCAAGATTAGTAACCATACCATTCTTAATGACTTCCTCAATTCTTTCTCCCAGCTTGATGATATCGGAGAATTTTTGGCCCTCGATCAGCATCAACCTCTCATAATATTGTGGATCCTGAGCCCGGACGAAGAATCTGTTCATCTGTTCCTCTTCTAAGGCCGGTCTGACCTTAGCAGCCTCTGATCTCCAATGAGTAGCATACTCGCGGAATGTCTCGATAGGCTAATTCTTCAAATTCTGGATGTAGAATACATCCGGTGCATTCTCTGTATTGAATCGGAACATATCCATGAAATTTGATGTCATACCTACCCAGCTTATCCATTTCTTGGGGTCCTGACTGATGTACCAGGATAAAGCATCCCCTTTCAGACTTCTCATGAAGAGTTTCATACAAATTTTCTCATTCCTTCTGACTCCGACCAGTTTATCACAATCGTCCTCAATTTGGACTCTGGGATCTCCCGTGCCATCGAACATTTCAAACTTGGGAGGTTTGTACCCCTCCGGAAGTTCAACATCTGGCTGAATGTAGAGGTCCTCATAATTCAGCCCCTCTATACCTTTGTTTCCTTCCATGCCCTGGACTCGGCTGGTCAACTTCTTCAGTTCTACTGCCAAGTTTCTGATAATAGAGTCTTTGTCATCAGACTCAGGTGCACTTGAGATTGGTTGAGTGTAATGGGGTACGGTATCTACGTAGATGGGAGTGTTGTGGAGGTGGTCGTTTGTGGTGTTCAGTGGTTCAGGAATGAGTAGTGGAGTGTTGTATGGAGTGTGGCATGTGTTGCAGTGTTGAGCATGAGTGGGTTGCATCTGTGGTTGTGGGGTGTTCTGTGGAGGTGCGGGATTTTGAGCATTTGGAAAGTTGACATCAGGAGCGGTGAGAGAGAATGATAAATTTGCCAAGTTCCGAACTTGATCCAGTTTTTCTCGGAACTTCAATAATTTCTGCTCAAGTTGGGCAGCAGTTTCCTTAGTAACCGGGGTATCCTGAGGAATCTCAATTCTTTCATTTTCCTTTCTGGCGCTTGAATCTCCCATCCTGCCTTTGTTCTTGTTCCGGATAGGACTTGGAGGAGGAGGAGGTGGAGGGCACTTGGATCTAGTACTATATGATGATGGTGCCAGAATGCACGAACTAACCTTTGGGGAGGGGAATAATAAAAGAAAAGAAAAATAAAATAGGTAACAAGTTAGTGCGGATTATGAGGAAAAAATGTTGCAGTATTTAAACATATTGTGCAAGAATATAAATTGTGTCCTAATTTGGGTGCCTCGTTATGCCCGAGGTAGGCCTAGCGACAAGTTAATTTGGAGAACTTATAATTCTAAATGCCTCATTTTATTGACAAAAATAAGACGAATCCCAAAACGACACTAAAATAGTGGAAAGTAAAAATATCACTAATGGCCATTGGCCTTATTACATTAAAAGCGAAAAGAAAAACTCCTAACTACTTGGTCCCAGAAGGACCTTCTTTAGGTTGAATGTTCTCGTTGATCAAGTCCTCCAACTCGCGTAGATTTTCCAGGAAAAATGCTATCGCTAGACGTTCTCCTTTGCCTTCCTCAGCATTTTGACAGTCGATGACTCTTTTCCTCACTTTCCCTTCCAATTCCAGCAAGCTGTACTCCAGGAATTCTAGCTTCTCTCTAGCCTTAGTGACTCTCTCTTTCCATTCGTTGATTTGGTTGCTCGGTTGGAGGTTTCTCCACCAAGTCTGCAAGAGTGAAGGTATATTTACCATACTGAAGTTAGGAACTTTGTCATTCAGTTTCTGCAAAACAAATGGGTTAAGATCTCACCCCCACCGGACTCTACTATTTAATACCAATAATCAGCATAACAAGCATTTAGTTCTCCAAATAAATGCACAGAACATGTAGGTGTCCGTTTGGGTTTCAGGGAAACCCGATGGACTTTGGACAAGGCTATCTTAATGAGTCATTATGCGGACAACATAACTGACTCGGCTAGGTATGACCATGATGCATGTACAATTGAACAGAGTAAGGATTCTATTGGGGTATTAGATAGGTACCCTTGAGCGGACAACTCAAGAGGTAAAGGCACGGAACCGTCGACTGCACCGCTGATCGACTGGTTTTACCGCAAATATGCCTTTGCCGAATTTAAAGGGTGATAATATTGGAAGAGCGCAACCACTCATTATAGGCGTTGTTATGGTATTTGTTTGGCACGAGTGAAATATGATGTTGAAGATGCAGTTTACAAGAATAAAACAAATTGACATGTATTTCCACATAAGATAAATGATTACAATAATTGCAGTAATTACAACAGTATTGAAATAAAGCAGTAAAGGAAAGCATAAAGGAAAGAAAAGACATGAAGAGCCAAGTCTGTTTCGTAGTGAAAGAATAAAAAACAGTAAATAAAGCAATTAATGAGATAGTAAAGTCACAAGCAACATGCAATGGTAAAATCCTAAAGAATCCCCAGCAAAGTCGCCATGCTGTCGACGCCCCCTTTTTCTATGGGTCGAAATCGGGTATACGACACTGGGAGGACAACTCTATTCCCTTTCGAGAATTGGGTTTAGAAGTTGAAGAGTCGCCACCTAATGATTATAGTGCATTAGGACACTTTTTAGAAGAGTCTACGATGAAGAGAACAGAGATTAGGGTAAATTGTGACTTTACAAGTAAACAATCAAGGCTCAAATAAGGACTTGCATACAACATTGCAATTAGGTTGAAAACTTTTGAAGGCAAGTAGAGAAGGCAGAAATTTATGAAAAAGGATTTGAATAGCTTTACAAGAAGAGATGAAAGCAAATAAAGGGAAGAGGGTCCCAGGTTTATGATTAATATGGATCACTTCAATGCAATATCCAGCAATCACTCCTCAGAAGAGAGGTCGCACGTGATATTAGCGCATCGGTAATCATATCCATATTCTACCCTTCCTATCCCATAAAGGTTATTTAAAATGCATGATTTGGTCTCGAAAGCTTATTGCGTGCTATTACCCGTCCCATCCTATAAGTCCTAGAGGGTATTTAGGACCACTATTCCTACAAGGTAAGGACTAGGCTGAACCCTTAGGTTTAAAGGACAAAATGTTAAGCGACATACATAACAAGTAGGAATACACATAAAGGGAACACAAAGGCAAATAAAAAGCTCACAGATTCCTCCACAAGTAAACATGTAATCAGCACGTCTCAAACACATTTAAGGTCTCAAAGATAGGAGTTTTCAGAAAATAGGAATAGATAACAGCAGTTGAGTTTAGCAACAGATAAAAAAATCGTTAAAGCATGGTTTTTGAAAATCAAGTAGTGACAGTAGCTTAACGAGATGTTGGACAAGTATTTAAAATAGCACGATTCTGGGCAGAGAATAGTAACCCAGTAGTTTGAAAACATAATAGAACAAGAATTAGAAAATCAGTGAGAGTAAATAGATGCACAATTTCAAGATTTTGTTTCCAGATAGAGCGGGAGTTTTTTTAATAAAACAGAGTGAACTTCAACAAGAATGGGAGCAGCAGAGTTCAAAATTATAAGAGGCTGATTGGTCTTAAACCGGTAAAACATGATTAATCGATTCTTATTAGGCCTAAAGTTTGTCTAGGCGTCGTATGCGTTGCCTAATTACCTTAAAGGGGGTGAACATGCATATTAATTCCAGTTTTAAAAGGACGCACTTAACCAAAGTTGTATTATTAGATTAAACATACTGGTGAGGCGTTCAACAATTGCAACTCAGAAAAAATAAAAACCCTAAGTAACAGGATGTCTAATACACATAGAAGCACCTAAAACATGGTCTCTAAATGCTAATGAGAATGCAACAGTAATTTTATAACAGTTACTTGTTGGTTATTAACTAATCGTGATTATGAAATGAGTATAATAATAGACTGAAAGTAAAGAGCCTAAAACAGGATTACTAATATGTGAGATGCATGTCCTATACATGATATCTATTGCGCAAGTAGGTAAATAAAGTCCTATAAGCATGTTTTCTACCCATTACTTGAACTAAGCATGCATAACCCCTCCCATATTCACTATTCGACCCCAATCATTCGTTTACAAATTATTACAAGCCAAGGATAGCTGAATTACGGTAATAAAGAATAAAAAATAAGAAGTTATTCTATAGGGAGCCTTCAGCCAGGCCCAATCTTCCAACCTTACTCCTTTCGAGTTTCATAGCCTTTGCCATGGTCTGGGTGCGGCAAAGCTCCCTAAGGCCTCATTGGGTCCCTGGCCAATACCAGCACCCAAACATTTACCAAAAAATGTTGAACAAGTGCAGTGTGGAATTACCAGCCTTGTGCATCAAAGTTCAGTGAGTATTCAGAGGTACCCAAAACAATGTTTACACGAAGGGGGTAGAACCTAATCTCTAAGAGTAGTGAGAGTGCGTGATATAGTTTTAAGGAAATTGAGTTGAGAAAAAAAAACAGTTTAAAATGATCCATATAGAATCAGTTCTTGAAAGAAAAACAATAGAAGAGTGTGACAGTTTTGTAAGAAGGTGAGTAGGACAATCTCATAACTAGAATATCACACATAGTTCAGGGAAGCAAACACAAACAGGGGAAAGGGGAAATGGGGACAAGTAGTTCACATGTAAGAGCATAGTTGCACATACGTAGACATCAGAGACAACATTTCGGAACTTAAACAGTCACAACACATTTCATCCCAAAGTGCTCATGTAAGAGGTTCAGGATTATTTAGTAGCTAGGAAGGGTCGTGAATACATGCTAATAACGTACTGGGGTTAGGGGTAAGGAAAAACTGTATTAAACAAGTAAGGGAAGCAGTAGACATGTTGAATTAAGGGAAGGGTAATCACATCAATGAACTAGCAAAGAGGCACGCTAATTGCAATGAAAGTACCAAAACTATAAGTAGAAGCATAAAAGAAATAAGAGAAAGTGCAATATGCATAAAAACATGTTGTTTTGGAAGCTGTAAATCAAATAGGAGACATACCAGTCAAGAGTGGGATAATAGAGCAGTAGTGTGCAGGGAAGTAGAGCAGTAGTGTGCAGACCAAGAGAGAAGCAATGTATAGAGCAATAAAACAGTAGAGTAACAAGTTACTCAGTCTTGGCTTTTAGCCGACTAGGTAACCAGTAGTCAATAAGAGAAGCGAGCGAGAATGTGTAGGAAAGTAAGATAGAATAGTGAGTATGCTTGTGTGTGTTAGAGAGAGTTCAGAACAATGTGGTTGTTCGTCTGTTATGCTAAATAGAGGGTAGAGTATTTATAGTTTTGAAAACAAGTAGAGAATAGGGTAACAAGTACACAATTATAGAAGCAATACCAATTGGAATCAATCACTGGACCAAACTCCTTTTAATTAGGGAGTCATGATTCGAATGGTTACAAGTTATATCAGATAAGGAAAGAATCACTTAGACTACTGAATCTACCGTAATAGGAGTAGTAAAGCATGTAACATGTAATAAGGGACAAATACATAATATTTCAAGTAAGGAAAATATATACTGAATATTCGAAAGTATGTTTATGCGCATAAATATGGTAAAAATATAAATTAACTCTAAAAATTAGTCAAAGAATCACGAATGAGACTAAAATCACAAGAAATTAGTTCTAAGTAAGGAAAGCATCTCACAAATAAGGAAGTGATTCAAAATTTGTGAAAAAATTCTAAGGAAAACATATACAAAATCAGGGATTCGAAGAGATGCACAGAATCAGCAGAATATTTGGTAAACAATGAATAAGACCTATTAAACACAATAAGCACGATCAGAGAACCCTAAAAAAGAAATCACAGAAACAGTAGAAGGTTGGAACCCTAACAACAAAATTAAAGCATAGAACTCGGAGGATAACCCAGAAGATCACACAAACAAGAAAATAATATAAACACAAACATATAGTACTCAAAATCAGAAGATAAAGTGATTTCGAAGAGGGGTTCAGAAACGCAGGGTTTGAAAAAAAGGGAACAAAACGTTTAAAACCTGAGCAATCGTAAAGATCGAGTAGAGAGTAGTGTAAAACATAAAGGTGTGAGTTAAAATCGTTTAAAAAATACAGAGATTTAAGAGGTCTGGGTAGAGATTAGGGTTTCATAAGAAACCGGTGAGAAATAGGAGAAACCTGGCTGTGAAACTCAGCAATAATGGTGTTCATAGCACCATCGGACCAAAACCCATCGGAGAAAGACTGAAGACGAACCAGGCAAAGCATTCAGTGACCATCTCGTATGGTGGAGGCTCCTGGGGTCTCCAGGATAGAGGGAATCAACGAGATAAGGTTTCACGGCGGCTGGTGGTCGAAAGAGGTGAGGCTGGAGGTGGCCGGATAGATGGTGAAGGCCATAGGAGAAGAACCAGAAGGTTCTAGAGAGAAGGAGGAGAGGAAGAGACCAAGTAGAGAGAGAGACCGGTCTCGATGAAATGAGGGGTCAGGGGTAGTTAGAATTTAATTAAGGAAACGGAATCTAGGTCGTTGATCTCATTTTATCAGCGGCTCTGGGCCGAGTTATTCAGAGATTGGGCTGGGCGGATTTGGATTGGGTATTGGGTTAATTAAAAATCTGATAGGGTGGGTTACAATTGGGGCTAAAATTGCAATAATAATAGGTTAGGTATTAAATAGCCAATTTCTCCCTCTTAATTTTATAAAAATAATGGAAATAATTTTAAAAGAAAATTAAAAGTACTGAAACCATTAGTAATACAAAAATACTGGAACTGATTATGCAATTATAAAAATACTATTAATCGAAACATGGGCTATAATTGCAATTATATGCATATTGGCTTTAAAAATACCAAATAAATTTGTAAAAATATGTAAAAATCACCTTAATTATATTTTGGTGTAAATATGAGAAATAAATAAATTATTCACCAAAATGATAATTTTGGAAATAATTATTGGATTTTGCACTACTAAAATAGACAATAAATTGGTTTTGAAAAATCCTTAAAAAATTTGGGAAAAATACCAAAATACTTGGGCATGCTTATGTGTGCACATAAATGTTATTTTGATAGTATTTTGAGTGTAAAAAGTACTTAGGGAAAAATTGGGTATCAACAACTGCCCCTCTTTACCCAGGAAGGATGAAAGAGTTGTCGGGTAAAGATAAGATGGCCAATTTAGACCGGAAGTGGCGATTTGAAATGAGTTCTGACCGAGCTCTAGTTTATAAGCCGCCTACATATCCCTGGTCTTACAGGAATCAGGCCATATGTAGTTCAGTAACCATTGACGAAATATGCCGATGGAGATTTGAAACGGACGAATGCGATGTTTAGATTGAGAGAGGTTTCTGAAAATCGATAGGTTGCGGGAACCGGAGCGGGATCGCTCCTGCTGAGATGACCGTTGCTAGCCGATTTACCTGCAAATGAGCAATACGAACATATACTGTGCATAAATTTAAACGTGATGCAAATTCCCATTGGATCATGAATGATGTCTTTGGACGGATAGGGTGACGTCCTTGGACCATGACGTCCCGGGCTATGAAGAGCGTAAATAAAAATTCGCAGGTCATGAAATGATGTTCTCGGGCCATGTAGATGATGCCTCCAAACTATAATGCCTTTGAATAATGATATGCAAAAGATAAAATGGGGTCCTCAAGCCACGGCATGGCGTTCTCGGGCTATGCAAATGGTGCCTCCGAACAATGACGCCTTTGGACAATTTGGCGATCTTTTAGCCCATGAAATGTAGAAGGTGGCAATCTTTTAGGCCATGAAATGTAGAATTTGGCAATATTTCAGCCGATGCAAAACGTAAATAAAAGGTGGCGATATTTCAGCCATGCAAGAGAGATAAGGTGGCGATCTTTCAGCCGATGCAAGAAAATAAAGTGGCGATATTTCAGCCATGCAGGATGGAGACAGAGCTTAGTCTCGAAAGGCAGAAAGGTAGCCTTATGCAATGCAGGAAATGCAGATGGAGGTAGAGCTTAACCTCGGAAGGCAGAAAGGTAGCCTTATGCAAAATGCAGATGGAGACAGAGCTTAGTCTCGAAAGGCAAAAAAGTAGCCTTATGCGAAATGCAGATGGAGACAGGGCTTAGTCTCGGAAGGTAGAAAGGTAGCCTTATGCAGATGATGATGGAGGTAGAGCTTAACCTCGGAAGGCAGAAAAGTAGTAGTATGCAGTGCAAGAATGTAAAAGGATGATTAGTAGTAAGATCTCTTAGTTGATAGCCGATTATGACAATATGACTGCTGGGGAGATTGTGTACGGATAGCAATTGCGGGCACGTGATGGTCCTGAGAAGTTGCAATCTTGGGAAAGTGTGAGTGCATAAATATATCTAATGATATTGTGAATTGAGTGCCTGCATCCAAAGAAAAATCGTGCGTTCTGTAAGGGTGAAAAGGTTAGTTCGTCTTCCCTAGGCTCTTGACGTTGTGTATCATTGGGGTAGCGTCGCTAAACAACAGCAATCCGGATAATAGTTATGCATGATTTAGTAAATATAACGTAAGTATATAATCGAAAATAGTTTTCTTTAGAAACCAACAACTGTGACGTGGTTCCAGACATTGCAACCTCTTTTGCTCCGAAATTTTGAGGGTCCTCCTCAAAATTCTGCCCCAGTTTGCTGAGCGGACATTTCTGACGGCTGTGCTGAATGACTAAAAAAATCATCTTCGGAATTTTGAGGGTCCTCCTCAAAATTCTACCCCAGTTTACTGTGCTGGCGCTTCTGGCGATGCATGGACTAAAATCAACTTCGGAATTTTGAGGGCCCTCCTCAAAATTCTGCCCCAGTTCCAATAGCGGGGGAGAAATGGAATTTTTATTAAATTGTGACCGAACCCATAGGGCTGCCTACGTATCCCCTCTTAAACGGGAATCAGGTCAGGCGTAGTTCAAATTACATCATAAAGGGAATCATAAGTGGTTACACATAGTATCGTTTCACTGCATCTGAATTGATTGGCTTCGGCCAGACTTCTCCATCCATTTCTGCAAGAATAAGGGCTCCTCCAATTAGAACCCGGTGAACCATGTACAGACCCTGCCAATTGGGAGAGAACTTCCCCTTGGCTTCATCTTGATGTGGGAATATTTTCTTCAACACCAGCTGCCCTGGTGTAAACTTCCTTGGCTTAACTCTTTTGTTGAAGGCTCTGGACATTCTGTTCTGATACAACTGACCGTGGCAAACTGCATTCATCCTTTTCCCATCTATAAGGGCTAACTGCTCGTAGCGACCTTTTACCCATTCTGCATCATCCAACTCTACTTCTTGTATGATCCTTAAAGAGGGAATTTCTACCTCGGCGGGGATGACCGCCTCTGTACTATAAACTTGCCTGTAGGGAGTTGTTCCGGTCGATGTGCGGATTGTGGTGCGGTATCCCAATAAGGCGAATGATAACTTCTCATGCCATTGTTTGTGCCTTTCGACCATCTTCCTTAGTATCTTCTTGATATTCTTGTTGGCTGCCTCCACAACTCCATTCATCTGAGGCCTGTAGGCTGTAGAGTTCTTGTGTTTGATCTTGAATGTTTCACACATTGCTTTCATCAAGTCGCTATTGAGATTGGAACCATTATCAGTGATGATTGATTCCAGAATCCCGAACCGACAAACAATGCGGTCACGGACGAAATCTGCCGCAACCTTCTTAGTGACCGCCTTGTATAATGCTGCTTCGACCCATTTGGTAAAATAATCGATTGCCACTAAGATGAACTTGTGCCCATTTGATGCGGCATGATCTATAGGTCCGATAACATCCATTGCCCAAGCAGCGAATGGCCATGGTGAGCTTGTTGCAGTAAGCTCGTTTGGATGCACCTTTATAATATCTACATGTATCTGACAGCGATGGCATTTGCCAACATACTGAATACAGTCTGTTTCCATAGTCATCCAAAAATACCCTGCTCGGAGTATCTTCTTTGCTAAGACAAAACTATTCATGGGTGGCCCGCAGGTCCCTGCATGCACTTCGTCCAATAGCCTGGATGCTTCTTTTGCTTCGACACACCTTAGTAAACCCAAATCAGGAGTCCTCCTGTACAAGATTCCTCCACTGTGAAAGAAGTTGCTGGATAACCTACAAAGTGTGTGCTTCTGAGTAGCGTTGGCAAGTTTTGGATATTCCCCTGTTGTCAGGTACTCTTTGATGTCATGAAACCATGGTTTTCCATCCGCTTATTCCTCAACGTGGGCGCAATAAGCTGGCTGATCATGAATCTTTACTGGGATGGGATCAATGAAATTTGTATCTAGATGCTGGATCATGGACGATAAAGTAGCTAATGCATCAGCAAACTCGTTCTGGACTCTGGGGACGTGCTGAAATTCTATCTTCGTGAACCTTTTCCTCAACTCCTATATGTGATACAAGTAGGGAAGTATCTTAGAGTTCTTGGTTTCCCACTCTTCTCGAACCTGATGTATGAGCAATTCTGAATCCCCGATCACTAGCAACTCCTGAACGTTCATGTCAATGGCCATTTTGAACCCCAAGATACAGGCTTCATATTCGGCCATATTATTGGTGCAAGGGAACTTGAGCTTGGCGGATACCGGGTAGTGCTGGCCGGTTTCTGATACTAGGACTGCTCCTATGCCAACTCCTTTGAAATTCGCAGCTCCGTCGAAATACAACCTCCAACCATCATAGGATTCTGCAATATCTTCTCTTATGAAAGATACCTCTTCATCGGGAAAATACGTTTTTAGGGGCTCGTATTCTCCGTCCACGGGATTCTCGGCGAGATGATCCGCCAAGACTTGCCCTTTGATTGCTTTCTGGGTCACGTAAACAATGTCGAATTCACTTAGCAGGATTTGCCACTTGGCAAGCTTGCCAGTGGGCATAGGTTTCTGGAAGATATACTTCAGAGGGTCCATTCTGGATATGAGATAAGTAGTGTAAGCACAGTAATGCCTCAACTTCTGCGCGACCCAAGTCAGAGCACAACAAGTGCGTTCTAAAAGAGAATATCGGGCCTCGTACGGTGTGAACTTCTTACTGAGATAGTAGATGGCCTGCTCATTTCTCCCTGTTCGTCATGTTGTCCCAGAACAAAACCGAATGCTCCATCCAATACCATAAGGTAAAGCAATAGGGGTCTTCCTGGCTCAGGCAGAACCAAGACTGGTGGCGTTGACAGGTATTCCTTGATTCTGTCGAAGGCTTTCTGACAATCATCAGTCCACTTGGTAGCAGCATCATTTTTCAACATTTTGAAGATAGGTTCACAAATGACCGTGGACTGAGCTATGAACCGGCTGATATAGTTGAGTCTCCCCAAGAAACTCATCACGTCCCTCTTGTTCTTTAGTGGCGGCAATTCTTGGATAGCTTTGACCTTTGACGGATCCAATTCTATTCCTCGATGACTCACGATGAAACCCAATAATTTACCAACAGGAACCCCGAATGCACACTTGGTGGGATTCAGTTTCAGATTATACCTCTTCAGTCTGTTGAAGAACTTTCTTAGGTCTTCCATGTGATCCCTAGCTTTCTTGGATTTGATGATGACGTCATCTACATATACCTCGATCTCCTTGTGTATCATGTCATGAAAGATGGTAGTCATGGCTCTCATGTAGGTGGCACCAGCATTCTTCAAACCGAATGGCATCATTTTGTAACAGTACATTCCCCATGGCGTGATGAAAGCCGTTTTCTCTGCATCTTCCTCATCTATCCATATCTGATGATACCCAGCGAAACAATCAACAAAAGACTGCAACTCATACTTGGCGCGGTTGTCGATAAGAATGTGTATGTTAGGCAAGGGGAAGTCATCTTTAGGACTGGGCCGATTAAGATCCCGGTAGTCAACACAAACTCTAACTTTCCCATCCTTTTTTGGAACTGGCACGATGTTGGCTAACTATGTCGGATACTCTACTACCCTGAGAACCTTGGCTTTGACTTGCTTGGTAACCTCTTCTTTGATTTTTAAACTCATGTAGGGTCTGAATTTCCTGAGCTTCTGCTTTACCGGCGGACATGTTGGATCTGTTGGCAGTTTGTGAGCTACAATGGATGTACTGAGACCAGTCATATCATCATACGACCAGGCGAATATGTCTTCATATTCCTTTAGGAATTCCGTGTACTCTTTCTTTTCTGATGGTGACAGGTAAACACTGATGCGCGTTTCTTTGGCATTCTCTGTATCTCCCAGATTAACGACCTCAGTTTTGTCCAAGTTAGACTTAGGCCTATTCTCAAAATTCTCAACCTCTCTGACGACCGTTTTTGGTATATCATCCCCTTCTAAATCCATATCCGTTTGTTGTGTTGTCTCGTTGCAAGTCACAATTGTTGGTTCATCGTCGAGGCAAGTAATAGTAATGTTGTGTAAAATAAAGTGAATAATAGAAAAAATAATAAGAGCGAGATATATAATAAACTGAAATGCTTCGATTGAATTCATAATTGTTTTGAATATCAGAGCTCTTTTCAAAATTAGAAGACAATGCGGAAATAAAATCAGCTAGTAAAAGGTAAAAATGTGATGCATGGTGCTTTTGTTTAGACTTGCTACCCCGAAGCTTTCCGGGCCCTAGTGGTTCTGATTGACCAATTGCTGAGGTGCTCTCCTCGGTTCACAACTTGTATAGAAGGGCCTTCCTCCCCTTCCTCCTTGAAAATAACATAGCAGTCCATATCATCATCCTCCAGGAACAGATTCTTCACGGCTGCCAATGCTTCATCTTCCTCCGACCCATATACAGTATCTGCCGGCTAGAAAGTCTGCTCCAGGTGAGGTATCGGATGCTCCAGTGGGTAGTAGGGACCGCGCCATGGTGGCGACCAGTGATTGAACTCCTCCCAAGTGTACTCATACCCCAAACCAAATGTAGTACCATGTTTCTTCAGCTTGATGGGTTTGGCGATTCCCTGAAGGTTTTTGCCGAGTCCCTTTCCAGGTTCGTATCCACACCAATTCTGGATACTTTCAATCTTGTTATCCCACCATTTATATTTGTCTACAGCGTTGACTCTTTCAATGTGGTGGTATGTTTCTCCGCCTATTCTCCTTCTGCCTCCAATTATCGGGATGGTCTGGCGACTATATACGGGGTAGCTACCATTGCCATGAATAATCACCTCTTGGTGATTCCATTCGAACTTCACTGCCTGATGCAGGGTCGATGCTACAGCTCCAGCGGCGTGGATCCATGGTCGTCCCAACAGCAAATTGTAGGATTCTGGGACATCCATCACTTGAAAGTCAACGTCGAACCAGGTTGGCCCCATTTGCAAGCATAGGCTGATCTCTCCGATAGTAGACCTTTGGGACCCATCGAAGGCTTTGACATTGATGGCCCCATCTTTGATCTCGTGCAGGCTCATTCCCAATGTTCTGAGAGTTATCAACAGACAAATGTTGAGGCTGGAGCCTCCATCGATCAAGACTCTAGTGATGAAGTAATCCTCGCATTGCACGGTAATGTGCAGGGCCATGTTGTGACTCAGTCCTTGCGGCGGCAGCTCATCTTCGTGGAAGGTGATTTTGTGGTTTTCCAGTATTTGTCCTACCATATTTGCCATTTCGCCTCCAGTTATGTTGCTGTGCACATAAGCTTCGCTCAATATCTTCATCAAGGCATTTTTGTGTGCGTCAGAGCTCTGTAGAAGAGCTAGGATGGAGATCTGTGCTGGTATTTTGTTCAACTGCTCAACGACCGAATACTTCTTAGCTTGTATTTTCCTCTAAAGATCATCGGGCCCAGTTTCAATAGTCCGTCCAGAGGCTTGCTTACAAGACTCGGCTAGGTGCTATGGAGTGTAAACCCTGCCTGTTATAGTCATACCCTACGCAGCAATTGCTTCTCCTGTCTTGGTCTTCCCTTTCCTCCAAGCTTCAGCTGTGTAATCCCATAGTATGGCATTTGAGTGGAACGGTGTTATGTCTGACATTGCTACAGGAATAGGTACCCTTGGTGGTAACATAGCAACTTCGAAAGGTGTCGGTGCCTTCGGGAATCCAAACTCAACTTCAATTGGTCTGGGCGCCTTGGCAGAAGAAGGTGCTTCAAATTCGAGAGGTATAGACATGTTTACTTCATCACCCCTGGAGGGCTGATTCTGCACAACAATCGGGTTAAGTGTGACTGCCGGTTTCTTTGGCTCATCATCCTCAGTAATCAATCCTATCGACCCCTTAGGGTCCCAATCATCTTCGATCTCGATCATGTGAATATCTCCGCCTGTGTGATCAGGAAGAGGGTTGTTGCGGACATTAGGAGCAGGCTCCTTTGCTGCGATAACCTTATTGTCGATCAGAGTTTGAATCTTTCCCTTCAATGAGCGGCATTCGTCAATGGTGTGACCTTTCATGCCGGAGTGGTACGCACAGGTCTTATTAGGGTTGACCCACTGGGAAGGATTTTCTGGAGTTGTGGCAGGGATAGGGGAGATGTAACCAGCAGCTTTAAGTTTCTCATACAGCTGGTCAATTGGCTCAGCGATGGCTGTATATTGTCTGGGAGGTCTGTGGTCAAAATTTGGTCTAGGTCTAGGGAGATTTTGGCGAGTGGGAGGTGATTGGTAGTGAGAGGGTTGGGCATTATAAGCTTGGTAAACAGGTGCAAGTTGAGAGTATCTGGGTGAAGTGGGTTGATATGTGGGGGGTGGAGATGATTGGTTAACGAGCGGTAGATTTTGGTAAGAGGGTGCGGGTGCTTGGTAATTCGGGATAGGCTGATATGTAAGTGGAGGTGACGGGTAAGTGTGTTATTTTAGTGGTAATTTGGCTCCTTGTGCGACCATCACGGCACTCACATCATTCTTCTTGGACGTGCCACCAGATTGTAAAGCCTTGTTGGTGGCCTGCAATGCTTCAAGATTAGTAACCATACCATTCTTAATGCCTTCCTCAATTCTTTCTCCCAGCTTGATGATATCGGAGAATTTTTGGCCCTCGATCAGCATCAACCTCTCATAATATTGTGGATCCTGAGTCCGGACGAAGAATTTGTTCATCTGTTCCTCTTCTAAGGCTGGTCTGACCTTAGCAGCCTCTGATCTCCAATGAGTAGCATACTCGCGGAATGTCTCGATAGGCTACTTCTTCAAATTCTGGATGTAGAATACATCCGGTGCATTCTCTGTATTGAATCGGAACATATCCATGAAATTTGATGCCATACCTACCCAGCTTGTCCATTTCTTGGGGTCCTGACTGATGTACCAGGATAAAGCATCCCCTTTCAGACTTCTCATGAAGAGTTTCATACAGATTTTCTCATTCCTTCTGACTCCGACCAGTTTATCACAATCGTCCTCAAATGGACTCTGGGATCTCCCGTGCCATCGAACATTTCAAACTTGGGAGGTTTGTACCCCTCCGGAAGTTCAACATCTAGCTGAATGTAGAGGTCCTCATAATTCAGCCCCTCTATACCTTTGTTTCCTTCCATGCCCTGGACTCGGCTGGTCAACTTCTTCAGTTCTACTGCCAAGTTTCTGATAATAGAGTCCTTGTCATCAGACTCAGGTACACTTGAGATTGGTTGAGTGTAGTGGGATACGGTATCTACGTAGATGGGAGTGTTGTGGAGGTGGTCGTTTGTGGTGTTAAGTGGTTCATGAATGAGTAGTGGAGTGTTGTTTGGAGTGTGGCATGTGTTGCAGTGTTGAGCATAAGTGGGTTGCATCTGTGGTTGTGGGGTGTTCTGTGGAGGTGCGGGATTTTGAGCATTTGGAAAGTTGGCATCAGGAGCGGTGAGAGAGAATGATAAATTTGCCAAGTTCCGAACTTGATCCAGTTTTTCTCGGAACTTCAATAATTTCTGCTCAAGTTGGGCAGCAGTTTCCTTAGTAACCGGGGTATCCTGAGGAATCTCAATTCTTTCATTTTCCTTTCTGGCGCTTGAATCTCCCATCCTGCCTTTGTTATTGTTCCGGATAGGACTTGGAGGAGGAGGAGGTGGAGGGCACTTGGATCTAGTACTGTATGATGATGGTGCCAGAATGCACGAACTAACCTTTGGGGAGGGGAATAATAAAAGAAAAGAAAAACAAAAAAGGTAACAAGTTAGTGCGGATTATGAGGAAAAAATGTTGCAGTATTTAAACATATTGTGCAAGAATATAAATTGTGTCCTAATTTGGGTGCCTCGTTATGCCCGAGGTAGGCCTAGCGACAAGTTAATTTGGAGAACTTATAATTCTAAATGCCTCATTTTATTGACAAAAATAAGACGAATCCCAAAACGACACTAAAATAGCGGAAAGTAAAAATATCACTAATGGCCATTGGCCTTATTACATTAAAAGCGAAAAGAAAAACTCCTAACTACTTGGTCCCAGAAGGACTTTCTTTAGGTTGAATGTTCTCGTTGATCAAGTCCTCCAGCTCGCGTAGATTTTCCAGTAAAAATGCTATCGCTAGACGTTCTCCTTTGCCTTCCTCAGCATTTTGACAGTCGATGACTCTTTTCCTCACTTTCCCTTCCAATTCCAGCAAGCTGTACTCCAGGAATTCTAGCTTCTCACTAGCCTTGGTGACTCTCTCTTTCCATTCATTGATTTGGTTGCTCGGTTGGAGGTTTCTCCACCAAGTCTGCAAGAGTGAAGGTATATTTACCATACTGAAGTTAGGAACTTTGTCATTCAGTTTCTGCAAAACAAATGGGTTAAGATCTCACCCCCACCGGACTCTACTATTTAATACCAATAATCAGCATAACAAGCATTTAGTTCTCCAAATAAATGCACAGAACATGTAGGTGTCCGTTTGGGTTTCAGGGAAACCCGATGGACTTTGGACAAGGCTATCTTAATGAGTCATTATGCAGACAACATAACTGACTCGGCTAGGTTTGACCATGATACATGTACAATTGAACAGAGTAAGGTTTCTATTGGGGTATTAGATAGGTACCCTTGAGCGGACAACTCAAGAGGGAAAGGCACGGAACCGTCGACTGCACCGCTGATCGACTGGTTTTACCGCAAATATGCCTTTGCCGAATTTAAAGGGTGATAATATTGGAAGAGCGCAACCACTCATTATAGGCGTTGTTATGGTATTTGTTTGGCACGAGTGAAATATGATGTTAAAGATGCAGTTTACAAGAATAAAACAAATTGACATGTATTTCCACATAAGATAAATGATTACAATAATTGCAGTAATTACAACAGTATTGAAATAAAGCAGTAAAGGAAAGCATAAAGGAAAGAAAAGACATGAAGAGCCAAGTCTGTTTCGTAGTGAAAGAATAAAAAACAGTCAATAAAGCAATTAATGAGATAGTAAAGTCACAAGCAACATGCAATGGTAAAATCCTAAAGAATCCCCAGCAAAGTCGCCATGCTGTCGACGCCCCCTTTTTCTATGGGTCGAAATCGGGTATACGACACTGGGAGGACAACTCTATTCCCTTTCGAGAATTGGGTTTAGAAGTTGAAGAGTCGCCACCTAATGATTATAGTGCATTAGGACACTTTTTAGAAGAGTCTAAGATGAAGAGAACAGAGATTAGGGTAAATTGTGACTTTACAAGTAAACAATCAAGGCTCAAATAAGGACTTGCATACAACATTGCAATTAGGTTGAAAACTTTTGAAGGTAAGTAGAAAGGGCAGAAATTTATGAAAAAGGATTTGAATAGCTTTACAAGAAGAGATGAAAGCAAATAAAGGGAAGAGGGTCCTAGGTTTATGATTAATATGGATCACTTCAATGCAATATCCAGCAATCACTCCTCAGAAGAGAGGTCGCACGTGATATTAGCGCATCGGTCATCATATCCATATTCTACCCTTCCTATCCCATAAAGGTTATTTAAAACGCATGATTTGGTCTCGAAAGCTTATTGCGTGCTATTACCCATCCCATCCTATAAGTCCTAGAGGGTATTTAGGACCACTATTCCTACAAGGTAAGGACTAGGCTGAACCCTTAGGTTTAAAGGACAAAATGCTAAGCGACATACATAACAAGTAGGACTACACATAAAGGGAACACAAAGGCAAATAAAAAGCTCACAGATCCCTCCACAAGTAAACATGTAATCAGCACGTCTCAAACACATTTAAGGTCTCAAAGATAGGAGTTTTCAGAAAATAGGAATAGATAACAGCAGTTGAGTTTAGCAACAGATAAAAAAATCGTTAAAGCATGGTTTTTGAAAATCAAGTAGTGACAGTAACTTAACGAGATGTTGGACAAGTATTTAAAATAGCACGATTCTGGGCAGAGAATAGTAACCCAGTAGTTTGAAAACATAATAGAACAAGAATTAGAAAATCAATGAGAGTAAATAGATGCACAATTTCAAGATTTTGTTTCCAGATAGAGCGGGAGTTTTTTTAATAAAACAGAGTGAACTTCAACAAGAATGGGAGCAGCAGAGTTCAAAATTATAAGAGGCTGATTGGTCTTAAACCGGTAAAACATGATTAATCGATTCTTATTAGGCCTAAAGTTTGTCTAGGCATCGTATGCGTTGCCTAATTACCTTAAAGGGGGTGAACATGCATATTAATTCCAGTTTTAAAAGGACGCAGTTAACCAAAGTTGTATTATTAGATTAAACATATTGGTGAGGCGTTCAACAATTGCAACTCAGAAAAAATAAAAACTCTAAGTAACAGGATGTCTAATACACATAGAAGCTCCTAAAACATGGTCTCTAAATGCTAATGAGAATGCAACAGTAATTTTATAACAGTTACTTGTTGGTTATTAACTAATCGTGATTATGAAATGAGTATAATAATAGACTGAAAGTAAAGAGCCTAAAACAGGATTACTAATATGTGAGATGCATGTCCTATACATGATATCTATTGCGCAAGTAGGTAAATAATGTCCTATAAGCATGTTTTCTACCCATTACTTGACTAAGCATGCATAACCCCTCCCATATTCACTATTCGACCCCAATCATTCGTTTACAAATTATTACAAACCAAGGATAGCTGAATTACGGTAATAAAGAATAAAAAATAAGAAGTTATTCTATAGGGAGCCTTCAGCCAGGCCCAATCTTCCAACCTTACTCCTTTCGAGTTTCATAGCCTTTGCCATGGTCTGGGTGCGGCAAAGCTCCCTAAGGCCTCATTGGGTCCCTGGCCAATACCAGCACCCAAACATTTACCAAAAAATGTTGAACAAGTGCAGTGTGGAATTACCAGCCTTGTGCATCAAAGTTCAGTGAGTATTCAGAGGTACCCAAAGCAATGTTTACACGAAGGAGGTAGAACCTAATCTCTAAGAGTAGTGAGAGTGCGTGATATAGTTTTAAGGAAATTGAGTTGAGAAAAAAAAAACAGTTTAAAATGATCCATATAGAATCAGTTCTTGAAAGAAAAACAATAGAAGAGTGTGACAGTTTTGTAAGAAGGTGAGTACGACAATCTCAGAACTAGAATATCACACATAGTTCAAGGAAGCAAACACAAATAGGGGAAAGAGAAAATGGGGACAAGTAGTTCACATGTAAGAGCATAGTTGCACATATATAGACATCAGAGAAAACATTTCGGAACTTAAACAGTCACAATACATTTCATCCCAAAGTGCTCATGGAAGAGGTTCAGGATTATTTAGTAGCTAGGAATGGTCGTGAATACATGCTAATAACGTACCAGGATTAGGGGGTAAGGAAAAACTGTATTAAACAAGTAAGGGAAGCAGTAGACATGTTGAATTAAGGGAAGGGTAATCACATCAACGAACTAGCAAAGAGGCATGTTAATTGCAATGAAAACAACAGAACCATAAGTAAAAGCATAAAAGAAATAAGAGAAAGTGCAATATGCATAAAAACATGTTGTTTTGGAAGTTGTAAATCAAATAGCAGACAAACCAGTCTAGAGTGGGATAACAGAGCAGTAGTGTGTAGGGAAGTAGAGCAGTAGTGTGCAGACCAAGAGAGAAGCAATGTATAGAGCAATAAAACAGTAGAGTAACAAGTTACTCAGTCTTGGCTTTTAGCCGACTAGGTAATCAGTAGTCAATAAGAGAAGCAAGCGAGAATGTGTTGGAAAGTAAGAGAGAACAGTGAGTATGCTTGTGTGTGTAAGAGAGAGTTCAGAACAGTGTGGTTGTTCGTCTGTTATGCTAAATAGAGGGTAGAGTATTTATAGTTTTGAAAACAAGTAGAGAATAGGGTAACAAGTACACAATTATAGAAGCAATACCAATTGGAATCAATCACAGGACCAAACTCCTTTTAATTAGGGAGTCATGATTCGAATGGGTACAAGTTATATCAGATAAGGAAAGAATCACTTAGATTACTAAATCTACCGTAATAGGAGTAGTAAAGCATGTAACATGTAATAAGGGTCAAATACATAATATTTCAAGTAAGGAAAATATATACTGAATATTTGAAAGTATGTTTATGCGCATAAATATGGTAAAAATATAAATTAACTCTGAAAATTAGTCAAAGAATCACGGATGAGACTAAAATCACAAGGAATTAGTTCCAAGTAAGGAAAGAATCTCACAAATAAGGAAGTGATTCAAAATCAGTGAAAAACTTCTAAGGAAAACATATACAAAATCAGGGATTCGAAGAGATGCACAGAATCAGCAGAATATTTGGTAAACAATGAATAATTAGACCTATTAAACACAATAGGCACGAAAATCAGAGAACCCTAAGCAAGAAATCATAGAAATAGTGGAAGGTTGGAACCCTAACAACAAAATTAAAGCATAGAACTCGGAGAATAACCCAGAAGATCACAAAATCAAGCAAATAATATAAACACAAACATATAGTACTCAAAATCAGAAGATAAAGTGATTTCGAAGAGGGGTTCAGAAACCCTAGTTTGGAAAAAAGGGAACAAAACGTTTAAAATTTGAGCAATCGAAAAGATCGAGTAGAGAGTAGTGTAAAACATAAAGGTGTGATTTAAAATCTTTTAAAAAATACAGAGATTTAAGAGGTCTGGGTAGAGATTAGGGTTTCATAAGAAACCAGTAAGAAGTAGGAGAAACCTGGCTGTGAAACTCAACAATAATGGTGTTCATAGCACCATCGGACCAAAACCCATCGGAGAAAGGCTGAAGACAAACCAGGAAAAGCTTTCAATGACTATCTCGTATGGTGGAGGCTCCTGGGGTCTCCAGGATAGAGGGAATCGCGAGATAAGGTTTCACGGCGGCTGGTGGTCGAAAGAGGTGAGGCTGGAGGTGGCCGGATAGATGGTGAAGGCCATCGGAGAAGAACCAGAAGGTTCTAGAGAGAAGGAGGAGAGGAAGAGACCAAGTAGAGAGAGAGACCGGTCTCGATGAAATGAGGGGTCAGGGGTAGTTAGAATTTAATTAAGGAAACGAAATCTGGGCCGTTGATCTCATTTGATCAATGGCTCAGATTAAATCGAAGTTGGGTCGAGTTATTCGGAGATTGGGCTGGGCGCATTTGGATTAGGTATTGGGTTAGTTAAAAATCTGATGGGGTGGGTTACAGTTGGGGCTAAAATTGCAATAATAATAGGTTAGGTATTAAATAGCCAATTTCTCCCTCTTAATTTTATAAAAATAATGAAAATGATTTTAAAAGAAAATTAAAAGTACTGAAACCATTAGTAATACAAAAATACTGGAACTGATTTTGCAATTATAAAAATACTATTAATCGAAACATGGGCTATAATTGCAATTATATGCATATTGGCTTTAAAAATACCAAATAAATTTGTAAAAATATGCAAAAATTACCTTAATTATATTTTGGTGTAAATATCAGAAATAAATAAATTATTCACCAAAATGATAATTTTGGGAATAATTATTGGATTTTGCACTACTAAAATAGACAATAAATTGGTTTTGAAATATCCTTAAAAAATTTGGGAAAATACCAAAATACTTGGGAATGCTTATGTATGCACATATATGTTATTTTGAAAGTATTTTGAGTGTAAAAAATACTTAGGGAAAAATTGGGTATCAATAATAAGGACCATCATCAGCTTGAAAGTCAGCCCGGAAATGACTCATCTTGTCGACTCTGGGTATAACCTACTTCCTACCAGCTTGCCTCATAACCCGGATAGGGACATAAGGGTATGTTCCTCGCAGACCAATCAGCAATAGGAAAGGTGCATCTCTGGATCGGGCGATGAATTCCTCGGTCGAAAACCACTCGAACATCCACTGTACCCGGTCCTCGGTTAGATTATCGAATAATTTTACCCATCCATTGGCATCTCCTGGCTGGGTGAACATGTTGGGCATGTAATCCATTTGCTTTAGATAATGGAAAGCGATATGATCATCCCATTCCCTTCGCTGAATCTCTTGTCGGTATTCACCCCTTTGGAGATGCTCCATGAGCTAGAGCTGAAGTAGCAAATTGCAGTCTTCGAAGTGTTTGGCTCCCTGTTGACACTTCTCTAGGGCTCGGTATATTTTCGCAATGATTATGGGCACAATGCTAAATGGTTGCCCGCCAATTCCTTCCATTAAGGTCTTAGTTACCATAGCCAGTCTGGTGTGAATTCTTGCTTTCTTCATTGGAAACACGATCAACCCCAAGAAACAAAACATGAATACAAAGACCTTTCGGTAAATATGCCTTAATGATGTGATGGCAAATTCGTCAGGATAGGTATGGTAGGATTTGCTGTGACCGTACCTCTTTTGAGGATATAGGATTCTTTCAAATATGTTAGTTCTTGATTCTTCTTTAGACCCATCATTTTGAGGAAACTCCTGCCCTTACGGTTCTCAGGCATTAACAAACCCGAAGTTTCCCATGCTATACCGGCCAATCCTCCTATCTCTTCTAGCAAGGGTGCCATTTCAATGTCCCCAAAGCGAAATACGGACCTATCACAATCCTAGAACAGAGTAGCAGCTTCTATGATTTTGTTGTTAGGTTAGATTTCCAGGAGAGAAGGTAGGTTTCCCAAATATTTCCGGATAAGAGTTTGATGACTAAAGTGAAGATCCCCCCACCAACTTAGAAGTTGTGGGTGTATGTTGGTGACCATGTCGAATCTAGGGACTTCGTGCCTCATATTTCTGCAAGACAAATAAGGTTAGGCCCTTACCCCCACCAGACTCGGCTATTTAATATCAACAATTGACATAAAGCATTTAGTTCTCCAAATAAATGCACAGAACGTGGTAGTGTCCATTTGGGTTTAGGGAAATCCAGTGGACTTTGGATAAGGCTATCCTAAAGAGTTATTATGTGGACAACATAACTGACTCGGCTAGGTTTGACCATGATGCATGCACAGTTAAAACAGAGTAAGGTTTCTATGGGGTTTTAGACTGGTACCCTTGAGCGGACAACTCAAGGGGGAAAGACACGGAACCGCCGACTACACTGTTGATCGACTGGTTTTACCGTAAATATGCCTTTCCAGATTTAGGGGTGATAATATCGGAAGAGCGCAACCACTCATTATAAGTGTTGCTATGAGATTTGTTTGTCATGAGTGGAATATGATATTGAGAATGATTATGCAATAACTAAAAACATGTTGTCACGTATTTGCACGTTTAAGAAAGCAGTAAATACAATAGTTTCATAATTTAAAGCAGTAGTAAAGGAAAGAAACAAAAAGACAATTCAGTTTTGCAATTGAAAAAGGGAATTGAATGCTTAAGGGAATTAAACAAGTAATTGCACATAAATTCACAATAATAGTCTCAAATGGTAAAAGCCTAAAAATCCCCAGCAGAGTCACCATGCTGTCGCGCCCCCATTTTCTCGCGAAATCGGGTTTATAACATTTGGAGGGGCAACTCGTTCCTTTTGAGAACTGGGTTTTTGCATTTGAAAAGTCGCCACCTAATGAGTTAAGGTGCATTAGGACACCAATAGAGATTCAATTCTAAGTTTGTTTGGGTAACCAGAGATTGGGTAAGGGCTTGAAATTATCCCAAGGGGAAGGTGTTAGGCACCCCTCAGGATCCACTAGTGTGGTTCCCGGGCAGACAGTTATTGTGAATTTGGGGTGCAATTGACATATAAGCAGATAAGGCTCAAATAAGAGGGGATTTCAATACACAATAGTTTGAAAGTAAACAAAGTTTGAAAGAGCAATTAAAAGAGTTGATTTTAAATAAGAAGTTACATTGCTAAGAAAGGAAGGGGGAAGTAAAGAAAGGGGGTCCTAGGTTTATAAAAAAAATGGATCACATCAATGCAATACCCGGTAGTCACTCCTCAAAAGAGGGGTTACACGTGGCATTAGCGCACCGGTCATCATATCCATATCTACCCTTTCCTACCCCATTTAAGGTACTAAAGCGCGGATTGGTCTCGAACACTATTGCATGCTATTACTCGTCCCGTTCCTATCAGTCCCGGAGGCACTTAGGACTATTAATCCTAAAGGGGAGGGGTATTAGGCTGACTTGAAGCTTCAAAGGTAAAAATCTAAGGCGGCATACAAAACATATAAAGACTACACATTACAGGATGAACACATAAACACATAAGGCTCAAGTATACCTCCTCAAACAAAAGCACATAACTAGCATGACTGGCACATACTTTTTAGGTCTGATTAAAACATATAAAGACGAAGGAAGTTAATTATTGAGGCAGATTAGTTTATTACATAACTCAGATAAGTCCAAATCAGGTCTGCCTGCTGGTTGTAGCAATTAACAAAATGGATCCAGTTTATAGTTATTACTCTAAGGCTTGCCTAAGTGTTTAGACGGGGGTCCTATGGGTATTAAATCTACTTAATTCAGAAGGTGGTGAGACAGTGATAACTCAAAACATACTGCTTGAAATCCTATAGTCATGTTTGCTAAACCTTGTTGAAAATAAGGGAATTATTAAACAGAGGTTCAGAATAGACGAATTTAAATTAGACCAGTTCCAGATTCTGCAGGTGATGGTATCTACTATTATTGATTTTTTTCACATGAGCACGATATTTGAATGTGGATGGAACGACTCAGATTTATTTAAGAATCTCTATAGGCATGATTTCTATGCGTTACTAATTTTAGACCCTTAAAGACATGATACCTAACATTGCATGTGAGTCGAAACGAACAGAATTTTGCTTAAGAACCCATATAGGCATGATTTCTATATGTTACTTATTTTAGAATGCTACTGGGTTATAACCAATTGGACCCTAAAAATGATATATAAATGGTGACAAATGTGCAGAATTTCAGATTAATCCCTAAAGGCATGTTATCTAGATGTGAATTGAACAAGCGAGTCCTATAGACATGGTTTCTAAATGTAGTATGAATATGCAGAATTAGAGCAGTCCTACAGGCATGTTTTCTGAATGCGAATTGAACAAGTAGAGAATGCAGTCCTATATGCATGTTTTCTACCCTTGAGAATGCATAACTTCCCAACCCTTTTTTCACTAGCCAGCCCCAAATGTTCATTACAACTTATTACAAACCAGGAATAATAAATTACATCAGAAAAAGTACAAAGAAAAGTTACAACCAGAGAAAGCCTGATTCTTGACTTCCTCTCTGAGTTATGAGATAAATCGACTCAAAATACCATTGATCCAAAGTCTTTCTCAGCCTTGAATGTGTCAGAGTTCCCTAAGGGCCTCAATAGGACCCCGGGCAGTGCTCACACCCAAATTTCATAACCAGAATAGGGACAAGTGCAGTGTGGAAATGCTATCCCTCATGTGTCCAAGTTCAGAGGGAGCTCATGGGTCCCAAGGCAAGGTTCACATGAGGGGGGAAGAACTTAAGTCTAAGAAGAGAGTGAAAAGCAGAAACTGAGTTTTAAGAGATGAGGGAATAAAGGAGAAGGAAAGGGTGATGGAAGACAATCATTAACACTTCAAAGAGTTGATAATTTCACACAAAGGGGCAGGGGATTGGGAATCCATTGCAAGGAGCCTATATACTTAGGCATGGGTTTACTTTGGGCATGTACAGCAATAGGGAGTGCTGAATGCTTGTAAATCAACCAGAGCACACAACATATAAGGGAAACATGGGGGTTATGATCCTAGGAGGATCAATTTTGGGTCATGCTCAGCAATGTTCAATGTTGCCATGCCCCAAACTAACCATAAGTATTAATCACATTGGGGTAGGGATTTGGGATTCATAATACATTGATTCAGAACAGGAGAAAGGAAATTATAGCATGCTAAATAATGGTATTGAATTAAATACAAGCAGTAGGCAGACAAAAATGCAAGAACATCAAGTAAGCATGTTGTTGCTGATGCTGAAAACTTAATTAGAACATACCAGTCAAAGAAGCAAAGTGCAGTAAAGAAAAGTAGTAGGACTCCGAAATATAGCCTTGGCTTTCATCCGGCTAAACAGGTAGTAGCACAAGTAGTAGTAAAGCAAGAGAGAGTGTTTGAGTGTAAGTGTGAGTTCAGAACTAAAAGTGTTCGTGTTTTTGAAAGAGAAGGAGTATCGGGTATTTATAGTTTTTTGAAAACGAGTAAGAAAGAGGTAATACGCTACAAATATGGAAACAATCATGATTCAGAATCAATTATACAAGTGATTGCCCTTAATTGAGGGGTCACTTGCTTAACGGAAGTGATAGGTTCAAAATAAGGAAAGTAGTCAATTAAAAAGCAGGCTGACAGTTGCCATAAAAGAGGTAGTAAAATAACAAGTAAGCAATTCGAGTCTAGGTACAGAGATACTCTAATTTTGGAAAGGATTCAGTAAGGCAAAACAAGAAAGAAATCAATTAACCTTAATAGGCGAGTGAAATTAGAATCTCACAAAGGAAAAGTTTAAACTTAGTCACGAGTTTGAAAATTAGTCAGAGAAGGAGACTCAACATATAAATAGGGTGCATAAACACTATACATGCGAGGCTAGGCCTGTTGGCAAGAGGAAATAGCACACAACAGTAGCACACAGATTCAGTAGATAGCAACATTCGAAGCATGACAGTCCAGTAGGTCAAGTAATAAAGAAAACATAGAATATCAAAAGCATACGAAGGTCTCACAGTAGCAGGTGAGGAAAACCCCTTTAGAAAAATTAGGGTTTCGAGCATATTTGAGTTTTAGAGAAGACAGAAACCCAATAATCAGAAGAATCACACAAAGGGAACAAAAAATTTCGAAATAAAGAACTTCAATCGAGTCATGCACTTAAACGAACAGTCTCAGACCCAAAACCCTGAGATTTTCAACAACAGAAGAGTTTTAAAAAGAGAATAAGCAAACAAATCAGACAAAACTCAGGCAAACAAACTCGTTTAATAAACAGTTAAAAGAAATTAGGGGTTTCAACATGCAAACTCAGGTAGAAGAACGATATAAGCAAACATAGCCAAACATGTCAAAGAATCAGAGAAACATTTTGAAATAATTTAACAGAAACCCTAATCGAAAAAACAAGGGGTTTTGAAGGCAGAATTTAAAAGAAAATTTGAGAAAAATGCTTAGAAGTTCAAAGCAAACATAGATCTGAAGCAGATCTAAAAAGAAATCGAAAGAACCTTAAAGGCTAGGGTTTCAGAAGAACCCCAAGTGGTAAGAAAGGCTTTGAAAACCAACAATCTAAGCAGGAGAGTCAACAGTCTGACTCGAATAGCCATGACTGGCTGGAGAAAAAGTCAGAGACGACCGGAGAACAGTCATGAATTGTAATCGAACAAGGCATGGACCAAGCTTTTTCGAGATCTAGCCTTGAGACCATAAGAATCGAATACGTAGAATCCATGTGAGGTGGATATATGTCTCCGATGACTTTGGGAACCATAGATTTGGGGAGGTATTAGGGTTGTGGTTGATGACGGCGGCTAGGGTTTGAGAGGATTGCAGAGAGAGTTGAGAGGATTGCAGAGAGAGTTGAGAGGGAAGGGGATTCGGAGGCGGCAGAATTTGGAAATGAGGCTAGGGTTAGGGGTCGTTTGAATTAAAAAAGGCAAGGATGGTTGTTGGCCGTTGATCTGAATGATCAACGGCCTGGATCAAAACGGGCGAGTGGGCGGATTATGAAGATGGGTTTGGGT
This sequence comes from Nicotiana sylvestris, assembly GCF_000393655.2. NCBI lineage: Eukaryota > Viridiplantae > Streptophyta > Magnoliopsida > Solanales > Solanaceae > Nicotiana > Nicotiana sylvestris. Next base: position 189,181,007 of record NC_091059.1, read on the forward strand.
CGGATTAAATTGGAATTGGGTCGGGGAAATGGTTTCTATTGAGTTCAATTGGGGTCAGAATTGGGCTATAATCGAAATGAAATTGGGCTAACATTTAAATAGTCAATTTTCTCAATTTAATTTAAAAAATAATAAATTAATTTCTGGAAATAAATTAAAGGTACCAAAATGACTTATAGCACATAATTAACTATTTAAAAATACTAGACCTAATTTTTATGAAAATAAACGTAAATAATTTTAAAAGAGGCTAATGTTGTAATTATATACAATTTAACTCTAAAAATACTATACATAAGTTGCCCCCTGAACTATGGACCAAATCCCTCTTACACACTTTCTGAGCACGAAAATCATCTTACACACTCAACCTTTTCAGAGTGTCTCTAATACCCACCTCTTTTTCCTTGACCAGTTTATAAAAATATGTGGAATGTCACGCACCAAATAAGATCATGACATGTGTCATTATTATTATTATTTTTAAGAGAAAATATTTAAAATTACTCTTATACCCCCGATTTAAAAAATCCTGCAACACCTCCATCTTCGTTTGCCCTCCGCTGTTGCAAACCCACCGAAAAAAAGCCATAACCACCACTTCTTAATCTTCACACAAATTTAGTTTTACAATGATTCATCCATAACAAACCCAAGACTAAAAATGAAAGAGCTAAAAACTAAAATTGCAACTCCTATGTTCTCCATTTCCCTCCTCCATATTCAGATCTCATACACAACCAAATAGAGCAAAATCAAAATCAGTTTTTTCTTTTCATTAATTAAACAACTCCATTATGAATAAAAATCTCAAATCTTCCCTTATATGAAGGAAGCTGAGTTGGAAATTTTAGAATTTCAGTCATTCCCGTGAAATACATTTTTTTAAGGTAACGATTGGATGTTTTAGTGGATTTTAATGATAAAAAAGATGCAAGAGAGAAGTTTAGAGGAGCAATCTTAAAGAAAATTTACAGCACCTTCTTTAAAAAATTTATCAGAGTTTTGGTTGATTATACTGTAAAAGAGACGATGGGAAGGGAAGACCGGAGAGGGGGAGGGAGGGGGGGTGTCCTGGTAGTTTGGGAAGGACCTGACACAAAAGAGAAGTTTGGCAGCTTTTTCATTTGATAAAAATCAAAAAATAAGGAAAATATTATTAATATGGCACGTGGCATAAAAATATGGATTTAGACAAAATATTTACAATTTTACGCGCTCATCTTTTTATGTTAAGCACGCAAAAGCTACGTAGCAAAACAGGTGTGTATCATATACACTTTGAAAAGGTTGAGTGTGTAAGATGATTTTCGTGCTCAGAAAGTGTGTAAGAGGGATTTGGTCCATAGTTCAGGGGGTAACCTATGTATTTTGCCTAAAAATATGCAAAAATTATGTTACCTCTATTTTAGCATAAATATGAAAATCCAATAAATGAATCACCAAAAATGATAATTTTGGGAATAATTATTGGGTTTTTTCTGGATAAAATAGGGCAATAAAATTGATTTAAATTATTTTAAAAATTAAGGAAAAATAATAAAACATTTGGACATACTTATATATATATACATATGCTGTTTTGAAAGTATTTTGCATATTAAAAATGTACAGGAAAAAATTGGGTATCAACAACAACCACGACGAATCAATTGACATAACATTACACAAACCCGAAAGGACATAACCAATACGTCGTTCGCCGAGCAATACCCAATACTCTTCTCGCTCGAATTGCACTACGAAACCCCAAAAGAACCGCACCACATGTGCCTATAACCAACAAATCATAGCGCCTCGCAACACAGAAAAGTAACTCATACATCACCTCAGAACACTAATAGCTAAATAACAACCGAATCAACACATCCCTCCCCAATAGCAACTCAAGTCAACAAAATCGTCTCGATGCAGAACACACATCCATATAGGTCTACTAATGAACCCCTTATCAAGGAGTTCCTGAAGCTGCTCCTTCAACTCCTCTAACTCCGCCGGTGCCATACGATATGGCGCCCAACACCAAATCAATACTGAAATCAATAACCTTGCCCGACGACATGCCTAGCCACAAGAACACATCCGAAAAGTCCCTCACCATCGGACCTGAATCAATGGTAGGAGTCTCTACACTGACATCCATCACGAAAGCATAAATAAGAAAGACAATCCTTCCCAGCCATTCGCTGGGTCTTCAAAATATAAAACCACCCTACTAGAGCATAATCCGTCGAACCTCGCCACTCAATCTGTGGTATTCCCGGTATAGCCAACATCGCCGCCTTAGTGCAATAGTCCAGAATAACACGACACGGGGACAACCAGTCTATACCCAACATCACATCAAATCCTAACTTACAAAGCAGCAAAAGATCTACTCGAGTCTCCAAACCCCGATGGTCACTACATAGTGCCGATACACGTGACCCACAACCACAACATAACCTGTTTATAAGAACCCCCAGTCTCCAACTCCATATAGCAAACGAATCACCATATCCAATCCCAACTCCACCTGAATATGCAACACACCTCTAGTACCCAAACATCCATGAGAGGTACTTCTAAAATTCTTCTGTACCACCAAGCAAACTCGAATATCAACAGTCGATCCAATCCAGAGAGTGCCGCAATACTAACGAAGCATCATCAATATCAATCACATTACTTTTTTTCTGAAACGTATACCCCGTCAAGTCATACCAATTAGTAATACCATTTCCTTAATCATCTGAAACTGCCTGTGCTGCCTAAGAATTTTATGACTTCCCTTTCAGAACTGAACTGTAACCTTACACATGCAAATCTCAATCCTCCATAACATACCGCATATACCATACCATCTTACTTCATACCCCTTCCGAGCTGTAAGCAACTATGTACTCAACTAACCAAGAACTTTCATTGAGCCTATCTGGAAAAAAATCATTATACATCCTATGCTCCTCATGCCAGTAGAAAACATACACCTCCAAACCGCGATATATATAGAAATCCTCAAAAACTCTCCGACTCCCTTTTGCACAAAACCAAATCTGTCGGGACTAAATCCTTCTAACTCAACCCAGCTACGCAAGCCACTAAAACCCAAGAGCATTGCCATGAAACACCTGTAGAAACTCATTACCTCGTAAGCACCCAAGGAACTAATCATATCCTTACCATACCGCTCCGGCCTACTACCAAGCTATCCCATCTATCCAAGTTCCTTTTGATTTACCTTCAACTTGATACTTCTTCTTGCTATAACGCCACCATTCCTCATCCGAGACTCACTACACGAGACCAAATCATAAAACCATCCCATCTAAGGCTCATAGCCGCTGAGTACTTTCTTAAATATTCCCAAAAGCACCACATTCAAAATACCTACCTCGAAGAGACTTCCTGCGAATCTGGAACCATCACCTTCCTAATACTGATATATAGAATCCCATAATTGATATAGAAATGACACAAGTTTTGACACCCTCCAATGCAAACCTCAGTTTCTCGCCAATTATACAACTTGAAAATCTCTAATTATTACATGTAGAATCTTGAACCCATTAGAACCATTCTCGAGAGTCATCGTCTCTACTCAAAATGTAGTTAGACTAATCAAATGAACCGAAAAATGTATGCCTCATTAGCGCTCCAACACTGCAGAATATAACCTCACCTACGACCAAACACCTTCCCGTTATATGCACCGAGCATCCTTTACCAACCACAACTCAAGAAATTCCGTAATTCTCACACGCCTATGAAGCATACTATAACCTTTGTCAAGAATTTTCCTTTACTCGAGCCATCCTCGATCTCAATCTCCGTAGGCCATAACTGATCCAGTCGTACGCCTCAACTGGAACCAACATAGCACATAACCATGCAGTCAACTAATCAATAGCAGACTCCCCCACTTGGCTCAAAGCCATAGATTAAATCACACAATAACTCATAATGCGTATGCTCTATCACTGCCATAATACCATAGTTAGATTAACTCAATCATTCATAAGCTCGTACAACACAGACCGTCTAGTACCTCAAATCTTCTGCAAATCTCGCATTCAATTCTCGCAACAGTTAAACCCACTCTCTTAAGCGACCCAAATTTAAATTGTAACACATATATTTCACTTGTAAATGAGATCTTCTAACAGACAACATACAGATCACACAACTTCAGAACACTCCGCAGGAGATAACCCCACCTGTTTCGCCTTAAACTAACAGTTCTATATACCTTCCATCATCATAAACATTACGCAGTCACTTAATCTTCCTGAGTCTGAACTCATACCACAATATGAAATTTACTTCACTCCTAACTAGAAAACATGAAAAGATTCTTCACACACCCATAACTCGGGGATGTACCTCAAATCAAGATGAAAATCAAATACCTAATAGTCTTCTATCCTCCAAGAGACCCTTCTCGCCATTTCCAAATCATATGAATATACCTCGCAGACATAACATACTCATCACGCAGCTACCCAGCCATCACTTCTACTAGTAGGGACACTACCAAATATGCAAGTTAAAAAAACACGTGCTCATACAATCAGCACCTCAGTGCTCAAGCTATAGGCAAAAATCCAGCCTCGAGCCCTCCAGACTGGCCCAACATCAGCACACCGAGATCACGTCTCGCCCCTCGATCAGGGATCATAAGCCATCGATGCATATCTGATACTAAGCGCTCATGCGTGCATACGAACACGTGGAAGGAATTCAAAGAGTTACTTTTCCAGCTAAATCAAGGATGCACGATAAGAATTCAAGAATGTGAAGTTTTTCCTAAAGGTTTTGCAGCCTCCCGAGGATAAGTACAGACGTCTCTGTACCGATCCATGAGACTCTAGTAAACCTGCTCATGACTCGGGAGACCTATGTAACCTAGGCTCTGATACCAACTTGTCACGATCCTAAACCCGGACCCGGTCGTGATAGCGCCTCTCATAAAGATAAGTCCAGCCGATACTTTCCCATTTCAGTTTAAGCAGTTAAACAATAAGTGTTAAGTCTTAAACATGACAAAATCCCAAATAATAAGCAGTGAACAATTTAGTTTGCGGAAATAAAACCCAACACAGCCCGATACCGCGGTGTCACCAGTCATGAGCATCCATTAATATACTACAAGTCTGAAGTGTCTACAAAGCTATTACAGAATAACTAAAAAGGAAAGAAACGAGATAAAGGGGGAGAAGCATAGGGCTGCAGACGCCAAGCAGCTACCTCGTGAACTTCGAAAATCTGCAGGGGAGCTCTCAACCCTCACAAGCAGGATTAGCAACGCCTGAATATGCACACGGGGTGCAGGGAGTAAAGTGAATACTCCAACTCTGTGAGTAATAATCATAAATAAAGACTAAGAAGCACGAAATCACGTAAAGCACATAACAGGCTATAAGGAAGCAGTAAAAGCCAGTAAAAACAGTGAAGCAGTAAAGATGTGTAAGTCACTGAGTTCAGTTTAAACTTCATAAAATGCCTTTTTGACAATTAAGCAAGTAAATCACAGGCAATTAGGAAAGGTAACCACATAAGAGATCACCCCTCGGGGCACCGTATCAACAAATCCACCCTTCGGGCAATATCTCAGAAACAATACCAACCCCTCGGGCTATATCTCACATCACAATGGGTACCCACGCTCACTGGGGGTGTGCAGACTCCTGAAGGGGCCAAGCCCAATATCAAGCCATCTCGTGGCATCATCACTAGACTCTCGGCCTCACATCAACAAGCCACCTCGTGGCGTACAAATCTCAGGCCCTCGGACTCATAATCATAATCAGGTGTTTCCTCACAACATAGGCCCTCGGCCTTACTCAGTCGGAATCTCACAGCCACTTGGGCAACACTAAAACATGGTGCTTAGCCTAAAATATCATTAAATATCATTTAAGTGTTAAAGCAGAGTAACATGACTGAGTTATGAAAACAGTGAAATATAGCATGACTGAGTTCAAGTATAAAGTCAAAACAGTAAGGGAATATCAATAAAAATCCCCTAAGGGTTCAAATAGTTGGCACGAGGCCTAAATATGGCATTCAACCCAAAACATAATGATAGCAAATAGTTTTCAGTCAAATACGTGGTAAAATAGTCATTCGGGACGGACTAAGTCACAATCCCCAACAGTGCACGACCCCACGCTCGTCATCTAGCGTGTGTGTCATCTCAATTTAGCACAACAATGTGCAATCCGGGGTTTCATACCCTCAGGACATCATTTACAATCATTACTCACCTCGATCCAGTCCAAACTCTAGCCCGCAATGCCTTTGCCCTTACGAATCGACCTCCGGATGCTCCAAATCTAGCCACAATCAGTACATAACCATTAAAATATGCTAAGGGAACAAAGCCCACTCGAGAATATCCAATTTACATAAAAAATTCCGAAATTGCTCAAACCCAGTCCCACGTCTCGGAATCCGATAGAAATTGCATCAATAAAATCCTCATTTACTCACGAGTCTACCCATATCAAATTCATCAAAATCCGACCTCAATTGCCCATTCAAATCCCTAAAAGAAATCTCAAACTTTTCTTTCATTTTTCCCCCCAATTTTCACTCTAATTTCTCAAATTAATGATGAAATTCAAGACCAAATCATGGAATTAAACCAAATATGAGTGAAGAATACTTACCCCAATAGCTCCACCGAAAATCTCCTCAAATTCCACTTTCTCCCGAGCTCTCCAATGGTTTTTATGAAATTGGACTTAAACCCTCATTTTCAAAATATAATCTGACTGCCAAGGCATTTCTTCATCGCGAATGCGGCATAGCCCTCGCGTTCGCGAAGCAAACATGCTTCACAGAGCAAAATTCCTTCTACGCGAACGTGATAGCCTTCTCGTGAACGCGAAGCACAACAAACTCAATAGGTCGCGAACGTGACCTCCACTACGCGAATGCGTAGAACAAAAGCATTGGGGACCCAACTATCCCCCTTCCTCTATGCGAACGTGACAGGAGACTCGCGAACACGATGAACAGAGACCACACACTTTTGTGATCGTGGAACTATCCTCACAAACGCGAAGGCCAACTCCATAGCCTCACACCTTAACCCTTCGCGAATGCGGGACATGCATTGCGAACGCGAAGGTTAAAAATCTGCAACACCAACAACAGAAATTCTACAATTTTTGACAACATAAAATGGCCTGATTGACCACCCGAAACTCACTCGAGGCCCTCGGAACCTCAACCAAGCATGAGAACATATCCCATAACATCATTCAAACTTGTTCCAACCTTCGGAATGCTCAAAACAACATTAAAACACCAAATTTGCGTCGGATTCAAGCCTAAGAATTCCAAGAACTTCCAAATTACGCTTTTGATAAAAAATCCGACCAAACCACGTCTGAATGACCTGAAATTTTGCTTACACATCCCAAAAGACACAACAGAACTAGTGCAACTTCTGGAATTCTATTCTGACCCCTATTTCAAAATCTCACCTATCAATCAGAAAACGCCAAAATCTCAATTTTGCCAATTCAAGCCTAAACCTTCCACGGACCTCCAAAATGCATTCCGGTCACGCTTCTAAGTCCCAAATCACCTAAGGGAGCTAACTAAATCATAAAAATTCCAATCCGAGATCATATACAAATAAGTCAAAACTTGGTCAAACCTTTTCAAATTTTAAGTTTTAAACTGAGAGCTGTTCTTCCAAATTCATTCTGATTACCCTGAAAACCAAAACCAACGATTTACATAAGTTATAATACATCACACGGGGCAAGTCATACTCGAGAACTGGCGAGCAAAGTGCAAAAGCTCAAAACGACCGTTCGAGTCGTTATAATTCTACAAATTTTGTTGACTGTATCGAATTATTTTAGCTAGATTCGAGCCATTAAGAATTGGATAATCGAGGAGAAAGGCCTACTATTGGATTAAATTGGAGCAATTCGAGGAAAGTATCTTGCCTAACCTTGTGTGGAGGACTTCCCCTTGAGATTTGAGTCTTCTATGTTGATTGTAGTTCGTGTACGCGAGGTGACGAGTGCGTGCTGGGACTTATTTGTGGAAAATTGTCCTTTTAGGGTTCTTAGGTCTTTATATTCACTGTGTATTAATGTGTTCTTGGCATGACTGAGTTTCCTATTTACTAGTTTCACCTCTACATGCTTAATTGGAATTAATTGCTCAATGATTCACTCTTATTGCCTAACTGACTCCTATTTGATTTAATTGAAGAATTTTATCTCTCCTATTGTCATGCTATATTTTCATAGTTGCTTGTCTTATTTGAGAAATTTTATTATCCTTCCTGAAATTGTTTAGTCTTAAGTGAAGCTAAGATCATCTTTCCTTAATTAAATTGTCGAATATCCTTGAAATTGCCTAACCTTAAAAGGAGTTTAGATAACCTATATCTTTGTTGGCTTGCCCTTATTTGGGACTACTTGACTCGTGTTGATTTTCTTGTTATTGACTTGTATATTGTGGGATCGTTGCTACATGTTAGTTTTCCCGTTATTGAATTGTTCCATTTACGACATCATTCTTTTCTATGGTTATTCCTTGTGAGCTGGTTCTACCGTTTCCTTGTGATTCACAGTCCTTGAGTTGATTTACTTGTCTTACCTTGTATTATTATCATTGTTGTTGTTATACGTATTGTGGTGATGTACGAGTTTTCTATTATGTTGTAACTGTTGTTTCTGTTGGTTGCGCTGCATGTTTACTTTGGGACTATCTGGGAGATCCCTCTGCATGTTTACTTTGGGACTACGGATCGATACTTCGGGAGATCCCCCTGCACATTTATAATTGGGACTACGAGATGATATGCTGGGAGACCCCCCCTGTACTGGATATTTACTTTGGGACTACGAATCGATATTCCGGGAGATTCCCATACATATTTACGATTTGAACTACAGGATGATATCTTAGGAGGTCCTCTGCACGTTTACGTTTGGGACTACGGGACGATATCATGGGAGATCCCATGTTAAAATCACTGTGTTCTGAGTTGTTGTTTTCATTGATCATATCCCTGTGTAAACGTTATATGTGTTATCCGTACTATTCCTTATATTCACTAGCTGGTATGAACTATGTTAGGACACTTGCACAAGCATACACGTGGCTAAGCACCATAATTGGATAGGAGGCTTCTTGGTATTGTCGAGTATTGACACACACCCTTGTTTATTTGTCTTTCATATGAGAATGACTCTATTTGGTACGTGAGTTATCAGTATGATTATGTGGTGTGATGAGGGCACATGATGCCAACTGTTAGGGTTCAAGTATTGAGACTCGTATTGTATGATTATGAGATGAGGTGTCACATGGTGACTTATATTCGAAAGTTATTTATTTGAGAAGATTATACTTGAAAAGTATTTATTTTGAAAGAACTATTTTTAAAAAGAACATTTATTTGAACGAAGTATATTTCAAAACATTTTTATCACTTGAAGATTTTGACTAATTGATTGAAGTTTTCCAGCTAAAACCCAATGTGAAAAATTGTCTTAATTGCTGAGTTATGACTTGTCTTTGCTGTATTTGTGATTTCGGATTTGGGTTGTACTTTCGTTCATGTTTCTGTGCTTATCATGGTGTTTCGTTGTTCCTTGTTGTTTTTCTTTCTTATTGCAATTATTGTGTTGTTAGCCATATCACGTAGTCTTTATATAGATAATATGTTCGGTTGTTTCTATACTTATACTTATTCTGCTTATTAGACCAGTGGGTGTCTTGACTGTTCCTCGTTACTACTCCACCGAGGTTAGTCTTGATACTTACTGGGCACCGCTGTGGTATGCTCATACTACACCTCTGCACATTTTTTGTGCAGATCCAGTTATTGATCGTTAGTAGTTGAGCGGATTCTTGCCGAGGAGACTCAAGGTAAACCTGCTGTTGCGTTCACAGGCTTCGGAGTTACCTTCCTATTTTATATTCACATTGTTGTACTTATTTCCATACGGTTCTGTTTAGAAGTTGTAGCAAAACTCTGTAGAGCTTATGACTTGTACTACCGGATTTTGGGAATTATAAATTTTATAGAGATTTCTGTTTCAGGACTGTTAAATTTTATTTATTATTGTGGTATTTCAGTATGAGTTAGGCTTACCTAGTCCCTAAGACTAGATTCCATCATGATACCCAAACAGAGGGAAAGTTGGGTCGTGACATAAAGTGAATAAGGATCCGTTCTTACCTCTAGAATATGATGATGAACTCCTTGGTCCTGAAATACCCAAGTCTTTATCAGGGGGAGTAAAGTATGCACTGTACTCTTTTTCCCTTGCTCAGGTTTTTTCCCACTGGGTTTTTCCTGGTAAGGTTTTTAAGGAGGCAACTTGCAATGTATATTATTAGTGTACTCTTTTTCCTTGACTAGGATTTTTTTCCACAGGGTTTTCCTAGTAAGGTTTTAACGAGACACATGATAATGAACATCCAAGAGGGAGTGTTATGAAAATATTATTGTGGATGTCCATTTATTACTCCATTGTAGATAATCTTACTGAAGAAGATTATCCATTTAGTACTCCATTGAAGTTTATCTACAAGCAGCTGATGCAGGTGCAGGTTGCAAGCAACTCAATTAAATGACTTGCAACAACTTCTTGGTTTGATGAGATTAATTTAAATCGATCTGAAATAATAGTGGATAATATTCTCTACAAATTCAACTTTTGAGAAGATATTATACAAGATTGGAATGCGGAGACTCAAATATTTGAACACGGTTTTCATCAGGGGGAGTAAAATACGCGATGCACTTTTTTTTCCTTACTAAAGTTTTTTCCTATGGGGTTTTTCTTATAAGGTTTTTAATGAGACACCTATAAATGCGTATTACTAAATATGTGTACTCTTTTTCCTTCACTGGAATTTTTTTCTTGCAGGATTTTTTCTATTAAGGTTTTAATGAGGCACATTATCTTTTAATGACATCCAAGGGGGAGTGATATAAATATATATTATATTATGAATGTTCATTTAGTACTCTGTTGTAAATAAGCTTCTTGAAGAAGCTTATCCATATGGGACTTCACCGTAAATATGTTTATCTATTTGGTACTCTATTGGAAATAAGTCTCCTGAAGAAGCTTATCATTTCGGTACTCCGTTATAGATAAATATTACCCCCGGTAGAAGATTATCTATATATGGTACATTAGCAGCTTACAAACAACTTACAAGCAGCTTACACAGCAGCTTGCTGTAGCAGCTTAACAGCAACTTGCAGTAGCAACTTACAAACAACTTACACAACAGTTTCCTTTGATCTATAAATAGAGGAGATTTCAGTTCATCATGAACATCGGTTTGAAAATTGAATAATACACCACTTTCTCTCTATATTTGTCTTTACTCTACGGTCTTTGTTTTATAACATTTTGTTATTTTTGTTGATCTTTCTTCAAGGTGCTAGCTTTTCTCTTACTAATTTTTGGGGTGGGGTGGGGGAAATTGAAATTTACACCGTACTTACAAGTTTCGTTTGTGTTTGGATGCATTATTCTTGTATTGTATCGTAACTAAGCTGCTCTTCAATTGTCAAGTCATTTTGATTATTAAATTCAGAAGTGTTTGTAATTTTAGTGAATAAACATGTATATTTTCTTTCGTAACTGATGTCATATAATGTTTTTTACTAGAGGACCATCGCGCCATGCATGATGTCATAAAAGATCCAACAGTTACCTTCGATCTCATTCTACTCTTTTTGTATTTATTTTTTCTAATGTGCTCCGTTTGCAGATTTTTAAAGATACAATCAGATCTTTCTATAAAAATATCCATATATAACAATATTTTACTATAAAAGTTAAGTTTTTTCGGAACCAATTTTCATGTTATTTTATAATATATATATATATATATATATATATATATATATATATATATTTTAAATTTGACTTTCATGACATGAAGAAAGAGAAATAACACACTGAAAACATATAAAGTGGAATACGAATTTAACACACTTTATAAAAGAGAGATTATTGATTAATAGTTCAACTCTTCCACGTTACTGATATTCCTATTTTAATTTTATAACTCAAAACTTTTTAAATAAATAGAAAATTTATACTATGATAAGGGACAAACGTGCAACGCACGTTCTCAAAAACTAGTAAAATATAAAAGTTTGGGACAATTTCTTAAATATGTAATAGTGATATTTTGACCCAAAATCAGCTATTGAATTGGTTTTGGATTTGAGATTTGAGATTTTGTCAAAATGTAGGCAAAATCTATGGCCAAACATGTGTTTGTCAAATAAAATCCAAATTTATTTTGACAAAATCTATGGCCAAAAGGGTCCTTAGTGTTTGGCCGCTTTTGAAAATTACTTCTAAGTGTATTTTTTTCAAATGTGTTTTTCAGAAAAGTGCTTTTGGAGAGAATCTACTTTTTTCTGCTTCTTAAAAACTGCTTCTGTTTTTCCTCAAAAGCACTTTTTTCCTTCTAAAAGCTTGACCAAACACCTCAATTTTCCTTCTAAAATCTTTGCTCCTAATATTCTGGAGAGAAGAGGGGAGAGAATGGAGAAAAAAAAATAATCCTAATTTAAAGCGGGTAAATAAGTTTCAAATATTGTACCAAAGGAAAAAATCTCCAGGCTCAATTCATCATCCTATTTCCACCTGTCTACTCACTAATAAAATCGAGTGTCACTTCCGCACGTGCCTTCAACCCGTGAGAAGTCGTTGAGAACTATGGTATCGGACTTCACGCGCGCTTGGGCAATCGCTTTATTACATAAACAAATTTTCAGTTCCGAAACTTTTCGAGGGTCTCTTCTGCCCAGCGTACTGGAAAAGCAATATCCCATAGAAACGTATTTGCAATATCACAAATAATTAATTATACTACTTTTGATTATTCAATTGTGATCTCGAGTCTCAGAATTTTTGGATTTTGATTCACGTATCTCTCTCTCTCTCTATATATATATATCTTTTTTTTTAAAAAAAAATTTTACTCGCGCTTTTATAATCTGCGTTCAAAAATTTGAATTTCAGCTCGGAAGAATGATGTGATCGGTCTTGTGGAATTCTATCAGTTGCCTATATATGGTGAGTTCAATTCCAATTCCTGTATATGATATATTTGTTGATTGTGATAAAATTCAGCGTAAGTTATGATTGAGGTATATTAACTATTCTATGATGTTACCGTGACCTTTAAACCGCATGTATAATAATTTATTTCTCCCCTAATATGTTACTAATAGGTGGTGCACTCTAGGATGTGATACCCCGATGTCAGGTGTAACAATTTATTTCTCCCCAAATTTTTTGTGCTTTTCAGAAATTCCAGTTGCATATTATGCATTTGCAATGGAGGCAAATGAAGCTGAAATTGAGGATAGTGTTGTTCCAGTAACAAATACCCTCGGGGCTTTGGAGAAGGAGATTGCTGATCCTGTTGTTTACAAGCTTGTCCGGGTATGCTGTATTTTCCCCTGAAGAGAGTTAGTGAAATTTGACATTTTGTTGGTCTTACAATATTCAAGTCAAAAGTGGCCTTCTAAGTTGTTGAGTTAAATGAGTGCCTGCTTTTTATAGTTTGTAAAGCATAATTACCTAAGATTTGTAGTTGGTGCTAGAAAAGCTGGTAAAGGCTTAATCAGGAGACTCCTCAGAGAGGAGAGTGGTGGTGGTTAGATAGTTGCTTAAGATAATTTTGGGTGCTTATCAAAATCATTGGTGTTAACTGTCTTGCTTTTAGATCACTTGTTGGATCAAATAGCTCTAGGTAAAGACTAATTTGAAGGAAGTCTCCTCTGAGCTCACCCTATATTATAATTAGCATCACAACAGGTTATGAACATCGCCTTTCGATTGTCTCGCTTTATTTTGAGGGGATGAAGAACTATTTAAGGTTCACAGATGCCCCAGTGAGGAGGTGCGAGAGGTTGGCGGTGGCAAGTTTGGGAAGAGGTAGAGGTACACCGAAGAAGGATTTGGGAGAATTGATTAGACAAGACATGACACATCTTCAACTTACAGTGGATGAGAGGACCTGACCCTACCCTAGACAGGAAGGTGTGGAGGGCCAGGATTATGATAGAAGTTAGTACATAGTCAAGCGTTTTCTTTCTTTTTTGTGGGAGAGTAGGTCTTTAATTTGGAGCACCTTTTTTTTTCCGCTCCCTTTGCGCCTTATCTGTAGTATTACTAGTGTGCTCCTATTGTTTTATTCTTCGTTTCTATAACTACCTGCTTCTGCTTAGGCGAGCTTACTATCTTTGTTGTTTACTTTTCTTTTCGCCAGCATTTTCGACATAGCTCCTTTACTATTGTATACCTTTTACTAGTACTACCAAATTGTTTTTTCTATTCTTTTACTAGTATTATCGTATTATTTTCGCCAGTACTTTCGACATAGTTTCTTTTCTTCTTTCTTCAAACCTGTCTTGGAATCACTTTCTTTGAGCCGAGGGTCTATCAGAAACAATCTATCTACATCCACAAGGTAGAGTAAGATCTGCGTATACTCTACCCTCCCCATACCCCACTTGTTGGGTTTCACGGGGTATGTTGTTGTTGGAGAAGAAGAACTATTTTGAGGATCGTCATATTGATTTTCAGTTGCCTTACTCAATCTTGCCTGAGATAGATTACAAGTTCTTGGATTTTGCAGAATGTAGTCCTAGAAAGGTGGTTGCTTTCTACAATGTCTTATATGCTACCATTTGTGTTGTGGTGGACATTTCTTTCCTCACAAATGAAAGAAATATTTGAATTGGTCATATTTTGCAATTCCCCGTGACTTACTAGGAAATTCTAAGCATAATGCCTAACTTGGGCTCAGTATTAAATATTATTATACTTTCTCCAAATGTCATTCAAGCACTTGTTGTCCAAGTTGGTAAAACATTTAATTTGTACCAGGAGAAGCAAGGTTGATTTCGTTTTAGAGAGTTTGATGGTCATGACGCTTTACCAACTGTGTAGGTCGATGGTGATGGGAGATTAGTCCCTGCAACACACGATGAAATTATGGTGGTTGAGGACTTGCTTGAAGATGATAAGTGTGAACCCAAGCTTGTTCCGGATACGAGACAAACTACAGAATCCTGCAAAACTGAAGGATGTCTTATGGAGCGAAATCCATTTCAAGCTCCAGAAGGTTTAGAATTAGATGTTAAATTATTCATTTTTCTTTAACTTATTGTGTGACTATTGTTACTGAATAGCATACTTCCACTGGTTATGTCTCAGTGGTTCTTTTTGGCTTTTTCCTCAATTAACTTCATTTTCAGGTAAACTAGAGTATGAAAACCCCGAAGTTGTTGCAGAAAAGTCCAATGCGTCAGTCGACAAGGTGCCTGACTTGGAAAAAATAGGAGCTCCTGAAAAGGTATGTAAGTAGCCTTCTTCAGTTTTACATCTCCTTGATTTAGGGCCTCATATTGAACTTTCTAGTGTGAAATTGTTATATCAGCTTCACATGGCGAGATAAAGGAGGAGGGTTGCAGTATGTTGATATTCATCGTAAAGATTGTTAAAGAAACTTAAAACTAGGTAGAAGGTTGCTGTAAAGGAACAGTATGTTACTGCTTACCTAGGCATTTTTTTTTTTGATAAAGTAAATTTTTTTATCAATAAGGTACTAAGATGGTACAATAAAGTTATAGAAAAACATCCCAAATTACAACATCAGCAAACTATTCTACCCCTCCTAACACCTCCAGAAAGTCCATAAATTGATTCAGATTTCCTAACTGACTACATTTACACCAAAAATACAGATTATGAAGACATATATTCTTAATTCTAATAATGTGATTTCTATGTCCTTCAAAGCAAGACTTGTTTCTTTCCATTGGGTGAAATGAGCCCGAATAGAGGGAACAGATTAAGAGGATTCATATCGTTGAGATAAATTAGTTTGGGATTAAGGCGCTGTTTACCGATTGATTGAGTGTGCAATTGCTATGACATAACTACTTGGTGGCTCAACTTAATTTTCATGCTACTGAGTCAACAAATTTTCCTCTGTGGTGAACTGTAAAGCAGATCTGATGTGCTTGTGAATCATTCACCTGTTAGAGTTAGTTGTGTTGTATCTTGCTTGGCATTCAACTCTTTCTACATTAGTGAGTCCGAAGAAATATAATATGGTCTTTATATACTTTGGCACTTTCTTGCTTCTAGTAGTGGTTGTATTGCTACTTATTAGTCATCTTCTACTGATTTAAACTGCAATTGACTTCTAGGTGACTGTTCATGGATCGGCCCCTTGCTCGGAGCTCAGCAACATTGACCTATCTGGGAGGACTGAAATAAGCTTCAATTCTGAAGATGCATTAAATGAGGATACACCATCAACTTCTGCTAGTTCTAGTTGGAAGCCAGACTTTTCGAAGTTGGAGGGGAAGATATGCTTAGACAATCTAACAGTTAAAGAGCTTCAAGAAACTTTTAAAGCAACTTTTGGAAGGGAAACTTCTGTCAAGGACAAACAGTGGCTTAAGAGGAGGATTACTATGGGGCTGACTAATTCGTGTGATTTTTCATGCACCACTTTCATAATAAGAGATAATTTAGTGGTGAGGAAAGGTGAAGAACAAATCAGTCATCCTGTAAAGGTCAGAATTTCTGCAGATCCTGAAGTTGGAGTGGCACATTCTTACTCTGGAGGGTCATTAGGTGACCATGACAACAGAGTAAATGATGATGCTAATTTTTCTGGCACAGATGTTCCCAGCTCAGCATTTGAAAGTTGTAATGTTACTAAGGATCTGTACGCAGAGCAGGGAACAGCCAAAAGAGTTCGCAAACCGACAAAAAGATATATTGAAGAACTTTCAGAAATAGAAGAAACTAGTGAGAAGTTACCATCTTCAGATAAAGTCTCCAGATACAGATTTCCATGTACAGAATCTCTTATGAGGCCCACCACAATTGTTAGGTCAAACGCGAGACCTCTCTTCACCAGGCAAGATTCTCTAGGTGGTTCCGGTGTTCAGATTCCATTTGTTTCTCGGATTCGAAGGAGCCGTCCACGTGAGAACTTCACATCTCTTTTGGTAATACAAGTATCTTACCTTATAGACATATAATTGTTTACATTGATATTCCTAGTATATATTTGCATAAGGACATATAACTGTTTCAGTGGGTATAATACATAGTGCATTCAAACTCCCATATATACCATGTAGACATGATTTCATATTCTGTCTACCTAAATGAAAATGTTGGTTTATATGCTTGCAATGCTGCTATTCTCTTCTTCCTTGCGTACATTATTTCAGTTCAGTTTGAAATGCATTTATCCGACGATTCACCGTTTACATTTACAGCATAGTGTGTCTTTTTAAGGGCTTGCACTCAATAAATCTGTAATTTCTATATAAAGCTGTTGAATCATCTGTCTTCCAAATCAAATTATGTGGTTCTTATACTTTTAAAGTATTTTCGGCTCCAGTGTCGTGCTACTATGGCTGATGGAAAGATTAGCTTTTTTCCTCTGGCTTATTGATGTACTTCAAGTTAAATATTGCAGAAACTTCAGCCCAGTGATATGGACATGGCAACCAGACAAGTAAGAAGTGTTTTTGATGTATCTGGGCCACAAGAAGATGATAAGAGAAATAATGACCTGATCAAGACCAGCTCAACTCCTCCTGGGTTGACTAAACAGCCTGTAAATAGCTTACAACTTTCATTTTCTACTGCTTGCCTCTAAATTCTGTGCAATTTTCGTTTTATCAATACTTACAATATTACTTTATTTAAATATTGCTACCTCTATCCTGAAATGATTGTCCCTTTTTTTTTCCTGGTCGAGAAAAAAATTGATTCATGACTGAGACTTTTAAATGTTTTTCCTGTCATTTTTAAAATAGAAAGAATGGCAACTTCGTATTTTTCTCTAGAATATATTTCGAGATATTTAAATTTTTATTTCCAAAATACAAATTAAAACAAGTTCAACTTTATTTGGGAAGCCTGTTATCCTCGAAAGAGAACAAGTTTATCTGTGTAGGAGAGGGACTAATTTAAATGTTCTCTGTGTTCCTCTAATAATCATCTAAAATAATTTTTCTTTTTAGCCTTTGCCTTCAAATAAAACTAGATATGATTCTCTTTTTAGTTTTACGAATAACATCATTATTTTTTTCCGGTTGGCACACGTCATTTGGATTGAGTAATTCTCTTATATCCTGCAACCATGCAACTCTTGCTTAGCTTTCTTTTTGAGTGTAGAGCAAGACTACTTGCATGTTATTTGTCACCTTTAAAAGTCATACTACTGTTACAGAGTACTTTTAAAAAGTGTTTCAGATTGCCTTGGTTGTGATTTTGAATGATTGTGTTATTATTAAATGCCAATTTAGCTTTTTTCTCGAGTTTATATTATTAGTTTTGCATTAGTAAAGGTGCACGCAAGCTGACTCTGACATCACCATTATAAAAAAGGATCATTAGTTGTACTTGCCTTTGTAGTTGTAACTTATTGTTTGAGAGATTATTTGCAAGTAATAAAAAAATTATCATGTATTTCTCCCTGAGAAAAATACCAGGACAGTCCCTTAAGTAGTTAAAGTTACGGGTATAGGAATATTTTGATCCCTTATATATACTGCTGAAGATAAAACATCCCTTAAGTCTGTAAAAGTAGATAGCTTTAGTCCAAGCTATAACAGTGTTACTAAAACCAACTGGAGAAGACACAAACTAACAGCACCATCTGTTATAAGGAAACATATAGAAGACTGAGAAAACCCTTTTCTCCTTAAACTTGCTTGTTATTACTTGTTACAAACTCATTTCTGCGTATAGGACATAAAAAAGATTCAAACTGGTAATAAACCAGGTTAAATTTTCATTTTAAGTCACTTTGAGATTAGAGTATTTTATTATTAAAATAAATGATAATTGGTCTAATATAACTCACTTTTCTTAGAATGGAAACTTTTCGAATTGGAAAAGTCAGACCAAAACATATTTGATCAAAACTTGTTTTCTTTTTTTCATTTTCCAATCTCCATGGAACCAATCTCTGGCTCATTGTACTGCTTTCCTTGTCAATTAGTTTCGTCCTCATGTTGAGTCAATTTTGTTGTATATATTTTGGCTGTTGTCTCTCTCTCTCTCTCTCTCTCTCTCTCTCTCTCTCCATCCGAAGTTTAAATTGATGAAAATATATTGTGGCACTCCTGTTGTTTCTTAGCTTATTGCTGCTTGTGAGAAAGACGAGCATTACAGTGGGATGAGAATTGTTGAGCTAGAGAATGACATGGATGAGGACAATTCAGATGATAACGTGGAACTGAGTGACGGCTTTGAGAACAACTCAGATGATAATGTGATATCTGTACCCACCCCAAAAGGAGGAATGCGGAGAAAACATCATCGACCTTGGACTATCGATGAGGTTGTTAAGTTAGTTGAAGGCGTAGCCAGGTATGGTGCTGGTAGATGGTCTGAGATAAAGCGGCTTGCTTTTGCATCTTGCCCTTATAGAACTTCGGTGGACCTGAAGGTTGGTATTGACTTGTGCATTTAGTTGAATCTAATCAGCCTTCAGGATCATTCAAAATAAATTAGTCTATCACTGTTTTGTACATGTGATGAAATGCTTCAAATTACTGATGTATTTGCAGGACAAGTGGAGAAATCTGCTGAAAGCTAGTTTTGTGCAGTTGCCTGCAGAAAAAGGGGTTAGCATTATTAGAATTATTATGCAAGTTGTTTCACAGTCCCCAATGATTTTATCAAGACTTCATTTAATATTTTTGAAAATAAAAAGAGAGTAAGGTGGTGCGGTTTGTTTTTGAATCTGTTAACAGTTAGTCTTGTCATTTTACCCCCCACCCAATTTATGGAAGCTAGAGGGACTGACCGTAGTATCCTTCTTAACATCATACTTGTAATGGAACAGATGCTGAATTCCCGGAAACAGGCTTCAGTTCCGATCCCTGCTCCAATTCTCTCACGTGTGAGAGAGCTTGCTGATATGCAAGGCCAGTTCCAACCAATTCTCAGTACCGGCAAGTCAAGTGGACATATTAGTGGTAGAAGTGTAAATGAAGCTAGGTCTGGATACCTGTAGTTTCAACACCAAAGGTTTGTTTTTGGAATAAGCCTGATGTTGATGGGCTAACAACTTACTGGCCACTATATTTCATGTGCTATGTTGCTTTTTGTGTTTTTAACCTTCTGTACACAGATTTTGCTTAAAATTCTTAAAGTCGATCAATTTTATTTTTTGCCCACATATAGGTGATAAAAAGTTAGCAAGACTGCTGCTCGTGCTTAAATGGTTCCAGTTGGTCATATCCCAGCGAGCATTTCTCGCCCTATACCCCACAAATTGTGGTGCTAGCCCCATTTTTAAGTAGTGATTTTAAATATCATATAAAAAAAGTGCTTTTCCTATATGTTTTACGTAGATGACTGAGAAGATACTTAACGCATTGTCTCCTTGGAAAACAAAGGAACATCAGATTTGTGAGAGGATAATATTGACAATTATACCTGCATAAGAGGAAGGTGGAGATATTGCCAGAGAACTTGGGAAAGAAACAGTTGATGCTTTTCATATTAACGATGAGAAAGTGAAGCAGCTGCATCAAAGTATACTACCCTTCAGGCTAAAATCAGTTATGAGCTTCATTTTGCAAAATCTCTATACTAACATAAATTTAGCAATCTTATCGTAGACAAACGTTTGATATTTCAGTGGAGAAGGATAGAGAAACGGGTTTTTATTATTCACTAAGTTTTGCATTGTGCGCTATTGATACACGCAATGTTATAAGAAAAACGTAACATTTTTTTGGAAACTTTATCAGACGGTCATAACTTTATGTTAGATAAATCATTAAAATATTTTTCATCTAGAATGTATATTAGGGTGAGTCAACACTTTTGTGCTGAAAAAAAGAAGTTAACAATGTGTGGGTCGTCGGAAGCTTGTCATCTCTTTTATTTTCAGATAATTTTTTTTTTGAGCAATATTACCCAGAATTGAACTAGCAAGTACAGCTGATCTCTTCTCCCACCCACGAATAAATAATAAATAAATATAAAAGAAAAACAAAAAAAATTAATGGATCTGAACTGCCTTAACTATTTCATTTTTTCATTCATATGAAAAAGAATGGCAGAACTTTAAATCTAGAACTTATAGCAATATATACCAAAACAAAAATCAAAAGGTAAAGTGATGTTATAAATTTTTGTTTGAAACAATTGTGAAATTTTACTCACTTCCTGTATCCGCTTGCAAAAGGAAAAATCTCATAAAAGTAAGATGGAGATAAACTCGCTAGTTAAAATAAGCCGTTGAATCTATATGATTATTTAAGTATTTTACTTCTCAAGACGTAAAATACTAATGCTTTTATTTGTTTAATTTATATAGCATATGTTATTTTTATCAATAAAAAATATTTTGTAGTTCGAAGCAATATTTTATTGCCTTTATATTGTTAAAAAACTGAAATTCTATCTTGTTTTTTCGTTCCCGTTATAGATTCATAATAAAATCTATGTATTTATGAAGATTTTTTTTTTCTTCTAAAAATCAATTCAATTATAGTAAGTTCGATCGA
This sequence comes from Nicotiana sylvestris, assembly GCF_000393655.2. Lineage (NCBI taxonomy): Eukaryota > Viridiplantae > Streptophyta > Magnoliopsida > Solanales > Solanaceae > Nicotiana > Nicotiana sylvestris. The sequence goes on from NC_091059.1 coordinate 189,202,578, forward strand.
TTTTTATTTTTTATTTTTTAAAAACATTTGCCACTTTGTACAATGTTGACTGAAAATTTCCGGGTCAGATAGTGTAATTACGAAAAACATGAGTGTACAAAGTTAAAATTGAAAATCAGGGCCCTAAGTTGACATATTCTTCATTCTGAACCCTCCTCCCGGCTGTATCGCATTATTCTTCTCCCCATCTTCTTTTACTCCCAAAATCACTGTATTCGCCGCGAAGCAGCAGCCGGTGGCCGGTCGCCGGAGTCTCGTAAGAGATACTTAATTTCATAGAACTTTTAATTTATGCTTTTATTGCAAATCCTAATGTTTCGTATTTTGCTGATTAACGAATTAAATTTTACTTAACATCGTCACAATTTAACTCATAATGTTCTGGATTGAGTTTCTCTGGCTAAATGGAATCTATTGAAAAATTCAATCCAGATGAGCTTTAGTTAATATTAGTTTGTTAGGTTATTTGATATTCAACATCTCTAATAATTATCTAGTATTGATTTTCTGACTATCAAGAGTATTAATCGCACAGCTCATTTTGTTTGTTGTATCTTGGATAATTTCGGCTTTTACTGAGAGTTTTTCCTATGTATATCTAGTTGATTTGCCTCAGAGTTTCATGTTACTGTTGCCTATTGTCTGATTTCTTTCATTAATTAGTATAATTACTTTAATCAACTTTATGTTCACTCCTCAATTTCGAACATTTTGTATTTGGTGGTCTGAAACAAGAGATGGAATTTGAAACATAATAAGTCCCATTTAAGTCCGATCTTTGCCTGGGTGGGCAGAGGTACTGTGCTGGCGGGAGTTGCATGTACCCCGTGGAATAATGGAGGTGCATATAAGCTGGCCCGACATCATCATCATAAAAAAAGTCCGAATTTATGTCCTTGTTGTTGTTGTTGTTCATCAGGTGACCATGATTCGGGCTTATGATTTCTAGCTCTAGATTTAGCTCTTTATAGCACAGGCAACCATTTCTCTCTGCATTAGTTCCATTTTTTTAATTACCTTACACCTGTGATGCGGATGACCTCAGGTCCCAGGCATTATCAACCATTTGAAATCCGACTTGGTCTGTTGACTACAATTTCTAGAAAGAGTAGTTCTTTTCTGTGTGTACTTTTCTTTGAACATCTCTTTTGTCATGGGACTGTCTGTTGGACTGAATTTTGATCTTTTTTCTGCTGTTTTATGTGCAGATAAGCTAGAGAACCATGGGGATCATAGAGAAGATCAAAGAAATTGAGGCCGAGATGGCAAAAACCCAGAAAAATAAAGCAACTGGTAACTGCCATAGTCGTATTGCTAAAGCCTTATACCTTCTAATGAGTCTTGCCATATAATATTGATGTAGAAATTTAGTTTCACTTTGAATTTAGATGTAACTTAGACAAGAACTTGTTGTACCAACTAAGCCACCATTAGGCATCACCGCATCACCATCAGTGAATCCTTGTTGCCACGCAGTCCTGTCCACATTAATCGACATACAGGCTCAGAAGGCCTCCTGAGGGTCTGTTCAGCGATGATAGAGCAAACATTTAAAAGGATTTTAGTCCTCCAAAGGAAACCAACTTCTCATGGGGACATCACCGGGATATTCAACATTCAGAAACAAGAGTGCAAAGCAGGAATTTTGACAAAATAAGAGCACTCTTTGTTGTTTAGCACATGATCATATTTGTTTGAGGTGTAACTATTTGTTATATGTTTATTCTTATATATAGAAGAAAACTATTTGTCACATTTCTAGGTATCCTTGGAAATTCATTCTTGCGCTCTTAATTCCTCTGTGATAGAGGATCTTGTGTGAACACCTGTCTGTTTATTGAACCTTTCCCTAAAATTGTCTTCAGAAGCTTAATAATCGACTTCAACTGTGTGATGCAGAATATCATTTGGGTCAGCTGAAGGCTAAGATAGCAAAGCTGAGGACACAATTGTTGGAGCCCCCCAAAGTATGATTTTTGGTATTTCAACTGTTAATTTGGAGTGTCAATTTTCTGTTATCTTTGATTCATCGAGTTTCCGTGATATAATTTCATTCTATAGTTCCTTATCAATAAGAAACAGTTGTGCTATAGTAAATTTCCTTTTCACTGGCGACCACCTTTTCTCGTCCTGTTCTTTTCTTCTTCTTATAGACAGAGTAATAACTTTCTGATTATGCTGGTGTAACAGGGTTCTAGTGGCGCTGGAGAAGGTTTTGAAGTTACGAAGTTTGGCCATGGACGTGTTGCACTAATAGGATTTCCAAGGTTGGCTGTTTCCCTTTTTTTGTGTTTTGTGACTGGTCATGAAGGGTTTAATTCTCATCAGGAAAAACAATTTCTAAAGCATTTCATATACTCTTAGTTCTTGATAGTTTATGTAATTGGATCATTTAATTTCTTTTGGTCACTTTTTACATTTTTCATTTCCATCCTTGGTCCCGATATACTTAACGTTAGTAACTCTCTTTTGGATTAGTATATATTTACCGTTAGTAGCTTAAGATGCTGATGCACTTTGATGTGAGATTCGGCACGGGAGAACATATATTAATGATGAGGATCCACCTTTTGCTTCATTACCGAATTGTCTGCACTTAAGTTGTAACTTAAGTTATCAAAAAGCATAAAAAAGGAAGTACTTAATACCTAAGACATATTAACTTATCCTATTTGGTAAGGTGGTACATGATTTTCTTTAGTGTCACTTAACTGCCTACTTCCATGGTGTCTTAAACTTCTTTACTTTTTCTTTTTGACAGTGTTGGAAAGTCTACACTCCTTACAATGTTGACAGGAACACATTCCGAAGCTGCATCATATGAGTTCACAACACTTACTTGCATCCCTGGTATTATCCATTACAATGATACTAAAATTCAATTGCTTGATCTTCCGGGAATCATTGAAGGTGCATCTGAAGGAAAGGGGCGTGGTAGACAGGTATATTGAAGCTGGTATTAGCAATTTGGCAATGAATGTATGTTGTATGGTTGTGATTTCAACCTCTGAAAAGTAGTCATTTTGAACAGGTCATTGCTGTTTCCAAGTCTGCAGACATCGTATTGATGGTTCTTGACGCTTCAAAAGTAAGTGTTGGTCATTTGTTTCTGATAATGGGCCTATTGGGGTTTATGTTCTCCTCTTTGTGGTCATATTCTTTTGGCTAGAATTACTCCTCATCTCTGCTCAAGCTCAGGTTGTACTAAATTGAGCTCAGCGGAGCCCGGCTTGGTTCTTGTAGCAATGTCAAGCTAAAGCTTGGCTGAGTTGCCATGGAGGGAATTGTCTATCCATCAGTGAAAATGTCATAGTTAAGAACACAAATAACTAGAAGGAATGAAGCCAGTCTGAACTGGTGGATGGTCCCTCTCTCTAGTTGTTCTCACCTATTAAAAAAATTAACCACGTACAGTAATACAATGCAAAATTTTCAAACAAAAATAGTACTACATGACCCCGCAAAAAATAGCATGTTGCAGTCTCCAGTCTCACTATTAAAGGAAAGAAACAGAAAAACACACACAAACACAATATTTTACCAACAACAACAAACCCAGTATATTCCCACAAGTGGGGTAAACACTATTTTACCAAAACCACAAAAAAAAAGGCACACGGTTAAAAGTACATTTAGGTCCCGTTTTCATTTACAGCAATAAACTCGAACAATTATCAACATTTCATTACCTGTTAAGCTAAGTTTAGTCTTGTTTTCATTTCCAGCAATAAACTCGAACAAATATCAACATTTCATTATCTGTTAAGCTAAGTTTAGAACTATGTTATCTCTCTGTTCATGCGCCTTCTGTTAGGTGATGCTTTTTTTCTTGATTCTCTTGACTCTTAATTAAATATACAACATCAGAGTGAAGGCCATCGGCAAATATTAACAAGGGAGCTGGAAGCTGTGGGCCTGCGACTAAATAAGCGACCTCCTCAGGTGATCCATTATGCTTATTATCCATATTTTCTGTCCCTTAGTTTCTAATAACATATATATTTCTTTTAGTTTCTAATAACATATATATTCCTTAGTCTAATTTTCTCTATCTGGTTTTAGTTTCTAAAGAATTTCACATGTTTATGGAAGATTTTCTCAATGATTATTCACACAGCTAGCCTGCCACATTATTATCAAATGATTTTATAGCCGAGTTCACCTTTATAAATCTATGCTATTTTCTGTCTGACAGCAGTTTGCTATAAAATGTTCTTTTTACGATATTCCTGTGTAGAAAAGACCTTTTCGTGGTCTTTAAAGTGTTAGTGTAACACCCATGCAGTCATTGGTAGTGTATTTTCCGATAGACAAGATTGAACCTCAGGTCTTAGCTTAAATTGTCCAACGGTTGCAGATATACTTCAAGAAGAAAAAGACTGGTGGAATTTCTTTTAACAGCACTGTGCATTTGACACATTTGGATGAGAAGCTATGCTATCAAATTCTGCACGAGTACAAGATTCACAATGCTGAGGTATTGTAGAATAACATGGCGATTTCATCATTTTCAAAACTCCTGTTTGAATATTTGCTTCTGCTTTGATTCCCTACATTGTAGTAATTGTTCACCTTTCCAGCTGTTATTTCGTGAAGATGTTACGGTGGATGACCTAATTGATGTTATTGAGGGAAATCGTAAATACATGAAGTGCATATATGTCTACAACAAGATAGATGTTGTTGGTATTGATGATGTGGACAGATTATCTCGACAGCCGAACTCTGTTGTCATCAGTTGCAACTTGAAGGTACTTAAAAATTTCTGGAATTCTTTTGAATGCTGGTTGAAATGAGCTATAGCTCATTTTGGTGAACCTGAAAGCTCATAGCTATGTCTAATTTAGCTGCTAGTGCTACTGTTATTTTTAATATGTTGGTTTTTGACATTTGCAAATTATATTTAGTGCTACCAAGATCAGATAACATATTTAATTTGAGCATTTTGTGTGCGCATTGTCCTATTGGGCTTGTGCCGGAAGTTAACTGCCAACTCATGATATTCTGTATATGAAGTCTTTCTTTTATGTGGCTTTGTAGAATTCCCTAGGCTTGGTTTGACAAGGCGTTGTCTCTCTCGCCTGTAGCTTATCCTTATGCAAATAACTAGAACCCTGTTATTTTCCCAGGGTTGCAAGATCCTTTCTAGTTGGTTCTTAATTTTGATGATGGTATAGAAAAAAAGATTTACTTGGGTTTCCTTGCCGAATTTGGACTTGAATAACTGTACAGCTGCTTCTGATTTTGGAGTAAGAGCAAATGATCTTTACATGCTGACATGCTTTTCAGATGTCTTCCACTGCCTTGGCTATATAGTTAATGATGTGTTTTTTCCCTTATACAGCTGAATCTGGACAGACTACTTGCAAAAATGTGGGATGCGATGGGTCTTGTCAGAGTTTATACAAAGCCTCAAGGCCAGCAACCAGACTTCACAGATCCCGTGGTCCTTTCTGCTGTATGTTATGTGGCACATTATGCTTGAATATTTTCTTCCTTGCCGTGCTCGGTTACTCTGGAAATTCTCAGTCTCTGGTCATTGATTGGTTAAGATGCTTGTGTTAAAGATAGTAATTTGAACAGTCTCAAATTCTTTTCTTTTCTTTTCTAAAATTCTGTTAATGCATCTCCATTGTTGTTTATGATTTTAGGATAGAGGTGGCTGTACAGTTGAAGATTTCTGTAATCACATACATCGGAGCCTTGTTAAGGATGTGAAGTATGTGTTGGTGTGGGGCATTAGTGCAAGGCACTACCCCCAGCATTGTGGCCTCGCCCATCTGCTTCAGGATGAAGATGTAGTTCAGATTGTTAAGAAAAAGGTAAATGACCGTGCTTTTCACATAGTTTTATAATTCTTCCAGCCACATATTCAATGATCTTTAAGTTTCAGGATCATATGGTAATTTACCTTTTCCTCAGGCAACATGTTAGCTGATAGTGTAAATTCAGTTTTGGCCTTAAAACATTCTGTCAGCTAAACCTGACAAGGCATTTAGCTTCTTTCTCATCTTATTAATTAGGAGCTTGTGTCACAAATTATGAGTGATCATATCAACCAAAGCACACATGATAGGGAAGTTCGAGCTAATGTACACTTTAAGTGGTGTAGCTTGGTGCCAATGTTATCGCACTAGGCGCTCCACACAGTTGTTGCCTGTGATACTCAAAAACATGTTCTGTTATGCAGGATAAGGAAGGGGAAGGTAGAGGCCGGTTCAAATCGCATTCTACTGATCCTGCTCGTATATCCGACCGTGTAAAGAAGGCTCCACTCAAGACTTGATTGACCCAAATAGTGGGGCTTTTAGTTCTATGTGCTGATCTTGAGGGTGTGTATGGGCTGCACGTAGACTATTGTTTGAAGAACAAGCTATACAATAAGAATAGCTTGGGGTTTTCTCAACTTTATGGCGTGAAGCCTATTTATCAGAAGAGGGTAGACGATTTCATTGTTGTATTCTGTATTTGATCATGTCACACTCTGCAGTCTGCAGTGTGTATAATATCTGGGCACATTCTTTCTTCCTCCAGATAATATTCACTGCTGCTAATAGTATTAATGTGCTATAGAAAGTTTTGGTTTCAGTTCCTAAAAGTGTTTAGGTGAGAATAAGTGGATTTCTTAGCTTCATGTTATCTCCATCAGTAACTTCATGTTAAGTGTTTAGATTTTTCTTTTCTTCTTTGGATTTGATAAACTTGGGATTCTTCTTATAAATCGGCCTTTGAGCCACACAATCACAGTTAATCTAAACCAAAATATGGATTAGCTTCAGTTGCTAGTACCTAGTGGTAGCACAAATACATGATTGACCTATTCTTTTATCAATCCAATATTTAAACTCCACGGCTTCTTATTAATTTATGTTTTTTTCTTAAAACTGGAAGGAATGGTTTCTAAAGAAGAGAACAGTAAAGAATATTCAAGAAGTAGATCCATGTTATACCAAATTCAAGAATTATATTTATTTATCTTTTTTGGCTTTGTCACAAAATATTCAGATCCGTCATTTTTAGGGATCTTTTGGTATCTGGGTTATCCGAAAACTGTTAGGTAGATATTGATTGTAGTACGGTGAATAAATAACATAGATATCATTATCCAGTCCAGTGAATAGCATTACGGGGAACATTATGTAGGGATATTAGGGCTGTTCATTCGGATCCGATATCCGAAATCCGAACCGATCCATTCAATTTTGAATTTCGGATTTCGGATTGGATCGGATTTCGGATTATGTTTATTAAAATTTCGGATTTCGGATTAGTATATTTTAATCCAATCCAATCCGAAATCCGAAATTATTAGGACATGTATAAATACTACACTTTAATTTACATCAACCTCCAAGTTATTACCTTTACAATTGCTAGATTTAGCTATATTGGCACCATAGTACTCTCATAATTGCATAAACATGAATTTTTCTTAATGTATTGCCTCTTTTACAAAGAAAATATGCATATTAGTTTAACTTTGAGGCATAATAATACGATCCGATATCCGATCCGATCCAAACTTTAAAATCCGATCCGATCCGATATAATTCGGATCGGATTTGGATTACATTTTCTAGAATCCGAAATCCGAATTCGAATCCGAAATATGCTAAATCCGATCCGATCCGATCCGTGCACAGCCCTAAGGGATATGACCTACTGTCAGATTCTCTCTTTTAGGAAATTTGACCTCATGTAGCAAACTATTATACACTATTTATTATAAATTAAAATAATTTTAAAATATTATTATTTATAGTTATTTTTTCTATTTTATAGTAAACTAGGTATTTATTTTATACCATATCATTGATTCATGAAATATGTCAGTTTTGTTCATTCTCCCTTTCTTACTTTTCTCTATCAACAAGATTCTCCCTCAAATCTCTCTCCCTTTTCCATCAAGGCAGCCGTCATAGAAGTCATTTTTGGTGGCGATGGTGGACTTTCTGAAGCGAAGAGGGAGTATGCGGACAACTCTGGCAATGGCTACGGATTGAGCTTTTGAAAATCTAAAGCAGAGTTGCCGGAGAAGATTTGAGAGCCAAGTTTTTGATCGTCTCGATTTTTAGTTCTAATACAATGTGTACAATATTTTGCTTGAGCGAAAAATGCCATTTCCGACGAACTTTCTTCTTTTCTTTGCTATTGAGTCACATACAATGAGACAAATACATTTGTATTCTATACAACTACACTCAAATATATTATATTTTTATATAAATACATTATATTTTTGCTTGTATTTATATATTCCGAAGGTTTGTATTTTTTTGAATAAAATCGAATATCATTGTATTTTGTGATTTTGTTGTTGGAATATGGTTGAATTGAATACGGTGAATTGAATACAATGTATAATAGTGAATAATGAATATCGATGAATTGAATACAATGTATACAGTCGAATTGAATAGAATGGTATACACCTTATTTCTTAATTTTGTTGTTGTTTGAATACAACTGAATTCAATATAGTGAAATTGAATACAATCCAATATTGCGCTTTCCGTTATTAAACACCCATAATCACAATTTGTTGGCGGATTATCTTATTGTATTTATAAATACATTCGTGCGAGTATATGAAATACAGAATCAAACAGCTGTAATCCCTATTTTTAGGCAGATTACCTCATTGTATTTATAAATACAATTGCGCGAATACATGGAATATATAATTAAACAACTGTAATCCTATTTTTTAGGCGGATTACCTCCCTGTATTTATAAATACACACGCGAATACATGGAATACAACACAATAGCAACGAAAATTTGTAGAATTGATTTTGTTGAGTTAAATTAAGAGTGATACACGCTAATTGATCATCTTTCCGTTATTAAAAAGCCGGACTCCCTACTTATTAGTTGAATTTCGCGATTGTATTCATGAATATAGTAGCGCGAATACATCGAATAGAGTCCGATAGCAACGAAATATTAGCTATAGGAAGTAAATATGTGTATGATAACTATATTTTCGCAACAAATTTTTGTAGTACCAAAAATAAACTACAACAAAAATAATATAAAGCAAAAGAAATTTTATATATAAATATTTGTGAGTACAATTCTTTGTATCCCTTGATTCTCCTCTATGAAATTCTCCGTGATTCGAGGGCTTGAGAAGCATCTTTCTCGAATGTAGGATGATGTAGACCTTCTTGCAATGTATTTAATCGCCAAGAACGTTGAGTAACACTTTGTTATTTCGGGTTAATCTCTGGAAAAAAACTCCGTTGATCACTCCTTTGTTGAAGAACTATGCACTTGATGATTGATCTCTCTGTTTGCGGATGCCTTCACCAATTGCGAAATGCTCTTCTCCAACTCTGAATATCCTGAGAGTTATGTAACCCCTCTATTTATAGCTATAGAGGACTGTGACCACCCGACCAGTCGTCTCATGAGTTACCGACTCCGTTTTTCCTATTTCTGCTTCTTTATGCTTTGTTTATCCGTGTTATATGGTATCGGGTCGGTCAGATCGAGTTCGGAAAGGATTTGGTAAGATTTGAGACACTTAGTCTCTTTAGAGTGAGTTTAAGTTGGAAAAGTCAACCGGATATTGACTTGTGTGTTAGAGGGCTCGAATGTGAGTTCCGATGGTTCGGTTAGCTTTAGGAGGTGATTTGGGACTTAGGAGTATGATCAGAATGAGTTTTGGAGGTTTGGAGTAGATTTAGGCTTGAATTGGCGAAATCGGATTTTTGGCGATTTTCGGTTGGTAGGTGAGATTTTGATATAGGGGTCGGAATAGAATTCTGAGAGTTTCCGTAGTTCCGTTGTATCATTTGGGACGTGTGTGCAAAATTTCAGGTCATTCGGACGTGGTTTGGTCGGGTTTTTGATCAAAAACGGAATTTAGAAGTTTTTGGAAATTTAGGCTTGAATCTGATGTGTTTTGGTCGATTTGATGTTGTTTGAGGTGTTTTGAAGATTGGTACAAATTTGAATAAGGTTTTGGGATATGTTGTTGCCTTTGGTTGAGGTCCCAGGGGCCTCGGGTGAGTTTCGGAGGGTTGAACGGATCATTTTAATTTGAAGAAAATTGCAGATTTTGGTTTCAGCTATTGCAGGTATTTTACTCTTCGCGTTCGTGTGTGGACCCTCGCGTTTGCGAAGAGTCAATTGAGGAAGGTGGAATTTAAGACTTCGTGTTCGCGAGGAAAGCTACACGTCCGCTTAGGGCTAAGGGTTTGTGCATCACGTTCGCAGGGAGGAGTCGCGTTCGCATTGAGCAAAAAGGGCAGCTGAGCTTCTTTGGATTTTATTCATCGTGATCGCGAGAGGCGGAACGCGATCGCGAAGATTGGTCTGAGCAAAGCATCGCGTTCGCGATGGGGGTTTCGCGATCGCGAAAGAGGAAAATTGGTCAAAGTTAAATTGTGCTTCGCGAATGCGAGGCTTTGACCGCGTTCGCGAAGAAGGATTTCAGGCCTGGACAGAAGGTTTAAAAGGTTTAAAAGATCGTTTCTCTCATTTTCCACACTAGTTATTCTTTCATTCAGGGCCTCCTTCTCTTGTTCAAGATTAGCTATGGTCTCATTTAAGTCCACTACACAGACAACTAGATCATCTGTAGATTGTTCGGCCTCTCTTAGTTCTACGGTGAGAATCTCCTTATCATTTACAAGGCTATAATAGGCATCAATTAGGACATTAGCTAAAGACCTTATCTTCTTAGAAGAATAGGATTTCAGATTTCTCTAAACATCCCTGAAGTTTACCTCATCGTCTTCATCTTCTTCATCATCATCATTTGACTGTGCCATCAGCGTGAACAGTGAATCATACTTTGTTGCTTCAGTTTCCACTGCCATCATGGAACTATTTTCTGCATCTGATTCCCTTTCGGATTCACTTGAGGAGTCACCCCAAGCATCAAGAGCTTGCTTAACGATATTGTCTGCAGCATTTTTTCGATTGAATCTTTTATCTGGAACCAGGTTCCTTTTTCCTGCTTTGTCAGGATTTTGCTTGTATTGCTCCTGTTTTGCGAGTGGGTAGTCCTTGATGAAATGCCCTGACTTTCTACACCTGTGACAAAGATCGTTGTTCCTTGTTTTACTTGAACTGCCCCACTTTGGTATGCCACCATTTCTTCGAACCATCTTTTGAAATCTCTTAGTAAGATAGGCTATGTCACTATCTTCATCACTTGAATCACTGCTTTCAACCTTAAGCATCAGGTTCTTTTCCTTCTTAGGCTCTCTTCTTTCACTGTCTTTCTTTCTTTTCATCTCGTATGTTTTCAGATTACCAATCAATTCATCCATGGTCAGAGTCTGTAGATCTTTAGCTTCAGTAATGACATTTACTTTACTTTCCAAGACCCAGGTAGAACACTGAGAATTTTCCTTACAAGCTTGTTTCTGGGAATGACATCTCTAAGTGAGTGAAGCTCATTTATGATGGAGGTGAATCTGGTGTGCATATCTTGTATAGACTCCCCGTCCTTCATCCAGAAGAGCTTATATTCAGTGATGAGTATGTCAATATTGGATTGTTTGACCTGAGTAGTTACTTTGTGTGCGGTTTGTAAAGCTTCCCGTATTTCTTTAGCAGTATCACAAGATGATACTCTATTGTAGCATCAGGTCCTATGCCACACATCAAGATTTTCTTGCCATGATAGTTCTTTTCTACAGCTTTTCTGTCAATGTCGATGTGCTCTCTTCTCCCTTTGGGTACCAATGGTCCTGTTTCTTCAAGTTTCTTTATGGGAACATGTGGACCATCACAAATGATGTCTCACAGCTTTGAATCTTATGCCATCATGAAATCATGCATCCGGGTCTTCCACCAGCCATAGTATTGACCATTGAATCTGGGAGGTCTATAGGTTGATTGTCCTTCTTCAAAGTTTGGTGGAGCATCCATTGAGGATCCTTCCTAGGTGTTAGCCTGATAGGAGAAACCTGCTCTGATACCAATTGATAGTTTATGTGAGTCCACCAAACGACAGAGTACCTGGTCCTCTATGAGACTGATACGTAGAATGCAGTAAAGACTGAATGTAAAGAAGGCAAGAGATTTTCTACGTGGAAAAATCCTACACAAGGGGATCAAAAAACCACGACCTACTCTTGTAGGCTTTTAACTCTACTAACTTGTAATCTACCTATTACAAGCCACTTTGCAAACACCCTATTGCAAAGAGTTCAAATTGACTTGTGATGCAACCACCACAACCACTCTATAACTCTCCTAGTTACAAAGGATTTAACTTATGACTATCCCTAGTCACAACATAAACTCTGAAGTTTACGAATTTGGTTTGTGCCTATGACAACGCTTCTAAGAAAGCAAACTAGGAATTACAATGACGAACAAATAACAAGATTACAACTCAACTATAGATGTACATAAAACTCGTTTAGAAACCGATCCTTAGCGGAGTTGTCTTCTTGTTCTTGACACACCAGTGACTTCAATACAAGATGAATGCTTTTTTTTGCCTTGAGAGAATATTACTGAATGCACACCTGAAGTGTGTCTTGCACCAGGTTGTTTTATCACAAAAGATATCACAATAGATAGTGATGTCAACTCTTGGTGTACTTCTTCCCAGTGTGAAGTGACTACTGCACTGTCTGCACAGCCACTTCTGGGCAGTTGCGTTCCAGCTGGATAGTGGACTTTGTACTTCTGTTAGGACACACCAACGGACCCGGTCCTAGTTGTGTTCCTCTTCTGTAATAGTTGCCAGATGGTCACTTTCTTCTACTACGTTCCAGATGTGAACTTGACTTGTACTTCTGTCAAATAACCCTAAGGGAGCAAGTCCCTTTTGTGTTTCTCTTTATATTGATTGCGTATAGTTACTGACTTGTGCTTTTGTCGGAGAACCCTAAGGGACCAGGGCATCGAGTCCCTGTTGTGTTCCTCCATGTGGTCTTTTATTCATTTGCTGATTTTACGATTTCGACCAGTTCACATGAGATGTGTATCCTATGGGACAAGGTTCTCCATCTGGTTCTTCACGACAAGTTTGTTAGATCATCAAAACATAATAAGCATAAGGTTAAGACATCGAAAACCCATCATACTACCTATTCTTCAGAGGGGGGCTTTGCAGAGATCTATATCCGGGATATTGTTCGTTTGCATGGTGTCCCAGTTTCCATCATCTCAGATAGGGGTACTCAGTTTACTTCACAGTTTTGGAGGTCTGTGTAGTGAGAGTTGGGTAGTCAGGTTGAGTTGACCACAGTTTTGCACCCTTAGATGGACGGACAGTCCAAGCGCACTATTCAAATATTGGAGGACATGTTGTGTGCTTATGTTATTGATTTCGGAGGGTCATGGGATCAGTTTCTACCACTTGTAGAGTTTGCTTATAACAACAACTACCAGTCAAGTATTCAGATGGCTCCGTATGAGGCTTTGTATGAGAGGCGGTATAGATCTCAAGTTGGTTGGTTCGAGCCTAGTGAAGCTAGGCTATTGGGGATAGACCTGGTGCAGGATGCTTTAAAAAAGGTGAAGGTGATTCAGGAGAGGCTTCGTATAGCATAGTCGAGGCATAAGAGCTATGTTGATAGGAAGGTTCGAGATGTGTCCTACATGGTTGACGAGAAGGTTCTGTTGAAGGTTTCACCCATGAAGGGTGTTATGAGATTTGGGAAGAAAGGGAAATTGAGTCCTCGGTTCATTGGTCCTTTTGAGGTGCTTCGGAGGATTGAAGAGGTGACTTATGAGCTTGCTTTGCCACCCAGCTTGTCGAGTGGGCATCCGGTATTTCATGTTTCTATGCTCCGGAAGTATATTGGGATCCGTCTCATATTTTTGATTTCAGCATGGTTCATTTGGGTGATGATTTGACTTATGATGTGGAGCCAGTAGTTATTTTGGGTCGTTAGGTTCGAACGTTGAGATCAAAGGATATAGCTTCAGTGAAAGTGCAGTGGAAAGGTCAGCCCGTGGAGGAGGCTACCTGGGAGACCAAGCGGGAGATGCAGAGTAGATATCCTCACCTGTTTGAGGCTTCAGGTATGTTTCTTGACTCGTTCGAGGACGAACGTTTGTTTTAGTTGGGGAGGATGTAACGACCCGGCCAATCGTCTCATGAGTTACTGCTCTGTTTTCCCCATTTCTGCTTCTTTATGCTTTATTTATCCGTGTTATGTGGTATCGGTTCGGTCGGATCGAGTTCGGAAAGGATTTGGTAAAGTTTGAGATACTTAGTCTCTTTAGTTTGAGGTTAAGTTGAAAAAGTCAACCGGATGTTGACTTGTGTGTTATAGGGCTCGGATGTGAGTTCCAATGGGTTGGTTAGCTTCAGAAGGTGATTTCGGACTTAGCAGTGTAATCGGAATGAGTTTTGGAGGTTCAGAGTAGATTAATGCTTGAATTGGCGAAATCAGTTTTTTGGCGATTTCCGGTTCATAGGTGAGATTTTGATATAAGGGTCAAAATGGAATTCTAAGAGTTGCAATAGTTCCGTTGTGTCATTTGGGACATGTGTGCAAAATTTCAGGTCATTCGGATGTGGTTTGATCAGGTTTTTGATCAAAATCGGAATTTAGAAGTTTTTGGAAACTTAGGGTTGAATCCGATGTGTTTTGGTCGATTTGATGTTGTTGAGGTGTTTTGAAGATTGGCAAGTTTGAATAAGGTTTTGAGATATGTTTGTGCCTTTGGTTGAGGTCTCGGGGGTCTCGGGTGAGTTTCAGAGGGTTGAACAGATCATTTTAAGTTGAAGAAAATTGCAGATTTTGGTTTCAGTTGTTGCAGGTATTTTAGTCTTCGCGTTCGCAAGTGAACCCTCGCATTCGTGAAGAGTCAGTTGAGGAAGGTTGAATATAAGCCTTCGCGTTCGCGAGGAAGGCTACGTGTTCACGAAGGGCTAAGGGTTTGTGCATCGCGTTCGCGGGGGAGGAGTCGCGTTCGCATTGAGCAAAAAGGGCAGTTGAGCTTCTGTGGATTTTATTCATCGCGTTCACGTGAGGCGGAAGGCAATCGCGAAGATTGGTCTGAGCAAAGCATCGCGTTCGTGATGGGGGTGTCGCGATCGCGAAAGAGGAAAATTGGTCAAAGTTAAATTGTGCTTCGCGAATGTCACACCTCTTTTTTCACTCGCGCCCTCGTAAAGAGCGCAGAAGGAGTTTTTTCAATTAAAGGACAATCGAAACGGGATTTTATTTAAAGATTCAGAGTTTCCACTTAGGAGATTTATGGTGTCCCAAGTCACCGGTTGAATCTCGAATCTAGGCAAAGATTGACTCTGTATTACAGTCCGCGAACCAGAAATCCGAGTAAGGAATTCTGTTAACTCGGGAGAAGATGTTAGGCATTCCCGAGTTCCGTGGTTCTAGCACGGTCGCTGAACTGTCATATTCAGCTTGTTTATCTGATTTTAATACATTTTTTGAACCTACGTACCAATTTTACCCTTGAACCACTTTTATCATTTATTATTTAAAGAATTGCAACGTCGTGAGAATGCTTCTCGAATTGCGCCACATAAATGTACCCGCCACTTTCGATACATTCCAACTTCGTTGAGATTTGGATTTGGGTCACATAAATGTGCACCCGAGTTTAGGAAGATAACATTATTAAATACGCGCCTAAAGATACTACGCGTTGTTATTTTGAGAAAAAAAAAGCCGTAAAGTTCGCTATGTGGCCTGTCTCGAAATCTAAGCATTTGGAATAACTATCCATTGAGGGCCCCGCAATTTGTAATTTATTCGGCGAGGCACGCCTCACTTATTTTTTTTTAAAAAGGGCTAATCAACCACCTCTATTATTTATTATTTTTAAAGAGATTGCAACTTCGTGAAAACACATCTCGTACCACGTCACATCAATGCACCCGTGGTTATTGACACGTTTCGACTCCGTTGAGATTTGGATTTGGGTCACATAAATGTGCACCCGAGTTTAAGAAAGTAAATTATTAAGAGCGTGTCTAAAATGACTAGCGCGTTGTTATCTTTGGGGAGGGCCGTGAAATTCACTAAGCGGCCCATCCCAAATTCTAAATGTTTCATTTTAACCATTTATTAAGGTCCCCGCCATTTACGTATTTTTGCTTTTGCGAGCCTCGTCTCATTTACTATTTAAAGGGCAAACCTAAAAGCGACTATGATTTGCTATTTTTATTTTTTGTCTCTAATAAAGAAAAGGTCCTAATTAATTGATGTATTTGAAAGGACCAAATTCTCATGGCTCAATCTTGGTTCAATTACAACATAAGAGGTAA
Organism: Nicotiana sylvestris; assembly: GCF_000393655.2. Lineage (NCBI taxonomy): Eukaryota > Viridiplantae > Streptophyta > Magnoliopsida > Solanales > Solanaceae > Nicotiana > Nicotiana sylvestris. Next base: position 189,218,797 of record NC_091059.1, read on the forward strand.
CAAATAAAACATTTTTTAGCAATTCGTTCTAAACAACCAGATTATACTCTATAAAGGCAATTGGGCAGTTATAGGATTAGGCCCGGGTCAATGAAAGCCAAACTACTGAGCAAAACTTGTTTCAAAATGCTTTGAATACACTTCACTGATTAGTAATAGACGGGACAGTATCCAACTTTATTCAAACTTATGAACTACTAACTGATGGGCTCCTGTTCCTATTCAAATTATGCTTAGGCTAATTTATTGCTACAAAAACTTAAAGAGCTCAACGAATTAATTAACCAATTGACATTTACGTTGAGATTTCAAGCCCAAAGACATAGTATTGTGCGACACATGACTTTTGAATTCAATTCATCGGCAATAAAATAAGCTAACGTACTGCACTACTAACACGTTCATTAGGCCTAGATTTTAGTATTGATAGGGCCTACGCTTGCTTTCAAACCTAATTTTCAGTTTCAATAAGTAGTCAACACACGGATTCAAGCTACCTTACACTAATAGCCCCAACTAAACCAAACCAAATGGCTAAGACACAGGGCATGCATCTAATTCGTTTAACAGTTCTCCGCTAAAAAATAGTCCAATAGTTCGCATCAGTCCAGTTACACATTCAACAGACATTTATATGATATTAGTGAGTGAAGTATCTTAATGTACAAATCAATAGAAAAGATAAATTAAACTTAAGCTTCAAATCTTCATGTATATTCATGTTTCATGTTTTCAGCGTACAAATTGGCAAGGTTATAGCCGTGTACCTAGAATCTGAATTGAAATAGAGAAGGGAATGGTCAGCAACAACAATACAACAACAGTTACAATAGCAATACCACGATAGTCCAGTTCTAAATCAGAAACACAACCAAACCAACGCACGAACAGATTTATAAGACCCCACAACAACAATCAGCACCCAAATCAACTCAACCGAACTTGAATTAAGCCAAGATTCTACTACAAAAAACTGATCTTTTAAATTCTCAGAAATTGACTTTAAGCTTTCAAAATTTGTTCCAAAACTGACTGCCTTTCAAAAGAACTCTCAAAAACTCTCTGAACTCCTTAGAATATTGTTCAAAGACTGACCTCAAGATGCTCTCAAACAGTGCTCTCAGAGACTTTTTTTTCTCTTCTCAGGTCTTCCCCCAAAAGAAAAGCCAGACCAGACTCAAAAAGAATCCCCTTTAGTACCCTACTGTCAGCCCATTCATCTTAAGCCATTTTCAAACTTTTTAAACCCCAAAATACCCTTCTAAAGTCCCTGAAATTACTGTCCTACTCAATCCTTTTCACTCTGCATTGAACCTTTCAACTCTAACATATTCAAACCTACCAACTAACTAAGCTGAATCCAACAAACTACAATAGCTATAACCAATTCAAATCAGTTAGTAATTCAGGATATCAAATCAAATGGCACCAAAAGGAAGACTAAGGGTCAGGGCAGCACATATTGAACTAACTATATTGGGGAACCAATCATATTTAGCTCAGCAACAAATAAACTGAAATCAACTAGACAAGCATATGCCTTAATCAGATTGGAATACAAAAGAAGAAACAACCAGAAGAGCCTTAAGGGGATTGACAAATTCAGGATAACAAATGACCAATAAATTCATTTCAATGAGCTGAATATACTAACAGGCTCAGTTCTAAGTTCAAATATACCAACAAGCTCATTTTAACACAAAATTTAGAACACAAACGAAGCAAGAGGGGAAACAGACAGGAATGAGCTATGAAATCAAAACCAAAATTAAACTACTATCGTGTTAAACTAACACTCAAACCTACCGGACTAATCGAAGAAACTTATTCGATTGATTAAACAGTTATAACATATAATCAACAACAGAAAACTTGGACCAAGAAAAAGGTCCGAAGAGAGGAGGAGGAAAATCATTGACAAATTCGGGCTACAATGAAACTTTAAACAGATAAACAACAAACAAAAAAATGAAAAAAAAGAAATGGAAAGGAAATACCTCAAAATCTATAGATCGAACTCCAATCAGTTTGACCTTCGACTTGAACCTTTTGAGGTAAAAACAAACTTTAATCGATTGTTCTCGACTGAGAACACTCGACTAAAGTTGATTAAAACCCCAATTTCTTTTTCCCCTCGGATCGACTCTAGGTTTGGTCCTTCTAGGGTTTTTCAATCGATTTAAACTTCGACCAGTTCTAGCAAGACTCGAGCCAAATTAGGGGTGGTTTGGGAATGAGGGAGGTCAGGTGGAGCTGGGGTGTGAACTTGGGACTGGTTGGGTAGGTTTAGGATTTTGTTCGAATCTTCGATTGAAGATTCGAGACAGACCGGGATGATTCGAGGTTTAAGGGGTAGGGATCTATGTTGAGGCTGGTTAGGTGATCTAGGGGTGTTAGTTTCCTGGTCATCGGCGTTGTTGCCGCCGGGTTTACGGCGAAAGGATTTGGTGGCGGCTAGGGTTTGGGGGGGTCGTCTCTGAGAGAGACGATGAACAGGGGGGGTCTAGTTTGGGAGGGATGGGTAGAGATTAAGGTTATATAGGGAGGGGGTGGTTTAATCTTGGCCGTTGGATCAAGCACGATCGAAGGTCCAGATTAGGTTAGAGCGTCAAACGGGGTCGTTTTAACTACTGAGGCGGGTTTGGCTCGGGGTAAACGGGTCGGGTTCGGTTCTTGAATATGGGTATTGATCTGTGACCGTTGGATGTGGCTTGGTTGAATGGCTGAGATTTTTTGCCATTGAAACAATGTAGTTTGGTTCCTATACTACGTCGTTTCACCATCCTGTGAGAGGAGCTGCCTGGACCGGGTTTGGGACACGCCATTGGGCGAGGGATTTGAGCCCAATCCGATTTTCCTTCCTATTTCTTTTGTTCTTTTCATTCATTTTTGATTTCTAAACTATTTTCTAAAATTATAAACCAAGTTAACTTACTAAAAATACTAATTATATTTTAATAACATTTATCACATACAATTAAATGCCAATTAACAATAAAATCACACAATTCAACATTAAATGCTAAAAATGCAAAGTACATTATTTTTTATGATTTTCATTTTCATAAATCAAATCACTGGTTAGTTAGTCCTAAATTGTAAATGCAAATGCAACACATATATTTTTGTATTTTCAGTAATAAAAATAGAATAAACATGCACAGACAAATACAAATAAATCACAAGCGACACACAACTATTTTATTTTGAATTTTTGTGGGAGTAGTTTTTGTAGGGCAAAAATCACGTGCTCACAGCTGCCCCTCTTTGTCCGAAAACATAAAGAGTTTTCGTGCAAAGATAAAGTGAGCGGATACGAGCGATTTTTGCCCGTTGGAATACTCCGTGTGAAGCATTTTTGAAAAGATTTAACGAACCTTTGCTTCAAAGGTTTCCTACATATCTCTGGCTAAAAGGGAATCTGGTCAATGTAGTTCGGGGAGTTTTGGTAGCTGGGACTACCATGGGACTGCAATGTTGCTGTTACTGTTGTTGCATGCTGTTACTACTGCTTTCCAACCTCCTTATTACACCATTGCTAGAAAGAAAACAAAAAGCTAGACTAAACTAATGATTACAACATCTTATCTATCTTGAACTTGCTCTTGTAGTCTTCCTTCTGGCTTCTGCAGCGGAATTTATGCTGGGGATATTTTGTTGTAACCCTCCGCTTTACTGACTTCTGACTTGAAATTGAGTGTAGTCCTCTGTTCTACAGGCGGGCTCCTGACTTCGATAACAACTTTAAAGTAAACACCTCCATTCTACAGGCGGGCTCCTGACCCCTTCAACTTAAAATATGACAACCTCCGTTCTACAGGCGGGCTCCTGACTTCAGCTACTTCTTAAAAATATAATACTTCCATTCTCCAGGCGGGCTCCTGACTTCGTCTGCAACTTGCAATGATAACAACCTCCATTCTTCAGCCGGGCTCCTGACTTCCAACACAACTTAAAAATATAACACCTCCATTCTCCAGGCGGGCTCCTGACTTCAACAATGACTTAAAAATATAACATCTCCATTCTCCAGGAGGGCTCCTGACTTCATCAACTTCAAATATAACAACCTCCGTTCTAACAGGCGGGCTCCTGACTTCTTCAACTTAAAATATAACAACCTCCGTTCTACAGGCGGGCTCCTGACTTCTTCAACTTAAAATATAACAACCTCCGTTCTACAGGCGGGCTCCTGACTTCAACTACAATTTAGAGATAATACCTCCATTTTCCAGGCGGGTTCCTGACTTCGAAAATTTCTTAAAAACATAATACCTCCATTCTCCAGGCGGGATCCTGACTTCAACCTTCTCAAGAAATATAACACCTCCATTTTTCAGGCGGGCTCCTGACATCGACTATTTCTTAAAGACATAACACCTCCATTCTCCAGGCGGGCTCCTGACTTCAACAACTTCTTAAAAATATAATACCTCCATTCTCCAGGCGGGCTCCTGACTTCAATAAACAATTTAGAGATAATACCTCCATTTTCCAGGCGGGCTCCTGACTTCGACAACTTCTTAAAAACATAATACCTCCATTCTCCAGGAGGGCTCCTGACTTCAACCTTCTCAAGAAATATAACACCTCCATTTTTCAGGCGGGCTCCTGACTTCAATTATGACTTAAAAAATATAACACCTCCATTCCCCAGGCGGGTTCCTGACTTCAACTTCTTCTTAAAAAATGCGTTTTATTGTTGTTGCTCCTTCCTGCCTCCTGGACCATTTTCCTTCTAACTTAAAATTATCTTCTTTCAGAACTGCTTCCCTCAAAATTGGTGTTTCATTCCTCTGAAAACTGCTGGAGATAACACCAGTGTTTTATTCAAAAATATGTTATTTTCCTCCTTCAAAGACTACTTCCTTTAAAGCTGGTGTTTTCCTTCCACTGGAACTACTTCCCTTAAGACTTGTGTTATCTTCCTTCTGAAATTTCTTCCTTTAAAACTTGTTTGACCTTCTTCCGAAAACTGCTGGGGATACCATTTTTCCCAAAACTTGTGTTATCTTGCTTCTTCCCCAAGTGGGTATCGGACTTTCAGAAAATTTTCAAAATGAAAGAAAATTTTCTGCCCCAGTTTGGCAATCTTTCTTGTATCATGATCTCTTTTCATCATCTATAACATTTCCTGTCCCTACTTCAAATCAAAGAAAGAAAAATTTTGTTAGTTTAAAACGTGGCGAATGGTCGTGCCACTCCTGCTGGGGATGGTTTTCTCTTTCTTCTTTCCTAGCTTTGTGTTCCATTACATCACCAAAGCTTGCTGGGGATGAGATTATTTGTTGGGGATGATATTCCTGCTGGCGATCATATTCCTGCTGGGGATGGTTTTCCCCCTCTTTTTTCCCTACTCCGTGTTGTCCGACCATCTTGGAACTTGGTCGATAATCTGCCAGGGAAGCTCTTGTTTCTTGATGATTCTTTATTCACCAATTGTTGCTTCCCACTTTTCTCCATACCCTCCACGAAATCCTAGACCAATCCATCATTTGGTCTTGCAACGAACGTCTTTCTTGTTCTATTGCATTATCTTTGGCCCGTCTTATCCACATTGTGTTTTTGCACCATCTTGGCAACTGGTAAAAAGCTCTGAAAATCCTTTTGAAAAACAAATTGCTGGGGAGATAAAGACTTTAAACCAAGAAATGAAAAAGTGATGATTTCAAAAGATAGAAAAGAAGAAGTCTTTCTGAACAAATGCTGGGGAAAAAGAAATAAAAGAACTTATCTGAATGATATAACCGATCCCAACGATCATGTCGTGCATTCCGGATTAATCAACCTAGTCTACTTGTATCAATCAATCTTTCGGACGGCCTCATCTTGCTGGGGATAAACAGACACTCAACTCTTTGCCAAATGTGGATCCTTTCCGTCAATCTTATCTTGTCGCCTCATAGTGCCCTTCGAGGGGTTTTCACTAATAAGACTCTCTCATTTCTCTCAACTCCCATCGCCTTATGGTGCCTGTGAAGGTTTTCACCGATAAGACTCTCTCGTTTTATTTCTCTCAACTTACGTCGCCTTATGGTGCCTGTGGAGGTTTTCACCTGTTACAACCCATATCCACATGTGTTAGTTCATGCCATATATTAGTTAACATAAATCCAAGAAGGAATTATCTTTGAGATGATAAGAAGTCAATCCTATTGGTCTTAAGTGATACAAGAGTGTATAAGGGTGATTAACCAGTATTAGAAGTTAAACGAATCAAGGATGTTGTAACTCGTATTTTCAGGTAATCTAGCGGTGCTTAATACACTCAAGAGGTCATTTATTAAGGTATTTTAATCATATAATATCCGTATCATAAGTCTTGAAGTCAAACGAGTTATGAAACAAAAGTCGACAAAAGTTGTCGCAACTTAGGTTCATAATTTTACTTAAACATTAGGTTAAATATTTCTAATCTTTTATCATAATTTACGAGGAATTACGGGGTTATCTACCAACAAAATTAAATATCTATGAGTCTAGTTTCCAACGCATTAAACCGTTCATCGATACGATCTCGGAGTAGAGAGATATTCACGTTTTCGCGAGACTGCGCCAAGCACCTCTCTATGGGGCCCACTAAGGCGGTTTAAGATATTTGGACCTATATAGGATGCCTCCAACCCGTTTTAAGTCATTTATTCTCACTATTTTCAGACCTTAGAACCCTAGGAACATCCTCTCAAGGTTCTCTCAAGATTCAAGACCCAAAAAAGGGCAAACAACACAAATCAAGTGTCGGGAATTCTGTGGCGCTAGTAAGTCTCTTGTTCTTCTTGTTGTTTCTCATTTTTGTGTCGTTCAAGCTCGTGTGGGAGGTTGTTTTAAAGGGTTTATGTTCTGTAAATACTCCCTCATGTTCTTAATATCAATCCTAGGTGATTTCAAGCCTTCTAAAGTGATTCTAGTGCCGAAAAACACTAATTGATCGCTAGTTTCGTTTTTTTGTTGTTGTGGCAGCATTGGAGGGATATTTCATGGAAATTTAAGGTCAAATTGGAGTTGTTATTTATGTATAAAGGTAATGAACCTCTTACTCTATATGTATTTAAGATTATCCAAGTTGCGGCTAAGCCATTGAAGCTAGAACTTGTGAAATATATATCGAAAGGCTTGGTAGTAATGTTATTGTTTTGTGGACTGTTTTGCGTTGTTGTTGGGCTGCGTATTTTACTACTATCTTGTGGAGTTTTGGAGGAGGAAGGGTGTGGAGAAACACCATATATATGTAGGGTTATGGGCTGATAGTTATTCGTAACATTTCCAGGTTGTTTGACACGACTACGGTGGTCGTCGTATGTATGGAGTGATTAGGCTGTGTGTGGACTATTTTGGGAGGCTCAATATGTTTATTATTGATGTTGTTTGGGCTGTTTGGTGACTGTTTTGAATGGTGTGAGGTCATATATATAGGGGAGGTGTTGTCCGTTTCATCGTAAAATAGGTTGTGGTCGATACATAATAGTTATGACGCTTAAATGATAACGATAGTATCGTTTCTCTTATTGTAGACTAAGGAGTTTTGACAATTGCATAGCTTGAGATTGGGGCAGTATATACAAGGTATGTGAGGCTATCCCTTTCCTTCTTTTGCATGACTCCGATTGTACATAATGTAATGAACGAGCTTCCAAGATACTCTACTCTTAGAAGCTAGCAGTACTTACATTGTTTTCCCTCTTATGGAACGATTGATGTTAATGTTGCTTCTCTTATTCTTATGTTATCAATGTTGTTCGTACTTCCTAAATCTTATAAGGTTCATAGTGAAGAGTTAGTCCTAATAACGTGTACAGAGGATACCGACCTTACGTCACTCCGAAAGGTTTAGAATGTGATTCCATGAGTCGAGCATGCATTATATATATGTATCTATTTTACTCTACCGAGCCACGCTATAGTTGGCCGGGTACGACACCTATTGTGCAACCACTGATCAGTTGGGTTTTACCGAGCTCCACGTGGCCGGGTACGATTCTACCGAGCCTATTATGGCCGGATACGTTTTTTACCGAGCCTATTATGGCCGGGTACGATATGATGATGATGATGCCCACAGAGGCGAATGCTTTAAAGGTTTATGTATTTATACATATGTATCATGCATTTCATGTAAGTAGCCCTCAGAGGTACTAAGATGTTACAGGTTGTATATTCTCTATCCTTGCTTACATTACTGATCGTATTTATGGTTCCTTGCCTTACATACTCAGTACTTTATTCGTACTGACGTCCTTTTATTTGTGGACGCTGCATGTCGTGCTGCAGGTCCTGATAGACAGGCAGGTGCAGCTCCCCCACCACAGTAGACTGTCCAGTTCAGCGGTGATTGGCGAGATCCCTTCTCCGGACTTGCCTTGGTCTTGGTATGCAATTTTTGTTATAGACATTATGGGTATGTCGGGGCCCTGTTCCGGCTATGTTGCAACACTTATGTTCTTTTAGAGGCTCATAGACAGGTGTCGGCTCATGTATAGTTTGGTATGCCTTGTCGGCTAGTTTTTGTTGTATAGTCTTTCATAGTAGCGTGGTAGCTCATACCTTATATGTAGTTTCTTGATTGTCTGGTCATCCCCTGCTATGTATGTTCATGCCGTCATATTTTATTGCTGGTTGTCCATGATCTAGGTCTACCATTTATATTGATCTCGTCAGCCCTAAAAGATAATAATGAAGGTTAGATGAAATGTACGTTGGTGCTCGGCAAGTGTGGTCGGGTGCTAGTCATGGCCCTTCAGTTTGGGTCGTGACAAACTTGGTATCAGAGCAAGTCTGTCCTAGGGGTTGTCTATGAGCCGTGTCTAGTAGAGTCTTGATTATGGATGTGTAGCGCGCCACATTTATAATCAGGAGGCTACATGACATCTAGGGTTGTTATTCCCGACTTCCGTTTGCATGACTTGGCACTTCTCGGATACTGATCGGGAGGTCTTTTTGGACATCAATATGGGTTTTTGTGTATGGCTAAAAGAAAAAGGGGTATCAAAAGGTTCAAAATAATTTTGATGAGTAAAACATTACAACTCTTGGAATCAAACTTCCTTCCCAAAATTACAAACACACCTTCTGCCCCAGTTTCTTGCTTGGGGATTTTTATTTTTGTTACACTATGACCGAGCCGTGAGGCACCTATGTATCCTTTTTGAGGAATCAGGTCAAAAGTAGTTCCCAATTCCTTTGTTTTTTTTCTTGCGATTTTTCTTTTGTCTTTATTATCATCATTATTTTTTCTTTCTTTCTTTTTTTCTTTTCCATTACTGATTCCAAAAGAGGGGTATGAAGGAATAAATAAGGCTCAAAAGGGGATGCAAAGGTTGAAGTGTTTGGATGGAAGAACAAATTGCCTCCGTCATTTCACTCTTCGAAACCATGCCAAGTGCAAACAAACAACAATTACAATTAAAAGAAATCATACATAATATCTCTTAATGCGTCAGAATTGATAGCCATGTCGATGCATTTCCCTTCGATATCTGTTAAACATAAAGCGCCATTGGACAACACTCTGGTTACAATGAATGGCCCTTGCCAATTCGGGGCGAACTTGCCCTTTGCTTCGGCCTGATGTGGTAGGATTCGTTTCAGCACCTGCTGTCCTACTTCAAATTTCCTGGGACGCACCTTCTTATTATATGCTCTTGCCATCCTCTTTTGATACAACTGGCCATGGCATACTGCTGCCAATCTCTTTTCATCAATCAAGATCAACTGCTCCAAACGGGTTTTGACCCACTCGTCATCATCAATCTCAGCCTCAGCGACAATCCGAAGGGACATGATTTCAACTTCCGCCGGTATTACTGCTTCAGTTCCGTATACCAACAAATAAGGAGTTTCCCCTACTGAAGTACGAATAGTAGTGCAATAACCAAACAATGCAAATGGTAATTTTTCATGTCATTGCCTTGAACCTTCTACCATCTTCCGAAGTATCTTCTTTATATTTTTGTTGGCTGCCTCAACTGCTCCATTCGCCTTGGGACTATTTGGGGTGGAATTGCAGTGTGTAATCTTAAACTGTTGACATACCTCTTTCATCAAATTTTTGTTAAGATTAGCACCATTATCCGTGATGATCACCTTTGGGATTCCAAATCTACAGATGATATGGGAGTGAACAAAATCTACCACTGCCTTCTTGGTTACCGACTTGAAAGTTTTAGCTTCAACCCACTTAGTAAAATAATCGATGGTCACCAGAATGAACCTATGCCCATTGGATGCTACTGGCTCAATTGGTCCAATGATGTCCATGCCCCAGGCAACAAATGGCCATGGTGCTGACATTGTATGCAATTCTGTCGGCAGAGAATGAATCTGATCTCCGTGTATCTGACACTGATGGCATTTCCGCATGAAACTGATACAATCACGCTCCATAGTGAGCCAATAGTACCCTGCTCGAAGAATCTTCTTCGCCAATACATATCCGCTCATATGTGGCCCACAAACTCCAGCATGTACCTCTGTCATAACTATCGTGGCTTGACTAGTATCTATACATATCAGCAATCCCAAATCTGGTGTTCTTTTGTACAACACTCCTCCACTGAGGAAAAATCCATTTGCCAGTCGTCGAATGGCTCTTTTTTGATCTCCGGTGGCCTGCTCCGGGTATATCCCCATCCTGAGGTACTCCTTGACATCATAGAACCATGGTTCGCCATCCTGTTCTTCCTCTAACATGTTGCAATAAGCATGCTGATCACGAACCTGAATATACAACAGGTCAACATGAATTTTGTCTGGGTGGTGCAACATCGATGCTAAGGTGGCCAAAGCATCGGCAACCTCATTATGAACTCTTGGGATGTGTCTGAACTCCACTGATCAAAATTGCTTGCTCAGATCGTGCAAACATTGTCGATATGGTATGAGCTTCAAATCCCTTGTTTCCCATTCACCCTGAATCTGATGCACCAGGAGGTCCGAGTCTCCCAAGACCAAGACGTCCTGGACATCCCTGCAGCTAGACGTAGACCTAAAATGCACGCCTCATACTCAGACATGTTTTTGGTACAATAGAATCGTAGCTGAGTCGTAACAGGATAATGATGTCCTATTTCAGAAATAAGTACAGCTCTTATCCCAACTCCCTTCGCATTTGCGGCTCCATCGAAAAAAAGCTTCCATCCTGGTTCCTTGGTCATTTCCAACTCATCTATATGCATCACTTCATCATCAGGAAAATACGTTCTCAAGGGCTCGTATTCTTCATCAACCGGATTCTCAGCCAAGTGACCAGTTAATGTTTGGGCCTTCATGGCCGTCCTCGTCACATAGACGATGTCGAATTCTATGAGTAATATCTGCCATTTCGCCAATCTCCCTGTGGGTATAGGCTTCTGGAAAATATACTTCAGTGGATCCAAGTGTGAAATGAGATAAGTAGTGTATGATGACAGATAATGCTTCAATTTCTGGGCCACCCAAGTTAGGGCGCAACATGTCTTCTCGAGTTGAGTGTACTTAACCTCATAGCCTGTAAATTTCTTGCTGAGATAATAGATGGCTTACTCCTTCTTTCCCGTAATGTCGTGCTGCCCCAGTATGCAGCTAAACGAATTCTCCAGGACCGTTAGATAAAGAATTAACGGTCTTCCCGGCTCAGGTGGAACCAACACGGGTGGATTTGATAAATATCCTTTGATTTGGTCAAATGCTTCCTGACATTCTGCCGTCCATTCTACCGTAGAATCTTTCTTTAGTAGCCGAAAAATGGGTTCACAAGTTGCTGTGAGTTGAGCAATAAACCTGCTGATATAATTCAACCTTCCCAACAGACTCATTACTTCTGTCTTGTTCTTCGGCGGTGGCAAATCTTGGATGGATTTGATCTTTGACGGGTCCAACTCAATGCCTCGCCGACTGACGATGAATCCCAACAGCTTTCCAGATGGAACACCAAATGCACATCTGGCCGGGTTGAGCTTAATATCGTACCTTCGAAGTCTTTGGAAAAACTTCCTTAGGTCTGTTACGTGGTCTTCCTGATGCTTGGATTTTATGACCACATCGTCCACGTATACCTCAATCTCTTTGTGTATCATGTCATGAAACACAGTAGTCATTGCTATCATGTACGTTGCCCCAGCATTCTTCAAACCAAATGGCATTACCCGGTAGCAATAAGTCCCCCACGGCGTAATGAATGCCGTCTTTTCCGCATCTTCTTCATCCATCAGAATATGATGATACCCAGCATAGCAATCTACAAAAGACACGATCTCACATCCGGCATAATTATTGATCAAGATATGGATGTTGGGTAATGGAAAGTTGTCCTTGGGGCTTTCCCTGTTCAAATTGAGGTAATTGACACACACTCTGATCTTCCCATCTTTCTTCGGCACTGGCACCACAGTAGCCAACCAATCAGGATATCGAGTGACCCGAATAACCTTTGCCTGCAGCTGCTTGGTTACTTCTTCTTTAATCTTCACACTCATATCTGTCTTGAACTTCCTCAATTTCAGCTTGACGGGAGGGCACACCGGGTCAGTGGGCAATTTGTGAACCACTAGATCGGTGCTTAAGCCCGGCATGTCATCGTACGACCATGCAAAAACATCTTTGAATTCAATGAGCGCTTTGATTAGTTCCTCCCTGATGTTCGGCTCAATGTGGATGCTTATTTTGGTTTCCATGACATCGTCTGCATCCCCTAAATTGAAAGCTTCAGTGTCGTTCAAATTGGGCTTGGGTTTCTCTTCGAACTGGCTTAATTCTCTGTTTATCTCTTCAAAGGCTTCATCCTCATCGTATTCCGATTCATCATCATAATCGACCTCTTGTAAAATTAGTTCGGAATTAGATTGATTTTTTAGACTAGGTTGAAGATCCGTTGTGCATGCCATGTTATTAGAACCAGTATAAAGAGAACTGTTCAGAAAGAGAAAAGAAGAAAACATAATTAAAACAAAATAAAGAGAGAAAACTTTCACTTTATTAAAATACAGGATAATAGAGTTTCACACACTTTGCCGAATACAAAACAAAACTGGATTACAACCCTGGAATAATCCAAAAAGACAAGAAAGAAAAATCAGAGTCCACTATCAAGACTCTCTCGGGTAGGAAGGGGAGTAGCCATCCAATTGTTGATATTTGCCCTAGGCTCCACAAACTGTACATCTAACCTACTGGACCCTTCTCCAGCTTCTATCATGTTGACATTGGCGGACAGCCTTTCAAAGCCCTCATTCAAATCTCCATCTGGCCCACTCAGTGGTCCGAGAACTTTCGGGACCGACAACTTTCTGATACCTCCTCTGACAAATGATCTGGATAGGCGCGGGATTGGCTTGGGAAGGACCCAGACTCTTTTCTTCAACTTGCGGGCCCGTCTCACATCCGCCGCTGTAGGCTTGAACCCCAACCCAAAGGTATCCAGATTTTTGGGCAAAGAAACCGGCTGAACAATACCCTGAAGATCAGCCCCTAAACCTTTGCCTGGCACAAACCCGTTCTTCAACATCTCCGAGGCTACCATGACAGTTGCAGCTGCTATTTTGGGAAGTGGGATGCTTTCACCTTCGGGAACTTTGTCCACTAAAACCGTATCGAAAACCTGGTAACTCACGGTCCCTTATCATCATCAATCTCTATGAAGGGTACGATGACATCACTTACGGTGCTTGCATTGTCTTCCCCATGTACTACGATCTCTTGCCTCTCCCACTCGAATTTGACCATCTGATGTAATGTAGAAGGCACTGCTTTGGCGGCGTGGATCCAGGGTCGCCCCAATAGAAGATTATATGATACTGCCACATCTAACACTTGAAACTCCATGGTGAACTTGACTGGACCAATTGTTATTTCAAGTATGATGTCACCCACTGTGTCTGTACCACCACCATCAAACCCTCGAACATAGATGTTATTCTTGTGAATCCTGTCACCATCGGCCTTCAGTTTGTTCAACGTGGTCAAAGGACAGATATTGGCACTGGACCCATTATCAATCAGTACTCGAGTGACTACCGAGTCTTCACATTTCACAGTCAAATAAAGGGCTCTATTATGTTCTGTACCCTCCACGGGCAACTCATCGTCTGAAAAAGTGACCCTGTTGACCTCGAAAATCTTGTTTTCTATTTTCTCCAGATGGTTCACAGAGATCTTATCCGGAACATGGGTTCATTCAGAATTTTCATTAATACCCGGCGGTGCTGATCTGAATGGATCAACAATGATAACAATGAGATCTGTGCCAGGGTCTTCCTCAACTGCTCCACAATGGAGTAATCTTGCACCTTCATTTTCTTTAAAAATTCTTCCGCCTCTTCCTCGGTAACTGGATTCTTTATCGTTACTGGATTGGCCCTTCTTAACTCTGCGGGAGCAAAACACCTTCCCGAACGAGTTAACCCCTGTGCCTCACATATTTCCTCCACAACTTCATTCTCCTTATGCATTACCATTACTTGACTGTAGCTCCATGGCACAGTTTTCTTGCTGATTATTGGCAACTGCATTACTGGCCTGATAACAACTGGTCCTGTGCATGCCCCCTTCACGGCTACTGGCTTGCTTGATATCTCTTGCACCGTTACTTTGACTGGCTCTGGATTCTTGGCAACATTAGACAAACTCTTCCCCATCACCACCACTGGCTTGCCTTCTTCCCTATCCGACTGTACTACCACCTCTCCACTGATCGACTTTTCTTTCGGGCTGGCACGGATCATCATTACCGTTTGTGAGGGCTTCTTGAGCTTCCCTCCTTCGTGCACTAGTTCGATCATGTGGGCTTCATGGTGTGCCGCCAACGGGTTCTGATTGATGTTAGGTGCCTTTGGCTCCTGGACCTCGATCCTATTTGTGTCAATAAGATCTTGTACAACAGTCTTCAACTTCCAACACTTCTCAATATCATGTCCGGGAGTCCCCGAACAATATTCACAGCTTACCGAGTGGTCCAGGTTTTTGGGAAGGGGATTTGGCAATTTGGGCTCCACAGGACTCAATAGGCCTAACTGCCTCAATTTGTGGAACAGAGTAGTATAGGTTTCTCCCAGTGGAGTGAATGTTCTCTGCCTCTACACCATTTCATTCCTGAAAGTCTGATTCCCACAGAAACCTGGTCCCGAAGTATTCCTGTAGGCCCTTGATGGTGGATATGTGCTTTGTGGAGGTGGATATGTGTTTTGTGGAGGTGGATATGTATTTTGGGGAGCCAGCGCACGCCATTGCGGGCGAGCCGGAGGCTGGGTGTAAGTTTGGCATGATGGACAGAGAAATGTGGCTCTTGGGGTGGGTAGTAGGGCTGTGGAGGGCCGTATGGAATATGTGGGTAATTGGAGTGATGGGGTCTAGGTTGGTAGTGAGGGGGGGACCTCTGGATCTGGACCAAGTACCTGCCTCGACTGTTGCGACATCTTCCCTTTTCTTCTTTCCGAGCGCCCCTCCCGTGCCGCTCTGGATGGCCTGAGTGGTTGCTTTAATCGCCGAATAGCTCAGGATTTTGTTGGACTTAAGTCCCTCTTCAATCATACCGCCCATTTTTACTACTTCGTTGAAAGATTTGCCAACTGACGTCACCAGGTGACCGAAGTAAGTTGGCTCCAGAGTCTGTAGAAAGTAGTCCACCATCTCCCCCTCTCTTATCGAAGGATCAACTTTTTCCGCCTGCTCTCTCCAGCGGAACCCAAATTCTCGGAAGCTTTCCCCGGGCTTCTTCTCAAGTTTCAGCAATGTGAGACGGTCAGGGACGATCTCAAGGTTGTACTGAAAGTGACCTGCAAATGATTGTGCTAGATCGTCCCAAGTGTACCACCTGCTCGGATCCTACCTTGTGTACCATTCCAGTGCAGAACCGCTCTCTCTGACCAAAGTAAGCTATCAGCAGCTTATCTTTACCACCTGCTCCTCTCATCTTGCTGCAAAAACCTCGCAAATGTGTCATAGGATCGTCGTGCCCCTCGTATAGATCAAATTTTGGCATCTTGAACCCTGCTGGCAATTGAACATCAGGGAAAGGGCACATATCTTTGTAGGCCACACTGACTTGGTTGCCTAACCCATGGATATTCCTGAAGGACTGCTCCAGGATTTTAAACTTTTGAAGCACTTCGTCTTGCTCTGGGCTCTTAGCCAGCTTTTCAGTCTCTACCGGGATCTCGAAGTGAGTATTATAAGTATGAGGCTCGGATGCTTTGAAGGTTGGTTCAGGGGGTAATATTGGTTATCGTGAGCCTGAAACAACGGCTCGCTGGATGATCTTTGCAGCGTGGCTGGTGGGGGTGCCACGAAAACAGGAACATTTGGTGGAGGAGGGTTCTGATTGGGTTGTGAAGCTTGGGGATCATAGGCATTTCTTCCCTGATAGTATTGGTGACTGGGGAAGCTTGTCAAAGGGTCGGGGGGAGGGTATTCCGGCGAGTGTCCTGGTGGGAGAGTGGGAGTAACGGGAGGGTTAGGCATATTTTGTACCCTAGCTAAGGCCAGCTGCATTTCTTTCATCTCCTGTCTCATCTTATCCATTTCCTCCTTCAGCATTTGATTCTCCGTCCTTTCATCCTCGACACTTTGGTCTGAACTAGTCATGCTTTTTAGTATGGGCCCTTTGGATCTTGTTTGGTAATGGTAATCTGCCAGAACGTTCTAACAAACTAACTGGTTCGAAATCTCTGGAAATCAACAAACTTGTTAGTGTTAGAGTTTAACACATATTGCAATTTCACGTTGGGGGATGCAATGTTCCTAGGCAGTTTAACCATTTCTAACATGTCTTTGCTTCGACCGCATGCGTCATTCCGGCTTACTTTGTTTGTGCCTCGTTTAAGTGTTTCTGAAACTTTCTTTATCTCTCTTTTTATTTCTTTCTTTTCCTTTCTTTTATTCACTTTGCCTTTCTCTTTTTCTTTTTAGTGGTGGTCGAATCTTATGTGGATTGGCTACGTATCATGTCCCCATATGAATCAGACCGCGCGTAGTTCTGCCACAAGTGCGGAAAATAAAGACACCATTTTTGGATTTTTCAACCTTTACTAGCAAAACGTTTTATTACAAGGCAAAACATTTTTTGAGAGGAAATTGGCAGACTTAATACAGACTACAGACTTTACGCCAAAAAGGGAAATACAAACTCCGACGGACAACAGACTCCGAAGACAAGGAAAATACAGACTCAAACTACGAATGTTTTAGAGTTTTGAATTTTGGCGCCCGGGGGGCGTCATTCGGCCTCGCCGCGGGTTTAGGTGTAAGGTTCCTTTCCAGCTGTTCCAATTCATACATGATCTGCTTCACAAATATCATCACCGCCGAGAAAAAGGTGGTGCGACTCATGTTTTCACACTCCCGACATTTCCTGGTAATAGTATGAGCAATAGTCAGGATCTTGTTCCTGGTTCGGTCTTTCTCTAGGAGTAGGCATTTTGTCTGATCCCCTCTAGCCTTCAAAACCCGAGAATCATGCAGATGTTGTTTCCGCAACTGCTGTATTTCATCTTCCATCAAAGCCATCAGATTATAGCAGTGTTTACTCTCGGTTTCAAAAGCCTTGGCTTGTTTAGCCGCCTTGCTCTCTAGGGTGGTCACCTTCCTTTTTAGACTGACAATGGTCTTTTCATAATCTTTCCTCGCCTGTTGTAAGTACTGTGTGCGCTCTTTCGTTCTTTTTTCCCATTGTGCCTAGAGTTGTGCTATGGTATCCTCAGATTTATTCAAATCATCCCGGCACTCACCGATTTCCCTTTTCAATCCTTTTATTAACCGCTCATCTGACTGACTCCTTTGTTGTTTGTCAGCATCTCTCCTCATTTGTCGGATTTGGGCTTTCAGCGCCTCATTTTCTTGGGCCAATTTGCTCTTTTCTCCCCGATCGGCATCAACATGCAGACTATTTTCAAATTCCAGGTCTCTAATCTGTTGCCTCAGCTTGCCTATTTCTGCCATGTAACTTTC
Source organism: Nicotiana sylvestris (assembly GCF_000393655.2). NCBI lineage: Eukaryota > Viridiplantae > Streptophyta > Magnoliopsida > Solanales > Solanaceae > Nicotiana > Nicotiana sylvestris. The sequence goes on from NC_091059.1 coordinate 189,236,710, forward strand.
TTCTTTAGCCAACCAATCCCACTGTTCTTGCGACGCCTGGATGAACTCCTGGAGATGGGGCCTTTTGGACGGTCTCCCAAACTCGATTTCTTTCCTAAACCAGGCAAGGTATCCCGGCGAAACTTCACCCTTGGACCGATCACGTACACATGTATTGGCTGTTAAGTATTGACACTTGCTCCAAATTTGTCGGACTGCTGCTTTAGGAAACTGTCCGTTGGGCCCGATCTCGACTACTTGGCCACTAAGATCTTCATCTTTCGGAACTATTTGGCATCTCCCCAACTGTCTCAAGACTCGATACGGGGCATAGGGCTGAATACTCCGGAGTCCCATCAAAAGGAAATGGGGTCCAGTGGCTGGCATATATATGATTTCATCCACAGGCAACCATCCAAATGTCCATTCTATTTGGCCCGCAGTGACAGAACGGAGGCGTGCTATCCATTCTATGACCCCTTCTGGTAAGCTAATTCCATCAATCCTCGTAGAAAATTCCTCTATGCATGTTTTCTCTGCTGACCCATAACTCATAAATTGAGGATGACGACATAGGTGTTCCATCATCCACATCTGCAACAACACATTGCACCCATAAAAAAGTTTCACCCCGGCTTTGCAGGCTGTGAGAGCGCGGAAGATTTCAGCTACTATCATGGGTGTGAGGGTGTTGTTGGCCTGAGTGAGTAAAGTACTGACAACCCCAGATACTCGTATGTCAATGTTCCCGTCTTTTCTAGGAAACACCAGGAGTCCCAGAAAGGCTACCATGAATGCAAAACACCTATGTTCTTCCCACTTAAGGCGGTTTCCTTTGCTACAGATTTTGTTTTCCGGCTTGTTGAACCCCCTATGTGGCCATATCTATTGTATATAAACCGCAGAGTACAAAAACCAGCTTCCAAGTCTGGATTGTGGACCCCCCTACTTATTTTCAAAGAGTCTAGTAACCTGTGTACGGTTACGGCCCTTGGAGCGATCAGGTACTGGTGTCTCAGAGGAACCTTGGGACCCCCGATGTATCCGGCTATTTCTTCCAATGTTGGGGTAAGTTCAAAATCCGAGAAGTGAAATACGTTGTGAGCCGGGTCCCAGAATGCGACCAAGGCCCTTATGACATCCCCCCTAGGATTGATCTTCAGCAACCCAGTGAGGCCTCCCAGGTATAGATTGACTGTGTCGCGCCCTGATTCGCCCAAGTCATCCCACCACATGTGCAGCTCCAAAGGGATCTTGTTCACAATTGTTACGTGTAAATTCGGACTTGTGCTCATTCTGCACATTTATTAGGGTGGTTAAGCAAAAATCACGATTCAATCGACTCAAAGATAACATGGACACTTTTCTCTTCTTTTTTTCATTTAATATAAAACCCGGTTTTGCCAATACGGCCTTTCAGCACCTCGGGGTCGAAGATTTTAAGGCTGTGTCGGTTAACCGGTGAAAACCTAAAAAATGACCTCAGGCGACTGTTCTTGCAAAAATAGCCTTCCGGCGCCCTTTTAGGGACATTCGGCTATTTCTAGCAAAAATGGCGTCGCCCTAATTATTTTCAAACAAAATTTTAGTTCTTTTGCCTATTTTCGCAAAAAGTGAAGTTGGACCCGATGGGGGTTGCCTACGTATCTCACACCCTATGGGAATCAAACTGGCGTAGTTCGGGCCGATAAAACAAAATTCTTTTGAAAACAAGACTTTTTTCATTGGCAAATAATTTTTTTTTTCTAAAAAATTCGGTAGAGTTTCGGCATTATTTGGACATTGGTTTTTTCAAACAGGCGATTAACTCTCTTTAATACTTGTACCTCTATCTCTCTTTCCTCAAAATATTCAAAACCCGGTCAGCATGCAAGTCCGAAGCAAACAAATACACAAGTAGCCAGTAAGATGCATCAGGATGGTCCTTTGTCATTTTGGCACACCTGTCCTAGACAGACCCAACCCCTGTGTTGAGCCTCCAAATCAAATGAAGGTGATGCAAACAAACGTTCCTACTAGGGATCTGGTGTGAAGTTGAGTTATTCTAGGTTTATAACCTGGGTGTTTATTCTAGACTGTGTACCCGAGCGGACAACTCGAATCGAGGAGGGGGCTACGTACCGGGAACCAAAAGGCCATCCGGCTTAGTAACTTGTCCGGCCTCTTTCTTATTTCAGGGTATGACACTAACAGAATAGGGAGTCTCAACCAGTAAGCACATCCCCGGAGACTAGAAGAGAAGGGTTTCGGCACAGTTTATATACAATTCAGATTATATCAAAGCGGTAAAAGCATTATTTAGCACGTTAGGTCCAAACATGTAACAAAATTAGATAAAGCCAAATATGACAATTTATCTAGGCTCGAATTCTGAACCCTGAACCAAAGATTCTGGGTTCGTGTCCCCAGTAGAGTCGTCAGAGCTGTCACACCTCCTTTTTCACTCGCGCCCCCGTAAAGAGCGCAAAGGGAGTTTTTCCAATTAAAGGACAATCGAAACGGGATTTTATTTAAATATTCAGAGTCACCACTTAGGAGATTTATGGTGTCCCAAGTCACCGGTTGAATCCCGAATCGAGGAAAAGATTGACTCTGAATTACAGTCCGCGAACCAGAAATCCGAGTAAGGAATTCTGTTAACCCGGGAGAAGGTGTTAGGCATTCCCGAGTTTCGTGGTTCTAGCACGGTCACTCAATTGTCATATTCGGCTTGTTTATCTGATTTTAATACATTTTTGAACCTACGTACCAATTTTACCCTTGAACCGCTTTTATCATTTATTATTTAAAGAATTGCAATGTCTTGAGAATGCGTCTCGAATTGCACCACATAAATGTACCCGCCACTTTCGATACATTCCAACTTCGTTGAGATTTGGATTTGGGTCACATAAATGTGCACCCGAGTTTAGGAAGATAATATTATTAAATACGCGCCTAAAGATACTACGCGTTGTTATTTTGAGGAAAAAAAAGCCGTAAAGTTCGCTATGCGGCCTGTCTCGAAATCTAAGCATTTGGAATAACTATCCATTGAGGGCCCCGCAATTTGTAATTTATTCGGCGAGGCACGCCTCACTTATTTTTTTTAAAAAGGGTTAATCAGCCACCTTTATTATTTATTATTTTTAAAGAGATTGCAACGTCGTGAAAACACATCTCGAACCACGTCACATCAATGCACCCGTGGTTATTGACACGTTTCGACTCCGTTGAGATTTGGATTTGGATCACATAAATGTGCACCCGAGTTTAAGAAAGTAAATTATTAAGAGCATGTCTAAAATGACTAGCGCGTTGTTATCTTTGGGGAGGTCCGTGAAATTCACTAAGCGGCCCATCCCGAATTCTAAATATTTCATTTTAACCATTTATTAAGGGCCCTGCCATTTATATATTTTTGTTTGGCGAGGCTCGTCTCATTTACTATTTAAAGGGCAAACCTAAAAGCGACTATGATTTGCTATTTTTATTTTTTGTCTCTAATAAAGAAAAGGTCCTAATTAATTGATGTATTTGAAAGGACCAAATTCTCATGGCTCAATCTTGGTTCAATTACAACATAAGAGGTAACAAATAAAACATTTTTTAGCAATTCGTTCTAAACAACACGGATTATACTCTATAAAGGCAACTGGGCAGTTATAGGATTAGGCCCGGGTCAATGAAAGCCAGACTACTTAGCAAAACTTGTTTCAAAATGCTTCGAATACACTTCACTGATTAGTAATAGACGGGACAGTATCCAACTTTATTCAAACTTATGAACTACTAACTGATGGTCTCCTGTTCCTATTCAAATTATACTTAGGCTAATTTATTGCTACAAAAACTTAAAGAGCTCAACGAATTAATTAACCAATTGACATTTACGTTGAGATTTCAAGCCCAAAGATATAGTATTGTGCGACACATGACTTTTGAATTCAATTCATCGGTAATAAAATAAGCTAACGTACTACACTACTAACACGTTCATTGGGCCTGGATTTTAGTATTGACAGGGCCTACGCTTGTTTCAAACCTAATTTTCAGTTTCAATAAGTAGTCAACACGCGGATTCAAGCTACCTTACACTAATAGCCCCAACTAAACCAAACCAAATGGCTAAGACACAGGGCATGCATCTAATTCGTTTAACAGTTCTCAGCTAAAAAATAGTCCAATAGTTTGCATCAGTCCCGTTACACATTCAACAGACATTTATATGATATTAGTGAGTGAAGTATTTTAATGTACAAATCAATAGAAAAGATAAATCAAACTTAAGCTTCAAATCTTCATGTATATTCATGCTTCATGTTTTTCAGCGTACAAATTGGCAAGGTTACAGCCGTGTACCTGGAATCTGAATTGAAATAGAGAAGGGACTGGTCAGCAACAACAATACAACAACAGTTACAACAACAATACCATGTCAGTCCAGTTCTAAATCAGAAACACAACCAAACCAATGCACGAACAGATTTATAAGACCCCACAACAACAATCAGCACCCAAATCAACTCAACCGAACTTGAATTAAGCCAAGATTCTACTACAAAAACTGATCTTTTAAATTCTCAGAAATTGACTTTAAGCTTTCGAAATTTGTTCCAAAACTGACTGCCTTTCAAAAGAACTCTCAAAAACTCTCTGAACTCCTTAGAATATTGTTCAAAGACTGACCTCAAGATGCTCTCAAACAGTGCTCCCAGAGACTTTTTTTTTTCTCTTCTCAGGTCTGCCCCCAAAAGAAAAGCCAGACCAGACTCAAAAAGAATCTCCTTTAATTCTGTCCAGACCCCTATTTATACCCAAACCTCAGCCCCTTTCCAGCTCTAAGGAGCACTTAGCTAATTAAGAAAGTATTTTCTGCCCACTACTACATGTTTTGTTTTAATTCACTTGTTCCCCACTAGAGTATGTTTCTTCCCATTATCCCTTGTCCTTCCCTTTATTTAATTGTTCAAACATGTATGGGCAACATATTTTAATCAATACCCTTTTAAGCCTTTCATACCATTATGTTTTGTTCCCCATTAACACTAAATAATTGCATTAGTTTAATGGTATTTTAGTACCCTACTGTCAGCCCATTCATCTTAAGCCATTTTCAAACTTTTTAAACCCCAAAATACCCTCCTAAAGTCCCTGAAATTACTGTCCTACCCAATCCCTTTCACTCTGCATTGAACCTTTCAACTCTAACCTATTCAAACCTACCAACTAACTAAGCTGAATCCAACAAAATACAATAGCTATAACCAATTCAAATCAGTTAGTAATTCAGGATATCAAATCAAATGGCACCAAAATGAAGACTAAGGGTTAGGGCAGCACATATTGAACTAACTATATTAGGGAACCAATCATATTTAGCTCAGCAACAGATGAACTGAAATCAACTAGACGAGCATATGCCTTAATCAGATTGGAATACAAAAGAAGAAACAGCCAGAAGAGCCTTAAGGGGATTGACAAATTCAGGATAACAAATGACCAATAAATTCATTTCAATGAGCTGAATATACCAATAGGCTCAGTTCTAAGTTCAAATATACCAACGAGCTCATTTTAACACAAAATTTAGAACACAAATGAAGCAAGAGGGGAAACAGACAGGAATGAGCTATGAAATCAAAACCAAAATTAAACTACTATCGTGTTAAACTAACACTCAAACCTACCGGACTAATCGAAGAAACTTATTCGATTGATTAAACAGTTATAACATATAATCAACAACAGAAAATTTGGACCAAGAAAAAGGTCCGAAGAGAGGAGGAGGAAAATCATTGACAAAGCCAGGCTACAATGAAACTTTAAACAGATAAACAACAAACAAAAAAATGAAAAAAAAGAAATGGAAAGGAAATACCTCAAAATCTATAGATCGAACTCCAATCAGTTTGACCTTCGACTTGAACCTTTTGAGGTAAAAACAAACTTTAATCGATTGTTCTCGACTGAGAACACTCGACTAAAGTTGATTAAAACCCCAATTTATTTTTCCCCTCGGATCGACTCTAGGTTTGGTCCTTCTAGGGTTTTTCAATCAATTTAAACTTCGACCAGTTCTAGCAAGACTCGAGCCAAAGTAAGGGTGGTTTGGGAACGAGGGAGGTCAGGTGGAGCTGGGGTGTGAACTTGGGACTGGTTGGGTAGGTTTAGGATTTTGCTCGAATCTTCGATTGAAGATTCGAGACAGGCCGGGATAATTCGAGGTTAAAGGGGTAGGGATCTGTGTTGAGGGTGGTTAGGTGCTCTAGGGGTGTTAGTTTCCTGGTCATCGGCGTTGTTGTCGCCGGGTTTACGGCGAAGGGATTTGGTGGCGGCTAGGGTTTGGGGGGGTCATCTCTGAGAGAGACGATAAACATGGGGGGTCTGGTTTGGGGGGGTTGGGTAGAGATTAAAGTTATATAGGGAGGGGGTGGTTTAATCTTGGCCGTTGGATCAAGCACGATCGACGGTCCAGATTAGGTTAGGGGTCAAACGGGGTCGTTTTGGTTAAGTACTGAGGCGGGTTTGGCTCGGGGTAAACGGGTCGGGTTCGGTTCTTGAATATGGGTATTGATCTGTGACCGTAGGATGTGGCTTGGTTGAATGGTTGAGATTTTTTGCCATTGAAACAATGTAGTTTGGTTCCTATACTACGTCGTTTCACCATCCTGTGAGAGGAGCTTCCTGGACCGGGTTTGGGACACGCCATTGGGCCAGGGATTTGAGCCCAATCCGATTTTCCTTCCTATTTCTTTTGTTCTTTTCATTCATTTTTGATTTCTAAACTGTTTTCTAAAATTATAAACCAAGTTAACTTACTAAAAATACTAATTATCTTTTAATAACATTTATCACATACAATTAAATGCCAATTAACAATAAAATCACACAATTCAACATTAAATGCTAAAAATGCAAAGTACATTATTTTTTATGATTTTCATTTTCATAAATCAAATCACTGGTTAATTAATCCTAAATTGTAAATGCAAATGCAACACATATATTTTTGTATTTTTCAGTAATAAAAATAGAATAAACATGCACAGACAAATACAAATAAATCACAAGCGACACACAACTATTTTATTTTGAATTTTTATGGGAGTAGTTCTTGTAGGGCAAAAATCACATGTTCACAGTGAACGCGAGGCTTTGACCGCGTTCGCGAAGAAGGATTTCAGACCTGGGCAAAAGGTTTAAAAGGTCGTCTTGTCCGCGAATGTGGGATTTATTTCTTCCATTGTTTGTCGTTTTTGGAGCTATTTGAAGGAGATTGAAGAGGGATTCAAGGGGAATCATGTTGGAGGTAATAATTTTGGACTTAAAACTCGATTCTAATGTGAAATCTACCTAATAAATCATAGAATCTAACCCTAAAATTGAGGAATTAGGGCTTTGGATTAAGAGACTTTAGAATGAGAATTTGAGGGGTCATTTGGACTCCAATTTTAGTGTTATTGGTATGTATGGACTCGTGGGAGGATAAGGATTCTATTTATGTAATTTCTATCGAGTTTTGAGACGTGGTCCAGGGGGTCGGGTTTGGCCAATTTCGGGATTTTTGGTATAATTTGATTATTTTCGTTTGGGCTTCATTCCCTTAGCATATTTTGACGCCGTGATTTTGATTTTGGATAGATTCGACGCGAGTGGAGGCCGATTCGAGGGGCAAAGGCGTCACAGAGTGGTATTTTAATCGGTTTGAGGTAAGTAACCATTGTAAATCTGGAACTGAGGGTACAAATCCTGGTATTTAACTTATTTTGATAAATGCGATGACGCACATGCTAGGTACCGAGCGTGTGGGCGTGCACCGGTAGGGATTGTGACTTGGTCCGTCCCATAGCAACTATTAAGCCGCATGTTTGATTTGGAATCTTATATTATTTCGTACTTTAGTCATTTATACTGTATTATGGGATGTATGCCATGTTTGGGGCCTTGTGCCGACCTGTTGAGACTCTTAGGGGAATTTTTACTATTTTTCCTCACTTTACTTATTGAAAGCATATCCTCAGTCATGTTTTACCTGTTAAATGTTTAAAACAAGTTTTATCACTCTACTTCTAAATGTGAGGATTGTTCGGACTGAGTTCCCTAATTTCTACTGTTGTGCCCGAGAGGTTGTGAGGTTAATGACTAAGAGAGGTTGAGAACATAATGGTGAGGATATTATATATGTGTGAGTTATGGATCGGGTTGCACGCCGCAGCGATACTTATATAGATCGGGCTGCATGCCGCAGTGATACTTATATGGATCGGGTTGCATGCCACATCAATATATATATATATTAGATCGGGTTGCGCGCCGCAGCGATATGACGCTTGGGCTGTAGGAGCCCCTCCAAAGTCTGTACACCCCCAGTAAGCGTAATCGACTATACATTATGGATCGGACTGCATGCCGTAGCGGTTATTATGAGATATTAAGGAGCCTGAGTGCTGAGAGTGAGTACTGAGTGATGATAGTGAGTCACGAGTGACTGAGAGGCTGCCCGAGAGGCCATATTCTGAGTGATACCTTGCCCGAGGGGCCCAGTTATGATATTTGTACTAATTTCACTCTTCTTTTAAAAACAATCCTCTGTTGAAAAAATTGCTAAGTATATGATTTCAAGTGTTTAAACTGAAATTGATGATTTTACGATGAAACTGGTTTTAAACTGTGAAGTAGACCTGTTATCCTGTTGTTTATTCAGTTATATGATTTTTAACTACTCGTCACTTCTTTCAGACCTTATTTACTTTATTTACTTACTGAGTTGGCATACTCATATTACTCCCTGCACCTTATGTGCAGATCCAGATGCCCGATGGCAGAGTGAGGGTCCACAGCTAATTCAGAGGTTGCCGGAGATTTCAAGGTAGCTGCATGGCATCCACAACCTTGTTTTCTTCTTCTTATCTTGTTCATTTCCGCATTTTCTAGACTTATATTGTATCAGATAGTCAGTTATGTAGTAGAGGCTCTAGACTTGTGATGCCAAATATTTGGGGCTGTGTAGTTCATGTTTATTTGACTTCCGCATATATATTTTGTTGCTTTAAACACTTGTTATGAAAATTTGATATTTAAACCCGTGTTAGAAAAATGATTTTATAAGAGGAATTTGTTGTAGTTAATGGTTGGGTTGGCTTCCCTAGTAATGTGATAGGCGCATTCACGACCGGGTATTTGGGGTTGACAAAGATGGGCAGTCCAGCTATATATGAACTCTCTTGCTTGATTCTGATTGGCCCATGTCATTTTAGTTACTTGGCGACGTATGGTTGGTTTTTGCTTTTTGACTTGGATTGCCACATCATTTAACACGTGGCGTCATCTTTTTGGCTTGCAGTTAGACTAGATATGCCATGTCACGTGACACACGGTATGAGTCAGGGCCTTAAGATGAAATGGACATTCTGCTTGAAAATAATAAAATGGACTAATTTAACTTGTAAAGCCCAAATTAATTATTTAACCCAATTGAATTTAATCCAAATTTTATATGGATTAGACCCAATAAATTTTATATATCTACAGATGCCCCCTACTTCAAGGCTTGTCGGGGTGTAGGCTTACTGAAACGAACGACGAGACTTGAAGTACCAGTGAACGTTGATATTTTTATTTCAGCACTTGTGGTGACTTCTACCAGTCAAATTTGAACTTTTATCCAGTTGCACATTTATGTGAAGTGCTACATACAAACTCCAAGCAAAAATTAACCTTCCAATACTTTGGTTGTAGAACACGTGTGTGTAATGTAATTTGGTTTGGAAGTAGCAATTGCAAACTATAGTAATGGAAAATTCTTGCAAATTGTTACAAAATTTTCCATGTTTGTCCCACGTTAGGCCTCTTTCCTTTTTCACCAAAAGCAAACAAGGAAAAATATTTCTCGACCTTGTAGGGCAAGGCAACATTTTTCCTTCTAGGATTCTAACTCTTTGTTTTGTTCACTTATAACTCAGACTTTGTTAGATTCCTATAAAAAGAGGACCAAGCCAACTAGTTTTTCATCACAATTGAATATCAAGCTCCTCTATCTAACTGGGTCGAAGCACCAAAACTGATACTAGAGCTTCTTACATCTCCAATTGCTTTCACGAACGGCTTGCACTTGCCATTTCTTTCATTCCTTTTTTTCTTCTTATCTCCTTAATTTTTTTGTTGAATCATGACTTGCTCTCTCTCCCTTTTTTTCTTATGAAGCAGATCCTTCAATTTAAACAGGTAGAAAAGACAACTAGAAGCAACCAAGCGTGCGCCATGCAATAATTTGGGGGATGAAGTTGTGCTTCCTTATTGCTTCTTTATTCAGAATTAATCCATATTGAAGGACTCCACCAGCATGAGAAGCCAAATTTGCAAACTTTGAGCAATGAAGATCGCTGTTCAAGACCAATTGTTTTCCCCAAGTTAAAGCTTTGTGCTATGGGCACCGATACCTGCCATGCTGAACTAGACTGTTGTGCTACTTTCGATGTCTTTTTATGTCAAACTAAAGTGCCATGCTGCTGAATCGTCGTGTTATTGGTATCGTATCCACAAAAACTTCGTGTTGTTGGCATCAAGGATTTCCAAAATATTTTTCTTTTGCAGGCTTTTGCGAGAGTACCAGCGGTCTTTGATATCCCTAAGGAGATGCAAGAGATGCCTATATGATTTCCAACGAAACACTTGTCTCTGTTGCGGTCTGACGAGATAAGCGCATGAAGTGTCTTGTCAACCTCAATGGCAAAATCCCTACTCTTGGAGGCTTGGTGAGACCATATTTCTTCATTGGCGAGTAGAACATATACCACATCGTATCATTTCAGGCTAGCAAGAAAGACAACTAGAGTAGGCCTTTCCAACTTCGGCAAGCAAGCACCTAGCGTGTCTCTGCTACTTTGACCTTATGGAATTTCATGATTTCATTGGAAAAAAATTGTATCTCAACCTAGGAGTGTCCAAAATGCAATCCCCTTGGTTCTATAGAATCAAAACATGCAGCACAACGCCATATCCAAAATTTAAGGCCAAATTCAATCAGGACAAGTAGGAATGAACTTTTGAAAGCGATGCACAAGGCTGTCATTTCGAATTCACAACACTGCATGCTGTCATCTGAAAGTATATATCAAACTAGGAACGTCCAAATCGCGATCCGTCTGCGTCATTGGAAATAAGACTCAGATATAATAAAATCCTCAGGATATTATTGAAAATTGAACATTCATATCTAGAGCTACAAGTGTCGGAATTGCGAGCCACCTGTATTATTGGAAAAAAACTACAATTTCTACAATAATTGAAGATATCATTGATGAACTCCTTTCGGATTGCCCACAACAGTAGTTTGAAATTGCTCCTAATGTTTGTTGCACTTGTTTTTCAGACTTGTGCACTCTTGCCGAAAAGTTCCTACCCTGAGCTACAAGGGTCTAGATCATAAATGAGTTATATCATTGAAAATTGAACATTCAGATCTTTGCCATCCAAATTTCAGGTTAAAACACTCTCTAGGTAGACCGATACGATTTTTCAAGATTGCTCCATACGTCTGCCCATCTAACTTTTCAACTCTATGCACATTGTCAAAAAACTTTGAGCTAGGAGTGTCAGAAGTGCAATCCGTCTGTGCCGTTGGAAAGAAAACTCATAGAGCTGCAACACATAAAAATTTCATTGTGGAACTACTATCAGGCTAGAAACAAAAAAATATTGAAAGTCGAACTGACCATAGGGAACTTTCAGGTTTACGTTCTTTTGGCCAGAAAAACTGTATCTTGAACTAGGAGCATCGAAATCACCAACAGTTTAATCCTATGATATTTGAACATCAAGAACTATAACCTTGTTGAAGATAAAGCTCCATTCATTCTTAACTAGCCTAACAAATATTTTTGAAGTTGTTTCTACAGCATTGTAATGGATTCGCTATCATCACGAATCTATCTCCTTGTTTATTTCTTTTGCAGACTTGCGAAGGAGCTCAAAAGGTCTCAGTATTAGACTATGAAGGTACACAAGATTTAGATATTGTGATGTTTCGAGCAACTAGCAACGAGAAAAACCTCCCCTACAAAAGATAAACTTGTTGTAGAGAGACTATCACGTGGAAGTACTCATTTCCCAAAAGTCGTGTATACTCGAAGTTTTGATATACATAAAGCTTACCCAAGGTGATCGCTAATGATGGAACTCTTCAGAGCGAGGTACATGCTCATGTATGGAAACATCAAACAAAAGAAGTTGGCCATTGCACCCACAACTCAACAACAAGACACATAGTTAAGGGATTATGGAAGCTGTTAAATGTCATGGGCACGCCATCAAGGATGATCCATCATATGGAGAAGCCACGAACAATTTGACGACCATGCTTATCTTTCGATCCTATACATGACTTTAGATTCCTTGTATAGGATGATGTCTCGTTCAGCTTTTAACATTGATGTATATAACTCTTTCTATATTGAAGCAATGAAATATCTTTTATGCTTTGACAACAAATTGTCTTCTTTTCCTCAGTTACATATGCCTTTACATTAAAAAATTAATATGATGATCTCATGATGCCAAACCCTTTTTTTTAAAACTCAATGGACTAAACTTAGAATGAAACTCTAACCTGCCTACGTACCTCGGTGAAGAGGATCGAGTCATAACGTAGTTTAGAGGGATGCGTTTTTTTTTGATTTTTTTTTGTCTTGACTTTTGCCTAGGCTGCATCTTTCGAGGTTTTCAACCTAGCAGGCTCTTTGTTTGGGCCATACACAATTTAGACTCATGCGGGCCAGGAGTGTATCAACATGCAGTTTAAGCTCATGCATCAAGGGGCGTCATGACTTGCAGTTTAGGTTCGTACGTCGAGGAGTGTAGGTGACTTTCATGGGAAGTATTGGTTCAGAAAGTTTTTGTTGATCGGACCAACTCTGAGACCATCCTTATTGACAATTTTGTATGCGCCACTTGAATAGGCTTCCTTCACAACATATGGCCCATCCCATTTTAAGGTAAATTTGTTGTTATGTGTTTGTTGATGATTATGAGTCGTCGAACAGCTAGGACAAAGTCTCCTACTTGGTGTGATCGTGGTTTCACTTTCTTGTTGAAGGCTTTAGCTAGTCGAGCTTGATAGCACTCCAATTTTTGTGGCACGCTCAATCTTTTCTCAGTCAATGCCTTTAACTTTGCTAGGCGAAGTTGAGCAATCTCTTCGGATGTGAGTCCTTCCTGGATTGCGATCCACAATGATAGAATTTGTTGCTCCAACGGAAGGATTACTTCTATACCATGCACCAAGGAGTAAGGAGTTACTTGTGTAGCAGTCCTGAAGGTTGTCTGGTATGCCCACAAAGCATCACCAATTTTCTCATTTCATTCTCTCTTGTTCTTTGCAATAATTTTCTTCAAAAGGTTACCAAGTGTCTTGTTAAAAGCTTCAGCAAGGCCACTGGCAGATGCATTATACATTGAAGAGTTATGTTGCTTAAAACCAAATTTCTCGCACGTTACACCCCAAGTTTTCATACGTGAGAGTATGTCGTAAGTCATTGATATAAGCTCGGAAATGAGATTATATTTGGAAGCAAATAAAGTAAGTTAATCATGTTACCTTGGAGGTTACAAATATTTAAAATCATGAATAACGAGTACCAAGAGGGTTGGAAATCTTAGAAGCTAAACCAATTGAAGAAAATAAGTTTCGTCAAAAGTCGACAAGTTTGGAATGTTATAACATGTACTTTGGGGTGAGACTAGGGTTCTTAATATGATAAGGAGGTTATTCTATGAGTTATTTTAGTCGTATGATATTCATTTTCTACATTTTTAAGGCAAGCAAGTTGCGGAACAAGAGTTGGCAAAGGTCATCACAAGTTATATTCATAAATTTGCTGAAATTTAGGTCAAATGTATCTGAGATTTTCTCCAAATATACTTGGAATCATTGGGTTTTCTACCTACCAAATTGAAGGTCTATGAGTCTAATTTCTAACTTATTAAACCGTTCGTCAATACGATATCGGAGTAGACAGATATTCGCATTTTCGCGAGACCGCGCAAGCAGCTCCCAATGGGACCCACTTAGGCGGTGGTTGACCTGCTTCAATTTATAAACGATTTGGACGCCTATTTTTGCTCATTTTTCAACTAAAATTCGTCTCTAAACTTCTCCTAACCCTCCTAAACATATACCACAAGGGTTTGAAGTGATTCCAAAGTGATTACACCATATTTCAAGATCAAAACTTAGTTCTAGTGAAGAACAACACCTCTTTGAGGTTGTGTTGTCATTGAGGATTGTTGTGGGCTGTATTTGGATGAAATTCTAAGTTGTTGCTGCTTTGTAAGGTGAGTATAACAGCCTACTAATTTTTCTTAAGCTTGCTTGTATGTTGGTTAAGTTGTTAGGATGATAAACTACAAGATAATACTTGGATTAGCTTAAGTCACTTCTATGGTGTTGTATTGCTATTAAGGGTTGTTGTAAAATTAATATAACTTGGATTTTGACTTGAAGTAACTGTAGGAGGTATTTATATTGTGTTATTGCTTGTGCCTAAGGTTATCTTGATATTGATTAAGTTAAATGGATGGGCTAGACATGAACTAGTGAATAAAGTTGCTAGTTGGGGATAGTTGAAGTTGTGGATTATTTTCGTTGGTATAAGGATGTAATCATTGATTAATGACTTCATTATCAAGTTAATGATACTTTTATGTTGAAGTAAGAAGTCTATAAGGATTGATAAGGGGTATACGGATTCCAATCGGAGCTTTCCGCTCGTCGTAATGTAGTTGTGACTTGTTGTGGTTATATGGTGTCTTGATGTTGTTAATTATGTATTGATGGATTTCTCTGGTCATTGTTGTTGGTATATGGTATTGGAGGAGGCCCTTGTTACAAGGGAGATGCTGCCAAAATTTACGTAAACGAGCTACTAGCTTAAGTTATAGACTTAGCCTTTGCTCAGCACTGATTTTGAATCTCCTTATACTATGATAGATTGAGTTGACTTGTTTGAAGAGTTGCTTGGAAGTGATTAAGGACTCAACGGGTTTAAGGTATGTTAAGGCACTTTCTTCTTTCTTTTGGCATGATCTAAAGTGAAATGAATACGCTACTTCATAACGGATCTACTCCTAGCAACTAAGGTTGTCCATGTTGTTCTTTCCTTATAAAATTATTCTAAGCAAGTGTGTATGATCCTTGAATCCTACTAAGGTTCATATTGAGGGTATGGATGTCCATAGTGCTCTTAAGTCACTCCAAAAGGTTTAGAAGGTGATTCCATGAGTCTAGCATGCATTATATATAGTATCTATTTTACTCTACCGAGTCGCTCTATAGTCGGCTGGGTACGACACCTATTGTGCAACCACTGATTAGTTGGTTTTACCGAGCTCCACGTGGCCGGGTACGATTCTACCGAACCTTATGATAGTCGGGTACGCTTTTACCGAGCCCTCTTTGAGGTCGGGTACGATATGATGATGATGATGCCCACAGAGGCGAATGTTTTAAAAAGTTTATGTATATATATGTTTTATGCATTTCATATCAGTAACCCACAGAGGCACTCAGATGTTACAGGTTGTATCTCCTCTATCTCTCTCTTTACATTACTGTTCTTGTTTATGCTTTCCTGCCTAACATACTCGGTACTTTATTCGTACTGACGTCCCTTTTGCCTGGGGACGCTGCATTTCATGCCCGCAGGTCCCGATTGATAGGTTGACAGTCCTCCTAGTAGGCTATCAGCTCAGCGAAGGTGTTGGTGCACTCCACTTGCTCCGGAGTTGCCTATTTGGTCAGTATGCTTTGGATATGTATTGATTGGTATGGCGGGGCCCTGTCCCGACCTTTATGATTTTATGTACTCTTAGAGGCTTGTAGACAGATGTTAGGTGTATGGATACTTGTATGGCCTTGTCGGCCTATGTTTCGAGTTTACTAATGGTCATGTCGGCCTTATAGGCCCGTATATCACATATATAAGTTTGTATATCATATTGGGTCTTCATATGTTGAGTATTCCCTTATGTTTTATTCTTGTTATCTCATGATGGGTTTTCTGGCTCATTTACTCATGATAATATGATAAGAAAGATATGTTACATTGGTACTCGGTTGAGTAAGGCACCGGGTGCCCGTCGCGGCCCTTCGGTTTGGGTCGTGACAGAAGTGGTATCAGAGCAGTTCTGTCCTAGGGAGTCTACAAGCCGTGTCTAGTAGAGTCTTGTTTATGGGTGTGTTGTGCACCACACTTATAAGCAGGAGGCTACAGGGCATTTAGGTCTGTCACTCTTTCTTCTTACTCTAGATCGTGCAGTAGAGCTCAGTTGTAAGAATTCAAACTCCTAAATTCGACTTTAGTCGTAATACAACGATACCTACATCCACAAAGACAGTTGGTAAGAGATTGCATGTGGATGTGGAAGAGTTGAGTCAGAGGAACTCGATTTCACATCATGCTTATGATGAGTAAATATGAGGTCTTCAACAGATCATGTGTGTACTAAGATGTGTATGCTTCTTAATAAGGAGCCTTAAGGCACGGATATCTATTCACGAATATGGTGAAAATCTATGAGGAATTCAGAAGCTAGATACAAGTTTTAACAAGTAAAAGAAGTAAGGTGAAGAGGGGTACGAGGCACCCAGATAATGAAGATTATCAATATTTTCAAATCAGGCAGAGAAATATAAGCATTTTGGTACCTTCATCAATGACAGAGGTAAGTACAATTGGCCACACCCATCTCAGTTATGTTCTATGGGAGCTAACATATATTATTTAAGAGAAAGATGGGATATCAGGATCCAGTTGGAGTTAGAGTAACCCAAAAATTGTGGATAGGTTGTTATCATTAACTAACGTTTCCGAAAGATGGTGCAAATGTGGTAATAGATCTCCTTCTAAGACACCCAGATGGTGAACTCTAGAGTAGTACAATCAGATACGAATACTGGAATATTCAAAAATTTCAGAAGATAGGCAGTGGGATCCTAGAAGGGACAAATATTTACCTTAGTATGACTCTAGCCCCGAGTAAAAAAAAGAATGTTAGGCATTCCCAAGAGCCAGTGAGATGAAGCTAGGGGAGCTTATAGGGAAAGAACTTTTTGTTGAAGTTTTCAGAATAAAGTTATAGACAAAAAAAATATTATCCGGAGAATAAAAAGAAAAAAAATGAAGCATCATGAGTAAGATGTGATATATGGGTGATAACAGTAAATCAAAATATGACACGATGATAGAGTCTATAGTCAAGTGAAGGAAAATACAAGAGGTGACAAGCCTTAAGGCAATAAAAGAGTATAAGCCATAAAGTCATATTCTTATTTCGAGAAATGAGTTGGTGACTTCAACGTGATTACCAGGAGGAAAGGTTAGACCCCAGAGTAATAAAAATCAGTATGGGCTGGTGAACAAGATAAAACCGAACATGAATTAGGGACCGGAGGATTTGATAATGGTCGACATCGTGAGAATTTCAAAGATCGTGCTCCAACAATAATAGAATAGACAACAGACGAATAACCTTTAAAGGTTATTTAGGAAGTCGCTTACCTAAAGCAAGCACTCTCAGCAGAGTTAATCTTAAGGGACTAAGTGTGCCAGTTACCGTAAGTGTCACCTTCGTACATAAGAAATTTAGTTATCCCTGGTACAGAAGGTTACCATAAGGTGATTAAGGTTCATTGATAATATGAAAAAACGCTAAAGATGAAGAGGTAAAACAACTATAGGTAGATCGTCGTAGTACTAAATCTTAGTACTCCCCTGAAGGGGGGAATATGGTGTGATATGATATTAAGTCGGAGTTAAGCGGTTCAGTTAACTATGGAATGGTAAAGGAAGAATGTGGTAAAAAGGAGAAAGGGATGATGTTGCATTTATTCAGTTCCTGCAGATATATTGCGACTCCAGAACATTATACAAGCACGACACCGGGGAGAGGCAGTAAAAGTTTCCGGCCAGGATGTTATTGATAAATAAGTGTGAATGGACACTTGATACATTAGGAGCTAGTGGCGAGAGATAAGTTAAGAAAAAGGATATATATATATATATATATATATATATATATATATATATATATATATGAGAATGGACCAACGAGTAATTAGTAGTTGATTCAGGAAGAGCCCAGTTATGGCTAGACAAGAGGTCACGGATAAATCAATAGATCATGCAAGATAAATGTAGTGAACTGCAGCATAGTGAATTCAGTCTCGCAGATACGAGATCGCAATCATTTGAAAAAATTTCAGATAGGAGTTGAGGCAATTAAAGGTACCATTTTTAAGGTTTATAAAAATAAGAGAGAGTGACACTAAGGAGACAATAAAAATTTGAGCTTAGAAGTAACCCTACGAGCACAAAGGCATAAATTTATGTAACTAAGGATTATTATGGGCGAGTAAGAATAACGAAAATCACCTTCGGGTGTACGATATATCAAGCTCGCAACTTTACAAGAGCCAAAAGGTCTCCCTAAGTACTACAATGAAAGACTAGCTGAGGAAATAAGGAAGAAGGTTTCCACCTAAACATAGTGAGCTAGAGAGTAAATGATCCTGTACCAACAGTTTCACTACAATATTGTATACACTCCATAAGAAAGTGGCACCTATCATGGCTAATGAATGGTAAAAAAAAGCCATCAAAGGTGATGTTTGAGATCATATGAGGTACAGGAAATTATAGTATTCGTGGGCAAAAAGACAAGCCAAGTATTCATGCAACAAGTGATAGAACGACCAGCAAAAGTAATTGCTTACATTTAAGGACAACTGAGAAGGCACGAAAGGAAATTTATGGTGCTAGCAAGTTAAAGGAAGGTTGCGAGTAGTATAAATAGATCGGTGTAGGTCCTAAGGTAAAGTATTGTAGAGCAACAAGGTTTTAGGTAGATAGGAGTAAGGATATGAAAAGGTGAGTGAGAAGGTGACGAGAATATGTATGTCCTCGGGATTAAACCCATCAAAACAAGGGAGCTGATGATTTCCATATGTAATAAAAAGCTCGGTACAGCCTGAATGAACACAGAGGAGTCTGAGACTAGGTGCATTTAGAAGAGATGGAATGCTGCCCTGGCAGTAGAATAAGGGTCTAATTGTGATAGATAAGAGGATGATACTTAGGCCTTTGATTGAGTAACGATTTAACGAGAAAGGGATTTCATTAATTGCACGGGATTAGAATACCCCCATAAGATGAATCGCGTTGGGATGCAATGAAATACGGTTATTGAAGTATAGTATTATCCCTAGGTGGATCAGGAAAATCACTTCATATGTTCCCCGATAAGATGTGAGCCCTAGTGACAGTGTATTACGTAAGAGGTTGCAAGTTATCAGTGATAGATTATAGATCAACATTAAGGTGAATAAACAATAGATGGGTACAAGTTCCAAAGTTCGAGATGAGATTTGTTTGTTATTCTTAGATGAATAATAATGAGGAAGCACTAAAGGACTTAGATTTATATATATAGGATAAGCAGCGAGAGAGTAACCTGGAGTTGGGTAGCAAACCTCGGTAATAATAAATTGAAATAAGTTTTATGGTATAGTATAACCTACTTAGATGTAGTAAATCCATAAGGATAGATATACAAGGATATGAAACAAGAGATAGAAATAGTCTTAAGTTCGATATAGTACCAAGCGAAAGACATCAGTACACCTATATATGCCTAGAGGGACAGCTTGTCATAATTATGTATATGTTCATAAAGTGAGGCATAGAGATTGGCTAAAAGATGGAGGAAAAAGAGAAGACGAGTCTCTAGGCGCTCATACAAGGACACAGTCGTACATACTGCATGACATAAGGTATCAAATGTTACGATGTTGGAAGAATTCAAACCACATGTCATAGTGTGACAAAGAGGCCTAAAAGGGGGGAATGCCCAAGCGTTTGGATTTATTCACAAAACAGTTGCTTAGATGGAAAGATGAGCATTAAAGTATTCATAAGATCCATAGTTTATGAAACTGATAAGCGCATCAGTCAACATTCGAGGACGAATGTTCCAAAGGGGGGAATGATGTTACACCCCAAGTTTTCATACGTGAGAGTACGTCGTAAGTCATTGATGTAAGCTCGGAAATGAGATTATATTTGGAAGCAAATAAAGTAAGTTAATCATGTTACCTTGGAGGTTACAAATATTTAAGATCATGAATAACGAGTACCAAGAGGGTTGGAAATCTTAGAAGCTAAACCAATTGAAGAAAATAAGTTTCGTCAAAAGTCGACAAGTTTGGAATGTTATAACATGTACTTTAGGGTGAGACTAGGGTTCTTAACATGATAAGGAGGTTATTCTATGAGTTATTTTAGTCGTATGATATTCATTTTCTATATTTTGAAGGCAAGCAAGTTGTGGAACAAGAGTTGGCAAAGGTCATATCAAGTTACATTCATAAATTTGCTGAAATTTAGGTCAAATGTATCTGAGAATTTCTCCAAATATACTTGGAATCATGGGGTGTTCTACCTACAAAATTGAAGGTCTACGAGTCTACTTTCTAACGCATTAAACCATTTGTCAATACGACATCAGAGTAGAGATATATCCGCGTGTTCGCGAGACCGCGCAAGCAGCTCCCAATGGGACCCACTTAGGCGGTGGTTGACCTACTTCAATTTATAAACGATTTGGACGCCTATTTTTGCTCATTTTTCAACTAAAATTCGTCTCCAAACTTCTCCTAACCCTCCTAAACATATACCACAAGGGTTTGAAGTGATTCCAAAGTGATTACACCATATTTCAACATCAAAACTTAGTTCTAGTGAAGAACAACACCTCTTTGAGGTTGTGTTGTCATTGAGGATTGTTGTGGGCTGTATTTGGATGAAATTCCAAGTTTTTGCTGCTGTCTAAGGTGAGTATAACAGCCTACTAATTGTGCTTAATCTTGCTTGTATGTTGGTTAAGTTGTTAGGATGATAAACTACAAGATAATACTTGGATTAGCTTAAGTCACTTCTATGGTGTTGTATTGCTATTAAGGGTTGTTGTAAAATGAATATAACTTGGATTTTGACTTGAAGTTACTGTAGGAGGTATGTATATTGTGTTATTGCTTGTTCCTAAGGTTATCTTGATACTGATTAAGTTAAATGGATGGGCTAGACATGAACTAGTGAATAAAGTTGCTAGTTGGGGATAGTTGAAGTTGTGGATTATTTTCGTTGGTATAAGGATGGAATCATTGATTAATGACTTCATTATCAAGTTAATGATACTTTTATGTTGAAGTAAGAAGTCTATAAGGATTGATAAGGGGTATACGGATTCCAATCGGAGCTTGCCGCTCGTCGTAATGTAGTTGTGACTTGTTGTTGTTATATGGTGTCTTGATATTGATAATTATGTATTGATGGATTGCTCTGGTCATTGTTGTTTGTATATGGTATTGGAGGAGGCCCTTGTTACAAGGGAGATGCTGCCAAAATTTACGTAAACGAGCTACTAGCTTAAGTTATAGACTTAGCCTTTGCTCAGCACTGATTTTGAATCTCCTTATACTATGATAGATTGAGTTGACTTGTTTGAAGAGTTGCTTGGAAGTGATTAAGGACTCAACGGGTTTAAGGTATGTTAAGGCACTTTCTTCTTTCTTTTGGCATGATCTAAAATGAAATGAACATAAACGATACGCTATTTCATAATGACTCTACTCCTAGCAACTAAGGTTGTCCATGTTGTTCTTTCCTTATAAAATTATTCTAAGCAAGTGTGTATGATCCTTGAATCCTATTAAGGTTCATATTGAGGGTATGGATGTCCATAGTGCTCTTAAGTCACTCCAAAAGGTTTAGAAGGTGATTCCATGAGTCTAGCATGCATTATATATAGTATCTATTTTACTCTACCGAGCCGCTCTATAGTCGGCTGGGTACGGCACCTATTGTGCAACCACTGATCAGTTGGGTTTACCGAGCTCCACGTGGCCGGGTAAAATTCTACCGAATCTTATGATGGTCGGGTACGCTTTTACCGAGTCCTCTTTGAGGCCAGGTACGATATGATTATGATGATGCCCACAGAGGCGAATGTTTTAAAAAGTTTATGTATATATATATATATTATGCATTTTATATCAGTAACCCCCAGAGGCACTCAGATGTTACAGGTTGTATCTCCTCTATCTCTCTCTTTACATTACTGTTCTTATTTATGCTTTCCTGCCTAACATACTCGGTACTTTATTCGTATTGATGTCCCTTTTGACTGGGGAAGCTGCGTTTCATGCCCGCAGGTCCCGATTGATAGCTTGACAGTCCTTTTAGTAGGCTATCAGCTCAGCGATGGTGTTGGTGCAGTCCACTTGCTCCGGAGTTGCCTATTTGGTCAGTATGCTTTGGATATGTATTGATTGGTATGGCGGGGCCCTGTCCCGAGCTTTATGATTTTATGTACTCTTAGAGGCTTGTAGATAGATGTCAGGTGTATGGATACTTGTATGGCCTTGTCGGCTTATGTGTCGAGTTTACTAATGGTCATGTCGGCCTTATAGGCCCGTATGTCACATATATAAGTTTGTATATCATATTGGGTCTTCATATGGTGAGTATTCCCTTATGTTTTATTCTTGTTATCTCATGACGGGTTTTCTGGCTCATTTACTCATGATAATATGATAAGAAATATATGTTACGTTGGTACTCGGTTGAGTAAATCATCGGGTGCCCGTTGCGGCCCTTCGGTTTGGGTCGTGACACCGCATAGACTCCTCAGGAGCTTGTTGTTAAATGGCATTCCATTATCAGTGGTTATATATCTTGGTATGCCGTACCTAAAAATTATGTTCAACTTGATAAAATCGACAACATTTTCCTTTTTTACTTCCTTGTGTGGAACAGTTTCATCCGATCTAGAGAAGTAGTTTGTGGTAGCCAATATGTACATCTGTCCCTTTGATGACTTTGGAAGCGGTCCAACAACGTGAAGTCCCCATGCATCAAAAGTCCATGAAGCTACAGTTGGATGAAGAGGCTCCGGAGGTTGGTGGATATAGTTGGCGTGGAATTGACACACTTGACATCTTTTGGCATGTTTGATAACTAGGGATTCTAGCCTATTTTATGCTCCTTTTTGCTTGAGTTTTGGATTCAAAGTGTGTACAAGTATTCCCAAAAGCTAACTTGTTGTGCTTGTTTGTAATGTTTGTTCGAAAAGAGATAAGGATGTCATAACTAGCTCAAAAAAGAGTGAAACCTGCACAAGCTCAAAGCCAAGTCAAAGCAGCGCTGTAGCAAAAAACCAACCGCGCAAAAGATCCACCGCTGAGGCGGTCTTTTTATCGTGGTCCTTGGTGGCATAGATTCAGAGAGATGCAATTTTTGGGATTTCAAGTCACCGCTGACCGTGATGCTTTTGTGCGGCCGCGGTGCCTCTACTGCGACAGCGGTGCTTTTACCGTGGTCCGCGGAGGAGAGTTTCATAGAGTCTAAAGTTGAGCTACAAGTTGAAGATCGCGGTCCGCGGTTTATTTTATGAGGCCGCGGTAGCCTCACCGCTGCAACAGTCCATTTTCCACTATCAACAATACCTCCGTCGGGGGCATTTTTGTCCGGAAAGTTTAGCTATGTATAAATACTTTTTTTAGATTTTTATGTCATTTTATCGTAGTGTGCACGTGAAACCGCCATTTTAGCTCTTTTGAGTAATTTTGTAGCTTGTTTAGCAATTAATCTTAGAATCTTATCTTGTAATTACATTTTATGGGTTATTCTTCATCTCAATCTATGATTTCTTCTTCAATTATGAGTAGCTAAACCCATTAGCTAGGGTTGTGGCTCAACCCTAGTGTGGGTGTTTAATGGATCTCTTATTTTAGGGCTTAGATGTTTATTTTAGGGCTTAGATGTTTATGGGTGATTGATATTTGGCTTGATTTATGCTTTCTATGTTGAATTAGTGGTTGCAAACACTAATTTGTGCCTTTTTGACTTAGGCTCTTCTTGAGAAAGAGAGCTTAAGTCTAGGAAATTCAGGCCAAAAAGGAATTAGGGTGTATTCACGAGATTGATAGCCCCAATTAAAGGGTTAAGCCTAGAGATAGTAGTACATGACTTGAGCCAACATTGCTACACAAATTGAACACCCAATTGGGCTTGAGAAAGCCAATTAGGGCAAAGTCACTCAAACTACCGAGAGGTATAGGGTGAGTAGCTTAGTGCATTGGTTATATCACGATCCCAACCATAACATTATTGCCCTAAGTTTGAGATCCCGTTAGATACTCACATAGGAGTAAGTCGCTTCCCTAGTGCCTTTTTACCCATTTAGAAAATCCTACAAAAATATCTACTTAGCTTAATTTTGTGCATCATTAGTATTAAATTAAAAGTAACAAACAAACAAACAAGAATGATTGGAAGTGCAATCAAAAGTACTACACATTGCTAGATTAGATAGGAATCCAACTCCAAACATTATATTAGCTCCATGTAGATTCGATCTCGACCTTCTCGGGTAAAAGCTATATCAACCACTCTCGCCATTCCATAGTGGTGTAGGGTTGGATCAGATCACTTTTTGGCGTCGTTGCCGGGGAGCTAAACAATTTTGGCTATCTATCTAACTAGTTTTGTGTCTTGTTTTTCTTTCCTTCTATCTTAATAACTTGTGTGTGTTATCAACTCAGGTACAAAATGGCGGCGAACAATAACAATGATCCTCTTGGAAATGCTATTTCGGGGGAGGAGGTAGATGATAATATTGATGATGAGGTACCTATAGTGCCTCTAGCTCAAACGAGAGGCCGCCAAGCCAATGATAATGTTCCAGACCCTCCCCCGCCTCCTCCAAGAGTCACTCCTTGGGTGCTTCCAAATGAAGGATATGCTAGTGCAATTGTCCCACCCCGGATCCGAGCGAGAAATTTTCAAATTCCAAATGTGATGTTGACTTTATTGGAGCAGCGAGGGTATTTCATAGGTGCTCCCCATTAGAATGCATATAAACATCTTAAAGGCTTTGTGGATACCTATTGGGAAAGAAAGCAAACAAATGTGTCAGAGGATGCACTTCAGTTGAGATTGTTCTCTTTCTCACTTAGAGGGGAAGCTTTGGACTGGCTTGAAAGGCTTTCCAACCATTCCATCACTACTTGGGATGAGTTGGCGAACAAGTTTATAGCTGAGTTTTTCTCTCGCCAGGGAATATGACAACCTTGAGAGATGAGATTTTGGCCTTCAAACAGGAACCTAATGAACCACTTCATGAGATTTGATAGAGATATCGGACAATGGTGAAACAATGTCCGAACAATGACATGACCGAAGCAATGATTCAGCAGACATTCTACCGTGGCATTAACACGACCAACCAGTGTGTAGTGAACCATCTAGCAGGGGGAAATTTTATGAACACACCTTACAATGAGGCGTGTGAGATATTGGATGAGATAGAAGATACTTCCTTAGCTAGGCAAAGTCGAGCCAATGTGCCACAGGGTGACCCTAGTGTCATTCACTTGCACAAAGAGCTCCATGATCGTGGCCAAGCAATAACAAAGTTAACTATAATAATGAACCAGTTGGCAAAAGTTCAATTGTAACAAGTTCAAGCTCCTAGACAAGTAAATGTTATGGAAGGTGTCAATATGTTGGTCAACAAGAGGCGACAAAGAGGTCAACAAGGTCAAGGTAGTCCGGATCAACATGAACAAGGTAGTGGTGGTTTCAATCAAGATGAGGGCTATGATGAGCAAAATGAAAAAGTGCAGTACGTGAATAATTACCAAGGACAAAGGGACAATGCTCTTAACCAACAACAACAGTAGAGATCCCAAGAAAACTGGGGGAATCAAAACAAACAAGGCAATAGCAATTGGGGGAATCAAAACCAACAAGGCAATATCAACTGGGGGAACACCAATCAAAATTAGGGCAACCAGAACAACCAGGGCAACTGGAGTGGCAACAACAACAATTGGGGAGGAAATAACAACCAAGGGGGTTGGAATAATGGCAACCAACGGAATCGGGGGCAAGGCTTTCAAAGACCTCCGATGTTTCAACAACCAAACAACCACCCTCCATTTCCGTCCCAAGGTCCTAGCTCGTCAAGCAATGAGATAGGAAGGATTGAGATAATGTTTGAACAAATGAGAACACCGACTCCGATGCCTAGTTGGAATCCCACAATACTTCAATCCGGAATTTGGAGGTGAACTTGGCCAGATTTCACAATCTTTGAATACTCTCCCTAAAAGGGCTCTACCTAGTGATACAGTAGTAAACCCGAAGGGTGGCAACAATACCGGGCATACAATGGTGGTGATTACTAGAAGCGGTCGAGGTGGTGATGTGAATACCTCCAAGCAAAAAGAAATTGTGAGTGATAAGGTTGAAGTACAAGATGATGATGTTCCTATAGTTGATGAGTAGGCGAGTGAAGAGAATTTGAATGCGGAAGTGAGAATTGATATTAATAATAATGAAGTGGAGACTCAAGATGACGTGAACCCATCTAGGGAACATATAATAGACATACCAAAAACGGTAGTGCCCAAGGCTAAGGCTCCCTTTCCAAGGCCTCCTCTGCCTTACCCTCAAATGCTTGCGAAGCAAAAGAATGAGAACCAATTTAGAAAATTTATTGACATGATTTAGAGCTTATCAATCAATGTTCCTTTGGTGGAAGCTCTTGAGCAAATGTCGGGTTACGCCAAGTTCATGAAAGTCTTGGTGACAAAAAAGAGATCCATGGACTGTGAGACCATCAAAATGACTCATCAAGTAAGTGCAATTGTGCACTTGATGGCTCTAAATCTTGAAGATCCCGACGCTTTCATCATTCCATGTACCATTGGGAGCGCGGATTTTGCAAAGGCATTGTACGATTTGGGTGCAAGTATCAATCTAATGCCTTACTCCGTGTTCAAAACCTTGGGTATTGGTCAACTGAGGGATACTTCTATAAGGTTACAAATGGCGGATAGAACTATGAAGAGGGCGCTTGGTATTATCGATGATGTTCTTGTTCGGGTGGACAAGTTCATTTTGCCTGCTGATTTTGTGATCTTGGACTGCGAGGTTGACTATAAGGCTCCGATCATATTAGGAAGATCTTTCCTTGCAACTATGAAGGCCTTTGTTGATGTGGAAGTAGGGGAGCTGACATTCCGGGTGGGTGATGAAAAAGTGGTCTTTCATGTGTGCATATCAATGAAGCAGCCCAACAGTACTGAAGTGTGCTCTTTTGTAGATCTTGTCACGGAAGTGATAGTTAATGATACTAGTGCAGTGATCAATGTGGAGGACCCTCTAGAAGCGGTATTGTTGAACCTTGATATCAATGAGGATGAAGGCCTACTGGAGTGTGTCAATGCTTTGCATGGAATGGTCTCTTACTCTTATGAGCCTCAAAAGCTCTCTTTGTATCTTGAGAATAGAAAGACTCCCACAACAAAGCCCTCAATCGAGGAACCTCCCATGTTAGAGTTGAAGTTGTTGCCTCCACACCTCAGGTATGAATTCTTAGGCCCTAATTCAACTTTGCCAGTTATTCTTTCCTCTTGTCTTACCAACATGCAGGTAGATGCCATATTAGCGGTGCTCCAAAAATGGAAGAAGGCAATTGGATGGACTCTAGTTGATATCCGGGGAATAAGCCTCGCCTTTTGCATGCACAAGATTATTATTGAAGATGATGCCAAGCCCTCCGTGGAACATCAAAGGAGGTTGAACGAGGCTATGCAAGAGGTTGTCAAAAAGGAGGTGATCAAGTGGCTATATATAAGGGTTGTGTACCCCATCTCGAATAGTTCTTAAACTTCGTCGGTGTAATGTGTGCCGAAAAAGGGTGGTATGATTGTGGTTACCAATGCGCAAAATGAGTTGATTGCCATCAGTATTGTCACTGGACGGAGGGTGTGCATGTACTACCACAAAATGAATAAAGTGACCCACAAGGATCACTTCCCATTGCCCTTTCTTGACCAGATGCTAGATAGACTTGCGGGGCATACCTTCTACTATTTTCTAGAAGGGTACTCAGGTTACAACCAGATATTGATTGCTCCAGAAGATCAGGAGAAAACCACCTTCACGTGTCTGTATGGCACCTTTGCCTTTTCTAGGATGCTATTTGGTTTGTGTAATGCATCGGCTACATTCCAGCGGAGTATGATGGCCATATTTACCGACATGGTGGAGGACATTTTGGAGGTGGTCATGGATGACTTCAGTGTTGTGGGTGACTCTTTTGATGAATGTTTGAAAAATCTTGACAAAGTGTTGGCCCGGTGTGAAGAGACCAATCTTGTGCTTTACTGGGGAAAATGCCATTTTATGGTCGAGGAGGACATTGTCCTCGGCCATATGATCTCAAAGCACGGCATAGAGGTGGACAAGGCTAAAATTGAAGTGATCTCAAAACTTCCTCCTCCTACTTCAGTCAATGGGGTGAGGAGTTTTCTTGGGCATGCGGGGTTCTACCGAAGATTCATCAATGACTTTTCTAAGGTAGTGAATTTTTTGTGCAAGTTATTGGAAAAGGATGCCAAGTTCGTGTTTAATGGGGAATGTATGAAAGCTTTTGAACTCCTCAAGTACAAATTGACAACCACTCCCATTATTACCGCACCCAATTGGAGCTTACCTTTTGAGCTCATGTGTGACGCAAGTGATGTTGCAGTAGGAGCGGTTTTGGGAGAAAGATTAAATAAGATGTTTCACCTGGTGTATTATGCAAGCAAAACAATGAATGATACTCAAGTGAATTACACGGTGACAGAAAAAGGTTGTTAGCAATTGTGTTCACAATGGAGAAGTTTAGGCCTTATCTCATGGGGTGCCAAGGTGATAGTTCATACTGACCATGCAACACTCCGCTACTTGATGACAAAGAAGGATTCCAAAGCTCGGTTGATGAGATGAGTTTTATTGCTTCAAGATTTTGATCTCGAGATTGTGGACCGGAAGGGGAGTGAAAACCAAGTGGCGGACCACTTGTCCCGCTTGGAGGAGGAGGGGAGGCCTTGTGATGTCCTCGAAATTAATGATTCATTCCCTAATGAGCAACTCCTCTCTCTATCCGTGAATAGCATGTCTTAGTTTGTGGATGTTGCCAACTTTCTTGTGATCGGTATTGTTCCTTGTGAGATCTCTTCTAACCAAAGGAAGAAGCTTAAACGAGATAGCTTGGACTACTACTGGGATGAGCCTTGTTCAAAATCTGTAATGATGGTGTGATCCGGGGATGTGTTCCGGAAGAGGAGCAAATGAGTATTCTGGATGCTTGTCATTCCTCTCCCTACGGTGGTCATCATAGTGGGGCGAGGACAGCTTCAAATGTGCTTAGTTGTGGTTTTTATTGGCCTACATTGTACAAGGATGGGGGTGAGCTTGTGAAGAGATGCGATGAATGTCAAAGAGCAGGTGAAATTTCAAAGAAGGCTGAGATGCCTCTCACCACTATTCTTGAAGTTGACATATTTGATATGTGGGGCATTGATTTCATTGGTCCGTTTGTGAGTTCATGTGGCAACACGTACATTCTGGTGGCCATTGATTATGCTTCAAAGTGGGTTGAGGTCGTGGCTTTACCCAACAATGAGGCCCAGAGTGTTGTGGCTTTTCTTAAGAAGAGTATCTTTACTCAGGTTGGCACTCCTAGAGCAATCATCAGTTATGGGGGGTCTTATTTCTGCAATAAGGCATTTGACACTTTACTTGCAAAGTATGGCGTCAATCACAAGGTTTCTACCCCTTACCATCCTCAAACTAGTGGGAAAGTTGAGGTCTACAACAGGGAGATTAAGAGCATATTGTCAAAGATGGTCAATGCAAATAGGACCGATTGGTCAATGAAATTGGATGATGCTTTGTGGGCTTACAGGACTGCTTACAAGACTCCGATTGGTATGTCTTCGTACCGGTTGGTATTTGGGAAAGCTTGCCATCTACTGGTTGAGTTAGAGCACAAGGCCATGTGGGCTTTGAGGAAGTTAAATCTTGAATGGGATGTGGCAGCAAATCTTCGAGTAGAGCAGCTTAATGAGCTTGATGAGTTCCGATTTCATGCATGCTCCAGTTTGTCCTTGTATATGGACAAGATGAAGTACTTACATGACAAATATGCTTGTGGAAAGGAGTTCAAAGTGGGTTATTTGGTTCTCTTGTTCAACTCCTGTTACGACTATTTCCGGGAAAGCATAAGTCAAAATAGATTGGAGCTTTTGAGGTGGTGCTTGTGACTCCATTTGGTGCTCTTGATTTGAAAAACAAAAATGGTGAGATCCTTAGAGTTAATGGGCACAGAGTCAAGCACTATCTTGGCAAGTTTGATGAAAGCCACGTGGTGGCAATGATCCATCTCAAGTGATTGATGGTAACCTGCGTCGTGCCGCGACGTTAAATCAGGCGCTTCTTGGGAGGCAACCCATGTGTTTTTCTTCTTTCTTTTTTGATTTTCTTCTTAGTGTAGGATTTTTTTTGGACTAACTGGTTGTGAGATTTGTGTAGGGATGTTTGATGCAGTGCAGGACTAAGCTGGAAATATTTGACACTCTCTGAAGTTTGGACCGTTGTCGCGCTCCATTTTTTGCGGTTGCGATGGACTCACCGTGGAGGTGGAATTTGATCGTGGTAACCGGTGCTAAAAGGTCCAAAATAGGGGTTCTCTGAAGTTTCAACTGCTTCCGCAGTTCATTTTTCCCGGTCAGCGGTGGCTTACAGCTGTCGCGGAGTATTTTTCGCGGTCCGCGGTGGTCTCAAAACTGCAGGCCTTCTGAACTTTACAACCGCGGTCCGCGATGATTTGCCGCAGTGTAAGATTGTGTGAGTCCCAGGGTTCGTCCGTAAATAGATTCTCATGGCCCCTTTTACACTTTTCGCTCATTGCATTCTCAAA
This sequence comes from Nicotiana sylvestris, assembly GCF_000393655.2. Taxonomy (NCBI): domain Eukaryota; kingdom Viridiplantae; phylum Streptophyta; class Magnoliopsida; order Solanales; family Solanaceae; genus Nicotiana; species Nicotiana sylvestris. The sequence continues at coordinate 189,267,541 of NC_091059.1, forward strand.
CAACATAGATCACTGTTCATCCACGCCCTAATTTGCACAAAAATAAGAACTGAACTTCATTTGTCTCACATTTCACATCTGGTAATTCCAATAAATCCTTAATCTTTTATTTTGTATTTATTTTCTTTTAATGATAGTTTTTCTTTCTTCTTCCTTTTTCTTTTAATTTTGACTTAGGGTTCCTTAGTGTTAATTAAAATTAGGCTTAGATTGTTAGAATTAGTTAATGCATACCTTGTGGGGCTTAAAATGAATGATTAAAAGAAAATATGTGTTAGAATTAGTAAATGAATGATTAACTGAAATCCTAGGTTGCTGAGCCCTAATTTGACCTCAGCGGTCTGCGGTTGATTTTTCGTGATCCGCGGTCATATGTGTTAGGTGAGATTTTAACTCCTGATAACCACAGTCAGCGGTGGCATTTTCCGCTGACAGCGGTACATCTCCGCGACTGCGATGGATTTTTCACGGTCCGCGATGATCAAGTTCAGAGAGGTACAATTGAGAGTCTGCGGTCGCGGTTGATTTATCGCGGACAGCGATGTAACTACCACGACCGCGCTCCTTTTTTTGCGATCTGCAATGTTGTTGAATCAGAGAGTGGGTAGTCTGAATCCCACAGCTCCGCGGCCGTGATGCATTATCTGTGGTCCGCGGTGCAACCTTCGCGGCAACGATCCTTTTTTCGCGGTCCGTAGTCTGCAAAATTTTCTCATTACACTATGAATTGTTCTGCTATTTTCTTCACTTCTTCCTCTGGCAACTAACAATGTTAACTGATTATACTTGTAGACAATGGTTAAATCTCGAGGCGGCAGTGAGAAACAAAAGGGTAGAGTAGAGTCCTCTCGGGGTAGGGGACGAGGACAGATTAAATTGACCCCATCGGTTCGAAAAGCAATTGGGGAAACCAGAAAAAACATCAGAGCTACAGATAAAGCTGCTTCCCATTCTGAGGGAAGTGAGTACTTGCCCTCTCGGGAGGCCTCAGAGTGTGATTTTGTGCCAGCTTATGTACTCGACTTGCCGGAGAGGCATAGATTTAGAGATGAGGCCACACCTCCAGCCTCTCCTACTGCTCGTGCTTCTGTTCATATTTCTTCTGATTTGTTTGAGGGCTCAGCAGAGAGTAGTGATAGTTCAACTTCAACCTCACCTACACCTTTGTCACCTGGACAGGATGTAAATACTGGGGTACCGGATGAAGAGGGAGGGGGTGTGACCCAAATCGGGGGTGCAGAAAGAACTAGAAACCCGGAAGTGTGGAAAATAAGGTTTGTTAGTGAGCTGGCATATCACAAGTTCCGAGAGTGGTGGCCTCTAAGGTAACTTATTTATGAGCTCTAGTTCATAGAGAGGGATCTTCTGCCTCATAACCCCAACATGAAGCAGCAGTTCAATGACCGAGTAGGATGGGATTATTTCACTAGTAGGGTGTCAGATGAAAATGAGCACTTAGTCAAGGAGTTCTATGCCAATGCCTCCCATATCAAGAAGGATACCAAAGTGACTAAGGTGCAGAACTTGAAAGTAAAGTTTGATGGGAAAACAATAAATGAATACCTGGGCTTCAATGAGGAAGATGAAACGTTGTACTTGGAGAAACTGGCGCTTGATAAGGCATCATGCCCATGGTTGGCATCATACCTGGCTCTCCCGGATACCACCCCAGCATGGTTGACAACAGGGGTTACTATCTTGAGGAACACCCTAAACTTTGAGGTGAAGGGTTGGGAGACTTTCGTATGCAGTAGGCTAGACCCCACTACCATGAAAACATCGTGACGGTCTCCCGGGCGATTTTAGTGGCAGCTATTATGGCGGGGTTCCCAATCAATGTCGAGAATGTCATGTCTAGGGTAATCACCAGAGTGGTCAATGAGGGTGATAGATCGTACCCCTTCCCGAACTTCCTTACCAAGTACTTGGAAGATCAGGAGGTGGAGAAAAAAAACTTTGATGTAAAGGTGAAACCCAAAATGCCCTTTTCATGGTATAGCCTCAAGGGTCCAGACAACCCCAAATCCAAAGGATCTAAAGGCAAGGCTACTACTTTTACTGGCCAGTCTGAAGAGCTAGTAGTGGTAGTCACTACTTCTACGCCTTCCACTGCTATACCAGAGCCTGCCTCCGGACCATCTACCTCTTTGCCTCCAGATACTTCATCTTCCTTAACATACCCATTGACTGCCCACCGATTGAGCCAAACACTCTCCAGTATCAACAATTGGATGCAGGTAGCTACTTCTAAGCTGTCTGTGCTATCTAGTTCGATGGCAGCCCAATCAGTGCCCCCACTGCCATATGTGCCAGCTTCGGTAAGGAGTCTCTCAAGGAGCTTCTAGACAACCAGAATAAGCTCATGAAGAACCAAAAGCTGATAATGGATGCTCTAACATATCAAGGAAAAACACTTCAGGAACTGAGAAAGTACACAAAGAAGATGAAGAAGACTCGAGCCTCGAAGGAATCGGTTAAGGAATTGAGGGGAGAAGTAGAGAAGATGAAGCAACTGACCATTTGCCTTTAGAGCTACTATTTCATTCAACCTCCAGCAGCTCACACAGAGCAGGTTCAGGAGCAGCAGATTGAGAGAGCGCCCAAGAAGAGCAGAGTGATGCCCCAGGTAGATGATGTAGAGATTGAGCTTGAGGAGACTGAGGATGTTGCTTCTGGCTAGCTACAGGCCCCCGAGATAGATGATCCAGGTGCCCAGCCATAGGACCCCATTCAGTCACAGGACCCCATGCAGACGGAGGATCTATAGGGAGTTTCCTTTACTCTCTATCTTTCTTTTTTAGCTTAGTTTTGGTTATTTAGCATGAGGACAATGCTAGCTTTCATTTGAGGGGGTGGCCCTACTTTGATTTGGTAGCTGGTTTGTAATTATGACACTATTTTCTTTCTTTATGCTTATTTTTTTCACTTTTGGTACGTATATAACTTTACCTTTTATTTTACTTTTCGTTATTTTTTTATCTTGGTCTGTATATAAAGTTACTCTCTCATGTATATATTCATTTCCCTCTTATGTATATTCATCTAAACCCCCTATTGTACATATTTAGTTTACTTTCCGCATTTTACTTCATAGCTTCTTTTGCAATTTTTCTTAATAGTATAGCTTCTTATTTCATTTAATAGCTTCTTTTTCGGTTCGTAGCTTTTTATTTTACAATTTTGTGTGATCAATAAGCCTTTAGTTTTCTTAATGCCACGGTTCTTTCCAAAAGTAGAGTAGTGTGAACCGGGTGGCTCTTCCCGATGATGGATGGCATGACAACCTTCTTAAGGGTTTGAGTCTGTTTTTCTTTTTGTTTTTATGTAAATAGTAGTTAGTGATCAATGGTGCCTCAGGCAAAGTTTCACTTGGGCCTAACATATTTACCTTATGGTTGAAAACAAATTGGGGTGTATAGGATGGTGATAGTTGTGACCTTGAGACTCTTGTGTTGGCTAAACAATCATCGAGTGGTATCTTGGAACCATTTGTGTTACTCAAATATTAGCTAAGGTTGTTATGGGCCCCCGACTCTATTTCTTTAGGAATCCTTTAGCTTGTGTGGTGAGGTATTGATTTACAAGTCCAAGTCTCGTGCCAGTGAGTCTAGAACTTGCCTGAATGTTTGTCTAGGCAAAATCCTAAGTGAAGCTCGACTTGAGAAGTGATTGTAGGCTCTCCTTGATCGTAATTGAGACTTGAAAACATCCATAGCCTACCAATGATGATATCTCTAGTCAACCCCGTTGAGCCATAGCCCTTATTCTTTTAATAACCATGATACAAGCTTTTATCCGTTCTAAAATGATCCTCTCTTAGCACCCTATCTTTCCTTAGCACAAGGGAAAAATATAAGTTTGGGGGGAGAGACGAGGAATGCAAAAGTGATAAAAGGTACAAAATGAAGAAAAGAAAAGGCAAAAATAAAAAGAAAGTGAAAAATGTAGAAGAAATGAAGGGAGTTAATAAAAGCAAGAGATGAAAGGCATGAAAATATTAGAAAGGAGAAAAGGGATTGAAATGAACAAGAAAAAGTGACAGTGTGTCTCTCTGGCCCCTTAAGAAGAAATAAATGACTCAAAGAGTCATGATAATGTGTCCAAAATGAAGAAAATGAAGTGCTTAAGGGAAGATGAAACCTTCTTAGACCAATATATCCTACCCTGAACCAAAAGCCTTCATTACATTCCCACGAAATCCCTATATGATATTGAGTTGGGTGAGCTTACATTAGTGGTGACTCACATAAGGGGCAAGCTTATGGTACTTAGAGCCGGACTTGTGACCTTCTTTTGAGAGAGATGAGTATATTTTCCACAATCCTCGTTCTGAGTGCTACAATCTAAAAGTGAGGTTTGCTTATGGAGAGTTGAGGAGTATGAGTTTGGGTTCCACAACAACCAATGTAATAGAAAGAGTTTCCTTAATGAGTTGAGTCAACTCTTGATACTTTTGTGTCGCACTATAGCCATGGTGCTAAAAGGGTGCATATTGTTGATAATGCATTTGAGATGAAGGTAATTGTTAGTCCCAATTGATTCTTGATGAGGTTACTTTAGGACAGCTGAATTTTCCTTTCTTTTATCTTGAGGAGGTGGGAATTACTTTGTTTGCTTGAACACAAGCAAAAGCTTACATTTGGGAGAGTTGATAACTAGAGATTCTAGACTATTTTATGCTCCTTTTTGCTTGAGTTTTGGATTCAAAGTGCGTACAAGTATTTCCCAAAAGCTAACTTGTTGTGCTTGTTTGCAGTGTTTCGTTGAAAAGAGACAAGGATGTCATAACCAGCTCAAAAAGTAGTGAAACATGCACAAGTTCAAAGCCAAGTCAAAGCAGCACTGCAACGAAAAACCAACCGTGGACGCAGAAGATCCACCGCTGAGGCGATCCTTTTATCACAGTCCGTGGTGGCATAAATTAAGAGAGATGCAATTTTTGGAATTCAAGTCACCGCTGACTGCGGCGCTTTTGTGTGCTTGCGGTGCCTCTACCGCGACAGCGGTGCTTTTACCGCGGTCCGCGGATGAGAGTTTTAGAGAGTCTAAAGTTGAGCTGCAAGTTGAAGACCGTAGTCCGCAGTTGATTTTATGCGGCCGTGGTAGCCTCACCGCTGCAACGGTCCATTTTCCGATGTTGGTACCTCCGTCAGGGGCATTTTTGTTCGGAAAATTTAGCTGTGTATGAATATATCTTTTTTAGATTTTTAGGTCATCTTATCAGTAGTGTGCATGTGAAACCGCCGTTTTAGCTATTTTGAGTAATTTTGTAGCTTGTTTAGCAATTAATCTTAGAATCTTATCTTGTAATTACATTTTATGGGTTATTCTTCATCTCAATCTATGATTTCTTCTTCAATTATGAGTAGTTAAACCCATTAGCTAGGGTTTTGGCTCAACCCTAGTGTGGGTATTTAATGGGTCTCTTATTTTAGGGCTTAGATATTTATGAGTGATTGATATTTAGCTTGATTTATGCTTTCTATATTGAATTAGCGGTTGCAAACACTAATTTGTGTCTTTTGACTTAGGCTCTTCTTGAGAAAGAGAGCTTAAGTTTAGGAAATTCAGGCCAATAAGGAATTGGGGTGTATTCACAAGATTGATAGCCCAATTAAAGGATTAAACTTAGAGATAGTAGTACCCGACTTGAGCCAACATTGACGCACAAATTAAACACCCCAATTGGGCTTGAGAAAGCCAATTAGGGAAAAGTCACTCAAACTACTGAGAGGTATAGAGTGAGTAGCTTAGTGTATTGGCTATATCACGATCCCAGCCATAACATTATTGCCCTAAGTTTGAGATCTCGTTAGATACTCACCTAGGATTAAGTCACTTTCCTAACTCCTTTTACCCATTTAGAAAACCCTACAAAAATATCTACTTAGCTTAATTTTGTGCATCATTAATATTAAATTAGAAGTAACAAACAAACAAGAATGATTGGAAGTGCAATCAAAAGCACTACACATTGCTAGATTAGATAGGGATCCAACTCCAAACGTTATATTAGCTCCCTGTGGATTCGATCCCGTCCTTTTCGGGTAAAAGCTGCATCGACCGCTCTCGCCACTCCATGGTAGTGTAGGGTTGGACCTGATCAATGTTTCATGCAATCCTTCACCATTGTTGGCCAATAGTAGCCCATCCTCTTGATGCAAAAATAGAGCTTGGGACTAGATTGGTGTTCTCCACATGAGCTAGAATGTGCTTCCTCCATCGCTTGGCATGTTTCTTCTTTGTCAAGACATGGCAAGAATAGTCCTTCAAAAGAGAGGGAAACAATGTCCCCTTATAAAAGATGAATCGTGGTGCTCTTCGTTTGATGTATGTTCTTTGTCGCGGATCCTCAGGTAAATTTCCATATTCAAGGTACTCTATCAATGGTTGCCTCCAATCTTCTTCTTCAATTACTCGAACAGATTTATGATGACTTTCATTGATTTGAAGATAAGGAAGTCTAGGAATAACCCATCGATGACACAATACCTTTGTTGACTCATTCTCTCTGAGTGCCATCGTCGTGTCCAAGTTAGCCAAAGCATCACCCTTGCGATCTTTTTCTCTTGGGACATGGTTTAAGAACACTTGGTCGAATTTCTCAAGTAAACCGGAAACATATTAATGGTATGGCAAGAGATCTTCCTTATTTACCTCGTAACTCCCCAACAGTTGGTTGATGATCAGCTTAGAGTCATCGTAGATCTCCAATTCTAGAATCTTCATGCCTAATGCCATTTCGAGACCGACGATCAAAGCTTGGTACTTTTCAGCATTGTTGGAACATGTTTCACCTAAAACAAAGGAGAATGTCAAGACTTGTCTCTTTAAAGAGATCAATACAACACCTGCTCCCGCACAGTTACGTTGTGCAAACCCATCAAATAACATCGTCTATGGTGTCAGTTCTTCAATGAACAAAACATCTTCATCTGGAAATTCATCAAAAAGCTCCCATTCTGCTGGAATAGGGTGATCAGCTAGAAATTTGGCTAGTGCCTATCTTTTTACAGCCTTCTGAGGTGTGTGTTTGATCTCATATTGGTTAAACAATATAGAACATCTTGCAAGGTGCCTATAAAGAATGGGCCGAGTCATCATGAAATTCACGGGATCTGCGAGAGAGATGAGTTTGATGGTGTATGCTTCAAAATAATGCCTTAGCTTCATTATCGCATAAAGTAACGCTAAGCATATTTTCTCAACATGTGTATAGTTCAACTCAGCTCCTATGAGAGTTCGACTTAGGTAGTACAAGGCTTGTTCCTTTCCTTTCTCATTCTCTTGAGCAAGTAGTGCTCTGAGTGAACGTTCTCGTGCCGCGATGTAGAGTATCAATGGCTTCCCAGGCATTGGCGCCCCTAACATGGGTGGATTCAACAAGTACCTTTTGATGCTTTCAAAAGCATTTTGACATGACTGATCCCAATGAAAAGGGATATCTTTTCTCAATAGATGATTGAAGGGTTGACACTGTCCCGCCAGATTAGAGATGAACCTCCGGATGAATGCTTAGTTTCCTTGGAGACTTCGAAGCTCCCTCAAATTCTTTGGCTCGAGCATTTTTTGAATGGCGTCAATCTTTGCGGGATCAACTTCAATTCCATGATGACGCACAATGAAGCCAAGAAACTTTCCCGAGGTAACTCCAAATGCAGACTTGAGTGGATTCATCTTCAAGTCAAATTTTCTTAACCTTTCAAAAACAATTCGAAGGTCTTCGAGGTGGTAACGTCTACTCTTCGTCTTCGCCACCAAGTCATTGACGTAGCATTCAACCCTCTTATGAAGCATGTCGTCAAAGATTTTTTGCATCGCGTGATGGTAGGTAGCACCAGCATTCTTCAGACCGAAGGGCATCACTTTGTGGCAGTATATCCTTTTTGGAGTTTGGAAAGCAGTACACTCTTCATCTTTTGGAGACATTCTAATTTGATTGTATCAGGAGGACCCATCCATGAATGACATAGCTTCACGCCCTGTTCTAGCATCAACCATGAGTTCAATGATTGGTAGCGAAAAGTCATCCTTCGGACATGCCTTATTTAGGTCTCGAAAGTCAACACAAACACATATTTGACCATTCTTCTTCTTGACAGGTACAATATTCGATATCCATGATGGGTACTTCACCTCTTAAATAAATCCCGCCTCGATGAGCTTGTTGACTTTGACTTTAATTTGTGGTACTAGCTCGGGTTGAAACATGCGTTATGACTGCTTCACAAGGCGTGCCCCACTTTTGATCCCCAAATGATGAATGGCTACCTTAGGACTAAGACCAGGAATTTCTTTATACGACCAAGCGAAAACATCTTTGTACTCGCTCAATAACTTGGAGTATTCCTCCTCCTCTTGAGGCGTAAGAAGCACACTAATGAAGGTAAGACGTGGATCCTTCAGAGTGCCTAAATTGAGTTCCTTAAGCTCATCCACAGTTAATTGCCTGCCGTCTTCTAGTTGAGGGGGAGCTTCATGTACTTCATCATCAACGTCAAGCCATGGGCTATCTTCTACAGTTATGTGATAGGATGTTTCCACAAAGCCTAACTTTTCTCTTTGATTTCCTTAGATGGTCGGCATGGCTTCTTTCTCTTTCTCTGCTTCATTACGAGAATGGAAAGTGTAAACAATGGTTCTCCTTTGCACCTTCAGTGGACCATATGTGGATATTGACAAAATAGACTTCCTCTTCATACGTGATGGGAAAGCACTAAAGATTTTTTTGTCAGCAATAACTTCAAAATGATCCCGCCCCTCATGGACTTGATCCTTATATTTTGCCAGTATATTTCTGTCACACCTCCTCTTTCCGCCCCCGAGAGGGTGCGAATGAGTTTTCTCCAATTAAAGGATAGTCGAAACGGGATTTGTTTATTTATTTCAGAGTCGCCACCTGGGAATTTTATGGCGTCCCAAGTCACCGGTTTTAATCCCTGAATCGAGGAGAATATGACTCTGTTTGTCATTCTGCGAACCAGAAAATCCGAGTAAGGAATTCTATTAATTCGGGAGAAGGTGTTAGGCATTCCCGAATTCCGTGGTTCTAGCACGGTCGCTTAACTATTTTATACTTGGCTCAATTATCTCGATTTGATAAATACATTTTATGTTGTTACATCTTATTACCACTTTTGTTTAGATTTTTATAATTATATGCCTTCCTTAAAACGAATTACGCATACGTATATTCGTGTTATATATATTTTTATAAATGTAAAGAATTATGTCACGCATACGTGTACACAATAAGATTGACAATATTATTTTTTTGAAAAAAAAAACTTATGTTCAAATTGTGCTTTTAAATTAAGAACATCGTCATTCTTGTATGATTAAATAGTGAACTGCACATCTCGGGTTTGATTTAACATCCTCAGAAGAACCTCTTTTATTAAAAGTATGCTCGAAGTTGCGCGAACGCATAATCCGAATTGTCTTTGGGAGTATAATCAGGCCACGCGAACGCATCCCTAATTACACAAAATATTCTTGATGGTAGTACAAATTTTCCACAAATTGTTTATTACATCCATATATTTTATGTGAAAGTCATGAGAAATCACTATTTGGGACGCCTCTAAATTCCTCGAAAAGAATTCACAATTTATTGGATGTTGACCGCAAATTATATTTTTTCCCGTATGAATTATATTCCTCCAAGCCATTAAAATTTAAAGAGTAAAAAAAATAAACAACGTGTGATTAATACTACCATTTTTCTCGTAAATACAATATGTGTATACCCAAAAAGTGAATTGCGTATAAAACTAGAAAAAAAGAATTGATTTATTAAAAGAAGTGATATTTTCGAAGAATTTTCATTATTCTATTTGTAGCGAATGCTATTTTTACATTCTTAAAATTGTTACAATTTATAAACCTAATCTCCTTCTACATCACTTGTTCTTAATCCAATAGGCATGATTATTTTGGTTAATTCTGCTTATGATTGAGTTTGGGATATACATAATCAAACCAATTTTTATTCTCAACCTATGCGAACTATTGGCAAACACTAACTTTACACATTGTAAAAATTGTTGACGTTATCTTTTACATTATTTTTTAAGAAATGAGTTGATCGCATTCAAATAACTAGGCCATTTGTTATTAAGAAAGAGAACTAATCTACCTGTTGACTTAATAAGATGATACCACATATAACATAAATATACATCTACACTGTGAGCACGTGATTTTTGTTTTACGCGACAATCGCTCCAAAAGAATAAAAAAAAATAATAACAATTGGTCCTGCTGTACAATTTTTGGATTTTTGTACGGCACTTTTTTAATTATTTGTGACTTTTGCCCATTTTTATTTTTATTTAAAAACAAAATACAAAAGATGTGTGTGTCATGCATAATTCGAACCGTAATCCGGTTGTTAAATAGAAAATCATAAATAGGCATCCTCGTCCGTGATTTTTGTTTTGTTTGATTTTACCTGTTTTGAAATATTTTAATGTGTGTGCAAATAATTGTATTAAGTGTGTATTTAATTTTAATTTGATTTTGCTTAGGTTTGTTTTTAAAAATAAAGAAGAAAAAGAAATTAAAAAAAAATCTTCTTCTTCCGGACTTGGGCCAATTTTAAATAAATTGGCCCAAAACAAACTCAGCCCAAAACCAGGCCTGCCCGGTCCACACCAGCTAAACACCAGAGCGTCCAAACGACGTCGTGTTAATCCAGGTTGATCTGGGCCGTTGATCTCAGATTGATCAACGGCCAAGATCACCTCCCCATAACCCACTGATGACCCCAACCCGTTTCCACCCGGATCAACCCAAACCCTCTAAAAGATGAAACGACACCGTTTCCTTCGAGCTGAAGGATCCTGGCCCTTCATCGCATCTCATCCAACGGCCAGGATCCACCTACCCACTAACTATATAAGCCGTTAACCTTACCCTGCCCCCCCCCTATCCAATACCCCAGCTTCCGTCTTCACCTTCTTCCCCATCAAACCGTAGAGCCGCCCCTGTATCCTTCACCATGGAAACCGGCGGCATGAACGCCGGTGACCTTCACCTTAACACCCTAGAATCCCCTGGCCATCCTAAACATAGATCTGTTAACTACTTAACTCGAATACCATCCTACCTTCTCGAATCTTCATTTGAAGATTCGAGTTAAAACTCGATCTACACCGTTTAACCCCAGTTTCACACCAGACACTCCCCAGACCCCCTCGTGACCAAACCATGCTTGGTTTGGTCCGAATCTGATCAGGGAAGCATGAATCCCAGATCTGATTTTTGGAACTTTGTGGTTCTTCGTCACTGGTCCATATCCGTTCAAACCGAAGAGATTAAGGTCTAATGGACCTTAATCGAAGTGTTTCTCATCCGAGAAACACTTCGTTTAAAAGTCCATCCAACCTTAAAGAAGGTCTGTTCAAACACCAGTGGATTTTTCTGATTTGTTCCTTAAAAAGCTTTAAGGTGAGTTAATTTTCTTTTCTTTATTTCAGTTCGTATGTTTGTGTGTTGTTAAAGGTCTGTCCGTATGGCCAAACTTTTTGTTTTGTGTTTTTGAACTGCTATTGTCCACCTTGGCCGGACCTCTGTATTCAGTCAAGTCTTTCTTCATAATGCGTGTGTATAAAATGTATGTTCAATTGAATTCGTAATTGGTCATTCATTTAGTTCCTAGGGCCTTTCTGTGTTAACATTGCAATATGAACCCCTTATGTGATACTGTTAAATGTCTGATTTTTGGCTACGATTGTATGTGTTAATGCTAATATAGTCGAGTCGACATATGTCGTCAATTAGTTTCAACTGTCTGAACAAGAATAAATCGATTTGCTTCTGTTGAACATTGCCTGAATCAATTAAGAACTAAGTTCAGTTACTTATAGTTGTTAATGTGATTTCAGAAACCTAAGGCTTGGTCTGTAATTGTAATCTGAATTGATGTCATGTGCATTTGTGCACAACATGTGCATAAAGGTCCTGTTTGAATTAAAATAGTTTGACAGCATATGCTGTCAGACTACATTCTGCTGCCCATACTCTACTTTAACCTCAGAAATAATAAACATTACTTAAAGTGAGTCTGCCAGGGAATATCATGGGTTTTTGTTCATACTTAATTAGCCAAGTGGAATCTGAAAATGTGAAGGCACATGGGAGGGGTGTTGTGATATTCTAAACAGGTTGTTAAAGGTTTGATTTTAGGCTTATAAAAGGCAGACTGCCATCAGTTTTAAGAGGGAGGACATATAGAGGAGAAAAGGAGAGGAATACATCTGATATTAGGGAACACACATAGGGAACTCAAACTGGACTGGGGTTTGGGATTTTCAGAACATAAGAGAGAAGATAGATTTGAGAAGAGAGAGCTGAATACATACTTATTAACACACACAGACAGATACAAGGGAGAAAGGATAGGAAAATCAGGAACTGTTTTCTTCACATTGTCATCTGGATTTCATTTGTTCTTCTGCTTATTCTGTTCCTTTCAAGTTTAAACTGAGCTCACTGGTTGTAGTTTGCATTGGGTTACTTCCTGAAGTTTGGCCTATCTGGGGTTTTCTATTTCCACTGCCCTGTTTGTTGCCTGCTGTTATTGCTGCTGCACTTTTTGCCATTGTTACTCTGCTGATTTCCCTCTTCTTCAATTGTCAAATATTTCCAGGTACACAACTTCTGAAACCATGTGTTGTTGAAAGTTTGAAGTTGAAGCAGAAATAAAGAAATGAACATCTGTTTATGTTATAATACTGGTGTTCAAAATAGTTGAATGTTAGTTTGACCTGTATTTGTTTAACTGCAAACTGCAAACATTCTGTATAAATTAATATATATTCTAAGTTGAGATGAACAATTAGATAGCATTGGCTTGATAGATCAGATGTGTTCTAAAGCATGCAACCGTTAGTTTTGTTTCAGTTATGATATCATAACATAGAATCATAGCAAGCATATGTATGTATTTTTGCCTAGATCTCTGAACCATCGAATCTGCTACATTCGTTTCTATTTGACTTCAAGATAAGTGTACCCCAAACTAATTCTCATGCAGCATTACGTTAACAGGGTAATAATGTATGCTGACCCTTTTATTGGACTACTTGTTTCTACATAGTTTCGATATGGGCTTCAATATAGATTCATCGTTTCGAAATAACGCGACTACTTTTTGAGTTCAATTAACAGTGGTTTTCCTAATAAACAACTGATTTCATTTATCAAGCCCAAATGAGCTAGTTTTGCAATCCGAACTGGAAGGTCGTTTCTAATACAAATTTAGTGTACGTTATTAGTTTGCTTGCAATCCCCTTAGCAAATTAACAAAACTTATTCACTCCTTAAAGACGAGGCATGAGATAATTCTCACCTCATAAACAACCAATTAGGCAATCAAGCAAAAATCTGAATTCGTCATATATAGTAGAGATTTAGTATGTTAGTTGCTTAAACAAGTAAGTTTAGTATTTTTCTCTTTTATTTTTTAGAGATAAATGTATTAGAAATGTAGCCACTTTAGGATATCCTTTTCAGAAATAGAGGCGAGCCTCGCCAAATAAAAATGCAAAATTACGGGGCCCTCAATAAATAACCACAATAATTATTTAGAATTCAGGATGAGCCATTTAGCGAATTTCATGGCTTTCTACAAAATAATGACGCGTTAGACTCTTTAGGCACGGCTTAATTAAATTACATTCTTAAACTCGAGTGCACATTGATGTGACCCGAATCCAAATCTCAACGGAATCGAAATGCGTTAACAACTACGGGTGCATTGATTGTGACATGGTTCGAGATGCATTTTCACGACGTTGTAATTCTATAAAAATAAATGATAATAATAAAAGCGGTTTAAACTTAATAAAAGCACATAAGTCACAACATGTATTTAAATCAGATATTTATCCATTATAACAATTTAAGCGACCGTGCTAGAACCACGGGACTCGAGGGTGCCTAACACCTTCCCTCGGGTCAACAGAATTCCTTACTTAGAATTTTTGGTTCGCAGACTTCATTTGAAAAAGTCGAAAATTTCCTCGATTTGGGATTCGAGATAAACTGGTGACTTGGGACACCAAAAACCAAACCTTTCCCAAGTGGCGACTCTGAATTAAATAAATAATCTCATTTCGAATATTGTCACTTAAATTGGAAAAACTCCCTCGCGCATCTTAACCCTCCGGGGGCCGGGCGCGCAAAAAGGAGGTGTGACAGCTCTGGCGACTCCGCTGGGGATATAAACCCAGAACCACTGGTTCAGGGTTCAAGAATTCGAGCTTAGAATAATTGTTATATTTGGCTTTATTATCTGATTTTTATTACATGTTTTTGCATAACGTGCTAAATGTTGTCTTTTACCGCTTTGATATTATCTGAACTGTATATAAACTGTGCCGAAACCCTACTCTTCTTACCTCCGGGGAGAAGCTCGCTGGTCGAGACTCCCTATTCTGTTAGTGTCTATACCTGAAATAAGAAAGAGGTCGGACAAGTTACAAAGCCGGACGATCTCGCGGGTCCCCGGTACGTAGCCCCCTCCTCGACTCGAGTTGTCCGCTCGGGTACACAGTCTAGAACAAATGCCCAGGGTATAAACCTAGTATAACGAAACTTCATGCCGGATCCCTAGTAGGAACGTTTATTTGCATCATGTCGCATTTGACTTAGGGGACTCAACACAGGGGTTGGGTCCGTCTAGGACAGGAAACCTGAAGTGAAAAGACCACCCTGCTGCATCCTATTTGTTTTGCGCATTTATTTGCTTCGGTTCCGCATGCTGACCGGTTTCTAAAAAAAGAGGAAACAATAACAGCGTAGGGAGATAATTACTTATTTTGGGAAAATAAAACCAATGTCCAAGTAGTGTCACAACCTCGCCGGAATTTTTCTAAAAAAAAAAGAATAAAACCAACATTTGTCTTTTAGTTTGATTTATTAAAAAAAACATATAAAATTTTTCTTTTCTTTTAAAAAAAAAAAAGGGCATTTATTTAAAAGTAAAAAAAAATTGGAAATTCGTAATGTGTTGTTTCTTTCGTAGCACCTCTTTATAAATTCAGACTAATAGTCCAAATACTTCCTTTTTTAAAAAAAAAATCTTTAGTCTTTATCTCTTTTCGAAAGAGAATAATAAAAAAAATATTCTTGCTTTCTGGGTTTAATTGATTTTCTCTATTCATGTTACCGAACTACGCGGGTCTGATTCTCACCGGATGTGAGATACGTAGGCAAACCTCATCGGTTCCGGCCCCAATTAAAAAAAAATCCCAAAAATATATTTTTCTTTAGTTCTTTCTTTATAAATGTTTCTTTAGAAAATACAAAAAAAGGGAAATAAAAATAATATAGAAGTTTTCTTTAAACTCAAATAAAATAGTCTCTTTCTTTCTGCAACCTTTCATGTGAAATAATGAAATACAAATTAAAAATCAGCAGTGAAAGTCCAAAAAAAAATACTTTTTGCTTTTAGTCTCTCTTTTGTAAAATGTTCAAAAAAAATAGTTGAAAAATTGAATTCCAAAATATTAGGATTTTTCTTTAGAAGTGCTTTTGTAAATAAATGAAACTCAGAAATTCCAAATCATTTTTCTTAAAAGTCCCTCTTTCAAAATTTAAGAGGCAACATCATGACAAAAAAAATATATATTCTTTCTTCCGTAGAAAAAGGTGAAACAAATGAAAAATCAACCAAAAACACATTTTTTAGAAGCAAATAATGTTTTTAGAAGTCTTTCTTTAAAAAAATAAAACAAAAATCAAAATAAAAAATATCTTCTTTCTTCTTTTAAAGCATTTCTTTTGAAAATTTCAAAAAAAAAAAAAGAGAGAGAGTTAGTTTACTTACTCCATTCACGATCGCCCGAACTACGCCGGTTTGATTCTCACCGGATGTGAGATACGTAGGAAACCCTCGTCGGGTTCAACCCCCATTTTTGCTAAAATAGCCCAAATCAATGAAAAAAAATGTGTTTCAAACTTTAAAAGAGTCGTAAATAAATCGGGTGACGTTGTTTTATCATAAATAGCCGAATGTTCCCGAAAGGGACGCCGGAAGGCTGACTTTGCATAAACAGCCACCTTTGGGTCTTGTTTAGCATTTTTGTCCAGTTGACCCACACAGCCTTAAAATCTTCGTCCCCGAAGTGTTTAAAGGCCGTGTTCAAAACTTGATCCCCTTTGTAAAATATTTTTGAGTCAAGTCATTTTGTGTTAAAATCACCTTAATAAATGTGCAGGATGAGCACGATGCAAAATGAACATATTGGGACCCGGCGCACAATGTTTTCCATTTCTCTGATTTTGAACTCACCCCGACTTTGGAAGAAATGGCCGGATACATCGGGAATACTGAACTTCCCTTGAAGGAAAAATACTTGGTCGCCCCAAGAGTTGTCACGGTGCATAGGTTCCTAGATTCATTGAAGATACCTAGAACAGTCCACAACCCGGATCTGGCAGCCGGATTTTGTACTCCATGCTTCATATATGATAGGTACGGTCATGAGGGGGATTCAATAATCCAATCAACAAACTGTGCAGCAAAGGAGTTCGTCAGAAGTGGGACAAGCACAGACGGGTAGCGTTCATGATGATGTTCCTGGGCCTTCTGGTATTTCCAAGGAAAGACGGAAACATTGATTTGAAGATATCCGGGGTCGTCAGCACTTTACTCACGCAAAGTGACAGTACTCTCGCGCCTATGGTGGTATCTGACATCTTTCGAGCTCTTACAGCTTGTAAAGCTGGGGGAAATTTCTTCGAAGGTTGTAACTTGCTCCTACAGATATGGATGACCGAGCACCTCTGCCATCATTCCGAGATTTTGAGCCATGGTTCCCCGGAAAAGACCTGCATAGAAGAATCTTACACGAGAACCAAAGAGATCAGTTTGCCCAAAGGAGTCCTGGCATGGACCTCGTTCTTTCAAGCTCTTACTGCCAGCCAAATACAATGGACGTTGGGATGGTTGCCTGTTGATGAGATCCTATATATGTCTGCAGCTAAAACTCATTTCTTGTTGATGGGGCTTAAGAGCATTCAACCTTACGCACCCTGTCGAGTTTTGAGACAGTTCGGAAGATGCCAGACAATACCTCATGAGGAAGATCTTAGCACTCAAGCAGTTGAGATAAGTCCTAACGGGCAATTCCCAGAAGCAAAGATTCGCCAAATCTGGAGTGAGAGTCAATATTTGAAATCAGATACTTGCGTGCGGGATCGAGCCAAAGGAGAGACGGCGCCAGGTTACCTTGCATGGTATAGAAGGGAACTTGAGCATGAAAGGCCAACTAAGAGGCCCCACATCCGGAATTTCACTGAATCATCACAAAGATAGTGGGATTGGTTAGCAAAGGAAAGAGGCTATTGCGCCGAAATCAGCAGGTTAAAGCAACAAGTGGTAAGCTTGGAATATGAGCACAACATACAAGCTGCTACCAATTCGGGAGAACGGAACAGGTTAGTTCAGGAGAACGAAATGCTCAGGGCCCAGATCAAACAGATAAGGGTGGATGCGGATAAACAGCCAAGGTGTCGATCAGACGAGCACCTGATAAAAAGGCTAAAAAGTGAAATCAGAGAATGGCAAGATGGTTTGGAGAAATCTGAAAACGTCACAGCAGAGCCCAAGGCACAGTGGGATACAAAAGCAGATAAGCATCGTCGATGCCTGAATCAATTGGAAGGCGACCACGAGAAAACTGTTGCTAAAATAAAGAGGGAGATGGCTGCACTTGAGATCAAAGCAGTTAATCAGGCCAAGGATTTCCAAATGGAGAGCAGATACTGGTACGACTCAATAGCCCGGATGAAGTTGGAAGTACGGCGACTGAAGCATCAGCATATACAGGATGTTCAAGTATGCAAGATATGTAGCGATCAGATAAAACGCCTACTCGTAGAGAAAAAGCAAACCAGATATAGGACCAAGGCCATTGCTCATGCCATCACCAGACGATGTCTACGATATGAGAACATGTCCAGCATTACCGTCCTCTCGGCAGTAATGGGTTATGTCAAGCAGACTATGCATGAGCTGGAGCAACTTGAGAGGGATCTCACTCCTAGGACCGCGGTGAGGCCGAACGATGCCCCGCGGACACCAATTTTCAAAAACATAATGCATTCATAGGTCAAATCTGTATCTTAGCATCTTCTGCTTGTTTTTCCCATCAGGGTGATTTTTAGTCTATTTTGAATCTAGGTTTATTTTCAAAGTTCGCTTTTTCTTTTGCAAAATGTAGTTTGTAATAGAACATTTTCAACAATAAAGAGGTTGTTTCTTTTACGATCATTTGTGTTTTTCGAACTATGTAATGATCTGATTCACGTAGGCATCGTGATACGTAGGCAGTCCTCATCGGATCCGGTCGCATTTCTTTTACTGCAAAATAAAAAAAAACATAAAAGAAAAACAAAAAAAAAAGAAAAGAAAAAGAGAAAGAAAAGAAGGGGAAAAACTAATAAGAGGAAAAATGCCGGAATGACGCATGCTCTCGTAGCAAACATATAGTAATCCACTTAACTGTATAGGTGCATCATGCCCAACGTGAGATTAACTAATCTGTTATTTGCTACAAATTAACCGTGCGTTTGTCATTGAGTATTTCCAGGGTTTTTGAAAAGACGGTTGGTTTGGTGAAAGTCTGGCCTCGCACTCATATTTCACGAGGTCAAGGAGAAGTGTTCAACTACCTGTTGTTAGGACCAGAAGCAGTACTCACACTTACTTCACCAGGTCAAAAGGAAGTGTGGAAATGTCTTCAGAAATTCCATTGCAAACAATCCCTGTTTCCGAGGAGAGCTCGATCTCAGCCGTCCTCACACCTGAATCCGCAACTGCGGAGGAAAATAGAATCCTACGGCTCCGCATGTTGGAAATGCTGGACGATTGGAATAATGGGAAAGAGCCGCCAAGTGTCGTCCCCGGATTCCCTGAATTATTCTCCAGGTCAAGTGGGACTTCTAATGTCCCCATAAATTATCCTGCTACCCCATTCGGATACCCAGCCACCTCAGCCTTCTCTGCTGGATCGCCTTCTGAGCCTCATCCCCGAATGTCGGCCACTGATGCAAGCATGAACATCTTTACTGCATCGCCTTGCCCGATCACGGCACAGCCCGCCACGTACAAGCCGAGCTTTGACTCATCCTCTTTTACATTCCAAGCACCATCGTTCTCAATGGAACCAACTAGGTTCGCTACCAGTACTAACCCTCTACCACCTCAGTGCGAGCCCACCCCTGGGCAGGATCAGAACCCTAGAACTGCAGAACAAAATGAGATTGCCAAGAGAATGAGAAGCCTTGAACAAAGTTTGAAGAATATGCAAGGATTGAGCGGACAAAAGAGCGTCTCTTACGCCGACCTGTGCATGTTCCCTCACGTGCACCTGCCAACGGGTTTCAAGACCCCAAAGTTCGAGAAATACGATGGGCACGGTGACCCCATTGCACATCTTAAGAAATACTGCAACCAATTGCGGGAGCCGGCGGAAAAGAAGAACTGCTGATGGCGTATTTTGGGGAAAGTCTAGTAGGGATAGCTTCGGAATGGTATATGGATCAGGAAATGTCCCGATGGCATATATGGGATGATCTCGCCAGAGATTTTGTAAAACAATTCCAGTATAACATCGACATTGCGCCAGACCGAAACTCTCTGTCGAATTTGAAGAAGAAACCTTCGGAAAGCTTCAGAGAATATGCTATTAAGTGGCGTGAACAGGCGTCGAGAGTGAAGCCTCCCATGGATGAAGTGGAAATGGTCACTACCTTTCTCCAGGCTCAAGAGTCTGACTATTTCCAAAACATGATGTCAGCCATGGGTAAGCCATTCGCGGAAGCAATCAAGATTGGAGAGATGGTAGAAAGTGGTCTGAAAACAGGTAGGATTCTGAGTCAAGCAGCCATAAGGGCAACCTCCCAGGCCGTCCAAAGCGGGTCCGGAGGAACGACAAGGGGGAAGAAGAAGGAATAAACGACTATGGCAGCCTCGAAAGCAAGGGAGTATCGTCATCCCAGGCCCCATTTTCCGGAAAGAGCCCCACAACACTACTACCCCCACTCAAATTTGGCATATGCTCATCAACCTTATATGGTCATGAATGCCCAACCTTATACCCATCCACCACAACAAGCCAACCGAGGCCCAGCTCCACCTCCCAGAAATCAGCCTCCTTACCGCAACCACTAAAACCCACAACCCCCGCAGAATAACTTCCGCCCTCAGGAGCCACCCAGAAGGAGGACTTTCACGCCCATCGGTGAGCCATACTCAACTTTGTTCCCAAAGCTGGTCCAGTTGGGTTTCTTGCAACCAATCCCTCAAACAAGGCAAAACCCAACATCACCTTCTTACAAAGCCGGAGTCAGATGCGCCTATCATTCAGGGGCCGAGGGACATGATACAAATGACTGCTGGTCATTGAAAAGAGTGGTTGAAAATTTGATAGAGCAAGGGAAAATAGTGCTAAGGGACGAGGAGATCCCGAATGTAACTAACAACCCATTACCTGCTCACAATAATGGGCCGCTGATCGGAATGATTTGCGAAGACAAAGAATTCGACCCTGCTCTGAAAGCCATAATTGCCATTGTCGACACGGGAAAGAGGCCCGAAACGAACCAAAAACCAGAAAAGGGGGAAGAGGTCAAAGCTATAAAAAAAGGTGCCTGAAAAGAAGGTGGAGAAGAAAGTGGTACCGGTAAAGGATGAAGTTCTTTACATACCACGAGGTCAATCTGAGAAGACGCAGAACTTCGGAACCAAAAAGACAAAACCTATGTACGTGCCAAAAGGGGCCTATGTGGTCCGGGGGACGATTCAACCACCTCGGCTGAATGAGTCAGTGGTTATCGGACGCGTGCCACAAAAGCCAATGACCAACCCGTCCACAGTGCCGTGGAACTATCAAAAGACTTTGGTAATGTACAAAGGTAAAGAGGTCATGGGAGAACTTCCAGAAAATACTTTCATTGGAAGGTATTCAAATACCCAAGAACTGAACGACGCCACACAAAGGCGCTTTCCGCCAAAGAAACCCATAAGTGTTGAAGAAGCGGAAGTGTTCTTCCAACAAATGAAAATGCCGGATTACGAAGTGATAGGTCAACTGCACAAGTACCCCGAGCAAGTGTCCATGCTGTCATTGTTAATGAGGTCGGCCGAGCATCAAAAGATCCTACTGAAGACTCTGAATGAAGCATATGTGCCAGTTGAAACCTCGGTAGAACAATTAGAACGGATGACAGAAAGATTGTTCGCCGTCAACCAAATCTCTTTCAGCAAGAATGATTTACCCCCGGAAGGAGCAGCACACAACAAGGCTTTGCATTTAACAGTTAAATGCGAGGACTACTATGTCAAGCGGGTAATGTTGGATGGGGGATCAGGTGTTGACATTTGCCCGCTTTCCACGCTACAAAGGATGGAAATTGGGACCGGAAGAATCCGACCCAACAATGTCTGCGTAAGAGCTTTCGACGGCATCAAGAGAGATACCATGGGAGAAATAGACCTGTTGTTGGTCATAGGACCAGTCGAATTTCAAGTAACCTTCCAGGTACTCGACATGGATACATCCTACAATTTTCTCCTTGGCAGACCTTGGATCCATGCGGCAGGAGCTGTGCCTTCCACTCTTCACCAGATGGTGAAGTTCGAGTACGAAAACCGAGAAATCGTGGTCCATGGGGAAGATGAGCATGCTATTTATCGGGACCCATCCATCCCATATCTGGAACCGAGAGAAGGGAGCGAACATACGGTCTATCAAGCTTTTGAGATTGTACTGGCAGAGCAGCACGAAGAGGGAATACCCTGCCCCCAGCCTTTCTTGTCTAACGCCTCGGTTATGGTGGCCAAAGAGATGATCCGGCATGGATTTAGGCCAGGGAAGGGGCTTGGACGAACCCTTCAGGGAATAACAGAACCCATTACCTTGCCAGTCACCAAGAAACCTTTTGGACTAGGTTTCAAGCCTACTACAGCAGACAAAGAGTGGGCGAAGAAAAGGAAAAATGAGGGTTGGAAGTTACCTCGACCACTGCCAGATTTATATGCAACTTTCATCAGGTCAAGGTACGTTGAAGAAGATGATGAGGTCTTCACACCTGAGGAAATTAAGGAGATATGTGGGGCGATGAGGGAAATGCTCTACGAGGTCCACATGGTTCAACCATGTGAAGGCACAAGCACTGCTGCAATGCTGTACATGGGGCCGAATGCCCAACTTCAAAACTGGGAGGCCACGCCATTCCCGACTAGACGGAAGTCCGGGTAGACCTGTCCTGCCACCTTTCCTGTTTCACAAGTTATCTCCAGGACATAACTTGAACGTTTTCTCCTTTTCAATTGTTGCTTTGAATTCCTAAGTTGTAAACATTGTTGTCTTCCAACTTTCCAAAGAAAATAAAAAAAATCAACATTGCTTTCCCATTCTTTCTTTTGTTCTGATTTTTATTATTTTTCCTTTTATCTTTCTTTTCAGTCATAATAATGCGGCTTTAAATATGACATGCTTGCGGACTTTACGCCCAGATCACAATGAGTTATTTAACTGCGAATTAATGAACCCAGAACCAGAATATGATGCGGAAGAGGCTTTTAGGGAGATAAACCGAGAGTTGGAATATTTCGAGAATAAACCTAAGCCAAATCTGAATGACACTGAACCGGTAAATTTAGGAACCCCGGAAGAAATCCGGGAGACCAAGATAAGCATTCACACGGACAAGAAAACGCGAGAGGCGATAATTCAACTTCTTTTTGAATTTAAAGACGTGTTTGCTTGGTCATATGATGACATGCCGGGGCTAGGTGTTGATCTAGTGGTTCATAAATTGCCGATTCATCCTGATTGTCCTCCAGTTCAACAAAAGCAACGAAAGTTCAAAACTGAGGTCAGTGACAAGATTAAAGAGGAGATCACCAAACAACTGAAAACGGGAGTGATTCGGGTAGTCCAATATACAACATGGTTGGCGAATGTGGTTCCAGTACCAAAAAAGGACGGGAAAACTCGAGTATGTGTAGATTACCGAGATTTGAATAGAGCAAGTCCCAAAGATAATTTCCCACTGCCCAACATCCACATCCTCGTTGATAATTGCGCCAAACACGAGATACAGTCTTTCGTAGATTGTTACGCTGGGTATCATCAGGTATTGATGGATGAAGAGGACGCCGAGAAAACTGCCTTCACCACGCCTTGGGGCACCTACTGTTACCGGGTCATGCCATTTGGTTTGAAGAATGCTGGGGCTACTTACATGAGGGCCATGACTGCCATTTTCCATGACATGATGCATCAGGAAATAGAGGTGTACGTGGATGACGTGATAGTCAAGTCCAGGACGCAGGATAATCACATCCAAGACTTGAGGAAATTCTTCGAGAGGCTAAGGAAGTATGACTTGAAGCTAAACCCAGCCAAATGTGCTTTCGGAGTTCCGTCGGGCAAACTTTTGGGCTTCATCGTAAGCAGGAGAGGTATCGAGCTAGATCCAACTAAGATAAAATCCATCAGAGATCTGCCTCCCCCAAGAACAAAGAAAGACGTGATGAGTCTTTTGGGCAGGTTGAACTACATCAGTCGGTTTATTGCCCAGCTGACAAGCACGTGTGAGCCCATATTCAAGCTGTTAAGGAAAGATGCGGCGATTAAATGGACAACTGAGTGTCAAGAAGCCTTTAATAAAGTCAAAGAATACCTTTCGAATCCCCCGGTCTTGGTCCCTCCAGAACCGGGAAGGCCACTTTTCTTGTATCTAACAGTCTTGGAGAACTCTTTCGGCTGCGTCCTCGGGCAACACGACGTAACCGGAAAGAAGGAGCAAGCAATCTACTACTTGAGCAAGAAATTCACCGGCTACGAGGCCAAATACACACTGTTGGAAAGGACATGTTGCGCTCTCACATGGGTTGCTCAAAAGTTGAGACATTATCTCCAAGCCCACACTACGTTCCTCATAAGCAGGTTGGATCCTTTGAAGTATATATTTCAGAAACCAATGCCTACTGGGAGACTGGCTAAATGGCAAATCTTGCTTACGGAATTCGACATAGTCTATGTCACTCGCACGACAATGAAAGCCCAGGCGTTAGCAGATCATTTGGCCAAAAATCCGGTCGATGAGGAATACCAGCCATTGAGTACTTACTTTCCAGATGAAGAAGTAAACACCGTAGAAGTGGTCACGGAGGACGCTCATGTCTGGAAGATGTTCTTTGATGGAGCCGTAAACGCCAAGGGTGTGGGGATTGGGGCAATTTTGATCTCGCCTTCGGGTCAGCATTATCCCGCCACAGCTAGACTGCGTTTCTTTTGCACAAATAATACAGCTGAGTATGAAGCCTGCATTATGGGCATGCATATGGCAATCGATCAGGATGTCGAAGACTTACTGATTATGGGAGATTCTGACCTGATTATCCGACAAGTCCAAGGTGAATGGGAAACTCGGGATGTCAAACTTATCCCATACCGACAATATGTGGAGGACCTCAGCAAGCGCTTTACATCAATAGAGTTCAGGTATATTCTGAGGTGTCACAATGAACTGGCAGATGCACTTGCTACTCTGGCTTCAATGCTACCATACCTGGGCAATGCCCACGTCGATCCTTTGGAAATCCAAATCAAGGAAAGACACGGTTACTGCAGTGTAATCGAGGCAGGATCAAGTACGCAGCCTTGGTACCATGACATCAGGAAATTCCTGAAGACGCAAGAATACCCAGAGCATGCTACTGGAGATCAGAAGAGGACCATTAGGCGACATGCAAGTGGTTTCTTTCTAAGCGGTGAATTGTTATATAAGAGGACCCCGGACCTCAATCTCCTAAGATGTGTCGATATCGAGGAATCGAGAAAGATCATGCACGAAGTACACGCAGGTGTGTGCGGACCTCACACGAACGGGTATGCCTTAGCGAAGAAACTCCTTCGAGCAGGTTATTACTGGATGACCATGGAAAAAGATTGCTTTAGCTTTGTTCGGAAGTGTCATCAGTGTCAGGTGCACGGTGATTTGATTCATGCACCTCCCACGGAGCTGCATCCCATGTCTGCACCTTGGCCATTTGTCGCCTGGGGCATGGACGTCATTGGACCAATCGAACCGAAGGCTTCGAATGGACACAGGTTTATACTGGTTGCCATCGATTACTTCACAAAATGGGTAGAAGCTGTCACTCTCAAGTCGGTCACTAAAAAGCTGTAGTGGATTTTGTACACTCAAATCTTATCTGCCGTTTCGGTATTCCTGCGACTATCATTACAGATAATGCAGCAAACTTGAACAGTCACTTGATGGGAGATGTATGCGAGCAGTTCAAGATAACGCATAGGAATTCTACTCCTTATCGGCCGAAAGCCAATGGTGCTGTGGAAGCGGCAAACAAAAACATCAAGAAGATTTTGAGGAAAACGATCCAAAGTTCCCGACAGTGGCATGAGCAGTTACCTTTTGCATTATTGGGGTATCGCACTACGGTACGCACATCAGTAGGAGCGATTCCTTATCTTTTGGTTTATGGGACCGAGGCTGTAATACCGGCAGAGGTAGAAATTCCTTCGCTTCGAACCATTGTCGAAGCAGAAATCGAGGACAGCGAGTGGGTCAAGACTCGGTTAGAGCAATTGACGTTGATTGATGAAAAGCGAATGGCCGCAGTTTGTCACGGACAGTTATACCAACGAAGGATGGCCCGTGCTTACAACAAGAAAGTCCGACCCCGGAATTTCGAAGTAGGTCAGCTGGTACTGAGGCGTATTCTGCCGCATCATGAAGAAGCAAAAGGAAAGTTTGCCCCAAATTGGAAAGGCCCATACATCGTAAGGAAAATATTGCCAAGAGGAGCATTGTATTTAGGTGATATCGAAGGAAATGACCCTGACACAGCGGTGAATGCAGATGCAGTCAAGAGGTACTACGTCTAGATCATACTCCAAGTGGTCCTGACACGTTGAAAATGGCGAAGGTGTTTATTCCCCCGCTACTCCCAAACACTACCCAATCCTCTCTACAAAAAAAAAAGAGAAAAAAAAAAGAAAACAAAACAAAACATTGATTGAAGCCTGAACTACGTTTGACTTGATTCCGAAAGGATACGTAGGCAGCCTCTCCCTGAGGTTCAGTCACACCAACAATAAAATCCCATTCACCCTGAAATTGAAACCGGGGCACGTCGAGCAGTTGAGAAGTTAGTATTATCTACCTCTCTTTACCAAACACAAGCCTTCAAATCAGTTACCAAATATGGTGGGGAACCAATAAGCGTCGCAAATGGAGACCAGCACACTCTGAATTGAGAGAGATAAAATGAGAGAGTCTCGTCGGTGAAAACCTTCGGGCACCACGAGGCGACGGGAGTAGAGAAACCAAAATGAGAGAGCTTGTTTTAGTAAAAACTCACAAAGAGTGCTATCAAGCGATGACAGGAAGAGAAATGAGAGAGGTCAGCCAGCGAAAACCCGCAAAGGGCGCTGTTGGCCGAAAAGAATGACTCCACCCCAAGGAAGTCTCGATAGAGTTCCACCGGTTTGGAATCACAGATCCGTTCTGGTTCAGGGAAACGCAAGTTCATGGAAGGTCAGGCATCCAGTCCAAAGAGCATGTCATTTAAACCCAGCGTTATCTTCCTCAGATAAGTCTTTATCGTCCCGAAAAGGACACTCCCTTCCTGAAATTTGTTTTCTCCTTTCTTTGTTTCTTTTCGAATCTATTTTATGTTTTAATCCCAAGTTTAGGATACACCGGAAAGGGCAGGTGGCAGGTTTGTTTGCACAGAATCCCGTTTCATGAAGGAAAACACCTCATTTCATTGTTAGTATTGTCCGAGCCTGATGAATCATGATGTGTGATGATGTTTAAAGTAAAGAGGAAAAGAGAAATTCCCCCTCCCAGCAAGTCCACTTTCAGATAAATCCCCACAGAGTCTCCCTCTGTATAAATCCCCACAGAGTCTCCCTCTGTACAAATCCCCACAGAGTCTCTCCTTTGGTACAATCTCCCGCAGAGTCTCCCCAATATGAAAAAAAAAATCCTCATTGGAATTTCCTCAGCACATCCCCTGCGAGTCCCTTTGTAAATATTCCCCAACAAAGCTTACCCCAACAAACCCTGGGAAACTCGTTTTGAAACAAATACCCAGCATGCCCCATTGTACAAAATCCACACAAAGAATCCACTTTGTAAATATTCCCCCACAAAGCTTCCTTTTGTGCAAATTCCCATAGAATACCTCCAATAAAATCCCCGTTGAGAACCTCTAATTAAAACGGGACACAAAAAAGAGAAAAGAAAAGGAGCCTTACGAGGCAAATCATCACAGAATATGGAAATGCAAGCTTGAGCAGTTTAAAGGGTTCCGACATATGAATCAAATCAATAGCGTGACTTCGCGACAGAAATGAAGATGCAACAAGGCAACCGGGAACGATCAAGGTCACCAAATCGACCGTCATTTTCCGAACTAACAAGTGTTCTTTGTCTGAAAAAGTTCAAACAGGCTTAATCCAAGACAACCGTGCAAGAGGCAGGTGTCGCCCAAAGAAGAAGGTACATGGGTACAAGAAACATTTTGGCAATAAGGAATTCACTCGAAAGGTAAGTTTCCATGAAACTCCCTTTTATTTCTTTACTAAAGTAAGAAATTCAAAAAAAGAAGTCAGTGGTTGTTCTCGAATTTTGTCCCCAGCCATCAGCATTAGGGTTTTAAACCCTAAACTGAGCTTTTCCTTCCAGTCAGCATTAGGGTTTTAAACCCTAAACTGAATTTTTCCTTTAATCGGCATTAGGGTTTTAAACCCTAAACTGATTTTTCCTTTTAGTCAGCATTAGGGTTTTAAACCCTAGACTGAACTTTTTTCCATTCAGCCAGCATTAGGGTTTTTAACCCTAAACTGAGCTTTTCCATGTAATCAGCATTAGGGTTTTAAACCCTAAACTGAATTTTTCTTTTAGTCAGCATTAGGATTTTAAACCCTAAACTGAACTTTTTCCATTTCAGCCAGCATTAGGGTTTTAAAACCCTAAACTGAGCTTTTTCACTCAGCCAGCATTAGGGTTTTTAACCCTAAACTGAGCTTTTCCATGTAATCAGCATTAGGGTTTTAAACCCTAAACTGAATTTTCCTTTTAGTCAGCATTAGGGGTTTAAACCCTAAACTGAATTTTTTCCATTTCAGCCAGCATTAGGGTTTTAAACCCTAAACTGAGCTTTTTCACTCAGCCAACATTAGGGTTTTAAACCCTAAACTGAGCTTTTCCATGTAATCAGCATTAGGGTTTTAAACCCTAAACTGAATTTTCTCTTTAGTCAGCATTAGGGTTTTAAACCCTAAACTGAACTTTTTCCATTTAGTCAGCATTAGGGTTTTAAACCCTAAACTGAACTTTTCCATTTCAGCCAGCATTAGGGTTTTAAACCCTAAACTGAGCTTTTCCATGCAATCAGCATTAGGGTTTTAAACCCTAAACTGAACTTTTCCATTTCAGCCAGCATTAGGGTTTTAAACCCTAAACTGAATTTTTCCTTTAGTCAGCATTAGGGTTTTAAACCCTAAACTGAACTTTTTTCACTCAGCCAGCATTAGGGTTTTAAACCCTAAACTGAGCTTTTCCATGTAATCAGCATTAGGGTTTTAAACCCTAAACTGAATTTTCCCTTTAGTCAGCATTAGGGTTTTAAACCCTAAACTGAACTTTTTTCACTCAGCCAGCATTAGGGTTTTAAACCCTAAACTGAGCTTTTCCATGTAATCAGCATTAGGGTTTTAAACCCTAAACTGAATTTTCCCTTTAGTCAGCATTAGGGTTTTAAACCCTAAACTGTACTTTTTTCCATTCAGCCAGCATTAGGGTTTTAAACCCTAAACTGAGCTTTTCCATGTAATCAGCATTAGGGTTTTAAACCCTAAACTGAATTTTCCCTTTAGTCAGCATTAGGGTTTTAAACCCTAAACTAAACTTTTTCCATTCAGCCAGCATTAGGGTTTTAAACCCTAAACTGAGCTTTTCCATGCGATCAGCATTAGGGTTTTAAACACTAAACTGAATTTTCCCTTTAGTCAGCATTAGGGTTTTAAACCCTAAACTGAACTTTTCCCTTTAGTCAGCATTAGGGTTTTAAACCCTAAACTGAACTTTTTCCATTCAGCCGACATTAGGGTTTTAAACCCTAAACTGAGCTTTTCCATGTAATCAGCATTAGGGTTTTAAACCCTAAACTGAATTTTCCCTTTAGTCAGCATTAGGGTTTTAAACCCTAAACTGAACTTTTTTCACTCAGCCAGCATTAGGGTTTTAAACCCTAAACTGAGCTTTTCCATGTAATCAGCATTAGGGTTTTAAACCCTAAACTGAATTTTCCCTTTAGTCAGCATTAGGGTTTTAAACCCTAAACTGAACTTTTTCCATTTAGTCAGCATTAGGGTTTTAAACCCTAAACTGAACTTTTCCCTTTAGTCAGCATTAGGGTTTTAAACCCTAAACTGAACTTTTTCCATTCAGTCAGCATTAGGGTTTTAAACCCTAAACTGAGCTTTTCCATGCAATCAGCATTAGGGTTTTAAACCCTAAACTGAATTTTTCCTTTAGTCAGCATTAGGGTTTTAAACCCTAAACTGAACTTTTTCCATTTAGTCAGCATTAGGGTTTTAAACCCTAAACTGAACTTTTTCATTGTAGTCAGCATTAGGGTTTTAAACCCTAAACTGAACTTTTCCATTTCAGCCAGCATTAGGGTTTTAAACCCTAAACTGAGCTTTTCCATGCAATCAGCATTAGGGTTTTAAACCCTAAACTGAATTTTCCTTTTAGTCAGCATTAGGGTTTTAAACCCTAAACTGAACTTTTTCCATTTCAGCCAGCATTAGGGTTTTAAACCCTAAACTGAGCTTTTCCATTCAGCCAGCATTAGGGTTTTAAACCCTAAACTGAGCTTTTCCATGCAATCAGCTTTAGGGTTTAAAACCTTAAACTGAATTTTTCCTTTAGTCAGCATTAGGGTTTTAAACCCTAAACTGAACTTTTTCCATTTAGTCAGCATTAGGGTTTTAAACTCTAGACTGAATTTTCCTTCAGCCAGCATTAGGGTTTTAAACCCTAAACTGAACTTTTTCCTGTAATCAGCATTAGGGTTTTAAACCCTAAACTGAACTTTTCCTTCAGTCAGCATTAGGGTTTTAAACCCTAAGCTGAACTTTTCCCCAGTTGGTCAGTATTAGAGTTTCAACTCTAAAACTGAACTTCTCCTCAGCTAGTCGGTATTAAGGCTCCAATCCTGAACTAAGCCTTTTTATCTTCCTTCATCAATTTTATGAACTTCCTGGCGAATAATTAACGAAATTTTCCTAGTGAAACTGGGGCAGAAAATTTCGTTCGTTTATTTTCTCCCGCAGGTCTAACCTCGAGCCACATGGATCGAAATGACCCACGAGATGAGCCCCAGCTCGGAATCAAAGAAGAAGAAAAAAAGAAGATGTCCCGAGATATCAGAGTAAATGGAAGGCAGATTGACTCCAACATCTGATTAAGGTCCTGAACCCTGCCAATCGCGTCTCACTCAGTATCCCAGAGGTTAAACAAGTCGCCGCAACTCGCAAGCATCAAGATTCAGATCGGAGTCTACAAGCAGAATCTGCTAAGACCCAAGATCAAGTCATAAAAGAATCATAGATAGGAATCTTGTAACTAGCAGTTTGAATGCATATAAGTAGTTAGTTCAGTTTCCAATTTTCGTTTGGTTGTAATAAGGCGGTCAGTGACGCAGCAGTGACAACAGCAACAGCAGTAACAGCAAGCATTGAAATCCCATGGTAGTCCCAGCTACCAAAGCTTCCCGAACTACATTGACCTGATTCCTGTTTAGCCCAAGATATGTAGGAATTCTTTGAAGCAAGATTCGGTCAGCTACTTCAAAAAAAAAACATGCTTCATACGGAGTAGTCCATAGGCAAAAATCGCTCATACACGCTCACTTTATCTTTGCAGAAAACTCTTCGTGTTTCCGAACAAAGAGGGGCAGCTGTGAGCACGTGATTTTTGTTTTGCGCGACAATCGCTCCAAAAGAATAAAAAAAAAATTAATAACAATTGGTCCTGCTGTACAATTTTTGGATTTTTGTACGCCACTTTTTTATTTATTTGTGACTTTTGCCCATTTTTATTTTTATTTAAAAACAAAATACAAAAGATGTGTGTGTCATGCATAATTCGAACCGTAATCCGGTTGTTAAATAGAAAATCATAAATAGGCATCCTCGTCCGTGATTTTTGTTTTGTTTGATTTTACCTGTTTTGAAATATTTTAATGTGTGTGCAAATAATTGTATTAAGTGTGTATTTAATTTTAATTTGATTTTGCTTAGGTTTGTTTTTAAAAATAAAGAAGAAAAAGAAATTTAAAAAAATCTTCTTCTTCCGGACTTGGGCCAATTTTAAATAAATTGGCCCAAAACAAACTCAGCCCAAAACCAGGCCTGCCCGGTCCACACCAGCTAAACACCAGAGCGTCCAAACGACGTCGTGTTAATCCAAGTTGATCTGGGCCGTTGATCTCAGATTGATCAACGGCCAAGATCACCTCCCCATAACCCACTGATGACCCCGACCCGTTTCCACCCGGATCAACCCAAACCCTCTAAAAGATGAAACGACACTGTTTCCTTCGAGCTGAAGGATCCTGGCCCTTCATCGCATCTCATCCAACGGCCAGGATCCACCTACCCACTAACTATATAAGCCGTTAACCTTACCCTGCCCCCCCTATCCAATACCCCAACTTCCGTCTTCACCTTCTTCCCCATCAAACCCTAGAGTCGCCCCTATATCCTTCACCATGGAAACCGGTGGCATGAACGTCGGTGACCTTCACCTTAACACCCTAGAATCCCCTGGCCATCCTAAACATAGATTTGTTAACTACTTAACTCGAATACCATCCCACCTTCTCGAATCTTCATTTGAAGATTCGAGTTAAAACTCGATCAACACCGTTTAACCCCAGTTTCACACCAGACACTCCCCAGACCCCCTCGTGACCAAACCATGCTTGGTTTGGTCCGAATCTGATCAGGGAAGCATGAATCCCAGATCTGATTTTTGGAACTTTATGGTTCTTCGTCACTGGTCCATATCCGTTCAAACCGAAGAGATTAAGGTCTAATGGACCTTAATCGAAGTGTTTCTCATCCGAGAAACACTTCGTTTAAAAGTCCATCCAACCTTAAAGAAGGTCTGTTCAAACACTAGTGGATTTTTCTGATTTGTTCCTTAAAAAGCTTTAAGGTGAGTTAATTTTCTTTTCTTTATTTCAGTTCGTATGTTTGTGTGTTGTTAAAGGTCTGTCCGTATGGCCAAACTTTTTATTTTGTGTTTTTGAACTGCTATTGTCCACCTTGGCCGGACCTCTGTATTCAGTCAAGTCTTTCTTCATAATGCGTGTGTATAAAATGTATGTTCAATTGAATTCGTAATTGGTCATTCATTTAGTTCCTAGGGCCTTTCTGTGTTAACATTGCAATATGAACCCCTTATGTGATACTGTTAAATGTCTGATTTTTGGCTACGATTGTATGTGTTAATGCTAATATAGTCGAGTCGACATATGTCGTCAATTAGTTTCAACTGTCTGAACAAGAATAAATCGATTTGCTTCTGTTGAACATTGCCTGAATCAATTAAGAACTAAGTTCAGTTACTTATAGTTGTTAATGTGATTTCAGAAACCTAAGGCTTGGTCTGTAATTGTAATCTGAATTGATGTCATGTGCATTTGTGCACAACATGTGCATAAAGGTCCTGTTTGAATTAAAATAGTTTGACAGCATATGCTGTCAGACTACATTCTGCTGCCCATACTCTACTTTAACCTCAGAAATAATAAACATTACTTAAAGTGAGTCTGCCAGGGAATATCATGGGTTTTTGTTCATACTTAATTAGCCAAGTGGAATCTGAAAATGTGAAGGCACATGGGAGGGGTGTTGTGATATTCTAAACAGGCTGTTAAAGGTTTGATTTTAGGCTTATAAAAGGCAGACTGCCATCAGTTTTAAGAGGGAGGACATATAGAGGAGAAAAGGAGAGGAATACATCTGATATTAGGGAACACACATAGGGAACTCAAACTGGACTGGGGTTTGGGATTTTCAGAACATAAGAGAGAAGATAGATTTGAGAAGAGAGAGC
Organism: Nicotiana sylvestris; assembly: GCF_000393655.2. Lineage (NCBI taxonomy): Eukaryota > Viridiplantae > Streptophyta > Magnoliopsida > Solanales > Solanaceae > Nicotiana > Nicotiana sylvestris. The sequence continues at coordinate 189,300,730 of NC_091059.1, forward strand.
TGAATACATACTTATTAACACACACAGACAGATACAAGGGAGAAAGGATAGGAAAATCAGGAACTGTTTTCTTCACATTGTCATCTGGATTTCATTTGTTCTTCTGCTTATTCTGTTCCTTTCAAGTTTAAACTGAGCTCACTGGTTGTAGTTTGCATTGGGTTACTTCCTGAAGTTTGGCCTATCTGGGGTTTTCTATTTCCACTGCCCTGTTTGTTGCCTGCTGTTATTGCTGCTGCACTTTTTGCCATTGTTACTCTGCTGATTTCCCTCTTCTTCAATTGTCAAATATTTCCAGGTACACAACTTCTGAAACCATGTGTTGTTGAAAGTTTGAAGTTGAAGCAGAAATAAAGAAATGAACATCTGTTTATGTTATAATACTGGTGTTCAAAATAGGTTGAATGTTAGTTTGGCATGTATTTGTTTAACTGCAAACTGCAAACATTCTGTATAAATTAATATATATTCTAAGTTGAGATGAACAATTAGATAGCATTGGCTTGATAGATCAGATGTGTTCTAAAGCATGCAACCGTTAGTTTTGTTTCAGTTATGATATCATAACATAGAATCATAGCAAGCATATGTATGTATTTTTGCCTAGATCTCTGAACCATCGAATCTGCTACATTCGTTTCTATTTGACTTCAAGATAAGTGTACCCCAAACTAATTCTCATGCAGCATTACGTTAACAGGGTAATAATGTATGCTGACCCTTTTATTGGACTACTTGTTTCTACATAGTTTCGATATGGGCTTCAATATAGATTCATCGTTTCGAAATAACGCGACTACTTTTTGAGTTCAATTAACAGTGGTTTTCCTAATAAACAACTGATTTCATTTATCAAGCCCAAATGAGCTAGTTTTGCAATCCGAACTGGAAGGTCGTTTCTAATACAAATTTAGTGTACGTTATTAGTTTGCTTGCAATCCCCTTAGCAAATTAACAAAACTTATTCACTCCTTAAAGACGAGGCATGAGATAATTCTCACCTCATAAACAACCAATTAGGCAATCAAGCAAAAATCTGAATTCGTCATATATAGTAGAGATTTAGTATGTTAGTTGCTTAAACAAGTAAGTTTAGTATTTTTCTCTTTTATTTTTTAGAGATAAATGTATTAGAAATGTAGCCACTTTAGGATATCCTTTTCAGAAATAGAGGCGAGCCTCGCCAAATAAAATTGCAAAATTGCGGGGCCCTCAATAAATAACCACAATAATTATTTAGAATTTGGGATGGACTGTTTAGTGAATTTCACTGCCTTCCCCAAAGATAATAACGCGTTAGACTCTTTAGGCGCGACTTAATTAAATTACATTCTTAAATTCGGGTGCGCATTTATGTGACCCAAATTCAAATCTCAACGGAGTCGAAATGTGTTAACAACTACGGGTGCATTGATTGTGACGTGGTTCGAGATGCATTTTCACGACGTTGCAATTCTATAAAAATAAATGATAATAATAAAAGCGGTTTAAACTTAATAAAAGCACATAAGTCACAACATGTATTTAAATCAGATATTTAGCCATTATAACAATTTAAGCGACCGTGCTAGAACCACGGGATTCGAGGGTGCCTAACACCTTCCCTCGGGTCAACAGAATTCCTTACTTAGAATTTCTGGTTCGCAGACTTCATTTGGAAAAGTCGAAAATTTCCTCGATTTGGGATTCAAGATAAACCGGTGACTTGGGACACCAAAAACCAAACCTTTCCCAAGTGGCGACTCTGAATTAAATAAATAATCCCATTTCGAATATTGTCACTTAAATTGGAAAAACTCCCTCGCGCACCTTAACCCTCCGGGGGCCGGGCGCGCAAAAAGGAGGTGTGACATACACCATTCGCCATATTCCAACATTGTGAACATAACGGATTGTATCAATGCACCTTTCAACTATTGATTATAAACATAACCATTATTACGCTATATATGAACAAAATACAACTAACATCATTCAATCCAAAACTAAATCGGATATTTGACAAAATAGGCTAATAATATAGTTTTTTTGACATTTCCATACTATTCTTTACTTAACTAACAATGTTATAAGACTTAATTAATGGCCAACTTTATGCCATGTTTCCTATCTTGACAATTCAATCATAACTATACTTAATGAAATTCTGAAATAGATAACATTATTACAACACTTATACGAACTTCAAAAGGGAATGATTAACTAATAGTCATCATGTCAAGCACAAGCTAATAGTTAATAAAAATTAAATTCAACTAATGCCTATGAACAACAGACATATTTAAAATTCCAGATTTCAATTACTGACAATATTGAAACTTTTCATGACATGAGTCTACAGATATGTACCTGGAAATAAGGGTGAAAGAGGTAAGTTCAGCAGTAGCAGCAGCAACAAAACCAACAGAATATACCAATAATGCAGCAAATTCGAGCAAAACAACAAGTCCCGTGAAACCAAACGAACAGTAACAGAAATTTAAGAAGAATTTCAGATTAAAACCAAGCAATATCGACAAACAAAACCCGAACAGATTCAAGAAACAATGTTTCAGATTTTCTTTCTTTCTCTTCTATTTTTCTGTTCCAGATTCTTTCTTCTCTTTTATTTTTCTTAGTTCTGTTTTTTTCTTCTCTTCTCAATCTCTCTTTCAGATTTCTCTCTATATGGTTCTCCTCTCCCTGTGTGTATCTATCTAAAATCAGTCCCAACTCCCTCTTTTTATACAAGTTTTCCTCCCCTAATGCTGCCTGGACCCCTTCTTTCTTTTAAAATCAGAAAATCCCATTCAAAATCTGCTTTTCTACTTTAAATCCCATTAAGTAAAACCTTTTCCTGATTTTCAGCACTCCCATTACCCTTTGTTTCCCATTATCCCATTAAATTATAGCCATCAACATTCCACTATAACATACTAATACTAACATATTATTTCTACTGTTTCAATCCCAGAAATACCCCTGAAATCCTACTATTATTACTGCCCTTAATACAAAAATCAGAATCTGATACAAAACAGATTTTATAATCTGTTCAAACTTAATTATCAACCTGCTTTCTGATTTAAACAGCTATAACCAATTCTCTTAAGCTCTGGACTGAATCTTAACTGAGAATGCAACCTTCTAACACAATTGTATCTAATCAACACTTGTAAAATTGAATTTAAACCCAACATCACAATAACATCACACTGAACAACAGAACAATTTAAACTGATTTTGAAAATCGAACTAAGATCAAACAAATGCAGGAGCATTGTCAGTATATTGATAATGCCCTGAAACTAACTGCCCAGAAATCAACACACACACAACATCCATTTGACGGACTCATTGATTTACAAACAAACATGATTTAACTGACAAATACTAATCAACTGACTATCTACAATAATTGTCAACAAACGATTTATAAATAGATAAACAGATTGTTTCAATCAGCATTATCAAAAATGGGAATTCATAATATAAATAATCGACGAGCTTAATCGAGTCGATTACACACATTGTAAACAAACATAACAAACAGAGACAAATGCCATTATTTGATCACATGAACGGGTATGAGATAGAATCAAATAAACAAATAGGAAAATTACACAGACTACTAAAATAGGCAACAATATACACGTAGGAAACAACAAGAAGTAGAAAAATACCTCTAAATCTTTAATCTTACACAGACAAAACTCAGCTTTGGATTCGGACCTTTTGAGGCTGAACAGACTTTATTCGAAGTATTCTCAATTGAGAATACCTCGATTAAAGTCTCTTAGACCTCAATCCCTCACTTAAATTGGACAGATTCCACGAGTTGGCATTTTAGGGTTTCACGTTTTCTTAGATTTAGGGTTCGACCAAATCTAGGCAGATTCGAAGGGAACCAAAGATGACTTAGGGGTGAGGGAGGCCTAGGGGTCATTGGGTGTGAATTTGAGATGGATCTGGGTGAGTTCATGTTTGGCTCGAATCTTCAAATGAAGATTCGAGAAGCTCTGAGGTGATTCGAGCCAAACGAACAATAGATCCATAACAAGGCCGGTCAGGGGGTGTTATGGTGTTAATTGTGGCTTGGTTGGTTTGGATGTGAGTTTGCCTCGAATCTTCAAATGAAGATTCGAGAAACTCCAGGAAGATTCGAACTCAATGGTTATCATATTCGGATAGAGGATGGTCAGGGGGTTCAGGGGTGCTAAGGTAGTGACCGGCGGCGTCGTTGCCGCCGGGTTTCAGTAGAGGGGGAGTTAGGGCGGCTAGGGTTTTGGGTGTATCGTCTGAAGACGATGATGAACAGGAGAGGGGGTGCTTAGTTAGGGGGCCGGGGTATGGATTTGGGGTTTATATAGGGGAGGGGTGAATTGATCTAGGCCGTTAGATCAGGCAGAATAGATGGCCAGGATCTATCCACTTACAGGAACGGCGTCGTTTTGATTTAGTTGGGGAATGGGTCGGCCCGGGCAATGGATCGGGTAGGGGTTACGGGTAAGGGTGTGGAATATCAGCCGTTGGATTGATTTAATCCAACGGCCCTTGATGAAATATGACCAAACGTCGTCGTTTGGTTTACTCCTGAGTTGGACCGGACCTGGGGTGTTTGGATTGGGCTGTGGGGGATAAATTTTGTTTGGGCCTGGATTTCAGTCCAGGTTCGATTTTTCACCTTTAAAACTTATTTTCTATTTTTCAAAAATTAAACAAAAATTAAAAATCAATAAAAGAAAATTACACACATACTATTTAATGCCTAAAATAATAAAATCAACACAATGACAAGAAACACCTATGCACATTTTGTGATTTCCCATTTATGCCGAATATTATAATCAACTCCTAAATGTATGTATTTTTGTTTGTATTTTTTCATTTTTATAAAACCCATGATTAATGCGATATTAACTCCTAAATGCATATGCATCTGCATTACCATTTTTTTTTGTATTTTTCCTTAATTAGAAAAAATGAACATGCGCAGACGAAATGACCCGAAAATTCAACAATTGCACACAAAGAAAACAATTATTTGTGATTTCTTTTGGAGTAGTTCTTGTGAGGCAAAAATCACGTGCTCACAGCTGCCCCTCTTTGTGCGGAAACCCGAAGAGTTTTCGTGCAAAGATAAAGTGAGCGGATACGAGCAATTTTTGCCTGTTCGAATACTCCGTGGGAAGCACTTTTTGAAAGACTTGACCGAACCTCTGCTTCAAAGGTTTCCTACATATCCTTGGCTATAAAGGAATCAGGTCAATGTAGTTCGGAAAATTTTGGTAGCTGGGACTACCTTGGGACTGTGATGTTACTGTTGTTGCGTGCTGCTTTCACTGCTTGCTGACCTCCTTATTACCCACTGCTTTGAAGGAAAAACAAAAATCTAAACTAGACTATGGTATATGAATTACAAAATCTTATCTAGATCATGCCCTTGCGTTTCTTGCTGCTTTGATGTCTTGGTGACTCTTGGGCCTCCTTTGCTTCTGACTTGTTTCGTATTTCCTTTCATTGTGTCTCGTATTTCCTTTCTCTGTTTGGGACTCTTGTTGTTTTTCGCTGGGGATTTGGTTGGACATCCTCTGCTTTATTGACTCTAAGTGTGCTCCTCTCTTATATGGGCAGGTTTTTAACTTCAAACCGTAATGTCAAAATAAATTGTCATCCTGTTCTTCAGGGGGGCTCCTGATCTTGATTACTTCAACTGTTCTTCCTTGTTCTCCAGGTGGACGCCTGATTTATAATACTTCAACTGCTCTTCCTTGTTCTCCAGGTGGACGCCTGACTTCTGATACTTCAACTGCTCTTCCTTATTCTCCAGGTGGACGCCTGACTTCTGATACTTCCACTGCTCTTCCTTATTCTCCAGGTGGACGCCTGATTGCCAATACTTCTTTTGCTCTTCCTTGTTCTCCAGGTGGACGCCTGATTGCTATTTCCTTTCCTCATCCTTGTTCTCCAGGTGGACGCCTGATTGCTATTTCCTTTCTTCATCCTTGTTCTCCAGGTGGACGCCTGATTGCTATTTCCTTTCTTCATCCTTGTTCTCCAGGTGGACGCCTGATTGCTATTTCCTTTCTTCATCCTTGTTCTCCAGGTGGACGCCTGATTGCTAATTCTTCCATTGTTCTTCCTTGTTCTCCAGGTGGACGCCTGATTGCCAATACTTCTTTTGCTCTTCCTTGTTCTCCAGGTGGACGCCTGATTGCTATTTCCTTTCCTCATCCTTGTTCTCCAGGTGGACGCCTGATTGTTATTTCCTTTCTTCATCCTTGTTCTCCAGGTGGACGCCTGATTGTTAATTCTTCCATTGTTCTTCCTTGTTCTCCAGGTGGACGCCTGATTGCTATTTCCTTTCCCCATCCCTGTTCTCCAGGTGGACGCCTGATTGCTATTTCCTTTCTTCATCCTTGTTCTCCAGGTGGACGCCTGATTGCTAATTCTTCCATTGTTCTTCCTTTTGTTCTCCAGGTGGACGCCTGATTGCTATTTCCTTTCTTCATCCTTATTCTCCAGGTGGACGCCTGATTGCTATTTCCTTTCTTCATCCTTGTTCTCCAGGTGGACGCCTGATTGCTAATTCTTCCATTGTTCCTCCTTGTTCTCCAGGCGGACGCCTGATTGCTATTTCCTTTCCTCATCCTTGTTCTCCAGGTGGACGCCTGATTAATATTTTCTTTCTTCATCCTTGTTCTCCAGGTGGACGCCTGATTGCTATTTCCTTTCTTCATCCTTGTTATCCAGGTGGACGCCTGATTGCTAATTCTTCCATTGTTCTTCCTTGTTCTCCAGGTGGATGCCTGATTGCCAATACTTCTTTTGCTCTTCCTTGTTCTCCAGGTGGACGCCTGATTGCTATTTCCTTTCCTCATCCTTGTTCTCCAGGTGGACGCCTGATTGCTATTTCCTTTCTTCATCCTTGTTCTCCAGGTGGACGCCTGATTGCTATTTCCTTTCTTCATCCTTGTTCTCCAGGTGGACGCCTGATTGCTATTTCCTTTCTTCATCCTTGTTCTCCAGGTGGACGCCTGATTGCTATTTACTTTCTTCATACTTGTTCTCCAGGTGGACGCCTGATTTCTAATTCTTATTTTGCTCTTCCTTGTTCTCCAGGTGGACGTCTGATTGCTATTTCCTTTCCTCATCCTTGTTCTCCAGGTGGACGCCTGATTGCTATTTCCTTTCTTCATCCTTGTTCTCCAGGTGGACGCCTGATTGCTAACATTTCCATTGCTCTTCCTTATTCTCCGGGTGGACGCCTGACTGCCAATACTTTCATTGCTCTTCCTTATTCTCCAGGTGGACGCCTGATTGCTAATACTTCAACTGTTCTTCCTTGTTCTCCAGGTGGACGCCTGATTTCTTCTATTTCCTTTGTTCTTCCTTGTTCTCCAGGTGGACGCCTGACTGCTAATACTTCCTTCACCGGGTGTTTTCTGACACAAATGTTGTTTTTGCCCCTGTTTCAAATAAAAGAAAATTTCGTTAGTTTAAAGCAGGGTGGTCAGTTGTGGCATTCTTGCTGAGGGTGGGGTTTCTCTTTGTCTTGTTTTACTACCTTGGAGCGGTTGAAAAGACAGTTTTGTCTTTGTAATTGATCCTTGACCATAGGATCCCCAACTATTGTTTTCACTTCAAACCCTTTCAATTGTAATCATATGTCTCTCCTGACATTGCTGAACCACGTTTTTTATTCAACCTTTCTTACACCCATATCTTATTTTTATCCTATTACTTCCTGCCCATCATGGCCGTATTTTGCCCTATGCAATCTTGAATCTTGGTAGTATACCTTGACATTCCTTCTTATTTGTTTGGAACAAAACTTACCTCAAAATCTTTAGAAGAGTAAGATTATTAGTGACGAAAACATGACGATTTCGACAATCTAGAATGAAAAGAAAAATCCAAATTTGGATGACTGTTGGAGAAGGAATAAAGAACTTATCTGATTGGAGGCACTGGCACCAATGATCAGGGTATGCATTTTGGATTAATCAACCCAGTCTTTTAAACCAATCTCTTTTTCAATTGTTTCATTTCCACAACCCAATTTTACTTTTGCCAATTTACAAACATTGTTCGACTTGCAGTATCTAAAAGAGTTTTCACCGACAAACCTTCCTCATTTGTTCATTTCTTAATTCCTTTTCGCCTTATGGTGCCTGCGAAGGTTTTCACCAATAAGACTCTCTCATTTTACTTTCTCTCAGCTTTCGTCGTCTCATGGTGACCGTGTGGGTTTTCACCTATAAGACTCTCTCATTTTCATCGCTTTTCTTATTTGGACCAGAGTGTTATGAACCATCTCCATTTGCTTGACTCGGCACTTTTCTAAGATTGGTCGAAAGGTCTTTTGGTATGTGGTTGGAATGAAAATGTATCAAAAGTTAAACAATTTTGATAGGGGTTTTAAAAATTACAACCCTTGGAATCATTTTTCTTATTTGCCAATACAATTCCTGCCCTCGTTTCTTGATTGGGGGTCTCTTGATGTTTCATTATGTGCACATTATGCATGTTATGCACCCTATGACCGAGCCGCGAGGCGCCTACGTATCCTTCTTTGAGGAATCAGGTCAAACGTAGTTCACTTCGTAATAGTGATTTTCTATATATATATATATATATATATTATTTGATTTTCATTGATTCCAAGAGAGGGTAAGAAAGAAACGAATGTGGCTCAAAGGAGAAAACAAAGGGTACAGTGTTTGGATAGCAGAATAAATTGCCTTTGTCATTCCAATCATCGAAATAATGTCGAATACAAACATTTAATAACTTATACCAAGGAAAAATCATGCATAATATCTCTTTACCGCATCAGAATTGATAGTCATGTCCATGCATTTTCCTTCAATATCTGTTAAACATAATGCACCATTGGATAATACTCTGGTCACAATGAATGGTCCTTGCCAATTCGGGGCAAATTTGCCCTTTGCTTCAGCCTGATGTGGAAGAATACGTTTCAGCACATGTTGACCCACTTCAAACTTTCGGGGACGCACTTTTTTGTTGTATGCCCTTGCTATTCTTCTTTGATATAATTGGCCATGACATACTGCTGCCAATCGTTTTTCATCAATCAAGTTTAACTGTTCCAGACGGGTTTTGACCCATTCATCATCATCAATCTTAGCTTCGGCGATGATCCAAAGGGAAGGAATTTCAACTTCTGCAGGAATACCGCCTCAGTGCCATATACCAACAAATAATGAGTTGCTCCTACTGAAGTGCGAACAGTAGTGCGATATCCCAACAACGCAAATGGTAATTTTTCGTGCCATTGTCTTGAACCTTCTACCATTTTCCGAAGTATCTTCTTTATGTTTTTGTTGGCTGCCTCGACTGCTCCATTCGCCTTGGGCCGATATGGGGTAGAGTTGCGATGTATAATCTTAAACTGTTGACATACTTCCCTCATTAAGTTACTGTTAAGATTAGCACCGTTATCTGTGATGATCACCTTTGGGATTCCGAATCGACATATGATATTTGAGTGAACAAAATCGACCACAGCTTTCTTGGTCACTGATTTGAATGTTTTGGCCTCAACCCATTTGGTAAAATAATCAATGGCTACCAGAATGAACCTGTGCCCATTGGATGCTGCCGGCTCAATTGGTCCAATCACATCCATGCCCCAGGCGACGAAGGGCCATGGTGCCGACATTGTATGCAACTCAAATGGTGGAGAATGAATCAAATCCCCGTGTATCTGGCATTGATGACACTTGCACACAAAACTGATACAATCTCGCTCCATGGTAAGCCAATAGTAATCGGCTCGGAGAATTTTCTTTGCCAATACATATCCACTCATGTGGGGTCCGCAAACTCCCGAATGTACTTCAGACATGACAGTCGTAGCTTGTTTAGCATCTATGCATCTTAATAATCCAAGGTCTGGTGTTCTTTTATACAAAACTCCTCCACTTAAGAAGAATCCATTTGCCAATCGCCTAATGGTTCTCTTTTGATCCCCTGTGGCTTGTGCTGGATATATCCCCATTCTGATATACTCCTTGATGTCGTGGAACCATGGTTCACCGTCAAATTCCTCCTCAACCATATTGCAGTAAGCGTGCTGATCGTGGACTTGAATATGCAGTGGATCCACATAAGCTTTGTCCGGATGGTGCAACATTGATGCCAGGGTAGCCAATGCATCGACAACCTCATTATGGATCCTTGGAATATGCCGGAACTCCACTGATTGAAACCGCTGACAAAGATCATGTAGACATTGTCGGTATGGTATGAGCTTCAAGTCTCGGGTTTCCCATTCTCCTTGAATTTGATGTACCAGAAGATCCGAATCTCCCATGACTAAGATTTCCTGGATACCCATGTCTGCGGCTAGCCTTAACCCCAAAATACAAGCTTCATATTCAGCCATATTATTGGTGCAATAAAATCGAAGTTGAGCCGTAACAGGATAGTGATGCCCGGTCTCAGAAATAATTACAGCTCCTATCCTGACTCCTTTCAGGTTAGCGGCCCCATCAAAGAAAAGTTTCCAGCAAGGTTTTTCAATCTGCTCCATCTCACCGATATGCATTATTTCTTCATCGGGAAAATAGGTTTTCAATGGCTTATACTCCTCGTCGACCGGGTTTTCGGCTAAATGATCGGCCAATGCTTGGGCTTTCATTGTAGTCCGAGTCACATAGATGATGTCAAATTCTGTGAGCAATATCTACCACTTTGCAAGTCTTCCCATTGGCATAGGCTTTTGAAAAATATATTTTAATGGATCCAGACGCAAAATGAGGTAAGTAGTGTAGGATGACAAATAGTGTTTCAATTTTTGAGCTACCCAAGTCAGGGCGCAACATGTCTTCTCCAGATGAGTATACTTAACCTCATAAGCTGTGAATTTCTTGCTAAGGTAGTAGATGGCCTGTTCTTTTCTGCCGGTGGGGTCATGTTGCCCCAATACACAACCAAATGAATTTTCCAAGACCGTTAAGTAAAGAATCAGAGGTCTTCCTGGCTCTGGCGGGACCAGCACGGGTGGGTTAGACAAGTATCCTTTTATCTTATCAAATGCTTCTTGACACTCATCAGTCCATTTGACCGCAGCATCCTTTTTCACCAATTTGAAAATAGGCTCACAGGTTGTCGTGAGCTGAGCAATAAACCTGCTGATGTAATTCAACCTCCCTAACAAACTCATTACTTCAGTTTTGTTCTTTGGAGGTGGCAATTCTTGGATGGCTTTGATTTTTGATGGGTCTAGCTCGATGCCTCGCCGACTGACTATGAACCCCAACAACTTTCCAGATGGAACACCAAATGCGCATTTGGCAGGGTTAAGCTTGAGGTTGTACCTGCGAAGTCTCAAGAAGAATTTCCTCAAATCCCCAACGTGGTTGGCCTGATGCTTTGATTTTATGATCACATCGTCCACGTATACCTCAATCTCCTTGTGTATCATATCATGAAACATCGTGGTCATTGCTCTCATGTAAGTTGCCCCGGCGTTCTTCAAACCAAAGGGCATTACCCGGTAGCAATAAGTTCCCCATGGGGTGATGAATGCCGTCTTCTCTGCATCCTCTTCATCCATCAGAATTTGATGATACCCGGCATAACAATCCACGAAAGATCCTATCTCATGCTTGGCACAATTATCGATCAAAATATGGATATTGGGCAATGGGAAGTTATCCTTCGGACTTGCTTTGTTGAGATTTCTATAATCGACGCATACTCTGATCTTGCCGTCTTTCTTTGGCACAGGAACGATATTAGCCAACCAAACAGGATATCGAGTGACTCTAATGACCTTTGCCTCCAACTGTTTTGTGATTTCTTCTTTAATTCTCACACTCATATCAGGCTTGAACTTTCTCAATTTTTGCTTGACAGGAGGCACCATTGGATCCATGGGCAATTTGTGAACCACTAAATCAGTGCTCAAACCTGGCATGTCGTCATACGACCATGCAAAAACATCTTTGAATTCTATGAGTGCTTTAATCAACTCTTCTCGGATCTTTGGTTTGAGATGGACACTTATTTTAGTTTCTCGGATATTATTCGTGTCCTCTATGTTGATGTCTTCGGTATCACTCAGGTTAGGTTTGGTTTTTTCCTCAAAATGAATTAACTCTTTACTAATCTCTTCGAAAGCCCCATACTCATCATATTCTGATTCATAATCACAATATACTTCTTGAATTATTACTTCAGAATCAGATTGATTTTTAAGACTGGGCTGAGGATTCCTTATGCATGCCATATCACTAGAGCCAGCGTAAAAAGAACTGTACAGAAAAGAAGAAAAAAAAGAAAAGAAAACTATCAGGAATGATAATGAAAAGGAAATTGTATTTTATTGGATGATGAAAGATAACAAAGTTTGCACACTTCAAACAAACTGTAAGATAAACATTGGGACTACAACCCTGAGGTAACCCAAACAAACTGAAGAAAAATCAAAATAAACTACCAAGACTCCTTTCGAATAGGGAGAGGAGTGTCCTTCCAATTATTAAGCTTTGTTTCTGGCCCAACGAATTGAACTTCTGCATTGCTAGAACCTTCCTCGCTTTCCACCATATTCACATCGTCAAACAATTTCTCGAATCTTTCAATTAATTCCTCCTCAGGATTGACCAAGGATTTAGGAATTGTTGTTATCGGGTGATTTTTAGCACCGATCTTGATAAAAGACTTTGATAGATGTGGGACTGGTTTTGGAAGAACCCATGCCTTTTGTTTCAGCTTTCTGGCCTTTCTCACGTCTGTGACAGTGGGTATGAATCCCAAACCAAATGTTCCCCAGTTCTCGGGGAGAGATACTGGTTGTATAATTCCTTGCAAAGATGAGCCCAAACCTTTGCCGGGTATAAAACCATTTTTTAACATTTCATAGGCTACCATGACTGATGCAGAGGTTATCTTTGGATTCGGAAGGTACTTCCCCTCTGGAATTTTCTCTACTGACACTGTGTCGGACACTTGGTAAACCCATGGTCCCTGGTCATTTTCTATTCCCTCGACCGGCACAATGGCACTGCTGGGAGCATTTAAACTGTCTTCCCCATGCACAACTATTTCCTATTTATCCCATTCAAACTTGACCACCTGGTGTAGTGTTGACGGGACTGCTTTAGCAGCATGGATCCATGGTCGACCCAACAGCAAATTATAAGAAACAGTTATGTCCAGCACTTGAAACTCCATTGTGAATTCAACTGGCCCTATTGTCAGCTCTAGCACTATGTCGCCAAATGAATCTCTACTTCCACCGTCAAACCCCTGTACGCAAATACTATTCTTCTGGATCCTCTCCTCTTTGATTTTCAGCTTGCCCAGAGTGGAGAGAGGGAAGATATTTGCGCTTGACCCGTTGTCAACCAGTACCCGGGTTACTACGGAGTTTTCACATTTCAATGTGAGGTAAAGAGCTCTGTTGTGCTCAGTACCTTCCATAGGCAGTTCATCATCAGAAAATGTGATTTTGTTTGCCTCAAAGATTCTG